>NC_143430.1:10767278-12058870 GCF_059467195.1 Physcomitrium patens | reverse complement strand
TGAAGCAGAGCGGAATCGATTTTCAGCGAAATGAAGAGCGAGGGATCGATTCGCAAAGGTTTGGCGAGCTTCTGATGTCGTCAGGAATTGTGTTGAACGAAAATGTGCATTGGATTACTTTTCATAGCGGGTATGATTTCGGCTATTTGTTGAAGCTGCTCACTTGCCAAAATCTTCCGACAAGTGAGGACGAATTTTTCAACCTGATGCGGACTTATTTCCCCACTCTGTATGATATCAAGTACCTGATGAAGTTTTGCGACAACTTGCATGGCGGGCTGAACCGGCTGGCTGAGACTTTGGACGTGGAGCGGATTGGTCCTTGTCATCAGGCTGGCTCTGACAGTTTGCTTACTTCTCGCACTTTCCGCAAGTTGAAGGATGGCTTCTTTAATGGTTCCACAGAAAAGTATGCCGGTGTTTTATTTGGTTTGGGTTCAGATAATCTCGACTCTTGATTCCACAGTTCAGCTGTCGATTGCCATCTGTGGCTCTTGTAATCACTGCTCATGGACAAAGTCCGTCATTTAAACTTTGCAGCCTCTTACATTAAGCTTTACTCATGGATTGGGACTGAAGATGTGTGATGTTTGTGTCACTCGTGCGTATGTGTACCTTTCTGATGCGTGCTCCACTGGCTCGTGTTGAATTTCGCAGCATGAGCTGATCGTAGCCGCTACTTTGCCTGTCGATGCTCTTCTTGACCTG
Source organism: Physcomitrium patens (assembly GCF_059467195.1). Lineage (NCBI taxonomy): Eukaryota > Viridiplantae > Streptophyta > Bryopsida > Funariales > Funariaceae > Physcomitrium > Physcomitrium patens. The sequence goes on along the minus strand of NC_143430.1, from coordinate 12,058,162 downwards.
CTAGTCTTATGAAGCTTCTTGAACACTGAAGTTTCATTCAAACCTGCTAAAATCCATGTGCAGAGCCAGGTGTAGAGCTAGCAATACATCAACGTGTCCCTGTTAACCTAAACCGTTATACTGGTTGTTGGGATTCAAGTGATGAGGACCAGTTGCCAGTCAGCGCTGGTATAAAATTTTGGGATGGAACAAATGGAGTTTTAGTTTGTCTGGAATTTTTTTATGACAGAATCTGATGCGTTGATTTATGTAGTTAATTGAGATTATACTTTATGTTATGTATTTTCCAAGACTTTCTTGTGAAACCACATGTGATTCGGTGGACCCACAGGTCTAGGAGAATTGTATTACAAGTATGTCGTCGTGCAGTTGTTTAGAAATGGAGCACTTGCTGCTTTGTTTCTCACGCACCCAGGTTTCGTTTGAGCTTGTCTTGGTTCTGTAGGCTCAGCATTCTTTGTGGTTTTCTCAGCGAGTGTTAAGAGATTTATTTTTGAAAGCTGTATCTATTACATGGAAAAAATGGGCGGCTAGAAACTACCCCCAATTTTGGAAATGAGGTTGAATATATGATGTTTATCCAAATCAAGAATATGACCAAGTATTTTTTTTCTTTTTTTCTTCATTGTGTGCTAACTAATCTTGGTAAATCAAGGGTGATGAGGGCAGCTCATACATGATGAGTCTAGTGAAGACGTGCCATTTTAAAAACAATGTAGCACATTTATTTTAAAATAATATAAAATGTATATGAGTCTTTTGCTTGTGCAAAGATTAGAATTGGAGATTGAAGACATGCTGAGAATCTTTCTATCCATCCATACTAAAGTCTCTAGCCATTATTCATTCATAACATCTACAAATATATATATAGAGAGAGAGAGAGAGAAAGAGAGAGAAGAAGAAAGTATATGCTCCAAATTTGACTTTGTGAATCATAATATTTGGAATGTTATTCATCCACAACATTGAGTGTAAAGATAATTTTGGCAAAGAAGAAAAATATATGTTTTTATTACTTGGTCTCAAAAAAATTGATCACATAATCATCTAATTCCATTATTCTTTGTGCAAGCTACTTATTACAACTTATGAATGTTTTGCAAACATTAAGACCTTTCTATGACTTACAAAACTTGTTAGTATTTTCATACATGAAATATATTACAAGTTGGTATTATTGTTAAAACACCTATATCATCTTTTTTGTTTGTTTGTTTATTTCTTTTTAATTCTTTGTTTTTTAAATTAATAAAATTATATTTCTTTTAGAAATAAATTTATATTAGTTAAAAAGTTTATTCAAAATATTTCAAGTGTTGTAATGTTTTTTCTTTTCTTTTCTTTTAGAGATATTATACTAGAATTAACTCTATCATAATGTTAGGGTGTATATATATATATATATATATATATATATGTTTTTTTTTTTTTATAATTTTAAAATTTATATGATGTATATATTATGTAACAATGTGTTTTAAACTGAGAAAGGAATATTTAATATATGAAGTTTAATAAAAATATTGTGTGTAGGTCAAACATATAGTTACTTTCAAAAAAACACAAACAAACAAACAAACAAACAAACAAAAAAACAAACAAATCTAAAAATTATATATTTTATTTATAAATATACACGAAATCAAACTTATAAATAATCCATAATCACTATAAACGACTTATCAATGATTTATAACTATTATCAATATTCTTTGAAATGATGAAAGTTAAGTTATAATCATGAAGAGTTTTAAAATGCCCTTATAATAATAATAATAATAATAAGCATTTAAATAAGTTAAAATATGTCCAAAAACTCATTTAGTATTTATACATTCAGCAAAAGGCCATTAAACACCAAAAAAGATAAAAGACATATAATTAAATATAGATATGCATGTGTATGTGTATGGACATGTCTTTACGTGTGTGAATATGTATTTGTATATATAGATGGATATATGAATGCTTAAATAAATATTTTTAAAAACTTAAAAGATGGTTTGTGCACTACGAAGGACTCTACATCTATGGTTTTAGAATTTAATTAGACATCACATCTTTGTATTATATAAATTTTTTTGTTTACTAAGTCATATATATATATATATATATATATACATACATACATACATAAACATATACATACAAGTATGGCTTGTGTTCTCTTGGTACACCCAACTGTCATCAAAGAAAATTATGTTTTCTTTAAATATTTAAAATCAACAAAAATCATTACATTGAGTTGGTAATTTTGAATCTATCAAACTAATCTTATATTCAATACATGGTGTAAGGAAAACAAACATGTTATTTTGTTCTAATTTTATGATAGAGATGGTTGTTTGATTATATTTGTTATTTTTTCATAGAAACTATTTCAGTATCTTGGATGACCTGTTGTGTTATTATATATATATATATATATATATATATACATAAACAAAAAAACAAACAATGTTCTATAATATACTTATATAATAATTTATTATTAATAATATAATAATATTATGAATAATTTATTTGCTTATTTACTTTTTGTATATCATCAAATGCGTTTTTGTTATTATTTTTATTTTAGTGTATTTTATTTCATTTTATCTTATGGCACTATCCAATGCATTATTTTTGGCACAAAAGAACTTAATATAATTAATACATCTAAAATTAAATTATGAATATCATTTTTATTACCTAAAATTTATGATTCTAACATCTAGATTTATTTTATTTTAAAATTATTTTATTTATCTGGATTAAAATACATTTTTTCTAAAGTTTTATTGATTTTAATTTATTAATTACCCCAAGTTTCGATTTAAAAATCAAAAAACCTTCAATTACCATCAATCTATTGTTTATCTATAACTATAAATAATTTCCAAATATTTATTGTATTAAATCTATAATACAAATTGTCAAGACTCAATTACTTCTTGATTCTTTCATTTCTAAAGTATTACATAATATTATAAGGTCCTATTATATTATTCAAGATTTCCTTTAATTATAATATATGCTTTTAGAATTTGATTTTACAATTGATTGGTTTTGCTGAGAATAATAATAATAATAATAAAGTACAATTTCAAATTCACACATATGTTCTAATTATCATGTGCATTTGAAAATAGAAAATAATAAATATAGTCTTTAGAATTTTAAGTGTTGTTTTTACCATTGAATTTTATTTATTTTCATGAATGTATAATTTTTTCAAATATAAATTCTTCAAACTAGACCCAAGTATAGTTTGTAATCAACTTTGTTAAAAATTCTTCTTGCCAGTTGAATAAGATCTTCCTCTATATATTCTTTTAAAAGTAAAACAATAAAACCTGTATGTATTTTCTTATTGAATTTTAAAATAAATAGACAATTCAAAAACAAACAAACAAACAAGCAAATTCGAAATACATACAGTAAGAAAATTCAATGGGGGTACGAAGCACTACATCATTATCTTTATTGATTATATATATATATATATATATATATATATATTACTTAGTATGATATAAAACATAACAACTTTGTTTAATATTCATTTTCAATATATATATATATATATATATATATATATTATATAAAAGCTGCTTTGTAATTCTACAATTATGTTGCAATTGTATCACATAAGGACATACTAAATGATTCTTTTGAGGTGATAAAATAGAATAATTGCAAATATAGTGAAAATTTTATGTGTTACATTCCTCTAGTAATTTCTTTGTGTGCATTTTAGTTAGTATAAATAATTACAACATAAAATGTTATCACTTAAATATCACCAAATCTCTGCCCATTGAAATGGCCATGTGCCGGCACCTCTTCTTGCACTCTAAACTCTTTAAAACCAACAATCCAAAAAGCCATCAATGCATGGCTTCAGCAATGGCCGCCCCCTAAAACAGGTTCTAGAAATTCTTTAACAAAAAAGAACTCCCTCCGGTTATAATACACACATGATGCTCACCTGAAGCACAGCACAGTTGGAATAAGTCCAACATGGTCCGAGCCCCTTTGTTATTAGTTGTTTGTGGACTGAGGAAGGGGCTGCAACAGGGCGTCACTTGATCGCGGACGCGACGCCAGACCACGGACGCGACGAGACACGCGACGACGGGGGGGGGGAGGCCAGCGCGTGACGCGGAGGAATATTCGCAGAGTTCGAAAAATAGACGTGGGGAGGTTGTAGCGATGGATGCTGGAGGCCGAACCTGAGCGACGACGGAACCTGCGAACTGCATAACAGCCTCGGAGCTTGGATGCTGGCTTGATGCCTCTACAGTTGAGTGCTCGTCGCGTAGGCCGTGGCTTGTTGGCATTGTCGCCGTGTGCATGATTTGCGCAGAGCGTAGGGTGTAGTGGTGAGAAATTCCGGTTCGGTGATGCCCAGTGGGTAATGCCGGTTGAGGCGCCGAGATTACTGGTGCCGGGAAGGTTACGAGAGTTTGTTGGTGGTCATCACGGTCGTGGTTTTCATGCTTATCTCGACCTGGTCCGCGTTTTGAGACTGTGGGTTACGGTGGGTCGTAGCTGAGGTTGCGGAGGGAGGCGGTTGGAAGGTGCTGACGACGGCGTGTTGAATTCCGTTTGGTTTGTTGGGCTGAGGCTTAGAGGGGATGTGGTGCTGAGGGGGGAGATGGGTGCGGGAGCGGGAGGTAGGGGAAGTCGGAGGGTCTTGGGATGAGTGGTACCGGTGACGGAGATGGAAATTCGGAGGGCGAGGGCGGCGATGATGGAGACCGTGAGGGAGAGGAGTGAGCGGGAATCGATGGGATCGGAGTTGGAGTCGAGTCGGATGTCGAGGCCGCAAATGCGGTTTCTAGGGCGGTGGTGTAGGTTGAATCCGTTTATTTCCCGGCGGGTGCGGATACTGTGCATCTTGTGTGCATTTACGCTGGTGATTGTGGTGGGCGTGGTGGTATACAGGAGTGGCTTGTCGAACATGCGGCAAGAGATTCGGCTCAAGTGCGAGAATCGGAAAGAAGTAAGACAGCTAATTTTCTTCCCTCTAGAGTTGTAGTAGCCTACAATCCCCTTCCGATGCTTAGTGTGCAGTCAGTTTTTTTAGAGGGATGTGAGTGAAAGGCAAGAGGTAGCGTGGGCGGGTGTCATTTTTCATGCTCGAATGCAGTTTGTTCTTAAGAGAGAAATGATTCTTCTTCATCGGCAGCTGTGTGATTTTATCATTGAGGGTGAACGAAGCGCAAGTACATTCATAGCTGGCCGAGAATTGGTCGCAGCCCCTTTGGAAGCATTGAATGTGTGTAAGCAGATTGGACAAGTGGTCTGTTTACTTGGATTATCGTAGTCTTCAAGACCGCTGGTATGGGCAGGGCGTGAATGATGTAGAATCAATGGTTATTGGAGTCTGGGCGTGTTGAGAACTTTAACTACTAATATATCTCATAGAAGGATTTGTTAGTGTTCTGAGGAGGATGCGTGGCAGCCGAGCGCATATTACTGTTCACAAATGGAAGTTTCGGATGTGTGTCTCATCAAACCCAATTTTCATACCTAATAAGGGTCTACATCTTAGTTCATAGAATATGCTACGAGAATATGTGTCGTCAGTCCTGGGTTTAAAGAATGCGTTTCCCCTTGTGAACCTCCATCTCTCCGTTTTTTTGACTGTCGATGTGCTGAATCATGAGAATTACATCATCATTAGTTGTGATTCCTACGCCAAATGCAATATTGTCATGCATGAGTAAAATACTGTACTATAGAGGGTTTGTGCTTTTGGAATGTACTTTTGGAAGCAATTCTAGCTGTGTAGTGTCAGAGCTCTACGTTTGATGTTGGAAACATCTGTTTCAATTTCACAATTGCAGGTATTCATGTCGGAAGTAGATAACAACTTAGGTGCATCTTTTGTAATTCTTGGATTGCTGACTAGCGTTCCAAACGTGGATCAAGATACATGGATGGCCTTCACAGAGCAGACTGTGTTTCTTCGCCCCCACGTGAAAAGCCTGGTGTACTGCTTGCGAGTTTTGCCACAACAGAAGCAAGCAGTGGAGATGAAATATAATAAGACCATGTACATCAATGTTAACAAAACCATAGTTACCAATTACGCGAAGGCGGAGGAATATACACCTGTTTTCCTTCAATCTGCCAATATTTCCATGTTCATGTTAGATATATTCGGTTACCCTATTTTTCGGAGTTCACTTACGCAGGCCAGAGATTCGGGTAATTTCTCCCTGTCTGCACCTTACGTGAACGAAGGTAAAGAGCTGTGGCGAATGGGATCCTTCTTACCCTACTATGGCGAGGTTGATCCAGATACCCTCAAAACTGTCGAAGCAAGGAGAGCTAGCTGTGTTGGTTATGTGGTGACCGTTTTGAGTGTTCAGGAGGTATTTGGCTCCGTCGTGTCAAGGTTGTTATCTAGCCCTTTTCAGTGCGTGATGTTTGCATGTTATTCTTCAGTAGCCTTCGAAGAACTTACAATATGTTTGTTCGATACTTTTTTTTATTGCAAAATTGCTTGACAGTTGACTGCTGCAGAGTCTCTGCTGTGTCTTCAATTCTGCACCCTCAAACTGCAATTAATGTTTCCTGAAAATGTTCTGAGCTTGCAGATTATGTTTTATATTGGGAAGGTTTAAGTTTATGAGGGAATCAGATATTCTAGAAGTCATTTCTGATACATAGATTGCCTTCCAACCATTCCCTGAAGCGCTCTTACGAAGTGTATCCTTTGGGCAGATTCAAGGATCCAGACCTAGATATTTCTGCCACCGCCAAAGTGAATCCGTCGCTGGGACTTAACGCCTACTACAATTGCAGTGTAGACGCTAATCCTTGTGAAGTTCGGTTTTATGGGAACCATCTGAAATCAAAGGGGCTCGAGGCGGTTGGTGTTCCTTTCTCATATGGGTCGCTGGACATAGAGCTGCAATGCTGGTACAATCACAACATCCGTTTGCACGTCTTGCGGGAGATGATTGCATGGCCCTTGCTTATGTTAGCAATGGTTGTATTTTGCACCGTGGCAGTCTACCTCGTATTGAAGAAAATGTCCGCCGCTGAAATAGATGTTGACAAAAGGGAGAAGATACATGCTCAATTGAGGGCTGCGAAACTGAAAGCGGAGGCTGCGGACACTGCCAAGTCTAGTTTCCTTGCTACTGTTTCACATGAGATCAGAACTCCCATGAACGGTGTAATAGGTAGGATTGGTTGTTGCTTCATCTCCACTTGAATCTTTACTAGGTAATTTGGAACTGAGTCTTTCTTGTCACTAGATGTGCCATGGGCGATTTTTGGTTACAATAATATCCAGGGCTTGAGAAACAGTATCTGAAATTGTTATGATTGTGTACAGGAATGACAAATTTATTGATGGGAACGGATTTGTCGCCGCAGCAGCTTGAGTATGTGAAGATTGCCCAGGCCAGTGGCAACGCTCTAGTGTAAGTATTTTCTTTTACTCTCTGCAATTTCTGTTGTGTAAGTTACGAGATTATAGAAGTTATTCTTTAGTAGCGCCTCAGAATTGGTCCAGTCCGTGATGAGTAGAACTTGTGCATATGTAGGGCTTTGATAAGCGATGTGCTAGATCTCTCCAAGATCGAAGCCGGAAGAATGGAAATAGAAACAGTGCCCTTTGACATACGGGAAGAGTTGGACAATATATTGTCTCTCTTTGAAGACAAAGTATATCAGAAGAAGCTCGAAATTTCAGCTTTGGTACATGATACTGTTCCCCAGTGGTTATATGGCGACCCTGGAAGATTGCGGCAGGTTTTGATTAATCTCGTCGGAAATGCTATCAAGGTGCGGATCTGAATCATGTCATGTATTTTCATGGCTTTGGGTGTCTCATATGATATATGGAATCCTTTCTAATGGACCATATAAACACGTTCTCTAATTTCCGTATATTCTGTGCAGTTCACCAAGCACGGGAACATCTTTCTGTGCGTAAGGCTTGTGGATCCCCAGTTCTTTGCTACTGTCTCTTCTTCGAACGAGCAATTTCTTGACCTTATTGACACAAGACATAGACATAATCCAGAGACAGAATCCGCAGATGGTAGCCATAATACTAGTCTCCAAGGCGTTATGGCCGTTCGCAGCAATTTATTTAGGGCGCGACATCCTAAGATGGCGCCGCCTAGGTTGAGTATGAAACCAGGTCCTTTGAGTACATCAGCATGCGTCGCAGAGTGGAGAAATTGGAAACCTAGTGGCAGTCTAGAATTTGACGAAGTGGCTTGCGTCATATCGATTGAAGATTCAGGAATTGGGATCCCGAAGTTCATGCAAAGCAGACTCTTCGAACCTTTTGTGCAAGCCGACAGCAGTACCTCCAGGGAGTATGGCGGAACTGGCATCGGCCTATCTATTTGCCAGGTTGGACCCAAGCTTGAGCACATCTATGAAAGACTGATTCTAGACAGACGTTGATTTATTTATGCTTGTATTTATATTTTCATGTGTTCCTGCCCTTGATAGTCTGAAATTAGCTTTCAGATCTTTTGTGTTATGCGTCACATTAGGCTTATATTCACTTGGAGGGAAAATGCAATGCGTTAGTGGTCATGTCGGTTTGTCGTGCAAATCGTCACTATTCGAAAGACGAATAATGTTGATACCTTGAGAATGTCGTTCACATTGCTGTGTTGCTTCGATGTTTTGCAGAAACTGGTAAGGTTGACGAGAGGAGATATAACTGTTGAAAGTGAACCAGGGGAAGGCAGCGTCTTCAAGTTTTCACTGGTGTTACCAACCTCAGGTCAAAGAGGCGATTTGCGCAAGCTGGCCTTCACCATGAAGCGCACGCCATCTGACTTAGAAGACGAACGTATTCGTGGTATAAGAGTGCTTCTGGTTGATGCGAATCCTGTGCGGCAGGTGCTGTCTCAAACACCCCCAAAGATTGTTTGTTTTTACTTTTAAACTTGCAGTGCAGATTTAGTTTTTAAATTCGGAGGTGGAGCTTGATGGTGTTCGATTTGTCCGTCCTTTGAGTATTCTGACAAATGTGTTTGGACATGGAGCAGGAAGTTGCAGCAACATATTTGCGAAGAGTGGGAGCACTGATTGAGTACGCTGAGGATGGGAGCATTGCCCTGGAATTATTAACAAGGTAAACTGTTACTACTGCCGACATTAGAATCACAAAACTGTAAACGAGAAAATGAATTACTATGTCGAACATGAAGTGTATATGACATTTGTGTGTGTTTTGTGATGTGCTTCCTTTTTTGCTTGCAGAGATGAAGGGCCTCCATTCCAAGCTGTGATTGTGGATTTGCAAGGCATGGACCATATGACAGCGATTCAGCTGGTGCAACGATTGAAGGAGTCGGTCGTCAATAAAATTCCGGTGTTGGCTCTGTCTATTCCTCCTGAAAGTGAGTTGCAGAGTGAGTTACAAAAAGCTGGTTACCAGCACATCGTCCACAAACCACTTCGATGTAACGCTTTGATATCAGGCCTTCTACAAACTCTGGGGATAGAAGTGACGAATCCTTCCAGGAAACAAAACGCCAACGCTGAGATGCTCGCAGGGAAACGTCTTCTTGTGGTAGATGATAACATGGTCAATAGAAGAGTGGCGAGCTCTATACTTCAACGTAATGGTGCAACCGTTGTCACTGTGAATGGTGGGATTCAGGCAATCAATATTGTGAAAAAGCAAGACGCTGACAAGCAGTTCGACATGATCTTGATGGACATCCAAATGCCAGAGGTACTATGTCTGTGACGTAGGGATCGACTATTTGTTTTTATTTTCTGTCATTTCCAGCAACTATTTCGACTCTTTCTAACTGTGTTAGCACTACCGTCTTTTTGTAGATGGACGGTTACGAAGCCACGAGGCTCATTAGAGAGTGGGAAGTCGGCAAATGTCACCAATGTCAAGCGCTCGAGAGGATCAAATACGATTACCAGGAATTGAAAGAGTGCCCGCACCACCGAATCCCCATAGTGGCTGTCACAGCCGACGTTATGAAGGGCACACATGAGATGTGTTTTAGTGCTGGAATGGACGACTATATACCCAAGGTAAGTGTCAGTATTACTACTCGTGTCTTTCTGTCGTATCATAACATCTCTTCATAGTTTCCATGCTACGGGGTGATCTATTCTTGTACGACGCATAGTATCCCTCAACTCACCGAACTACGAAAGCATTGACCTGACGCAGGTACGGATGTGTTTTTTCTTGTTGTGGTCTTAGCCCTTAGATCAGAAACAATTGCAGCTACTCCTTCAAAGATTCCTCGAACACCGACTTGTCAACTCACCGAACTCATCAGCGAAGTAAGGTGCAGAAATCGATACGAATCGCTGGAAGAAGAAGAAGAAGGAGCAAACCGAGCTGGTACTTGTTGCTTGAATAGCTAGGCACTTAGTGGAGGTTCAAGGATCTAAAGTGACCTAATTCACAGCTCTGCCAAAACATCCTCTGAGAACTTCGTCACATGGTATTTTTACTCCTTACAAGTGACACAATCCAATTGGGTTGTGCTCAGGGATTCATCTGCGTGGTGGTGATTACATACACATATCTCCAGTGCCGATCCCACTTCACGCAACAGCATGAAGACCTATTAATGCTGTTATTGGGGGTAAATTTTTTTCGCTCTCGTCATGTCTAAAGCATGCTAGCTTCAGCACTGCCATGGTGAGGATTAGTCCAGTCATTTCGATCTGCTGGAAACGTGCTCCTCACGGTGGATGGAGAGCTTGATTTTGCTTCTAGAATTGCCAGTTTCTTTTTACTAGTTCTGCGCCAGTCGATTATATCTACAAGGGTTTAGTTTAGAACTCAAGACTGCACGGTTTGGCATCAAAGAAGCTGATGAGGTGTACATAAAGTGGGGTGGAACTAGCCCTTAAACTGACAGTTGACAATGAGCTTCGTCTCACAGATTTTATCATACATTCATTTCTAAAATGCAAAAGAAAATGCCTTTAGTGTTACACCGTTAGCCATCGTGTCATTACAGCGTACCCTCTTAATTGGAAGATGTGGTCAAGGATGACATGGACAAGAATATTTCTTTTGTATTAGATGAACCATTCGAACTTTTACCATTTCAAGGATGAGCAGTATGATGCATAAGTTTTTCAACTAGAATTTTAAGTCCTAATATCTTCTATTTGAAAGTGAAGAGGTTTTGTTTTTGCTGCACAAGAATACTCATGAAGAGTTGTTTGTTAAATCATTTGAAAAGTTGTTTTACCAAGTTTATTTGATCTTAAGTCAAACTTTACAAACTCATGTGTATTCATGTATATGTGAATGTATGTATGTATATATATATATATATATATATATACATATATATCTTTTCTTCAACTAAATGATTTTATATTACCTTAGTCAATGTTGATTTAATAATTTATTTAAATCTGTAGTATGACATTATATGAAGCCTTTGCTTAAAGGTATTGATAACATAGACATGATGTTTTGATCTTGGTCACGTTTGCTGGAAGAAAAGTATACTAGTTGCAAAATTACAAAATGTTTGAAGATTTTTTTTTACATTTCGAAAGTCACTACTAAGGTATTTTGTAATTTAGATAGTTTGCCAGTCTCCTAATCTTTCAAAAGCTTCTAAATGGTATTTTTGCCAACTAGTGTATATGGTGGCAAGGCTAAGATTATTTTTAATCTTATACTATGATCTTGGTTAAAAACTCTTTGGTCTCTTAGTACTTGGCAATAGTCATTCTAATACCTTTTCATCTTATTAATATTTCTATTCTTGGTCTTCTTTCTTTCTTTTCTCTTCCTAATGCATAAGTAAATTGTCTTTTAACAAGCCCATATAAATGCTTGTCCTTGATAGTTCTTTTTAAGATTAGAGTTTTTAATATAAAAATTTTTTTTCTTTCAACTTTGACTAATAAAGATTAATCAAATTGCTAACACAATAAAAATGATTATATAATTTGCAAAGATATAGTAGTTGAATGAATCAAAGCTTCTAGATCACTTTAACTAGTATCAAATTTTAAATATATAAGGATTTATGCCATGAATAGATGCTTATATAGTATTTATTGATTTAAAATAAAGTTATACTAATGAAGATGTTGTCTTATGAGATTTTTTGAAGATCTATTCTATGAGTAGTATCATCAAAAGAAATATTGTCTAAATTTTTATATTATATCTAAAAAGCAGAAAGTAATAAATGAGAGACAAAGTAGATAACTAAATTCTAAAAAATATATTGTGAGAAGAATTAGTCTTAATTATTAATTTTTGAAAAAATTATAAAAGTATTATATGGCACTTCTCTTATTGTTGTGCTTTGGAATTGTAAAAAACATAAAAAAAATTTGTCATAACTTATCTAATAGTCCAATCATTCATAATTAAGTCTAAAAGTCTTTGTTGTTCCAACATTATAATTATCAATATTAAGTCAAATAGGACTTAACATTGTGCTTATATGAAATAAAAACTTGAACAGTTGAAAAAATAGTTCTAATAACATTAAATAATAATTTTATTAAAATTTTACATATATTTTTTATCTTGGATTTATTTGACTTAAATATCTTTATTTTAGAAGATTTAAAGGGCAAGGAGTAATTAATGGAATCATTGAATCATTTATTAAAAATAATTTAATGAAATAATATTATTAAACATGATTATGTATAAAATATATTATTTTTATGATATTTTTAAAAAATTATCAAAGCTAGTCCTTTGTTTAGACCAAGCTAATACACATACCTAAAAGATAGCTTTAAAAGTTTATGTATTAAGTTGAACATAAGATTGATTGAATACAAAAACCATGACTATATAAGATGTATACTTATTTTTTATAAATTTTATTTGTATCAATAAAAAATATCACAATATTTTTTATTTATTAAATATATTTAATCAAACAATGTCTAATGACACTAAATTTACAATAATTTTAGTTTCTTTATGTAATGTAGAAATAACCAAGTATATATATATATATATATATATATATATAACGTTTGTTTTTTCTATGATTTTTGATTTAAATCATGTTTACTATTTTATACTCTATTAATTAGAACTTTTAGTTAAAATAATTGCTAATTTGGTTTTTTTTTCATTGATCTTAGTATTTTTCTTAATCAATACACAGCATAAAAAAAATAAAATGATTATACTTATTTATTTAAGAATTCTATTGTTTGAATTTGTGGTTACATCTTATATTCTAAAATTCAACTCAAATAATCACCTTTCCAATTGAAGCAATTTTGACATCAACTGTAATCCTAAACATCAATCCTTAAAATCAAAACTCTATCCTAATTCTTAGATTGTACCTTTAACTGCCTTTTGCCATCTAGCACAGTACTACCTCATTTTGGGTCTCAAACTGACTACCTCTGATCCTCTAACTAACAACCCAAAACACATAATCTTCACATCCCAACATAACAAAACCTTCTATCGCTAGTTCTTTACCACATCTCACTACTCCTGCCAATCACTTGCCTCCATCTTCTCTTTGCAAGAAAAAAAAAAAAAAACAAAAAAAAACAAAACAAAATAAAAAAACACACACACACACAAGAAAAACACAAAATTACACACAACAAAACAAAACAATCCACAATGCCGCTCAGGAAGATGCCATGGCGGTGGCAGGTCCGCTGTTAGTCGCCTCCAACCTCGTTCAATGAACCTGAATTTCTGGACTACCGCTCAAAACTGATCCACACCTGTATCACTACCCTGGAGAATCTTTCAATGCAGACGCATTGATTAGCTCATTCATCAAAACCATCGTAACAGCAAGAGGGAGCTTGCTTCTATTCTTGTAGTGGGAATTGCTCCCAAGGATAATCAAGCTTCCGACCACTGGTTTCCGGTTCGGCTACGTCCTCCCATGCACTGGCAGCATCTTCGTCAAGCTTTTCCCAACACCCCACTAGGCCATGTGCAGTCTTGTTCGGTGATCAGGGCAACCGTGACATCGTTTCATGTACCAGAGCCCTGAAATGTATATGTCTCCTACACGAAGCCGATTCCAGTCACTCAAGAGCACTAAGTGTAGCTCTCGTTGCACTGGAGCTACAATGCGATCCATCCTGCAATTTCCCTTTCATTTGGTAAAGTGCTGTAGCTGCAGCACAATGCTGAGTTTCCATAGATATGCGTGTTGGCACCCTTCCATACCACTGTATACAATTAGCTCCACTTCGGATTTTTCATTAGGCAGAATAACACGACAATTGAAACCGCCTGCCTTCCAATTGAACAGCCTTCAATAATATGGTTGGGGCTTCGCATTCGTTAGCTATTTGCTCTGCATTGTTAACACCTTTGCAGGTACCCAGGTTCTCGGTTCTCTTCATATCTATGGAAACTCTATAGATATGCAGGTACCCAGGTTCTCGGTTCACTTCACTACGGCAACGCCTTCTTCCAGTACAGCAATCAGCCTTATGCTCTTAAACCGTTGTTTGGGCGAACAAAAGTTTAGATAGAAATGGTCCGGAAATGATAAACAACAAGATCATGGCATGGCTAATTGTATCAAAAAGAATCTCTTACAAAAAGTATCTATTAATGTTTGAATCCCACCTGTCAAATTTTAGTCTTGCTTGCTTGATGGATTCTAACACAGTATACCTTCTTCTTTTGTGCAAAAGTATAGTTTATAGCTAATATGATTACACAGAGGGTAAAATACTTAATATTGTATTTTAACAAAGTGTTGCCAAAGATGAAAAGAGAATGGCCAATATTTTTTTTTAAAAAATAATTACTTTAAGTTTCATTTATCTATTAATTTAGGTGTATGTTTTAGAAGTTATAAACTTCTACACATGAACTTGTTTTAAAGTAATCTCAACTTGAAATATTACAAAACAAAATCATAAATTTAAATATGTATAATTTAGAAATAAGGTTTGAATTTAAAACTGAAGTTATATAAAAATGCATGCTCCGAATTACACACTTAATTATTTATCTTTTATTTTATAAAATGAAACTTTTACTAAAATCACTAAAGAATACCACAAAAACGGTGGATCCTGTCCACTCTTCTTAAAATTTGATAATAGAAATAGAAAAGAGCAAAAGAAATGATTTAACATTTTTCTTTGTAGTAATTGCATTTTCTAATAGATTGTAGAGAACTATATATCTTGATAAAATATGGTGATTTTTAAAATTACAGAGTGAAAAAACATGGTTAATTTTAATATGTGTGGCATTTTTAGAAATAATATGTGGTTAACCTTTTTAATATGTACATATGTGTCAATATGCTCATAATGTGATATTGGCAAAAATAGTTAAGTAAATTACTTTGATAGAATTTGTTGTGTATTTAAAAACAATAAGAATCAATAAAGGCTGATAAGCCTACAAAGATCAAAATAAATATTTTATACTATGTCATTTTTTAAAATATTTATTTTAAAACTATTGATATGAAGTTACTTTAAAAATAGTGTTTGTAAATTTAAAGCCTTTTTTTATTAAAAAATCTATAACTTACAACATGAATTATGACCTTCTCAATAAATGATATAATTTCATAATTTGTGAATAGTTGTCAACTTTTAAGAATATTATAGTTTATTTTTATTATTTAAAAAAATTCAACACATAACACTCTTGTCACTTATGCTATGTAATACCAAAGATCTTGAAAGTCAATTCTAATGGAACCATAATGAACTTCATTCAACAAAAGTTGAAAATAAAATAACCATATGAGAATTTGGTTAAAACATGAGACATAGATTGACAAAATTAGTTTAACTACTAGTTCAAGACAAATGATTTACTCAAAATTACAATACTCATCAATCAATTTGCATCCAATAATTTTAAATTTTTAAAGCAAATTTGCAAACACAACACTTGTAAAAAAAATCATATGGAATGTTCAATCTACCAAAAATCCAACATCAAGTTATGATTTTTTTCGAAGCATAATCAAATATTATAAACGAGGTGAACCTACAAGTCATGAAATAAAAAGTTTTAGAAGAAAAAAATTAAAAAATAAAAATTAAGATTTTGGTGAATTCATTTTTGACCAAATAGGATATGGATATTAAAAAGTGTATAAATTAGAAACTGTTGGAAAAATGGCTATTGGAAAAATGGCAATAAAAAAGTAGCACAATCTTTTTGGTGGTTTTTAAGTCAATTCTAAGAATATGGCCACCAATAGCTCCAATGCTTGCACCATCAAGTGGTCATGTTCTTCCACCCTTAGAAACTTCTCCACTAAGGTCGACTTGAAGGTGAAGAGGAGGGCATAACTTCTCTACTAACATCCACTTGCAGGAGAAGGCGAGTATAAAACTTCTCTACTAAGGTCCACTTCAAGGTGAAGGTGAGGGCAAAATTTCTCCACTAAAGTTAACTTGAAGGTGAAGGCAAGGGCAAAACTTCTCCACTAAGGTCCAATTGAAGGTGAAGGCAAGGACTGAACTTCTGTACTAAGGTCCACTTGAAGGTGAAGGCAAGGACTGAACTTCTCCACTAAGGTCCACTTGAAGGTGAAGGCAAGGGCAGAACTTCTCCACTAAGATCCACTTAAAGGTGAAGGCTAGGACAGAACTTCTCTACTAAGGTCCACTTAAAAGTGAAGGCAAGGGTAAAACTTCTCCACTAAGGTCCACTTTCAGGTGAAGGCGAGGACAGAACTTCTCTACTAAGATCCACTTCAAGGTGAAGGCGAGGGTAGAACTTCTCCACTAAGGTCGACTTGAAGGTGAAGATGAGGGCAGAAGTTTTCTACTAAGGTCCACTTGAAGGTGAGGGCGAGGGCAGAACTTCTCCATTAAGGTCCACTTAAAGGTGAAGGCAAGGGCAGAACTTCTCCACTAAGGTCCACTTAAAGGTGAAGGCAAGGACAAAACTTCTCTACTAAGGCCCTCTTGAAGGCGAAGGCAAGGACAAAACTTCTCTACTAAGGTCCTCTTGAAGGCGAAGGCATGGGTAGAACTACTCCACTAATGTCCACTTAAAGGTGAAGGCAACGACAAAACTTCTCTGCTAAGGTCCTCTTGAAGGTCAAGGCGAGGGGAGAACTTTTTCACTAAGGTCCACGTTGTCGTATTGTAACACGAGTATATAGTGAAAATAAAAAGAAAGGGGAATTTTATTAATATTCAGTTACCTCGAATATTGGGAGCATCGACCAACTCCAGTGCAAATACTGAGTGGTCAGGTTCAGTCACTCCGTTACAGTCAGCCGGGGCATACTGAAATGCTCCATTCGATTCAAATAACGAGAGTCAGCAGGAAGAGAAGGATCAATTCATACGATGGGTTCGAAGAGCCAATTGGATCCAATTTCGAGAATCCAATCCGGGTCCTCTTATCCAATATGAGACCTGAATTGGCCGGTCAACCCAATTACGGGAAATCCAGGTCTTACTACGGGTCTTAGCCAATCCGACGCGAGGACCAATTTGACTCAATTACGGGAACATCCAGGTTACTACTGGACTCTTACCCAATATGGGACTTGAATTGGTCGGGCGACTCAATGTGGTCCCGATTACGGTGTTCGATTCTGTTTCAGGCTGTCTTGTTCTCTGTGCCATTTCAGGGAACGTTGTTTTCGATAAATGGATTTCTTAAAGGTAAAAACAGAGGAGAAAGCTTTGACGACGAGAGCCAATTTCGGATCCAAGCTTGACGGTGGGAGCCAATTCCGGATCTAAGACGGAAGATTGAAGAAATTCAGAGGATAAGGTTAGGGAGGATATAAGTTTGAAGGGGAATCAGGGAAGCAAGGGGTTTTTTCAAGTTTTGGCAAGGTTACTAGTTCGGTTTTCATTGGAGGTTTTTGAAGATCAAAGGGATTAGAGAGAAGAGCTTCATGCTTCGAGTCGGGGAAGGAAAGACATAGAATTTGGATTTTTCTTCTTCGTAGAGTTTTGGGAAGACTGAGGCAATCGCTGCTGAAGTCAGTGTTGTAATGGTGAATCGGGATTTTTAATGAAGTGGGTTTGAATACTTTTGACTGTTTTGTAAAATCAAGTTACGTCTGTGATTGAAGGATTAAAAGGGTGTCTATAGGATTGAGTATGCGGAGTGAATGAAATTTATTGGGTTAATCTAACAAGACAGTCAGTGGATACAAGATCGTAAGTACAAAGCGGTATTGAAGATTAACAATTTGGGTTGTTCAGGGTTCTCTGTAACGTCTAGAGACCTACCGGCTGGGGCAAAAAGGACTTCGATAAGCAGTTGAAGAGCATCCATATAGATTTACAGTACATTGTTGCAGTCGTTTATATTCCAACAGTCAAAACTGATAGACTGCTTGACTATCGGCGAATCTCCATACTACCTTCTACAGCCAGACGCCCGGCGCGTTCTCGAGCAGGAAAGCACGTAATGCGAAAAAAGTTGTGAACCCCACGTGAAAGCTTGAGGTGGAAGGTATTGGATTTTAATTGATTTTATCTTTATTTTTATGGAAAATGAAAATAAAAATTTTGAAGGATTTTTGGGAGGAGTTCCTGGTGGGGAGTCTTCTAAAGGACAAGGTATGCACATGGATCCGTCTATTGCTAGTTTGTTTCAAGCCTTCTCATTGTCAATGCAGCAACAGCAAAGCAATGATCGAAAGGAAGCTTTGGCAACCAAAGCATTGCAAGCAGTGGTCAATAAAATTGATCAATTTGATGGGAGGAATATTTCAAGGTATTTAAGATGTTATGTTCGTGAAATGGAATTAAATCGGGTTTCTGAGAAGAAAATGGTTGCACTATTTGGACTTGCCACGATACCGGAGATAAGAGACCACATTACATCGATTACGGATCGTTATGGGAATTCATGGGAGGATTTTTCACATGCATTGAAAGACGAATATTTCTTGGAAGATGCTGATCGCGTTACTAAGAAGCTGTTTCTGGGATGGATTGAACGGCCCAATAAGAATTTGCAAGCAACAGAGCTACTAAGGAAATTTGAGAGGCAGTACTCTCAATTATCGAAGGTAGAAAAATTGACATTGGAGTCGAACAAAGTTGATGTATTTCTTCAAGCTGCTGATGGAGAATTGCAAGAGAAATTAGAACCCCTTCTTGAAGACAAAGAAGAAGATGAAGGATTGACAATGAAGTGGAAGAACGTTGAAGATGCGGTGGGGTTGCTTACAAAAAAAGAAAGGAGGAAGGATAGGAGTAATATTCCGAAAACAGTACAAGCACCCAAAGCTCCAATACGTACAACACCACCAACAATGCCTACAGTTCAACCTTCGACATCCTTGTCAAAGAAAGTCGATATGGGTATAGAAGAAATTATATGAGGAATGCGAGATCTTCAAATCAAATTAGCAAGACTTGAAGAGAATACTTCTATAAACAATTCGAAGAATGTTTCAAAACAAAGATATGTACAAAGATGCATTTGGTGTGATGATGCTTCACACACTAGAAAAGATTGCAATGAATTTAATAATATGATACGGCAGGGAATTATTTGCTGGAAAGATGAGAAGATAGCATTGAAAGATAGGGAGGATCTTGTTCAAACCAATTTTGGTAAGGGAGGAATGAGAGCATTGGTTCAAGATTACTTAAAAGAGCATGAAACAGTAGCACGAGAAAGTGCAAGTTATGGTGCTAGAGTAGATGATGAAATTGGTGGAAGTACGGAAACTAGTGAGTTTTGGGCTTCTGCCGTTTCTACAATGCAAGAAGGAAAATTACCTTTAGAAGCGTTATTGAGAACTGCAGCTACAATACGAGGTAGAATAGGTTGGGAGGATCCTGTTGAGTCTCTTTCAGTTCATGCATATATTGCTAAGAGCCAACATGAAGCTTTGATGGAAGAAAAAAGACGAGGAAATTTTGATGATACTAGAGAAGGAAATTCTTTTAAGAGGCAAACTTGAGGAGACAAGGCTCGAGAGGCAGCTTCACAAGAATTGCCTGTAAAGGATACCTCAGTATCATTGGAAGAAAAAACAATGGAGACAAAAGATAAGGGCAAATCAATTGCTTATAAGCTACTTTCTGACATTGAAGCGGCAACAAATTTGAAAGGGGTGTTGGAAGAACGTATATTGAATGCTAAGGTGGAATTCACATTGAAAGAAGTCTTCGGAATTGCAAAGAAGGAGTTTCATGATGTTATCATTGACAGCATTAAGCAAAAGAGGCAATCAATGGGCGAAACTGGAATGAGTCATGCTATTGATGCAAGAATATGTAGAGATGAAGAAGAGGTTGATATTGGTTACAAGCAACCAACAAATGAAAAGAATGGGTATAATCAGCGAGTACATTTCGAAGATTCTAGTGATAAGGAAATGGAAACTTTGAGCCATTATACTCGAAAGCATTGGGCAAAGGCAACTACTGAGGTATTGGTGAAAGTAGGAGATATAGAGGAACCAATAGTTGCTTTGGTGGACCATGGTTCTGAAATAAATCTCATGTCTAAAGATCTTTATAAGAAGCAAAAATGGCCAATTGATATAGAACATGGATGGGCAATACGAGCAGCTAATAACACACGCGACGAATTATATGGAGCTTGTCCAGATGTCAAAATTCGGATTGGGGATGTTGCGACGGAGCAACATTTCTTCGTTCAAGATACAACGTCTTATCTGTTGATTTTAGGACAACCTTATATCACGACAACACGGATGGAAACAAAGGTACTTGACGATGGTTCTACTTATGCAAGGGTACGGAGCGAAGATGGGAGGAAAGCTGTACAATTTCTAATAGTACCTCCTAACCATGAACGGAATCGAGATAGGTTGAGGGAGAAACCATTGCCAAAGATTGTTGAAGGATTTAAGGATTTTGGGGAGGTACCACTGTAATGCGAGATTATGGAGGTACAAAAGAGGAGGTACTCTCGCGAGATGAAGGTGCCTTTGATGAGAGTTTTATTGGCATATTCGAGAATGGAAATATTATGTATAAGAAAGTTGATGATTTTAAAAGAAAAGAAAGAAAAATATTATATAATATTGAAGGATAATTACGCAAGATAGGTACATTGCAAGATGATGAGAGGATTTTGGGTGTTTGTGAAGAAAATGGACTGGAAGATTCATTGGAATTGATTACATCTATTGGGTTAGGGGATAATGATAAGATTGTTGAGATTCATTCGAGAGAGGTTTATACCATGCTTGAATCTTTTCAAGTACGAGAAGTCACAGTAGAGACGAGATATAAAATGGCAGATAAGAAGGTAAAGCTTGTTGCCGGACCATTACAAGAGCATTCTAAAGAACAAATGGGAGAAGCATCAAAAGAAGCAAGTTTAAGAGATCCAATGAGTATTGGACATCAGTTTACTGAAGAGACTTTTGAAGAATTGAAGATTGGTTCTGATGGTTCTTTATTGCCGGAGGAAATTACTTGCTTCAAAAAGATGTTGGCTAAACAAGGTAGATCGTTTGCCTTCGAATCTCATGAAATTGGGTGTGTGGATCCAAATATTATAACACATATGGTTATCTTCACTGTATCGCATGTACCTTGGAATCTAAGACCGATTCTTGTACCGAGGGCACATTTACCTAAATTGGTGGAACTATTGAAAGAAAAGATAAAGATGAAAATATTGGAACCTTCATTTGCGCCGTATTCTAGTCGATGGTTTACGGTACCTAAGAAGAATGTGTCACTACGATTTATTCAAGATATGCAGCCGGTGAATGCTGTAACTGTCAGGAATGCAGGAATTGGATCTATTGTGTATGAATTTACTAAGGCGTTTGTTGGAAGGGCGATCTATTCAATGGGTGATTTGTATTCAGGTTATGATGAATTTCAACTTGCCGAAGGAAGTAGAGATATGACAACGATGAGGACACCGCTTGGATTGGTTAGAATGTGCACTCTTCTTCAAGGCGCGACCAACTCAGTTGCGCATATGATGAATGGGATGAATAAGGTATTGAGAGATTTTATTCATGAAAAGACTATACCTTTTCTGGATGATGTTCCTATAAAAGGGTGCAGAGAAGGAGACAAGGATGAAACTTTAGATACGAGGGGGTGTTGTAGATATGTTGTTGATCATATACAAGATTGTGAAAAGATTTTAACTCGGCTTGGAGAAGTTCATCTTACATTATCGGGTATGAAGTCCGTATTTGGAGTACGAGAGGTTGTAATTGTTGGACATTTATGTGGATCTTACGGAAGAAAACCAAATCCGACTAAAGTTGATGCAATTGGAAGGATGAAAGAGGATTGTGATTCTTTAACAGAGGTTCGCAGGTTTTTGGATGCATGTGTATTTTATCGAATCTGGATCCCTCATTTTGCTCACATAGCGGATCCATTATATCAACTGTTACGCAAGGGTTACCAATTTAAATGGGAAGAAAGGCATATTCAGGCAATGTAAATATTGAAGAAATTATTGATGTCACCTCCAATATTGAGGAAGGTTGATTATAAGTGCAATAGACTAGTGATTCTTACTGTGGACGCTAGTCCAATTGCCATTGGATGGACTGTGGGTCAAGATGATTCAAATGGGAGTAGATTTGCAGTTCGATTTGGGGCCAAAGTTTTAAGTATTCGTCAGCGTGCATATTCACAAGTCAAAAGAGAACTTTGGGGAGTCGTTTCGGCTATGAAAGCTGAAAAGGACTATTTGATTGGGGCAATAGTAGTAATTGAAACAGATTGCTTGCCATTGCTTGGAATGGTTATTAACTGTTGAACGCCAGATATTGCAATGTTGAGATGGATTGCTTATATTAAGTCACTAAATCCAGAATTTAAGCATATCACTAGGAAGTACAATTTAGTAGCAGACATGCTATCTCGAGCAAGATACGAGAGGGAGGACGAAATGGTTGAAGACATTGATGATGTCGGATTGAAATTCTATTCAATATCAAATCTCAACAAAGAAGACAAGCTATTTCTTGAAGAATCTTATGAAGGAGAATTATTGGATATTGGTCATTATTTGAATACCTTGACTAAGCAAGGGAATTGGTCTACAGAAAAATTCAAACAAATAAGAAAAAAAGCATATGGATTTTTACTTCGAGATGGATTCTTATGGAAGAGACCGAAGAAAGGAATTGGGATGCCACAGCGAGTGATAGGCAAAAAAGAAGAAAGACTAAAATTATTAAAGGGGTTTCATGATAGTTTATGGGCAAGGCATAGAGGAATCTGGGCTACTTTTGCTAAACTCAAGGAACGATATTGGTGGAAAAATATGTATCGAGATGTGCTCTCATTTGTAGAGTCATGTGAAATCTGTCAATCGTATTCTAATATCCGACATCGAGATGGTCTTCATCCTACATATCCTCTGGCTATTTATTTTAAATGGGTTGTTGATTTGGTTATTATGCCGGTTGGGTTATGGCAGATGAGATATTTGGTTTTAGCTCGTGAAGATTTATCAAATCAAGTAGAAGGAAGAGCATTGAGGATAAAATCTACAGAGGGGATTTGTAGGTTTTTGCTTGAAGATGTCATTTGCCGTTACGGGTGCATAGGAAAAATCACTGCAGATCGTAGAGAATTAAATGTACAAGAAGCTCGTAAGTTCTTTGAAAGATGTGGAGTTAAACTATCATTGACTACTGCTTATAATCCAGAAGGGAATGCAAAAAGCGAACAAGGTCACCTACCGATTGTGAAAGCATTGGTTAAAGCTTGTAATGGGAAAGTTAAAGAGTGGCCACGGCTTTTGTCATTTGCATTATGGACTGATTGAACAACACATAGCTCGGTGACAGGATATATGCCAGTAGAACTTATGACAGGTCAAAAACCAATTATGCCGATTGAAGAAAGGGTACTTACTTGGAGTATGCTACCATGGGAAGATGGATTGATAAAAGAAGAACTTCTGGCTATTAGGATTCGACAATTGGAGCAAAGAACGGAAGATGTCCAGATAGCATTAGGAAGGTTAAAAAGAGCAAGGTTACAAAACAAGGCACGATTCGATAAGCAACATCGATTGAGACCAAAAGCAATCGAGGAAGGTGACTGGGTACTTGTTTATGACAATAGTCTGGATAATCAACATAGTACTTTGCGGAAATTTTCAAAACGTTGGTTTGGACCATATGTAGTAACGACTGTTCATGATAATGCGACTTACTCATTACGGGAGTTAGATGGTACAAAATTGAAAATACCAATTGCAGGGAAGTGAGTAAAAATATTTAAACGAAGACACGCAGAGATGAATATGGAAGACCTTAATGAAGGTATAGAGATTCCGCAGCAAGAAGATGAAAGTGATTTGGATAATGAAGGTGACGAAGAGGAACTGGACAAATACGTAGAGGATATATTCTGAATCAAACAGCAATTGGGTAAATTGGTGCATACCGGAGGATGCACAGGTTCAGAGGAGGTGGATGTCGTGTTGTAACACGAGTATACAGTGAAAATAAAAAGAAAGGGGAATTTTATTAATATTCAGTTACCTCGAATATTGAGAGCATTGACCAACTCCTGTACAAATACTGAGTGGCTAGGTTCAATAACCCCGTTACATTCATTCGGGGCATACTGAAATGCTCCATTCAGTTCCAATAACGGGAGTCAGCAGGAAGAGAAGGGCCAATTCACACGATGGGTTCGAAGAGCCAATTGGGTCCAATTTCAAGAATCCAATTCGGGTCCTCTTATCCAATATGAGACCTGAATTGGCCGGTCAACCCAATTACAGGAAATCCAGGTCTTACTACGAGTCTTAGCCAATCCGACAGGAGGACCAATTTGATCCAATTACGGGAACATCCAAGTTACTACTGGACTCTTACCCAATATGGGACTTGAATTGGTCGGGCGACTCAATGTGGTCCCGATTACGGTGTTTGATTCTGTTTCAGGCTGTCCTGTTTTCTATGCCGTTTCAGGGAACGTTGTTTTCAGTAAATGGATTTCTTAAAGGTAAAAACAGAGGAGAAAGCTCTGACAGTGAGAGCCAATTTCGGATCCAAGCTTGACGGTGGGAGCCAATTCCGGATCTAAGACGGAAGATTGAAGAAATTCAGAGGATAAGGTTAGGGGGGATATAAGTTTGAAGGGGAATCAGGGGAGCAAGGGATTTTTTCAAGTTTTGGCAAGGTTACTAGTTCGGTTTTCATTGGAGGTTTTTGAAGATCAAGGGGATTAGAGAGACGAGCTTCATACTTCGGGTCGGGGAAGGAAAGACATAGAATTTGGATTTTTTTCTTCGTAGAGTTTTGGGAAGACTGAGGCAATCGCTGCAGAAGTCAGTATTGTAATAGTGAATCGAGATTTTTAATGAAATGGGTTTGAGTACTCTTGACTGTTTTGTAAAATCGAGTTATGTCTGTGATTGAAGGATTAAAAGGGTGTCTATAGGATTGAGTATGCGGAGTGAATAAAATTTATTGGGTTAATCTAACAAGACAGTCAGTGGATACAAGATCGTAAGTACAAAGAGGTATTTAAGATTAATAGTTTGGGTTGTTTGGGGTTCTCTGTAACATCTAGAGACCTACCGACTGGGGCAAAAAGGACTTCGATAAGCAGTCGAAGAGCATCCGTATAGATTTACGGTACATTGTTGCAGTCATTTATATTCCAGCAGTCAAAACTGATAGACTGCTTGACTATCAACGAATCTCCATACTACCTTGTACAGCCAGACGCTCGGCACGTTCTCGAGCAAGAAAGCACGTAATATGACAACGTAAAGTTAAAAACAAGGGCAGAACTTCTCTACTAAGGTCGACTTAAAAGTGAAGGCAAGCATAAAACTTCTCTACTAAGGTCCTCTTGATGGTGAAGGCAAGTACAGAACTTCTCTACTAAGGTCCACTTAAAAGTGAAGGCAAGGACAAAACTTCTCTACTAAGGACCTCTTCAACGCAAAGGCAAGGGCAGAACTACTCCACTAAGATCGACTTAAAGGTGAAGGCTAGGGCAAAACTTCTCCACAAAGGTCTACTTAGTAGTCAAGGCAAGGGCAAAAATTCTCCACTAAGGTCGACTTGAAGTTGAAGGTGAGGGCTGAACTTCTCCACGAAGGTCCACTTAGAGCAAAAGGCAAGGGCAAAACTTCTCCACTAAGGTCCACTTAAAGGTGAAGGCAAGGACAAAACTTCTCTACTAAGGTCCTCTTGAAGGCGAAGGCAAGGGCAACACTACTCCATTAAGGTCTACTTAAAAGTGAAGGCTAGGACAGAACTTCTCCACGAAGGTCTACTTAATAGTGAAGGCAAGGGCAAAAATTCTCTACTAAGGTCCACTTGAAGGTGAAAGCGAGGGCTGAACTTCTCCATGAAGGTCCACTTAATGGTGAAGGCAAGGGCAAAACTTCTCCACTAAGGTCCACTTAAAGATGAAAGCAAGGAAAAAACTTCTCTACTAAGGTCCTCTTGAAGGTGAAGGCAAGGGCAGAACTTCTCCACTAAGGTCCACTTAAAGGTGAAGGCAAGGACAAAACTTCTTTGCTAAGGTCCTCTTGATGGTGAAGGCGAGGGCAAAACATCTCCACTAAAGTCCACTTAAAGGTGAAAGCAAGGGCAGAACTTCTCCACTAAGGTCGACTTAAAGGTGAAGGCAAGGAAAATACTTCTCTAGTAAGGTCTTTTTGAAGGTGAAGGCAAGAGGAGAACTTCTCTACTAAGGTCCTCTTAAAGGTGAAGAGAAGGACAATACTTCTCTACTAAGGTCCTCTTCAAGGTGAAGGCAAGGGTAGAACTTCTCTACTAAGGTCCACTTGAAGGTGAAGGCGAGGGCAAAACTTCTCCACTAAAGTCTACTTGAAGATGAAGGCAAGGGCAGAACTTTTCCACCAAGGTACACTTGAAGGTAAAGGCAAGGACAAAACTTCTCTACTAAGGTCCACTTAAAGTTGAAGGTGAAGGCAAGGACAGAACTTCTCTACTAAGGTCCACTTGAAGGTGAAGGCGAGGGCAAAACTTCTCCACTAAAGTCTACTTGAAGCTGAAGGCAAGGACAAAACTTCTCTACTAAGGTCCTGTTATGAGTGAAGGCAAGGACATAACTTCTCTACTAAGGTCCACTTGAAGGTGAAGGCGAGGGCAAAACTTTTCCACTAAAGTCTACTTGAAGGTGAAGGCAAGGGCAGAACTTCTTCACCAAGGTGCACTTGAAGGTGAAGGCAAGGACAGAACTTCTCCACTAAGGTCCACTTAAAGTTGAAGGCAAGGACAAAACTTCTCTACTAAGGTCGTCTTAAAGGTGAAGGCAAGGGCAGAACTTCTCCACTAAGGTCCACTTAAAGGTGAAGGCAAGGACAAAACTTCTTTGCTAAGGTCTTCTTGATGGTGAAAGCGAGGGCAAAACATCTCCACTAAGGTCCACTTAAAGGTGAAAGCAAGGGCAGAACTTCTCCACTAAGGTCGACTTAAAGGTGAAGGCAAGGACAATACTTCTCCACTGAAGTCTACTTGAAGATGAAGGCAAGGGCAGAACTTCTCCACCAAGGTACACTTGAAGGTGAAGGCAAGGACAGAACTTCTCTACTAAGGTCCACTTAAAGTTGAAGGCAAGGACAAAACTTCTCTACTGAGGTCCTCTTGAAGGTGAAGGCAAGGGCAGAACTTCTCTACTAAGGTCCACTTCAAGGTGAAGGCGAGGGCAAAACTTCTCCACTAAAATCTACCTGAAGCTGAAGGCAAGGACAAAACTTCTCTATTAAGGTCTAGTTATGAGTGAAGGCAAGGACATAACTTCTCTACTAAGGTCCACTTGAAGGTGAAGGCGAGGGCAAAACTTTTCCACTAAAGTCTACTTGAAGGTGAAGGCAAGGGCAGAACTTCTTCACCAAGGTGCACTTGAAGGTGAAGGCAAGGACAGAACTTCTCCACTAAGGTCCACTTAAAGTTGAAGGCAAGGACAAAACTTCTCTACTAAGGTCGTCTTGAAGGTGAAGGCAAGGGCAGAACTTCTCCACTAAGGTCGACTTAAATGTGAAGGCAAGGACAAAACTTCTTTGCTAAGGTCTTCTTGACGGTGAAGGCGAGGGCAAAACATCTCCACTAAGGTACACTTAAAGGTGAAAGCAAGGGCAGAACTTCTCCACTAAGGTCGACTTAAAGGTGAAGGCAAGGACAATACTTCTCTAGTAAGGTCTTTTTGAAGGTGAAGGCAAGAGGAGAACTTCCCTACTAAGGTCCTCTTAAAGGTGAAGAGAAGGACAATACTTCTCTACTAAGGTCCTCTTCAAGGTGAAGGCAAGGGTAGAACTTCTCTACTAAGGTCCACTTGAAGGTGAAGGCGAGGGCAAAACTTCTCCACTAAAGTCTACTTGAAGATGAAGGCAAGGGCAGAACTTTTCCACCAAGGTACAGTTGAAGGTAAAGGCAAGGACAAAACTTCTCTACTAAGGTCCACTTAAAGTTGAAGGTGAAGGCAAGGACAGAACTTCTCTACTAAGGTCCACTTGAAGGTGAAGGCGAGGGCAAAACTTCTCCACTAAAGTCTACTTGAAGCTGAAGGCAAGGACAAAACTTCTCTATTAAGGTCCTGTTATGAGTGAAGGCAAGGACATAACTTCTCTACTAAGGTCCACTTGAAGGTGAAGGCGAGGGCAAAACTTTTCCACTAAAGTCTACTTGAAGGTGAAGGCAAGGGCAGAACTTCTTCACCAAGGTGCACTTGAAGGTGAAGGCAAGGACAAAACTTCTCCACTAAGGTCCACTTAAAGTTGAAGGCAAGGACAAAACTTCTCTACTAAGGTCGTCTTGAAGGTGAAGGCAAGGGCAGAACTTCTCCACTAAGGTCCACTTAAAGGTGAAGGCAAGGACAAAACTTCTTTGCTAAGGTCTTCTTGAGGGTGAAAGCGAGGGCAAAACATCTCCACTAAGATCCACTTAAAGGTGAAAGCAAGGGCAGAACTTCTCCACTAAGGTCGACTTAAAGGTGAAGGCAAGGACAATACTTCTCCACTGAAGTCTACTTGAAGATGAAGGCAAGGGCAGAACTTCTCCACCAAGGTACACTTGAAGGTGAAGGCAAGGACAGAACTTCTCTACTAAGGTCCACTTAAAGTTGAAGGCAAGGACAAAACTTCTCTACTGAGGTCCTCTTGAAGGTGAAGGCAAGGGCAGAACTTCTCTACTAAGGTCCACTTCAAGGTGAAGGCGAGGGCAAAACTTCTCCACTAAAATCTACCTGAAGCTGAAGGCAAGGACAAAACTTCTCTATTAAGGTCCAGTTATGAGTGAAGGCAAGGACATAACTTCTCTACTAAGGTCCACTTGAAGGTGAAGGCGAGGGCAAAACTTTTCCACTAAAGTCTACTTGAAGGTGAAGGCAAGGGCAGAACTTCTTCACCAAGGTGCACTTGAAGGTGAAGGCAAGGACAGAACTTCTCCACTAAGGTCCACTTAAAGTTGAAGGCAAGGACAAAACTTCTCTACTAAGGTCGTCTTAAAGGTGAAGGCAAGGGCAGAACTTCTCCACTAAGGTCCACTTAAAGGTGAAGGCAAGGACAAAACTTCTTTGCTAAGGTCTTCTTGATGGTGAAAGCGAGGGCAAAACATCTCCACTAAGGTCCACTTAAAGGTGAAAGCAAGGGCAGAACTTCTCCACTAAGGTCGACTTAAAGGTGAAGGCAAGGACAATACTTCTCCACTGAAGTCTACTTGAAGATGAAGGCAAGGGCAGAACTTCTCCACCAAGGTACACTTGAAGGTGAAGGCAAGGACAGAACTTCTCTACTAAGGTCCACTTAAAGTTGAAGGCAAGGACAAAACTTCTCTACTGAGGTCCTCTTGAAGGTGAAGGCAAGGGCAGAACTTCTCTACTAAGGTCCACTTCAAGGTGAAGGCGAGGGCAAAACTTCTCCACTAAAATCTACCTGAAGCTGAAGGCAAGGACAAAACTTCTCTATTAAGGTCCAGTTATGAGTGAAGGCAAGGACATAACTTCTCTACTAAGGTCCACTTGAAGGTGAAGGCGAGGGCAAAACTTTTCCACTAAAGTCTACTTGAAGGTGAAGGCAAGGGCAGAACTTCTTCACCAAGGTGCACTTGAAGGTGAAGGCAAGGACAGAACTTCTCCACTAAGGTCCACTTAAAGTTGAAGGCAAGGACAAAACTTCTCTACTAAGGTCGTCTTAAAGGTGAAGGCAAGGGCAGAACTTCTCCACTAAGGTCGACTTAAATGTGAAGGCAAGGACAAAACTTCTTTGCTAAGGTCTTCTTGACGGTGAAGGCGAGGGCAAAACATCTCCACTAAGGTACACTTAAAGGTGAAAGCAAGGGCAGAACTTCTCCACTAAGGTCGACTTAAAGGTGAAGGCAAGGACAATACTTCTCTAGTAAGGTCTTTTTGAAGGTGAAGGCAAGGAGAGAACTTCTCTACTAAGGTCCACTTAAAGGTGAAGGCAAGGACAAAACTTCTCTACTAAGGTCCTCTTCAAGGTGAAGGCAAGGACATAACTTCTCTACTAAGGTCCACTTGAAGGTGAAGGCGAGGGCAAAACTTCTCCACTAAAGTCTACTTGAAAGTGAAGGCAAGGACAAAACTTTTCTACTAAGGTCCTCTTAAGGTTGAAGGCAAGGACATAACTTCTCTACTATGGTCCACTTGAAGGTGAAGGCGAGGGCAAAACTTCTCCACTAAAGTCTACTTGAAAGTGAAGGCAAGGACAAAACTTTTCTACTAAGGTCCTCTTAAGGGTGAAGGCAAGGACATAACTTCTCTACTAAGGTCCACTTGAAGGTGAAGGCGAGTGCAAAACTTTTCCACTAAAGTCTATTTGAAGGTGAAGGCAAGGGTAGAACTTCTTCACCAAGGTGCACTTGAAGGTGAAGACAAGGACAGAACTTCTCTACTAAGGTCCACTTAAAGTTGAAGGCAAGGACAAAACTTCTCTACTAAGGTCATCTTGAAGGTGAAGGCAAGGGCAGAACTTCTTCACCAAGGTGCACTTGAAGGTGAAGACAAGGGCAAAACTTCTCCACTAAGGTCCACTTAAAGGTGAAGGCAAGGAAAAAACTTCTCTACTAAGGTCGTCTTGAAGGTGAAGGCAAGGGCAGAATTTCTCCACTAAGGTCGACTTAAAGGTGAAGGAAAGGACAATACTTCTCTAGTAAGGTCTTTTTGAAGGTGAAGGCAAGGAGAGAACTTCTCTACTAAGGTCCACTTAAAGGTGAAGAGAAGGACAAAACTTCTCTACTAAGGTCCTCTTCAAGGTGAAGGCAAGGACAGAACTTCTCTACTAAGGTCCACTTGAAGGTCAAGGCGAGGACAAAACTTCTCCACTAAAGTCTACTTGAAGGTGAAGGCGAGGGCAAAACTTTTCCACTAAAGTCTACTTGAAGGTGAAGGCAAGGGCAGAACTTCTTCACCAAGGTGCACTTGAAGGTGAAGGCAAGGACAGAACTTCTCCACTAAGGTCCACTTAAAGTTGAAGGCAAGGACAAAACTTCCCTACTAAGGTCGTCTTGAAGGTGAAGGCAAGGGCAGAACTTCTCCACTAAGGTCGACTTAAATGTGAAGGCAAGGACAAAACTTCTTTGCTAAGGTCCTCTTGACGGTGAAGGCGAGGGCAAAACATCTCCACTAAGGTCCACTTAAAGGTGAAAGCAAGGGCAGAACTTCTCCACTAAGGTCGACTTAAAGGTGAAGGCAAGGACAATACTTCTCTAGTTAGGTCTTTTTCAAGGTGAAGGCAAGAGGAGAACTTCTCTACTAAGGTCCACTTAAAGGTGAAGAGAAGGACAAAACTTCTCTACTAAGGTCCTCTTCAAGGTGAAAGCAAGGGCAGAACTTCTCTACTAAGGTCCACTTAAAGCTGAAGGCAAGGGCAGAACTTCTCCACTAAGGTCCTCTTAAAGGTGAAGGCAAGGACAATACTTCTCTAGTAAGGTCTTTTTGAAGGTGAAGGCAAGGAGAGAACTTCTCTACTAAGGTCCACTTAAAGGTGAAGGCAAGGACAAAACTTTTCTACTAAGGTCCTCTTCAAGGTGAAGGCAAGGGGAGAACTTCTCTACTATGGTCCACTTGAAGGTGAAGGCAAGGGCAAAACTTCTCCACTAAAGTCTATTTGAAAGTGAAGGCAAGGACAAAACTTTTCTACTAAGGTCCTCTTAAGGGTGAAGGCAAGGACATAACTTCTCTACTAAGGTCCACTTGAAGGTGAAGGCGAGGGCAAAACTTTTCCACTAAAGTCTATTTGAAGGTGAAGGCAAGGGCAGAACTTCTTCACCAAGGTGCACTTGAAGGTGAAGACAAGGACAGAACTTCTCTACTAAGGTCCACTTAATGGTGAAGAGAAGGACAAAACTTCTCTACTAAGGTCCTCTTCAAGGTGAAGGCAAGGACAGAACTTCTCTACTAAGGTCCACTTGAAGGTCAAGGCGAGGACAAAACTTCTCCACTAAAGTCTACTTGAAGGTGAAGGCAAGGACAAAACTTCTCTACTAAGGTCTTCTTAAGGGTGAAGGCAAAGACATAACTTCTCTACTAAGGTCCACTTGAAGGTGAAGGCGAGGGCAAAACTTCTCCACTAAAGTCTACTTGAAAGTGAAGGCAAGGAGAAAACTTTTCTACTAAGGTCCTCTTAAGGGTGAAGGAAAGGACATAAATTTTCTACTAAGGTCCACTTGAAGGTGAAGGCGACGGCAAAACTTTTCCACTAAAGTCTATTTGAAGGTGAAGGCAAGGGCAGAACTTCTTCACCAAGGTGCACTTGAAGGTGAAGGCAAGGACAAAACTTCTCTACTAAGGTCTTCTTAAGGGTGAAGGCAAGGACATAACTTCTCTACTATGGTCCACTTGAAGGTGAAGGCGGGGCAAAACTTTTCCACTAAAGTCTACTTGAAGGTGAAGGCAAGGGCAGAACTTCTTCACCAAGGTGCACTTGAAGGTGAAGACAAGGACAGAACTTATCTACTAAGGTCCACTTAAAGTTGAAGGCAAGGACAAAACTTCTCTACTAAGGTCCTGTTATGAGTGAAGGCAAGGACATAACTTCTCTACTAAGGTCCACTTGAAGGTGAAGGCGAGGGCAAAACTTTTCCACTAAAGTCTACTTGAAGGTGAAGGCAAGGGCAGAACTTCTTCACCAAGGTGCACTTGAAGGTGAAGGCAAGGACAGAACTTCTCCACTAAGGTCCACTTAAAGTTGAAGGCAAGGACAAAACTTCTCTACTAAGGTCGTCTTGAAGGTGAAGGCAAGGGCAAAACTTCTCCACTAAGGTCGACTTAAATGTGAAGGCAAGGACAAAACTTCTTTGCTCAGGTCCTCTTGACGGTGAAGGCGAGGGCAAAACATCTCCACTAAGGTCCACTTAAAGGTGAAGGCAAGGACAAAACTTCTTTGCTAAGGTCTTCTTGATGGTGAAAGCGAGGGCAAAACATCTCCACTAAGGTCCACTTAAAGGTGAAAGCAAGGGCAGAACTTCTCCACTAAGGTCGACTTAAAGGTGAAGGCAAGGACAATACTTCTCCACTGAAGTCTACTTGAAGATGAAGGCAAGGGCAGAACTTCTCCACCAAGGTACACTTGAAGGTGAAGGCAAGGGCAGAACTTCTCCACTAAGGTCCTCTTAAAGGTGAAGGCAAGGACAATACTTCTCTAGTAAGGTCTTTTTGAAGGTGAAGGCAAGGAGAGAACTTCTCTACTAAGGTCCACTTAAAGGTGAAGGCAAGGACAAAACTTTTCTACTAAGGTCCTCTTCAAGGTGAAGGCAAGGGGAGAACTTCTCTACTATGGTCCACTTGAAGGTGAAGGCAAGGGCAAAACTTCTCCACTAAAGTCTACTTGAAAGTGAAGGCAAGGACAAAACTTTTCTACTAAGGTCCTCTTAAGGGTGAAGGCAAGGACATAACTTCTCTACTAAGGTCCACTTGAAGGTGAAGGCGAGGGCAAAACTTTTCCACTAAAGTCTATTTGAAGGTGAAGGCAAGGGCAGAACTTCTTCACCAAGGTGCACTTGAAGGTGAAGACAAGGACAGAACTTCTCTACTAAGGTCCACTTAATGGTGAAGGCAAGGGCAAAACTTCTCCACTAAGGTCCACTTAAAGGTGAAGGCAAGGAAAAAACTTCTCTACTAAGGTCGTCTTGAAGGTGAAGGCAAGGGCAGAATTTCTCCACTAAGGTCCACTTAAAGGTGAAGGCAAGGACAAAACTTCACTGCTAAGGTCCTCTTGAAGGTGAAGGCGAGGTCACAACTTCTCCTCTAAGGTCCACTTAAAGGTAGAGGCAAGGGGAGAACTTCTCCACTAAGGTGGACTTAAAGGTGAAGGTAAGAACAATACTTCTCTACTAAGGTACTCTTGAAGGTGAA
Source organism: Physcomitrium patens (assembly GCF_059467195.1). NCBI lineage: Eukaryota > Viridiplantae > Streptophyta > Bryopsida > Funariales > Funariaceae > Physcomitrium > Physcomitrium patens. Next base: position 12,023,923 of record NC_143430.1, on the reverse strand, counting down.
CGCAAGAGCAGAACTTCTCCACCAAGGTCCACTTGAAGGTGAAGGCAAGGACAGAACTTCTCCACTAAGGTCCTCTAAAAGTTGAAGGCAAAGACAAAACTTCTCTACTAAGGTCCTCTTAAAGGTGAAGGCAAGGGCAGAACTTCTCCACTAAGGTCCATTTAAAGGTGAAGGCAAGGACAAAACTTCTCTGCTAAGGTCCTCTTGAAGATGAAGGCGAGGGCAAAACATCTCCACTAAGGTCTTCTTAAAGGTAGAGGGAAGGGCAGAACTTCTACACTAAAGTCGACTTAAAGGTGTAGGTAAGAACAATACTTCTCTATTAAGGTCCTCTTGAAGGTGAAGACAAGGGCAAAACTTCTCTACTAAGGTCCACTTGAAGGAGAAAGCAAGGACAAAACTTCTTTACTAAGGTCTACTTGAAGGTCAAGGCAAGGGTTGAACTTCTCTTGTAAGGTTCAATTAAAGGTTAAGACAAGGACAAAACTTTTCTACTAAGGTCCATTTGAAGGTGAAGGTGAGGACGAAACCTCTCTACTAAAGTCCACTTGAAAGTGAAGATAAGGGCAAACCTTCTCTAGTAAGGTCCACTTGAAGGTGAGAATAAGGGCAAAACTTTTCTAGTAAGGTCGACTTGAAGGAGAAGGCAAGGACAAAACTTCTCTACTAAGGTCCACTTGAAGGTGAAGCCGAGGGCACAACTTCTCCACTAAAGTCTACTGGAAGGTGAAGGCAAGAGCAGAACTTCTCCACCAAGGTCCACTTGATGGTGAAGACAAGGACAGAACTTCTCTACTAAGGTCCACTTAAAGTTGAAGGCAAGGACAAAACTACTCTACTAAGGTCCTCTTAAAAGTGAAGGCAAGGACAGAACTTCTCCACTAAGGTCCACTTAAAAGTGAAGGCAAGGACAAAACTTTTCTGCTAAGGTCCTCTTGAAGGTGAAGGCGAGGGCAGAACATCTCCGCTAAGGTTCACTTAAAGGTAGAGGCAAGGGTAGAACTTCTCTACTAAGGTCGACTTAAAGGTGAAGATAAGGACAATACTTCTCTACTAAGGTCCTCTTGAAGGTGAAGGCAAGGGCATAACTTCACCATTAAGGTCCACTTAAAGGTGAAGGCAAGGACAAAACTTCTCTACCAAGGTCTACTTGAAGATGAAGGTGAGGACAAAACCTCTCCACTAAAGTCCACTTGCAGATGAAGACAAAGGCAAAACTTCTCCACTAAGATCCATTAGAAGGTGAAGGCAAGGACCAAACTTCTCTACTAAGGTCCACTTGAAGGTGAAGGTGAGGACAAAATCTCTCCACTAAAGTCCACTTGAAGGTGAAGATAAGGGCAAAACTTCTCTAGTAAGGTCCACTTAAAGGTGAAGACAAGGGCAAAACTTCTCTACTAAGGTCCACTTGAAGGAGAAGGCAAGGACACAACTTCTCTTCTAAAGTCTAGTGGAAGGTGAAGGCAAGAACAGAACTTCTCCACCAAGGTCCACTTGATGGTGAAGACAAGGACAGAACTTCTCTACTAAGGTCCATTTAAAGTTGAAGGCAAGCACAAAACTACTCTACTAAGGTCCTCTTAAAGGTGAAGGGAAGGGCAGAACTTCTCTACTAAGGTCCACTTAAAGGTGAAGGCAAGGACAAAACTTTTTTGCTAAGGTCCTCTTGAAGGTGAAGGCAAAGGCAGAACATCTCCGCTAAGGTCCACTTAAAGGTAGAGGCAAGGGCAGAATTTCTCTACTAAGGTCGACTTAAATGTGAAGGTAAGGACAATACTTCTCTACTAAGGTCCTCTTGAAGGTGAAGGCAAGGACAAAACTTCTCCTGTAAGGTCCACTTAAAGGTTAAGGCAAGGACAAAAATTTTCTACTAAGGTCCACTTAAAGGTTAAGGCAAGGACAAAACTTGTCTACTAAGGTCCATTTGAAGGTGAAGGTGAGGACAAAACCTCTCCACTAAAGTCCACTTGAAGGTGAAGATAAGGGCAAAACTTCTCTACTATGGTCCACTTGAAGGTGAAAGCAAGGGCAAAACTTCTCTAGTAAGGTCCACTTGAAGGTGAAGGCAAGAATAAAACTTCTCTACTAAGGTCCACTTGAAGGTGAAGGTGAGGACAAAATCTCTCCACTAAAGTCCACTTGAAGGTGAAGATAAGGGCAAAACTTCTCTAGTAAGGTCCACTTAAAGGTGAAGACAAGGGCAAAACTTCTCTACTAAGGTCCACTTGAAGGTGAAGGTGAGGGCACAACTTCTTGACTAAAGTCTACTAGAAGGTGAAGGCAAGGGCAGAACTTCTCCACGAAGATCGACTTAAAGGTGAAGGCAAGGACAGAACTTCCCCACTAAGGTCCACTGAAAGTTGAAGGCAAGGACAAAACTTCTTTACTAAGGTCCACTTGAAGGAGAAGGCAAGGACAAAGCATCTCTACTAAGGTCCACTTGAAGGTGCAGGCGAGGGCACAACTTCTCTACTAAAGTCTACTGGAAGGTGAAGGCAAGGGCAGAACTTCTCCACCAAGCTTGACTTAAAGGTGAAGGCAAGGACAGAACTTCCCCACTAAGGTCCACTTAAAGTTGAAGGCAAGGACATAACTTCGCTCCTAAGGTCCTCTTGAAAATGAAGGCAAGGACAAAACTTCTCTACAAAGGTGTACTTGAAGGTGAAGGCAAGGGTTGAACTTCTCCTGTAAGGTCCATTTAAAGGTTAAGGCAAGGACAAAACTTTTCTACTATGGTCCACTTAAAGATTAAAGCAAGGACAAAACTTGTCTACTAAGGTCCATTTGAAGCTGAAGGTGAGGACAAAACCTCTCTACTAAAGTACTCTTGAAGGTGAAGATAAGGATAAAACTTCTCTACTATGGTCCACTTGAAGGTGAAGGCAAGGGCAAAACTTCTCTAAAAAGGTCCACTTGAAGGTGAAGATAAGGACAGAACTTCTCTACTAAGGTCCACTTAAAGTTGAAGGCAAGGACAAAACTTCTCTACTATGGTCCTCTTAAAAGTGAAGGCAAGGACAGATCTTCTCCACTAAGGTCCACTTAAAGGTGAAGGCAAGGACAAAACTTCACTGCTAAGGTCCTCTTGAAGGTGAAGGCGAGGTCACAACTTCTCCTCTAAGGTCTACTTAAAGGTAGAGGCAAGGGGAGAACTTCTCCACTAAGGTGGACTTAAAGGTGAAGGTAAGAACAATACTTCTCTACTAAGGTACTCTTGAAGGTGAACGCAAGGGCAGAACTTCTCCACCAAGGTCCACTTGAAGGTGAAGGCAAGGACAGAACTTCTCCACTAAGGTCCACTTAAAGTTGAAGGCAAAGACAAAACTTCTCTACTAAGGTCCTCTTAAAGGTGAAGGCAAGGGCAGAACTTCTCCACTAAGGTCCACTTAAAGGTGAAGGCAAGGACAAAACTTCTCTGATAAGGTCCTCTTGAAGGTGAAGGCGAGGGCAAAACATCTCCACTAAGGTCCACTTAAAGGTAGAGGGAAGAGCAGAACTTCTACACTAAGGTCGACTTAAAGGTGTAGGTAAGGACAATACTTCTCTATTAAGGTCCTCTTGAAGGTGAAGACAAGGGCAAAACTTCTCTACTAAGGTCCACTTGAAGGAGAAAGCAAGGACAAAACTTCTTTACTAAGGTCTACTTGAAGGTTCAGGCAAAGGTTGAACTTCTCTTGTAAGGTCCAATTAAAGGTTAAGATAAGGACAAAACTTTTCTACTAAGGTCCATTTGAAGGTGAAGGTGAGGACGAAACCTCTCTACTAAAGTCCACTTGAAGGTGAAGATAAGAGCAAAACTTCTCTAGTAAGGTCCACTTGAAGGTGAGAACAAGGGCAAAACTTTTCTAGTAAGGTCCACTTGAAGGAGAAGGCAAGGACAAAACTTCTCTACTAAGGTCCACTTGAAGGTGAAGCCGAGGGCACAACTTCTCCACTAAAGTCTACTGGAAGGTGAAGGCAAGAGCAGAACTTCTCCACCAAGGTCCACTTGATGGTGAAGACAAGGACAGAACTTCTCTACTAAGGTCCACTTAAAGTTGAAGGCAAGGACAAAACTACTCTACTAAGGTCCTCTTAAAAGTGAAGGCAAGGACAGAACTTCTCCACTAAGGTCCACTTAAAAGTGAAGGCAAGGACAAAACTTTTCTGCTAAGGTCCTCTTGAAGGTGAAGGCGAGGGCAGAACATCTCCGCTAAGGTTCACTTAAAGGTAGAGGCAAGGGTAGAACTTCTCTACTAAGGTCGACTTAAAGGTGAAGGTAAGGACAATACTTCTCTACTAAGGTCCTCTTGAAGGTGAAGGCAAGGGCATAACTTCACCACTAAGGTCCACTTAAAGGTGAAGGCAAGGACAAAACTTCTCTACCAAGGTCTACTTGAAGATGAAGGTGAGGACAAAACCTCTCCACTAAAGTCCACTTGCAGATGAAGACAAAGGCAAAACTTCTCCACTAAGGTCCATTAGAAGGTGAAGGCAAGGACCAAACTTCTCTACTAAGGTCCACTTGAAGGTGAAGGTGAGGACAAAATCTCTCCACTAAAGTCCACTTGAAGGTGAAGATAAGGGCAAAACTTCTCTAGTAAGGTCCACTTAAAGGTGAAGACAAGGGCAAAACTTCTCTACTAAGGTCCACTTGAAGGAGAAGGCAAGGACACAACTTCTCTTCTAAAGTCTACTGGAAGGTGAAGGCAAGAACAGAACTTCTCCACCAAGGTCCACTTGATGGTGAAGACAAGGACAGAACTTCTCTACTAAGGTCCACTTAAAGTTGAAGGCAAGCACAAAACTACTCTACTAAGGTCCTCTTAAAGGTGAAGGGAAGGGCAGAACTTCTCCACTAAGGTCCACTTAAAGGTGAAGGCAAGGACAAAACTTTTCTGCTAAGGTCCTCTTGAAGGTGAAGGCAAGGGCAGAACATCTCCGCTAAGGTCCACTTAAAGGTAGAGGCAAGGGCAGAATTTCTCTACTAAGGTCGACTTAAATGTGAAGGTAAGGACAATACTTCTCTACTAAGGTCCTCTTGAAGGTGAAGGCAAGGGTAGAACTTCTCTACCAAGGTCCACTTGAAGGTGAAGGCAAGGACAGAACTTCTCCACTAAGGTCCACTTAAAATTGAAGGCAAGGACAAAACTTCTCTACTAAGATCCTCTTAAAGGTGAAGGCAAGGACAAACTTCTCTGCTAAGGTCCTCTTGAAGGTGAAGGCGAGGGCAGAACTTCTCCACTATGGTCCACTTAAACGTAGAGGCAAGGGCAGAACTTCTCCACTAAGGTCGACTTAAAGGTGAAGGGAAGGACAATACTTCTCTACTAAGGTCCTCTTGAAGGTGAAGGCAAGGACAAAACTTCTCCACTAAGGTCCACTTAAAGGTGAAGGCAAGGACAAAACTTCTCTACCAAGGTCTACTTGAAGGTGAAGGTGAGGACAAAACCTCTCCACTAAAGTCCACTTGTAGATGAAGACAAAGGCAAAACTTCTCCACTAAGGTCCATTAGAAGGTGAAGGTAAGGACCAAACTTCTCTACTAAGGTCCTCTTGAAGGTGAAGGCAAGGACAAAACTTCTCTACTAAGGTCCTCTTGAAGGTGAAGGCAAGGACAAAACTTCTCCTGTAAGGTCCACTTAAAGGTTAAGGCAAGGACAAAAATTTTCTACTAAGGTCCACTTAAAGGTTAAGGCAAGGACAAAACTTGTCTACTAAGGTCCATTTGAAGGTGAAGGTGAGGACAAAACCTCTCCACTAAAGTCCACTTGAAGGTGAAGATAAGGGCAAAACTTCTCTACTATGGTGCACTTGAAGGTGAAAGCAAGGGCAAAACTTCTCTAGTAAGGTCCACTTGAAGGTGAAGGCAAGGACAAAACTTTTCTACTAAGGTCCACTTGAAGGTGAAGGTGAGGACAAAATCTCTCCACTAAAGTCCACTTGAAGGTGAAGATAAGGGCAAAACTTCTCTAGTAAGGTCCACTTAAAGGTGAAGACAAGGGCAAAACCTCTCTACTAAGGTCCACTTGAAGGAGAAGGCAAGGACAAAACTTCTCTACTAAGGTCCACTTGAAGGAGAAGGCGAGGACAAAACTTCTCTACTAAGGTCCTCTTGAAGGTGAAGGCGAGGGCAGAACTTCTCCACTAAGGTCCATTTAAAGGTGAAGGCAAGGGCAGAACTTCTCTACTATGGTCTTCTTAAAGGTTAAAGCAAGGACATAACTTCTCCTGTAAAGTCCTCTTGAAGATGAAGGCAAGGATAGAACTTCTCCTCTAAGGTCCACTTAAAAGTGAAGGCAAGGACAAAACTTCTCTAATAAGGTCCTCTTGAAGGTGAAGGCGAGGGCAGAACTTCTCCATTAAGGTCTACTTAAAGGTGAAGGTTAGGCCAGAACTTCTCTTCTAAGGTCTACTTAAAGGTGAAAGCAAGGACAAAACTTCTCTACTAAGGTCCTCTTGAAGGTGAAGGCAAGGGCAGAACTTCTCCACCAAGGTCGACTTAAAGGTGAAAGCAAGGGCAGAACTTCTCTACTATGGTCTTCTTAAAGGTTAAAGCAAGGACATAACTTCTCTTGTAAGGTCCACTTAAAAGTGAAGGCAAGGACAAAACTTCTCTAATAAGATCCTCTTGAAGGTGAAGGCGAGGGCAGAACTTCTCCATTAAGGTCTACTTAAAGGTGAAGGTTAGGCCAGAACTTCTCTTCTAAGGTCTACTTAAAGGTGAAAGCGAGGACAAAACTTCTCTACTAAGGTCCTCTTGAAGGTGAAGGCAAGGGCAAAACTTCTCCACTAAGATCTACTTAAAGGTGAAGGCAAAGACAAAACGTTTCTACTAAGGTCGACTTGAAGGTGAAGGTGAGGACAAAACCTCTCCTCTAAAGTCCACTTGAAGGTGAAGATTAGGGCAAATCTTCTCCACTAAGGCTATTTTAAGGTGAAGGCAAGGGCAAAACTTCTCTATTAAGGTCTACTTGAAGGTGAAGGTAAAGACAAAACTTCTCTACTAAGGTCCCTTTAAAGGTGAGGGCAAGGACAAAATTTCTCTATTAAGGTCCTGTTGATGGTGAAGGCAAGATTTGAACTTCTTCTCTAAGATCTACTTAAAGGTTAAAGCAAGGACAAAACTTCTCTACTAAGGTCCACTTGAAGGTGAAGGTGAGGACAAAATCTCTCCACTTAAGTCCACTTGAAGATAAAGATAAGGGCAAAACTTTTCTAGTAAGGTCCACTTGAAGGTGAAGGCAAGGACAAAACTTCTCTACTAAGGTCCACTTGAAGGTGAAGGCGAGGGCAAAACTTCTCTACTAAAGTCTACTGGAAGGTGAAGGCAAGGACAGAACTTCTCCACCAAGGTGCACTTGAAGGTGAAGGCAAGGACAGAACTTCTCCACTAAGATCCACTTAAAGGTGAAGGCAAGGACAAAACTTCTCTACTAAGGTCCTCTTGAAGGTGAAGGTGAGGGCAGAACTTCTCCACTAAGGTCCACTTGAAGGTGAAGGCTAGGGCAGAACTTCTCCAGGAAGGTCTACTTAATAGTGAAGGCAAGGGCAGAAATTCTCCACTAAGGTCTACTTCAAGGTGAAGGCAAGGGCTGAACTTCTCCACAAAGGTCCACTTAAAGGTGAAGGCAAGGACAAAACTTCTCCACTAAGGTCGACTTAAAGATGAAGGCAAGGGCAAAACTTCTCCACTAAGGTCCACTTAAAGATGAAGGCAAGGACAAAACTTCTCTGCTAAGGTCCTCTTAAAGGTGAAGGCGAGGGCAGAACTTCTCCACTAACGTCTACTTAAAGGTGAAGGCAAGGGCAGAACTTCTCCACTAAGGTCGACTTATAGATGAAGGCAAGAACAAAACTTCTCCACTAAGGTCCTCTTGAAGGTGAAGGCAAGGGCAAAACTTTTCCACTAAGGTCTACTTAAAGGTGAAGGCAAGGACAAAACTTCTCTACTAAGGTCCACTTGAAGGTGAAGGTTAGGACAAAACCTCTCCACTAAAGTCTACTTGAAGGTGAAGACAAGGGCAAAACTTCTCTACTAAGGTCCACTTGAAGGTGAAGGCAAGGACAAAACTTTTCTACTAAGGTCTACTTGAAGGTAAAGGCGAGAGAAAAACTTCTCCACTAAAGTCTATTTGAAGGTGAAGACAAGTGCAGAACTTCTCCACCAAGGTTCACTTGAAGGTGAAGGCAAGGACAGAACTTCTCTACAAAGGTTCACTTGAAAATGAAGGCGAGGGCCGAACTTCTCTACTATGGTCCACTTGAAGGTGAAGGCAAGAGCTGAACTTCTCCACCAAGGTCTACTTGATGATGAAGGCGAGGGCATAACTTCTCCATTAAGGTCTACTTGAAAGTAAAGACAAGGGCAGAACTTCTCCACTAAGGTTCACTTGAAGGTGAAAGTAAGGACAGAATTCCTCCACTAAGATCCACTTGAAGGTGAAGGCAAGGGTAGGTAGGACGGATTTGGGCATTTGGTTGTCAACTTCCCATGCAAATGACTTGATGAAGTTGGGCCCATTCTCACTGTAGAGCCAATGCAAAGTTCCTACAGAATTATCACATAACATTGAGCCTTGTAGATATCAACCTTAAAGTAGGGTGGTTAATAATAACTAAGCTTAATGCTATGTGGCTATTCTACATAGGTTCTACCTAGGCCTTTCTTCTCCTCTTTTTTTGTTGTCTCTGTTAGTATCATTTGGTGGGGATTGTGTTGTGGCCACATTGGCCCATGTGCCATGCTACGACACCATCCATTGGAATAGTGCAAGTATTGATGTCTATTGGTGGCAATGCTCTAAAAATTTATTGCCTTCAGATGGCATATATGTCAATTTTAGTACACAAATATCACTTAGAAATAAAATGATTTTTGGTCTTACCCAACATTTAAGGACTATCTTCAATGCTTGATTGATGGACAAAAGTATAGTTAAAATATAAAATCCTCCTTTAATTGTCTGATATAATATCTATTTTAGTAATAGAGTTGGTAGCTCATCCTTCATGAATTTTGGGCAACAGAAAAAGTAAATAGAGCATTCTATCGATGAATTAGTTGACTTTTGACTTCCAATAAGAAGTAATTTGGTCTTTACATGACTTTCTATAAAAGACCACTTATTTATTTACTAAAAATATATTTTTATGACCTCCTATAAGAGATCATAAAGTACTTTACTCTCTTATATATAAAAGTCCAAATTTTAAAATCCACTCAATTTTAAAATCCACTCAAATTTTAAAATCACAAGGTATGGAAAAAGTCTAATAATAACTTTATTCATCCGTTGAGCATAGAAAGAGACTCCAAGTTACTTGTCTAAGTAAAAAATAAAATAAAATAAATCAATAAATAACCAACTTTTAATTTCTTATAAGACTTTTGTTTATGAATGAAAAGTCAAATTCTATTTTATTTCATTTCATTTTAATTATAATAAAGAAGATTTTTTTATTATTTAGAGGCATAAAATTTAATTGATTGTTCAAAATAATGATGTAGGAGTCACTTTAAAGATGTTTGCATGACAAATTATTTGTATTAAAGATAAAATCTACAAATGGATGAGTATTATATGAATCATTACATCTTATTCTATGACATCAAGTTGAAACTTTCAATCTAAAAAAATAAAAAATAAAAAATAAAAAAAACACACATACACAAAAATAAATAAAATCAAAATTAAAAATGTCTTAAGTTAATGACTTCTTTTTCTTTAAATGAAAATTTTGAATTCATATTCAAGACAATCCAAACTTCACTCACAAATACATAAAAAGAGATGCATACACTATTGTTTGAAGTGTAAAATAAATTAACATATATATATATATATATATATATATATAAGCATGAATATACACAAATATTTTAAAATAAGAACTCAATCAAAAGGGAATAATCAAAAACAAATAATAAAGAATTATAGATTTTTAATTAATTATTTAAGATAAATATATTGTTATTTCATTCTTATCAAACTTCGACCAACTATTACTTTGCTTCAATAAGAGGATTTAAACTTAATATTTTTGGATGACTAAATATGACTTATTTTTAGTTTTTGGAGACTGAAATATCATGGATCACTGAAAATATCACCTCTTCAAATATCACCATTCAAACTTTATTATCTCTTTGAAGTTTTTGAAGTGTCACTTGATATTTTAAAGATTTGAAAAAATCAAGGCAATAAAGATAGATGGAAGATAATTAAACTAAGCAAGGAAATTTTTTATATTTCACAAGTCTTTCTTGTGATATTTGGATTTCAAAATCAACCACCTTATAAGGTGTATGATTTCAAAGTATTAAGTAATATTTTGAAATATCATAGCATACTTTGGGATATCATCACTATTAAAATATCATCCAAAAATCTTAGGTTTGAATCTCCTTAATGCACAATCTTCAATTCTACATCAAAGTTTCTATAAAATCTAAAACAAAAAAAATTCAATTAAAGATATGATGCATCTAGATTTACTAATAGACTTTAAAAATAGAATATGTATACTTGAATTTGTATATTTTTTATATGAATGCATATATTGATTTATTATTTTTTATCATGGATTTCTAAGGTCATCTTCAATGTAATCAAAGTGAGGTGGAAATAGATTAGCTCATCAAAAATCCTACCTCATACCTTGTAAGATGAAAAGATTATCAATCTTAGCTAGCACAAGCATCTAGCAATGATATGAATGATAAACAACTAAAAAATTAATATATTCTTGTGTTATTAAAAAGAATAGATAATTATTTAAAAATAGTATAATATTAAAATTAAATTGATTGTTACAAAAGATAGGAAGATTAAAGATCTTTAAAGCAAGTCTAAGATCAAAGAAGATATTGACAAGAATAAAGAAGATTTTACTCTTCTATATATACTATCAAACTAAGAGCTATATAGCAATGTTCTGTATAATCTCTAACACATGTCTAACTTATGAAACACATATCTAAGTTACAAGATAAGTTTTTATATATTTGCCCTATGGCCAATTTGTACCATAAGTGGCTAGCATGAAAAACATATAATAAATCTATTTATCAAATTTTCAATCTTTTAATCACCTCTAGACATACACAAAGTAAAATCTACTTCTATGAGACTTTTATAGAGCTATTTATTAAGATATTATACAATATACCTACTTTTATAAACTTCTACCTAATTCCTCTTACTTAAGTAATTAGAAGTGTTGATTATATCTATAACAATATCCTAGACTAAACTCTTATCAAGTGACATCAAGAATTAGTACATGTTTTAGTAGATACAAATTTTAAAATATATTATTTAAATAATAAGATTAACTAGAAGATTAAAGAAGACAAGAAAAAGATACCTTCATGTAAATCTTACAACATTGATAAGATATATTGGAAATTATTTACAAATACTCATAGCATACAAAAATTATTTTAGATGTTATAGAATTCGATTTGGAATATTTCAACACAATAAGCTTTAGCAAGGTAAAATAATTAGCCATATGATTAATAAGTAATTTAATAATTTTAATCTTGCTTTCTTGCAAACAAAAAATTAGTTTTGAGTTGAATATATAACATAGAAAATAGATGTATAGAAACAAAGAAGAAAGAAGATCAAATCTTTTTTTATAAATTAAGATACTAATTTTTTAAAATTATTAATTATGTGCATATTTCAAAGTTGAAGACATTTGACATATGATAACCTTAATATATATATATATATATATAAGCTTATTTTAATGATGAAGCATTATGCAACATCTTTGAAGAAGTATATACAATCCTTGTCAATACAAAATTAGATCATGAATATTGTACATTTGCATCAAGGTTTGTAATATGAACTTATAAGACTTATAAGTTCATATTACCACTTATAAGACTTCATGATACAATATAACACAAAGTTTTTTTTGGTAAAAAACCATTGCTTTCATACATCTATCATCTTAGCTATTCTACTTGATATTATGTGCCAATAAAGAAGTGCCATAAGCTTCAAGCTAAAGCACAAAAAATGATATGAAATTTTTGATTCCAAAACCAAGATTTTCATCTTTAATAAAGTCATGATTTTTTTTAACAATAATATAGAAGGAACACTTATCAAAGTTTCATCACAAAATGCAAAAACTAAAAGTAAAGAAGACCATGTTGTAATGTTGCATTTTAAGCAAGAAATGCTAGAAAATTGATAATAAGACTTAAAATCCTAAATTTATATAGAATAAAAATAGTAAAAACTTGGTACAAATATAGGCTTTGCTACAATAGAAGCAATTACATATGAAGAATATGTTGAACATATGCAATTTGTATGGAAATATTTTGATCTTTTAATCAAAATAGTAAATATTGTTGATGCCAATTAATACTTGGAGGCCTATTTAAAGATAATTTAGTAGACCATGAATTTACTATCTAGCCAAGAATAAAAACATGTAATGGAAGAGGAGTTAGACTCATTGAAACAATATAGCACATGAAAGTTTGTTGCCTTAGATAAGAAGCATTAAATCATGTAAGGCACCATATTTGTGATTTAATGCTTGTAATCATTGTTTAATTTGACAATGTGCTAATTGGAGGATAAAATTTTAAAATCTTCACAATACACAATGAAGAGTTCTTGGAACAATATAAGATGAAGGACCTTGGTGAACTAAACCACCTTTTAGGTTTAAACCCCCTTTAAGACAAGGAAGTCAATACTATGTCTCTAAGTCCAACAAAGTACATCACTTACAAGCTAAAGGAATTTCAAATAGAAATTTAAAGCTAGTGGCAACTTTCATGAAGAAAAGGTATCTCGCCAAGCCTCATAATCACAAACTAATGGATGTAGATGGAGTAAAGCCCTACTAGAGAGCCATGGGCTACTTGTTGTATCTTACAAATAGCACAAGGTATGATATTACCTTTGCATGTGAATACTTTGTCCAATACATGGTGCATCTATACATCTCATGTTGGCAAGGAATCAAGCACATTTTTTTATTGTTCATAATAAAATCCTAAAGTCAGTGGGGTCGCAACAATGAGTTGGCAGATTTATTTGCAAGCTTCTCAAATAAATCTGCCAACTCATTGTTGCAACCCCAGTGATACTCCTGCCTTGAAATGTTGATTTATCTGTAATTCATCCATCATTATGTCCACTCAAAAAATGGGATTGTAATTTAAAAGATGTTAGACTATTAGAAAGAGGCTAAATATGGGCTAAATATACACAAAAATTTCTCCATATGTCAATTTTATGGCCTTGCAAGGATCCAAAGCAAGTGCCTGACAATCAATATTTCAAATACATTAATTATATTAGTTTGCTATGTGAATAATTTTTTTAAATGAATACATTTCAAATACAACAGTGATCCATCTAGATTCATGATTAAGTATCTTGCAATTGTAAACCAATAGAAGCACTGTAAATGTAATGAAACCTTCCAACTTTTTACAATGTGAAGGGCAATTGGAGTTGTATCCCACAATTCAACAATTGGATATTGCATAAAGTATATCATAGCTATGTCATAATAATAATGAAATAAATTATTGTGTCAAAAAATATTGAAGATTAACATTCTTAGTTTGTAATAGATTATTAAACTACAAATTATCTTGGGTTTCTTTTTTCTTTTTTATTCTTTTTCCTGTTGGGAGGGAGGAGGTTCCTTTGTTTTCATCTTTTTATATTCAATTCAATGTCATCAAATGTTCATTTATTTAATTTTTTAAAGAAAAATTCGAAACTTGTAACTGAAATCAAAATGATACGACACACACAACATGAAAATTTTCTTCACTTTCCGTATCACTACTTTCTGGTGGAGTTGCCCTTTGCCACTTTTACTTTCTCATGAAACCAGAAAAACATCCTCCTAGTTCACAACAATGTCGGATCCTCCTTTTGGATGATCATAACTAACGATTTTCCGTGCCTCGAAATAAAACGCATTCATCCAAATAATCAACGATATCCAAAGGTGAACCGGTATGGGCAGGGCGGCCTCGTAAACCTAACCCTAATAATCTGCTTGTTTAAATCCTGTGCAGTTCGAGCTCTCGTATCTCTGTGGAGTTGCTTTTCGTGAAATCTTGCTCTGTTGCTACATTGTGGCTCCGGGTTTTTTTGAGTCCTTGTTTTGTAAGATTAGGTCTTGTAAGTGTTAGGGTTTGGTAGGAGAAATGGCGCCGAGCATCATGAAGAAGAAAGACCTGAAGGAGAAAAAGGTGCGTGTGAAGAAGCCCTTGAGTGTGAAGGCCAAGGTATCGAAGAAGCTGAAAGCTACTTCGAAAGAGGAGGTAGAGAGGTCCTTGAAGATTGCCAGTATGCTTTTGGAGAAGGAGGAGGTTCTGCACTCTGAAGATGAGAGGCTTTCAGACGATGATTACATCAAGAGCTTGAAGGTTGACCCCATAGCAGTGGATAAAGAGGATGATGGATTTGAAGTAGACAAGGGTGATGAGGGAGTTGTTAAGGTGAAGGATGTGAAAGTGACGAAGAGTGGAGAGGTGAAAGTAGAGGTGCCTGACTCTCGGGAGAAGAGACCTAAAGTTGCAAACAGCTTGAGGTCTCTGCGATTAGCGATTGCGGCGAAAATGAAGAAGAAACAAGATGATCAGAAGGCGAAGATGCTTGCGAAAGGGGGATTTGACTCTGATGATGAGTGATGAGTGATCAATTCACGCCAGGTTCAGTTTGGAAAAGGACCGCCTCGGTGGTTATCCGTGAAGGAACCCTTGATGTAGTGGTTGGGAGTGGCACCGCCAAGCTTTGCCAATCCGCGTGTGATTAACTCCTTCATTGGAACGAGGTGAGCGTTGTTAAGTTTTCTACTCGCTTAATCGTGTTTTGGAGTTCTCAATTATTTCTATCTGCAAGTGGTATTTTAATGTGCACCTATATGTTGCTTTTGTGTTACAGGGTCACGCAGGTATTTACGCCCAGTTTGCGATGTATCAGGGATGCCCTGGTAACTCGTATCATTTGTTCTCATCGAAATCTTTACCCGATTATGCCTTAGCCAGATAGTGAGGCAATCGTGTAGAATATTGATATCTACGCCTATGTCCACAAATCGGACTTTTCACTCTCATCTGTTGCATTAATTAGATAGTCATTAAGTCGTCGCTTCGATATTCTTTAGTGCTCATGCGGATTCAAATGATGAAGACAAAACTCCAGAACGACTCTTTTGGTTCACAAAAGAGCTTGTAAAATGATGGGTTTTATGTCATAGTTACACTGATGGATCCCTACTCATCTTAAATCCGGACAGCGATGAAATTTGTTTCGGCCCTCTCGCCTGAGTGCGATGTACAGAGTGTCTACAGTCTAATATCCGGTGTCCCTGCTAGATGATTTGTATCAGGAGTGTTAGTTATGGTATTCGTGTTACTGTGTCGAGAAGGAAGTATGTCTGGTTGAGTGAATCATCCGAGGAGGTCCACATGATGAAGACATAGCACAGAACCTCACTCTTGGTTCACAAGAGTGTTGGCAAAATGATGGGTTTTATGTCATAGTTACACTGATGGAACCTTAGTCCGGCGAATATTTAATCATGCAGTTTCTTCAGATTTATAGATAAAATCATCTTTAATCTAAGATAATTTCTTTTGCGGCTTTTTGGGAACCAGATTATTCAGAGTTCAAAATATGATATCACCTGCAGTAAATGTGAACAAAATAAAATAAAAGAGCCCCATGAAGCTCGCTAAACATTTATAAAAAAATCACTGCGCTAGTCTTAAAAAAAGTTCAAACGATATGTGCAAGTATTGTATATTTTCATCTTGAACGAAAGACATCTTGATCGAGAATGTGACCAAGGTTGGTTTGAGCGATTGAATGGCAATAGGAGCTTGCTACTAGCGATTTCGAAGGTCAATTCTTGGGGAGGGCCTGGCATTGCCTCTTAATAATATTTGCATAGTACGTACGTCTGTGTTAGCTAAATAATTTGCAAATTCTTGCGAGAGAGGATGTCAATGGAGGGAAATTGGACATCTTTAAACCGGCTGCTTGCAAGGGGACTCTTGAGACTACAGCAAAATTAATTATATATCTCACAATAAAACTTAACTTGCGGGTACAACGAGTTGAAAATATTTTTGAAAGTGGTTATACACTGCATTTGTGTGCAATGTTAGTACCAAACATTGTTAGACGTTTTAAAAATAGCATCCACGTGCTACATGAAATGTGGATGGAAGTTAAGATTCCTGCTCTCTAAAATCTCTACATAGACAGCATTTACAGAATACTGTAAGAGTTTGTTCCGGCTGGTCTGGAACTTGTAGGTGATCTTGGTAATTTCTTCTTACTAGCCGCCTTAACAACAAATGTTTTTACAGCCAAGATTTTGAATAGCCATAGAATGGGATGGTGGATGAGAGCTCAAATTGAAAGTGAACAATCAAGTAACAAATATGAACAACTCGGAAATATTTAATTCTTTCTATTTAATGCCGATTTAGTATAGAGAAGATTCACCAAATGAAAGTTTATTCGACTATATCCAACGTCAACGTCAGGAAACAAACTTCTTCTTAAGGCAAAATAGATGCTATTACAACAGCAAAAAAAATTCTAGCTTGGGGCCTTCTATACAAAAGCAAGGTATGTCTACATTACTACCCTTGAGTATACTTTCCATGCCTAACACTAGAATGGAAGGTTATATTTTGGTTAGATATTAATGAGAAAAATGCTCACTAGGCTGTGACAAGATATCAGTTCAATGAGAAAGTGAATTCAACTATAGCAATTTTTGAACCTGATTCTACACGACCAGCAGAGGTGGCGTCACAATCAAACGAGTTAAATATAATATGTGTACTTGTGCATTATCATTCTAGTATAGACCGGATGCAGCTCTGGAGGTTGACACATAAACATTTGCTTCCATATCTAATCAATAAGAATTAGATTCAGATCAAAACAATTCTTCAAACGAAGATAGCAGCTTCATATTAGCCAATTTTAATTTGGATTTAGAGCGAAGGATATCTTTCGTAGGCCGCCTCAAAATTTCCCTCTTGGATTTAGAACCAACGCTAGAAATATCTTCACCAGCATCTATAGAAGGTTTGCTCCCCACTCTAGAATCGATTGAGATGAATACTCTTGAAGGTCGAAAAGATAATCTGCATCAGACAATAGAGCCAAACCAACTTTCAATCTCTGCAGAAATTTGTAAATTAGATCAAAGCCATGACCTTTGGCCCTCAACTGGTGGCATATGCATACAACAATTGAAAGAATTCATCATGATAATTTTTTTGCATTAGAATTAATAAAGCATGAGGAACTTCCAAACATGAGTTGATAATATACACAGTGAGGACCCATGAGACACACACAACAAACACATTGTGAGTAGCATTTGTTCAATACACCCTGATTATTGTAATCCAAAATACAATTAGTCTAATCGTGTCTAAATTCACTGCTTCAATCAACTCTAGATCTGAATTGAAGAGTTAGGAATCCACAAGGGCTGGGGATTTCAATCACATCCCAGATTGAGGTCCCTCTCTCATGAGTGCAGTTCAAAGAGGCTCTCAAAGCAAATTGTGTGAGAAAATCTTAGTGTTGGTGGATCTCTATGGGTGGGTTCTTGATAATACAAAAAGACAATAAAACCATCAAAAACAAAGGCCCTTGATTCAAAAGAAATATTTGATAATATGTCTAGGTCATTGTTAATAGGCATTTAATGGTTGAATTTGTTGTCCCCATACTCATCTATTATTAGTAAGTTTGACCAATTATTTCACACTAACTTGGATCTAGGAGGCAAGGCCAAAAAGTAGTAGTATGCTTTGGAATTCAATTTGTCTAATTCATACAGATATATAGAATAACAATACAACTTATTACTTTTGACTTCTTAAAAGTTGGTAATCATGTAATAGATGATTTGGCAAATTGTTTATTAAAGTTGTATGCAACAATAAAGGAACAATTAAAAGAAGCTCAAAAAAAAAAAAAAAAAAAAATCAACAAAGATGCCTATTGCAAAGAACAACTTGAATTCTATATTGATACCAAGATATGGTTACTTTATCATAATAACAAGACAAATTGTCATTGTCATAAGTTCAATTATTATAAACTTGAATCATTTCCTATTTATGAATAAGTTAATTTATTTTTTTATCAATTATATCTACGAAAATCAATCAAGATTTAGCCCATATTTCATGTATCTTTTATTGAGTCATACAAGAAAGTAGATATACTAGAAAGAAGAAAAATGCCACCTCATCTAATAGAAGTAGACAATAATCAAGAGTTTAAGGTCAAAGAAGACTTAGACTCAAGATATCATTGAAATAGGTTGGAATATCTTAGACATTGGTGCGGACATGATATTAATTAATACTTTTATAATCATAGATTTGATTTTTTTATATTTTTATAGGTGATTAGTAGGTTGAAAACTTAGCCAACAAGTTGGCCACGTATTATATATGTCAATGACTTATGATACAAGTAAACCATATGGCACACATATAAAAAAACTTGTCTTGCAAGTTAGGCATATATTTTGTAAGTTGGACAAGTATTAGAGGTTTTATAAGACATTACCTTGTAGATCTTAGTTAGATAATATATATATAGAAAAAAGAGTGGAGTCTTATTTATTTATTTATTTATTTATTTTATTTATTTTTTCTAGTTTCAAGAGATTTTAATTTTCTAGTCTTTGGCAATTGTCACGGATATACTCATGTAAGCCAGTAATTACATATACAAATAGGTAGAAGTAAGTAAAAATAGGTAAAAGTAAGTTAATTCTATAGTATTTGATATGGAAGCCTTCTAGAAGCTTCATAGATGCTGCTTTGACTTCATAGGTGTCTTTAATTGACTTTTTGGATTAGAAATGTGGTCAACAAGTTGGCCATGTGCCACACATATTGTTAGCTTGAAGACCAAGCTAACTATGTAGCCCACATGTAGAAAAACTTATCTTATAAGTCAAGGCATGTGTCCTACAAAGTCAACACATATTGGAGGTCGTATAGAATATTGCCACGTAGCCCCAAGTTAGATAGTATATATAGAGACAAGAGTGAAGAAGGCTTCACTCTTATCAACTCCTTTCTTGCTGTTAGGGACATACTACTTAGAATCTTCTAGAGACAAGTTTCTAGAACCTTCTAGAAGCAAGTCTTTGGAACCTTCTAGAAGCTTCCTTGTTTGTAGAAGTTGCTTGAGAAGCTTCCTAAATAGGAGTATATATTGGAATCGAGGCTAAAGAGTTCTTCAGTCTCGACAACACATGTCTTGGAGCTCTAGCTCACCTCTCTAGTGTTGTTCTTGTATTCATCTGATTAATCTAGTTCTTGCCAATTCTTCTTGAACTTCTTGTTAGATCTCGAGCCTGTATTTCTGTGTCCGTGATAGTTTATCAAGAATGAACTCACCTCAGATATCAGAGTTAGTTTCTTCCTCATTAGAGTGTGGATTACTCCTCTGTTTGAAGGTGTACTAGCGTTTTAGAGGTTGTGGATTACCCTCTTCTAAATTGATACTTCTTTTGTTACAATATTGGAGTCTTATTCTTCTTGGAGAGAGTAGATTATTCCTTTTCTTGAAGCTCTTAAGGCGTTTTAGAGGTTACGGAGTACCCTCTTCTAAACCAATATTGTCTTCTTGTAGAGTCATTTTTGTCCTTCTCTTAGAATGGCTGGAGGCCAAGACATTAGTATGACAGAAAGTTTAGAGTCCAAGTTGGATGCTATCATGAATGTCCTCGCTACGTCATCGCAAAGAACTACAGAAATTGAAGGAGTCGTGGCAAGGCTTTATAATGATGGAGCATCTGGGATGGCACAATCTAGGTTGTACCAGCCTCAAACTTCTGTACTTGGAGAAGCAACTTTGCCTCAGGTTCGACAAGCACCGCTGGTTCTACAACATAAGGAGCCCCGAGTTAGCCTTCCAGACAAGTTCAATGGTACGCGTTCCAAGTTTCGAGGATTCGTCAATCAAATCAGGTTGATAACAGTTTTACAGCCCGAACGCTATCCAAAGGAGGAGTCACGTGTTGGGCTTGTTGGAACCTTACTTACAGGACAAATTCTATCATGGTTTGCTCCTTTGTTTGAGAAACGATCATCCACATTAAACAACTTTGAAACCTTTTTGGAGGCGTTTGCGAAAGCATTTGGTGAACACGATAAGGTTCAATGGGCTACAACAAAGATCCGATCACTACAACAAGAGATGCTCTCTACATCAGTCTATGTATCAGATTTTAGGTAATTAGTATGCGACATCAATTGGAATGAAGAAGCATTGATGAGTCAATTCTATTGGGGTTTAAAGGACGATGTGAAGGATTTGTTGTTAACCCTTCCTAATCCGCAAATGCTCAATGAAGCTATTAGCCAAGCTAAGAAGTACAATAACTGCCTATTCCAATGCTGCCAAGACCAACATTCAAGACAACATACAGTTCGCCATGCCCCACCTATATCGGCAAGCAGGGTGAATTCACATTCAGAGGTAGAAGACATGTAAATTGATGCATATGTGTCAAATTTCTTATTCTAAAAGAAAAAAAGGGGCGTATGGAGGAAGGTCTATGCTTGTATTGTGGTGAAGAAGGCCACAAAGTTGAAAACTATTCCAAGAAGCAAAATCGACATATTGTCAGGACTAGGGGCATGTTTGTTCAAGAAAACGAGGATGCCCAGCTACAATAGGAACCGTGCGGCTGGACAGTGAAATATCGCAACAACAACCAGGTTCCTTTCTTTCTGCTCAATCTGCCCTTTGTTTTACAATCCCTTTGCTTATTGGCCCTCAGAAACTAAGAACCTTAGCATTATTAGATTCAGGAGCATCTGCTTGTTTCTTAAACGAAGAATTTGCAAAGCGTCATAAGATCCCTTTAGTACAAAAATCCAAACCTGTTCATATTGAGGTCATAGATGGGCAATCTTTATTGTCTGATAGTGTCATCCATGAATCAGAACCTATAGAAGTGACGTTTAAGGGCCATAGTAGTCATATTATTTTTAATATTATTATAACTCCATCAAACCCTATTATTTATGGTCTTTTCTGGTTGAAAAAGTATAACCCATCCATAGATTGGAGGTTACGGAAGATGACCTTTCCCACAAAACCATCCAAGAGCAAGCCTAGTAGAAAATCCCGAATGGAGAAATCCTTATTCATTGGAGCAAAAGTGTTTATAAGATCGTCTAACGAAGGCACACTGTTTGTCATTTCTGCGGCTCCAACTACCAAGGAGAAGATCTTGACATCAAGTATACCTGAGCAATATAAGGATTTTAAAGACGTGTTTCAAAAGAAGAATGCCGACATGCTACCGGAACACCGACCATATGAATGCGCCATAGACTTGCAAGAAGGAGCACAACCACTTTTTGGCCCAATCTACAATCTATTGCAGACGGAGTTGGCAGAGTTGCGGAAGTACATCGATGAGAATCTAGCAAAGAACTTCATCCGTCATTCAAAATCGTCAGCTGGAGCATCCATCTTATTTGTGAAGAAAAAAGATGGCTCGTTGCGGATGTGCGTGGACTATCGAGGCCTCACCAAGGTAACAAAGAAGAATCGTTATCCGTTACCCTTGATTTTTGGTCTCTTAGCATAACTTGGACGTGCAAGGAACTTTATAAAAATTGATCTAAAGGGAGCTTACAACCTCGTACGAATTAAGAAAGGAGATGAGTAGAAGACAGCATTCCGTACAAGATATGGCCATTTTGAGTATAATATCATGTCCTTTGGTCTTACCAATGCTCCAGCGGTCTTTCAACATATGATGAATGACATTTTCCGAGAGCACCTTGATGATTTTGTTGTCATCTATTTGGATGATATTCTGATATTCTCCAAAAACGAGGAAGAGCATGAAAAGCACGTTCGTTTGGTCTTGGAAAAACTACGCAAGCGAGGACTATATGCCAAGTTGGAGAAGTGTTTATTTCACCAAATAGAGATGGAGTTTTTGGGATTTGTTGCGACTACTGAAGGCTTGAAGATGGACCCTAAGAAGGTGGAAACAATCGTGTCCTGGGTGGTTCCGAAGACGGTTAGAGACGTACAATACTTTCTTGGTTTTGCCAACTTCTATCGGATCTTCATCAAGAATTACTCTCAAGTTGCTACTCCTCTCACTCGATTGACAT
The DNA here is from genome assembly GCF_059467195.1 of Physcomitrium patens. Taxonomy (NCBI): domain Eukaryota; kingdom Viridiplantae; phylum Streptophyta; class Bryopsida; order Funariales; family Funariaceae; genus Physcomitrium; species Physcomitrium patens. The sequence goes on along the minus strand of NC_143430.1, from coordinate 12,001,737 downwards.
GCAAGGATAAGCTAGAATGGGAACCTCTAGCGGAGAAGGCGTTTCAAGACCTGAAGACTACATTTACTACGGCTCCAATCTTGGTACATCCAGACTTTACAAAGGCCTTTTATTTAGAAATTGATGCTTCAAATTTTACTTTAGGAGCTATACTTTCACAAATGGGAGAAGACAAGAAGCTCCATCTGGTTGCATTCTATTCTCGATAGTTCTCTGCTGTTGAAATCAATTATGAGATCCACGATAAGGAACTTCTTGCTATAGTGGATTCTTTCCAAGAATGGTATCACTTTCTTGAAGGAGCTGCACACCCAATGATTGTATACACAGATCACAAGAATTTGGAGTATTTCATGTCGGCTCGAGTTCTAAATCGACATCAAGCTCGGTGGAGTATGTCGCTATCTGGATTCAATTTTATTATTACTTATCGACATAGAAAGTAGCAAGGACTATCTGATGCCTTATCGAGCAGATCGTATCTTATACCAAAGGCTGGAGAAGCAGCGTTTGATCAACAATGTATGACATTGTTGAAGCCAGAGCAATTTTGGCTTTGCACTACTATTGTGCCAATTGATGCTGACTTTCTGAATGAGGTACGTGGCGTGACCATTAAAGATTCAATAGCCATTGATATCAAGCAGCGTGCCAATGACGACAAGTTCAAGGTGGATGGAGATCTTTTATACTTTGAGGAGCAGTTGTATATCCCAAAAAGACCAGCACGACTCTGAGTTCTTCAATCTTACCACGATTTTCCAGCTGCGGGACATTTTGGATTTAACAAGACTTTTGAGCTTATTTCTCAAGATTTTTGGTGGCCCCAAATATGGAAGGATGTGAAAGATTTTGTCTTCTCCTGCGACATCTGTTCAAGATCCAAGAATCCTCGACATCGCTCTCATGGACTCTTATAGCCATTGTCGATTTTATGTCGACCATGGTCTTCAGTTTCCATGGACTTCATCACGGACCTGCCATCATTGAACTCATTTGACAGTGGTCGATCGGCTTACAAAGATGGCGCACTTTGTCCCTTGCAAGAAGACATCGTCCAGTGAAGTCACAGCAAGGCTCTTTCTCGATAATATGTATCGATACCATAGACTACCAGATGATATCATATCAGATCGAGGAATCCAATTCGTATCAAAGTTTTGGAGATCTCTCTTTGAGATACCGAAGGTGGATATCAAGCTTTCTTTGACTTTTCATCCTCAAATTGACGGCCAAACGGAATGGGTGAACCAAGTCTTGGAACAATACCTATGATGGAGCATCACCTATCAACAAGCCGATTGGATCGCATATCTGCCACTAGCCGAGTTTGCATATAACAACACCTTCCATGCATCGACTCAATATACACCATTCTTTTTTAACTATGGGTATCATCCGAAGCTTGATTTATTGAGTCCGTCAACAAATAACAATCCAGCTGCTGAAGGATTTGCGAAACAACTATCAGAGCTTCAAAATACGTTGAAGCTTCAATTACAATCTGCTCAAGAATCTTACAAGACGTCTGCAGATAGATTTTAGAATTAAGCACCTACTTTCAAGATTCGAAATAAAGGATGGCTTCTTCGACGGAATATCAAGACCAAGCGACCATGTGATAAGTTGGACTATCAAAGATTGGGACCATTTATCATTCAGAAGCAAATCAATCCAGTGGCGTACCGTCTGGAATTATCGGCTTCTATGAAGGTACATCCAGTCTTTCATGTTTTTCTATTGAAGCCTTATCGAGAGTCATCTTTTCTTGGAAGAGTGCAATATCTGCCACCTAGTATTGAGATCGAGAACCACGAGGAATACGAGGTTGAAAAGGTACTGGATTCACGACGAAGGTGGGGCAAGTTGGAGTATCTTGTTCATTGGTGCGGCTACGACATTAATGAGCGAACGTCGGAGCTAACTGAAAATCTTGCCAATGTGCCACAAAAAGTATAGGAATTTCATCAACAACATCCTCATAAACCTAAGCCGATTTGATGATAGCTTCCTTCTGAAGCTTGCTCACCCAAGAATATAAGAAAGGGGGAGAGCACCACTAAAATTCGCAGTTGATGTAGTTATTTTCTCCAAGATAAAGTAGAATTTTTTTCTGTAGCCATAGTTTGGTCTTTTGATATGGATAGCCAAGAGATAGATACTATGCCAGTCACATTATTTCAATCAACTAGCTCACAAAGGCGACCCCGAGATGAAGAAACACCTACACCACGACGACAACGGAGGATACCGAGTAGCCGATCACAGGTTATTGTATTTGAGTTTGAACCTGCTTACGATGGTCAGCCAGAAGGCATATTTGGAGGACAATTTCACAATGAGGACACGGAAGTTCATGCTTCTTCAAACGTTGAAGGAGTGGGCCACTACCGTTGGCTTCAAGGGTCGATGAACCACTTGCCTCATGAACAATAGTTGGAGTTAATAGCAGACGTTATGCGACAAATTATCATTTTTTTACATTGGTTCTGATTATCAACAACATTGCTTCTAAGAGACCTCGAAGCTAAAGCAGGAGATGATGTTAGGGACATAGTACTTAGAACCTTCTAGAGAGAAGTTTCTAGAACCTTCTAGAAGCAAGTCTCTAGAACCTTCTAGAAGCAAGTCTCTAGAACCTTCTAGAAGCAAGTCTCTGGAACCTTCTAGAAGCTTCTTAGTCTATAGAAGATGTTAAGGACATAGTACTTAGAACCTTCTAGAGACAAGTTTCTAGAACCTTCTAGAAGCAAGTCTCTGGAACCTTCTAGAAGCTTTTTAGTTCGTAGAAGTTGCTTGAGAAGCTTCCTAAATAGGAGTATATATTGGAATCGAGGTTGAAGAGTTCTTCAGTCTCGATAAGACATCTCTTGGAGCTCTAGCTCACATCTCTGGTATTGTTCTTGTATTCATCTAATTAATCTTGCTCATGCCAATTCTTCTTGAACTTCTTCTTAGATCTCGAGTCTGTATTTTTGTGTCCGTGACACTTGCTTCAAGTCTAGTTTCAAGGGTCTTTAGTTTTCTTGTCTTTTGGCAATAGCCATTCCAGTTCCTCTTTCAATATATATACTTGTTTATTTATATTTTGTTACCTTTCTTTGAGTGAAGGCTCACTTGTCTGAATTTCTTTTTCATCAAGTTCTTGTCCTTGATAAATTGAGAATAATACATCTACAATATCAAAGCTTTGTCTAATCTAGATTAAGAGCGGATTATCCTTTTTTCTTGATAAGATATAAGTATATTAGAAGTTGCGGATTACCCTCTTCTAAATTGATATTGTCCTTAGTATTTTCTTTGTTCTCAAGTCCTCTCTTCTATTTTTCTTAAGCGATATTAGGCATCTTCTCTTTTCTAAGTATTATCATGGTAGAACTTGTTGAAATGAAGAGTGCAATGGCACAAATGCAAGAACAATTAAAGGAGTTAATGCTTGTAATGTATCAACTCAATTTACTACCACAAGAAGCAACAAGATTGGTAGAAAGTGAAGATATAAAAATGGTTGGAGCTGCTTCAACATGTGCATCAAATCATGTCCTTTCTCTTATGGTAGAACGCCCTTCTAGTGTAAGAGAACCAAGAATTATCCTACTCGAGAAGTTTGATGGTATCAAATCTAAGTTTCGAGGATTTATCAATCAAGTGCAACTTGCGATTGAACTTCAATCCTAAAGCTATCCAATTCCAAGATTACAAGTTAGATTCATTGGTATGCTTCTTTCAGGTTCAACACTATCGTGGTTTTTATCTTTTCTTGAATGACGAGATCCAATATTGGATAATCTAGAGGCTTTTTTGGCAGAGTTTTGATCCATGTATGGAGAACATGATGTAATTCGTGTTGCAACCAATAAGATCCATATTTTATGACAAGGTAATCGATCAGTAACGTTATATGCTTTATAATTTTGATAACTTGTAACTAATTTCAAGTAGGATGATGTTGCACTTATTAGCCAATTTTTCTACGAATTACAATATGAGGTAAAAAAATTAATGCTCAACTTACTTGATCCTCAAACATCGAGTCAAGTAATTGACTTTGTTGTGAAGTGCAACAATCGCTTTTTTGAATTTCGATCTGAGATCTGTACAAGTGGACCTCAACATTACTATAATTTAATGGTAATACCAATACCTCTTCAACACATACATTGGGAAGTAGAGGATATGTAAATTGATGCAATACATTTCAAACCTCTTACTGAGCAAGAAAAGACTTGTCGTCGTCATGAAGGATTATGTTTATATTGTGAAGAACCAAAACACACTACTCAATATTGTCCAAAGAAATGAGGCAACCACAAAATAAGAAGTATGGCTGTGAAAGAAGATAATATGTCAGAAAACCAATTTGTCCAACTACAATAGGGACCATGTGGCTGGAACCTTGCACAACATCTAGTACAGGTCTGTAGAATAGATATTAATTCGTTTTTGAAAGATATTGATAAAATATATTAATAGTCCATATAATAGAAAATTCATGAGGACGGATGAGTGATTTAGTTCTTAAAAGCGGTTTATTACAAAATTATGGTTAGAATCTGGAGAATCAAGGGAAAGTATATAGGAGTTGTAGAAGTTATTTAAGGTGCCAGACTATGAGAGTCATAAGTTGATGGCCAGATTGTGAGAGTCGTAAGCCAAGGGCTAGACTATAAGAGTCGTAAGCCGAGGGCCATCGTTGTGATAGTGTGAGCCGGAGTAAGCTTCGTGCTACCTCTTTTCTTTTGTTTGTTATTTTCTTTGAAGAAGAGGATTGAGAGTTTCTGAATATTGTGAAGTGAATTATGGAATGGAAATATGATTGGTATTATTTGAGAAGAAAAAAGATTGAATGCTAAAATCTGATTGTAGTTCAGCAGAGAGAATGAGTTTGTGTTTGTATGAAACACTGTAATGTGAATGGCAGTTCTGTGTGAAGAATTCCACTGATTGGAACGAAGGTAATTGTGTGCTCAAAGCTGTGAGGACGCAGTATTACAGTTGGAGATTATGAGGGTGAATATGTTGGTGGAAATAGCAGTTATTGGTATGACTGAATTGCTATAAGGAAGAGAGCAATAAGGTGAAGGAGGAAATTATAGTTTTCTTGTGTGTTCAGATATTGGAAATAGAGACGATACATTCAAGAGGTAATTGATTGTGTGACCCTAATATGAACGTTTAAGCAACTAGTCATTCTCTATGTTTGAATCATTCCTATATGGATTTATTTTTGGAGGTTTCTTCCAAAATAAGTAAAATGAGCAATTAGATTTTAGCACCGCTGTCGGGAATTGACAACATTATTGAGTATTAGGAATTAACTGTTGAAGCAGTAAAGGAGATTAGGAAGCAAACTCAGTAGAAATAATGAAAGATTATGGTTATTAAGAATGAAAATTTTACAGCAAAGAGAATAAAGCAATCAAAGAAAAGAATAGAGCGATCGTAAGCAAGAAATTTATTGCGTAATGAACAAGATTGTAAATTAAAAAAGAAGCATCGACAAAGTTGGATTAAGTCGTGGTTGCATGCCTGTCGGCATATTCGATCGTACCCAGAAGATGATTGACCTCTAATATTTCAGAAGTACATATCGTTAAAGAAATTACCAAGAGCACTGGCGGAGAGCGATGCTAATAGTCCAGCATACTTCTTGAAGCCGTTAACGAAAAACGAGGAAGGCACAAAGGAATTAGATATCCCATTGGGAATTTTCTCAATTCAAAATATGTCCGATCCTAACAAGATTGGTTCTAAAGATCGACATAAATCACTTGCCAATAAAGACCAATTCAGAGTATATCAAAACCTATCATTTTCACCTCATATTCAACCAGTAAAATTATTTGGAGATAATAATAGTCAATTGGGATGGCTTGAAAGTCCAAAAAAGACTTTTGAGGGAGACAATTTTTATTTTAATAAGGAATTGAGCAGACCACTGACATCTTTAATGATGTCTAGAGGACCAGCAGTTCTGATTGCAGTTCAAATAGGTGCAGTGGGTGATTGAACGACTAGCGTCGTGCCATTACCTACTTTTTGGGGTTTGCTAGGTGCGGATCTATATAAATATTTGTCTCAATTCTTGACGGTGTGTATAGCCAATAATGGTAGAATAGAAGACATTTGGCTGAGATGGCTACCAGCGACATTGAAAGACACAACATTTAAGTGGTATTACCACCAACCTCTGGGACAATTTATCAATTGGGAGGCATTAAAAAATACATTTTTAGCCCATTTTCGACCAATTGGTTTGAAAGAACGTCTTAGAGAAAAATTAATGAATAGCAGAATGGTACCAAGGGAAACGGTACAGTCATATTATGGTCATGTAGCGGATATACTTCGAAAATGGCCAAATAACCAAATGTCGAAATCATTTGTGTTGTCCATATTGGTTAATGGACTACATCCACCACAATTGAAGATGTTTGTAAAGGAGGCCCAATCAGCTACCATTGCATCATCTCTTGAGTGAGCAAAAGTATGAGAGGAATGTCACTATGACCAGAACTTAACAATTAGAGCCACGATGATTCCATCTCAAGGAGGTTATCAAATAACAAATTGGAATGATGCATCGGAAAGTTATTTGGGAAGGAATGATTATGGTATAATTCCACAGGGAATAGTGGATGTCGTTCCATTGCAAGATGTACCACCGTCATCATCACATCCGTATGCGCCTTATTCCACGTATCAAAAACCAATACCTACGAAGGAATTGCCAAATACATTGGTATCAAGGGATCCCAATGAGTCATTGCTGTTAACACTGACGAAAAAAATGAATGAATTGGCTGTGAATCTGGCCAAGGATAAAGAAAAAAGGCATAAACCAACCAATATGGGTCCTAATGTCTGGTGCAACAATTGTAAGGGGCAAGGTCATTTAGTAACAGAATGTACTTCACCTCCCCAAATAACTATATAATGTACTTTTTGCGGAGGCAAGCATATTACCACCAACTGTTGGAATTTACGGAAGCAACAACAACTCAGTAATCAGATAATGACTCAACCAACTTTGTAGGATGTCAATCAAGTACAAACGAATAATAGGTTTGGTTGGAATGGAAATCGAGCAAATAAACAAAACAAGAATTACTCTAATTTTTTCAACTCTGAATTTCACCAAGAAAGTATATCCAATACTCACGGATTGGCGATGAACCAACCAGGATACCATCAATATCCACCCATGATGAAGCCAATGCCAGACTCTACAGTAACAATGGGTCAACCAGGATCCTTTATTCATCCGACATGGAATAGACCTAGCCGTTATATACCAGTATAGACATCCATTATCCCTGAAGGAGTTGGCAGGAGACCACTTCATTGCTATCGTTGCAGACAAATCAGATATTATGCAAGTGAATGTCCTAATCCAAGGGCCAGTGATGACTATGCTCCAATATGTAGAAATTGTAAGCAGTCTGGTCACACTTATCAACAATGTAATGCGCCCTTTAATTATAATAACCAGGACCAGCAAATGTAAACAAGCCAACCAGTAGAAGACAAAGGCCCTATTCAACGAGACTCACTAGTACATCGTGTCAAGGTGGTGAACGTAATGCTTACCAGAGGCCAACAAAAAGATAAGAATCCAATTCAAGACCTGGATGAATCAATCGCTGGAGAGCAAGTAGTGTCGTCCACGGGGCTAAATGAACCAATATCAGTATTAGGACGTATCCCAATATTGAGACCTCAACAGACTAAGGGACCCAATTTGGTTCCACATGCCAATTTGCAAGGACCATCCAATCCAAGTCCTGTTACGGGCTTCGTACCTAGTATGAGACCTGACTTGGTGGCACAACCCAATGAGGTCCCAATTACGGAGGCTTCAGTTCCGTTCCAAGCAGTTTTGATCTCTACATAGTTCCAAAAAACGTCCTATCTGTTGAAAGATCCTCTCGAGGGCGAGAATTCTAAGGAAGCCCCTGCTGCTATTCCAATTCCGATTCTAGGGAAGAAGAATTTCTTACCTCATGGAATAAAATCAAAACCAATGAAATGTAAAAGAGCATTGGAAATTACTCTCAATATGGAACCCTATGACATTCTAAAGGATTTGGATGTTATTCAGCCTTCAATTACAATGAAGCAACTTTTGGTTGTAGTATCGGAATGTTGATCTACATTGAATTCAGCGTTAATACGACGAAGATCCCGCACTAAAGAAATTCATGATGTTAGCTTAAATCCAGATCCGGGAGCACCAACAATCGATGGCGTTTTAATTCCAGGGGTACAAGTCGATGGTGGCTCCAGTGTGAATTTAATGAACGCGGATACAAAGGAGGACTTAGATCTAAAGCAATTGCTACCTACGACATTGGTCTTACGAATGGCAAATCATAGTCGAATAAACCCAATGGGAATCTTATGCAATATTGCTACTATAATCGTGGAATTGACATACAAAATTGATTATATTGTATTCCGATTATAGAGTTCTATGTTATCGTATCTCATTTTATTGGGCAGACCTTGGCTTTATCAAGCCAAAGCTAAGAACGATTGGGGCCGAGGCACATTGACAATTGGAAAAGGTTGGGACTAGATTGTTCTACAGATGTACCTGATACAATATCATGAAAAATCTCAATTGCCAGAATCAAAATTTATATCAGACAATGAGAGTCAATCAATTGAGGCAGATGACGATGCTATAGGTTCATCTCAATTTGGGGTAGGAAAAAACACTTCAACAGCAAAGACAGGAGTCTACCAATGTGGAAGTCCCGGTGAATATTTACTGCATCAAGAGGATGTGACTAACTCGGATCATGCTATTACCAAATGGATGAACAATTCCATAGTCAATAGAATCAGCACATTGGAACCAAATTTGGGTGGTTCCCATATGTTGGATAATACAAGATATTCAGATCAGGAGAAGACAATTAAATCAGAGGTTTTTGAAGACCCTATGTGTCAATCTATTAACCTGGGTACCAACGAAATGCCATAGCTAATTAAAATATATGCCACTATTATCGGTACAGAATTAGATGCTTGGAAACAGTTTTTTGTCCATCACAAATCTGCCTTTGTGTAGTCATATGCAGATTTGAAAGGGATTCAAGTTCACGTGTGTGAGCACCAGATTATTTCGGAGGAGGGTGTTATACCAATTCGTCAAAGACAACATCGGTTTAATCCTAAATATTCTCTTTTAGTGAAAGAAGAATTGGATAAACTTCTCGATGTGGATTTTATTTATCCTATTCCGCACAGTGCATGGATGTCGCCAATCGTGATGGTACCAAAAAAGAATGGAAAAATCCAAATTTGTCAAGATTTCTGGAAACTTAATGCAGCCATCAAGAAAGATCGTAATTTTTGTGGAGATTTGTTATATAATTTTTAGATAGGTATCAATTGAGTATATGCAAGGATGCTGCAGAGATAGGAGTGGAGCTATATAGAATAGATATCAATTCATTTTTGAAAGATATTGATAAAATATATTAATAGTCCATATAATAGAAAATTCAGGAGGACGGATGAGTGATTTAGTTCTTAAAAGTGCTTAATTACAAAATTACGGTTAGAATCTGGAGAATCAGGAGAAAGTATATAGGAGTTGTGGAAGTTAATTAAGGTGCCAGACTGTGAGAGTCGTAAGCCGAGGGCCATCGCTGTGATAGTGTGAGCCAAGGTAAGTTTGGTGCTACCTCTTTTTTTTTGTTTGTTATTTTCTTTGAATAAGAGGATTGAGAGTTTCTGAATATTGTGAAGTAAATTATCAAATGGAAATGTTATTGGTATTATTTGAGAAGAAGAAAGATTGAATGCTAAAATCTGATTGTAGTTCAGCAGAGAGAATGAGTCTGTGTTTGTATGAAACACTGTAATGTGAATGGTAGTTCTGTGTGAAGAATTCCAGTGATTGGAACGAGGGTAATTGTGTGCTGAAAGTTGTGAGGGCATAGTATTACAATTGGAGATTATGAGGGTGAATATATTGGTGGAAATAGCAGTTATTGGTATGACTGAATTGCTGTAAGGAAGAGATCGATAAGGTGAAGGAGGAGATTATAGTTTTCTTGTGTGTTAGATATTGGAAATACAGACGATACATTCATGAGGTAATTGATTGTCTGACCCTAACATGAACGCTTAAGCAATTAGTCATTCCCCATGTTCGAATCACCCCTATACGAGTTTATTCTTGGAGGTTTCTTTCGGAATAAGTAAAACGAGCAATCACAAGGTCCTATTCTTTCCTCAGAGCCCTCTCCTTATTTTACATTAAATGTTATTTTAGGACCTAAACATTACAAAGCCTCTGCCTTGTTAGATTCAAGAGCCTCAACGTGTTTCTTAGATGAAGAATTTACTAAAAGATATAGCATATCTTTAGTAAAGAAAACCAAACCTATTCATGTAGAAGTCATAGATGGTCGTCCATTGTCTTCTCGAGATATTATTCATGAAATCCTTCCTATATAAATAATAATCAATGGTCATAATAGCTTTGTAGTATTTAATATCATTAGATCTCCCTCTAATCCAGTTATTTTAGGTTTATCGTGGTTAGAAAAATACTACCCTCAAATAGGTTGGATTTTCTGAACTCTTACTTTCTCTAAAAGTATAACTAACAATGTAGTTAATCAAGTAAAGAGTCATAAGTCTAGTTCAATTAAATCCATGTTTATAGGTGCAAAAGCTTTCTTGTATGTTGCTATGAAAGAATCACCATATATTATTTATGCTACACCTGTTTCTACTGGTGGAAAGACTTGAAGTGGCATTCCAAGCCAATATCAAGAATTTCAAGATATATTTAAAAAAAAAATGCGGATACACTCTCGAAACATCGTCCATATGATTGCTGAATTCACCTTCAACCGCCATTCGGACCAATCTATAGTTTATTACAAAATGAGTTGATTGAACTCAAGGAGTATATTGAAGAAAATCTAGCCAAGAATTTCATACGCCATTCTCAATCTCTGGCAGGAGCTTCAATTCTATTTGAAAAGAAAAAAAATGGATCATTGCAGATGTGTGTTGATTATGGAGGACTCAACAAGATTACCATCAAGAACAGGTATCCATTACCTTTAATATCTGGACTTATTGATCAATTGAATCAAGCTAAGATCTATACAAAAATAGATCTCTGGAGAGCATATAATCTAGTACGCATCAAAGAAGGAGATGAATGGAAGACTGCGTTTTGAACTAGGTATGGACATTTTGAATACAACATCATGCCTTTTGGACTTACAAATGCACTAGTAGCTTTTCAACATCTAATGAATGATGTTTTTTGAGAGTTTTTGGACGATTTTGTAGTCTATTATGTAGACGACATCTTGATCTATTTTAAAAATTCAGAAGAACTTGAACTTCATGTTCATTGTGTATTACAAAAATTAGGAATATAGGATTCTATGTCAAGATAGAAAAGTGTGTATTCCATACTACTCAAGTCGATTTCTTAGGTTACATCATTTCAAATGATGGACTTATGATGGATCCTAAGAAAGTTCAAACTATTATAGATTGGAAGATCCTAAAAAAGATAAGAGATGTCTAATATTTTTTAAGATTTGCCAACTACTATTGGATCTTCATCAAAGATTTTTCTCGAGTTGTAGCTCCACTTACATCTTTGACTTGTAAAGATAAACTCCAATGGAATCAAGAAGCGGAAGTTGCTTTTGAATCTTTGAAGACAGTGTTTGTTTCTGCACCAATCTTGTATCGTGTTGATTTTTCCAAAGCATTCTTTATGGAAGTAGATGCATCAGATTTTGCTCTGGGTGCGGTTTTGTCACAAATGGGAACAGATGACAAACTTCATACAATAGCCTTTCATTCAAGAAAATTCTCAGCAGTAGAAATCAATTATGAGATCCATGACAAAGAACTTCTTATAATTGTGGATTCTTTTCAAGAATGGCGTCATTATCTAGATGGCACTTCTAGTCCAGTCACCTTGTATATAAATCACAAGAACCTCGAGTATTTCATGTCAGTATGCATATCAAATCGTCGTCAAGCTCGTTGGAGCATGTCTTTATCAAGATTTGAGTTCATCATCACTTATTGGCCAAAAAAATAATAAGGTTTGTCCAATGCCTTGTCTAGACGTTCTTATTTTGTACCAAAAGAAAGAGATGCAGCTTTTGAGCAACAAAGAATGGTTTTCTTGAAGCTGGAGTAATTTCATCTTCGAGTAATAAAATCAACATTGACTATTGATTTAACTTTTCTCAAGCAAGTCCAGTTAAGTATGTCTTCAAATCCTCTTGTTCATGATATCAAGAATAATTCTTCTAAATCTCATGATTCCTCTAAATTCGAGTTCAAGAACAACCTACTGTATTTCAAAGGACGCCTTTATGTTCCAGAAAGAGAAACACATTTACGTATTTTTCAAGCTTATCACAACTTTTCAGCAGCAAGACATTTTGTATACAATAAGACTTTGGAACTGATATCTAAGGATTTTTGGTGGCCTCAAATGTGGAAGGCAGTCAAAGATTTTGTACAATTATATGATATTTGCTCAAGTTCAAAAACTCCTCATCATCGACCTTTTAGACTTCTTCAACCATTATTCATTCGAGAACAACCACGGTCTTCTGTTTCTATAGACTTCATCCTGGATCTTCCAATCTCAAGTTCTTATGACTCTATATTCGTGATTGTAGATCGTTTTACTAAGATAGCACATTTTGTACCATGTACAAAATCTATCACAGGTGAAGAAACAGCTAAGCTCTTTCTTGACAATATCTATCGCTATCATAGATTATCCAAGGATATTATATCAGATAGGAGAACTCAATTTGTATCAAGATTTTGGTGGAGTCTTTTTCAAGATTCTAAAAGTGGATATAAAACTAACTTCGGCATTCCATCCTCAAACAGATGGACAAATGGAGCATGTTAATTAAGTTTTGGAGCAATTTTTAAGAAGTATCATAAACTACCAACAAGATGATTGGACAATTCTTTTCCCATTGACAGAGTTTGCTTACAATAACACGATATATTCTTCTATAAAATAAATACCTTTCTTTGCTAATTATGGTTATCATCCATGACTTGATACTTTTGACTTTTCAAAAGTTGATAATCCTATTGCGAATGATTTGGCGATTCATTTATCAAAGCTACATGCAACGATAAAGGTGTAGTTAAAAGAGGCTCAAGAACAACAAAAGGTCAATGCGGATGTCTATCAAAAGGAACAATCACCATTCTACTTAGGTGATAAGGTATGGCTACTTTGTTGCAATATCAAGACTACTCGTTCTAGTGACAAGTTGGACTAACGAAGGCTTGGACCATTTTCTATTTCTGCACAACTCAATCCAATTGCATATCCTTTACATCTATCGGAGTCAATGAAAATCCATCTAGTATTCCACGTGTCTCTTCTTGATCCATACAAGATAATGGACATACCAAGAAGACGACAAGCTCCACCTCTTCCTGTAGAAGTGGATAAGAATGAAGAGTTTGAAGTAGAAGAAGTCTTAGATTCAAGGCGACGTCAAAATAAATTAGAATATCTTGTCCATTGGAGCGGATATGATATTAGTGAATGCACATGGGAGCCAATAAAGAATCTTACAAATGCAGTAAAGGCGATGGAGGCTTTTCATCGACAACATCCATCAAAATCAAGATGAAAATCTTCTTTATAAAAGAAACAACATCTAGATAAGATAACATTCTACTTTCTATCTTTATTTGTAGCTTCTTTGTAGTTGTGACGCTAAAGAGATGGAGAACCAACAACCAATGGATTCCACTCAAGAGCCTTCATTTGTCAACCTGTCGGATGAGATATTACGATTGTCACAACCTTCAAGATGACGTAATCGAGATGAAGATCTTCAAGAACGACATGTTTTTCCTTGAATAGATGGCGAGATACAACGCGTTTGATATCACGACTAGAGAAGGGACTTGCGATGTTTGGTGATTTTGCTAGAGGTAGGAACAACTCCTGATGATGTTCCAAATGTTCTATTCGAAGGAAGTTATGAAAACCTCAACAATGATCAAATAACTTGGTGGTCTTCCCGCCCTAGTATAGAACTCTACCAATGGTTGAGAGGCCCTATCAATCATCTTTGAAGAGAACAAAGATCAGAGTATGTGGCGTATGTTATTTGTCGCATCATAGATTTTTTCAACATATGATGACCGCTCCTTATGGAACTCGTCTCTAAAAGGAGGGATAATGTCACGGACATACTCATGTAAACCAGTAATTACATATACAAATAGGTAGAAGTAAGTAAAAGTAGATAAAATTAAGTTAATTCTATAGTATTTGATATGAAAGCTTCCTAGAAGCTTCATAGATACTGCTTTGACTTCATAGGTGTTTTTAATTGACTTTTTAGATTAGAAATGTGGTCAACAAGTTGGCCATGTGCCATACATGTTGTTACCTTGAAGACCAAGCTAAGTATGTGGCCCACACGTAGAAAAACTTGTCTTATAAGTCAAGGCATGTATCTTATAAAGTCAACACATATTGAAGGTCCTATAGAATATCGCCACGTAGTCCCTAATTAGATAGTATATATAGAGACAAGAGTGAAGCCTTCTTCACTCTTGTCAACTCCTTTCTTGCTTCAAGTCTAGTTTCAAGGGTCTTTAGTTTTCTTATCTTTTAGCAATAGCCATTCTAGTTCCTATTTCAATATACATACTTGTTTATTCATATTTTGTTACCTTTCTTTGAGTGAAGGCTCACTTGTGTGAATTTCTTTTTCATCGAGTTCTTGTCCTTGACAGCAATAGCTATTCTACTTTTTTCTTGAATATACATATTTTTTTATTTCGTTTCTATCATCTTTTTTTGAGAAACTTCTCACTTATTTATATATATTCTTGATGTTCTTATCCTTGACACATGGTTTTATTATATGACTTTCTAGTTCAACTATCTTTCAGTCAAACTCAAATCCAAAAATCATATTAAAACATAAATTTCTTCTTCCTTAAAGATTATAGAATTAAAGACCAAGTTAATAATAATAAGCTATAATTTAATATTATAGAATTTTCTATATAAGAATTAAAAAACTTTATCAAATTTTAGAATTAATATTTAAGGAACAAACATTTGTAAGAAAAAAAATGAAGTAGAAATAAAAGAGAAATCAATGGAAGTCTAGATATCAAGGTCAAAAGAATTATTAAAAAGTATTTAACAAAATTTGAAGAAGTTTGAGAATTAAAAATAAGATGGCATCAATGTGAGAGATTGATATTGATAGAAAGATTTGAGTGGTAAATATATTTAGGATTGTTTTTATAGAAATTAAGGAAATAAACTTAAGATCTAAAATTATCAATATCTTTTATGGCTTTTAATTCAAAGTACAAGAAGAAAGACAAATTGAAGAAATATATTTAGAATTTTATGTTAATTTATAATCTAACCTTAGAATCACACTAGATAGAAGAAAAGTTATGAAATTTATGTTAAATAATATTCAATTTAAAGTTTTATCTCTTATAAATGTAATCTCTTAATTTATTAAAAAATAAAAGTTGAAGCAATAAAAAAGAACATAGCTTTGGAAAAAGATCTAAGGTCAAATTATTTAAGTATGAATTTTTTTAATAAACTAATAGGACTATATAAGCAAAGATCATACAAACATGGTAAACCTTACTTTATTGCAAGGATTATTTTTTTAAATGTAGTATAAAAATTAATGTATTGCTTTCTAATAGTCGTGATAAAAAATTCTTAAATAATTAAAAATCCATTATCTTTTTGAATTCTTCTTATAAAATATATGATAAAATTCTCCAAAAATAATTTCAAGCAATATTCGTAGAAATAATCAATTCTAATTATTTTTTTTATTCTTTAGATGTATTCTTTATCTTATCTTAAATACTAATTTTTTTTATTAGACAAAGAAATCAAAACAATCCATTTAAACTAATTTCTATAGCTTTTGATAGGTTTTTTTTAGCTATTTTTATTTTTAGATATATAAAAATTTCATTTACAATAAGAATTTATATAAATGACTTAATTACTATTTGATAGAGCTGAAGTAAAACTTTGCATCAATAGAAACTTAATCAATTAATTTTCACTTTCTAGAAGATTGCAATGAAGTTGTTTTGTAGCTCCCTACTTTTATTTATTTATTATTATTAGTGAACTTTTTAACAAGACCTTCTAAAAAGAAATTTTTTTAGAAAAAATATATATCTTTTTATTAGGTGGTAACACAAAATAGATCTCCATCCAATATTCAAACAACTCCACACTCATTTTAAAAAAAAGATGAAGTATTTGTACTATAAGTGATTAATATTCTTCATCAATTTTTCTTTTTTTCAGACCTTCATATCAACTACTCAATATCTTTTGGATATTGACAACCTCAAGGATCTTTCAAACTTTCATAGACTAGTAATTTTAAATTATCAAGGAAAAATAAAGAAATAAATTATTAAAAATATTAGGTATATATTTTAATCTTTCTATGACTACTAATAATGTAGACCAATTTCTAATATAAAGAATTAAAAAAAAAACTAGACCATTGATCCAATATAAAAATAAATATGATTAAAAAACTAATATATTCAATAACATTATCTTCTCTTTGACTTAATTTTTTATATCAATCTAGAATGGATCCCAATATGCAATTAAAAACATAGAATTTTATGTTATAAATACTTTTTCTGGATAGTATTTAAGATTTCATCTTTACAAAAATAGCTTAGAAAATATTCTACAAATATCTAAATAAAAGAGATTTAGAACTTATAGATCCAAATGAAGCCATAGTAGTTCTTTTAGTCAAATGGATAATCTAAGTACTTGGTTTTAGAGACCCAAATCTCCAAACCATCTTCAAATATAGCTTAATATTAGAATTTTTTAAAGATACTAGAAAATAGATTCTTAATTATGCTTGGAATTTGTTACTCAAAGATAAATGTGACAAAAGCTCAAAACTTTAAGTGCATACATGAAGAGCTTGATAAAAAACTATTTGTTGAAGTAAGATTTTATTTATTTATAGTAAAAGAATGAATTCCTTCTAATTGATACTAACATTACTTTAATATGAGTAGAAAAACTACACAAAAAAGATATGCAAAGAATCAAAGAAATGTGTGGTTGTATAAAAAATAATTTATGCTATTTTAAAAAATTGATATCAAATTTGATCTAAACTATAACATAGATTATATTTGGAAATATTTATCAAATTGGTATTTAGGATTCTATAAGTGCATTCTTTGCAATGGATTAAAACCTCTAAAATCAAATGATTGGATTAGATTATATAGCATAGTTGGAGCATTTTTATTAAACTATGTTTTTTAATTAAGTATTTCCAATCTTTGTATTGGTTTTGATAACTAATCTATTTTTTCTAAATCTCTATAAATTAAATTTTTTATGATTGATAATCAAATAAGACTCTTTATTCTATATGGCAAACTATTATCAATTCTAAATCCAATTTCTCTCTACATACTTGTGTCAAATATAGAATGAATATAAGATTATATTGAAGTAGTAAGAATGGTTGTCAAAACAAAAGTTACAAATGAAATTGATGAAGGCACTAGATTTCTCTTTGATACAATTTCAAGATGAATTATTGATTCTTAAGAAGATTTATTATTGATATATAAAGAACATAAGCTAATAATGATACTTTACTACCATGTCAATTTTACAACTTAAATCTCTCCAATAATAATACATCACAAGATTTAGAAATAATTAGTCAATTTTTTTAAGAATTAGGTTATTTTGATAACATACAAAGTAGTTGCTAGCTCAAAAAGAATTGACTCTTTATCATAGATATAACCAACTCTTGTAATTGCATAGATAAGAGAAATTAGGTAGTAGTAAGAAAAAATAGATAAATTATATAATATTTTGTAGAAAAACTTCTTAAAGCTTTATAGATGCAAATTTGACTTTATATGTATCTATAGATGATTGATAGATTGAAAAGTGGGCCAACAAGCTTGCCATGTATTGCACATATTGGCCACCTTTGGTACTAATTAATCATTTGGCTCACATATAAGAAACTTGTCTTGCAAATTAGATATGTGTTACAAATTAAACACATGTTATAGGTCCTATAGAATGTTACCACTTAGTTTATAATTAGATAGTATATATAAAAACAAAAGTGAGATATTTCTTACTCTTTTAAATGCCTTTCTTATTCTTAGCCTTGTTTCAAGAATCTCTTATCTTCTTGTGTTTGGCAATAGCTATTCTAGTTTTTATCTATCACATATTTTTATTATTTTACTTTTTCTCTTTGAGTATATTATTTTTATAAAGTTTTGTTATGATTCATATCTTTGACACTCTTGAAAAGTCTTTTTATAAAAATAAATAATTTTTTTAAAGTACATTTATTCCAGATTTAATAAGCTTAAAATAATATGGTCCTTATTATAAAGCACATACTTTAGATAATTTGAAGGCAATACAATGATTCCTCATTCAATTCAATATAGAAACTTGAAATGATAAGAAAGTTTGAATAGAAATCTAGTCCAACCTTCTAAACTATAGAAAAATGATTTTGAAACTCATTTTGTATAAATTAAATATAGAAGTTGAAAACAATAAAGATCTGCTTTATTATTGGGAAAAAACATAGATGGCTAAGGATATGTTAGATGTTAGACACAAAAAATCCATAAGGAAGAATTTAACTCCTCCTTAGAACGACATTATTGTACACAATAGATTAACAACTGATATATTGTAATATTTAATCTAATAATTGTAATAATGCTTCATATACCATCCACTTTTTTGGAATCAAGGTCTTTAAATACTATATACTTACCTCAATAATCAATGCATTCCATATATTCTAACTATATCAAAAATAACAACATATATTTCAAATCATCATTAAGGTCTATAAAATTGATTAAATTAATTATTTTAAATTAAAAACAATGTTATATGTAAGTTTTTAGAATTTTATATTATATTTAAAAGAAAAATTTATTAAATTTTTTGTAAATATTATAAATATCTTTTAAAAAAAATTAAAATTTTATCAAAACTGATGAAAAGTTGCTAATTTTTTTAAAATTCTTACTAATTTAAGTTTAATAGTTCTAAATTGACAACTTTTTTAGTAACTATTTTTTAAAAAGGAATTGTTATAATTATTATAATAACTTACTTAAAATATATTTAAGATTCTGTATTTAAAAAATACTACATTTGGTATTTTGTAACTTTTCTATCATTATTTGTAAGTGAGTTAAGGCCATAATAATTGTATATGCTATAACAAACTAATAATAAATTTGTAGAAACACACAACAAAACTAAAGATGTTAGTTTTAAAGAATATTTTCTATTTCCTCCACAACATTGTAGCACTCTTAATAGATTATCCACTTTTCAGACATGCTTAGAGAAAAGAATCTTTAGAAGAAAAAATCTACATCCTTCTAAAATGACATGATAAATTCCAAGAAGAAGTAATCTGCCCCCCTTTGTAAAAGACCATCATAGGACAAGAAAATACCTCAAGGATAAATAATCCAACAACCTTCAAGATATATAATTCATGATTTATAATATCTCCCAGAAAACAAGATAGCACACTCATTATTATATATATATATATATATATATATATATATATTTAAACACAAATGTGATAAAAATAAGCAGTCTTGCCAAATTGTTAAG
The DNA here is from genome assembly GCF_059467195.1 of Physcomitrium patens. Taxonomy (NCBI): domain Eukaryota; kingdom Viridiplantae; phylum Streptophyta; class Bryopsida; order Funariales; family Funariaceae; genus Physcomitrium; species Physcomitrium patens. The sequence continues at coordinate 11,981,996 of NC_143430.1, read as the reverse complement.
ATACAAATACAAAAGTACAAAAATCCAAAACACATAAACACATACAGATTTTTTTGAATTAAAAATATGGATATTTTAAATTGAATCATAATATAAATGGTTTTTTACAAATAATTATATAATAAATATATGCTAAAAACATCAACATTTATTTTTTTTTATTTTCAGCAAATTAAATACGTCTCTTTGTGGATACACAAAAGTCAAAAATAAAAAGCAATAAAAAGGAAATGGGTTGTGCAACAGAAAATGGTGAATAGACTTCACATTTTTCGACATTTAACTGACTACAAAGTTCTGACTTTAAGGGCAAAAAAAATTACTTCTTTTGTATTACATGCCTCATTACTTAGATCCTTAACTTATGATTAATCTAATTTGGCCATTGATTTTGATTTTGCTTTTTTGTATTGGTTGGTTTGGTCTCAAGTCATTCAAACCTCAATTTGATTTGAGGGCTGAATTTTAAAATTGGTAGAAAGTTGTAAAACAATGTATTGTTGACATATTATATTATCTGAATGTTTTGCACTCTTTGTTGCTAGTTACTGTGTATGTATGTCTATGTATGTCTATGTATGTCTATGTATAAACCATTTTTTAATGTTTTGTCAATTATTGATTTTAAAATATTTTGAGTTTTTAAACGTATAGGACACTAGTATAAAATTTGATGAAAGAAAAACATGAAAAATGTTTTTAAATACTTATATATATATATATATATATATATATATTTGATTGGTACAATCTATCAAATTCACATTAAAAGATAAAAAAAAGAAAAAAAAAATCTTCATTTGGTTTCTTTTCATTTGAATTTTGTATCTGCTGTAAATTTGAGTAACATAAAAAAGATCTTGACAGTCTTATCTAACCTCAGACAACAACAAACTTGATATTGAATATAATGTCATTTGATTTGATACTTGAGTATTTATTTTAGATGTAATCGAGGACGTCCAAAGGAGGTATTTCTTACATTTTGTGCTAATGTTGAAATCTTATGATTCGTGTGTTTAATGACCACAAGACATGCATGAATGCAACTAACCAGTGTTAATAGCAATTATGCTTATCTTGTTATGACACGTTTCTACCACTGATTCAGTCCCAACGTTCTGAGTCATGCGGCACGTCAGCTTCCACACCAGCAACCACATCCTCCCCACATGCCTTGTTAGACCCTTTGACGATGATTCTACTTTTGTTTGAAAAATAATTAAAAATGTAAAATTTGATAACCTCTCTCTCTCTCTCTCTCTCTCTCTTTCACACACACACATGTATGTATGTATATATATATATATATATATATATATGTGTGTGTGTGTGTGTCTGTAGTGTAAAATATAGAGGAAAATGCATGATTTCAATTGCTTTTTCTATTTCGTGGGGTATCTGTTAGAATCAAATAATGGGTCTAACAAGAGGCTCCAAAACTAATTCAAAGTGGAGGAAAACACGCTCCTCAGTCACAATACTTTAGAGCAACTTAAAACTTCTTCCTCAACAAGTACTTGCAAGTAATTCGGCACTGAACAAGTATGGCCCAGTAAGACTTCTCATGCATTCTATCCAATGATTTCATCCATCATCAGGATAGATGGATGCCCTCTGGCCTCCGCAAGAGCCGCGCAGCAGCAAACGACTTAGTAAGTAGTGAGTCACAACTCACCACAGGGAGTTACTGGTGGGTGGAGGCTGTTTGCCGAGTTCAACAATGAGAGGCGGGCAACGTCGCAGCGCGGTCGCGAGTGGCACTCACACTTCTTCTTCGCGACGCTGCGTCTTTTCTCCGCATCCAATTTCTGCTTGTGCTTCACCAATTTCGCGCCGTGCATTGCATAACTGGCATCCTGCTCCTGCTCCTGCTCCCTAACGCTTCCACATACTGCGCGTATTGTAACTCCTCCCATGCGATTTGCTCGTGGGGTTAAAAGTAGACCAATGTGCTGCTCCTCACTTTTCTCGTGATGATCGTCTGGGTGAGAAATTTTGCCGGTGGAGTTACGCTTTGTGTTCCAATCGACGGGTTTCCTTGAATTTCGTAGTGATCTGTCGAAGCGTGTGGTTAGACTTGATTTTTGAGGTTTTTAATTTTCAATTTTCATCTGTGTGGGTGGCAGTGACGGAGCTTGAAAGTTAGCTTTCTCTCTTAAACTTGTTTTTGAAAATTTCTTACGTCATTGGAGTTTTAAAAACCGAATGGTGCTTGTTGCGTGGGATACGCTGATCTTAGAATTGGTATCAGTACTTTATTCTTCTTTTCTGGGAGATCGGGCTTGCAAATTGCTCTGCATTCTCTTCCGTTGATCATGCACTCCTTCGTAGATTTGCATAAGTTCTCTTGGTTTATGCGTAATACGTCTTTTCTGGAGTTCGAGTAAAAGACAGTGTGGCGGATGCAGTGCCACCGGTTTACCGTAGAATTTTGTTCCCTTCGTCTGAGATCTTATTATTGTTCAATTAATTCTTCTGTGTGCTTCCTGTGTCGCTGCACGCATGCAGTTTTTTGCTGATTTCCCCAAGTGGACTTCTTCTTTGATTGCGAAAAGAATAGTTACTGTATTTGAGCCATTCCTTAATTCAAGATTGGTTCTTAGCGAAGAATCTGAACCTCTTGATTTTTTTCTCAAAGCACGTGAGTCCTTATCACGTCCATGATATCTCGGACGACAGGACATGAGGAACAGAGAACCAGAGAGTTCTTAATTGGCGAGAATTTTGCACATTGTTGCTGTAGAAAATTCGTGTCTACACGATTCGAATCTATTTGTACCTTAGAAGATTCTTCACATTGAACGGGAATCTTGAAGCACTGTGTACAGTAGTCAGCCGGCGCAGTTGAGTGTTGTAGCGATGCTACTTGTGCATTCGTGATAGAGAAGTTGGCTGGACAGACCTTGCTTATTTGTTTTGTTTTTGAGAGACCTTCTTGGTAAAGATAGTGCATTAAATTCCCATGATAGTTCTCTGTGCAGACAAGAGAAACTTAGAAATCCTTCTGTGAGCATTTTCTCCAAGATTATCTGATATTATCATGCTTTTCCAGTAGATCCTGTATCATTTTGTGCGAAAGTATCCTACTCATTTCATACAAAACCGAGGAACATTCGTGGAACAAAAGCCGCTGTGGCCTGGTGAACCGCGAGTGCGCCACACTGGCGATATCCATGGTTAGGGGCAGACATCAGAAATCGTTCTAACTCGATCTAGAAGAGTACTTGACGTAACAGTTTGTGAATTGCTTTTTGAGCGCCTACGCAGTGCACGTTCGGGGGAAGGAATGTTCTGTGGTGTCATTAGAGGATAATACCGTGCCCTTGAGAAACTCCTGGAGTTCGTGCAGAGTTGATCTGGAAAGCTGTACAGCCAGCTCTACCTCGAAGTGAATTCGCAAACAGAGAATTCTTGTAGCACGAATCTTTGAAGTTTGTAGAAGTACATACCTTCTCTTGGATTTGACGGATACAGGATTGCTGCAGGCATGTCTGCGACGGAGGAGCTTTATCCTTTTCCAGACTCTAGCCAAGTTTTTCTTCCGATGGAGTTTTGGCCAGAATTTCTTGCAAGTACTACAGGAACCGAGTTTTTAGCTGGAGGAATGGGAGGAATGGCAGGAGTAATGGCGGGCCATCCCTTGGACACTGTAAGGATTCGATTACAACAGCCACGGATCGTAGCCTCCACTGCGCCAACCACTGCAACAGGTCTAATTAAGCACATCGTGTCAACAGAGGGGCCCATGGCTCTTTTCAAAGGCATGGCAACTCCTCTGGCTACTATTGCATTTCAGGTCTGCAAAATACTTGTTACCTTCTGTTTTCTTCCATTCGTAGATGTCTACGTGCATAATTGTCAAGTATTTTGGAAGGTTGAAGCATCAGATCAAGCATTTTAATACTTCGGAAATCTTTACATGAACTTTTCAGTTCAACTCACAGACTAATTAGTCTTTTTGCATCCGTTAGAATGCAGTTTCTTTTCAAGCTTACGCACTCTTCTCACGAGCCTTATCAGATCCTGGAAGTCAAAGCCCTCTTTCGTATGAAAAGGTGGCTATTGCGGGCATTGCAGCGGGCACCATACAGACGGGCATATTGACACCTGTAGACCTGATTAAGATAAGGTTGCAAATAGCCACAGATCGTCGAGCCCAAAGGAAGACTTTGAAATCTCAGCAAGCTGGACCGCTGGGACTTGTGCGAAATATTGTGCGTAGAGAAGGTATCAAAGGTTTGTATCGCGGCTGGAATGCTACAGTAATCCGAGATGGACCTAGCCATGCAGGTCAGTCTTTTTCTTGCCCCTGACATTTTGCATGTGCGTTATACTGTAGAAGGTATGGTCAACAAAGTCTTTCATGTCTTTTTTGTTGGTGTATGATAATTGTAGTGAAGATCCAGCTGTGGACAACGATAAAGCCCGTGGATACTCATCCTTATATTCCCAAACGTTATTGCTTCACAAGCTTATGTTATTAATTAAATGTTATGCATTCTTTTTACTGGACATTTCGAGAATTTTTCTGCGAGTTCAGCTCTTAAATTTCATACTTCGAGGATAAATATCTCATCGTTCTTTTGGTATAAATCATTCTGCAGTTTACTTTGGGACATATGAATATGTACGAGAACTGCTGCATCCTGGCTGCAGAACGAATGGTGAAGAGTCATTATCGACCATGCTTGTGTCTGGAGGTTTAGCCGGATCTCTGAGTTGGTTGTGTTGCTACCCCTTAGACGTTGTGAAATCGAGACTTCAAGCACAATGTGCAGGTGGCGCTCCCCCTCAATACAAAGGCATTATGGATTGCATTCGCACCAGTGCCCGACAAGAAGGTAACAAAGTGTTCTGGCGGGGCCTGGGACCTTCGTTAGCGAGGGCGTTTCTGGTAAACGGAGCTATCTTTTCTGCATACGAATTGTCTTTACGATATCTAAGTCCTCGCTCTCCAAATGGTGAAATGTAGTTTCAACTCGTCTCGTAAATAGTGGGTGTTTGGAAATTTTACAAACAACAGCCGCAAAGATCGTGCGATGCATGGTAATATAGTGTTAGTTCAAAGGTAGGTCCATGTGGTGGATAACATCAAGGTTAGTTCAACAGTTTTCAGGTTTAAAATATTCTTGCATTGTACAGTAGTTCTATAATTTAATCCCTCTGGACAATGCGTGCTAGGGGCTACATACGTGGTTAAAACATTGTGCAAGCGATGTGCACCATACATTTCATCAGAGGCTAGGTCTTAGTTTAGTTATAGGCATACCTTTGTAGCGAGGATTGACCAGAACAATCTGGACTTAGTTTCATATCTTGATAATGCTGAAGTCAAAAATTTGTGCACCATTTGATGCTTGTAAGTGCAGAAATCTAATTTGCATTTGACATCAAATGTTTTTGGAAAATTTTGCATCTATGAGCTAAAGACCGAATTTACCAGTTCAGAATTAAGTCTTCAGGAGAAGCACTGAAAACACACTCGTAAAGCAATCATCATGTATTGAAGTTTAAGCCAATATCTAATGTAAAACTAAAACAATAACTCAGCACTAGATATTCAATCAATTACAGTTTGAAATGTAAATGTATTTTAATTCAATATAATCATATTCCACAAAATATTACAAATGTGATTCCTTTTATAATGTGAGAAAATTGAATTGCCCAAAAAATTAGAATAGAATACATATCAAATAATTTTTTAGCAAAGAAATCAACACACATTTCTATTTTCCACCTTTGATATGGATTACCAAATGCAAAGTAGATTCATTTTGGATGTTGTGACTAAAAAGTGTATAACCATGGTATAATATTATGGATTTGGCCTTTATATGTCAATTTGTTGACAATATATAAAAAAATTTAATTTTAAAGTCCAAATTGTATATTTTAAAAAGCATATATAATACAAAAATAGCTTTAAAAAATCATTATTTTTTATGATTGTGTTAAAATAGTTATTTCAAATTAAATTTCACAATACTAAAAAATAAATAAATAAATAGATACAACTTAGCAATTCTAGAATAATTTTTTTAAAAATAGACATGCAAATTGGTTTGAGTTAGAAGTAGAACATGATCCATGTTATTAGCTCTTAGTAAAGAAGTTATATATTTATTAATGATATGATGTCATTAAAAAAATTTGATTTAGATATCAATAAAAAAAATTATAATTATTGTATTATATCTTAGTAAAATCAAGCAAAAAGTATAAAATAAAATAAACTAAAAAATGCTATTAGAATAGGTATATATTTTTTAAAAATAATAAATAATAAATAATAAATAAAGATGTGATAGAAATGCCTTTATAATAAGTACATATTATGTAATAGAAATATTGGCTAAAGTTAAACAAAGATTTAGTAAAAGCATAATTATTGGTGTTTCATGTCATTAAGTTGTTACAAAAGATAATTGTGTAATAGAAAAATTCCAATAACATACAATTTTTCTAATATTAAAATATATTTTTAATAAATTAGTTAAAACTTTGCACCCAAACTTGAACACATAGATATTTGATGTCATTTATGTGATGTTTTTTTTTAGATTTTTATATTATTATGGATAAATTTAAAGTTTTTTTTGGATTATTTGAATAGAAAACTCACTCTTCTATTGCTCAATATTGCACTTAAATTTTTTTAAAGATATTTTATTTAAGATAAAAGAATCTAAAAAAAAATTAAAAATTAAAAAAAAAAAAAAAAAAAACACACACACACACACACACATGCTATTATAATAATTCTCTAGCTTGTATATTCTTAAAGTGATAAAGTTTCTAATCTAAAAGTTAGCATTATTTATTTTTATTTTTTTTGTACTACTACGCAATGTTGATCCTGCAAATTATCTCTATAATGGCACTAGATTGGTAGTTTAATAATTTACTAGTTCTAAATTAGTACGTTCATATTGTGAATTCAAAAAATCTTGTTTTGAATAGTTTCTATTTTATCAAGTTAAAAAATATGAATTCGAAATTTGAAAACTTAAAAAGTTTCATGGCCCTCATCAACTATAACATCTACCTCATAAATATAAAGAAAATTAAAGAATTGAGTTTAAGTAATTAAAAATTGATGCAAATTTATTTGAAACATTAGGTTGTAATTAATTGCTTGTTTTTGATGAATCAAATCAAAAAAAAAAAAAAAAAAAAACCAATGTCAAAGTGAATATAAGTGTGTATTTATATCTAATTCTATTGTAATAAGTTGTACATTACAAAAAGACATCTTAAACCTTTTAAGTAGGGTAATAGCTTTTAAAATTAACTTATATTGCAAAGTACCATTGATGCACATTCATGAGGCAAAAGTAAGTTTGCAACCAAATCACAAATTATTGGATGCTTGACCTAAGAGTATTATAAACATAGAGCAACTACTAAAACAAGGTCATCTATAATTTTGTCTATAATCATCACATTCTAAGGTATTAAAGAGTTTCATTTGATTATTTTGTCTTATTTAGAACCAAGTATGTGTATAGCCATTCAAAAATTATTCCATCTCTTAAATATTCTTATTACAAATACTTTGTTAGTTTCTTTTTGATGAATTTCTAATAAGTTTATCTATATTTGATAAGATCTTGCCAAACTATACTTCTAATACAGAGTGTACTCTATACATTATTTTCAAAGACAAACTTATTGTGCTAAATCAAATTGGTCTATAATCAAGTACCTCTTAACAAGGAGAAGGTCTTACAAAAATATTTGAATAAAGAAGGAATATTTTTCACAAAAATGACTTATTATCAAGTTAAAAATTTCCATGGGCTTTAATTTTAAGAATAAGATATTATTTTTGTATAAAGAAAAGTTACCTAATTTCAAAATGTAACAAGCTTAATAAAAATCCCAAAATCAATGGAGAATAGATTGAATTTTTTTGAATTGATACATAGGATAATGTATCTTAATATTGGAATTTATTTTTTTCCTCCAAGTGTTGATTGCTATACCTTTATGCCATGTAAAAGAAATGAATATAGCCTCTTTGAAAGAATAGGGATTACACTAAGTGTCTTTGTAACTAAATAAACATTTTGATAAGGAAGAGAACATTATTTTTGTTCTTCTAAATTTATAGCAGCAATATTGCTTTGCAATAATTTTTTGCCAAATTTTTTGAAGTATGTCATGATTTTTTTACTAACAATCCAAGAATATGATAGGAAATCAAAGGTCAATATACTAATTGGACCATAGAAGAAAATAATACTAATATCTCATTTTTTATTGATTTAGATTTTGAAACAGCTGTAGTAATTTTTAAGATGCTTCTTATTGGATTTGCATTGTCTTCTATATCTTACTTAAGCAATAATTCTTCATCAAAGTATAGAATTTTTAATTGAGTACATATTTAAAATAATTTTATATAAATGGAATAAGATGGGACAAATCATCTATTTTTTCTACTTTAATATATTTTGCAAGGAGTTGAATACCACCTTAAGAAAAATATTATATCTTAATTTATACACTCCAATTAAATTTAATATGACAATTCTTTTCTAAAACCATTAGAAAAATTTTAATAATTCAAATTTTAGAAAGGCATTGTTATATTAATTTTTTTTTATAAGATTAGAAAATAAATATGAAAACATTCTAAATAATGCTATAAATTAGAAGAATGTAAAAAGTAGACATAGCTTCTTCTCTAATAAGTAGATATGTTGGCCCATTAAAGAAGTTTTTAACATGCTAAAGACCATTTGAATGTAGAATTGTAACTTGATAAAATAATAAATAAATTTCAATTAAAGAAAATTAATATATAAATCCTATCATATAAATATTCCATTCATTATAAGAAAAAAAATGAAGTTTGAGCCAAAAAAACTTACACAAATGTGACCAAATATTTTTAATTTTTTTTCATATTATAGACCTAATATGCTATTTATAATTTACAATAAGTAATCAAATCAAACTTGATGTCAAATTTCCAAAAGCTATTGATATAGAATTTATTAAGAAATATTTAAGAAATTAGTAGATATTAATTTGGCTTGGTTTAAGAGCCACTAATATCTAATTAGACAAAAGAGCTTCGGAGGCAACTTTTGGATCAATTAGGCTAAAGCCACCATTTTCACAAGGTTTGCAATAAATAATTGTAGTCACTTTAGAATACAATTCATTATAGGTTTAATTTAAAAATTTTCTTTTATAAAGCCATTCCATATATCTAGAAAGAAAAATAATAAGAAAAAGAAAATGTTTTTGTAATCAGAGCTCAATTTACTACATTGATTTTAATAGAACACTAATAGTCTAATTTTCTTATCATTCTATTGATAAAAAATTAGTGAACATCATATAGTGAATATCATGTGCTCAAAAAAATACCAAAAAGACTTCATAGAAGCTTGGTAATACTAATACTAAAAATCTATGCCTATCTAAATTAATTTAATTAAGCAAGTATCATGGACATATGCATCTAAGCCAGTAATTATATATATAAGTAAAAGTAAATAAAAGTAGATAAAAGAAAATTAATTCTACAATATTTGCTATGAAAGCTTCCTAAAAGCTCCATAGACGTTGCTTTGACTTTATAGGTGTCTTTAATTGACTTTTTGGATTATAAACTTAGTCAACAAGTTGTCCATGTGCCACATATGTTGTTAGCTTGAAGACCAAGCTAACTATATAGCCCACACATAGAAAAACTTACTTTATAAGTCAAGGCATGTGTCCTACAAAATCAATATATATTGGAGGTCTTATAGAACATCGCCACATAGCTGTCACGGACATACTCATATAAGCCAATAATTACATATACAAATAGGTAGAAGTAAATAAAAGTAGGTAAAAGTAAGTTAATTCTATAGTATTTGATATGGAAGCTTTCTAGAAGCTTCATAGATGCTGCTTTGACTTCATAGGTGTCTTTAATTGACTTTTTGGATTAGAAACGTGGTCAACAAGTTGGCTATGTGCCACACATGTTGTTACCTTGAAGACCAAGATAACTATGTGGCCCACACATAGAAAAACTTGCCTTCTAAGTCAAGGCATGTGTCCTACAAAGTCAACAAATATTAGAGGTCCTATAGAATGTCGCCACCTAGCTCCTAATTAGATAGTATATATAGAGACAAGAGTGAAGCCTTCTTCACTCTTGTTAACTCCTTTCTTGCTTCAAGTCTAGTTTCAAGGGTCTCTAGTTTTCTTCTCTTTTGGCAATAGCCATTCTAGTTCCTCATTCAATATACATACTTGTTTATTTATATTTTGTTACTTTTTTTTAAGTGAAGGCTCACTTGTTTGAATTGCTTTTTCATGGAGTTCTTGCCCTTGACAGATTGACAAGAGTACATCTACAATATCAGAGCTTTATCTAATCTTGATTAAGAGTGGATTACCCCTTTTTCTTGATAAGATATAAGCATATTAGAAGTTGCGGATTACCCTCTTCTAAACTGATATTGTCCTTAGTATTTTCTTTGTTCTCAAGTCCTCTCTTCTATTTGTCTTAAGCGATATTAAACATCTTCTCTTTTCTAAGTATTATTATGGCAGAACTTGTTGAAATGAAGAGTGCAATGGCACAAATGCAAGAACAATTAAAGGAGTTATTGCTTGCAATGCATCAAATCAATTTACTACCACAAGGAGTAACAAGATTGGCAAAAAGTGAAGATATAGAAATGGTTGGAGCTGCTTCAACATCTGTACCAAATCATATCCTTTTGTCAAGGACAAGAACTCGATGAAAGCTAAAGAGTAAGTGAGACTTTTCTCAAAGAAATAGGACAAAATAGAAATATGTATATTAAGAAAGAAATTAGAATGGCTATTGCCAAAATACAAGAAAACTAAAGACCCTTGAAACTAGACTAGAAGCAAGAAAGGAGTTGACAAGAGTGAAGAGGGCTTCACTCTTGCCTCTATATATACTATCTAACTAGAAGTCACATGGCGATGTTTTATAAGACCTCCAATATATGTTGACTTTCTAGGCCACATGCCTTTGCTTACAAGGCAAGTTTTCTATGGATGGACCACGTAGTTAGCTTGTTCTTTAAGCTTCCAATATGTGTGGCACATGGCTAACTTGTTGACCAAGTTTCTAGCCTAAAAGTCAACTATAGACTCCTATAAAGTCAAAGCAGCGTCTATGAAGCTTCTAAGAAGCTTCTCTAGAAGATATTACACAATTAACCTACTTTTATCTACTTTTACATACTTTTATCTATTCATATAGGTAATTATATGTATGTCCGTGACATTACCCCCCCTTCTAGGGACGAGTTCCACGAGGAGCGGTGATTATATATTGAGAAAATCTAATATGCGGCGAATTGTATTTGCTACATACTCTGATCTTTGTTCTCTTCGAAGATAGTTGATGGGTCCTCTTAGCCATTGATAGTGTCCCATTCCAGGGTGAGAAGACCACCCTGTTATTTGATCACTGTTGAGGCCTTCATAACTTCCTTCAAATAATACATTTGAAACACCATCAGGAGTCGTTCCTATCTCCAATAATATCACCAAACATCGAGAATCTCTTCCAAGGTCGTGATACCAAATGCGTTGTATCTCACCATCTATTCGAGGAAGAACATGTCGTTCTTGAGGGTCTTCATCTCGGTTGCGTCGTCTTGAAGGTTGTGACAATCGCAATGTCTCATCCGATAAGTCAGCAAACGAAGGTTCTTGAGTTGAATCCGCTGGTTGTTGGCTCTCCATCTAATTAGCGTCACAAATGCAAAGAAGTTACAAACAAGGATAGAAAATTGAATGTTATCTTGCCTCAATCTTGTCTCTTTTATAAGAGAGGTTTTCATCTTGGTTTTGATGGATGTCGTTGATGAAAAACTTTGACTTTAGCTGATGCATTTGCTAGATTCCTGGATGGCTCCCATGTGCGCTCATTAATATCATATCCGCGCCAATGAACAAGATATTCCAGCTTATTTCGGCGCCGCCTTGAGTCTAATATCTCTTCCACCTCAAATTCTTCATTATTATCTACTTCTATAGGAGGCGGTGGCATTTGTCTTCTTCCTTGTATATCCACTATCTTATATGGTTCAAGAAGAGACACGTGGAATACAGGATGGATCTTCATTGACTCCGGTAGATGTAACCGATATGCAACTGGGTTGATCTGTTCAGAAACAGAAAAGGGGCCAAGCCTACGATAGTCCAATTTGTCACAAGGTCGAGTGGTCTTGATATTGCGACGAAGTAGCCATACCTTATCACCCACGTTGAGTTGTGGTTGCTCTTTACGATATACATCTGCATTTATCTTTTGTCGTTCTTGAGCTTTCTTCAACTGCGCCTTCATTATTGCATGTAACTCTGACAACCGATTTGCCATATCTTCTGCTGCAGGATTATCAACTTTTGAAAAATCAAAAGTATCAAGTCCTGGATGATAGCCATAATTGGCAAAGAAAGATGTTTGTTGCGTGGAAGAATGTACTGTATTATTATAAGCAAACTCTGCCAATGGCAGAAGGATTGTCCAATCATCTTGTTGGTAGTTGATGGTACACCTTAAATACTGTTCCAAGACTTGGTTTACACGCTCTGTTTGTCCATCAGTTTGAGGATGGAAAGCTGAAGATAGCTTTATGTCCACTTTTAAAATCTTGAAAAGAGTCCTCGAGAATCTCGACACAAATTGAGTTCTCCTATCCGATATGATATCTTTAGGTAATCTATGATAGCGATAGATATTATCAATGAAAAGCTTAGCTGTTTCTTCACCTGTGATAGATTTTGTACATGGCACAAAATGTGCCATCTTGGTGAAACGATCTACTATCACAAATATAGAATCATAAGATCTTGAGTTTGGAAGATCTGTGATGAAATCCATAGAAACAGAAGACCATAGTTGTTCTGGTATAGGTAATGGCTGAAGAAGTCCGTAAGGTCGATGTCGAGGAATTTTTGATCTTGAACAAATATCACATGATTGTACAAAGTCTTTGACTGACTTCCACATTTGTGGCCACCAAAAATCTCTTGATATGAGTTCCAGAGTCTTATTATATCCAAAGTGACCTGCTGCTGGAAAGTCATGACGTGCTTGAAGAACACGCAAACGTGCTTTTCCTTCTGGAACATATAGGCGTCCTTCAAAATATAATAGATTATTCTTGAACTCGAACTTAGAAGAATCATGAGACTTGGAAGAATTATTCTCGATATCATGAACAAGAGGGTCTGAGGACATACTGGACTGGATTTGCTTGAGAAAAGTTGAATCAACAGTCAGTGTTGATTTCACTGCTCGGAGATGAAATTGCTCCGGTTTCAAGAGGACCGTTCTTTGTTGCTCAAAAGCTGCATCTCCTTCTTTTGGTACAAAATAAGAACGTCTAGACAGGGCATCGGACAAACCTTGTTATTTTCCTGGCCGATAAGTGATAATGAAGTCGAATCTTGACAAAGACATACTCCAACGAGCTTGACGACGATTCAACACGCGTGCTGATATGAAATACTCGAGGTTCTTGTGATCTGTATACACAGTGACTAGACTAGAAGCACCTTCTAGATAATGACGCCATTCTTGAAAAGAATCCACGATTGCAAGAAGTTCTTTATCGTGGATCTCATAATTGATCTCGGCTGCTGAGAATTTTCTTGAATGAAAAGCTATCGGATGAAGTTTGTCATCTGTTCCCATTTGTGATAAAACTGCACCCAAGGCAAAATCCGATGCGTCTGTTTCCATAAAAAATACCTTGGAAAAGTCAACGCGATATAAGACTAGTGCAGAGACAAACGATGTCTTCAAGGCTTCAAATGCTGCTTCCGCTTCTTGATTCCATTGGAATTTATCTTTACTAGTCAAGCGTGTAAGTGGAGCTGCAACTCGTGAGAAGTCTTTGATGAAGATCCGATAGTAATTGGCAAATCCCAAGAAACATTGGACATCTCTTACAGTCTTTGGAATCTTCCAATCCATGATTGTTTGGACTTTCTTAGAATCCATCATAAGACCATCATTTGAAATGATGTATCCTAAAAAGTCAACTTGAGTAGTATGAAATACACACTTTTCTATCTTGGCGTACAATCCTGCATCTCTAAGTTTTTGTAATACTTGACGAACATGTATTTCATGTTTTTCAACATTCTTAGAATAAATCAAGATATCGTCTAGGTAGCAGACGACAAAATTGTCTAAGAATTCACGAAATACATCATTCATGAGATGTTGAAAAGCAATTGGTGCATTCGTGAGTCCAAAAGGCATGACATTGTATTCAAAGTGTCCGTACCTGGTTCGAAACGCAGTCTTCCATTCATCTCCTTCTTTGATCCGTACTAGATTATATGCTCCTCTTAGATCTATTTTTGTATAGATCTTAGCTTGATTTAACTGGTCAAGGAGTCCTGATATGAAAGGTAATGGATACCTGTTCTTGATTGTGATCTTGTTGATTCCTCGATAGTCAACACACATTCGTAAAGATCCATCTTTTTTCTTTACGAATAAAATTGAAGCTCCTGCTGGAGATTTTGAATGGCGTATGAAATTCTTCGCTAAATTCTCGTCAATATATGTCTTGAGTTCAGCCAACTCATCTTGCGATAAACTGTAAATTGGTCCAAATGGTGGCTGAGTTCCTTCCTTGAGATCGATTGAACAATCGTATGGGCGATGCTCAGGAAGAATATCTGCATTCTTTTTCTCAAAAACGTCTTGATAATCTTGATATTGACTTGGAATGCCACCTGAAGTCTTTACGCTTTCAGAAATAGGTGCAGCATAAATAGCAAAAGTTGATCCTTCTTTTGCTGCGTGTATAAATGCTTTTGCACCTATAAGTGCGGGTTTTACTATACTAGACTCATGGTTTTTTACTTGATTAATAGAACTGTTACTAATGCTCCGAGGAAAATCAAGTTTACGAGAAATCCAATCTATTCGAGGATTATAATTTTCTAACCATGATAAGCCTAAAATTACTGGATTAGAGGGAGATCTAATTATATTAAAAATTACGCAACTACTATGACCATTTATTACTACATCTACAGGAAGTGTTTCGTGAGTTACATCTCTAGAAGACAACGGACGACCATCTATGACTTCTACGTGTACAGGTTTAGTTTTTTGTATTAATGATATTTTATGACATCTAGCAAATTCTTCATCTAAAAAACAAGCTGAGGCTCCTGAATCTATCAAGGCAGAGGCTTTGTAATTATTAGGTCCTAAACGCACATCTATTATAAAACAAAGAGATGGTTCCGAGGAGAGGATAGGACCTTTATTAGAAGTTGTACAAGATTCCAGCCGCACGGTCCCTATTGTAGCTGGACGTACTCGTTTTCCGACATACTGTCTTCTTTGATAGCCGTACTCCTCATTTTGTAATTACGTCGCTTCTTTGGACAATGTTGAGCAGTGTGCTTAGGTTCTCCACAATATAAGCACAATCCTTCTTGTCGACGACTAGACTTTTCTTGCTCAGTAAGAGGTTTGAAACGTACCGCATCAATTTGCATATCCTCTACTTCTGAAGGTATGTGTTGAGGAGACGTCGGTGTTGCCATTGAATTGTAGTAACGTTGAGGCCTACTTGTGCGACTCTCGGATCGAAATTCAAAAAGTCGATTGTCGCACTTCACAGCAAAGTCAATTGCTTGACTCAATGTTTGAGGATCAGGTAAATTAAGCATCAATTTCTTTACCTCATATTGTAATCCGTAGAGAAATTGACTCACAAGTGCGGCATCATCCCACTTGATATCAGTTGCAAGTTGTCGAAATTACGAAGCATATAATGTTACTGATCGATTGCCTTGTCGCAAAATATGGATCTTGTTGGTTGCAACACAAATTGCATCATGTTCTCCAAACATGGATCGAAACTCCGCCAAAAAAGCCTCCAGATTATCCAATATTGGATCTCGTCGTTCAAGAAAAGATGAAAACCATGACAATGCTGAACCTGAAAGAAGTGTACCAATGAATCTAACTTGTGACCCTGGAGTTGGATAGCTCTGGGGTTGAAGTTCAATCACTAATTGGACCTGATTGATGAATCCTCGAAACTTGGATCTGGTACCATCAAACTTCTCGGGCAAGGCCACTCTCGGTTCTCTAACACTCGAAGGGTGTTCTATTCTGGGAGAAGGAACATGGTTTGGTGCAGATGTTGAAGCAGCCCCAATCATCTCTATATCTTCACTTCCTACCATTCTTGTTGCTCCTTGTGGTGGTAAATTGAGTTGATGCATCGCAAGCATTAACTCCCTCAATTGTTCTTGCATCTGTGCCATTGCACTCTTCATTTCAACAAGCTCTGCCATAGTAGCACTTAGAAAAGAGAAGATGTCTAATAACGCTCAAAACAAATAGAAGAGAGGAATTGATAACAAAGAAAATACTAAGAACAATATCAGTTTAAAAGAGGGTAATCCGCAACTTCTAATGCGCTTATGTCTTATCAAGAAAAAGGGGTAATCCACTCTTAATCAAGAAAAGACAAAGCTCTCATATTGTAAGTGTACTCTTGTCAATCTGTCAAGGACAAGAACTCGATGAAAGCTAAAGAGTAAGTGAGACTTTTCTCAAAGAAATAGGACAAAATAAAAATATGTATATTAAGAAAGAAATTAGAATGGCTATTGCCAAAATACAAGAAAACTAGAGACCCTTGAAACTAGACTAGAAGCAAGAAAGGAGTTGACAAGAGTGAAGAGGGCTTCACTCTTGCCTCTATATATACTATCTAACTAGAAGCCACATGGCGATGTTCTATAAGACCTCCAATATATGTTGACTTTCTAGGCCACATGCCTTTGCTTACAAGGCAAGTTTTCTATGGATGGACCACGTAGTTAGCTTGTTCTTTAAGCTTCCAACATGTGTGGCACATGGCTAACTTGTTGACCAAGTTTCTAGCCTAAAAATCAACTATAGACTCCTATAAAGTCAAAGCAGCGTCTATGAAGCTTCTAAGAAGCTTCTCTAGAAGATATTACACAATTAACCTACTTTTATCTACTTTTACATACTTTTATCTATTCATATAGGTAATTATATGTATGTCCATGACACCTTTTTCCTATGGAAGAATACCCTTCCAATGTTAGAAAACCAAGAATTACTCTACCTGAGAAGTTTGATGGTACCAGATCCAAGTTTTGAGGATTTATTAATCAAGTGTAACTTACGATTGAACTTCACCCCAAAGCTATCTAACTCCAAGATCGCAAGTTAGATTCATTGGTATGTTTCTTTCAGGTTAAGCACTATCGTGGTTTTCATCTTTTCTTGAATGACAAGATCCAATATTGGATAATCTAGAGGCTTTTTTGGCACAGTTTTGATCCATGTATGGAGAACATGATGCAATTCATGTTGCAACCAATACGATCCATATTTTACGACAAGGAAATCGATCAATAACATAGTATGCTTCACAATTTTGACAACTTGTAACTGATATCAAGTGGGATGATGCTGCACTTACTAGCCAATTTTCCTACGGATTACAATATGAGGTAAAAAAATTAATGCTCAACTTACCTGATCCTGAAACATTGAATCAAGCAATTGACTTTGTTGTGAAGTGCGACAATCACTTTTTTGAATTTGGATCTGAGAACCGTACAAGTGGACCTCAAAGTTACTATAATTCAATGGCAACACCAACACCACTTCAATACATACATTCGGAAGTAGAGGATATATAAATTGATGTAGTACAGTTCAAACCTCTTATTGAGCAAAAAAAGACTCGTCATCGTCAAGAAGGATTATCTTTATATTCTGGAGAACCAAAACACACTGCTCAATATTGTCCAAAGAAACAACGCAACCACAAAATGAAGAGTATGGCTGTGACAGAAGAAAATATGTCAAAAAACGAGTCTGTCCAAATACAATAGGGACCGTGCAGCTGGAACCTTGCACAACATCTAGTAAAGGTCCTATTCTCTCCTCAGAGCCCTCTTCTTATTTTACATTAAATATTATTTTAGGACCTAAACATTACAAAGTCTTTGCCTTATTAGTTTCGAGAGCCTCAACGTGCTTCTCAGATGAAGAATTTACTAAAAGACATAGCATATCTTTAGTAAAGAAAACTAAACTTGTTCATGTAGAAGTCATAGATGGTCGTCCATTGTCTTCTCGAGATATTACTCATAAAATCCTTCCTATAGAAGTAATAATCAATGGTCATAATAGCTTTGTAGTATTTAATATCATTAGATCTCCCTCTAATTCAGTTATTTTAGGTTTATCATGGTTAGAAAAATATAACCCTCAAATAGGTTGGATTTTCTGAACTCTTACTTTCTCTAAAAGTATAACTAACAATGTAGTTAATCAAGTAAAGAGTCATAAGTCTAGTTCAAGTAAAGAGTCATAAGTCTAGTTCAATTAAATCCGTGTTTATAGGTGCAAAAGCTTTCTTATATGTTGCTATGAAAGAATCACCATATATTATTTATGCTACACCTGTTTCTACTGGTGGAAAGACTTGAAGTGGCATTCCAAGCCAATATCAAGAATTTCAAGATGTATTTAAAAAAAAGAATGTGGATACACTCCCGAAACATCGTCCCTATGATTGTTGAATTGACCTTTAAGAAGGAGCACAACCGCCATTCGGACCAATCTATAGTTTATCACAAAATGAGTTGACTGAAGTCAAGGAGTATATTGAAGAAAATCTAGCCAAGAATTTCATACGCCATTTTAAATCTCCGGCAAGAGCTCCAATTCTATTTGTGAAGAAAAAAGATAGATCATTGTGGATGTGTATTGATTATCAAGGACTCAACAAGATTACCATCAAGAACAGATATTTACTACCTTTAATATCTGGACTTCTTGATCAACTGAATCAAGCTAAGAACTATACAAAAATAGATCTCTGGGGAGCATACAATCTAGTATGCATCAAAGAATAAGATGAATGGAAGACTACATTTCGAACTAGGTATAGACATTTTGAATACAATGTCATGCCTTTTGGACTTACAAATGCACTAGCAGCTTTTCAACATCTAATGAATGATGTTTTTTGAGAGTTTTTGGACGATTCTATGGTCTATTATGTAGACGACATCTTGATCTATTCTAAGAATTCAGAAGAACATGAACTTTATGTTCATTGTGTATTACAAAAATTAAGAGATGTAGGGTTCTATATCAAGATAGAAAAGTGTGTATTCCATACTATTCAAGTCGATTTCTTAGGTTACATCATTTCAAATGATGGACTTATGATGGATCCTAAGAAAGTTCAAACTATTATAGATTGGAAGATCCCAAAAATTGTAAGAGATGTCTAATACTTTTTGGGATTTGCCAACTACTATCGGATCTTCATCAAAGACTTTTCTCGAGTTATAGCTCCACTTATACATTTGACTTGTAAAGATAAACTCCAATGGAATCAAGAAGCAAAAGTTACTTTTGAATCTTTGAAGACAGTGTTTGTTTCTGCACCAATCTTCTACCGTGTTGATTTTTCCAAAGCATTCTTTATGGAAACAGATGCATCAGATTTTCCTCTGGATGCGATTTTATCACAAATGGGAATAGATGACAAACTTCATCCAGTAGCCTTTCATTCAAGAAAATTCTCAACAGCAGAAATCAATTATGAGATCTATGACAAAGAGCTTCTTATAATTGTGGATTCTTTTCAAGAATAGCATCATTATCTAGAAGGCACTTCTAGTCTAGTCACCGTGTATACGGATCACAAGAACCTCGAGTATTTCATGTCAGTACGCATATTAAATCATCGTCAAGCTCGTTGGAGCATGTCTTTATCAAGATTCGAGTTCATCTTCACTTATCGGCTAGAAAAATAACAAAGTTTATTCGATGCCTTGTCTAGACGTTCTTATTTTGTACCAAAAGAAAGAGATGCAGTTTTTGAGTAACAAAGAATGGTTCTCTTGAAGTCAGAGCAATTTCATCTTCGAGCAATAAAATCAACATTGACTGTTGATTCAACTTTTTTCAAGCAAGTCCAGTTAAGTATGTCTTTAGACCCTCTTTTTTATGATATCAAGAATAATTCTTCTAAATTTCATGATCCCTCTAAATTCAAGTTCAAGAATAACCTACTTTATTTTGAAGGACGCCTATATGTTCGAGAAGGACAAGCACATTTACGTATTCTTCAAGCTCATCACGACTTCTCTGCAGCAAGACATTTTGGATATAATAAGACTTTGGAGCTGATATCTAAGGATTTTCAGTGGCCTCAAATATAGAAGACAGTCAAAGATTTTGTACAATCATGTGATATTTGCTCAAGTTCAAAAACTCCTTGTCATCGACCTTTTGGACTTCTTCAGCCATTACCCATTCGAGAATAACTATAGTCTTCTGTTTCTATAGACTTCATCCTAGATCTTCCAATCTCAGATTCTTATGACTCTATATTCGTGACAGTAGATCGTTTTATCAAGATGGCACATTTTGTACCATGTACAAAATCTATCACAGGTGAAGAAATAGCTAAGCTCTTTCTTAACAATATCTATCGCTATCATGGATTATTCAAAGATATTATATTAGATAGGGGAACTCAATTTGTATCAAGATTTTGGTGGACTCTTTTCAAGATTCTAAAAGTGGATATAAAAATATCTTCGACATTCCATCCTCAAACTGATGGACAAATGGAGCATGTTAATCAAGTTTTGGAGCAATATTTAAGATGTACTATTAATTATCAATAAGATGATTAGACATCTCTTTTGCCATTGATAGAACTTGCTAACAATAATACGGTATATTTTTCTACAAAACAAACATCTTTCTTTACTAATTATAGTTATCATCTATGACTTGATACTTTTGACTTTTCAAAAGTTGATAATCCTACTGTGAAAGATTTGACGATTCATTTGTCAGAGCTAGATGCAACGATGAAGGCGCAATTAAAAGAGGCTCAAGAATAACAAAAGATCAATGCGGATGTCTATCGAAAGGAACAACCACCATTCCACTTGGGTGATAAGGTATGGCTACTTTGTCACAATATCAAAACCACTCGTCCTTGTGACAAGTTGGACTATTGAAGACTTGGACCATTTTCTATTTCTACACAAATCAATCCAGTTGCATATTGTTTATATCTACCGGAGTCAATGAAAATCCATCTAGTATTCCACGTGTCTCTTCTTAAACCATACAAGACACTGAACATACCAAGAAGATGACAAGCTCCACCTCCTCTTTTTTAAGTGGACAATAATGAAGTGTTCGAAGTAGAAGAAGTCTTAAATTCAAGGCAACACCGAAATAAATTAGAATATCTTGTCCATTGGCACGGATATGATATTAGTGAACACACATGGGAGCCACAAAAGAATCTTGTGAATTCAACAAAGGCGATGGAGGCTTTTCATCGATGATATCCATCAAAATCAAGATGAAAACCTTCTTTATAAAAGAAACAACATTTAGGCAAGATAGCATTCTACTTTCAATCCTTGTTTGTAGCTTTTTTGTAGTTGTGACGCTCAGGAGATGGAGAACCAACAACTAGCAGATTTGACTCAAGAGCCTTCATTTGTTGATCTACCGGATGAGACATTACGGTTGTCACAACCTTCAAGATGATGCATTCGAGATGAAGATCTTCAAGAACAACATGTTCTTCCTTGAATAGATGGCAAGATACAACGCGTTTGGTATCACGATTTGGAAAGGGACTCCTGATATTTGGTAATTTTGCTAGAGGTAGGAACATTTCCCGATGGTGTTCCAAATGTTCTATTCGAAGGAAGTTATGAAGGCCTCAATAATAATCAAATAACTGGGTGGTCTTCCCGCCTTGGTATATGACACTACTGATAGTTGAGAGGCCCTATCAATCATCTTTGAAGAGAACAAAGATAAGAGTATGTGGCGAATATAATTTGTCGCATCATAGATTTTTTTAACATATGATGATCGCTCCTTGTGGAACTCGTCCCTAGAAGGGAAGGTAATATCACAGACATATTCATAATTACATATACAAATATGTAGAAGTAAGTTAAAGTAAGTTAATTCTATAGTATTTGATATAAAAGCTTCTTAGAAGCTTCATAGATGCTACTTTGACTTCATAGGTATCTTTAATTGACTTTTTGGATTAGAAACGTGGTCAATAAGTTGGCCACATGTCACATATGTTGTTAGTTTGAAGACCAAGCTAACTATTTGGCCCAGAGGTAGAAAAACTTGCCTTGTAAGTCAAGGCATGTGTCCTACAAAGTCAACACATATTGGAGGTCCTATAGAACGTGGCCACGTAGCTCCTAGTTAGATAGTATATATAGAGACAAGAGTGAAGCCTTCTTCACTCTTATCAACTCTTTTCTTGCTTCAAGTCTAGTTTCAAGGGTCTCTAGTTTTCTTGTCTTTTGGCAATAGCCATTACAATTTCTCTTTCAATATACTTACTTGTTTATTTATATTTTGTTACCTTTCTTTGAGTGAAGGCTCACTTGTTTGAATTGATTTTTCATAGAGCTCTTGTCCTTGACACAAGGCAGAGCCTTTGTGATATTTAGGTCCTAAAATAATATTTATTTTAAAACATGGAGAGGGTTTTGAGGAGTGAATACGACCTTCACTTGGCATTATACAAGGTTCTAGCTGCACGGTCCCTATTGTAGCTAGAAAAATTCATTTTTTGACATACTATCTTCTTTGATTGCCGTACTCTTCATTTTATAGTTGCGTCACTTCTTCGGGCAATGTTGAGCTGTGTGCTTTGATTTTCCACAATATAAGCACAATTCTTCCTGACAACGACGAGTCTTTTTTTTCTCAGTAAGAAGTTTGAAACATACTGCATCAATTTACATATCCTCTTCTTCTGAATGTATGTATTGAAGAGATGTTGGTATTGCTATTGAACTATAGTAATGTTGAGGTCGACTTGAACGGTTCTTAGATCAAAATTTAAAAAGATAATTGTCGCACTTCACAGCAAAGTCAATTGCTTGACTCAATGTTTAAGGATAAAGTAAGTTGAGCATTAATTTTTTTTACCTCATATTGTAATATGTAGAAAAATTGGCTAATAAGTGCAACATCATTCCACTTGATATTAGTTGCAAGTTGTCCAAATTGTGAAATGTACAATGTTACTAATCGATTGTCTAGTCGCAAAATATAGATCTTATTGGTTGCAACACAAATTGCATCATGTTTTCCATACATGGATCGAAACTTCATCTAAAAAGCCTCCAGATTATTCAATATTGGATCTTGGCATTCAAAAAAAGATAAAAACCTTGATAATACTGAACTTGAAAGAAGCGTACTAATGAATCTAACTTGCAATCCTAGAGTTGGATAGATTTAGAGTTGAAGTTTAATCAGAAGCTGTACTTGATTGATAAATCCTCTAAACTTTGATCTAATGCCATCAAACTTCTCGGATAGGGTAATTTTAGAATCTCTAACACTGAAAGGGCATTCTACCATTGAAAAAAGGATATGATTTGGTGCAGATGTTGAAGCAGTTCCAATCATTTCTATATCTTTACTTCGTGCTAATCTTGTTTCTCCTTATGGTGGTAAATTGAGTTGATGCATCACAAGTATTAACTCCCTCAATTGCTCTTGTATTTGTACCATTGCACTCTTTATTTCAACAAGTTCTTCCATAATAACACTTGAAAAGAAAGATGTTTAATATTGCTTAAGACAAATAGAAGAGAGGACTTGACAATTAAAAAAATATTGAAGAAAATATCAGTTTAGAAGAGAATCTTGTGAATACAGCAAAGGTGATGGAGGCTTTTCATCGACGACATCCATCAAAATTAAGATAAAAACCTTCTTTATAAAAGAAACAACATCTTGGCAAGATAACATTCTACTTTCAAACTTTGTTTGTAGTTTCTTTGTAGTTGTGATGCTCAAGAGATGGAGAACCAACAACCAGTGGATTCGACTCAAGAGCCTTCATTTGTTGATCTACTGGATGAGACATTATGATTGTCACAACCTTCAAGATGATGCATTCGAGATGAAGATCTTCAAGATTGAGATGTTCTTTTTTGAATAGATGGCGAGATACAACGTGTTTGGTATCACGATTTGGGAAGGGACTCCTGATGTTTGGTGATTTTATTAGAGTTAGGAGCAATTCCTGATGGGATTCTAAATGTTTTATTCGAAGGAAGTTATGAAGGCCTCAACAATAATCAAATAATTATGTGGTCTTTCCGCCTTGGTAAGGGACACTACCGATGGTTGAGAGATCCTATCAATCATCTTTGAAGAGAACAAAGATAAGAGTATGTGGTGAATACAATTCATCGCATCATAGATTTCGTCAATATATGATGACCGCTCCTCGTGGAATTCATTCTTAGAAAGGAAGGGGGGATAATGTCACGGCTACACTCATGTATGCCAATAATTACATATACAAATAGGTAGAAGTAAGTTGAAATAGGTTTAAATAAGTTAATTCTATAGTATTTGATATGAAAGTTTCTTAGAAGCTTCATAGATGCTGCTTTGACTTCATAGGTGTTTTTAATCTACTTTTTGGATTAAAAACATCGTCAATAAGTTGACCATGTGCCATACATTTTGTTAGCTTGAAGACCAAGCTAACTATGTGGCCCAGAGGTAGAAAAACTTGCCTTATAAGTCAAGGCATGTGTCCTACAAAGTCAAAACATATTAGAGGTCCTATTGAATGTCGCCATGTAGCCCCTAGTTAAATAGTATATATAAAGATAAGAGTGAAGCCTTCTTCACTCTTGTCAAGTCCTTTCTTGCTTCAAGTCTAGTTTCAAGGATCTTTAATTTTCTTGTCTTTTGGCAATAGCCATTCCATTTTTTCTTTCAATATACATACTTATTTATTTATATTTTTTTTATCTTTCTTTAAGTGAAGGCTCACTTGTCTGAATTACATTTTCATCGAGTTCTTATCTTTGATAATAGCCCCTAGTTATATAATATATATATATAGGCAAGAGTGAAGCCCTCTTCACTCTTGTCAACTCCTTTTTTATTTCTAGTCTAGTTTCAAGTGTCTCTAGTTTTCTTGTCTTTTGGCAACATCCATTCCAGTTTCTTTCTTAATATACTTATTGAGTTATTTCTATTTTGTTATTTTTCTTTGGGAGAAGTCTCACTTGTTTATTTGTCTTTATGAAGTTCTTACCTTTGATAGAGTGATAAGGGTATACTTATAATATCAGAGCTTTATCTTATCTTCATTAATAGTGGATTATCTCTTTCTCTTGATAAGACATAAGTATATTAGAAGTTATGGATTATTCTCTTCTAAACTGATATTTTCTTCAATATTTTTTTAATTGTCAAGTCCTCTCTTCTATTTGTCTTAAGCAATATTAAACATCTTTCTTTTCAAGTGTTATTATGGAAGAACTTGTTGAAATAAAGAGTGCAATGGTACAAATACAAGAGCAATTGAGGGAGTTAATACTTGTGATGCATCAACTCAATTTACCACCATAAGGAGAAACAAGATTAGCACGAAGTAAAGATATAGAAATGATTGGAACTGCTTCAACATCTGCACCAAATCATATCCTTTTTTCAATGGTAGAATACCCTT
The DNA here is from genome assembly GCF_059467195.1 of Physcomitrium patens. Lineage (NCBI taxonomy): Eukaryota > Viridiplantae > Streptophyta > Bryopsida > Funariales > Funariaceae > Physcomitrium > Physcomitrium patens. The sequence goes on along the minus strand of NC_143430.1, from coordinate 11,956,389 downwards.
TCAGTGTTAGAGATTCTAAAATTACCCTATCCGAGAAGTTTGATGGCATTAGATCAAAGTTTAGAGGATTTATCAATCAAGTATAGCTTCTGATTAAACTTCAACTCTAAATCTATCCAACTCTAGGATTGCAAGTTAGATTCATTAGTACGCTTCTTTCAAGTTCAGTATTATCAAGGTTTTTATCTTTTTTTGAATGCCAAGATCCAATATTGAATAATCTAGAGGCTTTTTAGATGAAGTTTCGATCCATGTATGGAAAACATGATGCAATTTGTGTTGCAACCAATAAGATCTATATTTTGCGACTAGACAATCGATTAGTAACATTGTACATTTCACAATTTGGACAACTTGCAACTAATATCAAGTGGAATGATGTTGCACTTATTAGCCAATTTCTCTACATATTATAATATGAGGTAAAAAAAATTAATGCTCAACTTACTTTATCCTTAAACATTGAGTCAAGCAATTGACTTTGCTGTGAAGTGCGACAATTATCTTTTTGAATTTTGATCTAAGAACCGTTCAAGTCGACCTCAACATTACTATAGTTCAATAGCAATACCAACATCTCTTCAATACATACATTCAGAAGAAGAGGATATGTAAATTGATGCAGTATGTTTCAAACTTCTTACTGAGAAAAAAAAGACTCGTCGTCGTCAGGAAGAATTATGCTTATATTGTGGAAAATCAAAGCACACAGCTCAACATTCCCGAAGAAGTGACGCAACTATAAAATGAAGAGTACGGCAATCAAAGAAGATAGTATGTCAAAAAATGAATTTTTCTAGCTACAATAGGGACCGTTGTCGTGTTGTAACACGAGTATACAGTGAAAATAAAAAGAAAGGGGAATTTTATTAATCATCAGTTACCTCGAATATTGGGAGCATCGACCAACTCCTGTACAAATACTGAGTGGCCAGGTTCAGTCACCCCGTTACAGTCATTCGGGGCATACTGAAATGCTCCATTCAATTCCAATAACAGGAGTCAGCAGGAAGAGAAGGACAAATTCACATGACGGGTTCGAAGAGCCAATTGGATCCAATTTCAAGAATCCAATCCGGGTCCTCTTACCCAATATGAGACCTGAATTGGCCGGGCAACCCAATGCAGACCCAATTATGAGAACATCCAGGTTATTACGGGCATCTTATCTAATATGGGACGTGAATTGGTCGGGCGACTCAATGTGGTCCCGATTACGGGGTTTCGATTTTGTTTCGGGCTGTCCTGTTCTCTGTGCCGTTTCAGGGAACGTTGTTTTCGGTAAAAGGATCTCTTAAAGGTAAAAATGAGGGGAGAAAAAGCTCTGACGGTGAGAGCCAATTTTGTATCTAAGCCTTGATGGCGAGAGCCAATTCCAGATCCAAGACGGAAGATTGAAGAAATTCAGAGGATAAGGTTAGGAGAGAGAGCTTTTCTTGGTGGGGGGGGGTTTTTTTTTTTTTTTTCTGAGAATCGGGGGGAGCTAGTTTTGAAGCTTTTGCAAGGTTACTAGTTCGGTTTTCATTGGAGGTTTTTGAAGATCAAGGAGATTAGAGAGAGGAGCTTCATGCTTCGGGTCGGGGAAGGAAAGACATAGAATTTGGATTTTTCTTCTTCGTAGAGTTTTGAAAAGACTGAGGCAATCGTTGCTGAAGTCAGTATTGTAATGGTGAATCGGAATTTTTAATGAAATGGGTATGAATACTCTTGACTGTTTTGTGAAATCGAGTTACGTCTATGATTGAAGGATTAAAAGGGTGTCTATAGGATTGAGTATGCAGAGTGAATGAAATTTATTGGGTTAATCTAACAAGACAGTCAGTGGATACAAGATCGTAAGTACAAAGCGGTATTGAAGATTAACAGTTTGGATTGTTCGGGGTTCTTTGTAACGTCTAGAGACCTACCGGCTGGGGCAAAAAGAACTTCGACAAGCAGTCGAAGAGCATCCATATACATTTACGGTACATTGTTGCAGTCGTTTATATTCCAGCAATCAAAACTGATAGATTGCTTGACTATCGGTGAATCTCCATACTACCTTCTACAGCCAGACGCCCGACGCGTTCTTGAGCAGGAAAGCACGTAATACCAGAGGATTCTAAAGAACAAATGGGAGAAGCTTCAAAAGAAGCAAGTTTAAGAGATCCAATGAGTATTGGACATCAGTTTACTGAAGAGACTTTTGAAGAATTGAAGATTGGTTCTGATGGTTCTTTATTGCCGGAGGAAATTACTTGCTTCAAAAAGATGTTGGCTAAACAAGGTAGATCGTTTGCCTTTGAATCTCATGAAATTAGGTATGTGGATCCAAATATTATAACACCTATGGTTATTTTCACTGTACCGCATGTACCTTGGAATCTAAGACCGATTCCAGTACCGAGGGCACATTTACCTAAATTGGTGGAACTATTGAAAGAAAAGATAAAGATGAAAATATTGAAACCTTCATTTGCGTCGTATTCTAGTCGATGGTTTACGGTACCTAAGAAGAATGGGTCACTACGGTTTATTCAAGATATGCAGCCGGTGAATGCTGTAACTGTCAGGAATGCAGAAATTGGACCTATTGTGGATGAATTTGCTGAGGCGTTTGCTGGAAGGGCGATCTATTCAATGGGTGATTTATATTCAGGTTATGATCAATTTCAACTTACCGAAGGAAGTAGAGATATGACAACGATGAGGACACCACTTGGATTGGTTAGAATGTGCACTCTTCCTCAAGGTGCGACCAAGTCAGTTGCGCATATGATGAATGGGATGAATAAGGTATTGAGAGATTTTATTCATGAAAAGACTATGCCTTTTCTGGATGATGTTCCTATGAAAGGGTGCAGAGAAAGAGACAAGGATGAAACTTTAGATACGAGGGGGTGTTGCAGATATGTTGTTGATCATATACAAGATTGTGAAAAGATTTTAACTCGGCTTAGAGAAGTTCATCTTACATTATCGGGTATGAAGTTCGTATTTGGAGTACGAGAGGTTGTAATTGTTGGACATTTATGTGGATCTTACAGAAAAAAACCAGATCCGACTAAAGTTGATGCAATTGGAAGGATGAAAGAGGATTGTGATTCTTTAACAGAGGTTCGCAGGTTTTTGGATGCATGTGTATTTTATCGAATCTGGATCCCTCATTTTGCTCACATAGCAGATCCATTATATGAACTGTTACGCAAGGGTTATCGATTTAAATGGGAAGAAAGGCATATTCAAGCAATGCAAAGATTGAAGAAATTATTGATGTCACCTCCAATATTGAGGAAGGTTGATTATAAGTGCAATAGACCAGTGATTCTTACTGTAGACGCTAGTCCAATTGCCGTTGGATGGGCTGTGGGTCAAGATGATTCAAATGGGAGTAGATTTGCAGTTCGATTTGGGGCTAAAGTTTTAAATATTCGTCAGCGTGCATATTCACAAGTCAAAAGAGAACTTTGGGGAGTCGTTTCGGCTATGAAAGCTGAAAAGGACTATTTGATTGGGGCAATAGTAGTAATTGAAACAGATTGCTTGCCATTGCTTGGAATGGTTATTAACTGTTCAACACCAGATATTGCAATGTTGAGATGGATTGCTTATATTAAGTCACTAAATCCAGAATTTAAGCATATCACTGGGAAGGACAATTTAGTAGCAGACATGCTATCTCGAGCAAGATACGAGAGGGAGGACGAAATGGTTGAAGACATTGATGATGTCGGATTGAAATTCTATTCAATATCAAATCTCAACAAAGAAGACAAGCTATTTCTTGAAGAATCTTATGAAGGAGAATTATTGGATATTGGTCATTATTTGAATACCTTGACTAAGCAGGGGAATTGGTCTACAGAAAAATTCAAACAAATAAGAAAAAAAGTATATGGATTTTTACTTCGAGATGGATTCTTGTAGAAGAGACCGAAGAAAGGAATTGGGATGCCACAGCGAGTGATAGGCAAAAAGGAAGAAAGACTAAAATTATTAAAGGGGTTTCATGATAGTTTATGGGCAAGGCATAGAGGAATCTGGGCTACTTTTGCTAAACTCAAGGAACGATATTGGTGGAAAAATATGTATCGAGATGTGCTCTCATTTGTAGAGTCATGTGAAATCTGTCAATCGTATTCTAATATCCGACATCGAGATGGTCTTCATCCTACGTATCCTCTAGCTATTTATTTTAAATGTGTTGTTGATTTGGTTATTATGCCGGTTGGGTTATGGCAGATGAGATATTTGGTTTTAGCTAATGAAGATTTATCAAATCAAGTAGAAGGAAGAGCATTGAGGACAAAATCTACAGAGGGGATTTGTAGGTTTTTGCTTGAAGATGTCATTTGCCATTACGGATGCATAGGAAAAATCATTGCAGATCATGGAAAATTAAATGCACAAGAAGCTCGTAAGTTCTTTGAAAGATGTGGAGTTAAACTATCATTGACTACTGCTTATAATCCAGAAGGGAATCAAAAAGCGAACGTTGTCACCCACCAATTGTGAAAGCATTGGTTAAAGCTTGTAATGGGAAAGTTAAAGAGTGGCCACGGCTTTTGTCATTTGCATTATGGGCTGATCGAATAACACATAGCTCGGTGACAGGATATATACTAGTAGAACTTATGACAGGTCAAAAACCAATTATGCCGATTGAAGAAAAGGTACTTACTTGGAGTATGCTACCATGGGAAGATGGATTGACAAGAGAAGAACTTCTGGCTATTAGGATTCGACAATTGGAGCAAAGAATGGAAGATGTCCAGATAGCATTGGGAAGGTTAAAAAGAGCAAGGTTACAAAATAAGGCGCGATTCGATAAGCAACATCGATTGAGACCAAAAGCAATCAAGGAAGGTGACTGGGTACTTGTTTATGACAATAGTCTGGATAATCAACATAGTACTTTGCGGAAATTCTCAAAACGTTGGTTTGGACCATTTGTGGTAACAACTGTTCATGATAATGCGACTTACTCATTATGGGAGTAAGATGGTACAAAATTGAAAATACCAATTGCAGGGAAGCGAATAAAAATATTTAAACGAAGACACGCAGAGATGAATATAGAAGACCTTAATGAAGGTATAGAGATTCCGCAGCAAGAATATGAAAGTGATTTGGATAATGAAGGTGACGAAGACGAACTGGACAAAGACGTAGAGGATATATTCTGAATCAAACAGCAATTGGGTAAATTGGTGCATACCGGAGGATGCACAGGTTCAGAGGGGGTGGATGTCGTGTTGTAACACGAGTATATAGTGAAAATAAAAAGAAAGGGGAATTTTATTAATATTCAGTTACCTCGAATATTGGGAGCATCGACCAACTCCTGTACAAATACTGAGTGGCCAGGTTCAGTAACCCCGTTACATTCATTCGGGGCATACTGAAATGCTCTATTTAATTCCAATAACGGGAGTCGGCAGGAAGAGAAGGACCAATTCACACCACGGGTTCGAAGAGCCAATTGGATCCAATTTCGAGAATCCAATCCGGGTCCTCTTACCCAATATGAGACCTGAATTGGCCGGGCAACCCAATGCAGAGCCAATTACGAGAACATCCAGGTTATTACGGGCATCTTACCTAATATGGGACCTGAATTGGTCGGGCGACTCAATGTGGTCCCGATTACGGGGTTTCGACTTTGTTTCGGGCTGTCCTGTTCTTTGTGCCGTTTCCGAGAACGTTGTTTTCGGTAAAAGGATCTCTTAAAGGTAAAAACGGGGGGAGAAAAAGCTCTGACGGTGAGAGCCAATTTCGGATCTAAGCCTTGATGGCGAGAGCCAGTTCCGGATCCAAGACGGAAGATTGAAGAAATTCAGAGGATAAGGTTAGGAGAGAGAGTTTTTTTTAGTGGGGGGGTTTTTTTTTTTTTTTCTGGGAATCGGGGGGAGCTAGTTTTCAAGATTTTGCAAGGTTACTAGTTCGGTTTTCATTGGAGGTTTTTGAAGATCAAGGAGATTAGAGAGAGGAGCTTCATGCTTCGGGTCGGGGAAGGAAAGACATAGAATTTGGATTTTTCTTCTTTGTAGAGTTTTGGGAAGACTGAGGCAATCGCTGCTGAAGTCAGTATTGTAATGGTGAATCGGAATTTTTAATGAAGTGGATTTGAATACTCTTGACTGATTTGTGAAATCGAGTTACGTTTGTGATTGAAGGATTAAAAGGATGTCTATAGGATTGAGTATGCAGAGTGAATGAAATTTATTGGGTTAATCTAACAAGACAGTCAGTGGATACAAGATCGTAAGTACAAAGCGGTATTGAAACTTAACAGTTTGGGTTGTTCGGGGTTCTCTGTAACGTCTAGAGACCTACCGACTAGGGTAAAAAGGACTTCGACAAGCAAACAAAGAGCATCCGTATAGATTTACGGTACATTGTTGCAGTCGTTTATATTCCAGCAGTCAAAACTGATAGACTGCTTGACTATCGGCGAATCTCCATACTACCTTCTACAGCCAGACGTCCGACACGTTCTCGAGCAAGAAAGCACGTAATACAACACCGTGCAGCTAGAACCTTATATAATGCCAAGTGAAGGTCGTATTCATTCCTCAAAACCCTCTCCATGTTTTAAAATAAATATTATTTTAGGACCTAAATATCACAAAGGCTCTGCCTTGTGTCAAGGACAAGAGCTCTATGAAAAATCAATTCAAACAAGTGAGCCTTCACTCAAAGAAAGGTAACAAAATATAAATAAACAAGTAAGTATATTGAAAGAGAAATTGTAATGGCTATTGCCAAAAGACAAGAAAACTAGAGACCCTTGAAACTAGACTTGAAGCAAGAAAAGAGTTGATAAGAGTGAAGAAGGCTTCACTCTTGTCTCTATATATACTATCTAACTAGGGACTACGTGGCGACGTTCTATAGGACCTCCAATATGTGTTGACTTTGTAGGACACATGCCTTGACTTACAAGGCAAGTTTTTCTACGTGTGGGCCACATAGTTAGCTTGGTCTTCAAGGTAACAACATGTGTGGCACATGGCCAACTTGTTGACCACGTTTCTAATCCAAAAAGTCAATTAAAGACACCTATGAAGTCAAAGCAGCATCTATGAAGCTTCTAAAAAGCTCCCATATCAAATACTATAGAATTAACTTATTTTTATCAAATTTTACTTACTTCTATGTATTTGTATATGTAATTATGAGTATGTCCGTGATGCCTTGCTAGATTTAGGAGCCTCAGCATATTTCTTAGATGAAAAATTTGCTAAAAGAAATAGCATACTAGTAATGAAAAAAACTAAACTTATTTATGTAAAAGTCATAGATGGTCATCCGTTGTCTTCTACAAATGTTATTCATGAAATCTTTCCTATAGAAGTAGCAACTAATGATCATATTAGATTTGTAATATTTAATATCATTAGATCTTTTTCTAATCCAATCATTTTAGATTTATCATAGCTAGAAAAATATAACCCTAAAATAGATTGGACTTCTTGTAGTCTTGACTTTTTTAAAAGTATAACTAAGAATGTAATTAATCAAATAAAAAGTTATAAATTTAGTATAATTAAATATGTATTTGTAGATGCAAGAGCTTTCTTGCATGGTGCAAAAAAAGGATCTCCTTGTGTCATTTATGCCACACCTATTTCTACTAGTGGAAGGACTTCAAGTGGCATTTCAAGCCAATATCAAGATTTTTAAGATATATTTGAGAAGAAAAATGTAGATACTCTTCTAAGACATCATTCCTATGATTCTTCAATTGACCTTCAAGAAGGAATACAACCACCATTTAGACCAGTCTACAATTTATTTCAAAATGAGTTGGCTGAACTCAAAGAGCATATTGAAGAAAATTAGGCTATGAACTTCATATGCCATTCCAAATCTCTACTAGGAGCTCCAATTTTATTTGTGAAGAAAAAAGATAGATCATTGCGGATGTGTATTGATTATCAAGGACTCAACAAAATCACCATTAAAAATAGGTACTCGCTACTTTTGATATCTAGACTCTTTAATTAGTTGAATGAAGTTAAGATTTATACAAAAATAGATCTACGAGGAGCATACAATCTAGTATGCATCAAAAAGGAGATGAATGGAAGACTGTGTTTCGAACAAGGTATAGACATTTTGAATATAACATCATACCTTTTCGACTTACATATGCACCAACAGCATTCCAACATCTAATGAATGATGTCTTTCGGGAGTTTTTAGATGATTTTGTTATCTATTACCTAGACGACATCTTAATCTATTCTAAGAACTCAGAAGAACATGAACTTTATGTTCATCATGTATTACAAAAACTAATAGATGCGAGACTCTATGACAAGATAAAAAAGTGTGTATTTTACACTACTCAAGTCGATTTCTTAAGATACATCATTTCAAATGATGGACTTATGATGGATCCTAAAAAAGTTCAAATTATTATGGATTGAAAGATCCCAAAAATGATAAGAGATGTCCAATACTTTTTGGGATTTACTAACTACTATCGGATCTTCATCAAAGACTTTTCTCAACTTCCAGCTCTACTTACACGTTTGACTTCTAAAGACAAACTTCAATGGAATCAAGAAGCAAAAATAGCATTTAAATCTTTAAAGACAGCCTTTATTTCTGCACCAATCTTGTATTGTGTCGATTTTTCTAAGCCATTTTTTATGGAAACAAACACATCAGACTTTTCTTTGGATGTCGTATTGTCACAAATGGGAACTAATGATAAACTTCATCAAATAGCTTTTCATTCCAAAAAAATTTCAGTAGCTAAGATCAACTACAAGATCCATGATAAAGAACTTCTTGCAATCTTAGATTTGTTTCAAGAATGACACCATTATCTAGAAGGTACTTCTAGTCTATTCACCATGTATACGGATCACATGAATTTTGAATATTTTATGTCAGCTCATGTTTTGAATTGTCGCCAAGCCCATTGGAGTGTATCTTTGTCAAGATTCAAATTCAAGATCACTTATCGACCAAGAAAACAACAAGGTTTGTTAGATGCACTTTCTAGACGATCTTACCTTGTACCAAAGGAAGCATATGTTGCTTTCAATCAAAAATGAATAATTCTTTTTAAGCCAGAGCATATTTATCTTTGAATAATAAAATCAACACTAATTGTTGATTCAACTTTCATTAAGCAAGTTCAGTCAAGTATGTCTTTTGATCCTCTTATTCATGATATTAAAGAAAATCCTTCAAAGTCTCATGATACTTGGAAGTTTGAATTCAAGAACAATCTACTATATTTTGAAGGATGCCTATATGTTCCAAAAGGGGAAGCTCAATTATGTATTCTTCAAGCTCGTTATGACTTTTCAACAACAAGACATTTTGGGTACAATAAAATTTTGGAACTAATATTCAAGGACTTTTGGTGGCCGTAAATGTGGAAAGTAGTCAAAGATTTTGTACAATCTTGTGATGTTTGCTTAAGATCAAAAACTCCTCGTCATCAACCTTACAAACTTCTTTAGCCATTACCCATTCTAGAACAACCATAGTCTTTTGTTTCTATGGATTTCATCATGGATCTTCTAATCTCAAGTTCTTATGATTCTACATTCGTGATAGTAGATTGATTTACGAAGATGGCACATTTTGTACCATGTACAAAATCCATCACAGGTGAAGAAATAGCTAAGTTCTTTCATGACAATATCTATCGCTATCATGGATTATCCAAGGATATTATATCAAATAGGAGAACTCAGTTTGTATCAAGATTTTGGCAGAGTCTTTTCAAGATTCTAAAAGTGGATATAAAACTATCTTCGGTATTCTATCCTTAAACTAATGGACAAACGAAGCGTGTTAATCAAGTTTTGGAATAGTATTTAAGATGTACCATCAATTACCAATAAGATGATTGAACAACTCTTTTACCATTGGCAGAGTTTGCATATAATAACACAGTATATTCTTCTACAAAATAAACACCTTTCTTTACTAATTATGGTTATCATCCACAACTTGATACTTTTGACTTTTCAAAAGTTCATAATCCTGTAACAAAAGATTTGGCAATTCATTTGGCAGAGCTACATGCAACAATGAAGGCACAATTAAAAGAAGCTTAAGAACAACAAAAGGTTAATGTAGATATCTATCAAAAGGAACAACCATCATTCCACATAGGTGACAAGGTATGGTTACTTCGTCACAATATCAAGATTACTCATCTTTGTAACAAGTTGGACTATCGAAGGCTTAGATCATTTTCTATTTCTGCACAAATCAATCCAGTTGCATATCATTTGTACCTATTGGAGTCAATGAAAATCCATCCAGTATTCCACATGTTTCTTCTTGAATTATACAATATAGTGGACATACCAAGAAGAAGACAAGCTTTGCCTCTTCCTATAGAAATAGACAATAATGAAGAGTTCGAAATAGAAGAAGTCTTAGATTCAAAGTGGCGTCGAAATAAATTAGAATATCTTGTCTATTGGTGTGGATATGATATTAGTGAATGCACATGGGAGCCAATAAAGAATCTTGTAAATGTAGCAAAGGTGGTAGAGACTTTTTATTGACAACATTTATCAAAAACAAGATGAAAACCTTCCTTATAAAAGAAAGAAGATCTAGACAAGATGACATTCTACTTTCAATCCTTGTTTGTAGTTTCTTTATAGGTGTGATGCTGAGGAGATGGAGAATCAACAACTGGCAGATTTGCCTCAAAAACCTTCATTTGCTGACTTACCGGATGAGACATTACAATTGTCACAACCTTCAAGAGGACGCAATTGAGATGAAGATCTTCAAGAATGACATGTTCTTCCTCGAATAGATGGCAAGATACAACCTATTTGGTATCACGACCTTGGAAGGAACTTCTAATGTTTGGTGATTTTACCAGAGGTAGGAACAACTCTTGACAGTGTTCCAAATGTTTTATTCGAAGGAAGTTATAAAGGCCTCAATATTGATCAAATAACTAGGTAATCTTTCTGCCTTGGTATGGGATACTATCAATGGTTGAAAAGCCCTATCAATCATCTTCGAAGAGAATGAAGACTAGAGTATGTAGCAAATACAATTTGTCGCATCATAGATTTCTTCAACATATGATGACCGCTCTTTGTGGAACTCGTCCCTAAAAAGAAGGATAATGTCACGGACAAATGCATATAAGCTAGTAATTACATGTATAAATAGAAGTAAGTAAAAGTAGATAAAAGTAAGTTAATTTTATAATATTTACTATGAAAGCTTCTTAAAAGCTCCATAGACGCTGCTTTGACTTTATAAGTATCTTTAATTGACTTTTTGGATTAGAAACGTGGTCAATAAGTTGGCCATGTATCACACGTGTTGTTAGCTTAAAGACCAAGCTAACTATGTAGCCCACACGTAGAAAAACTTGCCTTATAAGCTAAGGCATGTGTCTTACAAAATCAACACATATTGGAGGTCCTATAGAACATCGCCACGAAGCCTTTAGTTAGATAGTATATATATAGACAAGAATGAAGCCTTCTTCATTCTTGTCAACTCCTTTCTTACTTCTAGTCTAGTTTCAAGGATCTCTAGTTTTCTTGTCTTTTGGCAATAGCAATTCCAATTTCTTTTTTAATATACATATTGAGTTATTTCTATTTTTTTATCTTTCTTTGAGAAAAGTCTCACTTGTTTATTTATCTTTATCAAGTTCTTGTCCTTGACAACTAGTTGATGCATTTTTTTGAATTGTCAATAGATTGTGGACTTAGACCAATTTATTTTAAGACTTGAAGGTAGACTTAACTACTTATTAATCTTTACCAAATAAATAATATTTGTTTCTTTTCTACCAACTATAATTGTAAAATTATTAGCATATTAACCAATAACTTGCTGATGGAGATTCTATAGAATAGAGACGCCTTATAGATATTGTTGAATAGCTTGTTCAATAATAATATTAAGAATTCCACCATCAAGATGAAGAGGTAAGGTACTAAAAGGCATCATTGTCTTATACCTCATTTTATTGAGAAATATTTTGTAAAAATCCTATTAATATACATTATTATGTTTGCACCTAAAAAACTCATTTCAATTATATGAAGAAAGGAATAGTCTCAGTCAAGTGATTTTAGAGCTTTAAAAATATATTTCTAAGAGATCTTTTCATAAGATTTAGAAAAATCAGATTTTTAATAGAAAGAGGGATTGTTTTGAAGTCTTTGCTTAATTTATAGTCTTTTAGATAATCAAAGAATTATCTAAGATAAACCTCAAGATTAGAAAGGTAATTTGGTCTAAGTAAATAACCTTCTTGAAAACTACTTTAAATCATCTTTAGATTATTTTAGTATAAATTTTGTAAGAGGTGTTCAATAATGTGATAGGCATATAATTACATAGCTTGGTTTTATTGTCTAATTTGTTTAAGAGAGGAATATATCCTTTGACAATGGAGAATAGGAATTAATTAGTAGCTAAAGTATAGTTAATAATAAAGATGTAATAATTGTTACTTCGGTATATTTTTACCTATATAAAGCTAAAACAACTTAAATTGTATTATTTGATGATTTTTTTTTTAACTACCATAGATAAAAATGAGATTTATTTATTTATTTTTCTTATATATATTAAATATTTGATAACAAAATATCAAAAAAAAACTAAAATAGTTGTGCTTCTCTTCTAGATGGTTGTACTTAAATTGAATTAAATTGTATTACTCAAATATATTTTGCAATATCATGTTTAACAATTTTAAATTTTAAATTAAACAAGAAATAATTTTGAGTTAATCATATATATAATTTATGATGTTTTTTTGTGTTCTTTTCTTTCTACTTATTACTTGTACATTATCATCATTATTACTTTCTCCTCCTTTCCTCTATTTGTTTCTCACTTCTCTTTTTCTATTGTAAAATTAATAACTTATTTTACTGACAAGTTATTCTTTGATTTATTTATTTAATGGTTTATATAGCTTCTTATTGAAATTTAATATAATCCATGATTAATATTTATACATGAATATGTTATTATGTATTTTTTTGTCAAAGTAGGTAAATCAGGAGCTATATTATTGAGTTTTCTTTTGTGTTGTGATTCAATTGATAAAAATATTTCCTTTAAGATTCTTCAGAAAAATGTGTATTTCCAATACCAATGTTCTTATATCCTCAATAATCAATTATGTTTTCCATAGGTTGTGAGACTAATTATTTGCATAAATGCAGTAGTGAAAAGATTCACAACATGAGCTGTTCATTAATTTCTCAAAGTGATTTTAGATAGAACTTAACCATATTTTTACATTTCAACATCTAACATACATTGTGTTCGTAGTGGAAATGTATGATGAAATCCTGATTTCCTGAAGCATGAAATTTACTACATACTATTCATTTTACATGATATAGCAACATGAAGAAAATGACCAAGTTGCATTACATCCACATGGAGGTATTAATTCTCATCAAAAAGTGCACTATTGATCTTCAACTAGGGACTGATTGATCAACTGATTTTTTGAAGGCAATCGGAAATTGTTGATAGTTTCCGTCTTCCTCTCGCACTCACAAATCATCACGTTCCAGTCTAAGCTTTATCAATGCATTAAAATTGCAATATGTGCCTTTGTGACACAATACTTGTATTTTGTCACTTCTGCATTATCAGGACAAGAAAAGGGTGCAGATTGCTACAACGCACAGCTACTTCACAGCATTGTAACTCATTAGTAGCCAATTGTATAAAAGCCAAGAAAGTTTCAAGTTTGCGTGTTGAGTATGTACATATTTATCGTAGTAAAGGATTTCGAACAGATGAGGAAGTGGTCAAGGACAGGTAAGTATTCACGTAGAAAAAAACACCATGAGGCAATTTTATGTAGAATTGCGGAGAGTCTGCCTACAACAGCTTCACAGGTATGAATTTTAGACTTGGCAACACGGCACAGGATTGATCGATCTACACAGAGCGTGCAGAATGCATAACAGTCATAGCTTTACAAGTGTTCTCCAACCTCACACGTACCAGTTTCAAGATGGGAACAGTTCAACCACGTTACCAATCAACCCATTTGCTTGTAGACATTCAATAATCAGATCAAATCATCACTTTTAAATAATAGTTAGCGAAGTACATATCATACACGTGAGACACAGGCTGAGGTACTAAATCCGAACTGCAATGGAGAATTCATCCTCCTCATACTATTCCACTGTTTGCAACTCGAAAGCATTTTCCTGCCTCACACCACACATAACTTAGGTCCTGAGGAAGACTATAGCAAAATCAAGTCTACCAATACCTCATGTCCGCACTCCGTTGTATGCAACAATGATCCTCCACGCTCGATTTTACATGCTGAGTTTGAAATATGCAAGCTTCCATGAATACTGCCGAGATAAACATGGGTTTAGTAATCGCCCTGACGGTCGCACTTGCCAGTCGAGTTGTCGCAGAAACCGTTCTTGTCCAGCAAGATCGGAGGTGGTGCACTAAGCTCTGGGGAAGACGGCGAGCCGTAGGCATTGCGCCTAGCGTTACCGCAACCCAAACTCTTCCGAGTGCTCATGCCGGTAACTGGGTTCGTTCCACTCGCGTACTTGCACAATGCCTGGAGATTCAGGACAATCGCCATTCATCACCATTAGGTTTTCAACCTCAAGCTACTATTTACTTTTAAACTTCAGAATCGAACAGGAAACAACTTCGAAGTAAGACATGGTAGGGACTCGGATTTTATCGTAACAAAATGGAAGAATAGGACGAAGGAGAGGACATGCCTGCTTCTGAGTGAGGTCCAACACGGCGTCACTGAAATCAGCACCTTCGATAATAGCCGATCCCAGATCGCTTCTTGTCAGCACTGCCCTAACCAACAGTGCGTTGCTCAGATTTGCCTCGTTCAAGACCTACAAACTCACCAAGTGTTAATTCTAAAAGGACCTGTAGAACAGTTATAAGTTCATGGTGTATAATCCAAAATCAATGATGTGTGATTTACTCACCATGCGATCCATAAGAGTGTCGCTGAGATCAGCACCTGCATCACATTAGGCAAAGCTTTAGACCAAGGGCTCAGAGAGAGCTCTGATGATTAACAAAACTGTTGCCGGCCATATTTCCTGTAAAATTCAGGACCTCTGATCCGTTTAGACCACTTCAAAAACTGGCGGAAACTAATTCGCGGTCCAATTGCTACCTCGTCACCACTATCACAATTTCAACTACTGTTGAAAATGTTTTATACCTGAGAAGTTGGTTCTGTACGCAACGGCCTTCTCCAAGTAGGCCCCATTGAAAGTGCTGTTACTGAAGTTGGCTTCTTTCATGTCCGCGGACGTGAAGTTGCCTCGCCTGAAATTCTCATTGGCATGTTGCGTTTTTCTACAGAGACAAGTCCAAATGCAATAATGTTTAATGCAACTTGAAACAGATATGCGATTGATCAAGAGGAAAAAAATATCCAAGTCCTCATCCTAAATTGGAACGTGAGAATGGCAGTTCCTAAACGAATAAAATTTGAGAGCACGTTGCAATTTCACGTACTTCAGATCCGCGGAACCGAATTGGACTGCTGAACCAATTCCGAATTCCCCCCGCGTATTAGCCTCTAAGGAATTCAAGTCAGCCAACGAATCTGTGCTTGTTCCCAGCACAGCAGCGGCGGCTAGCGCTGCAGCCATAGCCTGACGCAGTCCTCCACGCTTCTCTGCCATTCATATCATTCAAAGTCTTAGCCCTGTGCTCCGAATTCACATTCCACACAGGTCAGGTACCTACTCGACTAGTCGAATACAGCAAAAATCTCACAGTAAAGATTTACCTTAAATGCACCACAAAACGAGGTGCTTGATCCAGATAATTCGTTACAAGACAAAACATTTCATGCAAACTTTGGATGTTACTGATCAAGTAAAAACGCCGACACACAGCCTGACGAAATTGTTATGGGAGTAACGGATCCTGTCAGCTAAAGGGGTTTCAGCACCACGCGTATAGGGTTGTCATCGAGTTGAATCCGAATTGAGTTTTGAAATAAAGCGCTTCATTAACCGTGACACGATCCTAAATTCGGCGTGTAATTAAAGTAATGCAGAGGTTAACTTTGGCTAAAGCACTTCATATCTTGGATCGTCGCGAGAACGTACTATATCTTCACTGGCGACCATAAGGTAACCAATGCGAAGCCGTAAACGCTTCAACTCGGTAGACACCTCACAACCCAAGAATTACCGAGCCAATGTCCACAGCAAGAGAAGCAAGGACTCCAGAAATGCTGCTCAAAGCACAAGACACGAGAATTCAAGGCACCTGATGCGCAAGACGACGCATCGCCAGCACCCACGTCATTGTGATCCGAAACCTCGCACACGCAAGCGTCACCTCGCAGGCTCTTCCGAAACTGAACCCCTTGAGACTGATACAACTTGGACGCCGACGCCTTCGACGCTGAGAACGCACCGACAGAACCGGAACTGCAAGTTCCAGGCACTGTTGCACCCACAGACGCTGCTCTCAATGCCATGAAGCCGGAATTTTCTCACAGCACGTTCGCAGCACCGGTACACAGAAACCCAACTCGGGAAATCACTGTCAAGTGCGATGATTCGACGCTGTGGGAAGCAAGAGCAGCTCCAAGTAGTGCTACAAACTGATGAGACGAGACTGCGGCCACGCAGCGGATCACTCTATCTATTCCTGGGGAACGGAGGAGGGGGACGAGGAAGGGGACAGAGTTCTCGGGTTTGGGAACAAGAAAGCGAACTGGACAGACTTGGAGGGAGCCCCTCCACGCAGCGGGGTTGGCTTTCATACATCTCACGGGCACCGAGCGTATGGGGGCTCCTTACCTTTTGCTTTTTTTCCCCTACAGCTACTTTTCTCCGACACTCGCCCGATGTGTACACGTGTTGATTCATGGAGCTGCCCTAACTGCCCTAGGAAGTAATATCTTGTGAACGTGTGGATTATATAGCTTTCTGGTTTTCTTTTGCTGATGTTTTCCTTTCTTTTCTTTGTTTGTAGAAACAAAAGGGCATGTGACATTTTTGCTGTTATTGGGATGTAGATGATTGAGAGACCTTGGTGATGATTTTTGTGTGTTAAAGGAATTGAGGTTAGGATTAGGATGTTTGATATAGGTTTAGTTTTAGGGAACAGGATTTCATGGAACCAATGATTTTTCTTACTAGTGCAGATAATGTTGATCGTATTGGTTCAAATCGTTCTGGATTTGAGTTGGAGATTATCATGTTTGTTGTGTTGTGTTTGTGATCAATGTATACGAATTTACGGAATTTACAGAGTTTAGAAATAAATAATTGTTTTAATAGATCAAAACCTCCTCACTTGATTGAGTTTGTCTGGTAATTTAACTCTAAAAAGTATTTACTTGAAGTTGAATACTTTCCATAGACTACCAAATTTGGTTCGGACAAAGTCTGTTGAGGAGAGGAACACTATGTACCAAATTTAGTTTGGACAAAATTGATTAAGAAGAGAGGGACATTGTTGCCATGTGCGTTGAATGGAAAAAGTTTAAAAAAAAAACATGTAGAGGATAGTCTCTTTGCTAAGCGAAAAAAAAAATCCATGAGACAACAATACAAAAAAACAACTATCTTCAACAAACATGATACATATCCCGTAGGATGTCATGATAATGGCTATCTAAGGGTTTCATGATTTACTTACTTTTCAACTGAACAAGCAGATAATTCACCCCTTTTCTTAACAAATGGACTCTAATCCTGATCATGAGATATTCTATGATTCATTCTAACAATATAACTTCGAAGCTTTGAAGTTTTTGAAACCATAAATAAATGGTATCAAAAGTAACCCTAAAACACGTCAATTTAGTTTCAGAAATTGAAAAACATGAGAATTTCTGATTTCCATGACATCAGTAACGTCACCCAATATTGTACAGACACACTAATGATAGCTCCTTAGTTGTTGCCAAGTCGACCTCATTCCAATTTAAGTTAGACGAGCTCATCACCACCTCACACCACTTAACTTTCTACAAACTACAGCACCCGCAGAATCATCTTGGAAGACCATACAGTCATAGATTCACTTGAGCGGGACGAAACACAGCACTACATGAATCTAAACCTAGCTCCTACACTTCGAAAGTCATTACCATTACTATAAATGAAGTACACCACCCACTCTAAAGGCAAGCTTTTGGCCAGACTACAGCTCATAATTGAACCCATTTTAAAGGGTCAAGTGCTTCTCCATTCTTACGAACTGCACACACATGTTTCAATGAAACTGGTAAGATTGGTCATTGCGCTCTTCCTTCTTTATGGTTACAAATCAAAAGCCTGGGTAAAGAAGAATCTACTTGTAAGCAGCGGTTTTATCACCATGTTCATTCGTCCATATGCTGCATAGGATGAGCATAAACAGACGAAAAGTCTTTCAAAAAAGGACAATACACACAAGTATTGTCGTAAAAATTGTATACCTTCGAAGTGTAGATGAGGACCTGTGGCGCGTCCTGTTGCACCAACTGCTGCTATTTGTTGTCCCTTCACCACTTGCTGTTGATAAATCAACCACACGAGATAAAATAATTAGAAGTCGCACCATGAGGACTACAGACCACCCCACATACCATAATGCATGTCAAAGCATTCAGAATTAAACAAAAAAGAACTAACAACAATATCAGTAGCGATGAAACCTGCTTGTTGTCATCCAAAATAGTAAAGCAGTCATGAGCTCTATACCTGGCCAACACGTGAATGAATAGCACAGCAGTGGCCATATCTTGTTACAAAACCCCCTTCATGCTGAATGGTTACCAAATACCCGTAACTGTGAAGCATTAAAGATGGTCAAAAAGTGAGCTCCGCATCAATGGTAACAGGAATTTTCCAGAGATTCAAAATCAAACCAAAGAGCATAAACGCCAAAAACGAAAACAAGAGAACTCCACCAGTTTAACCAATCTGGAGCACATGTCTTCAAGATTCGTGTGATGCACATGATGAGATTACGAAAAACGCATCTTTAGGATAATCACACGAATGAGATCAATAAAATGAGGTGGAAAAGACAATGCAGGACAAATCATGATAATGAGAAAAACTTACCCACCACTCCAGCCTGCGAATATTACAGTGCCTCTATCTGATGCCAAAATTGGAGTTCCTTGATCCGCTGCTACATCAACACCCTTCACCAGCGAAAAAATAATTAATTAAATAATAAATAAAATAATCTGAAAACCTTAAGCTAGGGTACAGCACCAGTTTGAGCAGATGTCGAGTGCGTACAATAATATGGTGAGTCGAATGGTGTTTCCAAGTACAAGTACAATTTTGACAGTCTTCAGAGTGATAGTGGTCTAGATGGTAAAACTAATGATATTGCCTAAAATCCTTCGCCGCACATGCAAACAGCTTCGTGATACGGTGAGCATTTTACAGGGCAAGAAACGCCACTTAAATCCAACTAGAAACAGCATGCAAAGCTAAATCGAATTCAGACCAAAGAGAGCACTTTACCTCGTGAAATGCACCCCAACGCCAGCCATAAGTACTGCTAATAAAACTGCATTGATTCCCAACATAAGAAATAAAGAGTCTCTTAGAATCTACAAATAACCAACCATCTCAATATCTTCATATAAATGGAATGGGCTGAATAAACAGCTATTTAGTAGGCTATATAACAGGAAAGACGGGGATTCCTGATCATTGATTGCAATATCATATTATTATTCAGCGTAAATTAAACATCCAGGGAGAATATGACATGCAAAGGGAGCGTTCAGTTTAACCATCACAAATGTCAAGGATGATCATAATGATATTGTTGATGATAAAATAAAAGAAGGGAGGTAGTCATACCCCTCTGTGACAGGAGAACTAAACCGCATCCATTTATCTTGAGTATGCTGAAAACCCTTCCGCTTCCTTTTCCATCGCCCTAATGTGTGGACAGAAACGACATGAAACAAATATTTAAATCATGACAAGTATGTACATCATAAACTCAAACAGAGAACCAAACAAAACTCGTATGGCCCATGATCATAGGCCTCGAAAAGAGCAAGCGATTAACCTCATAACTTCCGGATTAAACTAGATATGTTCACAGACCTAGTTGGTATTTCCATCAAGAATGACGAAGACCACCAATTCTGAAAAGCTTAACCCGTTAGTTACAGAACCTCAACCATTTATCTATGTCAAAAGAGGTAGCAGAACTAACTTATGACCCAGGCTGGTAACTTAATTTAAGCCTATGGTGCGGTACAAAAGAATTTCCACAATCCTACTTACAAAACCCTATGCAGGTGAAGATATCAGAACACCTTGCACGCTAGAGATTTCATGCAGAGTACACATTTCAAGAATATTAAGATAAAAAATAAATAGAAACTAGATCTTCAAACGGAATTGATCCAACCCCATGGACAACAGAAGGTGGCAAACCTTCAAGTTTCAGATTGCCGGTAGTGAGTTGATGTTTAAGAGTTTGTTCTGGACCTCCAACTCCTAGCCTTCGTAGAAAACCAGCACATTGTCTGGAAAAGAGTAACCGATTGGTACGTCGTCTTCCTGACCGTATCTCCAGAAGTTCACTGGATGATGGACCTGAAACAAAAAGGGCAATTATTTCATATGTGAATAAATCATAGCCTTTTGCTTAAACATTGCGTGCTAGAAAACCGTAAAGTAGAATCAGCAGCTGTGAAAAAATACAGTACCTGCTGACACAGCCAAGACATCGCCCTCAAAAATTTTCTCGTTGCGCAAGTTGTTTAACCGCTGCAGCTCCTCTGAGCTTAGGCTGCGCAAATATTCCACACGCAGAAAAGCCACATAAAAAGATTTTAACGCTGTTGAATATGAGTAAAATAGAGAGAAAGTGTTGGACAAACAATGTCTGGCCTTCTATTCAAGTTTTGAAGCAAGTTTGACAGTATTGACGCTACCAAACCTTACGTTGTCAACTTTCTATCGTGATCAACATTCTGGTAAGCCCAGGGGACAAAACCTCTGAATATTTGATCCTCACCCGTGTCCAGCAGCAATGTCAGCTAAGGTATCTCCATATCGAACACGAACAGTTTTCAGTTTGGGAATCGGATACGTTTTCTGCATCCTCTGCGATCGAGGACACGCACTTATTACTGGTTTCACACAGTTCGGAGGTTGCTGGATGTTCCCTAAAACGCCGTCAGCCAATGCATTCCTTTCTTGCACACTCGCCTTTCGACCAAGCACTGCTTGCTCCGCACTACGCCGATCTATCTGCAAAATACTGTGGAGGCTCGAAAACCTTTAGTCAGAATGAGGTGGGACATTAAGTGATATTATATTCAAAATTTCATGCCAGATCTGCTACAGGTGAGAATGATTGTTAAATATCGTTTCAAGTTGAGCCTACTAATTTGCAACTGTCAAAAAAAATGAAAGTAAATGAAAGTATACCATATTCCTGTCACGTATTCACTGAATAAGGTACTAAAAATAAATGACGGCAATGAATAGGTGTTGATACAGCACACCTACGATTCGTTCACTACTTAAAACGTATAATTAATCTGTATCACATACCTGCCAGAGTAAATAACATCGTTTTTAATGTTGTTAAGTCTCTTCAGCTCCTTCACTGTGGTCCCATACTTCTGTGCTAACCATACTAGCGACTCTCCATCAAGGACTTTGTGCTCCCGATTCCTAGCACCTAAAACACGCCCTAAAAGTACAAAAGTTTTGCTGAGACTGAATATCTCAGGCCTCATCAATAATGATGAAAATGCACTCCTAGTTAAATACTCCTTGTGCTCAGAGCATGCTTTAGCTCTTGGAACAGGTGACTGACTAGATGACGAAGAAGTGGAGCAGCCACTTTCGCTAGGTATTGATATCCGGCTGCCCACACGTAGACTGTCAGGATTTCTCAGACTGGGGTTCGCGATTAGAAGGGTCCTGTCAAAGAGAATTCACATAAGTTCATGAATTATAGAACAGCAAGTGCAGAAATTGAGACAGATCCACAGGAAAAATAAACACAAAATAACAAATAAATAAATACATATTTACGACAAGCTACTGCTCGCTTTCACATCATATTTGAGACCATCCAAAAGGCATACTGCCATGTTTATGAAAGCATAATCGATTATGCTACGCATTGCTAGTATCATTGGGGATTGGAGTTGTTTGAATGCCACAATAAGGGAAAAAAATAGTCGTGACCGAAATGTTGATTTTAATATCATTGATCAAGTCATCAATTAGAAAAGACTGAAAAATTAGCAGCAACGCAGTTTCACCTCAAGTCTACATTATGGCGTCGTCCAATATCATAGAGCCAATCTCCGCGTTGGACAACGTGCTCAGTACATGATCCAACAGCAGTGGAGGTACTCATACTTGCGGTATTCAGCACGTCAAATCTATCGCTTAATCGGCTCCTTGTTCCAGCTGTGGGCCTGGACACCACTGTTGATCCATGACTAAGCAATCCTACAGCTGTCTGCAATTGCTTTCTGACAAGGTTACAATATGTAGGAAGCTAAATGGATAAAAAATGTGACTCTAATACCGTAAAAACACAAAAAAAAAAAAAAAAAAAAAAAAAAAAAAAACTAGAATGGATGCCATGACTTGGCATCCAGGTATAAACGAAGCTATCAATTCAGACTCTCAAAGTCTGTACAATCAGTGAATGGACAATGCACAACCCACACTCTATAAAAGAAACTCAGATAGCCCATGCTACTTGATTAGAACATTGAACTTTAGACCTTTCAATCCTAAAAAAGACAGGTATAAAAACGCATGAGTTCACATCTCAATACCATTCGTTTACCTTACCCCTGGTGCTAGTATCCATGTCTAACAGGCGCTTGAAGAACTCAGTACATAAGATATGCATACCTGATCATTCTCGACTCCCCCGAGCTTGGGAGTCAACCACTTGAACATCTTCTCGCATGTCTCTCAACGTTGTCCTTCCTCTTCCGCGCGAGTTAGAGCCAGCATCCCAGTGTAGGCATCTGGCTTTTCTCTCTTCGTTCTTCTCCTTCAACAATCAGATGAATAGACATTTCACGTAAAAACCATGCTCCCAATTTCCACGTAACACGATGGTTGGCGAGAACATTCCCCGCAAAGTAACAGCCTTGTTCAGCAAGCTGGAATACCAAGAAAAGAAACAAAAGTTCTCAAAGGTTGCCTCAAAGACATAAAACAGAATGAGCTGTTTTCTTCAGCATCGCTTTATTGCAAGAGATCCGAAGTCCCTATTTTCTGCACCGCACTACGTGTGTTCCTTCCAGACGACATACGAATTAGCGAACGACCTAAATTAACCCCACTCAAAGGTCCGACCAATCCGCGCTAGAAGGGGTTTTCCGAAGTGCGTTGGCCCCGACGATGAGCTACTTACAGTAGCCTTGATTCAGAGAAACTGAAGATAGTCCAAGACGGAAACAACATACAAACGGAACCACCAAAGCTGTAACTATTTCTCTGAAGCCAATGTCTCGCGCACGCGCAATACCCTTAGCTGATGACAAATATCAAGAGAGCTTACACACAGTAGGTGAGCAATTCCTATTAGCAGTGAAACCAGCTGATCGTCAAAGATCGTGCTATTCTAAACCACAATAGGCAGAACATGAATTAACCCAATGCAGGGACTCTTTCCATGTAATACCTCCCTCGATCTTGAACATCCACATTCCGGCACAAAAGCTGGCCTCGAGTTGAAAGCTGCCGGCGCTCACCGAACTTCAACCCTCAATTGCAATGCACACCCAAAAGACCCAAATATCACTACAAAACTTCCAATCCAACTTCCTGAAAACCATGACCTTACAATTTCACCACACGATCTCAAAAAAACCCCCGAAAAGTTTCATTCCAATTAGACTCACTCCACAGAGACATACAAACTCAACCCCAAAGCAAACGCCCTCCACAATGCAGGAAGAAATCCACACCGAAATTGCAGCTCCCAGCCACTCAAACCACCACCAAATTTGAAAAGCAGTAGCTCAAACGATTCCCACGTGAAACAGGCATTCACAAGGGCGGGCAGTCAGTAACACGGCGAGCGATGGATGGCAGTAGCACTCGGTGGAAGCGATTGAGTGACGCAATTCCGCAGCGGAACGCGTGTGTCCCACCACCACGATCATCATCCCCTGCTCCTCCGCGTCTCGCCATCTCCGCTTTTAGGGTTTACTCTCCCATTAGCTTCACTTTAATCATTGCTTTACCACTAATTACCCACTAATCATAAATAAAGGATCAGGGCAATCACCTCGAATGTCGCGCCTTATTGATGAACGTCGATTTATTCATTGGGTTGACTCGTGGGCAATATCCTTGTGTTTTTCATCCTCATTCGTTGCCCACGACTGAAGCTTGTTGTCAAGTGTCGTGAGCTGGATGTGTCTTTTTTCATTCTCCAGATTGTTGGCTTCTCCGTGTTTCTTTAAATAGTTTGATATTATAAATTTATGGATCCTTTTGGGCCAAACAGGAATTCTCACTTTCTTCATTAAAAGACACTGGTCTTGTTCAAAATTCAATTGAAGGGGTAGATATTGCTGGGTAATAGACAATTTGTTGGGATAAAGGAGAATGATACATTAAAAGCATGGCGATGGAGAAGGAGATATAGTGTTGGTCGATTTGCTTTTTGGATTGCCATCACATGAGCACTTTATTGCTTGTTTGTTTGTGTGCTTTTGAATGATGGATTAAACAAGATATGCTTTAACCGAATGTAGTTATTTACATGGCCATGATGTTGTTACGCCCAGACATATATATATATATATATATTTATTTATTTATTGTTGAAATAAATACATTTATTCAAAGGTGTGATATAATACTTGCACATATATTCAATGTATGCTCCATACAAAACAACTAGATGAACTTGTGTGATTCAAATGAAGCATTTTTTGAGCCAAAGAATATTTTTCAAATACAAATATAATACAAATAGAAAGAAATAAAATACACAATACAGCTTTCAGCCATGAAGTAGGATAGGTAAACTCATATCGTTGTCATGGATAATATGCAAAAAAAATAGTTAATTTTGTTCAAGGAACTACTTGTAAATACATATATATATATATATATATATATATATGTATGTATGTATGTATGTATAAATTACATTAAAAAATCATAAAAGTATGTTAAGATATTCAAAGATATACTAAAGTCAATAAATAAATTAATTAAAAATAAATAATATAAAAATATTGATATTTATCTAATTAAAAATTTTAGAAAAATATTATTTAGCATAGAATTTAAATTTTCATTTTTAAGAAGAAGAATCTTGATAGAACAAGAGGAAGTGCATTAAGAGAGTGCTACATAAAGTTGACCATGGAAAAAAAATAGATTGTTGTAGATCCAAACCAATATGATTCACCAATTGTCTTTGAAATTTGTTTATTCTTGTTGCAAATGCAAGGTAGATTGGAAATTACTTTCTCTTTAGAATGAATATAAGTTCTATTATTGAAGAAGTTAATATAATCCATGGAATGAACATCAAGTTTCTAGCAAATTTTCTTCTAAGAATTCTTGCTTCAAGAACTTGATCTATTAGTCATATAATTACTAATTAGATTCTATTGCAAAGTCCTTGGTAAAGAGCAATATTTCTTAGTAGCATCATAGGAGTCTCAATTTTAAGACAAAGCCTTAATCTGACTATTTTAGATCGATTAAGCAACTTAATGAATTTGAATGGATAAACATTATTATTGTCACCACCATCTTTGACAACAACTTCATCGGCGCTTAGATATTCTTGTTCTTTTCTAAAAAATATGGCCATAATTTTCTCATTAATATCTTCAATATCATCATTCTGTGTAGATAAAATAATTCTATCTCCTAAGAAGGCATCATTTGCTACACCATCTTTTACTAGCTTTGGA
Source organism: Physcomitrium patens (assembly GCF_059467195.1). Taxonomy (NCBI): domain Eukaryota; kingdom Viridiplantae; phylum Streptophyta; class Bryopsida; order Funariales; family Funariaceae; genus Physcomitrium; species Physcomitrium patens. The sequence goes on along the minus strand of NC_143430.1, from coordinate 11,930,480 downwards.
TAAATAATATTAATTAAAAATATTAATTATTAATTAATAATTATGTGATCAAGAAGCATAACTACATTATTAGATAATAAGTTTGTGTAATTTCTAATATAGTAAGTGACAAATAAAAATATTAGTCAATAATAATGAAACCATAAAGAATTCAAATGCACCACCATCTATATAGATAACGTGAGTATGCATTTTATACTTGAAGAAGCAAATTAGCAAACTTAATATTTGCTTGAAGTGCTTCTGAATTCAACCTCATGTTTTCTTTCAATGTATGGATTTTTTTAATTTGAGGCCAAAGTGTTGAAAGTTGAAAAGATGTTGCTATAATTTCTTTTTAAGTTTCTTTCACAATTATTGGTAATATTTGGCAAAAATCTCTACCAAAAACTATTAGAACTCTTTCAAATAGGCAATCAATATCATGAATGTTTCTAAAAGAACAATCATTTGTTTTAGGACAATAACAATGTATTTAGTGGAAATCCATGCTGTTAGCTATATATTTATTCTATGTATTTTCTTCCTTAAGTTGTACATATATATATATATATATATATATATATATATATATAACCACCATAATTTATTAGCTCTAATTCACATGTACAAGAGAGGCATGAGAATTCCTACTAAAGTAGAACTTCATATATTTATTAATCCACAAGTTTTGATAGTTGTAGATTAAGTTATTAAAAAAAAAGATATTATTGATTTCAGTTAATTTTAGATTTCAAATTTTTAAAAAATCACATGGTTAATTTTTTATACTCATCTATTCAATTCACTATGGATTAGCACAAACTCAACCTACCATTGATTATAAAATACTTTGAGATTCAAAATTCAAAATATAAAATAAAAAAAATAAAATTATTTTTAAATAAATTTTTTATAAGTCCAAGCTATATTGGATGTAAAATTTTGATTCAAATTTTATATTTCCATATAAAAGTTTCAATACAATTCAAAAATCAATAAGAATTTAATTTATATTTAAACATACATGTATCACGAACATACTCATGTAAGCCAGTAACTACATATACAAATAGGTAGAAGTAAGTAAAAATAGATAAAAGTAAGTTAATTCTATAGTATTTGATATAGTAGCTTTCTAGAAGCTTCATAGATGCTACTTTGACTTTATAGGTGTCTTTAATTGACTTTTTGGATTAGAATCGTGGTCAACAAGTTGGCCATGTGCCACACATATTGTTAGCTTGAAGACCAAGCTAAATATGTGGCCCATACGTAGAAAAACTTGCCTTGTAAGTCAAGGCATGTGTCCTACAAAGTCAACACATATTGGAGGTCCTATAGAACGTTGCCACGTAGCTCCTAGTTAGATAATATATATAGAGACAAGAGTGAAGCCTTCTTCACTCTTGTCAACTCCTTTCTTGCTTCCAGTCTAGTTTCAAGGGTTTCTAGTTTTCTTGTCTTTTGGCAATAGCCATTCCAATTTTTCTTTCAATATACATACTTGTTTTATTTATATTTTGTTATCTTTTTTTGAGTGAAGGCTCACTTGTTTGAATTGCTTTTTCATCGAGTTCTTGTCCTTAACAGATTGACAAGAATACACCTACAATATCATAGCTTTGTCTAATCTTGATTAAGAGTGGATTATCCCTTTTTCTTAATAAGATATAAGCATATTAGAAGTTGCGGATTACCCTCTTCTAAATTGATATTGTCCTTAGTATTTTCTTTGTTCTCAAGTCCTTTCTTCTATTTGTCTTGAGCAATATTAGACATCTTCTCTTTTCTAAGTATTATTATAAAAGAACTTATTGAAATGAAGAGTACAATGGCACAAATGTAAGAGTAATTGAGGGAGTTAATCCTTGCAATGCATCAACTCAATTCACCACCACAAGGAGCAACAAGATTGGCAGGAAGTGAAGATATAGAAATGGTTGGAGCTGCTTCAACATCTGTACCAAATCATGTCCTTTCTCATATGGTAGAATGCCCTTCTAATATTAGAGAACCAAGAATTATCCTACCCGAGAAGTTTAATGGTACTAGATCCAAGTTTTGAGGATTTATTAATCAAGTGCAACTTGTGATTGAACTTCAATCCCAAAGCTATCCAACTCTAAGATCGTAAATTAGATTCATTGGTATGCTTCTTTCAGATTTAGCACTATCATCGTTTTCATCTTTTCTTGAATGACGAGATCCAATATTGGATAATCTAGAGGCTTTTTTGGCAGAGTTTCGATCTATATATGGAGAACATGATGCAATTTATGTTGCAACCAATAAGATCTCTATTTTATGACAAGGCAATCGATTAGTAACGTTGTATGCTTCACAATTTTGACAACTTATAACTGATATCAAGTGAGATGATGCTGCACTTATTAGCCAATTTCTCTATGGATTACAATATGAGGTAATAAAATTAATGCTCAACTTACCTGATCTTCAAACATTGAGTCAAGTAATTGACTTTGCTGTGAAGTGCGACAATCGCCTTTTTGAATTCCGATCTAAGAACCGTACAAGTAGACTTTAACATTACTATAATTCAATGGCCACATGTCACGGCCATAATTATGTAAGCTAATAATTACATATAGAAATAGGTAGAAGTAAGTAAAAGTAAATAAAAGTAAGTTAATTCTATAATATTTAATATAGAAGCTTCCTAGAAATTTTCTAGATGCTGCTTTGACTTCATAGAAGTCTTTAATTGACTTTTTGGATTAAAAACGTGGTCAACAAGTTGGCCATGTGCCACACATGTTGTTAGCTTGAAGATCAAGCTAACTATGTGGCCGACACGTAGAAAAACTTGCCTTGTAAGTCAAGGCATGTGTCCTACAAAGTCAACACATATTGGAGGTCCTATAGAACGTCGCCACGTAGCCCCTAGTTAGATAGTATATATAGAGACAAGAGTGAAGGCTTCTTCACTCTTGTCAACTCCTTTCTTGCTCCTAGTCCAGGTTCAAGAGTCTTTAGTTTCTTGTCTTGTGGCAATAGCCATTCCAGTTTCTTTTTAATATACATACTTGTTTATATTTTGATTTATTATATCGAGATAGCCTTTTTGTGTATATTTTCTCTCATCGAGTCTTTGTTCTTGACAGATTGACAAGAGTACACTTACAATATCAAAGCTTTGTTTTTCTTGAGTAAGAGTAGATTACCCCTTTCTCTTGACAAGACATATGCGTATTAGAAGTTTGCGGATTACCCACTTCTAAACTGATATTGTTCTTAGTATCTTCTTTGTTATCAAGTCTTTCTTTTCTTTTGTCTTGAGCAGTATCAAACAAATTTTTTTTCTTAGTGTCATTATGGCAGAGCTTGTTGAAATGAAGAGTGCAATGGCACAAATGCAAGAGCAAATGAGGGAGTTAATGCTTGCGATGCATCAACTCAATTCACTAACATAGGAAAGAACAAGAATAGCAGAAAGTGGGGATATAGAGATGATCGGAGCTGCTTCAACATCTACAACAAATCACGTTCCTTCTCCAATTGTACAACACCCTGTAAGCACTAGAGAACCAAGAATTGCCTTACCCGAGAAATTTGATGGTACGAGATCAAAGTTTCGAGGGTTCATCAATCAAGTACAATTGATAATTGAACTTCAACTGCAAAGCTATCTAACTCCAGGATCACAAGTCAGGTTTATTCGCACTCTACTTTCTGGTTCTGCATTATCGTGGTTTTTGTCTTTTCTTGAACAACGAAATCCAATATTGGACAATTTGGAAGCTTTTTTGGCGGAGTTTCGATCTATGTATGGTGAACACGATGCAACTCGTGTTGCAACAAATAAGATCCGAATTCTGCGACAAGAAAATCGCTCAGTAACAGTGTATGCTTCACAATTTTGACAACTTGCAATTGACATCAAGTGGAATGATGCTGCACTCATCAATCAATTTCTTTATGGATTGTAATATGAAGTAAAGAAATTGATGCTCAACTTACCTGATCCTCAAACTTTGAGTCAAGCAATCGATTTTGCGGTAAAATGTGATAATTGACTTTTCGAATTTCGATCCGAAAATCATTCACGGGAACCTCAACATTATTACTCAATGGCAACATCAACATCTTTGACAAACGTACATTCGGAAGTAGAAGACATGCAAATTGACGCAGTACGTTTTAAACTCCTAACTGAGCAAGAAAAGATTCGTCGTCGTCAAAAAGGATTATGTTTATATTGCGGAGAACCTAAGCACACTGCTAAACATTGTCCAAAGAAACGACGCAACTATAAAATGAGGGGTACGGTGTCGTGTTGTAACACGAGTATACAGTGAAAATAAAAAGAAAGGGGAATTTTATTAATATTCAGTTACCTCGAATATTGGGAGCATCGACCAACTCGAGTACAAATACTGAGTGGTCAGGTTCAGTCGCTCCGTTATAGTCAGCCGGGGCATACTGAAATGCTCCATTCGATTCCAATAACGGGAGTCAACAGGAAGAGAAGGGCCAATTCACACGATGGGTTCGAAGAGCCAATTGGATCCAATTTCGAGAATCCAATCCGGGTCCTCTTATCCAATATGAGACCTGAATTGGCCGGTCAATCCAATGCAGTCTAATTACTGGAAATCCAGGTCTTACTACGGGTCTTAGCCAATCTGACGCGAGGACCAATTTGACCCAATTACGAGAACATCCAGGTTACTACGGGCATCTTTCCCAATATGGAACCTGAATTGGTCGGGCGACTCAATGTGGTCCCGATTACGGGGTTCGATTCTATTTCAGGCTGTCCTGTTCTCTGTGCCGTTTTAGGGAACGTTGTTTTCGGTAAATGGATTTCTTAAAGGTAAAAACAGAGGAGAAAGCTTTGACGGCGAGAGCCAATTTCGGATCGAAGCTTGACGGCGAGAGCCAATTTCGGATCCAAGCTTGACGGTGGGAGCCAATTTCACATCTAAGATGGAAGATTGAAGAAATTCAGGGGATAAGGTTAGGGGGGATATAGTTTTGAAAGGGGGGTTTTTTTTTTCTCTCTGGGAATCGGGGGGGAGCTAGTTTCAAGCTTTTGCAAGGTTACTAGTTCGGTTTTCATTGGAGGTTTTTGAAGATCAAGGGAATTAGAGAAGAGAGCTTCATGCTTCGGGTCGGTGAAGGAAAGACATAGAATTTGGGTTTTTCTTCTTCGTAGAGTTTTGGGAAGACTGAGGCAATCGTTGCTGAAGTCAGTATTATAATGGTGAATCGGGATTTTTAATGAATTGGGTTTGAATACTCTTGACTGTTTTGTGAAATCGAGTCACGTCTGTGATTGAAGGATTAAAAGGGTGTCTATAGGATTGAGTATGCGGAGTGAATGAAATTTATTGGGTTAATCTAACAAGACAGTCAGTGGATACAAGATCGTAAGTACAAAGCAGTATTGAAGATTAACAATTTGGGTTGTTCGGGGTTCTCTATAACGTCTAGAGACCTACCGACTGAGGCAAAAAGGACTTCGACAAGCAGTTGAAGAGCATCCATATAGATTTACAGTACATTGTTGTAGTCGTTTATATTCCAACAGTCAAAACTGATAGACTGCTTGACTATCGGCGAATCTCCATACTACCTTCTATACTAGACGCCCGGCGTGTTCTCGAGCAGGAAAGCACGTAATACGAAAAAAGTTGTGAACCCAACGTGAAAGCTTGAGGTAGAAGGTATTGGATTTTAATTGATTTTATCTTTATTTTTATGGAAAACGAAAATAAAAATTTTGAAGGATTTTTGGGAGGAGTTCCTGGTGTGGACTCTTCTAAAGGACAAGGTATGCACATGGATCCGTCTATTGCTAGTTTGTTTCAAGCCTTCTCATTGTCAATGCAGCAACAGCAAAGCAATGATCGAAAGGAAGCTTTGGCAACCAAAGCATTGCAAGCAGTGGTCAATAAAATTGATCAATTTGATGGGAGGAATATTTCAAGGTATTTAAGATGTTATGTTCGTGAAATGGAATTAAATCAGGATTCTGAGAAGAAAATGGTTGCACTATTTGGACTTGCCACGATACCGGAGATAAGAGACCACATTACATCGATTACGGATCGTTATGGGAATTCATGAGAGGATTTTTCACATGCATTGAAAGACGAATATTTCTTAGAAGATACTGATCGCGTTACTAAGAAGCTGTTTCTGGAATGGATTGAACGGCCCAATAAGAATTTGCAAGCAACAGAGCTACTAAGGAAATTTGAGAGGTAGTACTCTCAATTATCGAAGGTAGAAAAATTGACATTGGAGTCGAACAAAGTTGATCTATTTCTTCAAGTTGCTGATGGAGAATTGCATGAGAAATTAGAACCCCTTCTTGAAGACAAAGAAGAAGATGAAGGATTGACAACGAAGTGGAAGAACGTTGAAGATGCGATGGGGTTGCTTACAAAAAAAGAAAGGAGGAGGATAGGAGCAATATTCTGAAACAGTACAAGCACCCAAAGCTCCAGTACGTACAACACCACCGACAATGCCTACAGTTCAACCTTTGACATCCTTGTCAAAGAAAGCAGATATGGGGATGGAAGAAATTATACGAGGAATGCGAGATCTTCAAATCAAATTGGCAAGACTTGAAGAGAATACTTCTATAAACAATTCGAAGAATGTTTCAAAACAAGGATATGTACAAAGATGCATTTGGTGTGATGATGCTTCACACACAAGAAAAGATTGCAATGAATTTAATAATATGATACGGCATGGAATTATTTGCTGGAATGATGGGAAGATAGCATTGAAAAATAGAGAGGATCTTCTTCAAACCAATTTTGGCAAGGGAAGAATGAGAGCATTGGTTCAAGATTACTTAAAAGAGCATGAAACAGTAGCACGAGAAAGTGCAAGTTATGGTGCTAGAGTAGATGATGAAATTGGTGGAAGTACGGAAACTAGTGAGTTTTGGGCTTCTGCCGTTTTTACAATGCAAGAAGGGAAATTACCTCGAGAAGCGCTATTGAGAACTGCAGCTACAATACGAGGTAGAACAGATTGGGAGGATCCTGTTGAGTCTCTTTCAGTTCATGCATATATTGCTAAGAGCCAACATGAAGCTTTGATGGAAGAAAAAAGATGAGAAAATTTTGATGATACTAGAGAAGGAAATTCTTTTAAGAGGCAAACTCGAGGAGACAAGGCTCGGGAGGCAGCTTCACAAGAATTGCCTGTAAAGGATACCTCAGCATCATTGGGAGAAAAAACAACGGAGACAAAAGATAAGGGCAAATCAATTGCTTATAAGCTACTTTCTGACATTGAAGCGGCAACAAATTTGAAAGGGGTGTTGGAAGAAAGTATATTAAACGCTAAGGTGGAATTCACATTGAAAGAAGTCTTGGGAATTGCAAAGAAGGAGTTTCATGATGTTATCATTGACAGCATTAAGCGAAAGAGGCAATTAATGAGCGAAACTGGAATGAGTCATGCTATTGATGCAAGAATATGTAGAGATGAAGAAGAGGTTGATATTGGTTACAAGCAACCAACAAATGAAAAGAATGGGTATAATCAGTGAGTACGTTTCGAAGATTCTAGTGACAAGGAAATGGAAACTTTGAGCCATTATACTCGAAAGCATTGGGCAAGGGCAACTACTGAGGTATTGGTGAAGGTAGGAGATATAGAGGAACCAATAGTTGCTTTGGTGGACCACGGTTCTGAAATAAATCTCATGTCTAAAGATCTTTATAAGAAGCAAAAATGGCCAATTGATATGGAAAATGGATGGGCAATACGAGCAGCTAATAACACACGGGGCGAATTATATGGAGCTTGTCCAGATGTCAAAATTCGGATTGGAGATGTTGCGACGGAGCAACATTTCTTCGTTCAAGATACAACGTCTTATCCGTTGATTTTAGGACAACCTTATATCACGGCAACACGGATGGAAACAAAAGTACTTGATGATGGTTCTGCTTATGCAAGGGTATGGAGCGAAGATGGGAGGAAAGCTGTACAATTTCTAACAGTACCTCCTAACCATGAACGGAATCGAGATAGGTTGAGGGAGAAACCATTGTCAAAGATTGTTGAAGGATTTAAGGATTTTGGGAAGGTACCACTGTAAAGCGAGATTATAGAGGTATAAAAGAGGAGGTACTCTTGCGAGATAAAGGTGCCTTTGATGCGAGTTTTATTGGTATATTGGAGAATGGAAATATTATGTATAAGAAAGTTGATGATTTTAAAAGAAAAGAAAGAAAAATATTATATAATATTGAAGGACAATTACACAAGATAGGTACATTGCAAGATGATGAGAGGATTTTGGGTGTTTATGAAGAAAATGGACTGGAAGATTCATTGGATTTGATTACATCTATTGGGTTAGGGGATAATGATAAGATTGTTGAGATTCATTCGAGAGAGGTTTATACCATGCTTGAATCTTTTCAAGCACCAGAAGTCACAGTAGAGACGAGATATAAAATGGCAGATAAGAAGGTAAAGCTTGTTGCCGGACCATTACAAGAGCATTCTAAAGAACAAATGGGAGAAGCATCAAAAGAAGCAAGTTTAAGAGATCCAATGAGTATTGGACATCAGTTTACTGAAGAGACTTTTGAAGAATTGAAGATTGGTTCTGATGGTTCTTTATTGCCGGAGGAAATTACTTGCTTCAAAAAGATGTTGGCTAAACAAGGTAGATCGTTTGCCTTCGAATCTCATGAAATTGGGTGTGTAGATCCAAATATTATAACACCTATGGTTATCTTCACTGTACCACATGTACCTTGGAATCTAAGACCGATTCCAGAACCGATGACATATTTACCTAAATTGGTGGAACTATTAAAAGAAAAGATAAAGATGAAAATATTGGAACCTTCATTTGCGCCGTATTCTAGTCGATGGTTTACGGTACCTAAGAAGAATGGGTCACTACGGTTTATTCGAGATATGCAGCCGGTGAATGCTGTAACTGTCAGGAATGCAGAAATTGGACCTATTGTGGATGAATTTGCTGAGGCGTTTGTTAGAAGGGCGATCTATTCAATGGGTGATTTGTATTCAGGTTATGATGAATTTCAACTTGCGGAAGGAAGTAGAGTTATGACAACGATGAGGATACGACTTGGATTGGTTAGAATGTGCACTCTTCTTCAAGGCGCGACCAACTCAGTTGCGCATATGATGAATGGGATGAATAAGGTATTGAGAGATTTTATTCCGGAAAAGACTATGCCTTTTCTGGATGATGTTCCTAAAAAAGGGTGCAGAGAAGGAGACAAGGATGAAACTTTAGATACGAGGGGATGTCGCAGATATGTTGTTGATCATATACAAGATTGTGAAAAGATTTTAACTCGGCTTGGAGAAGTTCATCTAACATGATCGGACATGAATTCCGTATTTGGAGTACGAGAGGTTGTAATTGTTGGACATTTATGTGGATCTTACGGAAGAAAACCAGATCCGACTAAAGTTGATGCAATTGGAAGGATGAAAGAGGATTGTGATTCTTTAACAGAGGTTCGCAGGTTTTTGGGTGCATGTATATTTTATCGAATCTGGGTTCCTCATTATGCTCATATAGCGGATCCATTATATGAACTGTTACGCAAGGCTACCAATTTAAATGGAAAGAAAGGCATATTGAGGCAATGCAAAGATTGAAGCAATTATTGATGTCACCTCCAATATTTAGGAAGGTTGATTATAAGTGCAATAGAGTAGTGATTCTTACTGTGGACGCTAGTCGAATTGCCGTTGGATGGGCTGTGGATCAAGATGATTCAAATGGGAGTAGATTTGCAGTTCGATTTGGGGCTAAAGTTTTAAGTATTCGTCAACGTGCATATTCGCAAGTCAAAAGAGAACTTTGGGGAGTCATTTCGGCTATGAAAGCTAAAAAGGGCTATTTGATTGAGATAGTTGTAGTAATTGAAACAGATTGCTTGCCATTGCTTGAAATGATTATTAACTGTTTAACGCCAAATATTGCAATGTTGAGATGGATTGCTTATATTAAGTCACTAAATCCAGAATTTAAGCATATCACTGGGAAGGACAATTTAGTAGCAGACATGCTATCTCGAGCAAGATACGAGAGGGAGGACGAAATGGTTGAAGACATTGATGATGTCGGATTGAAATTCTATTCAATATAAAATCTCAACAAAGAAGACAAGCTATTTCTTGAAGAATCTTATGAAGGAGAATTATTGGATATTGGTCATTATTTGAATACCTTGACTAAGCAAGGGAATTGGTCTACAGAAAAATTCAAACAAACAAGAAAAAAAGTATATGGATTTTTACTTCGAGATGGATTCTTATGGAAGAGACCGCAGAAAGGAATTGGGATGCCACAGCGAGTGATAGGCAAAAAGGAAGAAAGACTAAAATTATTAAAGGGGTTTCATGATAGTTTATGGGCAAGGCATAGAGGAATCTGGGCTACTTTTGCTAAACTCAAGGAACGATATTGGTGGAAAAATATGTATCGAGATGTGCTCTCATTTGTAGAGTCATGTGAAATCTGTCAATCGTATTCTAATATCCGACATCGAGATGGTCTTCATCCTACGTATCCTTTGGCTATTTATTTTAAATGGGTTGTTGATTTGGTTATTATGCCGGTTGGGTTATGGCAGATGAGATATTTGGTTTTAGCTCGTGAAGATTTATCAAATCAAGTAGAAGGAAGAGCATTGAGGACAAAATCTACAGAGGAAATTTGTAGGTTTTTGCTTGAAGATGTCATTTGCCGTTACGGGTGCGTAGGAAAAATCACTGCAGATCGTGGAGAATTAAATGCACAAGAAGCTCGTAAGTTCTTTGAAAGATGTAGAGTTAAACTATCACTGACTACTGCTTATAATCCAGAAGGGAATCAAAAAGCGAACGTGGTCACCCACCGATTATGAAAGCATTGGTTAAAGCTTGTAATGGGAAAGTTAAAGAGTGGCCACGGCTTTTGTCATTTGCATTATGGGCTGATCGAACAACACATAGCTCGATGATAGGATATATGCCAGTAGAACTTATGACAGGTCAAAAACCAATTATGTCGATTGAAGAAAAGGTACTTACAAGGAGTATGCTACTATGGGAAGATGGCTTGAGAAGAGAAGAACTTCTGGCTATTAGGATTCGACAATTGGAGCAAAGAACAGAAGATGTCCAGATAGCATTGGGAAGGATAAAAAGAGCAAGGTTACAAAACAAGGTGCGATTCGATAAGCAACATCGATTGAGACCAAAAGCAATCGAGGAAGGTGACTGGGTACTTGTTTATGACAATAGTCTGGATAATCAACATAGTACTTTGCGGAAATTCTCAAAACGTTGGTTTGGACCATATGTGGTAACGACTGTTCATGATAATGCGACTTACTCATTACGGGAGTTAGATGGTACAAAATTGAAAATACCAATTGCAGGGAAGTGAGTAAAAATATTTAAACGAAGACACGCAGAGATGAATATGGAAGACCTTAATGAAGGTATAGAGATTCCGCAGTAAGAAGATGAAAGTGATTTGGATAATGAAGGTGACGAAGACGAACTGGACAAAGACGTAGAGGATATATTTTGAAGCGAACAGCAATTGGGTAAATTGGTGCATATCGGAGGATGCACAGGTTCAGAGGGGGGTGGATGTCGTGTTGTAACACGAGTATACAGTGAAAATAAAAAGAAAGGGGAATTTTATTAATATTCAGTTACCTCGAATATTGGGAGCATCGACCAACTCCAGTGCAAATACTGAGTGGTCAGGTTCAGTCGCTCCGTTACAGTCAGCCGGGGCATACTGAAATGCTCCATTCGATTCCAATAACGAGAGTCAGCAGGAAGAGAAGGGCCAATTCACACGACGGGTTCGAAGAGCCAATTGGATCCAATTTTGAGAATCCAATCCGGGTCCTCTTATCCAATATGAGACTTGAATTGGCCGGTCAACCCAATACAGTCTAATTACGGGAAATCCAGGTCTTATTATGGGTCTTAGCCAATTTGACGCGAGGATCAATTTGACCCAATTACGGGAACATCCAGGTTACTACGGGCATCTTTCCCAATACGGAACCTGAATTGGTCGGGCGACTCAATGTGGTCCCGATTACAGGATTCGATTCTATTTCAGGCTGTCCTGTTCTCTGTGCCATTTTAGGGAACGTTGTTTTCGGTAAATGGATTTCTTAAAGGTAAAAACAGAGGAGAAAGCTCTGACGGCGAGAGCCTATTTCGGATCCAAGCTTGACGGCGAGAGCCAATTTCGGATCCAAGCTTGACGGTGGGAGCCAATTCCACATCCAAGACGGAAGATTGAAGAAATTCAGGGGATAAGGTTAGGGGGGATATAGTTTTGAAAGGGGGGTTTTTTTTTTCTCTCTGGGAATCGGGGGGGAGCTAGTTTCAAGCTTTTGCAAGGTTACTAGTTCGGTTTTCATTGGAGGTTTTTGAAGATCAAGGGAATTAGAGAGGAGAGCTTCATGCTTCGGGTCGGTGAAGGAAAGACATAGAATTTGGGTTTTTCTTCTTCGTAGAGTTTTGGGAAGACTGAGGCAATCGTTGCTGAAGTCAGTATTGTAATGGTGAATCGGGATTTTTAATGAATTGGGTTTGAATAATCTTGACTGTTTTGTGAAATCGAGTCACGCCTGTGATTGAAGGATTAAAAGGGTGTCTATAGGATTGAGTATGCGGAGTGAATGAAATTTATTGGGTTAATCTAACAAGACAGTCAGTGGATACAAGATCGTAAATACAAAGCGGTATTGAAGATTAACAATTTGGGTTGTTCGGGGTTCTCTATAACGTCTAGAGACCTACCGGCTGGGACAAAAAGGACTTCAACAAGCAGTCGAAGAGCACCCGTATAGATTTACGGTACATTGTTGTAGTCGTTTATATTCCAGTAGTCAAAACTGATAAACTGCTTGACTATCGGCAAATCTCCGTACTACCTTCTATACTAGACGCCGGGCGCATTCTCGAGCAAGAAAGCACGTCATACGACAACGGCGGTCAAAGAAGACAACATGTCAGAAAACGAATTCGTCTAGCTACAATAGGGACCGTGCAGCTGGAACCTTGTACAATTCCTAATGAAGGTCTTATCCTCTCCTCAGAACCCTCTTCTTGTTTTATAATAGACTTATATTTAGGACCTAAGAATTACAAAGCCTCTGCTTTATTAGATTCGGGAGCCTTAGCATGTTTTTTAGATGAACAATTTGTTAAAAGTCGTAAAATACCCTTTATACAGAAATCTAAACCAGTACATGTAGAAGTCATAGATGGTCGTCCCTTGTCTTCTGGAGATGTCACTCATGAAACTCATCCTATAAAAGTAACAATAGACGGTCATGATAGCTACATAGCTTTTAACATAATTAAATCCCCGTCCAATCCAGTTATTTTAGGTTTATCCTGGCTAAAAAAATATAACCCTCGAATAGATTGGAATTCGTGTAAACTTGACTTTTCTCAAAGCGTTATTAATAGTTCTACCAACCAAGTAAAAAATTATAAGTCTAGTATAGTAAAACCCGTACTGATAGGTGTAAAAGCATTTATACACGCAGCAAAAGAAGGATCAACTTTCGCTATTTATGCTGCACCTATTTCTGAAAACGTAAAGACTTCAATTGGCATTCCAAGTCAATATCAGGAGTATCAAGACGTTTTTGAGAAAAAAAATGCAGATATTCTTCCTGAGCATCGCCCATATGATTGTTCAATCGACCTCAAGGAAGGAACTCAGCCACCATTTGGACCAATTTACAGTTTATCGCAAGATGAAATGGTTGAACTCAAGACATATATTGACGAGAATTTAGCGAAGAATTTCATACGCCATTCAAAATCTCCAGCAGGAGCTCCAATTCTATTCGTAAAGAAAAAAGATGGATCTTTACGAATGTGTGTTGATTATCGAGGACTCAACAAGATCACAATCAAGAACAAGTATCCATTACCTTTGATATCAGGACTCCTTGACCAGTTGAATCAAGCTAAGATCTATACAAAAATAGATCTAAGAGGAGCATATAATCTAGTATGGATCAAAGAAGGAGATGAATGGAAGACTGCGTTTCGAACCAGGTATGGACATTTCGAATATAATGTCATGCCCTTTGGACTCACGAATGCACCAGCTGCTTTTCAACATCTCATGAATGATGTATTTCATGAATTCTTAGACAATTTTGTCGTCTACTATCTAGACGATATCCTGATCTATTCTAAGAACGTCGAAGAACATGAAATACATGTTCGTCATGTATTACAAAAACTTAGAGATGTAGGATTGTACGCCAAGATGGAAAAGTGTGTATTTCACACTACTCAAGTTGACTTTTTAGGATACATCATTTCAAATGATGGTCTCATGATGGATTCTAAGAAAGTCCAAACAATCATAGATTGGAAGATTCCAAGGACAGTAAGAGATGTCCAATGTTTCTTGAGATTTGCCAATTACTATCAGATCTTCATCAAAGATTTCTCACGAGTTGCAGCTCCACTTACGCGCTTGACTAGTAAAGATAAATTCGAATCGAATCAAGAAGCAGAAGTAGCATTTGAAGCCTTGAAGACATTGTTTGTCTCTGCACCAGTCTTATATTGTGTTGACTTTTCCAAGACATTTTTTATGGAAACAGATGCATCAGATTTTATTACAAATGCCTTGGGTGCAGTTTTATTACAAATGGGAACAGATGACAAACTTCATCGGATAGCTTTTCATTCAAGAAAATTCTCAGCAGCCGAGATCAATTATGAGATCCACGATAAAGAACTTCTTGCGATCGTGGATTCCTTTCAAGAATGGCTTCATTATCTAGAAGGCGCTTCTAGTCCAGTCACTGTGTATACAGATCACAAGAACCTCGAGTATTTCATGTCAGCACGTGTGTTGAATCGTCGTCAAGCTCGTTGGAGTATGTCTTTGTCAAGATTCGAGTTCATTATCACTTATCCCTCAGGAAAACAACAAGGTTTGTCTGATGCCCTATCTAGACGTTCTTATTTTATACCTAAAGGAGGAGATGCAGTTTTTGAGCAACAAAGAACGGTCCTCTTGAAACCGGAGCAATTTCATCTCCGAGCAATGAAATCAACATTGACTGTTGATTCAACTTTTCTCAAGCAAATCCAGTCCTGTATGTCCTCAGACCCTCTTGTTTATGATATCGAGAATAATTCTTCCAAGTCTCATGATCCTTCTAAGTTCGAGTTCAAGAATAATCTATTATATTTTGAAGGATGCCTATATGTTCCAGAAGGAGAAGCACGTTTACGTGTTCTTCAAGCACGTCATGACTTTTCAGCAGCAAGGCACTTTGGATATAATAAGACTTTGGAACTCATATCAAGAGATTTTTGGTGGCCACAAATGTGGAAGTCAGTCAAAGACTTTGTACAATCATGTGATATTTGTTCAAGATCAAAAATTCCTCGTCATCGACCTTATGGACTTCTTCAGCCATTACCTATACCAAAACAACCATGGTCTTCTGTTTCTATGGATTTCATCATAGATCTTCCAAGCTCAAGATCTTATGATTCTATATTTGTGATAGTAGATCGTTTCACCAAGATGGCACATTTTGTGCCATGTACAAAATCTATCACAAGTGAAGAAACAGCTAAGCTTTTCATTGATAATATCTATCGCTATCATGGATTACCTAAAGATATCATATCGGATAGGGGAACTCAATTTGTGTCAAGATTTTGGAGGACCCTTTTCAAGATTTTAAAAGTGGACATAAAGTTATCTTCGGCTTTCCATCCTCAAACTGATGGACAAACAGAGCACGTAAACCAAGTCTTGGAGCAATATTTAAGGTGTACTATCAACTACCAACAAGATGATTGGACAACCCTTCTGCCATTGGCAGAGTTTACTTATAATAATACGGTACATTCTTCCACGCAACAAACATCTTTCTTTGCCAATTATGGCTATCATCCACGACTTGATACTTTTGATTTTTCAAAAGTTGATAATCTTGCAGCAGAAGATATGGCAAATCGGTTGTCAGAGTTACATGCAATAATGAAGACGGAATTGAAGGAAGCTCAATAACGACAAAAGATAAACACAGATCTATATCGTAAGGAGCAACCACAACTCAATGTGGGTGATAAGGTATGGCTACTTTGTCGCAATATCAAGACTAATCGACCTTGTGACAAGTTGGACTATCGTAGGCTTGGCCCCTTTTCTGTTTCTGAACAGATCAACCCAGTTGCATATCGATTACATCTACCGGAGTCAATGAAGATCCATCCTATATTCCACGTGTCTCTTCTTGAACCATATAAGATAGTGGATATACAATGAAGAAGACAAATGCCACTGCCTCCTATAGAAGTAGATAATAATGAAGAATTTGAGGTGGAAGAGATATTAGACTCAAGGCGGCACCGAAATAAGCTGGAATATCTTGTTCATTGGCGCGGATATGATATTAGTGAACGCACATGGGAGCCATCCAGGAATCTAGCAAATGCATCAGCTAAAGTCAAAGTTTTTCATCAATGACATCCATCAAAACTAAGATGAAAATTTCTCTTATAAAAGAGATAAGATTGAGGCAAGATAACATTCAATTTTCTATCCTTGTTTGTAACTTCTTTGCATTTGTGATGCTAATTAGATGGAGAGTCAATAACCAGCGGATTCAACTCAAGAACCTTCGTTTGCTGACTTGTCGGATGAGACATTACGATTGTCACAACCTTCAAGACGACGCAATCAAGATGAAGATCTTCAAGAACGACATGTTCTTCCTCGAACAGATGGTGAGATACAACGCGTTTGGTATCACGATTTGGGAAGGGACTCTCAATGTTTGGTGATTTTGCTAGAGGTAGGAACAACTCCTGATGGTGTTCCAAATATTCTATTCGAAGGAAGTTACGAAGGCCTCAACCATGATCAAATAACTGGTTGGTCTTCGCACCCTGGTATGGGATACTACCGATGGTTGAGAGGCCCTATCAATCATCTTCGAAGAGAACAGAGATCAGAGTATGTGGCGAATACAATTCGTCGCATCATAGATTTCCTCAACATATGATGACCGCTCCTCGTGGAACTCGTCTCTAGAAGGAGGGGATAATGTCATGGCCATAATTATGTAAGCTAATAATTACATATAGAAATAGGTAGAAGTAAGTAAAAGTAGATAAAAGTAAGTTAATTCTATAATATTTAATATAGAAGCTTCCTAGAAACTTCCTAGATGCTGCTTTGACTTCATAGATGTCTTTAATTGACTTTTTGGATTAGAAACGTGGTCAACAAGTTGGCCATGTGCCACACATGTTGTTAGCTTGAAGATCAAGCTAACTATATGGCCGACACGTAGAAAAACTTGCCTTGTAAGTCAAGGCATGTGTCCTACAAAGTCAACACATATTAGAGGTCCTATAGAACGTCGCCACGTAGCCCCTAGTTAGATAGTATATATAGAGACAAGAGTGAAGGCTTCTTCACTCTTGTCAACTCCTTTCTTGCTCCTAGTCCAGGTTCAAGAGTCTTTAGTTTCTTGTCTTGTGGCAATAGCCATTCCAGTTTCCTTTTAATATACATAGTTGTTTATAATTTGATTTATTATATCGAGATAGCCTTTTTGTGTATATTTTCCCTCATCGAGTCTTTGTCCTTGACACCACATCAACACCTCTTCAATACATACATTCGAAAGTAGAAGATATGTAAATTGATGCAATACGTTTCAAACTTCTTACTAAGAAAGAAAAGACTTGTCGTCATGCAAAAGGATTATGTTTATATTGTGGAGAACGAAAACACACTGCTTAATATTGTCCAAAGAAATGACGCAACCACAAAATGAGGAGTGTGGCTATGAAAGAAGACAATATGTCAGAAAACGAGTTTGTCCAGCTATAATAGGGATCATGTCATTGAAACCTTGTACAACATCTAATAAAGGTCTTATTCTCTCCTCAGAGTCCTCTCCTTGTTTTACATTAAATATTATTTTAGGACCTAAACATTACAAAGCCTCTGCCTTGTTAGATTCAGGAGTTTCATCGTGTTTCTTACATGAAGAATTTACTAAAAGACATAGCATATCTTTAGTAAAGAAAACTAAACCTGTTCATGTAGAAGTCATAGATGGTCGTCCATTGTCTTCTCAAGATATTACTCATGAAATCCTTCCTATAGAAGTAATAATCAATGGTCATAATAGTTTTGTAGTATTTAATATCATTAGATCTCCCTCTAATCCAGTCATTTTAGATTTATCGTGGTTAGAAAAATACAATCCTCAAATAGATTGGATTTCCCAAACTCCTACTTTTTTTAAAAGTATAACTAACAGTGTAGTTAATCAAGTAGAGAGTCATAAGTCCAGTTCAATTAAACCCATGTTTATAGGTACAAAAGCTTTTTTGCATGCTGCTATGAAAGAATCACCATATATTATTTATGCCACACCTGTTTCTACAAGTGGAAAGACTTCAAGTGGCACTCCAAGCCAATATGAAGAATTTTAAGATGTATTTGAAAAAAAGAATGCAGATACACTTCCGAAACATTATTCCTATGATTGCTGAATTTACCTTCAAGAAGGAGCACAACCGCCATTCAGACCAATTTATAGTTTATCACAAAATGAGTTGACTGAACTCAAGGAGTATATTGAAGAAAATCTAGCCAAGAATTTCATACGCCAATCAAAATCTCTTGCACGAGCTCCAATTCTATTTGTAAAGAAAAATGATGGATCATTGTGGATGTGTGTTGATTATCATGGATTCAAAAAGATTACTATCCAGAATAGGTATCTACTACCTTTAATATCTAGACTTCTTGATCAACTGAATCAATCTATACAAAAATGGATCTCTGGAGAGCATACAATCCAGTACGCATCAAAGAAGGAGATGAATGGAAGATTATGTTTCGAACTAGATATGGACATTTTGAATATAATGTCATGCCTTTTGGACTTACAAATGGACTAGCAGCTTTTCAACATCTAATGAATGATATTTTTTGAGAGTTTTTGGACGATTTTGTAGTCTGTTATGTAGACGACATCTTTAACTATTCTAAGAATCCAGAAGAATATGAACTTTATGTTCGTCATGTGTTACAAAAATTAAGAGATGCAGGACTCTATACGAAGATAGAAAAGTGTGTATTCCATACTACTCAAGTCGATTTCTTAGGTTACATCATTTCAAATGATGGACTTATGATGGATCCTAAGAAAGTTTAAACTATTATAGATTGGAAGATTCCAAAAATGGTAAGAGATGTTCAATGCTTTTTGGGATTTGCTCACTACTATCGAATCTTCATCAAAGACTTCTCTCGAGTTGCAGCTCCACTTATACATTTGACTTGTATAGACAAATTCCAATAGAATCAAGAAGCGGAAGTTGCTTTTGAATCTTTGAAGACAACGTTTGTTTCTACACCAATCTTGTGCCGTGTTGATTTTTCCAAAGCATTCTTTATGGAAACAGATGCATCAGACTTTGCTCTAGGTGCGGTTTTGTCACAAATGGGAACAGATGACAAACTTCATCTAGTAGTCTATCATTGAAGAAAATTCTCAACAGCAAAAATCAATTATGAGATCTATGACAAAAAACTTTTTACAATTGTAGATTCTTTTGAAGGATGGCGTCATTATCTAGAAGGTGATTCTAGTCCAATTACCGTATATACAGATCACAAGAACCTCGAGTATTTCATGTCAGCATGCATATTAAAGCGTCGTCAAGCTCGTTGGAGCATGTCTTTATCAAGATTCGAGTTCAACATCACTTATCGGCCAAGAGAATAACAAGGTTTGTCCAATGCCTTGTCTACACGTTCTTATCTTGCACCAAAAGAAGGAGATGCAGCTTATGAGCAACAAAGAATGGTCTTCTTCAAGCTTGAGCAATTTCATCTTCAAGCAATAAAATCAATATTGACTGTTGATTTAACTTTTCTCAAGAAAGTCCAGTTAAGTATGTCTTCAGACCCTCTTGTTCATGATATTAAGAATAATTCTTCTAAATCTCATGATCCCTCTAAATTTGAACTCAAGAAAAACCTACTTTATTTCGAAGGACACCTATATGTTCGAGAAGGAGAAGCACATTTACGTATTCTTCAAGCTCATCACGACTTTCCAGCAGGAAGATATTTTAGATACAATAAGACTTTGGAGCTGATATCTAGGGATTTTTGGTGGCCTCAAATGTAGAAGGTAGTCAAAGATTTTGTACAATCATGTGATGTTTGCTCAAGATCAAAAATTCCTCATCATCGATCTTTTGGACTTCTTCAGCCATTATCCATTCCAGAACAACCATGGTCTTATGTTTCTATAGACTTCATTACGGATCTTCTAATCTCAAGTTCTTATGACTCTATATTTGTGATAGTAGATCGTTTTATCAAGATGGCACATTTTGTACCATGTACAAAATCTATCATAGGTGAAGAAACAGCTAAGCTCTTTCTAGATAATATCTATCCCTATCATGGATTATCCAAGGATATTATATTAGATAGGGGAACTCAATTTGTATCAAGATTTCGGTGGACTCTTTTCAAGATTCTAAAAGTGGATATAAAACTATCTTCGGTATTCCATCTTCAAACTGATGGACAAATGGAGCATGTTAATCAAGTTTTGGAGCAATTTTTAAGAAGTATCATAAACTACCAACAAGATGATTGGACAACTCTTTTGCCATTGGTAGAGTTTGCTTACAATAACACAGTACATTCTTCTTCAAAATAAACACCTTTCTTTGCTAATTATGGTTATCATCCATGACTTGATACTTTTGACTTTTCAAAAGTTGATAATCCTACTTCAAAAGATTTGGCGATTCATTTGTCAGAGCTACATGCAATGATGAAGGCGTAATTAAAAGAGGCTCAAGAATAACAAAAGGTCAATGCAGATGTCTATCAAAAAGAACAACCACCATTCCACTTGGGTGATAAGGTATGGCTACTTTGTCGCAATATCAAGACCACTCGTCCTTGTAACAAGTTAGATTATTGAAGGCTTAGACCATTTTCTATTTTTACACAAATCAATCTAATTATATATCGTTTATATCTACCAGAGTCAATAAAAATCTATTTAGTATTCCACGTGTCTCTTCTTGAACCATACAAGATAGTGGACATACCAAGAAGACGACAAGCTCCACCTCCTCCTATAGAAGTGGACAATAATGAAGAGTTTGAAGTAGAAGAAGTCTTGGATTCAAGGCAATGCTGAAATAAATTGGAATATCTTGTCCAATGGCATGGATATGATATTAGTGAATGCACATGGAAGCTAGTAAAGAATCTTGCAAATGCAGCAAAGGTGGTGGAGGCTTTTTATTGAGAACATCCATCAAACTCAAGATAAAAATCTTCTTTATAAAAGAAACAATATCTAGGCAAGATAACATTCTACTTTTAATCCTTGTTTGTAGCTTCATTTTAGTTGTGACACTCAAGAGATGGAGAACCAACAACCAGCAGATTCAGTTCAAGAGCCTTCATTTGTTGACCTACTAGATGAGACATTACGATTGTGACAACCTTCAAGACGATACAATCGAGTTAGAGATCTTCAAGAAGGACTTGTTCTTCCTCGAATAGATGGCGAGATACAATTCGTTTGGTATCACGATTTGGAAAGGGACTCTCGATGTTTGGTGATTTTGTTAGAGGTAGGAACAACTCCTCATGGTGTTCCAAATGTTCTATTCGAAGGAAGTTATGAAGGCCTCAACAATCATCAAATAACTGGATGGTCTTCTTGCCTTGGTATGGGATACTACCAATGGTTGAGAGGCCCTATCAATCATCTTTGAAGAAAACAAAGATCAGAGTATGTGGCAAATATAATTTTTTGTATCATAGATTTTTTCAACATATGATGACCGCTCCTCGTGGAACTCATCCCTAGAAGGGGAGGTAATATCATGGACATACTCATATACGCTAGTAATTACATATACAAATAAGTGCAAGTAAGTAAAAGTAGGTAAAAGTAAGTTAATTCTATAGTATTTAATATAGAAGCTTTCTAGAAGCCTCATAGACACTGCTTTGACTTCATAGGTGTCTTTAATTGACTTTTTAGATTAGAAACGTGGTCAACAAGTTAGCCATTTGCCACACATGTTGTTAGCTTGAAGATCAAGCTAACTATGTGGCTCACATGTAAAAAAACTTGTCTTGTAAGTCAAGGCATGTGTCTTACAAAGTCAACACATATTGGAGGTCCTATAGAATATCGCCACGTAGTCCTTAGTTAGATAGTATATATAGAGACAAGAGTGAAGCCTTCTCTTCTGTCAACTCCTTTCTTACTTCAAGTCTAGTGTCAAGGGTCTTTAATTTTTTTGGCTTTTGGCAATAGCCATTTTAGTTTCTTTCTTAATATACATATTAAGTTTTTTCTATTTTGTCATCTTTCTTTGAGAGAAGTCTCACTTGTTTATTTATTTTTATCATATTCTTTTCCTTGACAACATGTGATACGATGTAATACATGACTTGAAAGAATAAGCACACATTTTTTAACAACCAATTCACTAATAACTCTTTTAATGACAATAAGAAGTTAACAAATTGTATGACTTTAAAAAAATAAGTCAAATGAAAGAAGCATTATAGATAGTAAATGAGAAAATAATTAAATCTTTATTAATCTTTTTCATCAATATTTAGTACTAGTTTAAGAAGCTCTCTTTCAAATACTGATTTTGTGACATAGACATATAATCACAAACATACATATTTACTATTATATTTATCTATATGATTAGATAAGAATAAATAAAAATAGATAAAAATAGATTAATTTCATAATATATTCTATTAAAGCTTTTTAAAAGCTTTCATAGACATGATTTTGACTTTATATGTGTTTATAGTTGATTTTTAGGTTAGAAACTTATTCAACAAGTTAGCCACATGTCAAACATATAGTTAGCTTGTGGAACAAGCTAATTATGTGGAGCACACATAGAAAACTTGCCTTGCAAGTTAATACATGTGGCTTGTAAAGTCAACACATATTGAAGGTCATATAGAACTTTGCCATCTAATTCTTAGGTGGATAGTATATATAGAAGTAAGAGTGAAGCCTTCTTCACTCTTATCAACTTCTTTCTTGCTTTAGTCTAGATTTAAGAGTCTTTAATTTTCTTGTCTTTTGGCATAGCCATTCCAATTTTTTTTAATATACATATTTTTTTTTATTTCTATTTTTTCATGTTTCTTTAAAAAAAATTCGCTTGATTATTTTCTTTCATTAGATTCTTTTTATTAGAAAAATTGACAAGAATATACTTATAATATCACAACTTTATCTTTTCATGATTAAAAGTAGATTATTTTTTTTTCTTTTTGATAAGATATAAACATATTTGAAGTTGTGGATTATTTTCTTCTAAATTGATATTATTCTTAGTATTTTCTTTGGTCTCAAGTCCTCTCTTCCATTTGTCTTGAGAAATATTAGACATCTTTTCTTCTCTAAGTTTTATCATGACAAAAGTTTTTGAAATAAAGAGTGCAATGGCACAAATGCGAGAGCAATTGAAAGAGTTAATACTTGCAATATATCAATTCAATTTACCACCACAAGGAGCAACAAGAATGATAAGGAGTAAAGATGTAGAGATGATTGGAATTGCTTGAATATCTACACCAAATCATGTTTTTTTTTTTTTTTTTTTTTTTTTTTATAGTAGAATATCCTTCTAGTATTAAAAAACCAAGGGTTGCACTATCTAAGAAGTTTGATAGCATAAGATTTAAGTTTTGAAGATTTATCAATAAAATACAACTTGTGATTGAATTTCAACTCTAAAGCTATTCAATTCCAAGATTGTAAGTTAGATTCATTAATATACTTCTTTCAGATTCAATATTATTATTGTTTTTATTTTTTTTTGAGTGATGAGATCTAATATTGGATAATATGGAGGTTTTTTTTTGAAAATTTTTAATTTATATATAGAAAATATGATGTAATTTGTATTATAACTAATAAGATTATTATTTTGTAATAAGATAATTGATTAGTAATGTTATGTATTTCATAGTTTTGACAACTTGTAATTGATATCAAGTAGGATGATATTATACTTATTAACTATTTTCTCTTTGGATTACAATATGAGGTAAAAAATTGATGCTCAACTTACATGATCCTCGAATATTGAGTCAAATAATTGACTTTGTTGTGAAGTGTGACAATCAACTTTTTGAATTTCAATTTGAAAGTTGTAGAAGTATATCTCAATATTACTATGATTCAATGGCAACACCAATATCTCTTTAATATATACATTTGAAAATAGAGGATATGCAAGATGATATAGTATGTTTCAAATCTCTTACCAAGCAAGAAAAGACTTGTCATTGTCAAGAAGGATTGTACTTGTATTATACAAAATCTAAGTATACTGCTCAATATTATTCAAAGAAGTGATTCAACTACAAAATGAGGAATATAGCTATCAAAGAAGATAGTATGTCAAAAAATAAGTTTGTACTATAATAGGGACTATTATTGTATTATAAGAAGCCTTGCTTAAGAATTCACCAAGCACCTACTTGTGGAAGATAGAAGAAGTATTGCAACAATAAGATTCTAATTTTAATAGAATCCTAACTAACTCTAATTAAATCTTAATATTACTAATCAAGCTTTAATCAAATCCAAAGAAACATCAAAGAAATTAAAAAAGAAGCATGAAGAAATCCTAAAAAAATTCAAAGAAAGTATTGAAAAAAAATCCAAAATATATCTTAAATAAATTCCAATCAAATCTTACTTTAATTCTAATTAAAATTATAATAGTCTTTAAATAAATCCTAAGACAAATCTTACTTTAATTCTAATTAAATCATAATAGTTCTTACATAAATCCTAAGTCAAATCTTAACTAAACCCTAAATAAATCTTAATTTCTAACCAATTCCTAAATCCTAAATCAAATCTTAATCAAATTAATTTAACTGAAGAGTAATTTAGAACTTCAATATCATATATACCATTGATCTAGCTTAAGATTTTATACCCCTTTCAAAAACTAAATTGGCAACAAGCACACAAAATTTGAAGAAGATCAAACTTACCAAATAGAAGATCAAATCTAAATTCTGCTTGTATGTTGGCTGGCCTCCTACTCTAATCTAAATGTCAAACTTCTAGTCCCAATATCTCTTTCTTGAATCATTGAATTACCTCCAAAATATACTTAAACTATCGAAAATCAAGTTTAGTTTTCACACAAAAAAAATTCATTTCAATCCAATCAACAAATTTCTAAAGATCTTACAAATACTCACTAGTTGATAAATTCTAATTTTTGAAACCTTGATCCACAAAAATCTTTATACACTTGGATCTAACTATTCAATTGACTTTAAAATTTGCACACATACCAACAACTAAAACACCAACACATTGTCCAAAATTCACTTGTATATACATTATAATACTCAAGGAATTGTCAATTTTATAAATATTATTTTATTTTTAAAAATCTAATCCAATCAATAATATTATTAATTTTGAAAAATTTCTCAAAAATTAAATATTAATTCAATTGATATAAAATCAATACTTAAATTTTTTTTATTACAAGTTTATTCTCAAATACTACTTTCTAAACTATCAAAGAATCTTGGAGTCGCTATAGATATGCAATTTTGTACCTCAAGGTCTGATTTTGATCCAAGTTGAAATTGGTCCTCTTTGCATATCAATATTTGGTAATTTGAGGTAATTTTTACTTGAACCTATTAGTGACTTCCTTTTAAACATATCTGTGTTAATTATTTATTTTATTTACTTTAATTTGAAGTATTTATACCCCTATAAAGCAAATAGAAGTTTCTTCTCTAAAAAGTACTATTAAGACTAAAAACTTTATTACTTTCTTATCATTTATCTTTGTTTTTCTACAATATCTTTCTATTAGGCTCTTCTATAATAGCATCCATATTTTTATTTTTTTACCATATAATCATGTTACTATACAAGAATGCATATAAAATACAATGAAGATTCAACAACTGAGCTTAGGGAGAGAGTCTTTTTTTGGCTATACTTTTTATGTAATGCTTAATGGATTCTAAGCTAGAATGAAGGAAATATGGGAAGTTGAAGTAAGTACTTGCAATCTAAAGGCAATAAGTGATCCAATTTACTTGTGGTTATATTTTGAGCAATTTGGCAAGATTTTAGCTAAATATTTTTAAAAATATGTCTTATTATGTTAATAAACTTTATAATTTTTTTTTTTGCATGTAGAATTTGGATTTTTGAGGTACAGAGAAAATAATATTTGGATGCTTGTAAATTAGGATTTAAAGGATTTGCTAGGACTTTTAAGATGCCACATGATCCATAGTAGATTTTTGGTTCATATTTTATTATAATAAGGCTTAAGAATATATTCGAAATTATCTAGAAATTTTAGAGAAATTGAATGGTTAAATCAAGAGATATAAATTTCTAAAACTTGAAGAAAAAAAATCTTTTGAGAGAAAAAATGTTTTAAAAGGTGTGAGTGGAAATTTCACCCCTTTACTCAAATTACAAGATAGCCTCAATTAAGAGTTGCTTGTAATGAGTAATGTAAAGTGGAAGATGCAATGAATAAGAACAAAAGAAGAAACAACACGAACAAGTGAAAGGAATTTATACAAGCAAAATACATTCTAAAACTCGGTCACATTTTGTTCACAGAGATTCTATCAAATAAAAAATAAAAAGTAAAAGAAAAAAGTATATTTTTAGAAATTTAATTTTTTAAGCTTTCCAATGATGTAAGAAACATGTGAATCCGAATTACTATGAGTAAGTTATGAAGGTTTAAAAATAATAAGTAAATAAATAAAAGTTAAGTAAAAATATTTTACCTCAAGGGTAATTTGCTTATAGGTCAAGGGTTCGAGCCTCACCAAGGCTCACATGTAGTGTATATCGAGTGTCTAAAGAAGCCTTGAGGCCTTAGTGTTATCTTCCTACCTATACCCAAGGTGCTACAACCCATATTGAACTTATACACCTTCCTTCCTATAAGGACTAGACTAGCTGCTGGTCCTCCTATTTTCTACTAGTAAAACTCATTTTTTTTGTATTTTTGACTTCACCATGGTGTTTAAAAACATCCAATTAGCTTGAAAACTTGATAAGGCCTTCAAATCTTACTCCCTATCTTCATAATGGCTTCCAAAGTGATAAAATTTATTTTTACCAAGATCTTAAACATTGCTCTAAAAATTCCTAAAAAATTATAAATAAATTTTGGAAAATACTATATTATTTTTATAATACTAGTATCCATGTAAGACTATATTTTTCTACCTTTGTAATTTTTGATAATAATAAACATCAATTTAAATCCACTATAAATCCTATTTTTTATATCAATAACTAAAAAGACAAGAGGTTCTTTTTCATGCTTCTTCTAACTAATAATATTTATATTTTTTATAAATAGTACATATAGATAGAAGACCAATATAAATATTGGTCTTAATAAATAATCCTTAATACTCAATAATGAATAAAAATACTAAATCAAAGAAGATAATTACCTCCAAGACTTATTAAGACTCCATCTCTACTACTAACATTCTAATTTTCTATTTCTCAAAGGATTTCTATACTACTCACTATATATTGTGATTTAAAGCATTTTAAATGCATATTTTTATCCTAAAACAATAAGTGAGTCAATCTGATAACTCACACATGGTGACTATTTGGGACGACTTGTAAAGGAGAAGAATCTAGAACTGACCTTCTAAAATGCTATTGAACATAAAGAGGATTTTTCTATGGAAGTTCTTAACAACTACTCAAGACAAGAATGAGTGACTTACTATTAATTCGAAGGAACTAAAGTAGATTTTGTTCTATAGAATTAATCAAGAATGACAAAAAAAAAATTTAATCTAACTTAAGAATTAGTAATTATATATATATATATATATATATATATATATATATATATGAAAAGGATTCAAAGCTAAAAAAGTGATCTTTTTAGATTCTTCTTTTATATGAGAGGATTTTACTATCAACCTTTTAAGGCATATATTTTTGTTGGATGTTAAGATTGGTCTTTTTCTGCACTAACACTAGCTCATTAGGATAATCCATTTTTTTCAACTTGATGCAAATCCAAGACACTCATTTGACAACCTCTCATATGATCAATCATTCTATGCCCTTTGGATGTTTACTAAGATACATTCTCACAATTCTTAATAATTTTTTTTAGTTTTATTTTTATTTTTATTTATTTATTTATTTTTGTATGAAAGTTTCATTAAGAACTCATCTTCAATTAGAATATCTCTAATTGTTTGGAGAAAGAATTAAATTGAAAGGGAGATAAGACAATTAAATATAATTATAGCTTATCTTGAGGTTCAATATTTTAGCTGCTAAATTCCATCTGGTTTTGATAATTTGTCACTTAAAAAATTGAATAAGGATGAATTTGAGGATGAGCCATTTGACTTTGTGTATGATAAAAAATCACATTCTATATTCTTTACATCTATTTTCAAATATTTTGGTTGAAATTTTTTTGCCATTGAGTGTATGTAGCCAAACTGAATTGTTTGGAAAGACTTCTTTAACTAAATAGGGGCCTAATCATATGGCATCAAATTTTTCTGGGAAGTCTAATCTCCTAGCATCTTATAAGAAGACCAACATGCTAGGTGTTAAGATTCTAATCTTGTGTCGTTTGTCAAAGGTAATTTTTTTTTCTCTTTGAATTGTCTTTTTATGTTGAAAACTTTATCTTTTGGCTTCATCTAGATCTATTAATTGTTTTAATCTATCAATTAAAGATTATTTAGTTAACAATCTTTCTATCAAGGTATTTTGAAGGGAAGGAATTTCAAACTTGATTGATAAAATTGCTTCTATGCCATAAACTAAGGAAAAAAAGATTGCTTGGGTTGTCACTTTGAAGATCGTTCTATAAGCCCATAAGGTTGCAGGAAGCTTTGTATCCCAATCTCATTTCAATATTGTCACTATTATCTTAAGAATATTAATCAACATTTGGTTGATCCTTTCCATATATCCATTGGTATGAAGGTGATAAGAGGTAGTTTTTCTATGGTCAATTTTAAATTGATTAGTCAAGTCTTCTATTACTTCATTTAAAAAATACTTATTGTGAGTATAAATTTCACCCTTCTATCCAAATTACAAGATGACCTCAATTAAAAGTTTCTTATAATGGGTAGTATGAAGTAGAAGATGCAATGAACAAGAACAAAAGAAGGAAACAACACAAACAAGTGAAAGAAATATATACAAGCAAATACACTCTCCAAAACTTAGTCACAGTTTGTTCACTATATTTTCGTCCAATAAAAAGTAAAAATAAAAAAAAGAATATTTTTAGATAGGTAATTTTCTTATCTTTCCAATGGTATAAAAAACATATAAATCCGAATTACTATGAGTAAGTTATGAAGGTTTGAAACATCAAGTAAATAAACAAAAAGTTAAGTGAAAATATTTCAACTCAAGGGTAATTTGCTTATAGATCAAGGGTTCGAGCCTCACTAAGGCTCACATGTAGTATATAAGGGTGTCTAAGAGGGGCCACGAGGCCTTAGTCTTATCCTCCTAACTACCTTCAAGGTGCTACAACCCATATAGGACTTCTGCACCTCCCTTCCTACAAGAACTATACTAACTGCTGGTCCTTCTATTTTCTACTAGAAGGACCATTATTTTTACAATTTTGACCACACCATGGTGTTCTAAAACATCCAATTAGCCTAAGAACCATGTATGGCCTTCAAAACTTACTCCATTTCTTCATAATGGCTTCTCTAGTGGTAATAGTCATTTTTACCAAGATCTTGAAAATTATTCTAAAAATTCCTAAAAAATTCTAAATAAATTCTAAATAAAATTTTAAAAATATTATAATATTTCTATAATTCTAATATCCATTTAAGGCTATAATTTCCTATCTTGGTGATTTTTTATAGTAATAAAATTAATTTAAATCTACTATAAATTCTATTTTTTTATACCAATAACTAAAATGACATGAGGTTTTTTTTCATGCTTCTTTTAACTACTAAAATTTATAGTTTTTATAAGTAGTACATATAGATAGAACACCAATATAAATATTGGTCTTAATAAATAATTCTTACTATTCAACAATGAATAAAAATACTAAACTAATGTAGATAATTGCCTCTAAGACTTACTATGACTCCATTTCTACCACTAACATTCTAATTTTCTATTTTTATAAGGATTTCTATAGTACTTACTATAAGTTATGATTTAAAGTATTTTTAATGTATATTTTTACCTTAAAATAATAAGTGAGTTAATTTGATGATTCATACTTGCCTCTATCACTAATTAGAATTTTTGGACATCCAAATCTAGTGATGATGTGCTCATAGAGG
Organism: Physcomitrium patens; assembly: GCF_059467195.1. Lineage (NCBI taxonomy): Eukaryota > Viridiplantae > Streptophyta > Bryopsida > Funariales > Funariaceae > Physcomitrium > Physcomitrium patens. The sequence continues at coordinate 11,900,032 of NC_143430.1, read as the reverse complement.
AATTTTGCAACCTGCTTGGTGTCATTGGCTTTTATTGCCTTTGCCTCTGTCCACTTCGTCAAATATTCAGTTTCTACTACTATGTATTTTAACCCACTAGTGAAATTAGGATGAACCTCTATAATATATTCAATGTTCAATTTTTCAAATAGAACTAAAGATGAGGAGACATGGAGAGTAAGACTCATCCTTAAGTCATTCCTAGTATATCATTGACATGCATCATAGGCCTTGGTATATCTATGGGCATCTGAGAATAATGTGGGCCAATAATAGCAAGCTCTAAGGATTTTTTGGTCCAATAAGGTCCTTGAAAAATACCCCCCGCATGCATTATCATGACATGCCAATAGAATGGTAGGAATTTTGTTGCCCATTACATTCATCCTTAATATCTCGTCAATTCTACGTCTATATAATTTGCCCCAATCATGGCAAAGTATCTACTATTGATTCTTACCTTCCTACATTGTATTTTAAAAATATGAAAAGGCAAGGCTTGGATTGTCAAAAACTTGGCAATTAATTCATATCAAGTAAGAGCAGTTGAAATAATAAACAAGATTTCATCTACTAAGGTGTCGTCAATCCGGCCTTCACCAATTTTTTTTGACAACTTAGATAAATATTCTGCTTGCTTGTGCATCTTTTCACGCTTGTATTCTACTATATAATCAAATTCTTCTAGTAGAAGAACCCAACTTGCAAGTCTACTACTTAAATTAGTCTTATTCATAAGATACTTGATTGCCATGTGGTCTACAAAAATACTACTCGATTTAAGAGAAGGTAATGTCTAAACTTCTTAATAGGAAAAACCATGGCAAGACATTTCCATTTCATGGTAGTATAATTCTTCTCGGCACAATTCAATTGCCTATTAGTAAAGGCTATGGCATAGTCTTTGCTTCTCTCTCCACTTGCTTGATACAACGTGCTCCCTATGGCTATCGATGAAGCATCACAAAGCACATGAAAGGGTAATGACCAATTGAGGGGTCTTAAGATGGGAAAAGTACTAAGTTTTTCTTTGAAGATATCAAATGCCTCTTGGCATTTTTTACCCCATTCAAACTTCACATCTTTTTGTATTAGTCAAGTTATAGGCATAGACAATGTAACATAATCTTGTATGACTTCTTGATATCACCCTATATGTTCCAATGTCCTTTGTACTTCTTTTACTATGGGAGGAGGTTTTAAGTCTATAATAACTTTGACCTTTCTGGATAGGGTTCTCTACCCTTTTCTAACACCACATATCCTAGTAGAATTCTCTTTTGAACTACTAGGAATATTTTTTTAAAATTTAGTATAATCTTGGTCTTTCAATTATATTGAAGACTAGTCCAAACACATTCCAAATATTTTGTCTTAGAAGATTGGGTGCTAAAGTTGTCAATGAACACTATCATTGACTTGTGTAGAAGGTCAGAGAAGGCATAGGACATAGCCCTTTGAAATGTCATTGGAGCATTACAAAGTCTAAAGGCATCACTACATAAATAAAAGTAGTCCATGGCATAATGAAAGCAGTTTTGTGACGATCTTCTTGAGTTATAGATATTTGATTATATTCCGAATATTCATCCATAAATATATAAAATTCATGACCTGACACTTCTTTTGAAATGATATTAATAAAAGAGAGAGGAAAATGATCTTTTTGAGTACACTTCTTAAATTTCCTATAATTTATGCATACTCAAAGTTTTCCATTCTTCTTTTTGACTAAAAACATAAGTGAAATTCAATCCATAATTTCCACAAGTTGCATAAATCCTGCTTGGATTAGAATTCTAATTCTACCTTCACAATTAGTTGCAGATTGAGATTCATTCTTCTTTTTTTTTGTCTTATAGGAATTAAATTGGAAAGAAGAGGGATTCTATGTTTGGCTACTTCTAGAGGTATGCCTTTAAGATCTTTATAAGACCATGCAAATACATCCTTATATTCCATAATTAATGACTTGTAACTTATTATTTCATCCTTTGTCAATTGAATCCCTACTTTGATGAGTTTTGAATCTTCATTCTTCAAAGATACATCCATTAATTTGTAATCAAGGTTGTGCACATGAGCTTATTCTGTAGGGCCTTTATATGAATCATTTGAAATTTGTGGATAAATAACTATGTCATTTCCAGTTGTAAGACCACTAGAAGTTTATTTAAATTATAAGTATGGAGTAAAGTTACGTTCATCTATTAACGCATCTAACTCGTGAACTTGAGTGCTATCAAAGTTTAATCCAAAGATATCTTTAAAATTGATGTCATCTACCAAAGTTGCTAAATCCACTTCTACTTCATTGTTTTGTCAAGTGACAAAACTATCTATGAAGTTAACACTTATGACTTCATCTCTACTTGAAGTAGGATGAATTCTCTATCATCTTTCCAATCATATAGTCTTGGATCCATACAACTTAATGGAGTAGGTTGAATTACACTAGAATAAGTTAATTCCTTTCTTTTTAAATTAGCAAATGTCATTTTTTTTCTTTTAATTCATTTTTTGGTTGTGGGTTTAGAATCTCATCTTTTAAAGAATAAAATGATTTTTTTTACAAAAATAATCCTTTAGATTGAATGAAGATTTTTGTAAGATTTTCTAGTGGAATATAAATAATATGGGCTTTTTTACCACCTCAATCAATCTTGGCACTTGCTGCTCTTAACCATGGTCTAACTAGAAGCAGTAAATATGAATTTTTGCTAGGATGCATGTGTATAATATGGAATGTGAAGGAATACTCTTCATCCCATGTTATCATCTTACAACCACTAATTTGCCCCAAAAGAGTGTCTTAGCTTTGATTATCCATATTAATCACATAGGGAGAGAGTCCAGTGATACTAATTCCTATTTTTTCCATAGTTCTTACTGGCATAATATTTAATCTACTACCTCCATCCACAATGGTATAAGGTATGATTTTATCCACTATAGATACTTCTAACTTGATTTATTTTACTTTTTGTACCACTTGAATCATTCTAACATGGGCTTGAATTTTTTCCTTGGATCTTTGATATCTCTTAATAAGCAAGCCTATTTTAAAGACTTTTTCATTATTGGAGAAACCTCCAATAATTGAGCAATAGTTATGTTAGTATTGATTTTGTTCAAATCTTTTCATAAGTCATAAGATTTCCTTTGATTTTTGATTTTTTTTTTTTTTTTTTTTTAAAAGAATGAGATACCACCTTTTAGTTTAGGGATCCTAAGACCTTCCCATTCTTTTGTAGAGGAGGATTCTTTTATAAGGATTTTTTCTTTTTTTATCTTAGTTTTTTGAGTGGTGGTAGATTCTAAATTATGGAGCATTTTTCTTGCTTTCTTCACATTATCCATTGCCTCTCTTGTAACTTTTTTTATATCAAAAAAATGAAGAGAGTCTTCTAAATTATTTTTACTATCTATTGAAGTAAGAAGGAAAAGAATGGTATATCTAGACCTTATCATGACTGCCAACACTAGCATATTAGAAATTTCTTTGTCCTTACAAGGTGCTCCTTCACGAGAGATGTAATGTATGTGAAAAGATGATGATTGGTCTCTGAGAGGTTGAAAACCTTGTTCTTGAATTTATATTTCTAAATATCTTATATTTTGTGGATTTATTTCTTCATTTCATTGGATATATTGAAGTTGATCCACGTTTAATGAAATAAATTCTCTCTATGTATTTAAATTTGAAGGAGGATATTGGATTTGATGATTATTATTATTATAATCATAGAACAGGTTAGGAGGTCTTAAGGTATTATCCAGATTTGGATTTCTTGCTTCTTTGAATTGGACTTCGGCTTGTTATTGATAATTTTCTCATGGAAATTTTAAAGAAATCATCTTATTAAGTTACCTAAACATATTTATAAGATGGTTTCTCTCACAATTTTCATATACTATCCTATTTTCTATCCAAAAACTACCTAGTAGATGTCTTTTCCTGCAAAGGTGGTGCACCTAATGTTGTTGTCGTTGCAAGTTCTTAAAGCCATGGTTGGAATTTTTTCGAGGTTAGAATTGAGAATTTGAACCTATCATACCTTGGTTTTTATGAGGTGGAGCATATAATTGTAGCCCTTCCTAATTTTGTTGGTGATTTTACTGATTTGAGCAAAATTGACTTGTATGCCCTGATTGGCTACATTAAGTGCACTAAAGCCTTGAGGTATATCTATGAGATTTTATAGGAAGTAGGGCTTGGTTTGGATTTTGACTTTTAATTAAAAGAGTCATTTCTTCTTACATAACCTTCATTTATTGGACAAGTTCATTTTGGAACCCATGTTGGCTCTAAAGGACTTTGTTCTTAAAGTCCTTCTTCTATCTTTTTCTATCTTTTGGGTATGTTAGTTCAGAAAGGTTGGAAGGCAATTTAACCTCTAAAGGTATTGAATAGTGGTGTATAGGTAAAAATTGAGTTCTCTCAGTCATATATGAATACTTTTGAGAATTTCCTATGTTTTGAGCATGTATTAGGATGAAGCTGGGTATTCTATGATCTTCTTTCTTATATATTCGCTCTTGTTGCTTATTGATATTTTCAATTACTCGAGCTAATTTTTTGGCCTCTTCTAAATTATCTAGTCTTTCTTTGAGGATCTCTCAAATTATTCCCTCACTATTAAACCTTTAAGTAAAGAAGTAGATGAAGGTATCATCCGTGAGAAGAGTTCCTACAAATCTATTTATTACAAGCTCAAATTGTCAAATGTATTTAGTGATTTCTTCCTCCTTTTCTTGTCTTAAAGAAAAAAGGACTGTGAAGGCATTGCTTTGTCCTATTTCTGGCCTAAACTTTTCTAAAAATACTTTCATAAGCATGTCCCATTTCTTAAAGGTTTGAGAGGAATATTTTCTATACCATTTATAAGCCCCATCTTGTAAGATATTTAAAAACCTCACAAGATAATAATCCGGATTGGTTATTAAACATGTCATGAAAAGTTCCATGAATCTTTCCATGTATACTAATGGATTATCATCTCTAGTCCCTTTAAATATAAGGAGGTTGTAGGAAATAGAAGGTGCTTACAATCCCTCTAGAATGACAATGGACAAACTTCTTTGCTGAACCAAGGGGTTTATAGGTATAGATTTTGGAGAGGCTTCTCTTCCACAATCTATTAAAGGGGAACTAGGTCTTGACTCTTTTTCTTCTTGATTTATTCCTAAGAAAAAATTAAGAGATTCTTGATCCAATATTTTTTTTTTCTACCACTTGGTTAGGATTTAATTCCAATGGATTGATGACAAATATGTCTTGTAAGGTTATAAGTAAATCTTGTTTGTCCAACCATTAGACCTCAATTCTTTTAAATTGTGGTATGGATTTTTTAATATCCTTGTCCAAGTTTTTAATGGGTGGGACTAATTTAGGTTGTCTAGATCTAGTAGAATAGTGCATCTAACATGACTATAGATATAACGTTTACCTAGACTCATAATTAAAACATAACTATCTCTACAAAATTTAGTTAAAATGTTTTAGCTTTTCCACCTACAACCCACTTATAGTACCTTTTGATATAGAAGGGAAATAAAATAGAATCAATTAAAGGAGGAATATTTGCTTAAGTATCACCCCAAGTAAGACTATTCCTAACTTTAGTTATTATATGGAACTACTGTTGTGTAGAAGTGACCTTAAGCAATCTTAATTGTAAAAAAGAATTTGATACCGGGACGGCAAGGAGCCCAAGCTCTCCTTTTTTCTTACTTTTTTACAATTAGATAGTTAAGGAATTACCTACTATAATAGTTAATAATAAACATTACATTACAAAAATAATTCCTTACAATAGTTCACACCAAATTGAAGAAGAACTCACCTAACTGCCAACCAACCTGTCACTTGTTAACAAACTTTTAGAATACGTGACTTCTCTCCTAGCTGATCTGAACTATATGTTCTAAGTAAGGATTTAAGATTTAAGGATAATGAATTAAAGGTTCTATCTACCTTCTCTCATCCACATCTATAAGAGAGATTGGAGACATACCTCTCTTGCATCTTCTTCCTAGATTCTACCTTCCAACTCCTAGCTCCTGCTCCTTGTATTTAAGCAATTTTCTTAGATTATGATTTGAACTTATTGTTTTTTTTTTTTTTTTTTTTTTTTTTTTTTTTCTTGTTCTAAATTTCTTCTATCTAATCCTTCTACCTATTTCTTCTTCTTGAATCTCTTCTTCTTTTGTTGATGAAGAATTTTTTTGAATTCTTCTTAAGTTCCTTCGATACTACTCCTATGAATACAAGGGATATGAGGGGTGGAGGGAGTGATTAAATCCCCCTACTACTAGAGAAAGGCCCTCAACTAGAAAATTTACAAGGAGAGGGAGTGATGAAACCTTGAAGATGAGCTTTACCCTTGATGCTTTGGAAGTGACAACCAATCCTACAAAAACCACCATATAATGCTAGTACTAACATTTAACTACTCAAATTCTACTTAGGGTTAGAAATAACACTATTGCAAAGAAATAAATTGATAAATAAATAAAAAATATATTAACTTACTTCAATACATAAAATTAATATGCATATAAAAAAATTAAAAATTAAAATAAAATAAATTAAAAATTCAAAAATTCAAAATTAAAAACAATAATATTAAAAAATAAAAATAAAAGTAAGAATAAATATAAAAAAATAAGTAAAAGTCAAAATAAAATTCAAAATAAAATAGAATAGAAATAAAAATAAAAGTAAAAATTAAAAGTAAAAATAAATTAAAAGTGAAAATTAAAAATCAAATAATATTAACTAAAAATTAATGTGAAATTAAAATTTTAAAATTTTAAAACACAAAGTTTACAAGTATAACATAAAATCAATAATTTAAATGAGTAAAAAGATAGAAATCACTTACCTCAATTGTATTCCACTTAAGGTAACAACCCCTCTCTACTCCAAAAATCGCCAAAATTTTTATTTTGATTCAATAGCACCAAATTTTACACCAATAAAATTTCAACTCAAAGGTTCTTGTACTTGGAATTTTCCAATATTAAATTTTCACCAAGCACTAAGAAATGCCTTTCCAAACATGAGGTACATGAAACTACCAAGGCAGTGAACCCCTTTCTAGTCTAAAACTCACTATAAATTTGTATCAATTCCAATTTGAACGTGCAATAGCTTTTTGAAAAGCTAACATCAACATACACAACATCAAAAAGTTTCACTATCAAATATGCAACACATGAAAACTGATTGATGAAAACCTGAGAGCAACTTGGAGTACACAAAACTGCAAAGGCATAGAACCCCCTTCTAATCAAAAATCCACTAAAAATTACATTTTAGTCCAATTCAAACGTGTAATAGCTTTTTAGAAAGCTCACATCAAGATAATCAACCTCGTAAATTTTAAGGTCAAACACACAACAAGTAAAAACTGATTGACGAAAATCGGAGAGTAAATCAATAATCAACTCAACAGGGAAATTTTTACTATCTTGTAAAGTAAGAAATTTAAATGCTTTGGTTCCACTAATAAGGAAGAGATGTAGAAAACTTACCAATGATGAAGAGCTACTTGAATTGATCACTCAACAAAACCAAGTACAATCAATCACAACAAGCAACTTCACATCCACACACACCCATTAGAAGCACCATCTCTTGGCAAATGCACCAAAATGTGAGTGTAAATTTCACTCCTCTACCCAAATTACAAGATGGCCTCAATTAAGAGTTGCTTGTAATGAGTAGTATGAAGTGGAAGATGCAATGAATAAGAACAAAAGAAGAAACAACACGAACAAGTGAAAGGAATTTATACAAGCAAAATACATTCTAAAACTCGGTCACAGTTTGTTCACAGAGATTCTATCCAATAAAAAATAAAAAGTAAAAGAAAAAAGTATATTTTTAGAAATTTAATTTTTTAAGCTTTCCAATGATGTAAGAAACATGTGAATCCGAATTACTATGAGTAAGTTATGAAGGTTTAAAAATAATAAGTAAATAAATAAAAGTTAAGTAAAAATATTTTACCTCAAGGGTAATTTGCTTATAGGTCAAGGGTTCGAGCCTCACCAAGGCTCACATGTAGTGTATATCGAGTGTCTAAAGAAGCCTTGAGGCCTTAGTGTTATCTTCCTACCTATACCCAAGGTGCTACAACCCATATTGAACTTGTACACCTTCCTTCCTATAAGGACTAGACTAGCTGCTGGTCCTCCTATTTTCTACTAGTAAAACTCATTTTTTTTGTATTTTTGACTTCACCATGGTGTTTAAAAACATCCAATTAGCTTGAAAACTTGATGTGGCCTTCAAATCTTACTCCCTTTCTTCATAATGGCTTCCAAAGTGATAAAATTTATTTTTACCAAGATCTTAAACATTGCTCTAAAAATTCCTAAAAAATTATAAATAAATTTTGGAAAATACTATATTATTTTTATAATACTAGTATCCATGTAAGACTATATTTTTCTACCTTTGTAATTTTTGATAATAATAAACATCAATTTAAATCCACTATAAATCCTATTTTTTATATCAATAACTAAAAAGACAAGAGGTTCTTTTTCATGCTTCTTCTAACTAATAATATTTATATTTTTTATAAATAGTACATATAGATAGAAGACCAATATAAATATTGGTCTTAATAAATAATCCTTAATACTCAATAATGAATAAAAATACTAAATCAAAGAAGATAATTACCTCCAAGACTTATTAAGACTCCATCTCTACTACTAACATTCTAATTTTCTATTTCTCAAAGGATTTCTATACTACTCACTATATATTGTGATTTAAAGCATTTTAAATGCATATTTTTATCCTTAAACAAAAAGTAAGTCAATTTGATAAGTCACAAAAGAATTTTATTCTAAATAGAATATTTGATGCAAAATAATAGTTAGTTATGATTTGGAAATATTTACAAATAGTTAGTTATGATTTGGAAATAGTTAGTTATGATTTGGAAAACAAAGGATAATAAGGCATTTCTAGATTCTTTAAAAAGCCATATATATAAAGCTTCTTAAATATGAACGGATATTATCAAGAAAATATCTTTTAATATTATTATATTTTTTTAGCATGTATAATAAAAATACATCATTTATTGAAAATATTTTAATAAATACAAGATAAACTCTCTAAAATTAAGTATCGAATGTCATTAATAGATATTATCTTGTTTGGAAACACATTGGCTATTTGGTTGTAAAAGGTGAAGTTGTCTTTTACAAATACGTTAGAAATTATAATAAGTTTCATCCATATAAGTTGAATTTAATTCAACTTTTAATTCAAAAGTACTTAAAGCTAATAAAATTTACTCAAAAATATTCTTTTTAATAACCTCAATTATGTATAAACTCCAATTGCCTTATTACTTTTATAATTAGGCAACTTTGATTTCTCTTTTCAAGCTCTAATCCTAGTCAATGAGCTTTGGTAAGCTGTAACTCCTAATTTGAGTATCTACTTGATGCAAAATTATGCATACAAATGCTACTATAAGTCTTCTATATACTTAAAAAAATTCAATCCATTCCAACGTAGAGATTGTAAAAAAAAGTCCAAAAATCACACTAATGTTACTTGGTTGCCAACTTGAAAGTTGATGCAAATGTTCCAGTAGCAATTCCTTCTTCTCCAATCGTTAACTTCAATTCAAAATCAGTATAGAGTTTGATATTACAGTCTTCTAACACCATGCCAAATTTCACCTTGATCCAACTAGTAGATCTATAGATATCATAGAAATCCTATTCAACCTCAAACTACCAACTTCTAATACCTTCTTGAATCAAAATCAAAATATCTTTAATTACATTATTAGATTAATAAAAATATTAATATACACTTAGTACATTCAATCAAACAAGCACCTTCAAATTTTGAACTGTAGATGTGATACCAATTGTAAAAACTAGTCAGGAGTGCTAGCCCTAATTATATTGAATAAATCTCAAATCATTGATACAAATCCTAATTTTTAATAATAATTACTAAATCATTCCAAATCCTACAAAAACAAGCCTTACACCTTTAAAATAAGCTCAAAGCTAACTGTCAAGGAGAAGAACTCAATAAAAAAGTAATTCAGATGAGTGAGCCTTCACTCAAAGAAAGATAACAAAATATAAATAAATAAGTATGTATATTGAAAGAGAAACTAAAATGGCTATTGCCGAAAGACAAGAAAATTAGAGATCCTAGAAACAAGACTGGACGCAAGAAAAGAGTTGACAAGAGTGAAGAGGGCTTCACTCTTGTCTCTATATATATTATCTAACTAAGGGCTACATAGCGACATTCTATAGGACCTCCAATATGTGTTGACTTTGTAGGACATATGCCTTGACTTACAAGGCAAGTTTTACTACGTGTGGGCCACATAGTTAGCTTGATCTTCAAGCTAACAACATGTGTGGCACATGGCCAACTTGTTGACTACGTTTTTAATCTGAAAAGTCATTTAAAGATACCTATGAAGTCAAAGTAGCATCTATGAAGCTTCTAAGAAGCTTCCATATTAAATACTATAGAATTAACTTACTTTTACCTACTTTTACTTACTTCCACCTATTTATATATGTAATTACTAGCTTACATGAATATTTCCATGACATTACTCCTCCTTCTAGGGGCGAGTTCCATGATGAGCGGTCATCATATGTTGAGAAAATCTATGATGCGACGAATTGTATTTGCCACATACTCTAAACTTTGTTCTCTTCGAAGATGATTGATAGGGCCTCTCAACCATCGGTAGTGTCCTATACCAAGGCAGGAAGACCACTCACTTATTTGATCATGGTTGAGGCCTTCATAACTTCCTTCGAATAGAACATTTGGAACACCACCAGGAGTTGTTCCTATCTCTAGCAAAATCACCAAACATCGGGAGTCCTTTCCCAAATCGTGATACTAAATTCGTTGTATCTCGCCATCTATTCAAGGAAGAACATGTCGTTCTTGAAGATCTTTATCTCGATTGCATCGTCTTGAAGGTTGTGATAATCGTAATGTCTCATCTGATAGGTTAGCAAATAAAGGCTCTTAAACGAATCCGCTGGTTGTTGGTTCTCCATCTCTTGAGCATTGTCATGTTGTAATATGAGTATACCGTGAAAATATAAAGAAAGGAGACTTTTATTAATGTTCAGTTACCTCGAATATTGGGAGCAACGACCAACTCCAGTGCAAATACTGAGTGGCTAGGTTCAGTCACCCCGTTACAGTCAGCCGGGGCATACTGAAATGCTCCATTCGATTCCAATAATGGGAGTCAGAAGGAAGAGAAAGGACCAATTGACACAATGGGTGAGCCTGGTTCGAAGAGCCTATTGGATCCAATTTCAAGAATCCAATCCGGGTCCTCTTACCCAATATGAGACTTGAATTGGTCAAGCAATCAAATGCAATCTAATTACGGAAAAATCCAGGTCTTACGACGACCTCAGCCAATCTGACGCGAAGGACCAATTTGATCCAATTTCAGGAACATCCGGGTCTTACTACTAGACTCTTAGCCAATATGAACCTGAATTGGTCGGACGACTCAATATGGTCCCGATTACGGGATTTCGATTCTGTTTCCGGCTGTCCTGTTCTCTGTGCCGTTTCAGGGAACGTTGTTTTCGGTAAAAAGATCTCTTAAAGATAAAAATGGGGGAGAAAGCTCTGACGGCGAGAGCCAATTTTGGATCCAAGCTCTAACGGTGGGAGCCAATTCCAGATCTAAGATGAAAGATTGAAGAAATTCAGAGGATAAGGTTAGGGGAGAGAATAAGTTTTGGGAGTAGTTTTGAAGGAAGGGGAGAGCTAGCTTCATGCTTCGGGCAGGAAAAGAAGACAGAGAATTAGGTTTTTTTTCTTCATAGGGTTTTGGGAAGAGTGAGGCAATCATTGCTGAAGTCAGTGTTGTAATGGTGAATCAGGATTTTTAATGAAGTGGGTTTGACTACTCTTGACTGTTTTGTGAAATCGAGTTACGTCTATGATGAAGAGTTAAAAAGGTGTCTATAGGATTGAGTATGCGGAGTGAATGAAATTTATTGGATTAATCTAACAAGACAGTCAGTGGATACAAGATCGTGAGTATAAAGCGGTATCGAAGATTAGCAGTTTGGGTTGTTCAGGGTTCTTTGTAATGTCTAGAAACCTACCGGCTGGGACAAAAAGGACTTCGACGAGCAGTCGAAGGGCATCCGTATAGATTTACAGTGTATTCTTATAGTCGTTTATATTCCAACAGTCAAAAACAGATAGACTGCTTGACTATTGGTGAATCTCCATAATACCTTCTACAGCCAGACGTCCGACGTGTTTTCGAGCAGGAAAGCATATAATACGACAAAAGTGGTGAACCCGACGTGAAAGCTTGAGGTAGAAGGTATTGGATTTTGGTTGATTTTATCTTTATTTTATGGAAAATGAAAATAAAAATTTTGAAGGATTTTTGGGAGGAGTTTCTGGTGGGGATTCTTCTAAAGGACAAGATATGCACATGGATCCGTCTATTGCTAGTATGTTTCAAGCCTTCTCATTATCAATGCAGCAACTGCAAAGCAATGATCGAAAGGAAGCTTTGGCAACCAAAGCATTGCAAGCAGTGGTCAATAAAATTGATCAATTTAATGGGAGGAATATTTCAAGGTATTTATGATGTTATGTTCGTGAAATGGAATTAAATCAGGTTTCTGAGAAAAAAATGGTTGAATTATTTGGACTCGCCACGATACCGGAGATAAGAGACTACATTACATCGATTACGAATTGTAATGGGAATTCATGGGAGGTTTTTTCACATGCATTGAAAGACGAATATTTCTTGGAAGATGCTGATCGCGTTACTAAGAAGCTGTTTCTGGAATGGATTGAATGGCCCAATAAGAATTTACAAGCAACAGAGCTGCTAAGGGAATTTGAAAGGCAGTAATCTCAATTGTCGAAGGTAGAAAAATTGACATTGGAGTGGAACAAAGTTGATCTATTTCTTCAAGCTGCTGATGGAAAATTGCAAGGAAATTAGAACTCCTTCTTGAAGACAAAGAAGAAGATGAAGGATTGACAACGAAGTGGAAGAACGTTGAAGATGCGGTGGGGTTGCTTACAAAAAAAGAAAGGAGGAAGGATAGGAGCAATATTCCGAAACAGTACAAGCACTCAAAGCTCCAATACGTACAACACCACCAACAATGCCTACAGTTCAACCTTCGACATCCTTATCAAAGAAAGCAGATATGGGGATGGAAGAAATTATACGAGGAATGCAAGATCTTCAAATCAAATTGGCAAGACTTGAAGAGAATACTTCTATAAACAATCCGAAGAATGTTTCAAAACAAGGATATGTACAAAGATGCATTTGGTGTGATGACGCTTCACACACTAGAAAAGATTGCAATGAATTTAATAATATGATACGGCATGGAATTATTTGCTGGAAAGATGAGAAGATAGCATTGAAAGATAGGGAGGATCTTCTTCAAACCAATTTTGGCAAGGGAGGAATGAGAGCATTGGTTCAAGATTACTTAAAAGAGCATGAAACAGTAGTACGAGAAAGTGCAAGTTATGGTGCTAGAGTAGATGATGAAATTGGTGGAAGTACGGAAACTAGTGAGTTTTGGGCTTCTGCCGTTTCTACAATGCAAGAAGGGAAATTACCTCGAGAAGCGTTATTGATGACTGCAGCTACAATACGAGATAGAACAGATTGGGAGGATCCTGTTGAGTCTCTTTCAGTTCATGCATATATTGCTAAGAGCCAACATGAAGCTTTGATGGAAGAAAAGAGACGAGGAAATTTTGGTGATACTAGAGAAGGAAATTCTTCTAAGAGGCAAACTCGAGGAAACAAGGCTCGGGAGGCAACTTCATAAGAATTGCTTGTAAAGGATACCTCAGCATCATTGAGAGAAAAAACAAAGGAGACAAAAGATAAAGGCAAATCAATTGCTTATAAGCTACTTTCTAACATTGAAGTGGCAACAAATTTGAAAGGGGTGTTGGAAGAATGTATATTAAACGCTAAGGTGGAATTCACATTGAAAGAAGTCTTGGAAATTGCAAAGAAGGAGTTTCATGATGTTATCATTGATAGCATTAAGCTAAAGAGGCAATTAATGGACGAAACTAGAATGAGTCTTGCTATTGATGCAAGAATATATAGAGATGAAGGAGAGGTTGATATTGGTTACAATCAACCAACAAATGAAAAGAATGGGTATAATCAACGAGTACGTTTTAAAGATTCTAGTGACAAGAAAATGGAAACTTTGAGCCATTATACTCGAAAGCATTGGGCAAGGGTAACTACTGAGGTATTGGTGAAAGTAGGAGATATAGAAGAACCAATAGTTGCTTTAGTCGACCATGGTTCTTAAATAAATCTCATGTCTAAAGATCTTTATAAGAAGCAAAAATGGCCAATTGATATGGAACATGGATGGGCAATTCGAGCAGCTAATAACACACAGGGCGAATCATATGGAGCTTGTCCAGATGTCAAAATATTGATTAGGGATGTTGCGACGCAGCAACATTTCTTTGTTCAAGATACAACATCTTATCCGTTGATTTTAGGACAACCTTATATCACGACAACACGGATGGAAACAAAAGTACTTGACGTTGGTTCCACTTATGCAAGGGTACGGAGCGAGGATGGGAGGAAAGCTGTACAATTTCAAACAGTACCTCCTAACTATAAACGGAATCGAGATAGGTTGAAGTAGAAACCATTGCCAAAGATTTTTGAAGGATTTAAGGATTTTGGAGAGGTACCACTGTAAAGCGAGATTATGGAGGTACAAAAGAGGAGGTACTCTCGCGAGATGAAGGTGCCTTTGTGTCTCGGACCAAAAATACAAACAAGAAATCTAAACAAGAAGTTCAAGAAGAAATGACAAGAACTAGATTATCAGATGAGTACAAGAGCAACGCCAAGAGAATTGAGCTAGAGCTTCAAGAGATGTGTTGTCTAGACTGAAGAACTCTTCAGCCTCGATTCCTATATATACTACTGGCCTATGGTTCTAAGGAAGCGCATCAAGAAGCTTCCCAAGAACTATGAAGCTTCTCGAGCAACTACCCAAGAGCTAGGAAGCTTCTCAAGTAACTTCCTAGAATCTACTAGAATATTCTAAGAATCTTCTAGAGCCTTCTAAGAAAATCTTTAGGGAATCTTCAAAGAATCTTTAGGGAATCTTTGAAGAATATTCTAAGAGAATATTCAAAGAATCTTCTAGAAGTTTCTAGAGACTTCTTTCTAAAAGGTTCTAGAAACTTGTCTCTAGAAAGGTCTAACGACTATGTCCCTAACATCACCTCCTCCTTTAGCTTCGAGGTCTCCGAGAAGCAATGTTATCGTCAGTCAATACCAACGCAAGAAAATGAAGATCTGTCGCATAACCTCTGCTATGAACTCCAATTGTTGTTCACAAGGCAAGTGATTCAATGGTCCTTGAAGCCAACGGTAGTGGCCCACACCTTCAACTTCTGACCAAGCATGAACCTCTGTGTCTTCATTGTGAAATTGTCCTGCAAACACTCCTTCTGGCTGACCATTGTAGGCAGGCTCGACCTCAAATACAATCACCAGCGATCTGTTGCTCGGAATCCTTCAACGTCGTCGTGGTGCAGGTGGTTCTTCATCTCGCGGTCGTCTTCGTGAGCTAGTTGCTTGAGATGACATGACAAGTGTAGTATCTTGGCTATCCATATTCAAAGGCTAAAACAATAAGAACAAACTTGGGCTACTAACAAAGTTCTACGCTATCTTGGAGAGAATGACTACATCAACTATGGATTTTGGTAGTGCTCTCTCCTCTTTTCTGTTTTCTGGATGAGCAAGCTTCAGTAAGAAGCTATCGTTGAACCGGCTTGGGTTTCTCAGGATATCGTCGATGAAACTCTTGTACCTTTTGTGGCGCATTCGCGAGATTTTCGGCCAGCTCCCATGTTCATTCATTAATATCGTAACCGCTCTAATGCACAAAGTATTCTAATTTACCCCATCTTTGCCATGAATCCAGGACCTTTTCCACCTCGTATTCTTCGTGGTTCTCTATTTCTATGCTAGGTGGTGGACATTGTACTCTTCCAGGAAAAGACGATTCTCGATAAGGCTCCAACAAAGAAACATGAAAGACAGGATGTACCTTCATAGTAGCTGGTAACTCCAGACGATACGCTACAGGATTGATCTGCTTCTGGATAATAAATGGTCCCAATCGCCGATAGTCCAATTTGTCACATGGCCGCTTGGTCTTAATATTTCGTTGAAGCAGCCAAACTTTGTCTCTAATCGTGAATTTAGGTGCCTGATTCTGAAATTTGTCCGCGGACGCCTTGTAAGATTCTTGGGCAGTTTGAAATTGAAGCTTCAATGTAGTTTGAAGCTGCGAAAGCTCCTTCACTAATCCTTCAGCTGCCGGATTGTTAATCGTTGACGAACTCCATAAGTCAAGCTTTGGATGGTATCCATAATTGGAAAAGAATGGCGTTTGGTGAGTTGACGCATGAAGGGTGTTGTTATATGCGAACTCGGCTAGCGGTAGATATGTGACCCAATCATCTTGTTGATAGTTGATGGTGCAACGTAAATATTGCTCTAAAACTTGATTCACCCGTTCTGTTTGGCTGTCCGTTTGAGGATGAAATGCCGAAGAAAGCTTGATATCCACCTTCAATATTTCAAAAAGAGATTTCCAAAACTTTGACACAAACTGGGTTCCTCGATCTGATACGATATCATCTGGTAGACCATGATATCGATACACATTATCAAGAAAGAGTCTTGCTGTGTCTTCGCTTGACGATGTCTTCTTGCAAGGGATAAAATGCGCCATCTTTGTAAGCCGGTCTACGACAACAAAAATGCTGTCAAATGAATTCGATGGTGGTAGATCCGTAATAAAGTCCATGGAAACCGAAGACCATGGTCGGCGCGGAATAGGCAATGGCTATAGAAGTCCATAAGGCCGATGTTGAGGGTTTTTGGATCTTGAACAAATGTCACAAAATACAACAAAATCTTTCACATCCTTCCACATTTGAGGCCACTAGAAATCGCGGGAAATAAGTTCCAAGGTCTTATTGAATCCAAAATGTCCCGCAGTTGGAAAGTCATGACGAGATTAAAGAACTTGGAGTCGTGTTGGCCCTTTTAGAATATACAACCGCTCTTCAAAATATACTAGATCTCCTTCTATCTTGAATTTATCATCACTAGCATGTTGCTTGATATCAAGGGCTAGAGAAACTTCAATGGTTGCGGCCTGTATCTGGTCGAGGAAGTCAGCATCAATTGGTACAATAGCTGCGTTGAGCCGAAATTTCTCTGGCTTCAACAATGTCGTGCACTGTTGATCAAATGCTGCATCTCCTGCCTTTGGCGCAAGATATGATCTCCTTGATAATGCATCGAACAACCCTTGTTGCTTCCCAGGCCGATAAGTAATAACAAAGTCGAACCTGGATAGCGACATACTCCACCGAGCTTGACGCCGATTCAAAACCCAAGCCGACATAAAATACTCCAAATTCTTGTGATCCGTATATACGGACACTGGATGTGCAGTTCCTTCAAGAAAGTGGCACCACTCTTGGAAAGAATCTACTATAGCAAGGAGTTCCTTATCGTGGATCTCATAGTTGATCTCAGCAGCAGAGAATTTTTGAGAATAGAACGCAACTGGATGGAGCTTCTCATCTATGCCCATCTGTGAAAGTACAGCTCCCAAAGCAAAATCCGAAGCATCTGTCTCTAAATAAAAGGCCTTTGTAAAGTCCGGATGTACCAAGATTGGAGCTGTAGTAAATACCATCTTCAAATCTTGAAATGCTTTTTCTGCGATAGGTCCCCATTCGAGCTTGTCCTTACACGTTAACCGAGTGAAGGGGGCAGCAACTTGAGAATAATTCTTGATGAAGATCCGATAGTAGTTAGCAAATCCAAGAAAACATTGTACGTCCCTAACCGTCTTCGGAACTTCCCAAGACATGATTCCTTCCACCTTCTTTGGATCTATCTTCAAGCCTTCCGTAGTCGCGATGAATCCCAAAAACTCCATCTCAGTTTGGTGAAATAAGCACTTCTCCAATTTGGTATAGAGTCCTCGCTCCCGTAGTTTTTTGAGTACCAAACGAACGTGCTTCTCATGTTCTTTCTCGTTCTTAGAAAATATCAAAATATCATCTAGATAGATGACAACAAAATCGTCTAGATGCTCTCGAAAGATGTCATTCATCATGTGTTGAAAGACCGCTGGAGCATTAGTAAGACCAAATGGCATGACATTGTATTCAAAATGGCCATACCTTGTTTGGAACGCTGTCTTCCATTCATCTCCTTCCTTAATTCACACAAGGTTGTAAGCTCCCCTTAGGTCAATCTTTGTAAAGATCCTTGCACGCCCAAGTTGTTCTAGAAGACCAGAGATCAAAGGCAGTGGGTAGCGATTCTTTTTTGTCACCTTGTTGAGACCTCGATAGTCCATGCACATCCGTAGTGAGCCATCCTTCTTCTTCACAAATAAGATTGGTGCCCCAGTTGGCGACTTCGAATGACGGATGAAGTTCTTGGCTTGACTCTTGTCAATGTACTTCCGCAACTCAGTCAACTCCGTCTGCGAAAAATTGTAGATTGGTCCAAAAGGTGGTTGTGCTCCTTCTTGTAATTCAATGGCACAGTTATAGGGTCGATGCTCTGGCAGCATATCAGCATTCTTCTTTTCAAAGACATCTTTGAATTCTTCATACTGCTTTGGAATAACCAAAGTCGGAGTTGCATCTTCTCGAGTCGGAGTTGCAAAGATGACAAGAGGTGTATTTTGCTTGGCTTCCTTCATGAAAGCCCTTGCACCTATAAACAAGGATTTATTTCTAGACATTAACTTGGCAGATTCCACCTTCAAGGAGTTTGTTAGAAATGTCACTTTCTGCAACTTCCAATCTATCAATGGATTATATCTATGAAGCCAAGATAGTCCCAAAATGATAGGACATGAAGGGGTCTTGATAACATTAAACACAATATTGCTCTCATGGTTTTCAAGACGTACCTTCAATGGTCTAGATTCATAGATAACCTTGCCCGAAGACAATGGTCGTCCGTCTATGACTTCTACATGGACAGGCTTAAGTTTCTTTACAAGAGAAATATTGTGAAGCTTGGCAAACTCTTCATCTAAAAAGCAAGCGGATGCACCCGAGTCTAATAAAGCATCGACTTGTAGTTCTTGAATACCCAGATGTAAAGGTACCATAAAACAATCTGAAGGTTGAGCTGAGAGAAAGGGACCTTGATTAATTTTGGATGTTGAGATGTCCAGCCGCACGGTCCCTATTGTGGCTGGGCGTCCTTGTTTTCCTACATGCTTGTACTCCTGAGTCTTGTTGTTTGAGGCTTCTGTTTCTTCCGACAATCTACAGCTTTATAGCCCGCTTCTCCACAATATAAACACAAGTTTTGTTCAAACCGTCGCTTCCTTTCCTCAGCTGTGAGGGGTTTGAAACGTACCGCATCAATTTGCATGGGTTCAGGATTTGTGGAGTGATTCTCTGGACGTTTTGAAAATGTAGCAAATGCTCCATCATTTCTCCAGCTTGATCGTCTTTCTTGTCGTAATTCAAAGAGGCGGTTGTCACAAATAATTGCCTGAGATATAAGTTCTTCTAAAGTATCCGCCTTAGGCATGGTGATCAATAAGTTCTTGACATCATCTCTCAGTCCATATCGAAATCGTGTCATGAACGCCTTATCATTCCAATCAAGATCACATGTAAGCTGTTGAAATTCTGCAGCATAGATTGCAACAGAACGTGATCCTTGTCGCAGATTTTGTATCTTTCTTTCAGCCACTCTTTCTCGATCGCTATCTCCAAACACAGCAGTAAGTCTCTCTATGAAAGCCTCTAGGTCGTACAATATTGGAGAATCCTTCTCCAATAGTAGAGCAAACCAAGAACGAGCATTTTTTGATAGAAGAGTACCTATGAAAGCAACCTGGGTAAATCCATTCGGATAACGAGAAGGGTATAGGCGTAGGTAAAGCTGTACTTGTTGCACAAAACCTCGGAAGTTGGCTCTTGTTCCGTCAAACTTGTCTCGCATATTCGCTTTTGGTTCTTTCGTACTAATCCTTGAAGTATCTATAGGGGTCATATGTGACACATGTCTTGCTTCTCTCAGTCGAATAATCTCTTGTTGTAGGCTATGAATTTCGCGTCTAGCTTCTTTGGTCACTAGATCAATTTGACGTTCTTTACTTGGATTGCTAAAAAATACAATCTTTTTTCGTACACTATTCATAAGAGCTTGAAGATCTGCAAGAGTTGCCACTCTATCGTCTACTTGTGGAGATGCACTGTCTATGACTTGGTCTACTTCCATATTTAGAGAATAGATGGATTAAAATTTTGAGAGAAGAAGAAATTGCTAAGTCTCTTGGAGAAAACTGTAGCACTACCTGTCACTAAAACCTACTCGGAGAAAAGAAAAAAAACACTAAACGATTTCAGTTTTAGAGGAGGGTAATCCGCAACCTCTAAAAATGCCTCAATGCTTTCGAGAAGAGGGGTAATCCGCACTCTATCAAGAAGGCAAAGCTCTGAAATCGATGTTAACAGTCTTTTCTACTAGCTATGCTAAACAAAAAGAAGGAATTAATATCAGTCCAAGAGAGGGTAATCCGCAACCCTTAGAACGCTCAAGTATCTCCAAGAAAAGGGGTAGTCCACTCTCTGCCTCAAAGAACTAAGCTCTGATATTGTGATTGAAAAAATATCAGTTTAGAGGAAGGTAATCCGCAACCCCTAAAGCGCTAGAATACCTTCAAGAAGAGGGATAATCCGCTCTCAAACAAGAAGGATTCAGCTCTGATATTAAGATAAAGGTAGTCTCGACAAACTGTCACAGACCAAAAATACAAACAAGAAATCTAAACAAGAAGTTCAAGAAGAAATGACAAGAACTAGATTATCAGATGAGTACAAGAGCAACGCCAAGAGAATTGAGCTAGAGCTTCAAGAGATGTGTTGTCGAGACTGAAGAACTCTTGAGCCTCGACTCCTATATATACTACAAGCCTATGGTTCTAAGGAAGCGCATCAAGAAGCTTCCCAAGAATTATGAAGCTTCTTGAGCAACTACCCAAGAGCTAGGAAGCTTCTCAAGTAACTTCCTAGAATCTACTAAAATATTCTAAGAATCTTCTAGAGCCTTTTAAGGGAATCTTTAGGGAATCTACAAAGAATATTCTAAGAGAATATTCAAGGAATCTTCTGTAAGTTTCTAGAGACTTCTTTCTAGAAGGTTCTAGAAACTTGTCTCTAGAAAGGTCTAAAGACTTTGTCCCTAATACTTTGATGCGAGTTTTATTGATATATTGGAAAATGGAAATATTATGTATAAGAAAGTTGATGATTTTAAAAGAAAAGAAAAAAAAAGATTATATAATATTGAAGGACAATTACGCAAGTTAGGTACATTACAAGATGATGAGAGGATTTTAGGTGTTTATGAAGAAAATGGACTGGAAGATTCATTGGAATTGATTACATCTATTGGGTTAGGAGATAATGATAAGATTGTTGAGATTCATTCAAGAGAGGTTTATACCATACTTGAATCTTTTCAAGCACCATAAGTCACTGTAGAGACGAGATATAAAACGGCAGATAAGAAGGTAAAGCCTGTTGCCGGACCATTACCACATGATTCTAAAGAACAAATGGGAGAAGCATTAAAAGAAGCAAGTTTAAGAGATCCAATGAGTATTGGACATCAATTTACTAAAGAGACTTTTGAAGAATTGAAGATTGGTTCTGATGGTTCTTTATTGCCGGAGGAAATTACTTGCTTCAAAAAGATGTTGGCTAAACAAGGTAGATCGTTTGTCTTCGAATCTCATGAAATTGGGTGTGTGGATCCAAATATTATAACACCTATGGTTATCTTCACTGTACCGCATGTACCTTGGAATCTAAGACCGATTCCAATATCGAGGACACATTTACCTAAATTGGTGGAACTATTGAAAGAAAAGATAAAGATGAAAATATTAGAACCTTCATTTGCACCGTATTCTAGTTGATGGTTTACGGTACCTAAGAAGAATCGATCACTGCGGTTTATTCAAGATATGCAGCCGGTGAATGCTGTAACTGTCAGGAATGCAGGAATTGGACCTATTGTGGATGAATTTGCTGAGGCGTTTACTGGAAGGGCGATCTATTCAATGGGTGACTTGTATTCAGGTTATGATCAATTTCAACTTACCGAAGGAAGTAGAGATATGACAACAATGAGGACACCCCTTGGATTAGTTAGAATGTGCACTCTTCCTCAAGGCGCGACCAACTCAGTTGCGCATATGATAAATGCGATGAATATGGTATTGAGAGATTTTATTACGGAAAAGACTATGCCTTTTCTGAATGATGTTCCTATAAAAGGGTGCAGAGAAGGAGACAAGGATGAAACTTTAGATACGAGGGGGTGTCGCAAATATGTTGTTGATCATATACAAGATTGTGAAAAGATTTTAACTCCGCTTGGAGAAGTTCATCTTACATTATCGGGTATGAAGTTCGTACTTAGAGTACGAGAGGTTGTGATTGTTGGACATTTATGTGGATCTTACGGAAGAAAACTAGATCCGACTAAAGTTGAAGCAATTGGAAGGATGAAAGAGGATTGTGGTTCTTTAACAGTGGTTCACAGGTTTTTGGATGCATGTGTATTTTATCGAATCTGGATCCCTCATTATGCTCACATAGCGGATCCATTATATGAACTGTTATGCAAGGATTACCGACTTAAATGGAAAGAAAGGCATATTCAGGCAATGCAAAGATTGAAGAAATTATTGATGTCACCTCCAATATTGAGGAAGGTTGATTATAAGTACAATAGACCAGTGATTCTTACTGTGGACGCTAGTCCAATTGCCGTTGGATGGACTGTGCGTCAAGCTGATTCAAATGGGAGTAGATTTGCAGTTCGATTTGGGGCTAAAGTTTTAAGTATTCATTAGCGTGCATATTCGCAAGTCAAAAGAGAACTTTGGGGAGTCGTTTCGGCTATGAAAGCTAAAAAAGACTACTTGATTAGGGCTGTAGTAGTAATTGAAACAGATTGCTTGCCATTGCTTGGAATGATTACTAACTGTTCAACGCCAGATATTGCAATGTTGAGATGGATTGCTTATATTAAGTCACTAAATCTAGAATTTAAGCATATCACTGGAAAGGACAATTTAGTAGCAGACATGCTATCTCGAGCAAGATATGAGAGGGAGGACGAAATGGTTGAAGACATTGATGACGTCGGATTGAAATTCTATTCAATATCAAATCCCAACTGAGAAGACAAGCTATTTCTTGAAGAATCTTATGAAGGAGAATTATTGGATATTAGTCATTACTTGAATACCTTGACTAAGCAGGGGAATTGGTCTATAGAAAAATTCAAACAAATAAGAAAAAAAGCATATGGATTTTTATTTCGAGATGGATTCTTTTGAAAGAGACAGAAGAAAGGAATTGGGATTCCACAACGAGTAATAGGCAAAAGGGAAGTAAAAATTAAATTATTAAAGGAGTTTCATGATAGTTTATGGGCAGGGCATAGAGGAATGTGGCCTACTTTTGCTAAACTCAAGGAACGATATTGGTGGAAAAATATGTATCGAGATGTGCTCTCATTTGTAGAGTCATGTGAAATCTGTCAATCGTATTCTAATATCCGACATCGAGATGGTCTTCATCCTACGTATCCTTTGGCTGTTCATTTTAAATAGGTTGTTGATTTGGTTATTATGCCAATTGGGTTATGGCAGATGAGATATTTGGTTTTAGCTCGTGAAGATTTATCAAATCAAGTAGAAGGAAGAGCATTGAGGACAAAATCCACAAAAGAATTTGTAGGTTTTTGCTTGAAGATGTCATTTGCTGCTACGGATGCGTAGGAAAAATCACTGCAGATCTTGGAGAATTAAATGCACAAGAAGCTCATAAGTTCTTTGAAAGATGTAGAGTTAAACTATCACTGACTATTGCTTATTATCCGGAAGGGAATGCAAAAAGCAAACATGGTCACCATGTATGCTACCATGGGAAGATGGCTTGATAAGAGAAGAACTTCTAGCTATTAGGATTCGACAATTGGAGCAAAGATCGAAAGATGTGCAAATAGCATTGGAAAGGTTAAAAATAGCAATGTTATAAAAGAAGGTGCGATTCGATAAGCAACATCCATTGAGACCTAAAGCAATCGAAGAAGGTGACTGGGTACTTGTTTATGACAATAGTTTGGATAATCAACATAGTACTTTGCGGAAATTTTTAAAACGTTGGTTTGGACCATATATAGTAACAACTGTTCATGATAATGCGACTTACTCATTACGGGAGTTAGATGGTACAAAATTGAAAATACCAATTGCAGGGAAGCGAGTAAAAATATTTAAACGAAGACACGCGGAGATGAATATGGAAGACCTTAATGAAGGTATAGAGATTCCGCAGCAAGAAGATGAAAGATATTTGGATAATGACGGTGACAAAGACGAACTGGAGAAAGACGTAGTAGATATATTCTGAATCATACGGCAATTGGATAAATTGGTGCATACCAAAGGATGCACAGGTTCAGAGGAGGTGGATTTCATGTTGTAACACGAGTATACCATGAAAATATAAAGAAAGAGGACTTTTATTAATGTTCAGTTACCTCGAATATTGGGAGCAACGACCAATTCCAGTGCAAATACTGAGTGGCCAGGTTCAGTCACCCCGTTACAGTCAGTCGGGGCATACTGAAATGCTCCGTTCGATTCTAATAACGGGAGTCAGCAGGAAGGGAAAGGACGAATTGACACGACGGGTGAGCCTGGTTCGAAGAGCCAATTGGATCCAATTTCAAGAATCTAATCCGGGTCTTCTTACCCAATATGAGACCTCAATTGGCCGGGCATCCCAATGCAGTCTAATTACGGGAAAATCCAGGTCTTACTACGGGCCTCAGCCAATCTGACGTGAAAGACCAATTTGATCCAATTTCGAGAACATCCGGGTCTTACTACTAGATTCTTAGCCAATATGAGACCTGAATTGGTCGGGCGACTGAATGTGGTCCCGATTATGGGGTTTCGATTCTGTTTCCGGCTGTCCTATTCTCTATGCCGTTTCAGGGAACATTGTTTTCGATAAAAAGATCTCTTAAAGATAAAAATGGGGGAGAAAGCTCTGACGGCGAGAGCCAATTTTGGATCCAAGCTTTGACGGTGGGAGCCAATTCCGGATCCAAGACGAAAGATTGAAGAAATTCAGAGGATAAGGTTAGGAGAGAGAATAAGTTTTTGGAGTAGTTTTGAAGGAAGGGGAGAGCTAGCTTCATGCTTCGGGCAGGGAAAGAAGACAGAGAATTGGGTTTTTTTTCTTCATAGGATTTTGGGAAGACTGAGGCAATCGTTGCTGAAGTCAGTGTTGTAATGGTGAATCGGGATTTTTAATGAAGTGGGTTTGAATACTCTTGACTGTTTTGTGAAATCGAGTTACGTCTGTGATGAAGAGTTAAAAGGATGTCTATAGGATTGAGTATGCGGAGTGAATGAAATTTATTGGGTTAATCTAACAAGACAGTCAATGGATACAAGATCGTGAGTATAAAGCGGTATCGAAGATTAGCAGTTTGGGTTGTTCGGGGTTCTCTGTAACATCTAGAGACCTACCGGCTGGGACAAAAAGGACTTCGGCGAGCAGTCAAAGGGCATCCGTATAGATTTACAGTGTATTCTTGCAGTCATTTATATTCCAGAAGTCAAAAACTGATAGACTGCTTGACTATTGGCGAATCTCCATACTCCCTTCTACAGCCAGACGTTTGGCACATTCTCGAGCAGGAAAGCACATAATACGACAGCGTCTTAACAACAAAAAAGCTACAACGAAGGATTGAAAGTAAAATGTTATTTTGCCTAGATATTGTTTCTTTTATAAAGAAGGTTTTCATCTTGATTTTGATAGTTGTCGTCGATGAAAAGCCTACACCGCCTTTCTTACATTTAGAAGATTCTTTATTGGCTCCGATGTGCATTCACTAATATCATACCCACTCCAATAGACAAGATATTCTAATTTATTTTGATATCGCCTTGACTTTAAGACTTCTTCTACTTCAAATTCTTCATTATTGTTCACTTCTATAGGAGGAGGTGGAGCTTGTCATCTTCTTGGTATGTCCACTGTCTTGTATGGTTCAAGAAGAGACACGTGGAATACTGGATGTATTTTCATAGATTCTGATAGATGTAAATGATATGCAACTGGATTGATTTGTGCACAAATAGAAAATGGTCCCAACCTTCGATAGTCCATCTTGTCACAAGAATGAGTGGTCTTGATATTGTGACGAAGTAGCCATACCTTATCACCCAAGAGAAATGGTAGTTATTCCTTTCGATAGACATCCGCATTGATCTTTTGTTATTCTTGAGCTTCTTTTAACTGCGCCTTCATCGTTGCATGTAGCTCTTATAAATGAATTGCCAAATCTTTCGCAGCAGGATTATCAACTTTTGAAAAGTCAAAAGTATCAAGTCATGGATTATAACTATAATTAATAAAAAAAGGTGTTTGTTTTGTAGAAGAATGTACAGTGTTATTGTAAGAAACTCTACCAATGGCAAAAGAGTTGTCCAATCATCTTGTTGGTAATTAATGGTACATCTTAAATATTGCTCCAAAACTTGATTAATACACTCCATTTGTCCATCAGTTTGAGGATGGAATGTCATGATAGTTTTATATGTACTTTTAGAATCTTGAAAAGAGTCCGCGAAAATCTTGATACAAATTGAGTTCTTCTATCTGATATAATATCTTTGGATAATCCATGATAGGGATAGATATTGTCAAGAAAGAGCTTAGCTATTTCTTCACCTGTGATAGATTTTGTACATGGTACAAAATGTGCCATCTTGGTAAAATGATCTACTATCACGAATATAGAATCATAAGAACCTGAGATTAGAAAATTTGTGATGAAGTCCATAGAAATAGAAGACCATGGTTGTTCTGGAATGGGTAATGGCTGAAGAAGTCCAAAAGATCGATGACGAGGAGGTTTTGATCTTGAGCAAACATCACATGATTGTACAAAAACTTTGACTGCCTTCCACATTTGAGGCCACCAAAAATCCTTAGATATCAGTTCTTAAGTCTTATTATATCCAAAATATCCTGCTGCTGAGAAGTCATGATGAGCTTGAAGAATACGTAAATATGCTTCTCCTTCTTGAACATATAAGCGTCCTTCGAAATAGAGTAGGTTTTTCATGAATTCAAATTTAGAGGGATCATAAAATTTAGAAGAATTATTCTTGATATCATGAAGAAGAAGATTTGAAGACATACTTAATTGGACTTGCTTGAAGAAAGTTAAATCAACAGTCAATGTTGATTTTATTACTCGAAGATGAAATTGCTCCAACTTGAAGAGAACTATTTTTTGTTGCTCAAAAGCTGTATTTCTTTCTTTTGGTGCAAGATAAGAATGTTTAGACAAGACATTCGACAAACCTTGTTGTTATCTTGGTCGATAAGTGATGATGAATTCGAATCTTGATAAAGACATGCTCCAATGAGCTTGACAATGATTAAATATGCATGTTGACATAAAATATTTGAGGTTCTTGTGATCCGTATACACGGTGACTGGACTGGAAGTGCCTTCTAGATAATGATGCCATTCTTAAAAAGAATCCATAATTACAAGAAGTTCTTTGTCATGGATCTCATAATTGATTTCTACTACTGAGAATTTTCTTGAATGAAAGGCTATTGGATGAAGTTTGTCATCTGTTCCCATTTGTGATAAAACTGCACCTAGAGCAAAGTCTAATGCATTAGTTTCCATAAAGAATGCTTTGGAAAAATCAACACAATACAAGATTGGTGCAGAAATAAACACTATCTTTAAAGATTCAAAAGTAACTTCCGCTTCTTGATTCCATTGAAGTTTGTCTTTACAAATCAAACATGTAAGTGGAGCTCCAACTCGAGAAAAATCTTTGATGAAGATCCGATAGTAGTTGGCAAATCCCAAAAAATATTGGACATCTCTTATCATTTTTAGGATCTTCCAATCTATAATAGTTTGAACTTTCTCAGGATCTATCATAAGTCCATCATTTGAAATAATGTAACCTAAGAAATCAACTTGAGTAGTATGGAATACACACTTTTTTATCTTGGTATAGAGTCCTGCATCTCTTAATTTTTGTAACACATGACAAACATGAAGTTCATGTTCTTCTGGATTTTTAGAATAGATCAAGATGTCGTCTTGATAACAGACTACAAAATCGTCCAAAAACTCTCAAAAACATCATTCATTAGATGTTGAAAAATTACTGGTACATTTGTAAGTCCAAAAGACATGACGTTGTATTCAAAATGTCCATACCTAGTTCGAAACACAGTCATCCATTCATCTCTTTCTTTGATGCATATTAGATTGTATGCTCTCCGAAGATCTATTTTTGTATAGATCTTAGTTTGATTTAGTTGATCAAGAAGTCCAGATATTAAAGGTAGTGGATACATGTTCTAGATGGTAATCTTATTGAGTCCTCGATAATCAACACACATCCGCAATGATCTATTTTTTTTCTTCACAAATAGAATTGGAGCTTCTGCTAGAGATTTAGAATGGCGTATGAAATTCTTGGCTAGATTTTCTTCAATATACTCCTTGAGTTTAGTCAACTCATTTTGTAATAAACTATAGATTGGTCCAAATGGCGGTTATGCTCCTTTTTAAAGGTCAATTTAGCAACTATAGGGATGATGTTTCGGGAGTGTATCCACATTCTTTTTTTTGAATACATCTTAAAATTCTTGATATTGGCTTGGAATGCCACTTGAAGTCTTATCACCAGTAGAAACAGGTGTGACATAAATATTATATGGTGATTCTTTCATAGCAGCATGCAAGAAAGCTTTTGCACCTATAAATATGAGTTTAATTGAACTGGACTTATGACTCTTTACTTGATTAATTACACTATTAGTTATACTTTTAGAGAATGTAAGAGTTCGAGAAATCCAATCTATTTGAGGGTTGTATTTTTCTAACCACGATAAATCTAAAATGACTGGATTAGAGGGAGATCTAATGATATTAAATACTACAAAACTATTATGACCATTGATTATTACTTCTATATAAAGGATTTCGTGAGTAATATCTCGAGAAGACAGTGGACGACCATCTATGACTTCTACATGAACAGGTTTAGTTTTCTTTACTATAGATATGCTATGTCTTTTAGTAAATTCTTCATGTAAGAAATACGATGAGGCTCTTGAATCTAACAAGGCAGAGGCTTTGTAATGTTTAGGTCCTAAAATAACATTTAATGTAAATAAAGAGAAGGCTCTGAGGAGAGAATAGGACCTTTAGTAGATGTTGTGCAAGATTCCAACAGCATGGTCTCTATTATAACTGGACAAACTTGTTTTCTGACATATTATCTTCTTTCACAGCCGTACTCTTTATTTTGTGATTGCGTCGTTTCTTTGGACAATGTTGAGCAGTGTATTTTGATTCTCCATAATATAAACATAATCCCTCTTGATGACGACGAGTCTTTTTTTTCTCAGTAAGAGGTTTGAAACGTACTGCATCAATTTGCATATCCTATTCTTCCGAATGTATGTGTTGAAGAGGTGTTAGTGTTGCCATTGAATTATAGTAACGTTGATGTCTACTTGTATGGTTCTCATATCGAAATTCAAAAAGATGATTGTCACACTTCACAATAAAGTCAATTGCTTGATTCAATGTTTGAGGATCAGGTAAGTTGAGTATTAATTTTTTTACCTCATATTGTAATCCATAGAGAAATTGGCTAATAAGTGTAGCATCATCCCACTTGATATCAGTTACAAGTTATAAAAATTGTGAAGCATACAATATTACTGATCGATTGCCTTGTCGTAAAATATGGATCTTATTGGTTGCAATACGAATTACATCATATTCTCCATACATGGATCGAAACTCCACCAGAAAAGCCTCTAAATTATCTAATATTGGATCTGGTCATTCTAGAAAAGATGAAAACCATGATAGTACTGAACTTGAAAGAAGCATACCAATGAATCTAACTTGCAATCCTGGAGTTGGATAGCTTTGGGGTTGAAGTTCAATCACACGTTACACTTGATTGATAAATCCTCGAAACTTGGATCTGGTGCCATCAAACTTCTCGGGTAGGATAATTCTTGATTTTCTAACATTTGAAGGACGTTCCACCATAGGAGAAAGGATATGGTTTTGTGCAGATGTTGAAGGAGCTCCAACCATTTCTATATCTTCACTTCCTGCCAATCTTTTTGCTCCTTGTGGTGGTAAATTGAGTTAATACATCATTAGCATTAATTCCTTCAATTGCTCTTACATTTGTGCCATTGCACTCTTCATTTCAAGAAGTTCTGCCATGATAACACTTAGAAAAGAAAAGATGTCTAATATCGCTCAAGATAAATAGAAGAGAGGACTTGGAAACAAAGAAAATACTAGGATAAATATCAGTTTAGAAGAGGGTAATCCACAACTTCTAATATGCTTATATCTTATCAAGAAAAAGGGGTAATCTACTCTTAATCAAGATTAAACAAAGCTCTCATATTGTAGATATACTCTTATTAATTTGTCAAGGAGAAGAACTTGATGAAAAAGCAATTGAGACAAGTGAGCCTTCACTCAAAGAAAGGTAACAAAATATAAATAAATAAGTATGAATATTGAAAGAAAAACTAGATTGGCTATTGCCAAAAGACAAGAAAACTAGAGACCCTTGAAACTAGACTGAAAGCAAGAAAAGAGTTAACAAGAGTGAAGAAGGCTTCGCTCTTGTTTCTATATATACTATCTAACTAAGGACAACGTGGCGACATTCTATAGGACCTCCAATATGTGTTGACTTTGTAGGACACATGCCTTGACTTACAAGGCAAGTTTTTCTACGTGTAGGCTATATACTTAGCTTGGTCTTCAAGCTAACAACATGTATGGCACATGGCCAACTTGTTGACTACGTTTCTAATCCAAAAAGCCAATTAAAGACACCTATAAAGTAAAAGTAGCATACATGAAGCTTCTCAAAAGCTTCCATATTAAATACTATAGAATTAACTTACATTTATCCACTTTTACTTACCTCCACCTATTTGTATATGTAATTACTAGCCTACATGAGTATGTCCGTGATACTTACTCACAAACCTTAATTTTTGATTTTCAATTGCTCTCCTATTTTGTCCTAAGCGATTGTTATAGTAGTTGGAGGTTTGATTTTGATCATGTTCTACAAATAGTCAACTCTCGGATATCAATCTAACCTATCTTAGGAGTTTTTTAATCCAATCCTATCCTTGACTTTATTCTAGTATCAATCATGTTAATTATTTATCTCTTTGAGTTTGATTTTACAAATTTATGGTCTTTTTAATACAATAAAAGAGTTTCTATAGCCTAAAAGGTAAAATTACTATCCAACCTTTAATCTATTAGCTATTAAGATAAGAAAATAAACTAAGAGGCTTTTATAAAAGCCATGTTTAAATATCTTGAATTATTATTGAATCAAGATGATTAAATATTAATTAAAAATTTATTTTTGATTATATTTTTATCAGAAAGCTATATTAGAACATTGTGTCTACCTCCTTTGAACTTATGCATCTTCTAGTATGCACCAAATAAATCATATGACATTATTGGCATCACACCATCTCTTCAATTTTTGCATCAATTTTTTCATTATCATTTTCACCATCTATTTCAATACAATTATGTTCTTTAAAAATATTGATATTTTCAGCATGATCTTCTAAATAAATTTTTCTATCTTATCTTTTAAAAATCTTTGCTTACTTTTAATAATAGGTACTATCAACCTTATATTATCCAATTCTTTCATGAATATGTGGTATTATGATAGATTGTAAACTTTACATAAGGTTAAAACGATTATTTGGAAAACTTCCACAAAGTACTATGTTGGTTATCCAAACTCTTGTCATAAATAAGTACTCAATCACCTTCATCAATTACTTTAGACCTCAATTGATGTTGTTTATCAAATTAAGACTTGTTTCTCAATCCATCTGTTAAAGACTTCACAAGCTTCATGTACATCCAATTCTCTATGATTTCTAATAATCTTTTACACATATCTATAGCAACAAATAACATCTTCAAGCAAAAACTTACAAATTCCTTGTATAGACTTTATTCTTAGTTTCTTGCCTTCTACTTGGTTTGATAAATCTTCACAAGCCAAAACTTAATACCTCATTTGATGTAGTTTCATTGATATAATAATTAAATCCATAATTCATTTAAATTGAATAGCCAAAGGATATGTTAGATATAGACCATCATGATGTCATATATTTGAATACATTTGATGAGTTATGCAAGATTCTATAAACAAAGTTACATCTTGATACATATTCTTCGATCAATATTGTTCTTTTAATTTAGCAAAAATAGCCCAAATTCCTCTATGCCCTATTGTCATGATATAATATAATTAATAGCTGAAAAGAATAAAAAAATTATTATATTATAGAAGATCTTATTTCAAATATTATAAAAAATTATCTTAAAAAATAGACAATAGTTCAAAAGTAAGTAAAATTAAAGGTATAAATATTATCTTTTTGTAAAGTAAGCTTCTACTTACTTTATAAGGCCATAAATAAGTTAAAATAAGATAGATTAAAAAAATAAAAGATATGAGTATATATAGGAGAAATTTAGGAGTTGATTTTAATATAAATTAACTCAAAAAAGTAAAATTTGATATCTAGAGAGGATCAAATATCAACTTGGATCGAAATCAGATCCTAAGTTACAAAATTAGGGATCTAAAGGTTTTTTTTGCAGATTGGAGAATGGAATTTGAGAACAAACTTGATAAGGTTTCTTTGATTGCTAATTTTAAGTGATTTGAGTGTATAATGATTTTGTAAGAGTTTTGTAAAATTATAGTTATTTTGTATGACTTTGAAATTTGTGAAAAAAAAAGATATTACATTTTAAAAAATTTCATGAGTTTGATAGTAGATCTATAGTTCAAATTTTGAAGATTTATGAAAATAGTTGTTTGAATTATATGCTATAAGTTTTAGCTTTTTCAAATAGTTGAATTAAAGGTTATTGAATTTCAAGTAGGTTGAAGTCTCAAAAATTAGACTTTGAAGGACAATTAGGATTTCTAAGATTTTTAACAATCTATTAGTTGGATTGGAGTGAAGTTTAAATATAAGGATAAGAGACTTGATTTTCTATACATTTATGAATTTTGAGAATAATTGAATAATGTGAGAAAGAGATATTGGTGCTAGAAGACCAACATCAAGGTTGAAGAAGGAGGCTAATTGACACCTAAGCGGATTTTGATACTTTTCTTCTATTTGGTAAGTTTAATTTTTTTTAAATTTTATGTACTTATTTCTAATTTAGTTTTTAAGAAGTATGTAAAATTTTAAATAAGAGCAGCAATTTAATCAAAAGATATTGAAGTTCTAAACTGAACTAGGATTAAATTGAATTGATTAGATTTTGGTTGGGATTTGGTTTAAGATTAGGATTGAATTAGGATTTAGGATTTGAGTTACATTAGGATTTAGGATTTTTTTAGGATTTAGAATTTGAAATTTTCTTAGGATTTAAGATTTAGGATTTGGCCTAAAGTTTGATTGAAGTCCATGAAGATTTCAACTAAGATTAAATTAAGAATTTATTGAGATTCATTTAAGATATATTTGTAATTATTTTAATATTTATTTAGGATTTTTTAAAGATTCTTTTAAAGATTATTTTAGATTTTTTTAACTCCTTTAAGATTTCTTATTATTTTTTTTTAGAATTTCTTTAAGTTTTTTTTTGAATTTGATTGAAGCATTTTTAGCATTATTAAGATTTAATTATAATTTATTTAATATTCTATTAGAAGTATGATTTTTTGTTGCAATTTTTATTCTACTTTTTACATCCATGTACTCAATGCATTCTTTAGCAAGCCTTCACATAATACAATACCGCCTATAAACCTCCATGAAATTCTTTGAATAGTTCTTTTTGATCTTCCTTGGTACTTACTACTCATTGTAGTATTTCAATGTTTGATTTTTCCCACTTTTAAAGAAATCTTCTTCATAATATAAACTTATGTGTTTTTTTCTTGATCTATTTAAATTTTTCAACTGACCAATTAGCATGCTTGGTTAATGTGCTCAAATAATGTCTAATATCTAATAATTTTCTTATATAATTTTTTTCATAAAATGACTTATTTTCTTTCTGAAATTATAAAATCAAATAAGATTTTGTATCCACATTATCAATAAGCTCAATTATCTCATCTTTTCTATCATATTTTCCTTGAGATAATATATTTGTTCCTGAATTATCTTTTCTTACAATATGCCTAAATTTTGGATTTAATAACTTGATATAAGCAATCTATATCAACATTGTAATATCTAGTATTATACAATTGGTAATCATTTTAAGTAAAGATAAACAATTTGTTTCAATCACCACCATTATCTATATAAAATAATCTTTTTTAGCTTTCATAGGTGAAACAACTCCATTGTTGTGATGTAATATGACTATATAGTAAAACTATAATCAAAATTAAATTTTTGATTAATATCTAATTATCTTGATTCAATAATAATTCAAGGTATCTAAACATGGCTTCTATAAAAGCCTCTTAGATTATTTTCTTATCTTAATAGTTTGTAGGTTGAAGATTGGTTAGTACTTTTACCTTCTAGGTTATAGTGATTCTTTTACTACCTTAAAAAGTCCATAAATTGATAAAATGTGGTTAGAAGAGATAAATAATTAATATGGTTGATACTAGGATTAAGTTGAGGATAGGATTTGAGAGTTAGGTTAGAGCTTGTTTTAGAGACATAAGGTTGATTTTGATAGGATTTGTTTAGAATTTTTAATTATTATTGAGAGTTAGAGTTCATATTAGTAACTTGAGATTTATGCAATGAAAGTATTTTACAAATATTTAAAAATTCTAATATGTTTCACCCTTATAAGAAGAATACAATTTGAATTTTAATTCAAAAGTGCTTAAATCTAATACAAAGTACTCAAAAACACTCTTTTGAATAGTCTCAACTATACATAAATCCCAATTGCCTTATTACTTCAATAATTAAGTAATTTCAAACTTTCTTTGCAAACATTAATCTTAATCAACAAGCTTTAGTAAACTGTAGCTCATGATCTAACTATTCACTTAAAGCAAAATTTTAAAGACAAATGCTACTATAAGTCTATTATGTGCTTAATAAGAATTCACTCCAATCCAACTTACAAATTGTGAGAAATTGCCCAAAAACCACATTGATATTACTTCACTGCCAACTTGAAAGTTATTGTAGATGTTCCAATAGTAATTTCTCCTTATCCAATTATTAACTTCAACTCAAAATTAATATGTAGCTTGATCTTTGAGTCTTCTAATGCCATGCCAAATTTCACCTTAATCCAACTAATAGATCTTCAGATATCATAGAAGTCCTATTGAACTCCAAATTGACAACTTTTAGTATGTTCTTGTACCAAAACCTAAATATCTCTCAATTGCACTATTGGATTATTATAAAATTTCACATATATTTAGTACATCTAATTAACCAAGCATTGTCAAAATTTTAATTATATATATGACATCAATTTTATGAACTAGCTGAGAGTACTAGCTATTTATACCTACTTTTATCTATTTCTACCTGTTTATGCAAGTAATTATTGACTTACATGTATATGTCGATGACATTATCTCTCTTTTTAGAGATGAGTTCTATGAATAGAGATCTTCATATGTTGAAGAAATCTAAGATGCGACAAATTGTATTTGCCACATATTTTGATCTTTGTTCTCTTCAAAGGTATTTGATAGGCCCTCTCAACCATCAATAGTATTGCATACTAAGGTGAGAGGACTATTATGTTATTTGGTCATTGCTGAGGCCTTCGTAACTTCTTTTAAATAAAATATTTGAAACACCATTAAGAGTTGTTCCTACTTCTAATAAATTAACCAAACATTGAGAGTCTCTTCTAAGATTGTGATATCAAATGCATTGTATTTCACCATCTATTTCAGAGAGAATATGTCATTCTTGAGGATCTTCATCTTCATTACATCCCCTTAAAGTTTATAACAATCACAATGTCTTGTCTGATGTTAAGGATAAGAACTTGATAAAGACAAATAAACAAGTGAGACTTCTCTCAAAGAAAGATGACAAAATAGAAATAACTCAATATGCATATTAAAAAAAAACTGGAATGGCTATTGCCAAAAGACAAGAAAACTAGAGACCTTTGAAACTAGACTGGAAGCAAGAAAGGAGTTGATAAGAATGAAGAGGGCTTCACTCTTGTCTCTATATATACTATCAAACTAAGGGCTATGTGGTGATGTTCTATAGGACCTCCAATATATGTTGACTTTATAAGACACATGCTTTGACTTTATAAGACACATGCTTTGACTTACAAGGTAAGTTTTTCTATGTGTAGGCCACATAATTAGCTTGGTCTTCAAGCTAACAACATGTGTGGTACATGGCCAACTTGTTGACTACCTTTCTAATCCAAAAAGTCAATTAAAGACACCTATAAAGTCAAAGCATCATCTCTAAAGCTTCTAAGAAGCTTGTATAGTAAATGTTATAGAATTAATTTACTTTTATTTACTTTTATTTACTTTTATTTACTTTTATTTACTTTTACTTTTTTTATTTATTTATACTTATTTATACCTATTTATACATGTAATTATTAACTTACATATATATGTCCATGATATTACCCTCCTTTCTAGGAACAAGTTCCACAAGGAGCAGTCATCATATGTTGAAGAAATCTATGATGCGACAAATTATATTTGCTACATACTCTGATCTTTGTTTTCTTTGAAGATGATGGATAGGGCCTCTCAACCATCGATAGTCTCCCATATTAGGATGGGAAGACTACCCAATTATTTGATCATTATTGAAGCCTTCATAACTTCCTTCGAATAGAACATTTGGAACACCACCAGGAATTGTTCCTACATCTAGCAAAATCACCAAACATCGGGAGTTCCTTCCAAGGTTGTAATACCAAATGCGTTGTATCTTGCCATCTATTCAAGGAAGAACATGTCATTCTTGAAGATCTTCATCTTAATTGCGTCGTCTTGAAGGTTGTAACAATTGTAATGTCTCATGAGACAGGTCAACAAACAAAGGTTTTTGAGTCAAATCTGCTAGTTGTTGGTTCTCCATCTCCTCAGCATCACAACTACAAAGAAGCTATAAACAAAGATTCAAAGTAGAATGTTATCTTGCTTGGATCTTGTTTCTTTTATAAGAAAGGTTTTTATCTTAATTTCAATGGATGTTGTTGATGAAAAGCCTCCACCATCTTTGCTGCATTTATAAGATTCTTTACTAGCTCCAATGTGCGTTCACTAATATCATATCCGTGCCAATGGAAAAAATATTCTAATTTATTTTGATGCCGCCTTGAATCTAAGATCTCTTCAATTTCAAACTCTTCATTATTGTCTACTTCTATAGGACGAAGTGGAGCTTGTCTTCTTATTGATATATCTACTATCCTTTATAATTCAAGAAGAGACACGTAGAATACTGGATGGATTTTCATTAACTCCAATAGGTCTAAATAATATGCAACTGGATTGATTTATACAAAAATAGAAAATGGTTCAAGCCTTCAATAGTCCAACTTCTTACAATGGTTTTGATATTGCAACAAAGTAACCATACCTTGTCACGTATGTAGAATGGTGGTTGTTCTTTTTGATAGACATCTGCATTAATTTTTTATTGTTTTTGAGCTTCTTTTAACTGCACCTTCATGGTTGCATGTAGCTCTGACAAATGAATTGTCAAATCTTTTGCTGCAGGATTATCAACTTTTAAAAAGTCAAAAGTATCAAGTCATAGATGATAACCATAATTAGTAAAAAAAAGTGTTTGTTTTATAGAAGAATGTACAAGATTATTGTAAGCAAACTCTGCCAATGGTAAAAGAGTTGTCCAATCATCTTGTTGGTAGTTGATGGTACATCTTAAATACTGCTCCAAAACTTAATTAATATGCTCTATTTGTCCATCAATTTGAGGATAGAATGCGAAAGATAGTTTTATATCTACTTTTAGAATCTTGAATAGAGTCCACCAAAATCTTGATACAAACTGAGTTCCTCTATCAGGTATAATATCCTTGGATAATCCATAATAGCGATAGATATTGTCAAGAAAGAGCTTAGCTATTTCTTCACCTGTGATGGATTTTGTACATGGTACAAAATGTGCCATCTTGGTAAAATAATCTACTATCACAAATATAGAGTCATAAGAATCTGAGATTAGAAGCTCCGTGATGAAATCCATAGAAACAAAAGACCATGGTTGTTTTAGAATGGATAATGGCTAAAGAAGTTCGTAAGGTTGATGAAAAGGAGTTTTTGATCTTGAGCAAACATCATAAGATTGTACAAAACCTTTGACTGCTTTCCACATTTGTAGCTACAAAAAGTCCTTCAATATTAGTTACAAAGTTTTATTGTACCCAAAATGTCTTGTTGTTGAAAAGTCATGATGAGCTTAAAGAACACGTAATTGAGCTTCACCTTCTAGAACATATAGGCGTCTCTCAAAATATAATAGATTATTCTTGAATTCAAACTTCAAAGTATCATGAGACTTTGAAGGATTTTTCTTAATATCATGAATAAGAGGATCAAAAGACATACTAGACTGAACCTGCTTAATGAAAGTTGAATCAATAGTTAGTGTTGATTTCATTACTTAAAGATAAAGATGCTCTGGCTTTAAGAGAATTATCCGTTGTTGATCAAAAGATGTATCTCCTTCCTTTCGTCCAAGATAAAATCATCTAGAGAGTGCATCTAATAAATCTTGTTGTTTTCTTAATTGATAAATGATCTTGAATTCGAATCTTGATAAAGACTTACTCCAACAGGCTTGGCAACGATTTAAAACATGTGTTGACATAAAATATTCAAGATTCTTGTGATCGATATATATGGTGACTGGACT
This sequence comes from Physcomitrium patens, assembly GCF_059467195.1. Lineage (NCBI taxonomy): Eukaryota > Viridiplantae > Streptophyta > Bryopsida > Funariales > Funariaceae > Physcomitrium > Physcomitrium patens. Next base: position 11,860,836 of record NC_143430.1, on the reverse strand, counting down.
AGAAGCACCTTGTAGATAATGGCACCATTCTTGAAACAAATCCACGATTGAAAGAAGTTCTTTGTCATGGATCTCGTAGTTGATCTCGGTTGCTGAAAATATTTTGGAATAAAAAGCTATTGGATGAAGTTTATCATCTATTCTCATTTCTAACAAAAAGGCACCCAAAGCAAAGTTTGATGCATTTTTTTTCATAAAAAATGGCTTAGAAAAATCAACGAGATACAAGATTGGTGTCATGGATATACTCATGTAAGCTAGTAATTACATATACAAATAGGTGGAAGTAAATAAAAGTAGGTAAAAATAAGTTAAATCTCTACTATTTAATATGAAAGCTTCTTAGAAGCCTCATGTACGCTGCTTTGACTTCATAAGTGTCTTTAATTGACTTTTTGGATTAGAAACGTGGTCAACAAGTTAGCCATGTGCCACACATGTTGTTAGCTTGAAGATCAAGCTAATAATGTCGCCCACATGTAAAAAAACTTACCTCATAAGTCAAGGCATATGTTCTATAAAGTCAACACATATTGGAGGTCCTATAGAACGTCGCCATGTAGCCCTTAGTTAGATAGTATATATAGAGACAAGAGTGAAGCCTTCTTCACTCTTATCAACTCCTATCTTACTTCAAATCTAGTTTCAAGGGTCTCTAGTTTTCTTGTCTTTTGATAATAGTCATTCCAATTTTCCTTTCAATATATCTACTTTTTTATTTATATTTTGTTACCTTTCTTTGAGTGAAGGCTCACTTGTTTGAATTGCTTTTTCATTGACTTCTTTTCCTTGACAAATTGACAAGAGTACACCTACAATATCATAGCTTTGTCTAATCTTGATTAAGAGTAGATTACTCCTTTTTCTTGATAAGATATAAGGATATTAGAAGTTACGGATTACTCTCTTCTAAACTGATATTGTTCTTAGTATTTTCTTTGTTCTCAAGTCTTCTCTTCTATTTTTCTTGAGCGATATTAGACATCTTCTCTTTTCTAAGTGTTATCATGGCAGAACTTGTTGAAATGAAGAGTGCAATGGCACAAATGCAAGAGCAATTGAGAGAGTTAATACTTGCGATGCATCAACTCAATTAACTACCATAAAGGGCAACAAGATTGGCAAGAAGTGAAGATATAGAAATGGTTGGAGCTGCTTCAACATCTGTACCAAACCATGTCTTTTATCCTATGGTGGAATGTCCTTCTTATAATAGAGAACCAAGAATTGTCCTATCCGAGAAGTTTGATGGCACCAGATAATAGTTTCGAGGATTTATCAATCAAGTGCAACTTGTGATCGAACTTCAACCCCAAAGCTATCCAATTCCAGGATCGCAAGTTAGATTCATTGGTATGCTGTCGTATTACATGCTTTCGTGCTCGAGAACGCGTCGGGCGTCTGACTGTAGAAGGTAGTATGGAGATTCACTAATATTCAAGCAATCTATCGATTTTTGACTATTAGAATATAAACAATTACAAGAATATATCGTAAATCTATACGGATGTCCTTCGACTGCTCGCCGAAATTCTTTTTGCCCCAGCCGGTAGATCTCTAGATGCTACAGAGAACCCCGAACAATCCAATTTATTAATCTCCGATATCGCTTTATACTCACGACCTTGTATCCACTGGCTGTCTTGTTAGATAAATCCAAAAATTTTCATTCACTTCGCATACTCATTCCTATAGACACCTTTTTAATTCTTCAATCACAGACGTTGTCGTGTTGTAACACAAGTATATAGTGAAAATAAAAAGAAAGGGGAATTTTATTAATATTCAGTTACCTCGAATATTGGGAGCATCGACCAACTCCAGTACAAATACTGAGTGGTCAGGTTCCGTGACTCCGTTGCAGTCAGCCGGGGCATACTGAAATGCCTCGTTCGATTCCAATAACGGGAGTCAGCAGGAAGAGAAGGACCAATTCACACGACGGGTTCGAGGAGCCAATTGGATCCAATTTCGATAATCCAATCTGGGTCCTCTTATCCAATATGAGACCTGAATTGGCCGGTCAACCCAGTGCAGTCTAATTACGGGAAATCCAGGTCTTACTACGGGTCTTAGCCAATCTGACGCGAGGACCAATTTGACCCAATTATGGGAACATCCAGGTTACTACGGGAATCTTTCCCAATATAGGACCTGAATTGGTCGGGCGACTCAATGTGGTCCCGATTACGGGGTTCGATTCTGTTTCAGGCTGTCCTGTTCTCTGTACCGTCTCAGGGAACGTTGTTTTCGGTAAATGGATTTCTTAAAGGCAAAAACAGAGGAGAAAGCTTGACGGCGAGAGCCAATTTCGGATCCAAGCTTGAAGTGGGAGCCAATTCCGGATCTAAGACGGAAGATTGAAGAAATTCAAAGGATACGGTTAGGTGGGATATAGTTTTGGGTGTGGTTTTTTTTTTTTGAGGGGAATCGGGGGGGAAGGATTTTTTGAGCTTCTGCAAGGTTACTAGTTCGGTTTTCATTGGAGGTTTTTAAAGATCAAGGGAATTAGAGAGAGGAGCTTCATGCTTCGGGTCGGGGAAGGAAAGACATAGGATTTGGATTTTTCTTCTTTGTAGAGTTATGGGGAAGACTGAGGCAATCGCTGCTGAAGTCAGTGTTGTAATGGTGAATCGGGATTTTTAAATGAAGTGGGTTTGAATACTCTTGACTGTATTGTGAAATCGAGTTACGTCTGTGATTGAAGGATTAAAAAGGTGTCTATAGGATTGAGTATGCGGAGTGAATGAAATTTATTTGGTTAATCTAACAAGACAGTTAGTGGATACAAGATCGTAAGTACAAAGCAGTATTGAAGGTTAACAGTTTGGGTTGTACGGGGTTCTCTGTAACGTCTAGAGACCTACCGGCTGGGGCAAAAAGGACTTCGACAAGCAGTCGAAGAGCACCCGTATAGATTTACAGTACATTATTGCAGTTGTTTATATTCCAGCAGTCAAAAACTGATAGACTGCTTGACTATCGGCGAATCTCCATACTACCTTCTACAGCCAGACGCCCGGCGCGTTCTCGAGCAGGAAAGCATGTAATACGACATAAGTGGTGAACCCGACGTGAAAGCTTGAGGTAGAAGGTATTGGATTTCGGTTGATTTTATCTTTATTTTTATGGAAAACGAAAATAAAAATTTTGAAGGATTTTTGGGAGAAGTTTCTGGTGGGGAGTCTTCTAAAGGACAAGGTATGCACATGGATCCGTCTATTGCTAGTTTGTTTCAAGCCTTCTCATTGTCAATGCAGCAACAGCAAAGCAATGATCGAAAGGAAGCTTTGGCAACCAAAGCATTGCAAGCAGTGGTCAATAAAATTGATCAATTTCATGGGAGGAATATTTCAAGGTATTTAAGATGTTATGTTCGTGAAATGGAATTAAATCAGGATTCTGAGAAGAAAATGGTTGCACTATTTGGACTTGCCACGATACTGGAGATAAGGGACCACATTACATCGATTACGAATCGTTATGAGAATTCATGGGAGGATTTTTGACATGCATTGAAAGACGAATATTTCTTGGAAGATGCTGATCGCGTTACTAAGAAGCTGTTTCTGGGATGGATTGAACGGCCCAATAAGAATTTGCAAGCAACAGAGCTACTAAGGGAATTTGAGAGGCAGTACTCTCAATTATCGAAGGTAGAAAAATTGACATTGGAGCCGAACAAAGTTGATCTATTTCTTCAAGCTGCTGATAGAGAATTGCAAGAGAAATTAGAACCCCTTCTTGAAGACAAAGAAGAAGATGAAGGATTGACAACGAAGTGGAAGAACGTTGAAGATGCGGTGGGGTTGCTTACAAAAAAAGAAAGGAGGAAGGATAGGAGTAATATTCTGAAACAGTACAAGCACCCAAAGCTCCAGTACGTACAACACCACCGACAATGCCTACAGTTCAACCTTCGACATCCTTGTCAAAGAAAGCAGATATGGGTATGGAAGAAATTATACGAGGAATGCGAGATCTTCAAATCAAATTGGCAAGACTTGAAGAGAATACTTCTATAAACAATTCGAAGAATGTTTCAAAACAAGGATATGTACAAAGATGCATTTGGTGTGATGATGCTTCACACACTAGAAAAGATTGCAATGAATTTAATAATATGATACGGCAGGGAATTATTTGCTGGAAAGATGAGAAGATAGCATTGAAAGATAGGGAGGATCTTCTTCAAACCAATTTTGGCAAGGGAGGAATGAGAGCATTGGTTCAAGATTACTTAAAAGAGCATGAAACAGTAGTACGAGAAAGTGCAAGTTATGGTGCTAGAGTAGATGATGAAATTGGTGGAAGTACGAAAACTAGTGAGTTTTGGGCTTCTGCCGTTTCTACAATGCAAGAAGGGAAATTACCTCGAGAAGCGTTATTGAGAACAGCAGCTACAATACGAGGTAGAACAGGTTGGGAGGATCCTGTTGAGTCTCTTTCAGTTCATGCATATATTGCTAAGAGCCAACATGAAGCTTTGATGGAAGAAAAAAGACGAGGAAATTTTGATGATACTAGAGAAGGAAATTCTTTTAAGAGGCAAACTCGAGGAGACAAGGCTGAGGAGGCAGCTTCACAAGAATTGCCTGTAAAGGATACCTCAGCAACATTGGGAGAAAAAACAACGGAGACAAAAGATAAGGGCCAATCAATTGCTTATAAGCTACTTTTTGACATTGAAGCGGCAACAAATTTGAAAGGGGTGTTGGAAGAACGTATATTAAACGCTAAGGTAGAATTCACATTGAAAGAAGTCTTGAGAATTGCAAAGAAGGAGTTTCATGATGTTATCATTGACAGCATTAAGCGAAAGAGGCAATTAATGAGCGAAACTGGAATGAGTCATGCTATTGATGCAAGAATATGTAGAGATGAAGAAGAGGTTGATATTGGTTACAAGCAACCAACAAATGAAAAGAATGGGTATAATCAGCGAGTACATTTCGAAGATTCTAGTGATAAAGAAATGGAAACTTTGAGCCATTATACTCGAAAGCATTGAGCAAAGGCAACTACTGAGGTATTGGTGAAAGTAGGAGATATAGAGGAACCAATAGTTGCTTTGGTGGACCATGGTTCTAAAGTAAATCTCATGTCTAAAGATCTTTATAAGAAGCAAAAATGGCCAATTGATATAGAACATGGATGGGCAATACGAGCAGCTAATAACACACGAGGCGAATTATATGGAGCTTGTCCAGATGTCAAAATTCGGATTGGGGATGTTGCGACGGAGCAACATTTCTTCGTTCAAGATACAACGTCTTATCCGTTGATTTTAGGACAACCTTATATCATGGCAACACGGATGGAAACAAAGGTACTTGACAATGGTTCTACTTATGCAAGGGTACGTAGCGAAGATGGGAGGAAAGCTGTATAATTTCTAACAGTACCTCCTAACCATGAACGGAATCGAGATAGGTTGAGGGAGAAACCATTGTCAAAGATTGTTGAAGGATTTAAGGATTTTGGGGAGGTACCACTGTAAAGCGAGATTATGGAGGTACAAAAGAAGAGGTACTCTCGCGAGATGAAGGTGCCTTTGATGCGAGTTTTATTGGTATATTGGAGAATGGAAATATTATGTATAAGAAAGTTGATGATTTTAAAAGAAAAGAAAGAAAAAGATTATATGATATTGAAGGACAGTTACGCAAGATAGGTACATTGCAAGATGATGAGAGAATTTTAGGTGTTTATGAAGAAAATGGGCTAGAAGATTCATTGGAATTGATTACATCTATTGGGTTAGGGGATAATGATAAGATTGTTGAGATTCATTCGAGAGAGGTTTATACCATGCTTGAATCTTTTCAAGCACCAGAAGTCACAGTAGAGACGAGATATAAAACGGCAGATAAGAAGGTAAAGCCTGTTGCCGGACCATTACCACATGATTCTAAAGAACAAATGGGAGAAGCATCAAAAGAAGCAAGTTTAAGAGATCCAATGAGTATTGGACATCAGTTTTCTGAAGAGACTTTTGAAGAATTGAAGATTGGTTCTGATGGTTCTTTATTGCCGGAGGAAATTACTTGCTTCAAAAAGATGTTGGCTAAACAAGGTAGATCGTTTGCCTTCGAATCTCATGAAATTGGGTGTGTGGATCCAAATATTATAACACCTATGGTTATCTTCACTGTACCGCATGTACCTTGGAATCTAAGACCGATTCCAATATCGAGGACACATTTACCTAAATTGGTGGAACTATTGAAAGAAAAGATAAAGATGAAAATATTAGAACCTTCATTTGCACCGTATTCTAGTTGATGGTTTACGGTACCTAAGAAGAATCGGTCACTGCGGTTTATTCAAGATATGCAGCCGGTGAATGCTGTAACTGTCAGGAATGCAGGAATTGGACCTATTGTGGATGAATTTGCTGAGGCGTTTGCTGGAAGGGCGATCTATTCAATGGGTGATTTGTATTCAGGTTATGATCAATTTCAACTTGCCGAAGGAAGTAGAGATATGGCAACGATGAGGACACCGCTTGGATTGGTTAGAATGTGCACTCTTCTTCAAGGCACGACCAACTCAGTTGCGCATATGATGAATGGGATGAATAAGGTATTGAGAGATTTTATCCTGGAAAAGACTATGCCTTTTCTGAATGATGTTCCTATAAAGGGGTGCAGAGAAGGAGACAAGGATGAAACTTTAGATACGAGGGGGTGTCGCAGATATGTTGTTGATCATATACAAGATTGTGAAAAGATTTTAACTCGGCTTGGAGAAGTTCATCTTACATTATCGGGTATGAAGTCCGTATTTGGAGTGCGAGAGGTTGTAATTGTTGGACATTTATGCGGATCTTACGGAAGAAAACCAGATCCGACTAAAGTTGATGCAATTGGAAGGATGAAAGAGGATTGTGGTTCTTTAACAGAGGTTCGCAGGTTTTTGGGTGCATGTGTATTTTATCGAACCTGGATCCCTCATTATGCTCACATAGCGGATCCATTATATGAACTGTTACGCAAAGGTTACCGATTTGAATGGAAAGAAAGGCATATTCAGGCAATGCAAAGATTGAAGAAATTATTGATGTCACCTCCAATATTGAGGAAGGTTGATTATAAGTGTAATAGACCAGTGATTCTTATTGTAGACGCTAGTCCAATTGCCGTTGGATTGGCGGTGGGTCAAGATGATTCGAATGGGAGTAGATTTGCAGTTCGATTTGGGGCTAAAGTTTTAAGTATTCGTCAGCGTGCATATTCGCAAGTCAAAAGAGAACTTTGGGGAGTCGTTTCGGCTATGAAAGCTGAAAAGGACTATTTGATTGGGGCAGTAGTAGTAATTGAAACAGATTGCTTGCCATTGCTTGGAATGATTATTAACTGTTCAATGCCAGATATTGCAATGTTGAGATGGATTGCTTATATTAAGTCACTAAATCCAGAATTTAAGCATATCACTGGAAAGGACAATTTAGTAGCAGACATGCTATCTCGAGCAAGATACGAGAGGGAGGACGAAATGGTTGAAGACATTGATGATGTCGGATTGAAATTCTATTCAATATCGAATCTCAACAGAGAAGACAAGCTATTTCTTGAAGAATCTTATGAAGGAGAATTATTGGATATTGGTCATTATTTGAATACCTTGACTAAGTAGGGAAATTGGTGTATAGAAAAATTCAAACAAATAAGAAAAAAAGCATATGGATTTTTGCTTCGAGATGGATTCTTATGGAAGAGACCAAAGAAAGGAATTGGGATGCCACAACGAGTGATAGGCAAAAAGGAAGAAAAACTAAAATTATTAAAGGAGTTTCATGATAGTTTATGGGCAGGGCATAGAGGAATCTGGGCTACTTTTGCTAAACTCAAGGAACGATATTGGTGGAAAAATATGTATCGAGATGTGCTCTCATTTGTAGAGTCATGTGAAATCTGTCAATCGTATTCTAATATCCGACATCGAGATGGTCTTCATCCTACGTATCCTTTGGCTATTTATTTTAAATGGGTTGTTGATTTGGTTATTATGCCAATTGGATTATGGCAGATGAGATATTTGGTCTTAGCTCATGAAAATTTATCAAATGAAGTAGAAGAAAGAGCATTGAGGACAAAATCTACAAAGGAGATTTGTAAGTTTTTGCTTGAAGATGTCATTTATTGCTACGGATGCATGAGAAAGATCACTGCAGATCGTGGAGAATTAAATGCACAAGAAGCTCGTAAGTTCTTTGAAAGATGTGGAGTTAAACTATCACTGACTACTGCTTATAATCCGGAAGGGAATGCAAAAAGCAAACATGGTCATCCACCGATTGTGAAAGCATTAGTTAAAGCTTGTAATAGAAAAGTTAAAGAGTGGCCACGGCTTTTGTCATTTGCATTATGGGCTTATCGAATATCACATAGTTCAGTGACACGACATATGCCAGTAGAACTTATGACAGGTCGAAAACCAATTATGCCGATTGAAGAAAAGGTACTTACTTGGAGTATGCTACCATGGGAAGATGGATTGATAAGAAAAGAACCTCTGGCAATTAGGATTCGACAATTGGAGCAAAGAACGGAAGATGTCCAGATAGCATTGGAAAGGTTAAAAAGAGCAAGGTTACAAAACAAGGCGCGATTCGATAAGCAACATCGATTGAGACCAAAAGCAATCGAGGAAGGTGACTGGGTACTTGTTTATGACAATAGTCTGGATAATCAACATAGTACTTTGCGGAAATTTTCAAAACGTTGGTTTGGACCATATGTTGTAACAACTGTTCATGATAATGCGACTTACTCATTACGAGAGTTAGATGGTACAAAATTGAAAATACCAATTGCAGGGAAGCGAGTAAAAATATTTAAACAAAGACACGCAGAGATGAATATGGAAGACCTTAATGAAGGTATAGAGATTCCGCAGCAAGAAGATAAAAGTCATATGGATAATGAAGGTGACGAAGACGAACTGGACAAAGACGTAGGGGATATATTCTGAAGCAAACAGCAATTGGGTAAATTGGTGCATACCGGAGGATGCACAGGTTCAGAGGGGGTGGATGTCGTGTTGTAACATGAGTATACAGTGAAAATAAAAAGAAAGGGGAATTTTATTAATATTCAGTTACCTCGAATATTGGGAGCATCGACCAACTCCAGTACAAATACTGAGTGGTCAGGTTCCGTGACTCCGTTACAGTCAGCCGGGGCATACTGAAATGCCTCGTTCGATTCCAATAACGGGAGTCAGCAGGAAGAGAAGGACCAATTCACACGACGGGTTCGAGGAGCCAATTGGATCCAATTTCGATAATCCAATCTGGGTCCTCTTATCCAATATGAGACCTGAATTGGCCGGTCAACCCAGTGCAGTCTAATTACTGGAAATCCAGGTCTTACTACGGGTCTTAGCCAATCTGACGTGAGGACCAATTTGATCCAATTACGGGAACATCCAGGTTACTACGGGCATCTTTCCCAATATAGGACCTGAATTGGTCGGGCGACTCAATGTGGTCCCGATTACGGGGTTTGATTCTGTTTCAGGCTAACCTGTTCTCTGTGCCGTCTCAGGGAACATTGTTTTCGGTAAATGGATTTCTTAAAGGCAAAAACAGAAGAGAAAGCTTGACGGCGAGAGCCAATTTCGGATCCAAGCTTGAGGTGGGAGCCAATTCCGGATCTAAGACGGAAGATTGAAGAAATTCAAAGGATACGGTTAGGTGGGATATAGTTTTGGATGTGGTTTTTTTTTTTGAGGGGAATCGGGGGGGAAGGATTTTTTGAGCTTCTGCAAGGTTACTAGTTCGGTTTTCATTGGAGGATTTTAAAGATCAAGGGAATTAGAGAGAGGAGCTTCATGCTTCGGGTCGGGGAAGGAAAGACATAGGATTTGGATTTTTCTTCTTCGTAGAGTTTTGGGGAAGACTGAGGCAATCGCTGCTGAAGTCAGTGTTGTAATGGTGAATCGGGATTTTTAAATGAAGTGGGTTTGAATACTCTTGACTGTTTTGTGAAATCGAGTTACGTCTGTGATTGAAGGATTAAAAGGGTGTCTATAGGATTGAGTATGCGGAGTGAATGAAATTTATTGGGTTAATCTAACAAGACAGTCAGTGGATACAAGATCGTAAGTACAAAGCAGTATTGAAGGTTAACAGTTTGGGTTGTACGGGGTTCTCTGTAATGTCTAGAGACCTACCGGCTGGGGCAAAAAGGACTTCGACAAGCAGTCGAAGAGCACCCGTATAGATTTACGGTACATTGTTGCAGTCGTTTATATTCCAGCAGTCTAAAACCGATAGACTGCTTGACTATCGGCGAATCTCCATACTACCTTCTACAGCCAGACGCCCGGTGCGTTCTCGAGCAGGAAAGCACGTATTACGACAACGTAATTTTGATTTCACAAAACAGTCAAGAGTAATCATACCTACTTCATTAAAACCCCTATTCACGAGTACAACATTGACTTTCAGCAACGATTGCCTCCGTCTTCCCAAAATCCTATGAAGAAAAAGAAACCCCAATTCTCTGTCTTTGTTCCTCCTCCGAAGCATGAAGCTAGCTCTCCCCTCTTTCATTTCTTAACCTATCCTCTCCTTTAACCCTAATTCTCCCCTCTTTTAAACCTTAGCCTCTGAATTTCTTCAATCTTCCGTCTTCGATCCGGAATTGGCTCTGCCATCAGATCTTTCTCCTCCATTTTTTGCCTTTTAAAAGATTCTTTTTTCGGAAACAACGTTCCCTGAAACAGCACAGAGAACAAGACAGCCTGAAACGGAATCAAAACCCCCGTAATCATGACCACATTGAATGGCCCGACCAATTCAGGTCTCATATTGGCTAAGAGGCCCGTAGTAAGACCTGGATGTTCCCGTAATTGAGTCAAATTCATCCTTTACGTCAGGCTTTCTTAGTCATCGATTTAGTCATTTTGATTCAATTGACTCCTACTATTGGACTCAAACGGAGCATTTCCTTACTGATAAGTATGCCCTGATCGACTATGACGGGGTCTCTGAACTGTCCCCTGAATATTGGCACTAGAATCGATCGTTGCTCCAAATATTCGACGTAATTGAACATTAATAAAAGTCCCATTTCTTTATATTTTCACGATATACTTGTGTTACAACACGACATCCATCCCCTCTGAACCTGTGCATCCTCCAGTATGCACCAATTTATCCAATTGCTATTTGATTTATAATATATTTTCTACGTCTTTGTCCAATTCGTCTTCGTCACCTTCATTATCCAAATCACATTCATCTTCTTGCTGCAAAATCTCTATACCTTCATTAAGGTCTTTGATATTCATTTCTACATTTCTTTGTTTAAACAATTTCACTCTCTTCCTTGCAATTGGTATTTTTAATCTTATGCCATCTAACTTCCGCAATGAGTAAGTCGCATTATCATGAATATTTGTTACCATATATGGTCCAAACCAACATTTTGAAAACTTTCGTAAAGTGCTATATTGTTTGTTCAGACTACTATCATAAACAAATACCCAATCACCTTCTTCAATTGCTTTAGGTCTCAATCAATGTTGCTTATCAAATCGCGCCTTGTTTTGTAACCTTGTTCTTTTTAACCTTTCCAATGCTATTTGCACAACTTCCGATCTTTGCTCCAATTGTCGAATCCTAATTGCCAGAGGTTCTTTTTTTGTCAATCCATCTTTCCATGGTAGCATACTCGAAGTAAGTACCTTTTCTTCAATCGGCATAATTGGTTTTCGACCTGTCATAAGTTCTACTGGCATATGTCGTGTCACTGAACTATGTGATATTCGATAAGCCCATAATGCAAATGACAAAAGCCGTGGCCACTCTTTAACTTTTCCATTACAAGCTTTAACTAATGCTTTCACAATCGGTGGATGACCATGTTTGCTTTTTGCATTCCCTTCCGGATTATAAGCAGTAGTCAGTGATAGTTTAACTCCACATCTTTCAAAGAACTTACGAGCTTCTTGTGCATTTAATTCTCCACGATCTGCAGTGATCTTTCCTATGCATCCGTAGCAGTAAATGACATCTTCAAGCAAAAACTTACAAATCTCCTTTGTAGATTTTGTCCTCAATGCTCTTTCTTCTACTTCATTTGATAAATTTTCATGAGCTAAGACCAAATATCTCATCTGCCATAATCCAATTGGCATAATAACCAAATCAACAACCCATTTAAAATAAATAGCCAAAGGATACGTAGGATGAAGACCATCTCGATGTCGGATATTAGAATACGATTGACAGATTTCACATGACTCTACAAATGAGAGCACATCTCGATACATATTTTTCCACCAATATCGTTACTTGAGTTTAGCAAAAGTAGCCCAGATTCCTCTATGCCCTACCCATAAACTATCATGAAACTCCTTTAATAATTTTAGTTTTTCTTCCTTTTTGCCTATCACTCGTTGTGGCATCCCAATTCCTTTCTTTGGTCTCTTCCATAAGAATCCATCTCGAAGCAAAAATCCATATGCTTTTTTTCTTATTTGTTTGAATTTTTCTATACACCAATTTCCCTGCTTAGTCAAGGTATTCAAATAATGACCAATATCCAATAATTCTCCTTCATAAGATTCTTCAAGAAATAGCTTGTCTTCTCTATTGAGATTTGATATTGAATAGAATTTCAATCCGACGTCATTAATATCTTCAACCATTTCATCCTCCCTCTCATATTTTGTTCGAGATAGCATGTCTACTACTAAATTGTCCTTCCCACTGACATGCTTAAATTTTGGATTTAGTGACTTAATATAAGCAATCGATCTCAACATTACAATATGTGGCGTTGAACGGTTAGTAATCATTCTAAGCAATGGTAAACAATCTGTTTCAATTACTACTACTATCCCAATCAAATAGTCCTTTCTAGCTTTCATAGCCAAAACAACTATCTAAAGTTCTCTTTTGACTTGTGAATATGCACGTTGACGAATACTTAAAACTTTAGCTCCAAATAAAATTGCAAATCTATTCTCACTTGAATAATCTTGACCCACAGCCCATCCAATGGCAATTGGACTAGCGTCTACAGTAAGAATCACTGGTCTATTGCACTTATAATCAACCTTCCTCAATATTGGAGGTGACATCAATAATTTCTTCAATCTTTGTATTGCCTGAATATGCCTTTCTTTCCATTTAAATTGGTAGCCCTTGCGTAATACTTCATACAATGGAATCACTATATGAGCATAATGAGGGATCCAGATTCGATAAAATACATATGCACCTAAAAACCTGCGAACCTCTGTTAAAGAATCACAATCCTCTTTCATCCTTTCAATTGCATCAACTTTAGTCGAATCTAGTTTTCTTCTGTAAGATCCACATAAATGTCCAACAATCACAACCTCTTATACTCCAAATACAGACTTCATACCCGATAATGTAAGATAAACTTTTCCAAGTCGAGTTAAAATCTTTTTACAATCTTGTATATAATCAACAACATATTTGCGACACCCCCTCTTATCTAAAGTTTCATCCTTGTCTCCTTCTCTGCACCCTTTTATAGGAACATCATCTAGAAAAGGCATAGTCTTTTCTGGAATAAAATCTCTCAATACCTTATTCATCCCATTCATCATATGCACAACTGAGTTGGTTGTGCCTTAAGGCAGAGTACACTTTCTAACCAAGCCAAGTGGTGTCCTCATCGTTGTCATATCTCTACTTCCTTCGGCAAGTTGAAATTGATCATAACCTAAATACAAGTCATCCATTGAATAGATCGCCCTTCCAGCAAACGCCTCAATAAATTCATCCACAATAGGTCCAATTCCTGCATTCTTGACAGTTACTACATTTATCGATTGCATATCTTGAATAAACCATAGTAATCCATTCTTCTTAGGTACCATAAACCATCGACTAGAATACGGCACAAATGAAGGTTCCAATATTTTCATCTTCATCTTTTCTTTTAATAGTTCCATCAATTTAGGTAAATATGCCCTCGGTACTGGAATCGGTCTTAGATTCCAAGGTACATATGGTAGAGTGAAGATAACCATAGGTGTTACAATATTTGGATCCACACACCCAATTTTATGAGATTCGAAGGCAAACGATCTACCTTATTTAGCCAACATCTTTTTGAAGCAAGTAATTTCCTCCGGCAATAAAGAACCATCAGAACCAATCTTCAATTCTTCAAAAGTCTCTTTAGTAAACCGATATCCAATACTCATTGGATCTCTTAAACTTGCTTCCCTTGATGCTTCTTTCATTTGTTCCTTAGAATCTACTGATAATGGTCTGACAACAGGCTTTACCTTCTTATCTGTCATTTTATATCTCATTTCTACAGTGACTTTTGATGCTTGAAAAGATTCAAGTATGGTATAAACCTCTCTTGAATGAATCTCAACAAACTTATCATTATTTCCTAACCCAGTAGATGTAATCAATTCTAATAAATTCTCTTCATAAACACCTAAAATCCTCTCATCATCTTGCAATGTACCTAACTTGCGTAATTTTCCTTCAATATTATATAATCTTTTTTTTCTTTTCTTTTAAAATTATCAACTTTCTTATACATAATATTTTCATTCTCCAAAATACCAATAAAACTCGCATCAAAGACACCTTCATCTCGCGAGAGTACCTCCTCTTTTGTACCTCCATAATCTCGCTTTACAGTGGTACCTCCGCAAAATCCTTAAATCCTTCAACAATCTTTGGCAATGGTTTCTCCCTCAACCTATCACAATTCCGTTCATGGTTAGGAGGTACTGTTAGAAATTATACAGCTTTTCTCCCATCTTTGCTACGTACCCTTGTATAAGCAGAACCATTGTCAAGTACTTTTGTTTCCATCCGTATTGCCATAATATAAGGTTGTCCTAAAATCAATGGATAAGATGTTGTATCTTGAACAAAGAAATGTTGCTCCGTCTCAACATCTCCAATCTAAATTTTGACATCTGGACAAGCTCCATATAATTCGCCCCATGTGTTATTAGCTGTTCGTTTTACCCATCCATGTTCCATATCAATTGGCCATTTTTTCTTCTTATAAAGATCTTTAGACATGAGATTTATTTAAGAACCATGGTTGACTAAAGCAACAATTGGTTCTTCTACATCTCCTACTTTCATCAATACCTCAGTAGTTGCCCTTGCCCAATGCTTTCGAGTATAATGATTCAAATTTTTGATTTTCTTATCACTATAATCTTCGAAACGTACTTGTTGATTATACCCATTCTTTTCATTTGTTGGTTGCTTATAACCAATATCAACCTCTTCTTCATCTTTATATATTCTTGCATCAATAGCATGACTCATTCCAGTTTCGTCCATTAATTGCCTCTTTTGCTTAATGCTGTCAATGATAACATCATGAAACTCCTTCTTTATAATTTCCAAGACTTCTTTCAATGTGAATTCCATCTTAGCTTTCAATATACGTTCTTCCAATACCTCTTTTCAATTTGTTGCTGCTTCAATGTCAAAAAGTAGCTTATAAGCAATTGATTTGCCTTTATCTTTTGTCTCCGTTGTTTTTTCTTCCAATGATGATGAGGTATCCTTTACAGGCAATTCTTGTGAAGCTGCCTCCTCAGCTTTGTCTCCTTGAGTTTGCCTCTTACAAGAATTTCCTTCTCTCATTTCATCAAAATTTCCTCGTCTCTTTTCTTCCATCAAAGCTTTATGTTGGCTCTTAGTAATATATGCATGAACTGAAAGAGACTCAACAGGATCCTCTCAACCTGTTGCACCTCGTATTGTAGTTGCAGTCCTCATTACCGCTTCTCGAGGTAATTTCCCTTCTTGCATTGTAGAAATGGCAGAAGCCCAAAACTCACTACTTTCAGTACTTCCACCAAGGTCATCATCTACTCTAGCACCATAACTTGTATTTTCTCGTGCTACTATTTCATGCTTTTTTAAGTAATCTTGAACTAATACTCTCATTCCTCTCTTGCCAAAATTGATTTGAAGAAGATCCTTCCTATCTTTTAATGCTATCTTCTCATCTTTCCAACAAATAATTCTTTACCGTATCATATTATTAAATTCATTGCAATCTTTTCTAGTGTGTGAAGCATCATCACACCAAATGCATCTTTGTACATATCCTTGTTTTGAAACATTCTTTGAATTGTTTGTAGAAGTATTCTCTTCAAGTCTTACTAATTTGATTTGAAGATCTCGCATTCCTCGTATAATTTCTTCCATACCCATATCTGCTTTCTTTGACAAGGATGTCGAAGGTTGAACTATAGGCATTGTCGGTGGTGTTGTACGTACTGGAGCTTTGGGTGCTTGTACTGTTTTCGGAATATTACTCCTATCCTTCCTCCTTTCTTTTTTTGTAAGCAACCCCACCGCATCTTCAACGTTCTTCCACTTCGTTGTCAATCCTTCATCTTCTTCTTTGTCTTTTAGAAGGAATTCTAATTTTTCTTACAATTCTCCATCAGCAGCTTGAAGAAATAGATCAACTTTGTTCGGCTCCAATGTCAATTTTTCTACCTTCGATAATTGAGAGTACTGCCTCTCAAATTTTCTTAGTAGCTCTGTTGCTTGCAAATTCTTATTGGGCCGTTCAATCCATTCTAGAAATACCTTCTTAGTAATGCGATCAGCATCTTCCAAGAAATATTCGTCTTTCAATGCATGTGAAAAAACCTCCCATGAATTCTCATAACGATCCGTGATCGATGTAATATGGTCTCTTATCTCGGATATCATGGCAAGTCCAAATATATCAACCATTTTTTTCTCTGAAAGCTGATTTAATTCCATTTCACAAACATAACATCATAAATACCTTGAAATATTCCTTCCATTAAATTGATCAATTTATTGACCACTGCTTGCAATGCTTTGGTTGCCAAAGCTTCTTTTCGATCATTGCTTTGCTGTTGCTGCATTGATAATGAGAAGGCTTGAAATATACTAGCAATAGATGGATCCATGTATATACCTTGTCCTTTAGAAGAACCCCGACTAGAAACTCCTCCCAAAGATCCTTCAGAATTTTTATTTTCATTCTCCATAAAAATAAAAATAAAATCAAACGAAATCCAATACCTTCCACCTTAAGTTTTCACGTTGGATTCACCACTCATGTCATATTATGTGCTTTCCTGCTCGAGAATGCGTCAGATGTCTAGCTGTAGAAGATAGTATGGAGATCGCTAATATTCAAGCAGTCTATCAATTTTTGACTATTGGAATATAAACGACTGCAAGAATATTGTAAATCTATACGGATCATATATATATTGTAAATCTATACGGATGTCCTTCAACTGCTCGCCAAAATCCTTTTTGCCCCAGTCGGTAGGTCTCTAGATGTTTCAGAGAACCCCGAATAGCCCAATCCACTAATCTTCGATACAGCTTTATACTCACGACCTTGTATCCACTAACTGTCTTATTAGTTTAATCCAAAAATTTTCATTGACTTCGCATACTCAATCCTATAGACACCATTTTAATTCTTCAATCACAGAAGTAATTTTGATTTCACAAAACAGTCAAGAGTAATCACACCCACTTCACACAACACATCGACTTTCAGCAACAATTGCCTCCATCTTCCCAAAATCCTATGAAGAAAAATAAATCCTAATTCTCTATCTTTGTTCTCCCTCTGAAACATGAAGCTAGCTCTTCCCTCTTTCAAATTGTGATTGTCGTTTTACTTACTCTAACTAATCTAATCAGAGTAAACCTGTATAGGGGAATTCGAACACAGGGAAAGAATACCGCATGAGCTTACACGTTAGGGTCACATAATTAACTGTATTCCACATTACTTAAAATACCCAGGAAATGCTACAATGCTTTCCACTTCCTTATAATACTCCACCATCACTAATAACAACAACATGTAATCCCGCACTATCCTAAATGACAGGACATAATCATACTATAATCCAAATTTTGGAGTTCTTTACCATTAACTACCTTCACATTACAGTATTTCATACAAACACAAATTCATTCTCTCTACTGAACTACAATCAGATTTCAGCATTCAATCTTTCTTCTTCTCATTTAATAACAATCATACTTCTATTCCATAATTCACTTTCACAATATTCAGAAACTCTTAATCTTCTTATTCAAAGAAAATAACAAATAAAAGAAAAGAAGTAGCACCAAGCTTACCCCGGCTCACATTAGCACAGTCTGGCCCTTACTTCCTCTTTCCCATCCTCCTTATGCTATTACGAGATACCAACTGCTACATCTCTAATGAAAACTGCTTTTTCTAACTATTCATCCATTTTACCTACTGAACTATCTTTTCAACAATCATCTATCTCTGTTTACACTATAAACTAAGTATCTACAATTCAGCAAATAACTACTTATTCTACATAGCTCCACTCCCATCTGTGCAGCGTCCTCGCAAACATACAACCGATACAGAACTAAAAAAAAACTTCTCCAAAATTTCTATTTATCTGATACACCCAATTTATCAATTACTACATTATCCGTTATTGGTTCCACCGATTCTGGCTCTAGTGGTACGTCTTCATCCTCTTCCAATATTTCAAGCGACTCTTTTTCTCAACTAGGCTGAAAGATCTTCATTGTATTCTCTCAATTCCCGGACATGAGGTTCCAGTTTCAAGATCTGGGCATCGCAAAGTTCCAACTGATGTTGCTGCGGACTCATCCTTTCTGGGACATCTTCAATCGACACTTGAGATTGGTTCCTCACAGTTAACTCTTTCGTCAGATTTGACACCTCATTTCATAAAACTTCAATTTCAGACCTCATTTTCCCCGTTTCACATCTCAATTGGTCACACAATAACGCTTTCTCTGTCGCCAATAACTTTGTCTTGTCCACTTCTGCTTGCAACTGGCATTTGAACTTCTCCCGTTCCAAATTCCATGACTTCCTATTTTGAATCAATTCATCCTGTTGTCCTTCTACAATCCGTAAAATCTATTCTTTTTTCTTTATCCAAGCCTCATATTGGAGAACCAATTTCCGCTCCAGGACCAACTTGGCTTCTTCAATTTCTTGAATCCTCAGTTCTTGCTTCCTAATTTTTCGATTTTGATCCGATATCCTTTTTGTTACTGTCCTCCCAATCTCGTTTACTTCTGTCTTTTACATCCAATACTCGTACCATACAATATATTTACAAAATGAGCTTCAATATGGCATTTTTAAGAGATACTCCTTCAAGTAATCGACCTTTTGGAAACGCCAACTGGTTGATATCTATCAATAATGGGACTTGATTCTCCTCTTCCACCGCAACACCACTTAGAATCCGTCCCGCTTCGATAACCGGAACTACCCCTTGAACCACTGTACGACTTGATTCTCTGATTTTGTGTATTACATCCACTGCATTGTGATTCTGTGCCAATAAATTTCCTTCTCTCTGCAAAGGTGCTGACACTAGTATAGGGTTTTCCTCTTCTGACGGTGGTTGACGCAATGTGTGCGCGATGACAACATACACATAATTTGAACAAAGCAAGGATGTGAACTTCCTTAATTCGAACTTGGCTCCTATCTTCGCATGAATACGAGTAGCTACGTAAGCTGCCCAGTTGAACACCATCCCTTCAAACGCCCCTACTACTGCATACAATAATCATTTTGCTACATATATGGGGTGTCGGTACAATCCTAACCGCCTCAGCACGAACCGCAACCATTCTACATATTCTGGTGTAATCGCCTCCTAAGTCCGCCATCCTTGGCTCCTTTCAAAGGATGACATTCCTCCCTTGAAATATCTACCTGGGCTGAAATTGCTTGACTCATCAGTCCCTACTGCCATCTCTCCAATGGGAAGAAACAACACCTTTTCCAGGATTGTTTCATCAATCCCAATAATTCGCCCTTGAACGACACTCGATCCATCCTCAAGGTCGTAATTCTTAATGTATTCCTCTACTAATGACACATTGATTGATGGTAAACGCTCTGAATGGTGCAAAAACTGGAACAGCTTCGCAGTCCAAAAATCCCTTATTTTTCTCTGCGTCTAATAGATTTCTAACTTCATCGGCTCCATATTGGTAATGATTATCACAGACAATGGTTTTGTTGTGCGTTTAGCTCTCATATTCCGACCACTTTCATCTCTGTCTACAACTCTCTTGGTGCTTTCAATTGCCATGACTCAAACGCTTATAAGTCCTAACCGTCAATGCGACTTTTCAGTATGCCCGAAACACTAAAATGAAACATAAATAAGCAACAACAGAATATAACACCATAGAATAACCCTTAATAGGAGCCCTACTCCTATTCTATTACTTAGTGATGAGAACGACAACATGGTACCCATACTGTCCATTTCTCACTTCCTTCGCATCTGACACAATAGTGATTATTAAATATCCTTACAGCCGCCTCTACGCTATCGTGTTGTAACACGAGTATACTGTGAAAATATAAAGATAGAGGACTTTTATTAATGTTCAGTTACCTCGAATATTGGGAGCAACGACCAATTCCAGTGCAAATACTGAGAGGCTAGGTTCAGTCACCCTGTTACAGTCAACCGGGGCTTACTGAAATACTCCATTCGATTCCAATAACGGGAGTCAACAGAAAGGGAAAGGACCAATTCAACGACGGGTGAGTCTGGTTCAAAGAGCCAATTGGATCCAATTTCAAGACATCTAATTTCAAGACATCCAATCTAGGTCCTCTTACCCAATATGAGATCTGAATTGGTCGGGCAGCCCAATGCGGTCCAATTGCGGGAACATCCAGGTCTTACTACGGACCACTTATCCAATATGAGACCTGAATTGATCGGGCGACTCAATGTTGTCCCGATTACGGGGCTCCGATTCCGTTTCAGGCTGTTCCATTCTTTGTGCTGTTCCGGGGACGTCCTTTCGGTAAAAGGATCTCTTAAAGGTAAAAACGGAGGAGAAAGCTCTGATGACGGAGCCAATTCTGGATCCAAGACAGAAGGAGCCAATTCTCGATCCAAGACGGAAGGAGCCAATTCTGGATCCAAGACGGAAGATTCAAGAAATTCAGAGGCTAGGGTTTGAAAGAGGGGAGATTTAGGGTTAAAGGGGAGGAAGGTTAAGAAATGAAGGGAAGGGGGGGTTTTTCAGATCGGAGTTTTTTGAATCGAAGAGCTAGCTTCAAGTTCTTTTCAAGGTCACTAATTTGGTTTCATTAGGGTTTGTGAGGGGAGAGCAATCGCTGCTCAAAGTCAGTGTTTATTTTGGTGTTTCGGATTTTATATAAAACATTGATGGTTTGCATTCTCAATCAGTTTGCGCAAGTCGTGTAGCATCTATGGATCAAAATTTGGTATTGTCTGGATAGTTGGGTGTGCTAAGTGTATACAAAAATTTGTGTTAATCTAACGATGCAATCAAGAGATATCTGGGTTTTAGTACAAAGGGTTGTCGAAAGTTGGCAGTCTAGGGTTGGATAGGGTTTCTGTGATATCTGAAGATCTACTAGTTGGATCAAAGTAATTTTTGGCTTGGTAATAGAAGATTTGGAGATCAAGCGGCTATTCAATTTTGAGCTGGAGTTAACGGTTGACAAAGGAGAAATCACTTCTGGAGTTTCTACATCAAATTTTAAGGTTATGGCCGAGTGTCATCAGTGCAGTTTTTGGGCGTTTTCTGGCAATCTATAAGTTGGATTGGGCTGAAATTTTCTGAGCATATAGAAGGCTTATACTGGTATTTGGGTGCAAAATTTCACACTAAGTGGACGGTTGGATCAAAAGTTACAGCTTGTCAAAGCTCACTAGCTAGGGTTAAGGCTTGTTAAGAAAAACAAAAACAACTTAATTATAAAAGAAATAAAGTAATTGGAATATTGTATGGTTAAAATGACTATGAAGAGTGTTTTTAAATACTTGGAAATTGATATTTCAATTATATTCTTCATACATGGATAAAATCTATTAGGATTTCTTAGTTATTTACAAAAACAACTATACCTTCCACAGCCAGATACCCAGTGTATTCCCGAACAAGACAACACGTAATATGACAATGCCTTATACCATAATAAGGTCCCTCCTGAGTCCATTCGAAGTCCCCTCGCCTCAAATGAAATAAAACCCGTCCTAGGTTTCAGATATTATATAACTGTAAACGATTCCTATTAATGCGGGTACTGAAATGATGGCCCGTGAAATCCTCCAATTAAACAGATCCATTGGAAAATCCTTCAATTACGCGATATGGCCCATGCCAGCAAACTTGAAATTTTACCGAAAAATGATTGAATCGGCTGTCATATAGCAATACCAAATCATTGGGCATAAAACACTTCGGCCCCAGTTTACTATCATAGTAACTCTTCCTCCGTTTTTGAGTGGCTTCTATGTGGAATAGAGCGACAGCCCATATTTCATCCAATTCCTCCAATTTCATCAACCGAGAGTGTAATGACTCGGTGTCACTGAGACGTTCGTCTAAGGCAATACGTAAACTGGGAACGTCCAATTCGATAGGTAAAATTACCTCTTGACCGTAAACCAATTGGAACGGAGTAGAGTGGGTAGTTACTTTATAGGCGGTACGATAAGTCCACAAGCTGCAAAGAGTTTGGTCTCCCAATCAGTACCGGCCCCCGAAATTGTCTTAGTCAAGACTTTGCAAAAAATGCCGTTGGTCTTTTTCGTTTGCCCATTGGCACGAGGATGATAGGGAGTGGTCTTACGATGCTTGATCTCATATGTGGTCGTCAAGGCGACGATGGTAGCATTGATGAAATGGGTGCCTTGATCGCTGACCAATTCCTTGGGACACCCAAAGCGAGTGATAATATTCTCATACAGAAAAATTGCCACCATACTAGCATTATCGGTGCGGGTAGCAATCGCCTCTGCCCATTTGGTGACATAATCTGTGGCGACTAAGATATACCGCTTTTGACTAGATTTTGATGCAGGTGCAATGGGACCAACAAAATCAATACCCCATTTTCCAAACGGGACCTGGGCCAAGATTGGTACTAACGGCATGGCGGAAATACCCGTAGGTCGATCCATTCGTTGACAAGGATCGCAATGGCAAACGAACTGGTGGGCATCAGAAAACATTGTGGGCCACCAATTTCCGGCCATTAAAGTCTTGCGAGCAGTGTTGTCTCTCGGAAATGACCACCACAACTATCCAAATGACAACCGGTAAGTATCGAGTGTACTTCACTGGGAAAGATACAGCGCCGTAAAAGACCATCTTGGCCTTGTTTATACAAAGCATCACGAATCATTGTGTATGGGGTACTCTTCAGAATAAGGCGCTGTCGTATGGCGTGATTTGCTATCTGGGAATACATAGGGTATCTAGCTTTAGAGAGTGTACCTTAAACCTTTATATGATTCTTTTCTTGGCTTCCAAAACTCCTTTATTTTTGTATAAAACTCCAAATATAACAAAATCCCTTCAAAACATATTTTTCCTGCGAAGGGTTTTTTTGCCCCGAACTTTAGAAAATCATAACTATTGATCTAACCATTCAGTTTGTTTTAAATTTACACGATAGGTAGAATGTACCCTTAACTTGTACCACAAAAAAAATCAACCGCAAATTCACGCCCGATCTTTTGGCATCTAAGAAACCCTAGTAGACACTCCAAACCCTAATTTATAAGCACCCAAAAACTATTTTCCTTATATCTCAAAAACCCGAACTCCAAATGTCATAAAACTTATGCATAAAGTTTTCTAACATGAAGTTACACATTCCTTGAAATTTTGAGCCAAAACCTCACAAAATTGCTCAAGATATAGCTCAAGAGACAAACACTAGTAAATCGGTTTACTTACTATCCTTAAATTGCATGTGCTGACTTCAAAATCCAATAACTCCTTCATCATAACTTGAAATCCAGTAAACAGGATATGGAAAGTATAGCCGCAAAAGAGCTCTCTTTAGTCGCGGTCGCCGATCCTCAATTGCCGTCCGTACGCGTGCGTTATGCCCAAAAGAGTGACAGTAGGTCCAAAACTAACACCTTAACTTTGAGCGCCTATAACTTATTCATAAAAACCCCAAATGACACAAAACTTGCACCAAAACCTTAACCAAAAACCTAAACCTTCTGACCCTAGCCTTCAAAGTTCGAATGGCCTCCGGAAACTAACCCTAATCCCTAATATGGCCTCGGGCAGCCTCCTCAAAGCCCATTGGTCATGATTTTTGACCAATAGGAATGGAGATTTTCATCATTCATCTCCATTCATCTATATTGGTGCCCTAATTACTCCCTTTGCTACCAAAATCCTTCTTCAATCCTTTTTCTTGTAAGATTTACATAATGTATGCTCTAAACACCAAATAAAAGAACCAAAATAAATTTTCAAATGTCACCAATGTCTAACAAAGGTGACTCTAAATATTTAGAAGTTACTATCAACCAAAACCAATCTTAAAAGCCACTATCAAAAAGAAATTTAAGTTATACAAATTCTATAGTAATCTTTTTAAACACCCTCTTCTCAAAGTAATAATCAAATTATATTCTACAACCAACTAAAATCTACTAACATGGCTCTCACCATGTTACTTAATAAATTAT
This sequence comes from Physcomitrium patens, assembly GCF_059467195.1. Lineage (NCBI taxonomy): Eukaryota > Viridiplantae > Streptophyta > Bryopsida > Funariales > Funariaceae > Physcomitrium > Physcomitrium patens. The sequence continues at coordinate 11,836,311 of NC_143430.1, read as the reverse complement.
ATATTAAGTACATAATTACATTATTTTCATATAGTAGCCGAACCACAACACGACAGCGCTTCTTAAGCTTGTCCGTGAAAGTTGACGGAAAAGTATGGAAGGTCAAAAACTGAATAATTTTGCTATACTCTGGGGATATCACATCCACCAGAAATAATGCGATGTCGAGGAGATCATCGGGAACAAGCTCGTTGCCGAGAATATTAGACAACCGGGATAGATGATCCGCGTTCGCATGTTGCTTCCCAAGTCTGACAACCACCGTAAAATTGAACTCTTGGAGGAGTAAGACCCAGCGAGCAATGCGCCCACTCAATTGAGGCTTATTAATCAGATATTTGAGAGCATCATGATCCACATAAAATACAAACAGATACCCAAGCAAATAGTGCCGAAATTTTTGAACTGAGTATATTATACCCAACGCCTCTCGTTCAGTAGTAGTATAGTTACGTTCGGCAGCCACCAATTGTCGACTGGCATAATAAATGGGATGATCTACTCCCTTATCATCCTTCTGGCTTAACACCGAGCTAATAGCAGCATTGGATGCATCAACATACACATGAAATGGCTTTGTCCAACAAGGAGCCACCAATATTAGTGCAAAGACCAATTTTGACTTTAAGACCTCGAAGGCTACGGTACACTCCTTGGTCCAGAGGGGACTAGTACCATCGGACGGAGGTTTCTTCAGTAAGTTCGTTAAAGGTTGACAAATAACTGCAAACAAACTTATAAATCGTCAATAATAACTGACATGACCAACGAACCCTCGAACACTGGAGACTGTCTCCGGTCTGGGCAAGTTCATGATATGTTGCACTTTGTCAGGATCTGTAGCAATACCACGACTGGAAACAATATGGCCCAATAATTTTCTGGACGGAATACCAAATTGGCACTTCTTCGAATTCAACGATATCCCAAATTTGGCACATTGAGCCAAACATTTGCCTAAACAATGAAGATGATCTTGTTTGATACTGAATGTACAAAAGTCATCTAAAAAGATCTCCATAAATATCCAGAGATAGTCTTGAAAAGCGTGAGTCATCACGCGTTGGAACGTGGCTGGGGCGTTACATAGCCCAAAAGGCATCACGCAATAAGCAAATGTGCCCCAATCCGTAGTAAAGGTTGTCTTGAGCTGGTCTTCTTTTGCAATTTCAACTTGATTATACCTGGAGAAACCATCAAGAAACAAATAGCATTTGTGACCGACGACGGCGTCCAATATATTATCCATGAATGGTAACGGAAAGTAATCTTTCTTGGTAGCTACATTAAATTTCTGAAAATCTTGACAAATTCGGATTTTTTCGTTCTTTTTCGGCACCATCACAATTGGAGAAACCCACTCACTATTCGATACTGGGTAAATGAAACCCACCGCAAGAAGCTTATCTAATTCTTCCTTCACCATAAGGAAATATTTAGGATTAAGGCGATGTTACCTTTGGCGTACAGGTTTAGCGTTTTCTTCCAATATGATACGATGTTCACAGACATCAGCGGGAATACCTTGTAGATCATCATAAGTTCAAGCAAAAGTGGATTTATGATATAAGAAAAAGTCTGTCCAACAGGTCAACTCTTGTTCCTTAATACCTTCGTAGACCTTAATTAGCCGAGGTTCGGCCGTGGTCGCTAAGTTAATAGTTTGACATACAAGTTTAGCAACAATACTCTGTTTCAATTCCCGTAGTGATTTAAAGTTACTCGGTATCTCCGACATATGTAAAGAAACGAATCTCGTCTCAAGGGCGCTAAGATGGTGAACATCGTGCGGAGGTTTCCAGTCAATACTAACATAAGTTGAGTTTTTCAAATCCTTTGGATATATCAAGTATTCCCCAGGACCTCCACATTGGTACATCACCTCAGGGTGCTGTGTTGCCTCCACATTGGCCTCCGTACTCGGTACTTTTGTGTCATCCTCGGAGCTAAGCTCTTTGTCCGACGTCAATTCAGATAGTGGCAATTGAGACTCCTCGTGATAGCATACTCGATACATTTGTAACACTATTTTATCTACGTCCTTATTAATTGTCAAAGTACCCCGACTCCAATCGTTCTTGGCCTTTGCTTGATACAGCGAAGGTCGTTTCAATAAAATAGGGTACGATAAAGTCGAATGTTGTAAATGAAAGATAATGTAGTCAATTTCATATGTAATACCTGCAATTATAGTTTGAACAGTCCATAAAATATCCATTGGCTTAACTCGGCTATGATCTGCCATCCGTAATACGAATGTCGTGGGGACTAATTATTCCAGATCTAAAGCATCCATTGTATCAGCGTTCATTAAATTGACGCTAGAACCTCCATCTACTTGGACGCTAGAGATCAGAACACCATCAATCGAAACATCAATGGTTGGTGCACTTGGATCAGAGTTCAAACTAACTTCACAAACTTCCATATTACGATGTCGATGTCTTGTTAAGGATGAATTCAAGGTGGATGTCACGGACACAAAATACAGACTTGAAATCTAACAAGAAGTTCAAGAAGAAGTGGCAGAACTAAATTAAACAGATGAGTACAAGAACAATACCAGAAAGGTGAGCTAGAACTCCAAGAGATGTGTTGTCGAGACTGAAGAACTCTTCAGCCTCGATCCCTATATATACTCCTACTTAGGAAGCTTCTCGAGCTACTTCTATTAACTAAGAAGCTTTTAGAAAGTTCCAGAGGCTTCCTTTCTAGAAGCTTCTAGAAACTTCTCTTCTAGAAGGTTCCAGAGACTTCCTTTCTAGAAGCTTCTAGAAACTTCTCTCTAAAAGGTTCCAGAGGCTTCTCTTCTAGAAGATTCCAAAGGCTTGTTTTCTAAAAGGTTCTAGAAACTTCTCTCTGGAAAGTTCTAAGGAATATGTCCCTAACATCACCCCCTCCTTTAGCTTCGAGGTCTCTGAGAAGCAATGTTGCTGATCAGTACCAACGCAAGAAAATGAAGATTTGTCGCATAACTTCTGCTATGAACTCCAACTGTTGTTAACGAGGCAAATGGTTCATTGACCCTTGAAGCCAACGATAGTGGCCCACGCCTTTGACTTCTGACCAAGCATGAACTTCCGTGTCCTCATTGTGAAATTGTCCTACAAACATGCCTTCTGGCTGACCATCGTAAGCAGGCTCGATCTCAAATACGATCACAAGTGATCGGTTACTCGGTATCCTCCATCGTCATCGTGGTACATGTAGTTCTTCATCTCGGGGTTGCCTTCGTGAGCTACTCGGTTGCGATACTCTGACTGGCATAGTATCTATCTCTTGGCTATCCATATCAAAAGACCAAACTACGATCTATCTTGGAGAAAATAACTACATCAACTATGAATTTTGCTGGTGCTCTCCGCTTTTCTTATATTGTTGGGAGAACAAGCTTCAGAAAGAAGCTATCATCAAATTGATTTAGGTTTATCAAGATGTCGTTGATGAAACTCCTGTACCTTTTGTAGCGCATTCGCAAGATTTTTAGCAGGCTCCCACGTTCGCTCATTAATGTCATAGCCACACCAATGAACAAGATATTCTAACTTTCCCCACCTTCGCCGTGAATCCAATACCTTTTCAACCTCGTATTCTTCGTGGTTCTTGATTTCAATACTAGGTGGCGGACATTGCACTCTTCCAAGAAAAGATGACTCTCGATAAGGTTCCAACAGAGAAACATGAAAGACTGGATGTACCTTCATAGAAGCCGGTAACTCCAGCCGGTATGCCACTGGATTAATTTGCTTCTAGATGATAAATGGTCCCAATCTTCGATAGTCCAACTTATCACATGGTCGCTTGGTCTTGATATTTCGTCGAAGAAGCCAGGCTTTGTCTCCAACTCTGAAAGTAGGTGCTGGATTCCGAAATCTATCTGCAGACGTCTTATAGGATTCTTGAGCGGATTGTAATTGAAGCTTCAACATAGTTTGAAGCTCTGATAGTTGCTTCGCAAATCCTTCAGCTGCTGGATTGTTATTTGTTGACGAACTCAATAAATCAAGCTTCGGATGATATCCATAGTTGAAAAAGAATGGTGTTTGTTGAGTCGACGCATGGAGGGTGTTGTTATATGCAAACTCGGCTAGTGGTAGATATGCAGTCCAATCGTCTTGCTGATAGTTGATGCTGCATCGTAAGTACTGCTCCAAGACTTGGTTCACCCATTCCGTTTGGCCATCAGTTTGAGGATGAAAAGCTGAAGAAAGCTTGATATCCACCTTCAATATTCCAAAGAGAGATCTCCAAAACTTTGACACAAACTGGGTACTTCGATCTGATATGATATCATCTGGTAGTCCATGATATCGATACACATTATCAAGAAAGAGTCTTGCTGTGACTTCACTGGATGATGTCTTCTTACAAGGAACAAAGTGTGCCATCTTCGTAAGCCGATCTACCACGACAAAGATGCTATCAAATGAGTTTGATGATGGCAAGTCCGTGATGAAGTCCATAGAAATTGAAGACCATGGTCGACGTGGAATTGGCAATGGCTGTAGAAGTCCGTAAGGGCGATGCCGAGGATTCTTAGATCTTGAACAGATGTCACAAGAGAGGACAAAATCTTTCACATCCTCCCACATTTGGGGCCACCAAAAATCTCGGGAAATAAGCTCCAAGGTCTTATTGAATCCAAAATGTCCCGTTGCTGGAAAATCATGGCGAGATTGAAGAACTCGAAGTCGTGCTAGTCCTTTTGGAATGTACAATCGCTCTTCAAAGTATAAAAGATCTCCCTCCACCTTGAACTTGTCGTCATTGGTATGTTGCTTGATATCAATGGCTACTGAATCTTTAATGGTCATAGCACATACCTGGTTTAGGAAGTCAGCATTAAATGATATAATAGTAGCACAAAGTTGAAATCTCTCTGGCTTCAATAACGTTGTACATTGTTGATCAAACGCTGCTTCTCCAGCCTTTGGTGCAAGATACGATCTCCTTGATAAAGCATCGGATAGTCCTTGCTGCCTTCCAAGTCGATAAGTGATAACAAAATCGAATCTAGATAGCGACATATTCTACTGAGCTTGACATCGATTTAAAACTCGAGCCGTCATGAAATACTCCAAATTCTTGTGATCCATATATACGGTTACTGGATGTGCAACTCTTTCAAGAAAGTGATGCCATTCTTCGAAAGAATCCACTATAGCAAGAAGTTCCTTATCGTGGATCTCATAATTGATTTCAGCAGCAGAGAACTTCCGAGAATAGAATGCAACTAGATGGAGCTTCTTATCTTCACTCATTTGTGAAAGCACAGCTCCCAAAGTAAAATTTGAAGCATCAGTTTCTAAATAGAAGGCCTTTGTAAGGTCTGGATGTACCAAAATTGGAGCTGTAGTAAATGCTGTCTTCAAATCTTGAAACGCCTTCTCCGCCAAAGGTCCCCATTCCAACTTATCTTTGCATGTTAATCGAGTGAGAGGAGCAGCAACTTGAGAATAATTCTTGATGAAGATCCGATAGAAGTTAGCAAAACCAAGAAAGCATTGTACGTCTCTAACCGTCTTCGGAACCTCCCAAGACATGATTGCTTCTACTTTCTTGGGGTCCATCTTCAAACCTTCTGTAGTCACAATGAACCCCAAAAATTCCATCTCCGTCTGGTGAAATAAACACTTTTTTAATTTGGCATATAGTCCTCGCTTGCGTAGTTTCTCCAAGACCAAACGAACATGCTCCTCATGTTCTTCCTCGTTTTTAGAGAATATTAGAATATCGTCCAAGTAGATGACAACAAAATCGTCGAGGTGTTCTCAAAAGATGTCATTCATCATATGTTAGAAAACCTCTGGAGCATTGGTAAGACCAAAAGGCATGACATTATATTCGAAATGACCATACCTTGTATAGAATGCTGTCTTCCACTCATCTCCTTCCTTGATTCGTACGAGATTATAAGCTCCCCTTAGATCAATTTTTGTAAAGATCTTCGCACGTCCAAGTTGTTCTAAGAGACTAGAAATCAAAGGTAATGGGTAACGATTTTTCTTTGTTACCTTGTTGAGGCCTCGATAATCCACACACATCCGTAATGATCCATCTTTCTTCTTCACAAATAAGATGGGTGCTCCAGCTGATGATTTTGAATGATGAATGAAGTTCTTGGCTAGATTCTCGTCGATGTACTTTCGTAACTCTGCCAACTCTATTTGCGATAGATTGTAGATTGGGCCAAAAGGTGGTTGTGCTCCTTCTTGCAAGTCTATGGCACAATCATATAGTCAGTGTTCCGGTAGTATGTCGGCGTTCTTCTTTTGAAACACGTCTTCAAAATCTTTATATTGCTCCGATATACTTGCTGTTGAGATCTTCTCCTCGATAGTTCGAGCTGCATAAATGACAAATGGAGTGCCTTCCTTAGATAATTTTATAAGCGCTCTTGCTCCAATGAATAAGGATTTCTTTTTTTGAGGTTTTTTATTAGGTTTTTTCTTGGGTGGTTTTGTGGAAAAAGTCATCTTCCGCAACCTCCAATCTATCAATGGATTATGTTTTTTCAACTAAGAAAGACCAAGAATAATAGGATTTGATGGAGTTCTAATAATATTAAAAATAATATGACTACTATGGTCTTGAAACGTTACTTCTATAGGTTTTGATTCATGGGTGATGCTACCAGACAATAAAGGTTGCCCATCTATGACCTCAACATGAACAGGTTTTGATTTTTGTACTAAAGGGATCTTATGACGCTTAGTACATTCTTCGTCTAAAAAACAAGCAAATGCTCCTGAGTCTAGTAGTGCTAAGGTTCTCAGTTTTTGAGGGCCGATAAACAGAGGGATTGTAAAACAAAGTGCAGGTTGGGCAGAAAGAAAGGAACCTGATTGTTGTTGGGATATTTCATTGTCCAGCCGCAAGGTTCCTACTGTGGCTGGGCATCGTCGTTTTCCTGAACAAATACTCCCCTAGTTTTGACTATGCCTCGATTTTACTTTTTGGGTCAGTTTCCTACTTTGTGGCCTTCTCCACCGCAATAGAAGCATAAATTTTCCTCCATACGTCGCTTTTTTTCTTCTATAGTAAGAGATTTGATACGTACCGCATCAATTTGCATGTCTTCCACCTCTGAATGTGAATTCACACTGCTTGCCGACATAATTGGAGCATGACGAATTATATGTTGTCTTGAGCGTTGGTCTTGGCGACGTTGGAATAGGCAATTATCGTACTTCACAGCTTGGCTAATGGCTTCATTGAGCGTTCGTGGATCAGGAAGAATTAACAGCAAATCCTTCACATCATCTTTTAAACCCCAATAGAATTGACTCATCAACGCTTCTTCATCTCAATTGATGTCGCATACTAATTGCCTGAAATCCGAAGCATAGACTGATGTTGAACGCATCCCCTGTCGTAGCGACCAGATCTTTGTTGTAGCCCATCGAACCTTATCGTGTTCACCAAATTCTTCCTCAAATGCTTCTAAAAAGGTTTCGAAGTTGTTTAATATGGATGATCGTTTCTCAAACAAAGGAGCAAACCATGATAGAGCTTGTCCCGTAAGTAAGGTTCCAACAAGCCCAACATGTGACTCCTCCGTTGGATATCGTTCAGGCTGTAAAATTGTTATCAACCTAATTTGATTGACGAATCCTCGAAACTTGGAACGTGTTCCATCAAACTTATCTGAAAGGCTAATTCGAGGCTCCTTATGTTGTAGAACTAGTGGTTCTTGTCAAACCTGAGGTAAAGTTGTTTCTCCAAGTGCCGAAATTTGAGGCTGATGTAGTTTAGATTGTGCTATCCCAGATACTCCATCATTATGAAGCCTTGCCACCACTCCTTCAATCTCTGCAGTTCTTTGTGATAACGTAGCGAGGGCATTCATAATAGCATCTAACTTAGACTTCAAACTTTCTGTCATACTAATGTCTTGACCTCCGGCCATTCTAAAAGAAGGACAAAAATGACCCTATAAGAGGCAATATTGGTTTATAGGAGGATAATCCACAACCTAAAAAATGCCTTAAGAATTTCAAGAAGAGGAGTAATCCACTCTCTCCAAGAAGAATAAGACTCCAATATTGTAATACAAGAAGTATCAGTTTAGAGGAGGCTAATCCGCAACCTCTAAAAAATGCTAGTATACCTTCAAGTAGAGGAGTAATCCACACTCTACTAAGAAAGAACTAGCTCTGATATCTCAAGTTAGTGCAGTCTCGACAAACTATCACGGACACAAAATACAGACTTGAAATCTAACAAGAAGTTCAAGAAGAAGTGACAGAACTAGATTAAACAGATGAGTACAAGAACAATACCAGAAAGGTGAGCTAGAACTCCAAGAGATGTGTTGTCGAGACTGAAGAACTCTTCAGCCTCGATCCCTATATATACTCCTACTTAGGAAGCTTCTCGAGCTACTTCTATTAAGTAGGAAGCTTCCAGAAGGTTCCAAAGGCTTCCTTTCTAGAAGGTTCTAGAAACTTCTCGAGCTACTTCTATTAACTAGGAAGCTTCTAGAAAGTTCCAAGGGATTCCTTTCTAGAAGCTTCTAGAAACTTCTCTTCTAGAAGGTTCCAGAGACTTCCTTTCTAGAAGCTTCTAGAAACTTCTCTCTAAAAGGTTCCAGAGGCTTCTCTTCTAGAAGGTTCCAAAGGCTTGTTTTCTAGAAGGTTCTAGAAACTTCTCTCTAGAATTTCTAAGGTATATGTCCCTAACACCTGCACTTTGTTTTACAATCCCTCTGTTTATCGGCCCTCAAAAACTGAGAACCTTAGCACTACTAGACTCAGGAGCATTTGCTTGTTTTTTAGACGAAGAATGTACTAAGCGTCATAAGATCCCTTTAGTACAAAAATCAAAACCTGTTCATGTTGAGGTCATAGATGGGAAACTTTTATTGTCTGGTAGCATCACCCATGAATCAAAACCTATAGAAGTAACGTTTCAAGACCATAGTAGTCATATTATTTTTAATATTATTAGAACTCCATCAAATCCTATTATTCTTGGTCTTTCTTAGTTGAAAAAACATAATCCATTGATAGATTGGAGGTTGCGGAAGATGATTTTTTCCACAAAACCACCCAAGAAAAAACCTAATAAAAAACCTCAAAAAAAGAAATCCTTATTCATTGGAGCAAGAGCGCTTATAAGATTATCTAAGGAAGGCACTCCATTTGTCATTTATGCAGCTCGAACTATCGAGGAGAAGATCTCAACAGCAAGTATATCGGAGCAATATAAAGATTTTGAAGACGTGTTTCAAAAGAAGAACGCCGACATACTACCGGAACACTGACTATATGATTGTGCCATAGACTTGCAAGAAGGAGCACAACCACCTTTTGGCCCAATCTACAATCTATCGCAAATAGAGTTGGCAGAGTTACGAAAGTACATCGACGAGAATCTAGCCAAGAACTTCATTCATCATTCAAAATCATCAGCTGGAGCACCCATCTTATTTGTGAAGAAGAAAGATGGATCATTACGGATGTGTGTGGATTATCGAGGCCTCAACAAGGTAACAAAGAAAAATCGTTACCCATTACCTTTGATTTCTAGTCTCTTAGAACAACTTGGACGTGCGAAGATCTTTACAAAAATTGATCTAAGGGGAGCTTATAATCTCGTACGAATCAAGGAAGGAGATGAGTGGAAGACAGCATTCTATACAAGGTATGGTCATTTCGAATATAATGTCATGCCTTTTGGTCTTACCAATGCTCCAGAGGTTTTCTAACATATGATGAATGACATCTTTTGAGAACACCTCGACGATTTTGTTGTCATCTACTTGGACGATATTCTAATATTTTCTAAAAACGAGGAAGAACATGAGGAGCATGTTCGTTTGGTCTTGGAGAAACTACGCAAGCGAGGACTATATGCCAAATTAAAAAAGTGTTTATTTCACCAGACGGAGATGGAATTTTTGGGATTCATTGTGACTACAGAAGGTTTGAAGATGGACCCCAAGAAAGTAGAAGCAATCATGTCTTGGGAGGTTCCGAAGACGGTTAGAGACGTACAATGCTTTCTTGGTTTTGCTAACTTCTATCGGATCTTCATCAAGAATTATTCTCAAGTTGCTGCTCCTCTCACTCGATTAACATGCAAAGATAAGTTGGAATGGGGACCTTTGGCGGAGAAGGCGTTTCAAGATTTGAAGACAGCATTTACTACAGCTCCAATTTTGGTACATCCAGACCTTACAAAGGCCTTCTATTTAGAAACTGATGCTTCAAATTTTACTTTGGGAGCTGTGCTTTCACAAATGAGTGAAGATAAGAAGCTCCATCTAGTTGCATTCTATTCTCGGAAGTTCTCTGCTGCTGAAATCAATTATGAGATCCACGATAAGGAACTTCTTGCTATAGTGGATTCTTTCGAAGAATGGCATCACTTTCTTGAAAGAGTTGCACATCCAGTAACCGTATATATGGATCACAAGAATTTGGAGTATTTCATGACGGCTCGAGTTTTAAATCGATGTCAAGCTCAGTAGAATATGTCGCTATCTAGATTCGATTTTGTTATCACTTATCGACTTGGAAGGCAGCAAGGACTATCCGATGCTTTATCAAGGAGATCGTATCTTGCACCAAAGGCTGGAGAAGCAGCGTTTGATCAACAATGTACAACGTTATTGAAGCCAGAGAGATTTCAACTTTGTGCTACTATTATATCATTTAATGCTGACTTCCTAAACCAGGTATGTGCTATGACCATTAAAGATTCAGTAGCCATTGATATCAAGCAACATACCAATGACGACAAGTTCAAGGTGGAGGGAGATCTTTTATACTTTGAAGAGCGATTGTACATTCCAAAAGGACTAGCACGACTTCGAGTTCTTCAATCTCGCCATGATTTTCCAGCAACGGGACATTTTGGATTCAATAAGACCTTGGAGCTTATTTCCCGAGATTTTTGGTGGCCCCAAATGTGGGAGGATGTGAAAGATTTTGTCCTCTCTTGTGACATCTGTTCAAGATCTAAGAATCCTCGGCATCGCCCTTACGGACTTCTACAGCCATTGCCAATTCCACGTCGACCATGGTCTTCAATTTCTATGGACTTCATCACGGACTTGCCATCATCAAACTCATTTGATAGCATCTTTGTCGTGGTAGATCGGCTTACGAAGATGGCACACTTTGTTCCTTGTAAGAAGACATCATCCAGTGAAGTCACAGCAAGACTCTTTCTTGATAATGTGTATCGATATCATGGACTACCAGATGATATCATATCAGATCGAAGTACCCAGTTTGTGTCAAAGTTTTGGAGATCTCTCTTTGGAATATTGAAGGTGGATATCAAGCTTTCTTCAGCTTTTCATCCTCAAACTGATGGCCAAACGGAATGGGTGAACCAAGTCTTGGAGCAGTACTTACGATGCAGCATCAACTATCAGCAAGACGATTGGACTGCATATCTACCACTAGCCGAGTTTGCATATAACAACACCCTCCATGCGTCGACTCAACAAACACCATTCTTTTTCAACTATGGATATCATCCGAAGCTTGATTTATTGAGTTCGTCAACAAATAACAATCCAGCAGCTGAAGGATTTGCGAAGCAACTATCAGAGCTTCAAACTATGTTGAAGCTTCAATTACAATCCGCTCAAGAATCCTATAAGACGTCTGCAGATAGATTTCGGAATCCAGCACCTACTTTCAGAGTTGGAGACAAAGCCTGGCTTCTTCGACGAAATATCAAGACCAAGCGACCATGTGATAAGTTGGACTATCGAAGATTGGGACCATTTATCATCTAGAAGCAAATTAATCCAGTGGCATACCGGCTGGAGTTACCGGCTTCTATGAAGGTACATCCAGTCTTTCATGTTTCTCTGTTGGAACCTTATCGAGAGTCATCTTTTCTTGGAAGAGTGCAATGTCCGCCACCTAGTATTGAAATCAAGAACCACGAAGAATACGAGGTTGAAAAGGTATTGGATTCACGGCGAAGGTGGGGAAAGTTAGAATATCTTGTTCATTGGTGTAGCTATGACATTAATGAGCGAACGTGGGAGCCTGCTAAAAATCTTGCGAATGCGCCACAAAAGGTACAGGAGTTTCATCAACGACATCCTGATAAACCTAAATCAATTCGATGATAGCTTCTTTCTGAAGCTTGTTCTCCCAACAATATAAGAAAAGCGGAGAGCACCAGCAAAATTCATAGTTGATGTAGTTATTTTCTCCAAGATAGATCGTAGTTTGGTCTTTTGATATGGATAGCCAAGAGATAGATACTATGCCAGTCAGAGTATCGCAACCGAGTAGTTCACGAAGGCGACCCCAAGATGAAGAACTACATGTACCACGATGACGACGGAGGATACCGAGTAACTGATCACTTGTGATCGTATTTGAGATCGAGCATGCTTACGATGGTCAACCAGAAGGCGTATTTGCAGGACAATTTCACAATGAGGACACGGAAGTTCATGCTTGGTCAGAAGTCGAAGGCGTGGGCCATTACCGTTGGCTTCAAGGGTCGATGAACCACTTGCCTCGTGAACAACAGTTGGAGTTCATAGCAGAAGTTATGCGACAAATCTTCATTTTCTTGCGTTGGTACTGATCTACAACATTGCTTCTCAGAGACCTCGAAGCTAAAGGAGGGGGTGATGTTAGGGACATATTCCTTAGAACTTTCCAGAGAGAAGTTTCTAGAACCTTTTAGAAAACAAGCCTTTGGAATCTTCTAGAAGAGAAGCCTCTGGAACCTTTTAGAGAGAAGTTTCTAGAAGCTTCTAGAAAGGAAGTCTCTGGAACCTTCTAGAAGAGAAGTTTCTAGAAGCTTCTAGAAAGGAAGCCTCTGGAACTTTCTAGAAGCTTCTTAGTTAATAGAAGTAGCTCGAGAAGCTTCCTAAGTAGGAGTATATATAGGGATCGAGGCTGAAGAGTTCTTCAGTCTCGACAACACATCTCTTGGAGTTCTAGCTCACCTTTCTGGTATTGTTCTTGTACTCATCTGTTTAATTTAGTTCTGCCACTTCTTCTTGAACTTCTTGTTAGATTTCAAGTCTGTATTTTGTGTCCGTGACAGTAGGTTGGGCAGAAAGAAAGGAACCTGATTGTTGTTGGGATATTTCATTGTCCAGCCGTAGGGTTTCTACTATGGTTGGGCATCCTCGTTTTCCTCAACAAATACTCCCCTAGTCTTGACTATGCCTCAATTTTACTTTTTGGGGCAGTTTTCGACTTTGTAGGCTTCTCCACCGCAATACAAGCATAGATTTTCCTAAATACGTCGCTTTTTTTCTTCTATAGTAAGAGATTTGATATGTACCGCATCAATTTGCATGTCTTCCACCTCTGAATGCGAATTCACACTGCTTGCCGACATAGTTGGAGCATGACGAATTGTATGTTGTCTTGAGCGTTTGTCTTGGTGACGTTGGAATAGGCGATTATCGCACTTCACAACTTGGCTAATGGCTTCATTGAGCGTTCGTGGATCACGATGAGTTAACAGCAAATCCTTCACATCATCTCTTAAACCCCAATAGAATTGACTCATCAACGCTTCTTCATCCCAATTGATGTCACATACTAATTGCCTGAAATCCGAAGCATAGACTGATGTAGAACGCATCCCCTGTCGTAGCGATCGGATCTTTGTTGTAGCTCATCGAACCTTATCGTATTCACCAAATGCTTTCGCAAATGCTTCCAAAAAGGTTTCAAAGTTGTTTAATATGGATGATCGTTTCTCAAACAAAGGAGCAAACCATGATAGAGCTTGTCCCGTTGTCGTGTTGTAACACGAGTATACAGTGAAAATAAAAAGAAAGGGGAATTTTATTAATATTCAGTTATCTCGAATTTTGAGAGCATCGACCAACTCCAGTACAAATACTGAGTGGTCAGGTTCAGTCACTCCGTTACAGTCAGCCGGGGCATACTGAAATGCTCCATTCGATTCCAATAACGGGAGTCAGCAGGAAGAGAAGGACCAATTCACACGACGGGTTCGAGGAGCCAATTGGATCCAATTTCGATAATCCAATCCGAGTCCTCTTATCCAATATGAGACCTGAATTGGCCGATCAACCCAATGTGGTCTAATTACGAGAAATCCAGGTCTTACTACGGGTCTTAGCTAATCTGATGCGAGGACCAATTTGACCCAATAACGGGAACATCCAGGTTACTACGGGCATCTTTTCCAATATAGGACCTGAATTGGTCGAGCGACTCAATGTGGTCCCGATTACGGGGTTCGATTCTGTTTCAGGCTGTCCTGTTCTCTGTGCCGTTTCAGGGAACGTTGTTTTCGGTAAATGGATTTCTTAAAGGTAAAAACGAAGGAGAAAGCTTGACGGCGAGAGCCAATTTCGGATCCAAGCTTGAGGTGGGAACCAATTCCGGATCTAAGACGAAAGATTGAAGAAATACAGAGGATAAAGTTAGGAGGGATATAGTTTTGAGGGGGGTGGTTTTTTTTTTTTTTTAGGGGAATCGAGGGGGGAGCTAGTTTTCAAGCTTTTGCAAGGTTACCAGTTCGGTTTTCATTGGAGGTTTTTGAAGATCAAGGGAATTAGAGAGAGGAGCTTCATGCTTCGGGTCGGGGAAGGAAAGACATAGAATTTGGATTTTTCTTCTTCGTAGAGTTTTGGGGAAGACTAAGGCAATCGCTGCTGAAGTCAGTGTTGTAATGGTGAATCGAGATTTTTAAATGAAGTGGGTTTGAATACTCTTGACTGTTTTGTGAAATCGAGTTACGTCTGTGATTGAAGGATTAAAAGGGTGTCTATAGGATTGAGTATGCGGAGTGAATGAAATTTATTGGGTTAATTTAACAAGACAGTCAGTGGATACAAGATCGTAAGTACAAAGCAGTATTGAAGGTTAACAGTTTGGGTTGTACGGGGTTCTCTATAACGTCTAGAGACCTACCGGCTGGGGCAAAAAGGACTTCGACAAGCAGTCGAAGAGCACCCGTATAGATTTACAGTACATTATTGCAGTTGTTTATATTCCAGCAGTCAAAAACTGATAGACTGCTTGACTATCGGCGAATCTCCATACTACCTTCTACAGCCAGACGCCCGGTACGTTCTCGAGCAGAAAAGCACGTAATACGACATAAGTGGTGAACCCGACGTGAAAGCTTGAGGTAGAAGGTATTGGATTTCGGTTGATTTTATCTTTATTTTTATGGAAAACAAAAATAAAAATTTTGAAGGATTTTTGGGAGAAGTTTTTCGTGGGTAGTCTTCTAAAGGACAAGGTATGCACATGGATCCGTCTATTGCTAGTTTGTTTCAAGCCTTCTCATTGTCAATGCAGCAACAGCAAAGCAATGATCGAAAGGAAGCTTTGGCAACCAAAGCATTACAAGCAGTGGTCAATAAAATTGATCAATTTGATGGGAGGAATATTTCAAGGTATTTAAGATGTTATGTTCGTGAAATGGAATTAAATCGGGTTTCTGAGAAGAAAATGGTTGCACTATTTGGACTTGCCATGATACCGGAGATAAGGAACCACATTACATCGATTACTGATTGTTGTGGGAATTCATGGGAGGATTTTTCACATGCATTGAAAGACGAATATTTCTTGAAAGATGCTGATCGCGTTACTAAGAAGTTGTTTCTGGGATGGATTGAACGGCCCAATAAGAATTTGCAAGCAACAGAGCTACTAAGGGAATTTGAGAGGCAGTACTCTCAATTATCGAAGGTAGAAAAATTGACATTGGAGCCGAACAAAGTTGATCTATTTCTTCAAGCTGCTGATGGAGAATCGCAAGAGAAATTAGAACCCCTTCTTGAAGACAAAGAAGAAGATGAAGGATTGACAACGAAGTGGAAGAACGTTGAAGATGCGGTGGGGTTGCTTACAAAAAAAGAAAGGAGGAAGGATAGGAGTAATATTCTGAAACAGTACAAGCACCCAAAGCTCCAGTACGTACAACACCACCGACAATGCCTACAGTTCAACCTTCGACATCCTTGTCAAAGAAAGCAGATATGGGTATGGAAGAAATTATACGAGGAATGCGAGATCTTCAAATCAAATTGGCAAGACTTGAAGAGAATACTTCTATAAACAATTCGAAGAATGTTTCAAAACAAGGATATGTACAAAGATGCATTTGGTGTGATGATGCTTCACACACTAGAAAAGATTGCAATGAATTTAATAATATGATACGGCAGGGAATTATTTGCTGAAAAGATGGGAAGATAGCATTGAAAAATAGAGAGGATCTTCTTCAAACCAATTTTGGCAAGGGAAGAATGAGAGCATTGGTTCAAGATTACTTAAAAGAGCATGAAACAGTAGCACGAGAAAGTGCAAGTTATGGTGCTAGAGTAGATGATGAAATTGGTGGAAGTACGGAAACTAGTGAGTTTTGGGCTTCTGCCGTTTCTACAATGCAAGAAGGGAAATTACCTCGAGAAGCGTTATTGAGAACTGCAGCTACAATACGAGGAAGAACAGGTTGGGAGGATCCTGTTGAGTCTCTTTCAGTTCATGCATATATTGCTAAGAGCCAACATGAAGCTTTGATGGAAGAAAAAAGATGAGGAAATTTTGATGATACTAGAGAAGGAAATTGTTTTAAGAGGCAAACTCGAGGAGACAAGGCTCGGGAGGCAGCTTCACAAGAATTGCCTGTAAAGGATACCTCAGCATCATTAGGAGAAAAAACAACGGAGACAAAAGATAAGGGCAAATCAATTGCTTATAAGTAAGATATTTTGGTTAGAATGTGCACTCTTCCTCAAGGCGCGACCAACTCAGTTGCGCATATGATGAATGGGATGAATAAGGTATTGAGAGATTTTATTCCGGAAAAGACTATGCCTTTTCTGGATGATGTTCCAATAAAAGGGTGCAGAGAAGGAGACAAGGATGAAACTTTAGATACGAGGGGATGTCGCAGATATGTTGTTGATCATATACAAGATTGTGAAAAGATTTTAACTCGGCTTGGAGAAGTTCATCTTACATTATCGGGTATGAAGTCCGTATTTGGAGTACGAGAGGTTGTAATTGTTGGACATTTATGCGGATCTTACGGGAGAAAACAAGATCCGACTAAAGTTGATGCAATTGGAAGGATGAAAGAGGATTGTGGTTCTTTAACAGAGGTTCGCAGGTTTTTGGGTGCATTTCTATTTTATTGAATCTGGATCCCTCATTTTGCTCACATAGCGGATCCATTATATGAACTGTTACGCAAGGGTTACCGATTTGAATGGAAAGAAAGGCATATTCAGACAATGCAAAGATTGAAGAAATTATTGATGTCACCTCCAATATTGAGGAAGGTTGATTATAAGTGCAATAGACCAGTGATTCTTACTGTAGACGCTAGTCCAATTGCCGTTGGATGGGCGGTGGGTCAAGATGATTCGAATGGGAGTAGATTTGCAGTTCGATTTGGAGCTAAAGTTTTAAGTATTCGTCAGCGTGCATATTCGCAAGTCAAAAGAGAACTTTGGGGAGTCGTTTCGGCTATGAAAGCTGAAAAGGACTATTTGATTGGGGCAGTAGTAGTAATTGAAATAGATTGCTTGCCATTGCTTGGAATGATTATTAACTGTTCAATGCCAGATATTGCAATGTTGAGATGGATTGCTTATATTAAGTCACTAAATCCAGAATTTAAGCATATCACTGGAAAGGACAATTTAGTAGCAGACATGCTATCTCGAGCAAGATACGAGAGGGAGGACGAAATGGTTGAAGACATTGATGATGTCGGATTGAAATTTTATTCAATATCGAATCTCAACAGAGAAGACAAGCTATTTCTTGAAGAATCTTATGAAGGAGAATTATTGGATATTGGTCATTATTTGAATACCTTGACTAAGCAGGGAAATTGGTGTATAGAAAAATTCAAACAAATAAGAAAAAAAGCATATGGATTTTTGCTTCGAGATGGATTCTTATGGAAGAGACCGAAGAAAGGAATTGGGATGCCACAGCGAGTGATAGGCAAAAAGGAAGAAAAACTAAAATTATTAAAGGAGTTTCATGATAGTTTATGGGCAGGGCATAGAGGAATCTGGGCTACTTTTGCTAAACTCAAGGAACGATATTGGTGGAAAAATATGTATCGAGATGTGCTTTCATTTGTAGAGTCATGTGAAATCTGTCAATCGTATTCTAATATCCGACATCGAGATGGTCTTCATCCTACGTATCCTTTGGCTATTCATTTTAAATAGGTTGTTGATTTGGTTATTATGCCAGTTGGATTATGGCAGATGAGATATTTGGTTTTAGCTCGTGAAGATTTATCAAATCAAGTAGAAGGAAGAGCATTGAGGACAAAATCTACAGAGGGGATTTGTAGGTTTTTGCTTGAAGATGTCATTTGCCGTTACGGGTGCGTAGGAAAAATCACTGCAGATCGTGGAGAATTAAATGCATAAGAAGCTCGTAAGTTCTTTGAAAAATGTGGAGTTAAACTATCACTGACTACTGCTTATAATCCGGAAGGGAATGCGAAAAGCGAACGCGGTCACCCGCCGATTGTGAAAGCATTGGTTAAAGCTTGTAATGGGAAGGTTAAAGAGTGGCCACGGCTTTTGTCATTTGCATTAAGGGGCTGATCGAACAACACATAGTTCGGTGACATGATATATGCCAGTAGAACTTATGACAGGTCAAAAACCAATTATGCCGATTGAAGAAAAGGTACTTACTTGGAGTATGCTACCATGGGAAGATGGATTGACAAGAGAAGAACTTCTGGCTATTAAGATTCGACAATTGGAGCAAAGAACGGAAGATGTCCAGATAGCATTGGAAAGGTTAAAAAGAGCAAGGTTACAAAACAAGGCGCGATTCGATAAGCAACATCGATTGAGACCAAAAGCAATCGAGGAAGGTGACTGGGTACTTGTTTATGACAATAGTCTGGATAATCAACATAGTACTTTGCGGAAATTTTCAAAACGTTGGTTTGGACCATATGTTGTAACAACTGTTCATGATAATGCGACTTACTCATTACGGGAGTTAGATGGTACAAAATTGAAAATACCAATTGCAAGGAAGCGAGTAAAAATATTTAAACAAAGACACGCAGAGATGAATATGGAAGACCTTAATGAAGGTATAGAGATTCCGCAGCAAGAAGATGAAAGTGATATGGATAATGAAGGTGACGAAGACGAACTGGACAAAGACGTAGGGGATATATTCTGAATCAAACAGCAATTGGGTAAATTGGTGCATACCGGAGGATGCACAGGTTCAGAGGGGGATGGATGTCGTGTTGTGACATGAGTATACAGTGAAAATAAAAAGAAAGGGGAATTTTATTAATATTCAGTTACCTCGAATATTGGGAACATCTACCAACTCCAGTACAAATACTGAGTGGTCAAGTTCAGTGACTCCATTACAGTCAGCCGGGGCATACTGAAATGCCCCATTCGATTCCAATAACGGGAGTCAGCAGGAAGAGAAGGGCCAATTCACACGACGGGTTGGAGGAGCCAATTGGATCCAATTTCGATAATCCAATCCAGGTCCTCTTACCCAATATGAGACCTGTATTGGTGGGGCAGTCCAATGCAGTCTAGTTACGAAAAATCCAGGTCTTACTACGGGTCTTAGCCAATCTGATGCGAGGACCAATTTGACCCAATTACGGGAACATCCAAGTTACTACGGGCATCTTTTCCAATATAGGACCTGAATTGGTCGGGCGACTCAATGTGGTCCCGATTACGGGATTCGATTCTGTTTCAGGCTGTCCTGTTCTCTGTGCCGTTTCAGGGAACGTTGTTTTCGGTAAATGGATTTCTTAAAGGTAAAAACGGAGGAGAAAGCTTGACGGCGAGAGCCAATTTTGGATCCAAGCTTGAGGTGGGAGCCAATTCCGGATCTAAGACGAAAGATTGAAGAAATTCAGAGGATAAGGTTAGGAGGGATATAGTTTTGAGGGGGGTGGTTTTTTTTTTTTTAGGGGAATCGAGGGCGGAGCTAGGTTTCAAGCTTTTGCAAGGTTACCAGTTCGGTTTTCATTGGATGTTTTTGAAGATCAGGGGAATTAGAGAGAGGAGCTTCATGCTTCGGGTCGGGGAAGGAAAGACATAGAATTTGGATTTTTCTTCTTCGTAGAGTTTTGGGGAAGACTGAGGCAATTGCTGCTGAAGTCAGTGTTGTAATGGTGAATCGGGATTTTTAAATGAAGTGGGTTTGAATACTCTTGACTGTTTTGTGAAATCGAGTTACGTCTGTGATTGAAGGATTAAAAGGGTGTCTATAGGATTGAGTATGCGGAGTGAATGAAATTTATTGGGTTAATTTAACAAGACAGTCAGTGGATACAAGATCGTAAGTACAAAGCAGTATTGAAGGTTAACAGTTTGGGTTGTACGGGGTTCTCTGTAACGTCTAGAGACCTACCGGCTGGGGCAAAAAGGACTTCGACAAGCAGTCGAAGAGCACCCGTATAGATTTAGGGTACATTGTTGCAGTCGTTTATATTCCAGCAGTCAAAAACTGATAGACTGCTTGACTATCGGTGAATCTCCATACTACCTTCTACAGCCAGACGCTCGGCGCGTTCTCGAGCAGGAAAGCACGTAATACGACACCGTAAGTAAGGTTCCAACAAGCCTAACACGTGACTCCTCCGTTGGATATCGTTCGGGCTGTAAAACTGTTATCTACCTGATTTGATTGACGAATCCTCGAAACTTGGAACGTTGTTGTGTTATAATACGAGTATACAGTGAAAATAAAAAGAAAGGGGAATTTTATTAATATTGAGTTACCTCGAATATTGGGAGCAACGACCAACTCCTGTACAAATACTGAGTGGCCAGGATCAGTCAGCCGGGGCATACTGAAATGCTCCATTCAATTCTAATAACAGGAGTCAGTAGGAAGAGAAGGAACAATTCACACGACCGGTTTGAAGAGTTAATTGGATCCAATTTCGAGAATCCAATCAGGGTCCTCTTACCCAATATGAGACCTGAATTAGCCTGTCAACCTTATGCAATCTAATTACGGGAAATCCAGGTCTTACTACGGGTCTTAGCCAATCTGACGTGAGGACCAATTTGACCCAATTATGCGAACATCGAGGTTACTACGGGCATCTTTTCCAATATGGGACCTGAATTGGTCGGGCGACTCAATGTGGACCCGAAACGGGGTTTCGATTATGTTTTAGGCTGTCCTGTTCTCTGTGCCGTTTCAGGAAACGTTGTCGTATTACGTGCTTTCCTGCTCGAGAATGCGCCGAGCGTCTGGCTGTAGAAGGTAGTATGGAGATTTGCCGATAGTCAAGCAGTCTATCAGTTTTTGACTGCTGGAATATAAACGACAACAATAATGTACCATAAATCTATACGGGTGCTCTTCGACTGCTTGTCGAAGTCCTTTTTGCCCCAGCCGGTAGGTCTCTAGATGTTACAGAGAACCCCGTACAACCCAAACTGTTAACCTTCAATACTGCTTTGTACTTACGATCTTGTATCCACTGACTATCTTATTAGATTAACCCAATAAATTTCATTCACTCCGCATACTCAATCCTATAGACACCTTTTTAATCCTTCAATCACAGACGTAACTCGATTTCACAAAACAGTCAAGAGTATTCAAACCCACTTCATTTAAAAATCCCGATTCACCATTACAATACTGACTTCAGCAGCGAGTGCCTAAGTCTTCCCAAAACTCCACGAAGAAGAAAAATCCAAATTCTCTGTCTTTCCTTCCCCGACCTGAAGCATGAAGCTCCTCTCTCTAATTCCCTTGATCTTCAAAAACATCCAATGAAAACCGAACTGGTAACCTTGCAGAAGCTTGAAAACTCGCTCCCCCTCCCCCGATTTCCCCTTAAAAAAAAAAAACCCACACCACTCCAAAACTATATCCCCCCTAACCTTATCCTCTGAATTTCTTCAATTTTCCGTCTTAGATCCGGAATTGGCTCCCACCTCAAGCTTGGATCCGAAATTGGCTCTCACCTCAACTTGGATTCGAAATTGGCTCTCGCCGCCAAGCTTTCTCCTCCGTTTTTACCTTTCAGAAATCCATTTACCGAAAACAATATTCCCTGAGACGGCACAGAGAACACGACAGCCTGTAACAGAATCGAACCCCGTAATCGAGACCACATTGAGTCGCTCGACCAATTAAGGTCCTATATTGGTAAAGATGCCCGTAGTAACTTGGATGTTTCCGTAATTGGGTCAAATTGGTCCTCGCGTCAGATTGGCTAAGACTCGTAGTAAGACCTGGATTTTCCGTAACTAGACTGCATTGGGTTGCCCCACCAATACAGGTCTCATATTGGGTAAGAGGACCCGGATTGGATTATCGAAATTGGATCCAATTGGCTCCTCCAACCCGTCGTGTGAATTGGCCCTTCTCTTCCTGCTGACTCCCGTTATTGGAATCGAATGGGGCATTTCAGTATGCCCCGGCTGACTGTAAAGGAGTCACTGAACCTGACCACTCAGTATTTGTACTGGAGTTGGTAGATGTTCCCAATATTCGAGGTAACTGAATATTAATAAAATTCCCCTTTCTTTTTATTTTCACTGTATACTCATGTCACAACACGACATCCATCCCTCTCTGAACCTGTGCATCCTCCGGTATGCAACAATTTACCCAATTGTTGTTTGATTCAGAATATATCCCCTACTTCTTTGTCTAGTTCGTCTTCGTCACCTTCATTATCCATATCACTTTCATCTTCTTGCTGCGGAATCTCTGTACCTTCATTAAGGTCTTCCATATTCATCTCTGCGTGTCTTCGTTTAAATATTTTTACTCTCTTCCCTGCAATTGGTATTTTCAATTTTGTACCATCTAACTCCCGTAATGAGTAAGTCGCATTATCATGAACAGTTGTTACAACATATGGTCCAAACCAACGTTTTGAAAATTTCCGCAAAGTACTATGTTGATTATCCAGACTATTGTCATAAACAAGTACCCAGTCACCTTCCTCGATTGCTTTTGGTCTCAATCGATGTTGCTTATCGAATCGCGCCTTGTTTTGTAACCTTGCTCTTTTTAACCTTTCCAATGCTATCTGGACATCTTCCGTTCTTTGCTCCAATTGTCGAATCCTAATAGCCAGAAGTTCTTCTCTTGTCAATCCATCTTCCCATGGTAGCATACTCCAAGTAAGTACCTTTTCTTCAATCGGCATAATTGGTTTTTGACCTGTCATAAGTTCTACTGGCATATATCATATCACCGAACTATGTGTTGTTCGATCAGCCCCTTAATGCAAATGACAAAAGCCGTGGCCACTCTTTAACCTTCCCATTACAAGCTTTAACCAATGCTTTCACAATCGGCGGGTGACCGCGTTCGCTTTTTGCATTCCCTTCCGGATTATAAGCAGTAGTCAGTGATAGTTTAACTCCACATTTTTCAAAGAACTTACGAGCTTCTTATGCATTTAATTCTCCACGATCTGCAGTGATTTTTCCTACGCACCCGTAACGGCAAATGACATCTTCAAGCAAAAACCTACAAATCCCCTCTGTAGATTTTGTCCTCAATGCTCTTCCTTCTACTTGATTTGATAAATCTTCACGAGCTAAAACCAAATATCTCATCTGCCATAATCCAACTGGCATAATAACCAAATCAACAACCTATTTAAAATGAATAGCCAAAGGATACATAGGATGAAGACCATCTCGATGTCAGATATTAGAATACGATTGACAGATTTCACATGACTCTACAAATGAAAGCACATCTCGATACATATTTTTCCACCAATATCGTTCCTTGAGTTTAGCAAAAGTAGCCCATATTCCTCTATGCCCTGCCCATAAACTATCATGAAACTCCTTTAATAATTTTAGTTTTTCTTCCATTTTGCCTATCACTCGTTGTGGCATCCCAATTCCTTTCTTCGGTCTCTTCTATAAGAATCCATCTCGAAGTAAAAATCCATATGTTTTTTTTCTTATTTGTTTGAATTTTTCTGTAGACCAATTCCTCTGCTTAGTCAAGATATTCAAATAATGACTAACATCCAATAATTCTCCTTCATAAGATTCTTCAAGAAATAGCTTGTCTTCTCTGTTGAGATTCGATATTGAATAAAATTTCAATCCGACATCATCAATGTCTTCAACCATTTCGTCCTCCCTCTCGTATCTTGCTCGAGATAGCATGTCTGCTACTAAATTGTCCTTTCCAGTGATATGCTTAAATTCTGGATTTAGTGACTTAATATAAGCAATCCATCTCAACATTGCAATATCTGGCATTGAACAGTTAATAATCATTCCAAGCAATGGCAAGCAATCTATTTCAATTACTACTACTGCCCCAATCAAATAGTCCTTTTCAGCTTTCATAGCCGAAACGACTCCCCAAAGTTCTCTTTTGACTTGCGAATATGCACGCTGACAAATACTTAAAACTTTAGCCCCAAATCGAACTGCAAATCTACTCCCATTCGAATCATCTTGACCCACCGCCCATCCAACGGCAATTGGACTAGCGTCTACAGTAAGAATCACTGGTCTATTGCACTTATAATCAACCTTCCTCAATATTGGAGGTGACATCAATAATTTCTTCAATCTTTGCATTGTCTGAATATGCCTTTCTTTCCATTCAAATCGGTAACCCTTGCGTAACAGTTCATATAATGGATCCGCTATGTGAGTAAAATGAGGGATCCAGATTCGATAAAATACACATGCACCCAAAAACCTGCGAACCTCTGTTAAAGAACCACAATCCTCTTTCATCCTTCCAATTGCATCAACTTTAGTCGGATCTGGTTTTCTTCCGTAAGATCCGCATAAATGTCCAACAATTACAACCTCTCGTACTCCGAATACGGACTTCATACCCGATAATGTAAGATGAACTTCTCCAAGCCGAGTTAAAATCTTTTCACAATCTTGTATATGATCAACAACATATCTGCGACACCCCCTCGTATCTAAAGTTTCATCCTTGTCTCCTTCTCTGCACCCCTTTATAGGAACATCATCCAGAAAAGGCATAGTCTTTTCCGGGATAAAATCTCTCAATACCTTATTCATCCCATTCATCATATGCGCAACTGAGTTGGTCGTGCCTTGAAGAAGAGTGCACATTCTAACCAATCCAAGCGGTGTCCTCATCGTTGTCATATCTCTACTTCCTTCGGCAAGTTGAAATTGATCATAACCTGAATACAAATCACCCATTGAGTAGATCGCCCTTCCAGCAAACGCCTCAGCAAATTCATCCACAATAGGTCCAATTCCTGCATTTCTGACAGTTACTGCATTCACCGGCTACATATCTTGAATAAACCGCAGTGACCCATTCTTCTTAGGTACCGTAAACCATCGACTAGAATACGGTGCAAATGAAGGTTCTAATATTTTCATCTTTATCTTTTCTTTCAATAGTTCCACCAATTTAGGTAAATATGCCCTCGATACTGGAATCGGTCTTAGATTCCAAGGTACATGCGGTACAGTGAAGATAACCATAGGTGTTATAATATTTGGATCCAAACACCCAATTTCATGAGTTTCGAAGGCAAACGATCTACCTTGTTTAGCCAACATCTTTTTGAACCAAGTAATTTCCTCCGACAATAAAGAACCATCAGAATCAATCTTCAATTCTTCAAAAGTCTCTTCAGTAAACTGATGTTCAATACTCATTGGATCTCTTAAACTTGCTTCTTTTGATGCTTCTCCCATTTGTTCTTTAGAATCCTTTGGTAATGGTCCGGCAACAAGCTTTACCTTCTTATCTGCCGTTTTACCTTCTTTTCTTTTAAAATCATCAACTTTCTTATACATAATATTTCCATTCTCCAATATACCAATAAAACTCGCATCAAAGGCACCTTCTTCTCGCGAGAGTACCTCCTCTTTTGTACCTCCATAATCTCGCTTTACAGTGGTACCTCCCCAAAATCCTTAAATCCTTCAACAATCATTGGCAATGGTTTCTCCCTCAACCTATCTCGATTCCGTTCATGGTTAGGAGGTACTGTTAGAAATTGTACAGCTTTCCTCCCATCTTCGCTCCGTACCCTTGCATAAGTAGAACCATTGTCAAGTACCTTTGTTTCCATCCGTGTTGCCGTGATATAAGATTGTCCTAAAATCAACGGATAAGACGTTGTATCTTGAACGAAGAAATGTTGCTCCGTAGCAACATCCCCAATCCGAATTTTGACATCTGGACAAGCTCCATATAATTCGCCTCGTGTGTTATTAGCTGCTCGTATTGCCCATCCATGTTCCATATCAATTGGCCATTTTTGCTTCTTATAAAGATCGTTAGACATGAAATTTATTTCAGAACCGTGGTCCACCAAGGCAACTATTGGTTCTTCTATATCTCCTACCTTCACCAATACCTCAGTAGTTGCCCTTGCCCAATGCTTTCGAGTATAATGGCTCAAAGTTTCCATTTCCTTGTCACTAGAATCTTCGAAACGTACTCACTGATTATACCCATTCTTTTCATTTGTTGGTTGCTTGTAACCAATATCAACCTCTTCTTCATCTCTACATATTCTTGCGTCAATAGCATGACTCATTCCAGTTTCGCTCATTAATTGCCTCTTTCGCTTAATGCTGTCAATGATAACATCATGAAACTCCTTCTTTGCAATTCCCAAGACATCTTTCAATGTGAATTCCACCTTAGCGTTTAATATACGTTCTTCCAACACTCCTTTCAAATTTGTTGCCGCTTCAATGTCAGAAAGTAGCTTATAAGCAATTGATTTGCCCTTATCTTTTGTCTCCATTGTTTTTTCTCCCAATGATGCTGAGGTATCCTTTACAGGCAATTCTTGTGAAGCTGCCTCCTCAACCTTGTCTCCTCGAGTTTGCCTCTTAAAAGAATTTCCTTCTCTAGTATTATCAAAATTTCCTCGTCTTTTTTCTTCCATCAAAGCTTCATGTTGGCTTTTAGTAATATATGCATGAACTGAAAGAGACTCAACAGGATCCTCCCAACCTGTTCTTCCTCGTATTGTAGCTGCAGTTCTCAATAACGCTTCTCGAGGTAATTTCCCTTCTTGCATTGTAGAAACGGCAGAAGCCCAAACCTCACTAGTTTCCGTACTCCCACCAATTTCATCCTCTACTCTAGCACCATAACTTGCACTTTCTCGTACTACTGTTTCATGCTCTTTTAAGTAATCTTGAACCAATGCTCTCATTCTTCCCTTGCCAAAATTGGTTTGAAGAAGATCCTCCCTATCTTTCAATACTATCTTCCCATCTTTCCAGCAAATAATTCCCTGCCGTATCATATTATTAAATTCATTGCAATCTTTTCTAGTGTGTGAAGCATCATCACACCAAATGCATCTTTGTACATATCCTTGTTTTGAAACATTCTTCGAATTGTTTATAGAAGTATTCTCTTCAAGTCTTGCCAATTTGATTTGAAGATCTCGCATTCCTCGTATAATTTCTTCCATACCCATATCTGCTTTCTTTGACAAGGATGTCGAAGGTTGAACTGTAGGCATTGTCGGTGGTGTTGTACGTACTGGAGCTTTGGATGCTTGTACTGTTTTCGGAATATTACTCCTATCCTTCCTCCTTTCTTTTTTTGTAAGCAATCCCACCGCATCTTCAACGTTCTTCCACTTCGTTGTCAATCCTTCATCTTCTTCTTTGTCTTCAAGAAGGGGTTCTAATTTCTCTTGCAATTCTCCATCTGCAGCTTGAAGAAATAGATCAACTTTGTTCGGCTCCAATGTCAATTTTTCTACCTTCGATAATTGAGAGTACTGCCTCTCAAATTCCCTTAGTAGCTCTGTTGCTTGCAAATTCTTATTGGGCCGTTCAATCCATCCCAGAAACAACTTCTTAGTAATGCGATCAGCATCTTCTAAGAAATATTCGTCTTTCAATGCATGTGAAAAATCCTCCCATGAATTCCCACAACGATCCGTAATCGATGTAATGTGGTCCCTTATCTCCGGTATCGTGGCAAGTCCAAATAATGCAACCATTTTCTTCTCAGAAACCCGATTTAATTCCATTTCACGAACATAACATCTTAAATACCTTGAAATATTCCTCCCATCAAATTGATCAATTTTATTGACCACTGCTTGTAATGCTTTGGTTGCCAAAGCTTCCTTTCGATCATTGCTTTGCTGTTGCTGCATTGACAATGAGAAGGCTTGAAACAAACTAGCAATAGACGGATCCATGTGCATACCTTGTCCTTTAGAAGACTCCCCACCAGAAACTTCTCCCAAAAATCCTTCAAAATTTTTATTTTCGTTTTCCATAAAAATAAAGATAAAATCAACCGAAATCCAATACCTTCTACCTCAAGCTTTCACGTCGGGTTCACCACTTATGTCGTATTACGTGCTTTCCTGCTCGAGAACGCGCCGGGCGTCTGGCTGTAGAAGGTAGTATGGAGATTCGCCGATAGTCAAGCAGTCTATCAGTTTTTGACTGCTGGAATATAAACGACTGCAATAATGTACTGTAAATCTATACGGGTGCTCTTCGACTGCTTGTCGAAGTCCTTTTTGCCCCAGCCGGTAGGTCTCTAGACGTTACAGAGAACCCCGTACAACCCAAACTGTTAACCTTCAATACTGCTTTGTACTTACGATCTTGTATCCACTGACTATCTTATTAGATTAACCCAATAAATTTCATTCACTCCGCATACTCAATCCTATAGACACCCTTTTAATCCTTCAATCACAGACGTAACTCGATTTCACAAAATAGTCAAGAGTATTCAAACCCACTTCATTTAAAAATCCCGATTCACCATTACAATACTGACTTCAGCAGCGAGTGCCTCAGTCTTCCCAAAACTCCACGAAGAAGAAAAATCCAAATTCTCTGTCTTTCCTTCCCCGACCCGAAGCATGAAGCTCCTCTCTCTAATTCCCTTGATCTTCAAAAAAAACCTCCAATGAAAACCGAACTGGTAACCTTGCAGAAGCTTGAAAACTCGCTCCCCCGCCCCGATTTCCCCTTAAAAAAAAAAACCCACACCACTCCAAAACTATATCCCTCCTAACCTTATCCTCTGAATTTCTTCAATCTTCTGTCTTAGATACGGAATTGGCTCCCACCTCAAGCTTGGATCCGAAATTGGCTCTCACCTCAACTTGGATTCGAAATTGGCTCTCGCCGCCAAGCTTTCTCCTCTGTTTTTACCTTTCAGAAATCCATTTACCGAAAACAATATTCCCTGAGACGGCACAGAGAACAGGACAGCCTGTAACAGAATCGAACCCCGTAATCGAGACCACATTGAGTCGCCCGACCAATTAAGGTCCTATATTGGTAAAGATGCCCGTAGTAACTTGGATGTTTCCGTAATTGGGTCAAATTGGTCCTCGCGTCAGATTGGCTAAGACTCGTAGTAAGACCTGGATTTTCCGTAACTAGACTGCATTGGGTTGCCCCACCAATACAGGTCTCATATTGGGTAAGAGGACCCGGATTGGATTATCGAAATTGGATCCAATTGGCTCCTCCAACCCGTCGTGTGAATTGGCCCTTCTCTTCCTGCTGACTCCCGTTATTGGAATCGAATGGGGCATTTCAGTATGCCCCGGCTGACTGTAAAGGAGTCACTGAACCTGACCACTCAGTATTTGTACTGGAGTTGGTAGATGTTCCCAATATTCGAGGTAACTGAATATTAATAAAATTCTCCTTTCTTTTTATTTTCACTGTATACTCTTGTCACAACACGACAACGTTGTTTGCGATAAATGGATCTGTTAAAGGTAAAAACGGAGGAGAAGGCCTTGATGACGTGAGCCAATTTCAGATCTAAGCTCTGACGGCGAGAGCCAATTTCGGATCCAAGACGGAAGATTGAAGGAATTCAAGAGGATAAGGTTAGGGGGAGAATAAGTTTGAAGGGGAATCAGTTTTTAGGGGTTTTTTTTTTTTTTTTTTTTTTTTCAGATCAGAGATCAGGGGGGGTTTTTTTTTTTTTATTTTTTTATCTGGGAATCGGTGGGAGCTAGTTTTCAAACTTTTGCAAGGTTACTAGTTCGGTTTTCATTGGATAGGTTTCAAGGGGGGGATTAAAAATGGGGGCTTCATGCTTTGGGTCGGGGAAGGAAAGACAGAGAATTTGGATTTTTTTTCTTCGTAGAGTTTAGGTAAGATTGAGGCAATCGCTACTGAAGTCAGTATTGTAATGGTGAATCGAGATTTTTTATGACGTGGGTTTGAATACTCTTGACTGTTTTATAAAATCGAGTTACGTCTGTGATTGAAGGATTAAAAGGGTGTCTATAGGATTGAGTAGACGGAGTGAATGAAATTTATTGGGTTAATCTAACAAGACAGACAGTAGATACAAGATCGTAAGTACAAAGCGGTATTGAAGATTAACAGTTTGAGTTATTCGGGGTTCTCTGTAACGTCTAGAGACCTACCGGCTGGGGCAAAAAGGACTTCGACAAGCAGTCGAAGAGCATCCGTATAGATTTACGGTACATTGTTGCAGTCGTTTATATTCCAGTAGTCAAAACTGATAGACCGTTTGACTATCGGCGAATCTCCATACTACCTTCTACAGCTAGACATCCCTCGCGTTCTCGAGCAGGAAAGCACGTAATACAACAAAAAGTGGTGAACTCGACGTGAAAGCTTGAGATGGAAGGTATTGGATTTCGGTTGATTTTATCTTTATTTTATGGAAAACAAAAATAAAAATTTTGAAGGATTTTTGGGAGGAGTTTCTGGTGGAGAGTCTTCTAAAGGACAATGGATCCGTCTATTGCTAGTTTGTTTCAAGCCTTCTCATTGTCAATGGAGCAACAACAAAGCAATTATCGAAAGGAAGCTTTGGCAACCAAAGCATTACAAGCAGTGGTCAATAAAATTGATCAATTTGATGGGAGTAATATTTCAAGGTATTTAAGATGTTATGTTCGTGAAATGGAATTAAATCGGGTTTCTGAGAAGAAAATGGTTGCACTATTTGGACTTGCCACGATACCGGAGATAAGAGACGACATTACATCGATTACGGATCGTTATGAGAATTCATGGGAGGATTTTTCACATACATTGAAAGATGAATATTTCTTGGAAGATGCTGATCACGTTACTAAGAAGTTGTTTCTGGGATGGATTGAACGGCCCAATAAGAATTTGCAAGCAACAGAGCTACTAAGGGAATTTGAGAGGCAGTACTCTCAATTATCGAAGGTAGAAAAATTGACATTGGAGTCGAACAAAGTTGATCTATTTCTTCAAGCTGCTGATGGAGAATTGCAAGAGAAATTAGAACCCCTTCTTGAAGACAAAGAAGAAGATGAAGGATTGACAACGAAGTGGAAGAACGTTGAAGATGCGATGGGGTTGCTTACAAAAAAAGAAAGGAGGAGGATAGGAGCAATATTCTGAAACAGTACAAGCACCCAAAGCTCCAGTACGTACAACACCACCAACAATGCCTACAGTTCAACCTTCGACATCCTTGTCAAAGAAAGCAGATATGGGTATGGAAGAAATTATACGAGGAATGCGAGATCTTCAAATCAAAGTAGCAAGACTTGAAGAGAATACTTCTACAAACAATTCGAAGAATGTTTCAAAATAAGGATATGTACAAAGATGCATTTGGTGTGATGATGCTTCACACACTAGAAAAGATTGCAATGAATTTAATAATATGATACGGCAAGAAATTATTTGCTGGAAAGATGGGAAGATAGCATTGAAAGATACGGAGGATCTTCTTCAAATCAATTTTGGCAAGGGAGGAATGAGAGCATTGGTTCAAGATCACTTAAAGGAGCATGAAACAGTAGCACGAGAAAGTGCAAGTTATGGTGCTAGAGTAGATGATGAAATTGGTGGAAGTACGGAAACTAGTGAGTTTTGAGCTTCTGCGGTTTCTACAATGCAAGAAGGGAAATTACCTCGAGAAGCGCTATTGAGAACAGCAGCTACAATACGAGGTAGAACAGGTTGGAAGGATCCTTTTGAATCTCTTTCAGTTCATGCATATATTGCTAAGAGCCAACATGAAGCTTTGATGGAAGAAAAAAGACGAGGAAATTTTGATGATACTAGAGAAAGAAATTCTTTTAAGAGGCAAACTCGAGGAGACAAGGCTGAGGAGGCAGCTTCACAAGAATTGCCTGTAAAAGATACCTCAACACCATCGGGAGAAAAAACAATGGAGACAAAAGATAAGGGCAAATCAATTGCTTATAAGCTACTTTCTGACATTGAAGCGGCAACAAATTTGAAAGGAGTGTTGGAAGAACGTATATTAAACGCTAAGGTGGAATTCACATTGAAAGAAGTCTTGGAAATTGCAAAGAAGGAGTTTCATGATGTTATCATTGATAGCATTAAGCTAAAGAGGTAATTAATGGACGAAACTGGAATGAGTCATGCTATTGATGCAAGAATATGTAGAGATGAAGAAGAGGTTGATATTGGTTACAAGCAACCAACAAATGAAAAGAATGGGTATAATCAGTGAGTACGTTTCGAAGATTCTAGTGACAAGAAAATGGAAACTTTGAGCCATTATACTCGAAAGCATTGGGCAAGGGCAACTACTGAGGTATTGGTGAAAGTAAGAGATATAGAAGAACCAATAGTTGCCTTAGTCGACCATGGTTCTGAAATAAATTTCATGTCTAAAGATCTTTATTAGAAGCAAAAATGGCCAATGATATAGAACATGGATGGGCAATACGAGCACCTAATAAAACATGGGGCGAATTATATGGAGCTTGTCCAGATGTCAAAATTCGGATTGGAGATGTTGCGACGGAGCAACATTTCTTCGTTCAAGATACAACGTCTTATCCGTTGATTTTAGGACAATCTTATATCACGGCAACACGGATGGAAACAAAAGTACTTGACAATGGTTCTGCTTATGCAAGGGTATAGAGCGAAGATGAGAGGAAAGCTGTACAATTTCTAACAGTACCTCCTAACCATGAACGGAATCGAGATAGGTTGAGGGAGAAACCATTGCCAAAGATTGTTGAAGGATTTAAGGATTTTGGGGAGGTACCACTGTAAAGCGAGATTATGGAGGTACAAAAGAGGAGGTACTCTCGCGAGATGAAGGTGCCTTTGATGCGAGTTTTATTGGTATATTGGAGAATGGAAATATTATGTATAAGAAAGTTGATGATTTTAAAAGAAAAGAAAGAAAAATATTATATAATATTGAAGGACAATTATGCAAGATAGGTACATTGCAAGATAATGAGAGGATTTTGGGTGTTTATGAAGAAAATGGACTGGAAGATTCATTGGAATTGATTACATCTATTGGGTTAGGGGATAATAATAAGATTGTTGAAATTCATTCGAGAGAGGTTTATACCATGCTTGAATCTTTTCAAGCACCACAAGTCACAGTAAAGACGAGATATAAAATGGCAGATAAGAAGATAAAGCCTGTTGCCGGACCATTACCACATGATTCTAAAGAACAAATGGGAGAAGCATCAAAAGAAGCAAGTTTAAGAGATCCAATGAGTATTGAACATCAGTTTACTGAAGAGACTTTTGAAGAATTGAAGATTGGTTCTGATGGTTCTTTATTGTCGGAGGAAATTACTTGGTTCAAAAAGATGTTGGCTAAACAAGGTAGATCGTTTGCCTTCGAATCTCATGAAATTGAGTGTCTGGATTCAAATATTATAACACCTATGGTTATCTTCACTGTACCGCATGTACCTTGGAATCTAAGACCGATTCCAATATCGAGGGCACATTTACCTAAATTGGTGGAACTATTGAAAGAAAAGATAAAGATGAAAATATTAGAACCTTCATTTGCGCCGTATTCTAGTCGATGGTTTACGGTACCTAAGAAGAATGGGTCACTGCGGTTTATTCAAGATATGTAGCCGGTGAATGCTGTAACTGTCAGGAATGCAGGAATTGGACCTATTGTGGATGAATTTGCTGAGGCGTTTGCTGGAAGGGCGATCTACTCAATGGATGATTTGTATTCAGGTTATGATCAATTTCAACTTGCCAAAGGAAGTAGAGATATGACAACGATGAGGACACCGCTTGGATTGGTTAGAATGTGCACTCTTCTTCAAGGCACGACCAACTCAGTTGCGCATATGATGAATGGGATGAATAAGGTATTGAGAGATTTTATCCCGGAAAAGACTATGCCTTTTCTGGATGATGTTCCTATAAAGGGGTGCAGAGAAGGAGACAAGGATGAAACTTTAGATACGAGGGGGTGTCGCAGATATGTTGTTGATCATATACAAGATTGTGAAAAGATTTTAACTCGGCTTGGAGAAGTTCATCTTACATTATCGGGTATGAAGTCCGTATTCGGAGTACGAGAGGTTGTAATTGTTGGACATTTATGCGGATCTTACGGAAGAAAACCAGATCCGACTAAAGTTGATGCAATTGGAAGGATGAAAGAGGATTGTGGTTCTTTAACAGAGGTTCGCAGGTTTTTGGGTGCATGTGTATTTTATCGAATCTGGATCCCTCATTTTACTCACATAGCGGATCCATTATATGAACTGTTACGCAAGGGTTACCGATTTGAATGGAAAGAAAGGCATATTCAGACAATGCAAAGATTGAAGAAATTATTGATATTACCTCCAATATTGAGGAAGGTTGATTATAAGTGCAATAGACCAGTGATTCTTACTGTAGACGCTAGTCCAATTGCCGTTGGATGGGCGGTGGGTCAAGATGATTCGAATGGGAGTAGATTTGCAGTTCGATTTGGGGCTAAAGTTTTAAGTATTTGTCAGCGTGCATATTCGCAAGTCAAAAGAGAACTTTGGGGAGTCGTTTTGGCTATGAAAGCTGAAAAGGACTATTTGATTGGGGCAGTAGTAGTAATTGAAATAGATTGCTTGCCATTGCTTGGAATGATTATTAACTGTTCAATGCCAGATATTGCAATGTTGAGATGGATTGCTTATATTAAGTCACTAAATCCAGAATTTAAGCATATCACTGGAAAGGACAATTTAGTAGCAGACATGCTATCTCGAGCAAGATACGAGAGGGAGGACGAAATGGTTGAAGACATTGATGATGTCGGATTGAAATTTTATTCAATATCAAATCTGAACAGAGAAGACAAGCTATTTCTTGAAGAATCTTATGAAGGAGAATTATTGGATGTTAGTCATTATTTGAATACCTTGACTAAGCAGGGGAATTTGTCTACAGAAAAATTCAAACAAATAAGAAAAAAAACATATGGATTTTTACTTCGAGATGGATTCTTATAGAAGAGACCGAAGAAAGGAATTGGGATGCCACAACGAGTGATAGGCAAAAAGGAATAAAACTAAGATTATTAAAGGAGTTTCATGATAGTTTATGGGTAGGGCATAGAGGAATCAGGGTTACTTTTGCTAAACTCAAGGAACGATATTGGTGGAAAAATATGTATCGAGATGTGCTCTCATTTGTAGAGTCATGTGAAATCTGTCAATCGTATTCTAATATCCGACATCGAGATGGTCTTCATCTTACGTATCCTTTGGCTATTCATTTTAAATGGGTTGTTGATTTGGTTATTATGTCAGTTGGGTTATGGCAGATGAGATATTTGGTTTTAGCTCGTGAAGATTTATCAAATCAAGTAGAAGGAAGAGCATTGAGGACAAAATCTATAGAGGAGATTTGTAGGTTTTTGCTTGAAAATGTCATTTGCCGTTACAGGTGCGTAGGAAAAATCACTGCAGATCGTGGAGAATTAAATGCACAAGAAGCTCGTAAGTTCTTTGAAAAATGTGGAGTTAAACTATCACTGACTACTGCTTATAATCCGGAAGGGAATGCAAAAAGCGAACGCGGTCACCCACCGATTGTGAAAGCATTGGTTAAAGCTTGTAATGGGAAAGTTAAAGAGTGGCCACGGCTTTTGTCATTTGCATTATGGGCTGATCGAACAACACATAGCTCGGTGACAGGATATATACCAGTAGAACTTATGACAGGTCAAAAACCAATTATGTCGATTGAAGAAAAGGTACTTACTTGGAGTATGCTACCATGGGAAGATGGATTGACAAGAGAAGAACTTCTGGCTATTAGGATTCGACAATTGGAGCAAAGAACGGAAGATGTCCAGATAACATTGGAAAGGTTAAAAAGAGCAAGGTTACAAAACAAGGCGCGATTCGATAAGCAACATCGATTGAGACCAAAAGCAATCGAGGAAGGTGACTGGATACTTATTTATGACAATAGTCTGGATAATCAACATAGTACTTTGCAGAAATTTTTAAAACGTTGGTTTGGACCATATGTTGTAACAACTGTTCATGATAATGCGACTTACTCATTGCGGGAGTTAGATGGTACAAAATTGAAAATACCAATTGCAGGGAAGCGAGTAAAAATATTTAAACAAAGACACGCAGAGATGAATATGGAAGATCTTAATGAAGGTATAGAGATTCCGCAGCAAGAAGATGAAAGTGATATGGATAATGAAGGTGACGAAGACGAACTGGACAAAGACGTAGAGGATATATTCTGAAGCAAACAGCAATTGGGTAAATTGGTGCATACCGGAGGATGCACAGGTTCAGAGGGGGGTGGATGTCGTGTTGTAACACGAGTATACAGTGAAAATAAAAAGAAAGGGGAATTTTATTAATATTCAGTTACCTCGAATATTGGGAGCATCGACCAACTCCAGTGCAAATACTGAGTGGTCAGGTTCAGTCGCTCCGTTACAGTCAGCCGGGGCATACTGAAATGCTCCATTCTATTCCAATAACGGGAGTCAGCAGGAAGAGAAGGGCCAATTCACACGACGGGTTTGAAGAGCCAATTGGATCCAATTTTGAGAATCCAATCCGGGTCCTCTTATCCAATATGAGACTTGAATTGGCCGGTCAACCCAATACAGTCTAATTACGGGAAATCCAGGTCTTACTACGGGTCTTAGCCAATCTGACGCGATGATCAATTTGACCCAATTATGGGAACATCCAGGTTACTACGGGCATCTTTCCCAATATAGGACCTGAATTGGTCGGGCGACATAATGTGGTCCCGATTATGGGGTTCGATTCTGTTTCAGGCTGTCCTGTTCTCTGTGCCGTTTCAGGGAACGTTGTTTGCGGGAAATGGATCTCTTAAAGGTAAAAACGGAG
Source organism: Physcomitrium patens (assembly GCF_059467195.1). Lineage (NCBI taxonomy): Eukaryota > Viridiplantae > Streptophyta > Bryopsida > Funariales > Funariaceae > Physcomitrium > Physcomitrium patens. Next base: position 11,799,216 of record NC_143430.1, on the reverse strand, counting down.
GAGAAGGCCTTGATGACGTGAGCCAATTTCGGATCTAAGCTGTAACGGCGGGAGCCAATTTTGGATCCAAGACGGAAGATTGAAGGAATTCAAGAGGATAAGGTTAGGGGGAGAATAAGTTTGAAGGGGAATCAGTTTTTAGGGGTTTTTTTTTTTTTTTTTTCAGATCAGAGATCAGAGGGGGTTTTTTTTTCTCTTTCAGATCAGAGATCAGGGTGGGTTTTTTTTTTTTCTTTCAGATCAGAGATGAGGGGGGGTTTTTTTTTTTAGATCAGAGATCAGGGGGGGTTTTTTTTTCTCTGGGAATCGGGATTGAGCTAGTTTTTAAGCTTTTGCAAGGTTACTAGTTCGGTTTTCATTGGAGGTTTTTGGAGATCAAGGGGATTAGAGAGAGTAGCTTCATGCTTCGGGTCGGAGAAGAAAAGACATAGAATTTGGATTTTTTTCTTCGTAGAGTTTTGAGAAGATTGAGGCAATCGCTACTGAAGTCAGTATTGTAATGGTGAATCGGGATTTTTAATGAAGTGGGTTTGAATACTCTTGACTATTTTGTGAAATCGAGTTACGTCTGTGATTGAAGGATTAAAAGGGTGTCTATAGGATTGAGTAGACGGAGTGAATGAAATTTATTGGGTTAATCTAACAAGACAGACAGTAGATACAAGATCGTAAGTACAAAGCGGTATTGAAGATTAACAGTTTGAGTTATTCGGGGTTCTCTGTAACGTCTAGAGACCTACCGGCTGGGGCAAAAAGGACTTCGACAAGCAGTCGAATAGCATCCGTATAGATTTACGGTACATTGTTGCAGTCGTTTATATTCCAGCAGTCAAAACTAATAGACTGCTTGACTATCGGCGAATCTCCATACTACCTTCTATAGCCAGACGCCCGGCGCGTTCTCGAGCAGGAAAGCACATAATACGACAATGTAAATGTTTAGTATGAAGCCTTGGGAGAACGTGGAAACCTAAGGATGAAAATCTAAACTAATAGAAGGCTAATTGGGAGGGATGAAAGCAAGGCATGGTCGGATGAAGGCATGGAATGGAAAACTTCATCCCTATTGATCGAGTACCATGCCCAATGGGATTTGAGGAGGCTGCCTGCGATCTCAATAAGAGTTTTGGCGACTTAAAAGAGAGCATTCGGAGATTAGAAGCTAGGATTGTAAATTTTAGGATTTGAGGTACAATTTACGTACAAAAATTAGAGGATTTGGAGTTAAAGTGAAGAAGTTATAGCCGTTTGAAGTTAAGGTGTTAATTTTATGATATACTGTTACTCTTTTGAAGATACGAGGAGTTTTACAATAGCTTTTGAAAATCGGAAGGTACGATTGGAACGGCGATTTCAAGGCCTACATCTTTTATGAAAGAATTATTGCTTTTGGAGTTTATATAAAGGAGTTGTAAAGAGTTGAAGGCGGCACTTCCAAATCAAAAGCAGTAAGTAAGTGGTTTTATTTGTAGTAATGGTTGGAGCTATAACTTGAGTTTTTGGACGAATTTTTAGCTCAAATTATTTGAAAAATGTAAAATTTTGTGTGAAGAAGCTAAATATGTAAATTTCGTGGTATTTGAGCTTATATTTTGTGAGATATATAGAAAATTACACGTGGATATATAAAGACAAGGGTTTGAAGCAACTGTTAGGATTTTCAAGATATCTCAAGATCTACAACGAGTTTGCAGTTGAAAATTGTTGTAAAAGTTAATAAGAATATATCAGTACTTCATGTAAAATTTGAGTTTGTTTGGACGGTCGGATTAGGAGATATGAGATGTTCATATTCAAGAAAATCTCTACATAAGAATAAACAAGGTTTTAGAAGATTTTATCATATTTTGGAAGTTGTGGGTTACTTGAGGATTGTATAGTTGGTGTAACTACTCAAAAAGGGAAAATTTATATATAAAATAAGGGCTTCTTTTATTTTTAAGCTTGATTGAATAACTAATGATAGCTAGAAGCTCAACATTTTTTTGAGATAAACTCTCTCTATTTTAACAACGAGAAGTCCAATCTATTTAAGGATTATATTTTTTTAGCCATGATAAATCTAAAATGATTGGATAAGAGGGAGATCTAATGATATTAAATATTACAAAACTACTATGACCATTAGTTGCTACTTCTATAGGAAGGATTTCATGAGTAACATCTCTTGAAGATAATGAACGACCATCTATGACTTCTACATGAATAGGTTTAATTTTCTTTACTAAAAATATGCTATGTATTTTAGTAAATTCTTCATCTTAGAAATATGCTGAGGCTCGTAAATCTAACAAGGCAGAGGCTTTGTGATGTTTAGGTCCTAGAATAACATTTATTGTAAAACATAGAGAGGATTTTAAGGAGAGAATAGGACCTTCACTATACATTGTATAAGATTTCAGCGACACGATTCTTATTGGTCAAATTCGTTTTTCAACATATTATCTTTTTTGATTGCTGTACTCTTTATTTTGTGGTTACGTTGCTTCTTTGGGCAATGTTGAGCAGTGTGCTTAAATTCTCTACAATATAAGCACAATCCTTCCTGACGATAATGAGTCTTTTCTTATTTAGTAAGAAGTTGGAAACGTACCACATCAATTTGCATATCCTCTACTTCTGAATGTATGTATTGAAGAGATGTTGGTATTGCCATTGAATTATAGTAATATTAAGGTTTACTTGTACGGTTCTCAGATCAAAATTCAAAAAGATGATTGTCGCACTTCACAACAAAGTCAATTGTTTGACTCAATGTTTGAGGATCAGGTAAGTTGACCATTAATTTTTTTATCTCGTATTGTAATCTGTAGAGAAATTGGCTAATAAGCATAGCATCATATCACTTGATATCAGTTACAAGTTGTCAAAATTGTGAAGTGTACAACGTTACTTATCGATTGTCTTCTCGTAGAATATGAATCTTATTAGTTGCAATATAAATTGTATCATATTTTCCATACATGGATCAAAACTCTTCCAAAGAAGCCTCCAGATTATTCAATATTGGATCTTATTATATAAGTAAAGATAAAAACTATGATAATCTTGAAGTTGAAAGAAGCGTACCAATGAATCTAACTTGCGATCCTAGAGTTGGATAGCTTTGGGATTGAAGTTCAACCACAAGTTGTACTTGATTGATAAATCCTCAAAACTTGGATCTCGTACCATCAAACTTCTTGGATAGGGTAATTCTTGGTTTTCAAACATTGGAAGGACAGTCTACTATAGGAGAAGGAACATGATTTGGTGTAGATGTTGAAGCAGCTCCAATCATTTCTATATCTTTACTTCTTACCAATCTTATTGCTCCTTATCATGGTAAATTGAGTTGATGCATCATAAGCATTCATTTCCTCAATTGCTCTTACAATTGTGCCAATGCACTCTTCATTTCAGTAAGTTCTGCCATGATAACACTTAAAAAAGAGAAGATGTCTAATATTGCTCAAGATAAATAGAAGAGATGACTTGAGAATAAAAAAAATATTAAGGACAATATCAGTTTAGAAGAGGGTAATCCGCAACTTCTAATACACTTATGTCTTATCAAGAGAAAGGATTAATCTACTCTTAATCAAGATTAGACAAAGCACTGATATTATAAATATACTCTTGTCAATTTTTCAAGGATAAGAACTTGATAAAAAAAAAAAAATGAGTTTTCTCTCAAAGAAAGATGAAAAAATAGAAATAACTCAATATATATATTAAAAAAGAAATTAGAATGGCTATTGCCAAAAGACAAGAAAACTAGAGACCTTTGAAACTATACTAAAAGCAAGAAAGAAGTTGATAAGAATGAAGAGGGTTTCACTCTTGTCTCTACATATACTATCAAACTAAGGACTATATGGCGATGTTCTATAGGACCTCCAATATGTATTGAGTTTGTAGGATACATGCTTTGACTTACAAGGCAAGTTTTTCTTCAAATAGGCCACATAGTTAGCTTGGTCTTCAAGCTAACAACATGTGTGGCACATGGCTAACTTGTTGACTATGTTTCTAATCCAAAAAGTCAATTAAAGATACCTATAAAGTCAAAGCAACGTCTCTAAAGCTTCTAAGAAGCTTATATAGCAAATATTATAGAATTAACTTACTTTTATCTACTTTTATTTATTTCTACCTATTTATATATGTAATTACTAGCTTATATACATACGTCCGTTGTCATGTTGTATTACGACTATATGTTGAAAGATGAAAATATGGATCTTATTATAGAAGATTCAAGTTAAAATAAAAGGTAGAAAAATATGGATAAAAGATAGGAAGGTAGTAAAACTTTTAGTAGTAATGCTGCCCTTTTAAAAAAAATACCTTCTACTTACTTTGTAGAGCCAATAATAAGGCAAAATAAGGTAGATTGGAAAAATAAATGATATAAACATCTTTAGGAGGAAGTTAAGAGTAATTCTAGTTAAAATTACTTAAAAAAAAACTAGATGTTGATACCATGAGAGGGCCAATTATGAACCACGGTCAAAATTAGACCCTAAGGCACAAAACTGAGTCTCGACGACGACTCCAAGATTCTTTGGTAGATCGGAGAATGGTATTTGATAGCAGATTGAATAAGATTTCTATAGGTGTTGATTTCGGGTGATTTGGAGTTGTTATGACTTTGTAAGAGCTTTGCAAAGTCAAGGTTTGTTTCAGATGACTTAGATTTTATGAAATAAAATAGGGTTTATATTTTGGATGATTTCGAAAGTTTTGTAGCAGATCTATGGATGAAATTTTGTGGGTTTATGGTTATAGTTGTGTTCAATATGTGTTGTGAATTTGAGCACGATCTAACAGTTGAATTGAAGAATATTGAGGTTTAAGTGAGTCAAGATCTCAGAAAGTAGAATTTTAAGTCCAATGTGGGTTTTTAAGTTTTTTTTCAATTTACTACTTGGATTGGAGTAAATCTTATGTGAGAGGATATTAGACTTATTTTCCTATGTGTATGAGAATTTTGAAATCAATCAAATAGTGCAAAGGAGAGATATTGGCTCTGGGAGATTGGCATCAGGATTGGAGAAGGAGGCCAGCCAATACCCGAGCATATTTTTGATGTTATCATCAATTTGGTAACTCCGATCCTTTTCAATTTTTTTGTGATTTTTTTTAACTTAATTTTTAAGAAGTATGAAAAATTTGAGTTAAAATCGACGGTTTATTCATTAGTTATTGAGGTTTAAATCTATTGTAGGAATTACTAGGGTTTGGTTTAGGGTTTGGTTAGAGTTTGATTTAGGGTTTAGAATTTGGATTAGGATTTAGAGTTTGATTAGAATTTGATTTAGGATTTAGAATTTGATTAGGATTTGATTTAGGATTTAGGGTTTGTATTAGGATTTGATTAAGATTTGGTTAGGGTTTGGTTTAAGATTTGATTGGGGTTTGGTTTAAGGTTTATTTAGGGTTTGATTTAGGGTTTGATTTATGATTTAGTTAGGGTTTTATTTAGATTTTGGATTAGAATTTGATTCAGGATTTAGGATTTGGATTAGAATTTGGTTAAGATTTGATTTAAGGTTTAGGGTTTGATTTAGGATTTGATTAGGATTTGGTTTAGAATTTGGTTGGAATTTGATTTAAGGTTTGTTTAGGGTTTGATTTAGGATCTAGGATTTTATTAGGATTTAAGATTCAATTAGTTTTGGCCTAAATTTTGAATAAAGTTCAATAGGATTTTAACTAGAATTAAATTAAGATTGAATTGAAATGTATTTGAGTGATATTTGTGATCCTTCTAATATTTTTGTAAGAATTCTTATTGTTTGTTTAAAATTTCTTTGAGGTTTTTTTGAATTTGATTAAGCTTATTTAGGATTATTTTAGTATAATTAGAGCATTATTAATATTCTATTAGAATTAGGATTTTGTTATTGTAATTTCCATTCTTCTTTCCACAGCCAGAAGCATGGAGCATTCTCAAGTAAGACTTCATGTATTATGACTTTGTGACATTTGGTAGGTCAAAAAATGAAGGCTCTTCAGTCAAATCCATTGGTTGTTGGTTCTCTATTTCTTTGGCTTCACAAATACATAAAAACTACAAATAAGAATTGAAAGTAGAATATTATCTTCCCTAGATCTGGTTTTATTTTATAGAAAAGGACTTCATCTTGATTTGGATGGATATTATCAATGAAAGTATCAAGTCAAAAGTATCAAGTCATGGATGTTAAGTATAATTGATAAAGAAAGGTATTTATTTTGTAGAAGAATGTATCATATTATTATAAGTAAACTTTGTTAATCGAAAAAAAATTGTTCAATCATCTTGTTGGAAGTTGATAGTACATCTTAAATACTACTCTAAAACTTGATCAACCCACTTTGTTTGTATATCAATCTGAGGATGGAATGCCAAAGATATTTTTATATCTTTTTTTAGAATCTTGAAAATAATTCTTCAAATCTTGATACAAACTAAAGTCTCCTATTTGATATAATATCCTTGAGTAATCCATGATAACAATAGATATTAGTAAGAAAGAATTTAGCTATTTCTTCACTTGTGATAGATTTTGTATATAGTACAAAATGTGACATCTTGGTAAAATGATCTACTATCATAAATATAGAGTCATAAGAACTTGAGATTTGAAGGTTTGTGATGAAATCCATAGAAACAAAAGACCATGGTTGTTCTTGAATGGATAATGGTTGAAGAAGTCCGCAAGGTTGATGACGAGGAGTTTTTGATCATAAACAAACATATTATGATTGAAAAAAGTCTTTTACATCCTTTCATATTTGTGACCATTAAAAATCACTAGATTTAAGCTCCAAAGTCTTATTGTATCTAAAATGTCCTACTATTGGAAAGACATGACATGCTTGAAAACCACGTAATTATGCTTCTCTTTTTGGAACATATAATCGACCTTCAAAATAGAATAGGTTGTTTTTGAATTCAAACTTAGAAATATCTTGGGATTTAGAAGAAGGATTCTTGATATTGTGAACAAGAGGATCAGAAGATATACTTGATTGGATTTGTTTTATAATGGTTGAATCAATAATCAATGTTGATTTCATTACTTAAAGATGAAAATACTCTAGTTTCAAGAGAATCATTCTTTGTTGATCAAAAGATGAATCTCTTTCTTTTGATATAAGATAAGAACATCTTGAAAGGATGTTTGATAATCCTTGTTATTTTCTTAGTCAATACATTGTCATTATTCATGAAGTCTTGTTTGAAAATACTCCGAGTACCTAAATGTGGAAGGTAGAATGGAAATTATAACAAAAAAATCCTAACTCTAATAGAATACTAAATAAAGTTTAATTATACTATAACAATGCTAAGTAAGTTTTAATCAAATTCAAAGAAACCTCAAAAGAATTACAAAGAAATAATAAGAAATCTTAAAGAAATATTTAAATGATCACAAATATATTTCAAATATATTTCAATTCAATCTTAATTTAATTCTAATTAAAATCCTATTGGACTTCATTCAAACTTTAGGCCAAAAATTAATTATATCTTAAATCCTAAATAAATCCTAATAAAACTTTAAATCCTAAATCAAATCCTAACCAAATTTTAAACTCTAAAATAACTCCTAACAAAATCCTAATCCTAAATCAATTCCAAACCCTAAATCAAACTCTAATCAAATCCTAAATCTTTAATCAAATCCTAACCAAATCCTAATTCTAAATCAAATCCTAATCAAATCCTAAATCAAATCCTATTAATTCCTATAATAGATTTTAATTTTAATAACTAATGAATGAACCATTGATTTTAACTCAAAATTTTAAAACTTCTTAAAAATTAAGATGACAACAAGGACAAAAAATTTGAAAATGATCAAAATTATCATATAGATGATAACCTCAAAAGTAAGCTTGGATATTGGCCATCTTCTTTGACCAACTTTGATGCCAATCTTCCAAAGCCAATATCTCTTCTTTTTCACAATTTGATTTATTTCGAAATTTTCATATACATAGGAAAACAAATCTACTATCTTTACTAATAAATTTTACTCCTATCTAACTAGTAAATTGCAAGAAATCTTAAAAACTCTCATTAGACCTAAATTTCTTTTTTTGAGATCTTAATCGACTTAAACCTCAATAATCCTCACTTCAACCATTAGTCAAGCTAAAATTCATAATAAATATTAAATACAACTGTAACCATTAATTCACAAAATTTCACTTGTAGATTTGTTACAAAACTCTAAAAATTGTCCGAAATATTAACCCTATTTTAGTCACAAAAATCCAAGTTATATAAAAAAAACTTGACTTTATAAAGCCCTTACAAAATCATAATGAATCTAAATCCTCCAAAACTAATGCTCATAGAAACCATATCTAGTTTGTTATCAAATCCCACTCTCTAATCTACAAAAGAACCTCAGAATCATTATCAAGGCTTGGTTTTGTGCCTCAAGGGTCTGATTTCTACCCTGGTTTATAACCGGCACTCTTTAAGTATCAATATCTAGGTTTTTTAGGTATTTTTTGCTAGAATTTATTCTTAGCTTCCTCCTAAATACATTGAAATTATTTTATTTTTCCAATCTATCTTATTTTGCCTTATTTATGGTCCTACAAAGTAAGTACAAGTCACTTTTTAAAAAAGATAATACTGCTATTAAAATTTTTATTACCTTCCTATCTTTTATCCATATTTTTTTAGTTTATCTTTTAACTTGGCTCTTTTATAATAAGATCCATATTATCATTTTTTACCATATAGTTGTGTTACAACACGACATCCACCCCTTTTGAACTTGTATATCCTCCACTGTCATATTACATGGCGTTTAGCTCAAGAATGTACCAGGCACTTGGCTGTAGAAGATAAAAGAAAAATTGCAACAAAAAATAATCAGTAGCAGCAATCAATAATCAATAATAATGATCAATAACAAATTTCACTAGCCAATAGCAAGTAATAGTAACCAATAACTAGTAGCGATAATCAAAAACACATATCAATAATCAATATCCAATAGCAATAACAAATATTTAATAGCAAAAACCAATATCTAATAGCAATAACCAATTTTCAATAGAAACAACGAATATCCAATAGCAACAACTAATATCCAATAGCAATAACTACTATCTAATAGCAAAAACCAATATTCAATAGTATAAATCAATATCCAGTAGCAATAACCAATATTCAATAGCAATAATCATTTTCGAGTTGCAAAAACCAATATCTAGTAGCAATAACCAATATCCAATAGCAATAATCAATTTTCAATAGCAAAAACCAATATCTAGTAGCAATAACCAATATCTAATAGCAATAATCAATTTTCAATAGCAAAAACCAATATCTAGTAGCAATAATCAATATCTAGTAGCAATAATCAATATCTAGTAGCAATAACCAATATTTAGTAGCAAAAATCAATATCCAATAGCAATAACCAATATTCAATAGCAATAATCAATTTCGAGTTGCAAAAACCAATATCTAGTAGCAATAACCAATATCCAATAGCAATAATCAATTTTCAATAGCATAACCAATATCTAGTAGCAATAACCAATATCCAATAGCAATAATCAATTTTCAGTAGCAAAAACCAATATCTAGTAGCAATAATCAATATCTAGTAGCAATAATCAATATCTAGTAGCAATAACCAATATTTAGTAGCAAAAATCAATATCCAGTAGCAATAACCACTATCCAATAGCAATAACCAAAATCCAATAGCAAAAACCAATATCCAATAGCAATAACCACTATCCAATAGCAATAACCACTATCCAATAGCAATAACCAATATCCAATAGCAAAAACTAATATCTAGTAGCAATAACCAATATCCAATAGTAATAACTAATATCCAATAGCAATAATCAATATTTAGTAGCAATAACCAATATCCACTGACAATAACCAATATCCAATAGCAATAATCAATATCTAGTAGCAATAACTAATATTCAATAGCAATAACCAATTTCTTTCAAATTTATAGAACTTTAGCACTCAATTTCTTCCAATCCAATTGTTGGATTGAGCTCAAAATTTTTGAGCAAGATAATATTCTTAACTTCAAATAGATGATAATCACAATAATGTGCTTGGATGTGGGTTGGTCTTCTTCTTCAATCTAAATATAGAATTTCCAGTACCAATTTTTTCTTATCAAACCATTTAATCAATCTCAAAATTCTTATATATGAAGAAAAATAAGTCTACTATTCAAACATATAACTTCTACTCCAATCCAACAAGGATTGTAAGAAATCTTAAAACCCTCACTGGACCTAAAATTCTACTTTCTCAGATCTTGACCCACTTAAACCTCAATAATTCTCAATTCAACCATTAGATCTAGCTAAAATTCACAATACATATTAAGCACAGTTATAACCATTAATTCACAAAATTTCATCCATAAATCTATTACAAAACTCTTGAAATTATCCAAAACAACAATCCTATTTTATTTCACAAAAATTCAAGTTGTCTAAAAACAAACTTGACTTTGTAAAGCTTTTATAAAGTCATTACAAATTCAAATCACACAAAAATAATGCTCATAAAAACCTTATTTAGTTTGCTCTCAAATTCTAGTCTTTAATCTGTAAAAGAACCCTCGAGTTGCCGTAAGTACTTGGTCTTGTGCTTCATAGTCTGCTTTCGACTTAGGTTGATAGCTGGCCCTCTTCAGATATCAAATTTTATCTCCTTTGAGTTAATTTTTGTTAAAATCAACTCCTAATTTCTTCCTATAAATGCTTATATTTTTTATTTTTTTAATCTATTTTATTTTATCTTATTTATAGTCCAACAAAGTACATGGAAGACCATTTTGTAAAAGCTAATATTGATACTTTTTAGTTTACTACCCTTTTGACTATTAACTATATTTCTAAGATAATTTATTCTAATACTTTGAACTAAGATCTTTTATATTATAATAATTGTGATTGCTCATTTTACTTATTTTAAATTAATCTAATAGAAATAAACCCGCATAGGGAGATTCGAACATAGGGAATGACTAGTTGCTTAAGCATTCATGTTAAGGTCACACAATCAATTACCTCCTGAATGTATCGTCTCTATTTCCAATATCTGAATACACAAGGAAACTATAATCTCCTCCTTTACCTTATCGGTCTCTTCTTTATAGCAATTCAGTCATACCAATAACTGCTATTTCTACCAATATATTCACCCTTATAATCTCCAATTGTAATACTGCGCCCTCACAGCTTTCAGCACACAATTACCTTCATTCTAATCATTGGAATTCTTCACACAGAACTGCCATTCATATTACGGTATTTCACACAAACACAGATTCATTCTCTCTGTTGAACTACAATCAAATTTCAGCATTCAATCTTTCTTCTTCTCAAATAATACTAATCACATTTCCATTCTATAATTCTCTTCACAATATTCAGAAACTCTCAATCCTCTTATTCAAAGAAAATAACAAACAAAAGAAAAGAGGTAGTACCAAGCTTATCCTGGCTCACAACTATCACAACGATGGCACATTAATTAACTTCTACAACTCCTATATACTTTCCCCTGATTCTTCAGATTCTAACTGTAATTCTGTAATTAACTACTTTTAAGAACTAAATCACTCATCCGTCCTCTTGAATTTCCTATTATATGGACTATTAATATATTTTACCAATAACTTTCAAAAATTGATTAATATCTGTTCTACATAGCCCCACTCCTATCTGTGCAGTGTCCTCGCAAATACTCAATTGATAACTATTTAAAAATTACTTAATAAATCTCTACAAAATTACTAGTTCCTTTGGCCTACCTAATTAATCATTTGCTACATTATCGAATGTAGGTTCGACCAAATTTGGTTCCAATTACAAATCTTCTTCTTCTTCCTCCAGTCCATCGAGTCCTTCCTCAACTAGTTTGAGAGATCTTCATTATACTCACCCAATTTACGGACTTGAGCTTCCAGTTTCAAGTTCTAGACATCCTGAAGTTCCAATTGTTACTGCTGCTGACTCATCCATTTTGGAATATCTTCAATCGATACTTGTAACTGGCTCCTCACTATTAATTCTTAACTAGAACTACTACTCTCGAAAATACAAGAAATATAAGAAAATGGCACTCTAGTCAATCCAAAACAATACCACAGAATGACTTTAACTTGTGCCCCACTCCTATTCTTTTACTACTTAGTGATAATAACAACAAGTTATCCATACTATCTGTGAAAGGTAATGAGAAGTAATCTTTTTTGGTGGCTGCATTAAGTTTTCAGAAATCTTGATAAATTTGGATTTTTTCATTCTTTTTTGGCACCATTACGATTAGAAAAATGCACTGACTATTTGGTACTGGGTAAATAAAACCAACTGCAAGAAGCTTGTCCAATTCTTCCTTCACCATGAGAGAATATTTAGAATTAAGGCGATGTTGCCTCTATCGTACCGGTTTAGCATTCTCCTCTAAAATGATACGATGCTCATAGACTTCAGCAGGAATACCTTTTAAATCATCATAAGTCCAAGCAAATGTGGATTTATGATGCAAGAAAAATTTGGTCTAGTAGGTTAACTCTTGTTCCTTAATACCTTCGTAGACCTTAATTATTCGAGGTTTTGCTGTGGTCGCCAAGTTGATAGTTTGACATAAAGGTGCAATGGCGATATTCTGTTTCAATCTTTGCACTGGTTTAAAGTCACTCGATAAGTTTGACATGTACGAAGTACTGAATCCTGTATCTAGAGCACTAATATGGTGCACATCATACTTGGTCATCCAATCCGTACTAACATAATCCGAGTTTTTTAAGTCTATCGGGTATATCAAATACTCCTTTGGACCTCTACATTGGTACACTACTCCAGAATATAATGCTACCTCCACGGGCGCCTCCATAATTGCTGCTATTGCATCATCATCAGAGCTAAGCTCATCATCCGACGTTAATTCAAATGCTGGTAATTGAGACTCCCTGTGATAGTGTATTGGGTACATTTGTAATACCATTTTGTCTCTGTCCTTGCCAATTGTCACAGTATCCCGACCCCAATCGTTCTTGGCCTTTGCTTGATAAAGTTAAGATCGTCCCAATAAAATTACATATGATAAAGTCAAACGTTATAATCGAAAGACGATATAGTCAATTTCATATGTAATACCGATAATCATAGTTTGAACACTCCATAAGATATCCATTGGTTTAACCCAGCTATGATCTGCCATCCATAATACCAATGTCGTGGATACTAAGTGTTCCAAATCTAAAGCATCCATTGTATCAACGTTCATTAAATTGATGCTGGAACCACCATCCACCTAAATATCCGAGATCATAATACCATCAATTGAAACATCGATGGTTGGTGCACCTAGGTCAGGGTTCAAATTGACTTCACAAACTTCTTTATTATGGTGCCTATGCCTTGTTAACGATGAATTCAATATAAAACGGCACTCTGGTGCAACCTCTAGAAGTTGCTTCATAGAAATAGAAGGTCGAATAGCATCCACATCCTTCAAAATATCATAGAATTCCATATTTAGGATAATTCTCAATGCTCTCTTTCTTTTCATTGATTTGAGTTTAAATCCGTGAGGTAAGATATTCTTTCGCCTTGGACTCGAAATTGAAACAGCAGCCGGGACTTCCTTGGAATTCCCACCCCTGAGAGGATCTTTCAATGAATAGGACGTTTCTCGGAACTACGTAGAGATCGAAACTACTTGGAACGGAACCGAAGCCTCCGTAATTGGGACCTCATTAGATTGTGCCATCGAGTTAGGTCTCATACTAGGTACGAAGCTTGTAACAGGACCTAGATTGGATGGTCCCCTAATTGGGTCAAATTCGTCTTTCGCATCGAGATTACCCAAATGTTGAATTGGTCTTTTTTCCTTTTGCTGACTTCAGGTAAGAACGGCTTGGACACATTCCATCCGATTTACTAGAGAATCTTGAGGATCTCAATTTATCTCCTCAATTTTTCCTTGGCTTTGGATTTGCTGATCTCGATTATTGAAATTGAATAGAGCATTACATTGCTGATACGTATGCCCTGACTGCTTACAATTCCCACAAATTGGCACATAATCGTCACTAGCTCTGGGATTGGGACATTCATTGGCATAATGACCAATCTGTTTGCAACAGAAATAACGAAGTGGTCTTCTTATACCCCCATCAGGCATATTGAGTGTCTCCACTGGTATATACCTACTAGGCTTGTTCCATGTAGGGTTAGAAAATGATCCTGATTGTCCCGTTGGTACTGAGGGAACTTGATTTGATGACATCGGTGGAGCATATTGTTGATACCTCTGCTGCTCCTTACTGTAGTTCTGGGGGTTCGATGCAGACTCTTGATTAAAATTGGAACTTTGAAAGTTATTGAATGCTCGATTTTGTTGATTAAATCGATTTCCATTCCATCCAAATGTATTTCTCATTTACACTTGATTGACGTCCCACTGGGTTGGTGGAATCATGGTCTGATTACTAAATTGTTGTTATTATCTTTGTCAATTTCAACAATTTATTGTTAGGTACTTTCCTCCGCAAAATATACATTGATCCATTATTTGTGAGAGTGAGGGGCATTCTGTTATAGAATGACCGTGGCCCTTATAATTACTGCACCATACATTGGTCCTAGTATTGATAGGCTTTTGCCTCTTCTCCTTATCTTTGGCCATATTGACGGCCATTTCTTCCATTTTTTTTGTCAAATTCAATAACAAGGTTTCATTGGAATCTTTTAGGGCTGGCATTACTGGCATTTCTATCGTAATTAACGCTTGTTGTTGATATGGAAAATATAGAGCATACATTGTCGTATTACGTGCTTTCCTGCTCGAGAACGCGTTGAGCGTCTGGCTATAGAAGGTAGTATGGAGATTTACCAATAGTCAAGCAGTCTATCAGTTTTTGACTGCTGGAATATAAACGACTACAAGAATAAACCGTAAATCTATACGGATGCCCTTTGACGGATGTCAAAGTCCTTTTTGCCCCAGTGGGTAGATCTCTAGACGTTATAGAGAACCCCGAACAACCCAATCTGCTAATCTCCGATACCGCTTTGTACTTACGATCTTATATCCAGTGACTGTCTTGTTAGATTAACCCAATAAATTTCATTCACTCTGCATATTCAATCCTATAGACACCCTTTTAATCCTTCAATCACAGACGTAACTCGATTTCACAAAACAGTCAAGAGTAATCAAACCCATTTCATTAAAAAAAATCCCGATTCACCATTACAACACTGACTTCAGCAACGATTGCCTCAGTCTTCCCAAAACTCTATGAAGAAGAAAAATCCAATTCTCCGTCTTTTCTTCCCCCACCCGAAGCATAAAGCTCCTCTCCAATCTCCTTGATCTCCAAAAACCTCCAATAAAATCGAACTAATAACCTTGAAAAAAGAGCTTGAAGCCAGCTCCTCGATCCAAAAAAAAATCCCCCCCTCCCAAAACTTATTCTCCCCCTAATCTTATCCTCTGAATTTCTCCAATCTTCCATCTTGGATCCAGAATTGGCTCACGCCGTCAAGCTTGGATCTAAAATTGGCTCTCGCCGTTAGAGCTTTTCTCCCTGTTTTTACCTTCAAGAGATCCTTTTATCAAAAACAACGTTCCCTGAAACGGCACAGAGAACAAGACAGCCCGAAACAGAATCGAAACCCCGTACTCGAGTCCACATTGACTCGCCCGACCAATTCAGGTCTCATATTGGGTAAGATGCCCGTAGTAACCTGAATGTTTGCGTAATTGGGTCAAATTGGTCCTCGCATCAGATTGGCTAAGAGGCTCATAGTAAGACCTAAATTTTCCCGTAATTAGACTGCATTGGGTTGCCCGACCAATTCAGGTCTCATATTGGATAAGAGGACCCGGATTGGATTCTCGAAATTGGATCGCATTGGGTTGCCCGACCAATTCAGGTCTCATATTGGATAAGAGTCCAGTAGTAAGATCCGGATTGGATTCTCGTAATTGGATCGCATTGGGTTGCCGGACCAATTCAGGTCTCATATTGGGTAAGAGTACCCGGATTGGATTCTCGAAATTGGATCCAATTGGCTCCTCGAACCAGGCTCACCCGTCGCATGAATTGGTCCTTTCCCTTCCTGCTGACTCCCGTTATTGGAATCGAACGGAGCATTTCAGTATGCCCCGATAGACTGTAACGGGGTGACTCAACCTGACCAGTCAATATTTGCACTAGAGTTGGTCGTTGCTCCTAATATTCGAGATAACTGAACATTAATAAAAGTCCCCTTTCTTTATATTTTCACGGTATACTCGTGTTACAACATGACATCCACCCCCTCTGACCTGTGCATCCTCCGGTATGCACCAATTTACCCAATTGCTGTTTGATTCAGAATATATCCTCTACGTCTCTGTCTAGTTCATCTTCGTCACCTTCATTATCCAAATCACTTTCATCTTCTTGCTGCGGAATCTCTATACCTTCATTAAGGTCTTCCATATTCATCTCTGCGTGTCTTCGTTTAAATATTTTTACTCGCTTTCTTGCAATTCGTATTTTCAATTTTGTACCATCTAACTCCCGTAACGAGTAAGTCGCATTATCATGAACTATTGTTACCACATATGGTCCAAACCAACGTTTTGAAATTTTTTGCAAAGTACTATGTTGATTATCCAGACTATTGTCATAAACAAGTACCCAATCACCTTCCTCGATTGCTTTTGGTCTCAATCGATGTTGCTTATCGAATCGCGCCTTGTTTAGTATTCTTGCTCTTTTTAACCTTTCCAATGCTATTTGGACATCTTCCGTTCTTTGCTCCAATTATCGAATCCTAATAGCCAGAAGTTCTTCTCTTGTCAATCTATCTTCCCATGGTAGCATACTCCAAGTAAGTACCTTTTCTTCAATCGGCATAATTAGTTTTTGACCTGTCATAAGTTCTACTGGCATATATCCTGTCACCGAGCTATGAGTTGTTCGATCAACCCATAATGCAAATGACAAAAGCCGTAGCCACTCTTTAACTTTCCCATTACAAGCTTTAACCAATGCTTTCACAATCGGCGGGTGACCGCGTTCGCTTTTTGCATTCCCTTCCGGATTACAAGCAGTAGTCAGTGATAGTTTAACTCCACATTTTTCAAAGAACTTACAAGCTTCTTGTGCATTTAATTCTCCACGATCTGCAGAGATTTTTCCTACGCACCCGTAATGGCAAATGACGTCTTCAAGCAAAAACCTACAAATCTCCTCTATAGATTTTGTCCTCAATGCTCTTCCTTCTACTTGATTTGATAAATCTTCACGAGCTAAAACCAAATATCTCATCTGCCATAATCCAACTGGTATAATAACCAAATCAACAACCCATTTAAAATGAATAGCCAAAGGATACGTAAGATGAAGACCATCTCGATGTCGGATATTAGAATACGATTGACAGATTTCACATGACTCTACAAATGAGAGCACATCTCGATACACATATTTCCACCAATATCGTTCCTTGAGTTTAGCAAAAGTAGCCCAGATTCCTCTATGCCCTACCCATAAACTATCATGAAACTCCTTTAATAATCTTAGTTTTCTTCCTTTTTGCCTATCACTCGCTGTGGCATCCCAATTCCTTTCTTCGGTCTCTTCTATAAGAATCCATCTCGAAGTAAAAATCCATATGTTTTTTTTCTTATTTGTTTGAATTTTTCTGTAGACCAATTCCCCTGCTTAGTCAAGGTATTCAAATAATGACTAACATCCAATAATTCTCCTTCATAAGATTCTTCAAGAAATAGCTTGTCTTCTTTGTTGAGATTTGATATTGAATAGAATTTCAATCTGACGTCATCAATGACTTCAACCATTTCGTCCTCCCTCTCGTAACTTACTCGAGATAGCATGTCTGCTACTAAATTGTCCTTCCCAATAATATGCTTAAATTCTGGATTTAGTGACTTAATATAAGCAATCCATCTCAACATTGCAATATTTGGCGTTGAACAGTTAATAATCATTCCAAGCAATGGCAAGCAATCTGTTTCAATTACTACAACTATCTCAATCAAATAGCCGTTTTCAGCTTTCATAGCCGAAATGACTCCCCAAAGTTCTCTTTTGACTTGCGAATATGCACGCTGACGAATACTTAAAACTTTAGCCCCAAATCGAACTGCAAATCTATTCCCATTTGAATCGTCTTGACCCACAATCCATCCAATGGCAATTGGACTAGCATCCACAGTAAGAATCACTACTCTATTGCACTTATAATCAACCTTCCTGAATATTGGAGGTGACATCAATAATTGCTTCAATCTTTGCATTGCCTCAATATGCCTTTCTTTCCATTTAAATTGGTAGCCTTGCGTAACAGTTCATATAATGGATCCGCTATATGAGCATAATGAGGAACCCAGATTCGATAAAATACACATGCACCCAAAAACCTCTAAACCTCTATTAAAGAATCACAATCCTCTTTCATCCTTCCAATTGCATCAACTTTAGTCGGATCTCGTTTTCTTCCGTAAGATCCACATAAATGTCCAACAATCACAACCTCTCGTACTCCAAATATAGACTTCATATCCGATAATGTAAGATGAACTTCTCCAAGCCGAGTTAAAATCTTTTCACAATCTTGTATATGATCAACAACATATTTGTGACACCCCCTCGTATCTAAAGTTTCATCCTTGTCTCCTTCTCTGCACCCTTTTCTAAGAACATCATCCAGAAAAGGCATAGTCTTTTCCTGAATAAAATCTCTCAATACCTTAATCATCCCATTCATCATATGCGCAACTGAGTTGGTCGCGCCTTGAGAATGAGTGCACATTCTAACCAATCCAAGTGGTGTCCTCATTGTTGTCATATCTCTACTTCCTTCGACAAGTTGAAATTGATCATAACCTGAATACAAGTGACCCATTGAATAGATCGCCCTTCCAGCAAACACCGCAGTAAATTCATCCACAATAGGTCCAATTCCTGCATTCCTGATAGTTACTGCATTCACCGGTTGCATATCTTGAATAAACCATAGTGACCCATTCTTCTTAGGTACCGTAAACTATCGACTAGAATACGGTGCAAATGAAGGTTCCAATATTTTCATCTTTATCTTTTTTTTTAATAGTTCAACCAATTTAGGTAAATGTGCTCTCGATATTGGAATCGGTCCTAGATTCCAAGGTACATGCGGTACAATGAAGATAACCATAGGTATTATAATATTCAGATCCACACACCTAATTTCATGAGATTCGAAAGCAAATGATCTACCTTATTTAGCCAACATCTTTTTGAAGCAAGTAATTTCCTCCGGCAATAAAGAACTATCAGAACCAATCTTCAATTCTTCAAAAGTCTCTTTAGTAAACTGATGTCTAATACTCATTGAATCTCTTAAACTTGCTTCTTTTGATGCTTTTCTCATTTGTTCTTTAGAATCTTCTGGTAATGGTCTAGCAACAGACTTTACCTTCTTATCTGCCGTTTTATATCTCGTCTCTACAGTGACCTCTGGTGCTTGAAAAGATTCAAGTATGGTATAAACCTCTCTTGAATGAATCTCAACAATCTCATCATTATCCCCTAACCTAATAGATGTAATTAATTCCAACAAATCTTTCAGTCCATTTTCTTCGTAAACACCTAAAATCCTCTCATCATCTTACAATGTATCTAACTTGCATAATTGTCCTTCAATATCATATAATCTTTTTCTTTCTTTTCTTCTAAAATCATCAACTTTCTTATACATAATATTTCCATTCTCCAATATACCAATAAAACTCGCATCAAAGGCACCTTGATCTCGCGAGAGTACCTCCTCTTTTGTACCTCCATAATCTCGCTTTACAGTGGTACCTCCCCAAAATCCTTAAATCCTTCAACAATCTTTGACAAATGTTTCTCCCTCAACCTATCTCGATTCCGTTCATGGTTAGGAGGTACGGTTAGAAATTGTACAGATTTCCTCTCATCCTCGCTCCGTATCTTTGCATAAGCAGAACCATCGTCAAGTACTTTTGTTTCCATTCCTGTTGTCGTAATATAAGGTTGTCCTAAAATCAACGGATAAGACGTTGTATCTTGAACGAAGAAATGTTGCTCCGTTGCAACATCTCCAATCCGAATTTTGACATCTGGACAAGCTCCATATAATTAGCCCTGTGTGTTATTAGCCGCTCGAATTGCCTATCCATGTTCCATATCAATTGGCCATTTTTGCTTCTTATAAAGATCTTTAGACATGAGATTTATTTAAGAACCATGGTTGACTAAAGCAACAATTGGTTCCTCTACATCTCCTACTTTCACCAATACCTTAATAGTTGCCCTTGCCCAATGCTTTCGAGTATAATGATTCAAATTTTTGATTTTCTTATCACTATAATCTTCGAAACGTACTTGTTGATTATACCCATTTTTTTCATTTATTGGTTGCTTGTAACCAATATCAACCTCTTCTTCATCTCTATATATTCTTGCATCAATAGCATGACTCATTCCAGTTTCGCCCATTAATTACCTCTTTCGCTTAATGCTGTCAATGATAACATCATGAAACTCCTTCTTTGCAATTTCCAAGACTTCTTTCAATGTGAATTCCACCTTAGCGTTTAATATACGTTCTTCCAACACCCCTTTCAAATCTGTTGCCGCTTCAATGTCAGAAAGTAGCTTATAAGCAATTGATTTGTCTTTATCTTTTGTTTTTTCTCCTAGTGATGCTGAGGTATCCTTTACAGGCAATTCTTGTGAAGCTGCCTCCCGAGCCTTGTCTCCTCGAGTTTGCCTCTTAGAAGAATTTCCTTCTCTAGTATCATCAAAATTTCCTCGTCTCTTTTCTTCCATCAAAGCTTCATGTTGGCTCTTAGCAATATATGCATGAACTAAAAGAGACTCAACAGGATCCTCCCAATCTGTTCTACCTCGTATTGTAGCTGCAGTCATCAATAACGCTTCTCGAGGTAATTTCCCTTCTTGCATTGTAGAAATGGCACAAGCCCAAAACTCACTAGTTTCTGTACTTCCACCAAGGTCATCATCTACTCTAGCACCATAACTTGCACTTTCTCGTGCTGCTGTTTCATGCTTTATTAAGTAATCTTGAACCAATACTCTCATTCCTCTCTTGCCAAAATTGATTTGAAGAAGATCCTCCCTATCTTTCAATGCTATCTTCTCAACTTTCCAGCAAATAATTCCCTGCCGTATCATATTATTAAATTCATTGCAATCTTTTCTAGTGTGTGAAGCATCATCACACCAAATGCATCTTTGTACATATCCTTGTTTTGAAACATTCTTCGAATTATTTGTAGAAGTATTCTCTTTAAGTCTTGCCAATTTGATTTGAAGATCTCGCATTCCTCGTATAATTTCTTCCATCCCCATATCTGCTTTCTTTGATAAGGATGTCGAAGGTTGAACTGTAAGCATTGTTGGTGGTGTTGTACATACTGGAGCTTTGGGTGCTTGTACTGTTTTCAAAATATTGCTCCTATCCTTCCTCCTTTCTCTTTTTGTAAGCAACCCCACTGCATCTTCAACGTTCTTCCACTTCGTTGTCAATCCTTCATCTTCTTCTTTGTCTTCAAGAAAGAATTCTAATTTCCCTTGCAATTCTCCATCAGCAGCTTGAAGAAATAGGTCAACTTTGTTCGGCCCCAATGTCAATTTTTCTACCTTCGACAATTGAGAGTACTGCCTCTCAAATTCCCTTAGTAGCTCTGTTGCTTGCAAATTCTTATTAGGCCATTGAATCCATTCTAGAAATAGCTTCTTAGTAATGCAATCAGCATCTTTCAAGAAATATTTGTCTTTCAATGCATGTGAAAAAACCTCCCATGAATTCCCATAACGATCCATAATCGATGTAATATGGTCTCTTATCTCCGATATCTTGGCAAGTCCAAATAGTGCAACCATTTTCTTCTCAGAAACGTGATTTAATTCCATTTTACAAACATAACATCTTAAATACCTTGAAATATTCCTTCCATCAAATTGATCAATTTTATTAACCACTGCTTGCAATGCTTTAGTTACCAAAGCTTCTTTTTGATCATTGCTTTGCTGCTGCTGCATTGATAATGAGAAGGCTTGAAATATACTAGCAATAGATGGATCCATGTGCATACCTTGTCCTTTAGAAGAATCCCCACCAGAAACTCCTCCCAAAAATCCTTCAAAATTTTTATTTTTGTTTTCCATAAAATAAAGATAAAATCAACCGAAATCCAATACCTTCCACCTCAAGCTTTCACGTCGGGTTCACCACTTTTATCGTATTATGTACTTTCCTGCTCGAGAATGCGCCGGGCGTCTGGCTGTAGAAGGTAGTATGGAGATTCGCCAATAGTCAAGTAGTCTATCAGTTTTTGACTGTTGGAATATAAACGATTGCAAGAATACACTGTAAATCTATATGGATGCCCTTTGACTACTCGCCGAAGTCCTTTTTGTCCCAGTCGATAGGTCTCTAGACGTTACAGAGAACCTCGAACAACCCAAACCCCTAATCTTCTATACCGCTTTATACTCACGATCTTGTATCCACTGACTGTCTTGTTAGATTAACCCAATAAATTTCATTCACTCCACATACTCAATCCTATAGACACCCTTTTAACTCTTCATCACAGACGTAACTCGATTTCACAAAATAGTCAAGAATAATCAAACCCACTTCATTAAAAATCCCGATTCACCATTGCAACACTGACTTCAGCAACGATTGCCTCAATCTTCCCAAAATCCTATGAAGAAAAAAAACCCAATTCTCTGTCTTCTTTCCCCGCCCGAAGCATGAAGCTAGCTCTACCCTTCCTTCAAAACTACTCTCAAAACGTATTCTCTCTCCTAACCTTATCCTTTGAATTTCTTCAATCTTCCGTCTTGGATCCGGAATTGGCTCCCATCGTCAAAGCTTGGATCCAAAATTGGCTCTCGTGGTCAGAGCTTTCTCTCCCATTTTTACCTTTAAGAGATCTTTTTACCGAAAATAACGTTCCATGAAACGGCACAGAGAACAAGACAGTCGGAAACAGAATCGAAACCCCGTAATCGGGACCACATTGAGTCGCTCGACCAATTCAGGTCTCATATTGGCTAAGAGTCTAGTAATAAGACCCGGATGTTTCTGAAATTGGATCAAATTGGTCCTTCGCGTCAGATTGGCTGAGGCCCATAGTAAGACCTGGATTTTCCCATAATTAGACTGCATTGGGTTGCCCGGCCAATTGAGGTCTCATATTGGGTAAGAGGACCCAGATTGGATTTTTGAAATTGGATCCAATTGGCTCTTCGAACCAGGCTCACCTGTCATGTGAATTGGTCCTTTCTCTTCCTGCTGACTCCCGTTATTGGAATAGAACGGAGTATTTCAGTATGCCCCGGCTGACTGTAACGGGGTGACTGAACCTGGCCACTCAGTATTTGCAATGGAGTTGGTCGTTGCTCCTAATATTCGAGGTAACTAAACATTAATAAAAGTCCCCTTTCTTTATATTTTCACGGTGTACTCGTGTTACAACACGACAACGTATCCTCTGGCTATTCGTTTTAAATAGGTTGTTGATTTGGTTATTATGCCAGTTGAGTTATGGCAGATGAGATATTTGGTCTTAGCTCATGAAGATTTATCAAATCAAGTAGAAGGAAGAGCATTGAGGACAAAATCTACAGAGGGGATTTGTAGGTTTTTGCTTGAAGATGTCATTTGCCGTTACGGGTGCGTAGGAAAAATCACTGCAGATCGTGGAGAATTAAATGCACAAGAAGCTCGTAAGTTCTTTGAAAGATGTGGAGTTAAACTATCACTGACTACTGCTTATAATCCGGAAGGGAATGCAAAAAGCAAACGCGGTCACCCGCCGATTGTGAAAGCATTGGTTAAAGCTTGTAATGGGAAGGTTAAAGAGTGGCCACGGCTTTTGTCATTTGCATTATGGGCTGATCGAATAACACATAGTTCGGTGACAGGATATATGCAAGTAGAACTTATGATAGGTCGAAAAGTAATTATGCCGATTGAAGAAAGGATACTTACTTGGAGTATGCTACCATGGGAAGATGGATTGACAAGAAAAGAACTTCTAGCTATTAGGATTTGACAATTGGAGCAAAGATCGGAAGATGTGCAAATAGCATTGGAAAGGTTAAAAAGAGCAAGGTTACAAAATAAGGCACAATTCGATAAGCAACATCGATTAAGACCTAAAGCAATTGAAAAAGGTGATTGGGTATTTGTTTATGATAGTAGTCTGGAAAACCAATATAGCACTTTACGGAAGTTTTCAAAACATTTGTTTGGACCGTATGTAGTAACAACTGTTTATGATAATGCGACTTACTCATTGCGGGAGTTAGATGGCACAAGGTTAAAAATACCAATTATAGAAAAGAGAATAAAATTATTTAAACAAAGATATGCAGAAATAAATATAGAAGACCTTAATGAAGACATAGATATTCCGCAGTGGGAAGATAAAATTGATTGGATAGCAGAGACGATGAAGATGGACTAGACGAAGATTTGGAGAACATATTATGAATCAAACGGCAATTAGGTTAATTGGTGCATATCGGAGGATGCACAGGTCTAGAGGGGGTGGATGTCATGTTGTAACACGTCTATATGATGAAAATATAAATAAAGAAGATTTATTAATATTTAGTCACTTTGGATGTTAGAAGCAGCAGCCAATTCCAATGCAAATATTGAGAGGCCAGGTTCAGTCACCCCATTATAGTCAGCCGGGGCATACTCACCAATAACTAAATGCTCCATTCGATTCCAGTAACAGGAGTCAGCAGGAAGAAAAAGGACCAATTCAACGTGAGGTGAGCCTAGTTCGGAGAGCCAATTGGATCCAATTTCAAAAGACATCTAATCCAAGTCCTATTACAGACCTCTTAACCAGTATGAGACCTTATTTGGTCGAGCAATCCAATGCAATCTAATTACGGGGCTTCGATTCCGTTTCAGGCTGTTCCGTTCTTTGTGCCGTTCCGAGAACGTCCTTTCTGTAAAAGGATCTCTTAAAGGCAAAAATGGAGGAAAAAAAGTAGGGGTCGGCTATTCTAATTCGAGGAGTCCAAGGCGAAAGAATAGGATCTTCTCAGGGTAAAAAGAGAGGATAGGTTAAGAAATGGATTTTTCGAGAATCGGAGGTTTTAGGTCGGAGAACTAGCTTCATACTTTCTGGAAAAAGACGAAGAATTGGGGTTTTTTTTTTATATAGGATTTTGGAAAGACTGAGAGGGGGATTGCTGAAAGTCAGTGTTACATTGGTGAACTAGATTTTTTCCGTAAAGGAGGAAAGGCTGGTACTCTTGATTGTTGATAGAATGGGAGATACTTCTGTGGTTGAAATTCAGAGTTGTTTAGAAGGTTGAGTATATTGAATGCATGCATGGTTGTGTTAATCTGACTGTACGGTGTCGTGTTGTAACACGAGTATATGGTGAAAATATAAAAAAAGAAGACTTTTATTAATGTTCAATTATCTCGAATATTGGGAGCAACGACCAATTCCAGTGTAAATATTGAGAGGCCAGGTTCAGTCACCTCGTTATAGTCAGTCGGGGCATACTGAGATGCTCCATTCGATTCCAATAACGGGAGTCAAGAGAAAGGAAAAGGACCAATTCAACGACGGGTGAGCCTGGTTCAAAGAGCCAATTGGATCTAATTTCAAGACATGCAATCCAGATCCTATTACGGGCCTCTTATCCAATATGAAACCTGACTTGGTCGAGCAACCCAATGCGGTCCAATTACGAGAACATCCAGGTCTTACTACGGGCCTCTTAGCCAATATGAGACCTGAATTGGTCGGGCGACTCAATGTGGTCCTGATTACGGGGCTCCGATTCCGTTTCAGGCTGTTTCGTCCTTTGTGCCATTCCGGAAACATCCTTTTGGTAAAAAGATCTCTTAAAGGTAAAAATAGAGGAGAAAGCTCTGACGGCGGGAGTTAATTTCGGATCCAAGACAAAAGATTGAAGAAATTCAGAGGCTAAGGTTAAAAAGGAGAATTAGGGTTAAAGGGAAGAATTAGGGTTAAAGGGGAGGATAGATTAAGAAATGAAGGGGAGAGAATAAGGATTTTAGAAGGGTCGAAGAGCTAATTTCATGCTTCGGGTAGGAAAAAAAGACAGAGTATTGGGATTTTTTCTTTATAGGGTTTTGGGAAGACTGAGGCAATCGTTGCTGAAGTCAGTGTTGTACTGGTAAATCGGGGTTTTAATGAAGTGGGTGTGATTATTCTTGACTGTTTTGTGAAATCAAAATTACGTCTGTGATTGAAGAATTAAAAGGGTTTCTATAGGATTGAGTATGCGGAGTGAATGAAAATTTTTGGATTAATCTAACAAGATAGTCAGTGGATACAAGGTCGTGAGTATAAAGCGGTATCGGAGATTAGCAGATCGGGTTGTTCGGGGTTCTCTGTAACGTCTAGAGACCTACCGGTGGGGGCAAATAAGATTTCGGCGAACAGTCGAAGGACATCCATATAGATTTACGATATATTCTTGCAATCGTTTATATTCCAACAGTCAAAAACCGATAGACTACTTGAATATTAGTGAATCTCCATACTACCTTCTACAGCCAGACGCCCAGTGCGTTCTCGAGCAGGAAAGTACGTAATACGACACAAGTGGTGAACCCAACGTGAAAGCTTGAGGTGAAAGGTATTGGATTTCGTTTGATTTTATCTTTATTTTTATGGAAAATGATAATAAAAATTTTGAAGGATTTTTGGGAGGAGTTTCTAGTAAGGGTTCTTCTACAGGACAAGATATGCACATGGATCCATCTATTGCTAGTATGTTTCAAGCCTTCTCATTATCAATGCAGCAATAGCAAAGCAATGATCGAAAAAAAGCTTTGGCAATGAAAGCATTGCAAGCAGTGGTCAATAAAATTGATCAATTTGATGAAAGGAATATTTCAAGGTATTTAAGATGTTATGTTTCTAAAATGAAATTAAATCAGGTTTCTTAGAAGAAAATGGTTTAATTATTTGGACTTGCCACGATACCGGAGATAAGAGACCATATTACATCGATTACGGATCGTTATGGGAATTCATGGGAGGTTTTTTCACATGCATTGAAAGACAAATATTTCTTGAAAGATGCTGATAGCATTACTAAGAAGCTGTTTCTAGAATGGATTCAACGGCCTAATAAGAATTTGCAAGCAACAGAGCTACTAAGGGAATTTGAGAGGCAGTACTCTCAATTGTCGAAGGTAGAAAAATTGACATTGGGGCCGAACAAAGTTGACCTATTTCTTCAAGCTGCTGATGGAGAATTGCAAGGGAAATTAGAATTCTTTCTTGAAGACAAAGAAGAAGATGAAGGATTGACAACGAAGTGGAAGAACGTTGAAGATGCAGTGGGGTTGCTTACAAAAAGAGAAAGGAGGAAGGATAGGAGCAATATTTTGAAAACAGTACAAGCACCCAAAGCTCCAGTACGTACAACACCACCAACAATGCTTACAGTTCAACCTTCGACATCCTTATCAAAGAAAGCAGATATGGGGATGGAAGAAATTATACGAGGAATGCGAGATCTTCAAATCAAATTGGCAAGACTTAAAGAGAATACTTCTACAAACAATTCGAAGAATGTTTCAAAACAAGGATATGTACAAAGATGCATTTGGTGTGATGATGCTTCACATACTAGAAAAGATTGCAATGAATTTAATAATATGATACGGCAAGAAATTATTTGTTGGAAAGATGGGAAGATAGCATTGAAAGATAGGGAGGATCTTCTTCAAATCAATTTTGGAAAGGGAAGAATGAGAGCATTGGTTCAAGATTACTTAATAAAGCATGAAACAGCAGCACGAGAAAGTGCAAGTTATGGTGCTAGAGTAGATGATGACCTTGGTGGAAGTACAGAAACTAGTGAGTTTTGGGCTTGTGCCATTTCTACAATGCAAGAAGGGAAATTACCTCGAGAAGCGTTATTGATGACTGCAGCTACAATACGAGGTAGAACAGATTGGGAGGATCCTGTTGAGTCTCTTTTAGTTCATGCATATATTGCTAAGAGCCAACATGAAGCTTTGATGGAAGAAAAGAGACGAGGAAATTTTGATGATACTAGAGAAGGAAATTCTTCTAAGAGGCAAACTCGAGGAGACAAGGCTCGGGAGGCAACTTCACAAGAATTGCTTGTAAAGGATACCTCAGCATCATTGAGAGAAAAAACAAAGGAGACAAAAGATAAAGGCAAATCAATTGCTTATAAGCTACTTTCTAACATTGAAGCGGCAACAAATTTCAAAGGGGTGTTGGAAGAATGTATATTAAACGCTAAGGTGGAATTCACATTGAAAGAAGTCTTGGAAATTGCAAAGAAGGAGTTTCATGATGTTATCATTGACAGCATTAAGCTAAAGAGGCAATTAATGGGCGAAACTAGAATGAGTCATGCTATTGATGCAAGAATATATAGAGATGAAGGAGAGGTTGATATTGGTTACAAGCAACCACCAAATGAAAAGAATGGGTATAATCAACGAGTACGTTTTCAAGATTCTAGTGACAAGGAAATGGAAAATTTGAGCTCTTATACTCGAAAGCATTGGGCAAGGATAACTACTGAGGTATTGGTGAAAGTAAGAGATATAGAAGAACCAATAGTTGCTTTAGTCGACCATGGTTCTTAAATAAATCTCATGTCTAAAGATCTTTATAAGAAGCAAAAATGGCCAATTGATATGGAACATGGATGGGCAATTCGAGCAGCTAATAACACACAGGGCGAATCATATGGAGCTTGTCCAGATGTCAAAATTTGGATTAGGGATGTTACGACGGAGCAACATTTCTTTGTTGAAGATACAACATCTTATCCGTTGATTTTAGGACAACCTTATATTACGGCAATATGGATGGAAACAAAAGTACTTGATGATGGTTCTGCTTATGCAAGGGTACGGAGCGAGGATGGGAGGAAAGCTGTACAATTTCTAACAGTACCTCCTAACTATAAACGGAATCGAGATAGGTTGAAGTAGAAACCATTGCCAAAGATTTTTGAAGGATTTAAGGATTTTGGGGAGGTACCACTGTAAAGCGAGATTATGGAGGTACAAAAGAGGAGGTACTCTCGCGAGATGAAGGTACTTTTGATGCAAGTTTTATTGGTATTTTGGAGTATGGAAATATTATATATAAGAAAGTTGATGATTTTAAAAGAAAAGAAAGAAAAGAGATTTTATAATATTGAAGGAGAATTATGCAAGTTAGATACGCACTAAGAAGATGAAAGTGATTTGGATAATAAAAGTAATGAAGACGAACTAGACAAAGACGTAGAGAATATATTCTAAATCAAACAGCAATTGGGTAAATTGGTGCATACCGGAGGATGCATAGGTTCAGAGAGGGTGGATGTCGTGTTGTAACACGAGTATACCGTGAAAATATAAAAAAAAGAGGACTTTTATTAATGTTCAATTACCTCGAATATTGGGAGCAACGACCAATTCGAGTGCAAATACTGAGAGGCCTAGTTCAGTCACCCCGTTACAATCAGCTTTGTCCGATTACAATAACAAGAGTCAGCAGAAAGGGAAAGGACCAATTCAACGACGGGTGAGCCTGGTTCAAAGAGCCAATTGGATCCAATTTCAAGACATCCAATCTAGGTCCTATTATAGGCCTCTTACCTAATATGAGACCTGACTTAGTCGAGCAACCCAATGCGGTCCAATTACGGGAACATCCAGGTCTTACTACAGGCCTTGTAGCCAGTATGAGACCTGAATTGGTCGGGCGACTCAATGTGGTCCTAATTACGGGGCTCCGATTTCGTTTCAGGCTGTTCCGTCCTTTGTGCCATTCCGGGAATGTCCTTTCGGTAAAAAGATCTCTTAAAGGTAAAAATAGAGGAGAAAGCTCTGACGGCGGGAGCCAATTCCAGGTCCGAGACGGAAGATTGAAGAAATTCAGAGGCTATGGTTAAAGGGGAGAATTAGGGTTAAAGGGGAGGATAGGTTAAGAAATGAAGGGGAGAGAATAAGGGTTTTAGAAGGATCAGAGAGCTAGCTTCATGCTTTGGGCGGAGAAAAAAGACAGAGGATTGGGATTTTTTCTTCATAGGGTTTTGGAAGACTGAAGTAATCATTGCTGAAGTCAGTGTTGTACTGGTGAATCGGAGTTTTAATGAAGTGGGTATGATTACTCTTAACTATTTTATGAAATTGAAGTTACGTCTGTGATTGAAGGATTAAAAAGGTGTCTATAGGATTGAGTATGCGGAGTCAATGAAAATTTTTGGGTTAATCTAACAAGACAGTCAGTGGATACAAGGTGGTGAGTATAAAGCAGTATCGGAGATTAGCAGATCAGGTTGTTCGAGGTTCTCTGTAACGTCTAGAGACCTATCGACTGGGCAAAAAAGATTTCGGCGAGCAGTCGAAGGACATCCATATAGATTTACGGTATATTCTTACAATCATTTATATTCCAACAGTTAAAAACCGATAGACTGCTTGAATATTAGCGAATTTCCATACTACCTTCTACAGCCAAACGCCCGGTGCATTCTCGAACAAGAAAGCATGTAATACGACAACGGATAGAAGATATCTGCCAACAGTTTAAAGAGGTATTGGAAGTTGGCAAATTGGGGGTTGTTTAGGATTTCTATGATAACTGGGGACCTACTGACAGGAAAAAGAGGAATATCGGTGAGTGGCCAAGAGACATCGGTGCAGATTGGAGCATAACCTTACAATCTGTAAGCGGGGTTGAACTGGAACTTCTTGAGCATTCGAAAGAACTTGTAAAGACACTAGCAATAGATGTTTCACAACAAGTCGGAAAGATAGATTGAGGATCACAGCTTGTCAAAGTTCACGGTCTAGGATTAAGGTAATTAACAATAAAGATAAAATAAAAAAAACATAAAATAAAAAAAATAAAATAAAAATAACAAAAGAAATTGAAGTTATATATGATCTCTAGGCATTTTATATTGGAATTAAGCTTTTACATTGCAATCCGATATAGATTGTATTTGGGTAGTCAAGAATCCGATAGACTGCTTGAATACTAGCGAAACACCATACTACCTCCTACAACCAGACGCCCGACGCATTCTCAAGCAAGATAGCACATAATACGACAATGTTTGGTAATTAATTTGTAACACCCAAAGCTATTAACACTCCCTGGCAGCGGCGCCAAAATATGATTGCTCATTTTACTTATTTCAAATTAATCTAATGGAAATAAACCTATATAGGGGGATTCGAACACGGGGAATGACTAGTTACTTAAGCGTTCATGTTAAGGTCACATAATCAATTACCTCCTGAATGTATCGTCTCTATTTCTAATATTTGAACATACAAAGAAACTATAATTTCCTCCTTCACCTTATCGGTCTCTTCCTTATAGCAATTCAATCATACCAATAATTGCTATTTCCACTAATATATTCACCTTCATAATCTCCAATTGTAATACTATGCCTTCATAGCTTTCAGCACACAATTACCCTCATTCCAATCATTGGAATTCTTCACACAGAACTGCCATTCACATTACGATGTTTCATACAAACACAGACTCATTCTCTCTACTGAACTACAATCAGATTTCAGCATTCAATCTTTCTTCTTCTCAAATAATACCAATCACATTTCTATTCCATAATTTACTTCACAATATTCAGAAACTCTCAATCTTCTTATTCAAAGAAAATAACAAACAAAAGAAAAGAGATAGCACCAAGCTTATCCTGGCTCACAACTATCACAGCGATGGCACCTTAATTAACTTCTATAACTCCTATATACTTTCTCCTAATTCTTCAGATTCTAACCATAATTCTATAATTAACTACTTTTAAGAACTAAATCACTCATCTATCCTCTTGAATTTCCTATTATATGGACTATTAATATATTTTACCAATAACTTTTAAAAACGAATTAATATCTATTCTACAATAATTTTTATACTTTTTTATCTATTAATTGTATTACATCATGATATCGATATGCTCCAAATAAAATCCAACTTTATTTGATTCATACAATATTTTCAATATCATCATCCAATTCTTCTTCTTCATATTTACTATTCAAATCAAAATCATCTTATTGTCTTAAAAGATTTATGTCTTCGATAAAGTCTTCTATATTTATTTATGTTTGCTTCTATTTGAATATCTTCACTCACTTCCCTTATCATCATCCTTTAATCCAATAGATGGAATTTTCTCCAAAACTCTTTCAATCCATTTTTTTAACAAATTCCAAAATCTTTCATCATCTTTTAATATTCCTAACTCACATAATTCTTTATTAATCATTTTTTTTTCAATACCAATAAAACTTAAATCAAAGGCACTTATATCTTCTAAGAATACTTCCTTTTTTATACCTCCATAGTCTTTCTTTACAATGATACTTCTCTAATTTTTATTTTATTTTATTTTATTTTATTTTCAATGCCAATATTTCTATTTACTCCATATATATAAGTAGTTTGGAAATATCCTCCTTTGTACATGACCAAACTATTTGTAAGGTACAAAATTTGAAATAAAATGATTAAATTGAAACCTCTCCCG
Organism: Physcomitrium patens; assembly: GCF_059467195.1. NCBI lineage: Eukaryota > Viridiplantae > Streptophyta > Bryopsida > Funariales > Funariaceae > Physcomitrium > Physcomitrium patens. The sequence goes on along the minus strand of NC_143430.1, from coordinate 11,766,598 downwards.
CATAGCCACATATATCTTGTTTGTTTCTTTTTTCTTATTTCTTTGATTTTAAGTCCCATTTATGATGTCCATATAATCTTTAAATCCATTGCCTATGTCTTTATATTTCAAGTTTTTTAGATTTTCTACCCTTCAATTCCATACTTGATGATAAACTTTATCTTTATCAAAATCCAATTGTGTCCCCATTACATGTGCATTATCTATGTAACTTTGACCTTCGTCCAAAAGAAAAGAGCTCACAATTAACTTAATCATAGCTAATCACTTGGCACCTTTATCTTTTGTTCTATAATCTTTATTTGACACATAATCTTGTATAACATCCTTCATATCTTCTTGAATGCATCCTTGTGAAATATCATAACCTTTTGTTGTTTGAAAGTATTGTATAATCTCATAATATTGAAAAATCTCATGCCCTTTGGAAATCTCATGCTCTTGAAAAGTCTCATAACTTTCATGATAATCCTTTGTGGTTTTACAACCACATTTAGTATCATAACCTTCTGCAATCTCATAATCCTTTCTATAATGATCATGTAAAAACTCATAACTTCTTTTATCTAATCTATATATGGTTTTATAGCCGTATACAATTTGACTTTCATCATCATCTCTATGCATAATTCTTCCACTTTATACATCATAATGTTGTGAATTTATATAACTTCTATGATTATAACTTTGAATAGATCCATAACCCATTTCTTTGTAAGGCTCAACCTTAAATTCTTCAATATATTCCAAAGTACTAAACAAAACAACTTCACCTATTTCAAATGTAGAAAATTTCTTTTGGTCACCAAGAGATGCTCCATCCAAATTGCCATCATCAACTTACATAAACTTACTCAATGTAGAATAGCCATAGCTTCCAATTGCATTGTCATGAGTTTCTAAATCCTTAATCTTCATATTACCTTCAAATTTTTGGATACCTTGGCCTTCCATAGTAATAGTTTGAAAAAATTCTTTATTCTTTCCTTCACCACCTTTGGTATAAGATCCGATTTCTTTTATTTGCAAAGAATTGGATCCTCTATTGAAATCCTCTACTTGCTCTATCATTTCTTTTTTTTAAGATTATTCCCTTGCATTGATAAAGATGACATAAGAGCTAAAGTAGAAGATTTTATTAGACCATATTGCAACTCTTTTTGCTTTTGCTTCTTATTGCCTTGCTAAAACAACCACTACTTCTTTCAACTTCTCTCAATTATTGATACAACTACTCTCTGTAGACTCATCTACAAGAAGCATGAAAAGCTCGTCTCTCAAAGCATCATCAACACCATTTAAAAACAACTCTATCTTTAAAGTACCTAATGACCATCTCTTTAAAGATGACAGTTGATAAAATCTCTTATCAAATTCTTCCAAGAATTCATAAAGATCCATATGCTTACTTGGTTACAATTCTATCCAATTCAAAAAAAATTTCTCAGTAATCCTATCTTCATCTCTATCAATAAACTCTTCCTTCAAAAGTTCTTAAATTTTGACCATGTCTCTATATCCCTTCTAAGCAATCTCTCTATTTTTTTATGAATTCCAAATTCAATAGCCAAATGGAAGCTTGAAATCATCTTTGCTTCATGGATTTGGTATGTCTCCATCTCACATGTATAAACTTGTAAAAACTTAATGAGGTTGCATCCCTCAAACCTCTCAAATTTGTTGATGACTCCTTGTAATATCCTTGTGATATCTTTTTCAATTGCTTGCATCCTTTATTACTCTTCTATAAATATATAGAAAGCCTTAAAAAATTTGCTGATATTTGGCCCATCTAAAATATTTATTCTATCCTAAGTCCTTGATGACACATCTTCCATTTTGTTCTACAATGTTCAAAAATGTTCCTTGAAATGCTCCAATAAATATCTTATGATACTTCAAAATGCTCCAACATGTCTATAAAGCCTTATAATACTTCATGATAATCCAAATATTACTATTGTTTTTTAAAATAGTCTCTAAAGTTCCAAGAATTGAAAAAGCTCCAATTTATGAACTACTTGTGGCTCCTCCTTCAACTTTCTTGTCTTCCTTCTCTATAATTCAAATAATCCAAGAAAACCAAATACCTTCTACTACAAGTGTTTCACGTCGGGTTCACCAAAGTAAGTAAAAGGCTATTTTGTAAAAAGTAATATTGCTACCTTTTAGTTTTAGTAGTCTTTTGACTATCAACTATTTTTCTAAGATAATTTGCTCTAGCACTTTGAACTAAGATATCCTATATTATAATAATTTCCACATTCTTTTACCTATTAGTCATGTTACATTATGACAATGTGATCTTGAAATCAAATCTTCATAAAGACATACTCCAATAGGCTTGGTGATGATTCAAAATACATACTGATATGATATATTCGAAATTTTTATGGTCCGTATAAATGGTCACTGGATTGGAAGTGCCTTCTAAATGATGATGCTATTCTTGAAATAAATCCACGATTACAAAAAGCTCTTTGTCATGGATTTTATAGTTAATCTTACCTGCTGAAAATTTTCTAGAATGAAGAGTTATTAGGTGACGTTTATCATTTTTTTCCATTTGTGATAATGCGACATTCAAAACAAATTCTAATGCATCTATTTCTATAAAAAATATCCTATCAAAGTCGACATGATACAAGATTAGTGCAAAAATAAAGGTTGACTTTAAAGCTTCAAAAGATGCTTCAGCTTCTTTACTCTACTTGAGTTTGTCTTTACAAGTTAAATATGTAAGTGAGGCTACAACTCAAAAAAAGTCTTTGATAAAGATTCAACAATAGTTGGCAAAGTCCAAAAAGTATTAAACATCTCTTATTGTTTTTAAAATCTTCCAACCCATGATTATTTGAACTTTCTTAGGATCTATCATAAGTCCATCATTTGAAATGATGTATTCTAAGAAGTCGACTTGAATAGTGTGGAATACACACTTTTCTATCTTGGCATAGAGTCCCTCATTTCTTAATTTTTGTAACACATGACAATGAAGTTTATGTTTATTTGAGTTCTTGAAATAGATCAAGATGTTATTTAGATAATAGACAACAAAATCGTTCAAAAACTCTCAAAAAACATCATTCATTAGATGTTGAATTGCTACCAGTGCATTTGCAAGACCAAAAGGCATGATGTTTTATTCAAAATATCTATACCTAATTTGAAATTTAGTCTTCTATTCATCTCTTTTTTTAATATGTACTAGATTTTATGCTCATTGTAGAACTATTTTGGTATAGATCTTAGCTTGATTCAGTTGATTCAGAAGCTCGGATATCAAAGGTAGAAAGAACCTATTCTAAATGGTAATCTTATTTAGTCCTCAATAATCAATACATATCCATAATGATCTATCTTTCTTTTTTACAAATAAGATTGGAGCTCTTGCTAGTAATTTGAAATGGTGTATGAAATTCTTGGTTAGATTTTCTTCAATATATTCCTTGAGTTCAGCCAATTCATTTTGTGATAAACTATAGATTGGCCCAAATGGCAGTTGTACTCCTTCTTGAAGGTCAATTGAGTAGTCATGGGGACGATGTTCTACAAGAGTATCAAAATTTTTTTCAAATACATCTTGAAATTTTCAATATTGGTTGAAAATGCCACTTGAAGTCTTTGCATCATTAGAAATAGGTGTGGCATAAATAATACAAGGTGATCCTTCTTTTGCAACATGCAAGAAAGCTCTCACACCTACAAATACAAGTTTTATTATGCTAGACTTATAACTTTCTATTGGATTAATTTTATTCTTAATTATACTTTTAGAGAAGTCAAGAGTACGAGAAAACCAATCCATACAACGATTATACTTTTCTAATCATGATAAATCTAAAATGACTAGATTAGAGGGAGATCTAATTATATTAAAGATTACGCAACTACTATGACCATTTATTGCTACATTTATAGGAAGTATTTTATGAATAACATCTCTAAAAGACAATAGACAATCATCTATGATTTTTACATGAACAGATTTAATTTTTTATACTAACAGAATTTTATGACTATTAATAAACTCTATGTTTAAGAAACAAGTTAAGGCTCCTAAATCTATCAAGGTGGAGGCTTTATAATTATTAGATCCTAAATGTACATCTATTATAAAATAAAGAGAGGATTTTGAGGAGAAGATAGGACCTTCATTAGAAATTATACAAGATTCCAACCGCACGGTCCCTATTGTAGCTAGACAAATTTATTTTCCAGTACATTGTCTGCTTTGATAGCAATGCTCTTTACTTTGTGATTTTGTCGCTTCTTTGAATAATATTAAGTAGTGTGTTTAGGTTCTCCATAATATAAGCACAATTCTTCTTCATAGCAGTGAGTCTTTTTTTATTTGATAAGAGGTTTAAAACATACTACATCAATTTGCATATCTTCTACTTTTAAATTTATGTGTTGAAAAAATATTGGTGTTGCCATCAAATTGTAGTAATGTTGAGGCTTACTTATGCGACTCTCAAATCAAAACTTAAAAAGTTGATTATTGCACTTCACAACAAAGTCAATTTCTTGACTCAATGTTAGAGGATCAAGTAAGCTGAGCATCAATTTCTTTACTTCACATTATAATCCATAAAAAAATTGACTAATAAGTGCAGGATCATCCCACTTGATATCAGTTGCAAGTTGTCAAAACTATGTAGTATATAATGTTATAGATGGATTGTCTTATCACAAAATATAGACCTTATTGGTTGCAACATGAGTTACATCATGTTTTCCATACATGGACCAAAATTCTATCAAAAATACTTCTAGATTATCCAATATTAGATCTTTTTATTCAAAAAAGGATAAAAATCGTGATAGTGCTGAATTTGAAAGAAGTGTACCAATGAATCTAACTTATAATCTTAGAGTTGGATAGCTTTGAGATTGAAGTTCAATGATAAGTTGTATTTGATTAATAAATCCTCAGAATTTAGAATTTATACCATCAAACTTCTTGGATAAAGCAACTCTGAGTTCTCTAACTCTTAAAGAATGTTCCATAGTGGGAGAAGGGACATGATTTCGTATAGATGTTGATGCAATTTTAATCATTTCTATATCCTCACTTCTTCCCATTTTTATTGATCCTTGCGGAAGTAAGTTAAGTTGATGCATTGGAAGCATCAACTCCCTCAATTTCTCTTATATTTGTGCCATTGCAAGAAGCTCTACCATAAGAATACTCAAAAAAAATACCTAATATCACTCAAGAGAAGTAGAAGAAAGGACTTGAGAATAAAGAAAATACTAAGAACAATATCAGTTTACAAGAGGATGATTCGTAACTTCTAATATGCTTATGTCTTATTATAAAAAAGTAGTCATCTACTCTAAATCAAGACAAGACAAAGCTTTGATATTATAAGTATATTCTTGTGAATCTATCAAAAATATGAACTAAAAGATGATGCATAAACCAATGAAATCCATGTCAAAGAAAGAATAACAAAATAGAAATAAAGAAGTATGTATATTAAAAAGAAATTGGAATGGCATGTTGCCAAAAGACAAGAAAATTTGAGACTCTTAAAACTAGACTAGAAACAAGAAAAGAATTGATAAGAGTGAAGAAGACTTCATTCTTATCTGTATATATACTATCTAAGTAAGGGCTACATGGTGATGTTCTATGGAACCTCCAATATGTGTTGACTTTATAGAACATATGCTTTGACTTTCAAGGTAAGTTTTTCTATGTATTGGCCACATAATTAGCTTGGTCTTCAAGCTAATAATATGTGTGGCACATGGCCAACTTGTTGAGTACTTTTCTAATCCAAAAAATCAATTATTGACATATATAAAGTCAAATTAGCATCAATAAAGCTTCTAAGAAGCTTTCTTAGAAAAGATTGAAAAAAATATCTTTGCACTGCTTCAATATGTTTTTTTTCCATTTGAACCAATAATCCTTGTGTAAAAATTCATATAATGAATTTACTATATAAGCATAGTGAGTAATCCAAATATGATAAAAGACACATGCACTCAAAAACCTACATATGTCTATTAAAGAACTACAATCTTCTTTCATTCTTCTAATTGCATCAATTTTATTTGGATTTGGTTTTTTTCCAAAAAATCCACATAAATATCCAAAAATTACAATCTCTTATACTCCAAATGTAGATTTTACATGTGATAGTATAAGATGAACTTCTTCAAGCCAAGATGATTTGAAGTATATAATTTTAATTTAAACCAAGATAAATTAAAAAAAAATCTTTGTCTTCTTTTTTATATCTATTAATAGGAACATCATTCAAAAAGACATAGTCTTTTTAGGAATAAAATTCTTCAACACCTTGTTCATCTCGTTCATCATATGCGCAACTAAGTTAGTAGAACCTTAAAAAAAAAATACACATTCTAGCTAGCACAAGTAGTGTTCTCATTGTTGTCATGTCTCTAGTCTTTTTTGCAAGTTGAAATTGATTATAGCCTGAATACAAATTATCCATTGAATACATTATCTTTCCTGCAAATGCTTCAATAAATTCATCCATTATTAGTCCAATTCCTTTATTTTTGATAATCACCATGTTCATTGGCTGCATATCTTGAATAAATTATTATGATCTATTTTTTTTAGATATTATAAACTATCAACTAGAATATGATACAAAAGAAGGTTCTATAATCTTTATCTTCATCTTTTCTTTCAATAATTCTACTAAGCTTGATAAATATGCTCTTAACATTCAAATTGGCCTCAAATTCTAAGGTATATGTAGTACAATGAAAATAACCATAGGCATTATAATATTTGGATCCACACATCAAATTTCATGAAATTTAAAGATAAATGATTTATCTTGTTTTGCTAATATCTCTTTGCAGTATATAATTTCTTCTGGCAATAAAAAACCATTAAAAATAATCTTCTATTCTTCAAAAGTTTCTTTAGTAAACTTGTGCTCGAAATTCCTTGGATCTCTTAAGCTCTTTTTTCTTAACGCTTCTTCTATCTATTCTTTAAAATCTTTTAAAAAAGGTCCAGCAATGGATTTTACTTTCTTATCTATTGTCTTATATTTTATTTCAACCATGATTTCTAATACTTGAAAAGATTCAATCATATCATAAACTTCTCTTGAATGAATTTATATAACTTTATTATCATCACCTAATTCAATAGATGCAATCAATTCAAAAGAATCTTTTAATTAATATTCTTTATAAATACTAGTAATCTTTTCATTGTCTTCTAATATTCTTAATCTATATAATTTTTTTCAATAGCACACAATCTTTTTCTTTCTTTACTTTTAAAATCTTCAATCTTCTTATATATAATACTTTCATTTTCAAAAACGTCAATAAATCTTGTATCAAAGGTAGCTATATCTTACATGAGTATTTTTTCTTTTATACCTTTATAATCTTACTTTATAGTAGTACTTCCTAAAAATCCTTGAATTCTTCAACAACTCTTGGCAATGGACTTTTTTTTTTATAAATCTCCTTTAATGTGAACTCAATCTTAACATTGAAAAAATGTTCTTCAAGTACTTTATTTTTATTTGATGGTGCCTGAATATCTTAAAGTAGTTTGTATGTTGATAACTTATGTTTATTTCCTACATCTTTTGATCTTTTTTTCAATGTTGTCAAAGCATCTTTTATTGGTAATTCTTATGAAGTCATCTCATAAGCCTTTTTTCTACGAGTTTATCTTTTGGGAGTAGTTTCTTTACTTGTATCTTCAAAATCCCACCTCTTCTTCTCTACTATTAAAGCTTCATATTGATTTTTAGTAATATAAGCATGCATTAATAAAGCATCTACATAATCCTTCTAACATGTGGCTCTATGAATGTCAAGAACATGAACTAAAAGATGATGCATAAACCAATGAAATCTGTATCAAAAAAAGAGTAAGAAAATAGAAATAAGGAAGTACATTATCGTATCGCATGATTTGCTATCTGGGAATACACTGGATATCTAATTGTAGAGAATTTAGCTTAAACCTTTATATGAATCTTTTCTTAGCTTCCAAAACTCCTTTATTTTGCATAAAACTCAAAATATAACAAAATCCCTTAAAAAGATATATTTTCCTCAAAGGATTTTCTCTTTCTAAACTTTAGAAATTTATAACTCTTGATCTAACTGTTCCGTTTGTCTAAAATTTTTAGAATAGGTAGAATTTATCCTAATATTTTATTACAAAAAAAACCAACTACAAATTCACTCCCAATCTTTTGGCATCTAAGAAACCTTATCAGATACTCTAAACCCTAATTTACAAGCACCTGAGCTTTATTTTCTTAATATCTCAAGAATCCAATACTAAAATTTCATCAAACTTATGTACAAAGTTTATTAATATGAATATACACATTTCCTAAAATTTTGAGCCAAAACCTTGTCAAATTGCTCAAGATATAGTTCAAGATACAACCACTAGTAAATCAGGTCACTTACTACCCTTAGATTGTATGCGTTGACTTCAAAATCCTATAACTCCTTCACTTTAACTTAAAATTCAGCAAAAAGTGTAGCTGCAAAAATTTTCTCTCTAGTCGCAATTGCCAATCTTCAATTGCTATCCGTACGCTTGCGTTATGCCAAAAAGAGTGACAATAGCTCCCAAATTAACACCTTAACTTTGAGCACCTATATCTCTTTCATATAAACTCCAAATCATATAAGATTTGTACCAAAACCATGGCCAAAAACCTAAACTTGCTGACCTTAACCTTCAAAGCTCAAATGGCTTTGAAAAACTAACCCTAATCTCTAATATGGCCTCACGCAGCCTCCTCAAAGCCTATTGGTCATGATTTTTAACCAATAGGAATGGAAATTTTCATCATTCATCTCCATTCATCTATATTGGTGCCCTAATTACTTCTTTTGCTACCAAAATCCTTCTTCAATCCTTTTTCTTATAAGATTTACATAATTTATGCTCTAAACATCAAATAAAAGAACTAAAATAAGTTTTCAAATGTCACCAATGTCTAACAAAGGTGACTCTAAATATTTAGAAGTTACTATCAACCAAAACCAATCTTAAAAGCTACTACCAAAAGAAATTAAAGTTATACAAATTTTATACTAAATTTTTTAAACAACCTCTTTTCAAGGTAATAATCAAATTATATTCTACAATCAACTAAAATCTACTAACACGGCTCTCATCATGTTACTTAGTAAATTATATATTAAATATATAATTACATTATTTTCATATAGTAGCCAAATAACAACATGACAATGTATATTAAAAAGAAACTAGAATGGCTTATTGCCAAAAGATAAGAAAAGTTGAGACTCTTGAAACTAGACTAGAAGCAAGAAAGGAATTGACAAGAATGAAGAAGACTTCACTCTTGTCTCTATATATTCTATCTAATTAAGGGCTACGTGGTGATGTTCTATAGGACCTCTAATATATGTTGACTTTATAGGACACATAACTTGACTTTCAAGGCAAGTTTTTCTATGAATGGGCCACATAGTTAGCTTGATCTTCAAGCTAACAATATGTGTGGCACATGGCCAACTTGTTGACCAATTTTTTAATCCAAAAAGTCAATTGAAGACACCTATAAAGTCAAAGCAACATCTATGAAGATTTTAGGAAGCTTCTATAGAAGATATTAGAAAATTTACTTACTTTTATCTACTTCTACTTATTTCTACCTATTTATACAAGTAATTACTAGCTTATATATGTATGTCTATAACATTATCCCTCCTTCTAGAGACAAGTTTTATGAAGAGTGGTCAACATAAATTAAAAAAATCTATGATGCAACAAATTATATTCACGATATACTCAAGTCTTTGTTCTCTTTGAAGACGGTTGATAGGACCTCTTAACCGTCAATAGTATCCCATAACAAATCAAGAAGACTACCCTACTATTTGATTGTTCTTGAGGCCTTCATAACTTCCTTTAAATAAAATATTTGGAACATTATCAGGAGTTGTTCTTGCCTCTAATAAAATTACCAAACATTGGGAGTCTCTTCTAAGTCGTGATATCAAACGTATTGTATCTTGCCAACTATTTGAAGAAAAACATATTATTCTTGAGGATCTTTATCTCAATTTCATTGTCTTAAAGGTTGTGACAATTTCAATGTCTCATCTAGCAAGTCAACAAACAAAGGTTCTTCAGTGAAATCCACTACTTATTGGTTCTCCATCTCTTTAGCATCAAAACTACAAAGAAGCTACAAATAAAGATTGAAAGTAGAATGTTATCTTGCCTAGATCTTATTTCTTTTATAAAAAAGTTTTTATCTTGATTTTGATGGATGTTGCCGATGAAAAGTCTCCATCGCCTTTGCTGCATTTACAAGATTCTTTAGTAGCTCCCATGTGCATTTACTAATATCATATCTGCACTAATAGATAAGATATTCCAATTTATTTTTGCACCGCCTAAAATCTAAGACTTCTTCTACTTCAAACTCTTCATTATTGTCCACTTTTATAGGAAGAGATAGAGCTTCTCTTCTTTTTGGTATGTCCATTCTCTTGTATGGTTCAAGAAGAGATACGTGGAATACTAAATGAATTTTTATTGACTTCGGTAGGTATAAATGATATGCAACTAGATTGATTTGTGTAGAAATAGAAAATGGTCCAAGTCTAAGATAGTCCAACTTGTCACAAAGATGCGTAGTTTTGATATTGTAATGAAGTAACCATACCTTATCACCTATATAAAATGATGGTTGTTCCTTTCAATAGACATCCACATTGATCTTTTGTTGTTCTTAAGTTTCTTTCAATTATGTCTTTATTGTTGCATGTAACTTTGATAAATGAATTGTCAAATCTTCCACCGCAAGATTATCACCTTTTGAAAAGTCAAAAGTATGAAGTCATGGATGATAACCATAATTGGCAAAAAAAGGTGTTTATTTTATAGAAAAATGTATCATGTTGTTATAAGCAAACTCTACCAATGGCAAAAAAATTATCCAATCATCTTTTTGGTAGTTGATGGTACATCTTAAATATTGTTCCAAGACTTGATTAACACGCTCCGTTTGTCCATCAATTTGAGGATGGAATATTGAAGATAGTTTTATATCTACTTTTAGAATCTTGAAAAGAATTCACCAAAATCTTGATACAAACTAAGTTCTCCTATCTAAAATAATATCCTTGGATAATCCATGATAGTGATAGATGTTATCAAGAAAGAGTTTAACTGTTTCTTCACCTGTGATAGATTTTTTATATGGTGCAAAATGTGTCATCTTGGTAAATCGATCTACTATCACAAATATAGAATCATAAGAACTTGAGATTCAAAGATCCATGATAAAATCCATAGAAACAAAAGACCATGGTTGTTTTGGAATAGGTAATGGTTGAAGAAGTCCGTAAGATTGATGATGAGGAGTTTTTGATCTTGAACAAATATCACATGACTGAACAAATTCTTTCACACGCTTCCACATTTGTGGCCACCAAAAATCTCTGGGTATAAGTTTCAAAGTCTTATTGTATCCAAAATATCCTGCTGCTAGAAAGTCATGACGTACTTGAAGAACATGTAATTGTACTTTTCTTTTTAGAACATATAATCAACCTTTGAAATAGAATAGGTTGTTTTTGAATTCAAACTTAGAAGTATCTTGGGACTTAGAAGAAAGATTCCTAATATTGTGAATAATAGGATCAAAAGAGATACTTGATTGGATTTGTTTCACAAGGATTGAATCAACAGTCAATGTTGATTTTATTACTCAAAGATGAAAATGTTTCAAAAGATGCTTCAACTTCTTTACTCCACTCAATTTTATCTTTACAAATTAAACATATAAGTAGAGCTGCAATTCAAGAGAAGTCTTTGATGAAGATCCAATAATAGTTAGTAAAGTCCAAAAATCATTGGACATCTCTTATCATTTTTAGAATCTTCCAATCCACGATTGTTTGAACTTTCTTAGGATCCATTATAAGTCCATCATTTATAATGATCAATCCTAAAAAGTCAACTTGAGTAGTGTAGAATATATACTTTTCTATCTTGGCATAGAGTCTCGCATCTCTTAATTTTTGTAATATATGACAAACATGAAGTTCAAATTCATTTGTGTTCTTAGAATAGATCAAGATGTTGTTCAAATAAAAAATAACAAAATTTTCTAAAAACTCTCAAAAAACATCATTGATTAGATGTTAAAAAGTTGTTCGTATATTTGTAAGTCCAAAAGGTATGACGTTGTATTCAAAATATCCATATTTAGTTTCAAACATAGTCTTCTATTCATTACCTTCGTTAATACATACTAAATTGTATACCTTCTATAGATCTATTTTTATATATCTCATAGCTTGAATCAATAGATCAAGAAGTCCGGATATTAAAGGTAGAAGGTACCTATTTTTGATAGTGATCTTATTGAATCCTCGATAATCAACACACATCCGCAATGCCCCATCTTTCTTCTTTATAGATAAGATTGGAGCTCTTGCTGGTGATTTGGAATGGCGTATGAAATTCTTGGTCAGATTCTCTTCAACATATTCCTTAAGTTCAACCAATTCATTTTGTGATAAATTATAGATTGGCCCAAATGGCAGTTAAGTTCCTTCTTGAAGGTCAATTGAGTAGTTATGGAGATGATGTTTTAGAAGAGTATTAATATTTTTCTTCTCAAATACATCTTGAAATTCTTAATATTTGTTGAGAATGCTACTTGAATTCTTTACATCATTAGAAACAGGTGTGGCATAAATGACACAAGGTGATCCTTATTTTGCAACATTCAACAAAGGTCTTGCATCTACACATATAGGTTTAATTGTACTAGACTTATGACTTTCTATTGGATTAATTTCACTCTTAATTATGCTTTTAGAGAAGTCAAGGGTATGAAAAATCTAATCTATGCAAGGATTATATTTTTCTAACCATGATAAATCTAAAATAACTAGATTAGAGGGAGAACCAATTATATTAAAGATTACGCAACTACTATGACCATTTATTACTACATCTATAGGAAGTATTTCATGAGTAACATTTCCATAAGACAACAGATGACCATCTATGACTTCTACATGAATAAGTTTGGTTTTTTGTACTAATGATATTTTATGACTTTTAACAAATTCTACATCTAAGAAACAAGTTGAGGCTCCTTAATCTATCAAGGCATAGACTTTATAATTATTAGGTCCTAAATGCATATCTATAATAAAACAAAGAGAGGATTCTGAGGAGAGGATAAGACCATTAGAAATTGTATAAGATTCCAACCACACAATGTTGTGATATAATACGACTATATAGTAAAATTATAATCAAAATTGAATTTTTAATTAATATCTAATTATCTTAGTTCAATTATAATTTGAGGTGTCTAAACATGGCTTTTATAAAATCCTCTTAGGTTATTTTTTTATCTTAATATTTAGTAAGTTGAAAGTTAATTAATAATTTTACCTTCTAGGTTATAGAGACTCTTCTACTACTTTAGAAAGACCATAAATTAATAAAATCAGATTAGAAGAGATAAATAATTGGTATAGTTCATATTAAGGTTAAGTTGAAAGTAAGGTTGGGCTAAAAAATCGTTAGAATAGGTTAGATTTATATCCGAAGTTTAGCTGTTTGTGAGACAAGGTCGAAATTAGACCTCTGGCCACAAAAATGATAGCCTAGTGTAAAATAGGGATTCATTCAAAGATCGGAGGATAAGATTTGAGAGCCAGCTTGAAGTTATTTTTAGAGGCATGAAGATTTTATTTTGAGAATTTTTGAAGTCTTAGAAATTGTTGTTAAAAGTCAAGATTTGTATTGGTGATTTGGATTTTATAAAATATAATTAGGACTAGTAATTTTGGCTAGTTTGTGCAATTAATATAACATCTACAGTTAAAAATTTGACATTATTTGGATTATTGGGTGTGCTAAGCATATACAAAATTTTGTAATAATCTAACAATGTGGTTTAGAGATATCTAGTTTTTAGCATAAGAGGGTTTTGGAAGTTGGTGGTTTGAGGTTGGGTAGGGTTTCTATAATATCTAGAGATCTATTAGTCGGATCAAGGTGAAATTTGGCTTGGTCTTAAAAGACTTAAAGATCAAGTTGCACACCAATTTTGAGTCAAAGTTAACGGTTGAAAAGGGAGAAATTACTACTAGGATTTTTACTTTATTTTTCAAGTTGGTGGCCAAGTAGCATCAGTGCAATTTTTGGAAGTTTTCTCATAATTTGTAAGTTGGATTTGGCTAAAAATTCTTGAACATATAGAAGACTTATATGGACAATTGTATGCAAAATTTTACATTAAGTGGATGATTGGATTAAATTTTACAGCTTATTAACACTCACTAATTAAGATTGGGGCTTACAAAAAAAATCTAAATTGCTTAAATATGAAAGTAACAAGGTAATTGGAATTTATGTATGCTTAAAGCTACTAAAAAGAGTATTTTTAGTATTTTTGAATTGAAATTCAGATTATATTCTTCTCGTATAGGTGAAACCTATTAGGATTTCTTGGATACTTCTGAAACACAACCTCACCTTTCACAACTATGTGCTTGGTGCATTTCTAAGCAAGACTATACGTAATACGACAATAGTCCCTATTATAGCTGGACAAATTCATTTTCCAAAATATTATCTTCTTTGAAAAATGTGCTTCTCATTTTGAATTTTTGTCGCTTCTTTAGACAATGTTTAGAAGTATATTTAGGTTCTGCACAATATAAGCACAATTCCTCTTGATAGCAATGAGTCTTTTTTTACTTGATAAGAAGTTTAAAACATACTATATTAATTTGTATATCTTCTAGTTTTGAATTTATGTGTTGAAGAAATATTGGTGTTGCCATCAAATTGTAGTAATGTTGAAGCTTACTTATGCGACTCTCAAATCAAAACTTATAAAGTTGATTGTTGCTTTTCACAACAAAGTCAATTGCTTGACTCAATGTTAGAGGATCAAGTAAGCTGAGCATCAATTTCTTTACTTCACATTATAATCCATAAAAAAATTGACTAATAAGTGCAGGATCATCCCACTTGATATTAGTTGCAAGTTGTCAAAACTATGTAGTATATAATGTTATAGATGGATTGTCTTATCACAAAATATAGACCTTCTTGGTTGCAACATGAGTTGCATCATGTTTTCTATATATGAACCAAAATTTTGTCAAAAATACTTTTAGATTATCTAATATTAGATCTTTTTATTTAAAAAAAGATGAAAACTGTAATAGTACTGAATTTAAAAGAAGTGTACCAAGAAATCTAACTTGTAATCTTGGAGTTGGATAGCTTTGAGATTGAAGTTCAATGATAAGTTGTACTTGATTGATAAATCCTCGAAATTTAGATTTTATACCATCAAACTTTTTGGATAGAACAACTCTTAGTTTTCTAACTCTTGAAGAATGTTCCATAGTGGGAGAAGGGACATGATTTGGTGCAGATGTTGACGCAATTGTAATCATTTCTATATCCTCACTTCCTCCCATTTTTATTGATCCTTATGAAAGTGAGTAAAGTTGATACATTGGAAGCATCAACTCCCTCAATTGCTCTTGTATTTGTACCATTGCAACAAGCTTTGCCATAAGAATATTCAAAAAAAATATCTAATATCACTTAAGAGAAGTAGAAGAAAGGACTTGAGAATAAAGAAAATACTAAGAACAATATCAGTTTACAAGAGGATGATTCGTAACTTCTAATATGCTTATATCTTATTATAAGAAAGTAATAATCCACTCTTAATCAAGACAAGACAAAGCTTTGATATTATAAGTATATTCTTGTGAATCTATCAAAAATATGAACTAAAAGATGATGCATAAACCAATGAAATCCATGTCAAAGAAAGAATAACAAAATAGAAATAAAGAAGTATGTATATTAAAAAAAAATTGGAATGGCATGTTGCCAAAAGACAAGAAAATTTGAGACTCTTAAAACTAGACTAGAAACAAGAAAAGAATTGACAAGAGTGGAGAAGACTTCACTCTTGTCTGTATATATACTATCTAAGTAAGGGCTACATGGTGATGTTCTATGGAAACTCCAATATGTGTTGACTTTATAGAACACATGTTTTGACTTTCAAGGAAAGTTTTTCTATATATTGGCCACATAATTAGCTTGGTCTTCAAGCTAACAATATATGTGGCACATAGCTAACTTGTTGAGTACTTTTCTAATCCAAAAAATCAATTATAGACACTTATAAAATCAAAGCACCATCTATGAAGCTTTTAGGAAGCTTCTATAGAAGATATCATAGAATTAATTTACTTTTATCTACTTCTACTTACTTGTACTTATTTATAGAAGTAATTATTAGCTTACATGTATATGTCCATGACAATGAATTGTAGTAGTAATATTCAATAATGTTTCTCATAACATCTTCTTTTTTTACATTATAGAAATAATAAAAAACCAAAGTCTATTTGATATAATATTTCTAAAAAAATTCTTATTTTTTATCACCATTGATCCTATTAGTATAACTTGTAACTTCTATTATTGCAATTTGATGTATACCTAAATAATTCTTAACCAATTCTCTCATACTTTCATTACCAAAGATAGTTTAAAGAAGATTATCAATGTTCTTCAATACCATCTTTTAATCTTTTCAAAAACTTATACTTTATTGTACCATTTCATTGAATTCACTATAATCTTTTTGAGAATGAGGATCATCATTACATCAAATACATCTATGCATATATCCTTGCTTAGAAATAGCTTTGAACTTATTGTAGAAGTCTTCTTCTCAAGCCTTGCAAGTTCAATTTGAAGATCTTGCATCCCATGTATAATCTCCTAAAGTTCTATATCTTCTTTTCTTGATGTAGTCTTTAGAAATTGAATAATAAGTACTATCAATTATGAAGCAAGTACTTGAATTTTAGGTACTTGTCTAATTCCTTGAATTCTAATCCTATTCTTTTTTTTTTTGCTTTTTTGTAAGTAATCTTCTAGCATCTTCAATTTTTTTCTATTTTATTGTTAATTCTTCATTTTTTTCTTTATCATAAAGAAGAATTTCTAACTTTTCTTGTAATCCTCTATTAGCTGCTCAAGAAAAAATTTCAACCTTATTTAGCTCAAAAGTTAATTTTCCATCTTTGATAATCAAGAATATCAAGCTCCTTCAAAAGCTTTGTGGCTTGTAAATTCTTATTGAGCCAATTAATCCATTCCAAAAATGATTTCTTGGTAACTCAATCACTATCTTCTAAAAAATATTTATTCTTTAATGCATGTGAAAATATCTCCCATAAATCTCCAAAATGCTCTATAATTAATTTAATATGTTTTTTTTATCTTGAAGATTGTAACAAGTTCAAATAGCTCAATCATCTTCTTTTTGGAAATATAATTCAAGTCCATTTTTCATATATAACATCTCAAATACTTTGAAATATTTCTTCCACCAAATTAGTCAATTTTGTTAATCATTGATTGCAATGCTTTGGTTGCCAAAGTCTCTTTATAATCATTGTCTTATTGTTGTTCTATAAACAATAAAAATACTTGAAACATATTTGTAATGTTTGGATCAAAGTACATACCTTTTCCACTAATAGAAAATCCATTTAAAGGTCCACTTCAAGATTCACTTGAAACTCCATTCAAAACTCCATCAAAAAAATCAAATCCAATTTTCTTACTTTCTTACACTATTAATTCTAAGTAACTACAATTACAATCCAACACCTTCTACCTAAAAATTTTATATGGAATTAACCACTTATATCATAACATGTGTTCTCTTATTTAAAAATTCAGAGTGCATCTAGCTGAAGAAGGTAAAGCTGTGTTCTATAAATATCTAAGAAAATATAATAGGTTTCACCTATATAAGAAGAATGTAATTCAAATTTTAATTCAAAAGTACTTAAAGTTAATAAAAAGTATTCAAATTTTTTTTTTTAATAACTTCAATCATATATAAACTCCAATTGACTTATTACTTTCATAATTAGGTAATTTTGATTTCTCTTTGCAAGCCCTAACTCTAGTCAATGAACTTTGGCAAGCTGTAACTCCTCATTTGAGTATCTATTTGGTACAGAATTATACATAAAAATGCTACTATAAATCTTCTATATACTTAAAAAAATTCAATCCAATCTAATTTAGAGATTGTGAAAAAAAGTCCAAAAATCACACTAATGTCACTTGGCCACCAACTTGAAAGTTGATATAAATGTTCCAGTATCAATTTCTTCTTTTCCAATTGTTAACTTCAATTCAAAATCAATATATAGTTTTATATTAAAGTCTTCTAACACTATGCCAAATTTCACCTTGATCCGACTAGTAGATCTATAGATATCATAGAAATCCTACTCAACCTCAAACTATCAACTTTTAATACCTTCTTATACCAAAACCAAAATAACTCTCAATTGCATCATTAGATTAATAAAATTATTAATATACACTTAATACATGCAATCAAATAAGTACTTTCAAATTTTGAATTATAGATGTGATATCAATTGCACAAACTAATCAGGAGTACTAGCCCTAATTATATTGCATAAATCTCAAGTTATTGATACAAATCCTAATTTTGAATAATAATTACTAATTCATTCCAAATCCTACAAAAACAAGCCTTATATCTTTAAAATAAGCTCAAAGCTAACTCACAAACCTTAATTGTTGATTTTCAAATGCGTCCTTATTTTATCCTAAACAATCATTATAGTAGCTGGAGGTCTCATTTTGATCATTTCCTACAAATAGTCAACTCTTGGATATCAATCTAACCTATCCTAGGATTTTTTTAGTCCAATCCTATCCTTGACTTAATTCTAGTATCAATCATGCTAATTATTTATCTCTTTTAATCTGATTTTACAAATTTATGGCCTTTTGTCAAGGACATGAATGTCAAAGAAAGAGAATCCTCAATACACTCTTCTATCACTGAAGAGAACTACAAAAGTCATTCAAAAGGTGATGTAATATTAACTAAAATGGCTATTTCCAAAAACAAGAAGACTAAAAAGTCTTGAAACAAGACTAAGACTAGAAAGGCATTGACAAGAGTGAAGAAGGCTTCATCCTTGCCTCCAAATATACTATCTAACTAAGAGTTACATTGTCATCATGTAACACAACTAATAGGTGAAAGAGTGTGGAAATTATTGTAATTTAGGAGATCTTAGTTCAAAGTATTAGAAAAAATTATCTTAGAAATATAATTAATAGTCAAAGGGGTATATTAAAAGGTACCAATGCTACCTTTAAGAAAGGTGACTTCTATTTACATTGTAGGACCATAAATAAGGCAAAACAAAGTAGGTTGAAAAAATAAATAATATAGACATCTTTAGAAAGAAATTAAGAGTAAATTCTAGTAAAATTTACTTAGAAAAACTAGATATTGATACCCAGAGAGGGCCGGTTATGAATCAGGGTCGAAATTAGACCTTGAGGCATAAAATTGAGTCTCGATGACGATTTCGGGATTCTTTTGAAGATCGGAGAGTGAGGTTTGATAGCAGACTAGATATGGTTTTTATGAGCATTAGCTTTGGAAAATTTGGAGTTGTTATGACTTTGTAAGAGCTTTACAAAATCAAGGTTTGTTTTGGATGACTTAGATTTTATGAAATAAAATAGAGTTTATATTTTGGATGATTTCAAGAGTTTTGTAATATGTCTATAAGTAAAATTTTGTGGATTCATGGTTATAGTTGTGTTTAATATATGTTACAAATTTGAACTCGATCTAATGGTTGAATTGAGGATTATTGAGGTTTAAAAGGGTCAAGGTCTGAGAAAGTAGAAATTTAGGTCTAGTGAGGGTTTTTAAGATTTCTTACAATTTATTAGTTGGATTGGAATGAAATTTGTGTGAGAGGATATTAGACTTGTTTTTCTATATATATGAGAATTTTGAGATCAATTGAATGGTGAAAAAGAGAGATATTGGCTTTAGGAGATTGGCATCAAGGTTGAAAAAGGAGGCCAGCCAATACTTGAGCACATTTTTGAGGTTATCGTCTATTTGGCAATTCCAATCATTTTCAATTTTTTTGTGTTTATTTTCAACTTATTTTTTAAGAAGTGTGAAAAAATTGAATTAATATTGATGGTTAATTCATTAGTTATTGAGCTTTAAATCTATTGCAGGAATTACTAGGGTTTAGTTAGGATTTCTATAGCCTAGAAGGTAAAATTACTAACCAACCTTTGCTCTACTACTTATTAAGATAAGAAAATAAACTAAGAGGCTTTTGTAAAATCCATATTTAAATATCTTGAATTATTATTGAATCAAGATGATTAGATATTAATTAGAAATTTATTTTTGATTACATTTTTATCATATAGTTTTCTTAAAATATGACACCGATGTATTCTTAGATAAAAAATAACACCATATGACAGTGTGTTGAATCCAATCAAAGAATAGAATGTGCATATTCAACCAAATGATTACAAAATTATTGAGTTTATTCATTGTTAATACGTAGACGAAAGCGTAAGTGCTTACAACATCATTGAAAAAGATTATATATTAATATTGTTCATATGTACATTGAAGCTATCGAGCCATTTGTAATTACTTCCATATTGCACATTAGGGATGTAGATGAATATACTACCTACAAGGCCCTTTGCAATATTTTGAAAAAGTTTTATACAAAAACCTTCCAATAAAGCATAAATTACTCTTGCCTAAGCTAAATTTGCTACTATTTATACCTTCTATAAAGTTATAGCCTTCTATATTTTTTCTCTCTAGCCATAATTAATAACTTAAGAAAATTATAACTTAAACATTATATAACTAGGTTGATTCTTCAATTTTTCAAAACTTATTGGAGATAATAATATACTGAGAGATAATTTATAAAAAATAATATTATATTTATATAAAAGGCATATATGTACAAAGAAAAAACAAATAAAATAATAATATGTATTTTTTTCAAAACATATATTTAGAAGTAATTCATTTATAATTTGATTATCTAAAAATATAAAAAAGAATCAATAAAAGTTTTGTATGTTTATAAATTGTATTGAAATCCAAATTTATACAGCTATAAAGTAAAAAATTAATTTAATTAGTTGAATTTTTATTTTTATAATTTAGATATTTATAGTTTTTTTGTTTAAGAATTTTTTAAATCACTTTTCTTGTTCTTATTACTAGCAAATTCCATTAAATTTTCATGGTTTTGTGTAGCATGTATACTTTTTTGTTAAACAACTATTTTGTACAATAAATATGATATTAATGAAAACCACATCATTAATTTTTTTTTAATGTATTTATTACTGATAAATCATAGGTTATTTTTAGGTTTTAAATTACTAATTTTAGAGTTTCATCTATCAACAATGCATTCTATTGTAGTATTTTTAAGCTAAAGGAGCTATGGGCGATATTATTTTGGAGTTCATTTTCAAAATTATATACATAAAACACTTAAGAATTTGTTGCATTTTGAAATTGAAAAATAACAGTAATTTGGGATATATATATATATATATATATATCTTTTGTCTTCATCAGACTCTTGTGTCACAATCTGCAAAGTTCTTACAAATATTTAAGCATGATGATTGTGATTCTAAAATAAGTGCATCAATTTATAAAAATAATTAAGGGTAACAATGAATTCACATTTTTTTTTAAATATGTCTAAAAATATTCTGAAAAATTATGTGATAAAAACATTGTAGGCTAATAAGAGATTTAATTGGAGAATTTATTAAATTTTATGTATATTTTGGTTTCTGATAGTTTTTAGAACAAGTATTATAAAACTGAAACATTTTTTCACACTTAAACTATTTTCCATAATTTTGATTTTTCACTTGAAATCACAATGGCATAACAGTATGAAGAAAAAATTACATAATGCACATCGATGAAAATAGGTAAAGTGAACCCATAACACACACACACACACACACACTTACTTTTATGTTGTAAACAAGATTTTTGTCACATCACAAAATTATGTAAAAATATGTAATGTGACATTTTAATCATTAAAAATACTCAAAAAATCTCTCTCATTTAATTCTATACAGTGAAGCCAGTTTTAAGTATTTGGTATTCAATTGGTTCAATTGGATTTTCAAATGCTCCAAGAAATTATTAACTTGATATATGTATTCATGTATCTGTACACACACTCATATAAACCTACACAACTTGCATCCCAATGTTCCATATCTATCATACAATCACATTTATGACTTTGATGTATGTTGTAGCCTCTGTGCTGAATATTACTTGTATGTTTTTCGTTTTGTTTGTTGATATTTTTACTTAATTCAGGATAAGATTATCTGATGTTTTTTAAAACCATGATTTAAAAAAGTAAAATTAGAATTAAAAATTAAATGATTATCTTCCATATCACTTAATTACACTTAAAACGATAAAAATCCATCAACATTATATTACAGTTGCTAGTGTAACAGTTTTACAAATTGTTTATTGATGATGTTTGTTTCCAACAATGGAAAAGTTATACTTCCTTCTGATATATTCTATGACACACTTGAGTAACTAATTAGATCAATTGTAATAATTTTAACATAATTATGTTAATAAGAACATGAATATATATTTATTTGATCAGTTAGATGTTTACACAGCACACGTAACAAATGTAAATAATTACTAATGTATATATATATATATATATATACACATACATACTAATATATTTACACATGCATTAACATGTTATACATGTTTGTAAATGGTCCATGTAGTGGAAATTTTTGTATAGTTTTCTTCAATGGCTTGTGAGGATTCATAGAAATTGAATAGTGTAGTTGTATTATGATTTGTTATGGTAAGTTTAATTCGTGTTGGCTATGATAAGATAAGGAGTAATCATAAAAAACAAAAATAAATAAATAAAACTAAATATGAAGTAAAAATTCCATAAAAAAACTCAAAGAGATTTTTAACTTATGTTAAGAGAGAAAAAATAAAAAAATGTTTATGATTTTTCAATATTCAACTCTGATATTTTTATCTTCAAATAAATCTATATTTTAAAAAAAATTAAATATTAATTTCACCTTAAAGAAGAAAAATAAAAAAGAAATGAAGAAGATTTATGTACAAGAGAAGGATTTCAAAATTTATGAGGTATAGTATTACAAATAATTTTTTAGTGATTCTATTATACATTATATAAGTATTCTTTTTCTACTTCAATAATTATTTTGATTATTGAAATAATCATGCAATCTAACAAGACAAGTATCTATATGTCAATTGGACCTTGGCAACTAAGTTAGTTACTAGTGTATTTGTACTAGAAAATTCATGTCAATAGACCACAGACTTGTACTGTAAGAACTAAAAACTAAGATTCATTTCAAGCCATTAATTCTCTTAAATTTTCAATATTGAGCTCATATATATTTTATATCATTATACTTCTATCCTATAATAATACATACCTCAATTTTTTTGTCATGGTATTAGAGCTTGGCACTCTAGATTATCTTATACAGATTGAGTTGATTGTGTGAGGTTATTTTATTAGACTTGGTCATTTGATTACACATGAGGTAGTTCTTTTTTGTAGATTAAAATTTAAAGATTTAAATCCAAATTTTAAAAATCTACAATAGCTCTTGGAGAAGCAACATGAAACTTTTGAAAAAAATAATTCTAGCATGAGCTTTATTGAAAACAATCCTTAGAACTTTAGAAATTCTTAATTTGGAGCTTGCAATCTATTTGCTATTCAACAGAGAGCAAATCAAATAGACAACAAAAAAATGTTCTATCAAAAATACACTGGTAGTATTGACAAGACCAAATAATTGTAGCAACGACATAATCAGGTAACAATAACAATGATAGGATTAGGTATTAACGACAAAAAATTTATTCTAATAAAGTATAAACTTTAAAAAAATTATATATAACTTTAATTTGAAACTATCAAAGGTCTAGTAATTCTAAAGATTGAGTTTGTAATTTTTTTTGTTTTTCTTTGAACAATGTCTAATTTGAAATGCTCTAACTTTCTTAATATTGGTAGTTTGAATTTAAATTTTTTTAAGAACGCCAATGATATAATCTTCCATGCATTTAATTTTGATATTTTTTTGTTAAATTTTAAAATTTATATAAAAATATTATTAATAGATATTAAATCTTATATAGATTTAATTTTATTTAGCTTTTATTATTTTTTTATTTCTTTTATATTTTATATTTTAGATATATTTATTAAAATATAGCAATGGAATAGTGTATAATAAAGAAATTTAATAGAAATAATTGGTACCTTTAAAAGGAAAAAATCATGTTTATTTTTATTAAAGTAAAAAATACTTTGAATCTATTATACTTGATTTACAGGTTTTGGACCATACAAACGAGTAAAAGTGACAATAATATCACTTTTATAAGCAAACTGTAGGAAATCACTAACTAACTTTTTTCTATTAGTATGAAAGTTTTTGATACAAATTTTGGCATGGCATTATTGAAAAGTCTTTTTAAATCATATTATATATTAGTAGTAACATTAGAGATAAAAAATCTAATTGAATTGACATTGTAAATGGTCACAATTCAATTATTGTAATAAAAATCATACAAAAAAGATGCATAATCAATTTCAAAGGCAGCATTAGCAACATGTAATAATCTAAGCGACATTATTATGATCATAATAAAGATAGATATTTGCTTGATGATAAGAAAATTACCAAATGTAGATATTGTGGCAAAAAATGTCACCATGAGAGAAAGTATTGGATCAAAAAAAAGTCAAAAAGTCAAAAAAATTGAAAAAAAATTTTTAAAAGAAATAAGTTAATATAGCAAATAAGAAGGATTTTAATACAAGGGATAAATTTGTATTTTTAGCTATATTAACTATTAATATAAGTGACAAAGAGTGATATATCAACTTAGGTACTTTTCAATACATGACAAGCACTCAAAGTTGGTTTTCAAATTATTAAAACCTTTTATCTAGCTTTAGGTTTCTTTAAAAGATACTATATAATTGGTAATAAAAAAAAAGATGAGGTTTTTTTTAGTTTCGTTAACTAAAAACATGAAAATTCACATGTACAAAGACTTACCAAGAAGTTATTATTAATTAGCAAAATGATAGATCAAAGTTATGAAATAAGTTTTAAAAGAGACACTTATCTTGTGAAGCATGACAATACTATCATTAAAGGTGTTAGATCAAACAACTTATATAAGTTGTTAAATTCTTATTAGAAAAGAAAGATTTCACTTATTTTTGAAGAAAAAAAAAGTTTAAACAAGGCTAATCAATGGCATCAATAATTTGGCCACCTTACTATTTTTGGCTTAAAAAAACTTTATACAAATAATAAGATTATATATTTGAATATAGATAAGTTTCATAGACATATGTATTTATTTCAATAATTACCTATAAGATTAAATAGAAGTATATAAAAGTAGATTAATTTCATAATATCTTTTAAGAAAGCTTTTTAAAAGCTTTATAAATGTAATTTTGATTTTATACATATTTTTAGTTAATTAATAGATTAGAAATTTGGTCAAAAAATTAATCACATATCACACATATTTGTAGTTTGTGGAACAAACTAATTATGTAGCTCACATATAAAAAACTTGCCTTGCAAGTTAAGATACTATCTTGCAAAGTCAATACATGTTGGAGATCCTATAAAACATTGCCATGTAGCTTTTAGTTAGATAATATATATGGAGGTACGATTGAAGCCTTCTTCACTCTTGTCAACATCTTTTTAATCTTTACTCTTGTTTCAAGACTTTCTAATCTTCTTGTATTTAATAATAGCCATTTTAATTTAATATATTATCATCTTTGAATAATTTTGTAGTCTTTTTAAGTAAAATAAGAGTATATTGAGGATTTCTTTCTTTGAAATTCATGTCTTTGATACCAAGTATACAAAGTTAGAATTGTACAAAGAGTATGCTTATAACAAATAACATTGTGATGTTTTTTCAGTGCAAGTTAGTACTTATGTAATAAATTTTTTGGAATTGATAGATTCCAATGTAAATAATCATATAAGAACTGTTACAAAGAGGCACAAAATATTTTTTCATTTTTATTGATAATTTTTTAAAAAAACCCTTTTATATATTTTATGAACAAAAAATAAAACACTATTTAAAAGTACAAGGTGCATATTACAACCTACACAATTTTTTAAAGCATTTTGGATGTAAACCATCTATACTATAGCATATTCTCTTAATCAAGCTCCTATTATACATGTAGAAGGAAAAATATCCAAAGAAATATGGTCTAGTAGAAAATCTTCAATTTAATAACTTTGCACATTTAGATGTGTTGCTTATACACATATTCTTAAATGGAGATCTGAAATTATAAATATATATATATATATATATATATAGAGAGAGAGAGAGAGAGAGAGAAAAAAAAAAAAGAGAGAGAGAAGGATCAATTTAAAAATCACATGTCATAAGACAAAGAATCTTTGATTTATAATTTTTTTTAAACTTTATATGGACTCAAGAAATCTCTAAGAACATGATATAAGAAAATAGATAAATATTTAACTCACAAAGTTCAAAAAAAAGCTATGAAAATTTTAATATTTATATATTAAAAAATATTAATAGATTCATTATCATTACATTGTATGTAGATGATTTAATTATATTCTATAATAATAAAGAATTTATTTTAAAGGCAAAGGATTAATTAGCCAAAAGATTTGAAATAAAAGATTTAAAAGAAATTTATTATATTTTGGGCATGTAAGTTATAAAAAAAAAAAAAAAAAAAAAAAAAAACATGTAATTTATTTTAAAATAGAATAAATTACTTCTTTTTTGTAGAAAGTTTTATTTGACATTAGAGGTTGTAAATTACCTTCCTCTAATTTGACTTGTAGATTTATTAAGTTGTTTGAATTAGAAGGAAAAATATGGATGCTATACTTAGCAAAAATAAGAATAGATTTGTAACTATAATAGATCTTTATAAACTTATTAATATTCTTAGGGTAGAAATTTCATGCATCACTAGCGCCAACCAAGAAAATACTAATCCTATGCCTATGAAAGAAGTTCACAGTTTTCATCAAAAAGTTGTGCAGCTGAAAGAAGCAAGTAGTTCAACTTCATAACAAAATCTAGGAAGTTTTGCTTCTATAAGTACAACAAAGACTAGGATTAGTATGCCCAAGAAGTTTAATGAAATAAGATCAAAATTTCCAAGATTTTGAAACAAATCAAGCTCTATCTAAGGTTGTATCTCTTCTAATACTCTAAAAGATTTATTCAAGTTGGATTTATAGATGTACTTTTATCTAAAAGTGCTCTCTCTTGATTTGTACCTTTGATAGAAAAGGATTCATGATTCTTTTATGATTTGAATTTATTCTTAAAAGTATTTGCAATTATATTTATAGAAAGTAATTAAAAAAGAATAGTAGAGACCAAGATCTTCTCTTTACAACAAGGATCACAATCAACCACCATATATGCTGCTAAATTCCAAAACCTTGCTTACAACATGTACTAGAATAACAAAGCCTTTATCAATCATTTTGGATATGGGTTGAAGGACAATATTAAAGATTTATTATAAAAAATATTGAAAGAAAAATCTTTAGAATAATTTATTGCTCAAGCCATTATAGGTAATAATTATTTATTTAAAAGGCATTAAGAATAAAGACTTGGTTAGAAAAGAACAAGTCAAGTAATGACAATAGTTTGTAAGTTTTTAGAAATTTATTCATTAAAGGTAGAACCAAAACAAATTAGTATGGTACATTTTTAAAACTCTTACTAAGCAAGATGTGAGCCATTAAATTGATTCACTTTGATATTTAGTATAAAAAATGCACTTATTGTGCTTAAAATATAAATTTTATGACTTAATATTAGAATTTTAGGAAAAAATAGAAAATACATTACTAGTAGCAAACATGAAATCTAAAATAGAGTTTAGTAAGAAAAAACTATAAAGGTTATATTTTTCTAGTTAGCTAGTAGTAGAAGAATTACAAGAAAGCAGTCTAGGTGTCAAAAAAAAAAAATCTAGTGAGGTTTAATTACGATGGATTTGAAGATTTTTTTCAAATTCAACAAATCCAATCAGCAAAATGATCCTTCAAATTTATGGAAGCCTTCAAATACAATGGAGGCATCAAATGCACCATGTGGGATGAAAAAAACAAGATTAGCATCCTTTCCTTCAAAGAACAAGTAGAGAAATGAAATTCTCATTTTTTGGAGAATTTTACAAATATTGCTTAAATCCTTATAAGTAAAAAACCTTCATAAAAGTTGCAAAGGAGCATAGATTGATGCATGTGAGTAGTCAATCTCAGCATAAAAAGGTGTTTTAAATACAATGGTTAAGTTAGATTTATTAAAAAGCATTTTTTTTTTTCCCACTTACATGAGCCATCAGCCTTAATTACGAAATTAGCTCTTAGATGAAGGAAGGCTATAGATCTATATTAGGGATCTTAGAGGTCAAGGGTGGAGATGTGGCCACCCTTTCACAAGCCACCACTCAATTGTATAAGAGTGGTTGGATTTTCCAAGCCTCTCTCTCTCTTTCATTTTTGATGAGGGCAAAACCATGCCAAAGTGTGGTTTCAATCCTAACCCTAATCTTAATTTTTTGCTTCTTTCTTGATCTTAGATCTCATTGTGAACTTTAGAAACATATGAATATTAATTTTTTTTCGTGGATGGTGCTTGTTGTGGTTTAAAAGGCGCCCCTTTGCAATTAGTGGTCATTAACCATTTCCATAGTTAACAGGGTATAAGGGGCCTCATATTTTCCTCAATAAATTTGTGGTTTTTTATGATTTATAAGTGAAGATTTTTCATCATATAGCTCTTATTATTAGCTTTTCAACGAGCTAAGGCCTTCTCATTACGGAGTTGAATCAAACTTTTGGTGAATTTTTGAGTGCAAGGGAGTGACTGCCTTGGCAGTTTCAATAATCCAATTTTGAAAAGGCATTCCTTAATGCAAACTAATGAGATCATTTTGAAATTTTTGAAGTAGAAGCATCGTAAAGTTGAGTTTCCATAAGCATAAATTTCATGAAATTTGAAGCAATTCTGAATTTTTAACGAAGTTTTGAGTGAAAGGGGTCGGCTGCAGTGGCAAGCCTAATGATCCAACTTTGAAGAAGCATTTCTCGCAGCTCAGGTATTAGATTGCTACGAAAATTTTGGAGCAAGAGCGCCTTGAAGTTAAATTTTCAATACATTAAAAATCATTAGATTTTGAGCTAATTTGGATTTTTGGAAAAGTTTTGAGTAAAAAGGGGTGCTTCCCTCAATCCTTGGGCGTTGTCAAGGTACATCTACTTTTACCTCTCTTTATTTATTTTTTCTTTTATTTTCTTTTATGTTATTTTTTCAGTAACTTGTAACTTCTACATTCACTTTTGGCTTTAATTTTTAACTTTTAATCTTCTCCCTTTTTTATTTTTTAATCTTTACTTTATTTTTTCGTTTTACTTTACTTTTATTTTTAACTTTTAGTTTTTAACCCAACCTTTAAAAAAATTATAATTACTATGGATTAAAGATAATAACTTAATTAATTAATTTTACTATCAGTTAATTATGAAATAAAAATTTATATATTTTTTAAAAAATGATAAAATAATAAAATAATAAAAAGTAATAAAAATAGTAATAATAATAATAATAATAATAATAATAATGAAATTAAATCAAATCAAAAATTAAATAAAATTATCTAATTAGAAGTAAAAGAAGTAAGTATTTTGCATGAAGTAAAGGAGTGAAATATCATTGTGAATGTGAGTAATGTTAGAAGATTTGATTAATAACTTGGTATTTTAAGAAGGATAAGTAATAAGTGGATTAGAATTTAAATAATAGCTTTATGTTAAATTCATGTAATTAATTTACTTATTATGAGTTAGAATAAACTTCCAATTAGTGGAGGTTTATTTTAGCTTATACAAGAAAAGACTCATTGTTATCAAGATGGTTTGTGCCTATATTATAGAAAATCCAAATATACTATTTAATATTATCTAAAGAAGTAATGGAATCATAAAATGAAGTCTATGGTTACTCAAGAGGATGATGTATAGGAAAACAATTTTTTCTAACTACATTAAAGTTCATGCAACTAGAATGTTATACAACTACTAGTAAAGGTCTTATTCTTTTCTTAGATCCTTCATCTTATTTTATGATAGATTTTTTTTAGAATCAAAAAATCACAAAGTTTCAACCATGTTAGATTTGAGAGCCTCAACTTTTTTTTATAGATGTAAGCTTTGTCAAAATAAGATATATTCTTAATTAAAAAAATCAAACTTGTACATATAGAAGTAATAGATGGTTGTTTATTGTTTTTCTTATTGTGTTCAAGCTTCAATATACCAAAGCAACTGAATTAATAGAAGTGGGTTCGAATATGGTGTCGTGATGTAACATGGATAACAAGTAAAAGGGTGAAGAAGATATCATTTTTTGAGGATCTCACTTCAAAAATATTGTAGCAAATTATCTTGGAAAAATAGATATTAGTCAAAAGGTAGAAAAATTAAAGGTGCTAATGCTGCCTATTTGCAAAGTATGCTTCTATTTACTTTGTAAGGCCATAAATAAGGCAAAACAAGGTAGATTAGAAAAATAAAGGATATAGGCATATGTAGCAAGGAGTTAGGAGTGCAAATTAGTAAATATTACCTCAAGAAGATGAAAGTTGATACCCGGAGAGGGCCGGTTAAGAACTAGGGTCGAAATCAGACCCTAAAGCACAAAACTGAGTCTTGACGACGACTTCGGGATTCTTTGGTAGATCGAAGAGTAGGGTTTGATAGAAGATTGAATAGGATTTCTATGGGTGTTGGATTTGGGTGATTTGGATTTGTACTGACTTTGTAATAGCTTTGCAAAGTCAAGGTTTATTTTGGATGACTTGGGTTTTATGAAATAAAATAGGGTTTATGTTTTGGGTGATTTCAAGAGTTTTTTTGTAGATCTACAGGTAAAATTTTGTGGGTTTATGTTTATTGTTGTGTTCAATATGTGTTGTGAGTTTGAGCTTGATCTAACGGTTAAGTTGAAGGATATTGAGGTTTAAGTGGGTCAAGATCTTAGAAAGTAGAATTTTAGATCCAGTGAGATTTTTTAAGATTTCTTACAATCTACTAATTGAATTGGAGTGAAACTTACGTGAGAGGATATTAGACTTGTTTTTTTATGCGTATGAGAATTTTGAGATCAATCGAACGGTGCAAAAGAGAGATATTGGCTCTGGAAGATTGGCATTAAGATTGGAGAAGGAGGCCAGCCAATATCCGAGCACATTTTTGAGGATATCATCAATTTGGAAACTCCGATCCTTATCAATTTTTTTGTGCTTGTTTCTAACTTATTTTTTTAGAAGTGTGTAAAATTTGATTTAAGATCAACGGTTTATTCATTAGTTATTGGGATTTAAATCTGTTATAGGAATTACTAGGATTTGGTTTAGGGTTTGGTTAGGATTTGGTTTGGGATTTAGGATTTGGATTAGGGTTTGATTTAGGATTTAGGATTTGGTTAGGGTTTGGTTTAGGGTTTAGGTTTTGGATTAGGATTTGGTTTAGGATTTGGTTAGGATTTGATTTAGGATTTAGGGTTTGGTTTAGGATTTGGTTAGGGTTTGATTTAGGATTTAGGATTTTATTAGGATTTAAGATTCAATTAGTTTGGCTTAAAGTTTTAATGAAGTTCAATAGGATTTTAACTACATTTAAATTAAGATTGAATTGAGATGTATTTGAATGACATTTGTATTTTTTCTAATATTTTTTTAAAAATTCCTATTGTTTGTTTGAAATTTCTTTGAGGTTCTTTTGAATTTGATTAAGCTTGCTTAGCATTATTATAGTCTAATTATAGCATTGTTAGTATTCTATTAGAATTAGAATTTTGTTATTGTAATTTTTATTCTTTCTTTCACAACCAAGTGCCCAGAGCATTCTCAAGCCAGACTTCATGTATTACGACAATGGGGAAAGACTAGTTATATGAATTGGATTTGTTAGTGTCACAATTGACTGCATTTTAGCTATCTAAAATCAATTATCAAACTACAAAACACCAAGGCTTACTACTACCATCTTAATTCAACATATAATCCATTTTACGACTATCAATTCAACAATACTTCCATATTCTTATCAGTTCATCTCTCACTTACTCTCTTTGCGGTTTATATATATTCAATTACTGATCTCCAACTTACTTATTATATTCAGTTTCTCAATTCATCACACAAAATTCAATATCTTCACTTAACACAACACAATTCGATAATCTCAATTCTAAAGGTCACAAATTTTTTCCAAAACGGTCAGTTCAAAGTCATATTCCACAACATTCTAATCTTAGTCTCAACAATACTTCTCTCAATGACAATTCTTCATAAGCAAATAATTAAAGCAAAGAAAACAAAGAGGTAGCACCAAGCTTACTCCAGCTTATGACTCTTACAGTCTAGCCCTCATAAATCAATCTCTCGACTTACGACTATCACAATCTGGCCCTCATAAATCAATCTCCCAGCTTACTATTATCATAGTCTGGCCCCAATCTTATTTTTCTCAACCTCTTTATCCTACCAAAAGATGGACCGTTGGCCAACAGATTCCAAAGGTTATGACCCTTTGAATTCTTAACCATTTGTTCTACTAACAACCTATTGTTACCAACTAAACTACTTAACCATAAGTCTAATTCTTCAGGTTGTCAATAACCAACCAGTAACTTATCACAAAATTTATTTACATATTCTACATAGCCCCACTCCTAATTGTGTAGTGCCCTTACAAACACGCAATTGATTCCTATCTAAAAACTACTTAACAAAACTCTACAAAGTTACTATTTCCTCTGGCCCACCCTATTAATCATTTCCTGCATTATCCAATGTGTGTTCCATCGAATCTAGTTCTAATTGCAAATCTTTCTCCTCCTCCAGTCCTTCCATCGACTTCTTTCTCAATTGGTTTGATAGATCTTTATTATATTCTACCAATTCACGGACTTGAGCTTCCAGTTTCAAGATTTGGGCATCATGGAGTTCCAACTGATGCTGCTGACTCATCTATTTTAGAATATCTTCAATCAACACTTGTCATCGGCTCTTCACTATTAATTCTTAACTCGAACTACTACTCTCGAATATACAAGAAATCCAAAAAAATGGCACTCCAACCAACCCGAAATAATACCACAGAATGACTTTAACTGGTGCTCCACTCCTATTCTTTTACTACTCGGTGATAATGACAACATGTTATCCATACTGTCCGTGGAAGGTAATAGAAAGTAATCTTTCTTAGTGGCCGCATTAAGTTTGCAGAAATCTTGACAAATGTAAACTTTTTTATTCTTTTTTGGTACCATAACAATTGGTGAAATCCATTCATTAAGATGAACTGGATAAATAAATCCAACCTCCAAGAATTTATCCAGTTCTTCTTTTACCATAAGTGAGTATTTTGGATTAAGTCGATGTTGTCTTTGGCGTACTGGTGTAGTATTCTCTTCCAATATAATTCGATGCTCACAAACTTGAGTGGGGATATCTTTTAGATCAATATAAGTCTAAGCAAAAGCTGATTTATGATGCAAGAAAAATTCTATCCAGCAAGTTAACTCTTATTTCTTAATACCTTCGTAGACCTTAATTGTTCGAGGCTCTGTTGTGGTTACAAAGTTGATAGTTTGATATAAAGGTACAATAGCAATGTTGTGTTTCAACCCCCGCATTGGTTGAAAATTAGTATGTAAGTTCGACATGTGCGAAGTACTGAATCCTGAATCAAGGCCACTCACATGGTATACATCATACTTGGTCATCCAACCAATACTAACATGATCAGAGTTTTTCAAATGTGGTAGGTATATCAAGTACTCCCTCAGACCTCCACATTGGTACACCACTCTAAGGTGTTGCACTGCCTCCACGGGCACCTCCATAATCGGTTTTTTTCATATCTATTATTGATAGAAAAAAGATTTTAAGTGCCATTCTAAGCACATATCAAGTTTACTAAGACATCTTTGAAAAAAAAAAAATGTAAATATTCTTTCAGAGTATTATCCTTATGATTGTTCTATTAATCTTTAAAAAGTAGCTCAACCACCATTTAGACCAATTTATAGCCTATGACAGAGGAAATTGGTTGCATTCAAGGAATATATTGATAAGAATTTAGCTAAAAATTTCATACACCATTCTAAATTTCTAGCTATGACTCTTATCTTATTTATAAAGAAAACAGATAAATCTTTTTGGATTTATAAAGACTATCTAATACTTAATAAAATCACCATCAAGAATATGTATATTCTATCTTTGAATTCAAAACTTCTTTATCAATTGAATCATGAAAAGATCTATACAAAAATAGATCTATAAAAAGTATATAATTTAGTACACATCAAAAAATGAGATGAATTCAAGACTGCATTTCAAATTAGATATAGGTATTTCAAATATAATATTATGCCTTTTGGATTCAAAAATATGCCAACTACTTTTTAACATCTAATAAATTATGTCCTTTGTAAAATTCTTGAAAATTATTTCTTCTCTATTATTTAGACATCTTCATCCACTAAAAGAATACAAAAAAATATAAAGTTTATATTCATCATGTGTTACAAAAACTTAAAGATGCGAGATTATATGCCAAAATAAAAAAGTGTATATTTCACACTATTCAAGTTAACTTCTTAAGATATATCATTTCAAATAATAATGTTATAATGGATCCTAAAAAAGTCTAAACTAATATAGATTAAAAGATCTCAAAAATAATCACAAATGTATAATTTTATTTAAAATTTGATAATTATTACAAGAACTTCATCAAGATTTTTTTTCAAATTATGGCTCTTTTTACTTGCTTAATATGTAGAGAAAAACTTGAGTGGCACAAAGGAGTTAAAGCATTTTTAAAGCCTTAAAGATATCATTTATTTTTGTACCAATTTTATATTGTATTTATTTTTTGAAGGTGTTCTTCATGAAAATAAATACATCAAATTTTATTAGAGATAATATTTTGTCACAAGTAGAAGAAGATAACAAGCATCACTTAGTAGTTTTTCATTCCAAGAAATTTATAGTAGCCAAGAATAACAATGAGATTCATAACAAAGACCTTGCAATTATGAATTTATTTCAAGAGAGGCATCATTATTTATAATAAGCTTTTAGTGGAATCACCAAATATATGAGTCACAAGAACCTCAAGTATTTCATATCAAGATGTATTTTAAACTATCTATCATGGAAATACTCATGTAAGCTAGTAATTACATATACAAATAGATGGAAGTAAATAAAAGTAAGTAAAAGTAAGTTAATTCTATAGTATTTAATATGAAAGCTTCCTAGAAGCTTCACAGATGCTGCTTTGACTTCATCGGTGTCTTTAATTGACTTTTTGGATTAGAATCGTGGTCAACAAGTTGGCAATGTTCTACACATATTGTTAGCTTGAAGATCAAGCTAACTATGTGGCCCACACGTAGAAAAACTTGCCTTGTAAGTCAAGGCATGTGTCCTACAAAGTCAACACATATTGAAGGTCCTATAGAACGTTGCCACGTAGCCCTTAGTTAGATAATATATATAGAGACAAGAGTGAAGCCCTCTTCACTCTTGTCAATTCCTTTCTTACTTTTAGTCTAGTTTCAAGGGTCTCTAATTTTCTTTTCTTTTTGCAATAGCCATTCCAGTTTCTCTTTCAATATACATACTTGTTTATTTATATTTTTTTACCTTTCTTTGAATGAAGGCTCCCTTGTCTGAATTTCTTTTTTATCGAGTTCTTGTCCTTGATAGATTGACAAGAGTACACCTACAATATCAAAGCTTTGTCTAATCTTGATTAAGAGTGTGTTACCCTTTTTTCTTGATAAGATATAAGCATATTAGAAGTTGCGGATTACCCTCTTCTAAACTGATATTATCTTTAGTATTTTCTTTGTTTTCAAGTCCTCTCTTTTATTTATCTTAAGTGATATTAAACATCTTCTCTTTTCTAAGTATTATCATAGAAGAACTTGTTGAAATAAAGAGTGCAATGGCACAAATATAAGAGCAATTGAGGGAGTTAATGCTTGCAATGCATCAACTCAATTTACCACCACAAGGAGCAACAAGATTGGCAGGAAGTAAAGATATAGAAATGGTTGGAACTGCTTCAATATCTGTACGAGATCATGTTTTTTTTCCTATGATGGAATGCCCTTCCAGTGTTAGAGAACTAAGAATTGTCTTACTCAAGAAGTTTGATGGCACCAGATCCAAGTTTCGAGGACTTATCAATCAAGTGCAACTTGTAATTGAACTTCAATCCCAAAGCTATCCAACTCCAGTATTGCAAGTTAGATTCATTGGTACGCTTCTTTCAGGTTTAGCACTATTGTGGTTTTCATCTTTTTTTGAACGACAAGATCCAATATTAGATAATCTAGAGGCTTTTTTGGTGGAGTTTTGATCCATGTATGGAGAACATGATGCAATTCATGTTGCAACCAATAAGATCTGTATTTTACGGCAAGGTATTCCATTAGTAACGTTGTATGCTTCATAATTTTGACAACTTGCAACTGATATCAAGTGGGATGATAATGCACTTATTAGCCAATTTCTCTATGGATTACAATATGAGGTAAAAAATTAATGCTCAACTTACATGATCCTCAAACATTGAGTTAAGCAATTGACTTTGCTGTGAAGTGCAACAATCACCTTTTTGAATTCCAATCTAAGAACCAACCTCAACGTTACTATAATTCAATGGCAACACCAACACCTCTTCAACACATATATTCGAAAGTAGATGATATGCAAATTGATGCAGTACATTTCAAACCTCTTATTGAGCAAAAAAAGACTCATCGTCGTCAAAAAGGATTATATTTATATTGTGGAGAACCAAAGCACACTCTTCAACATTGTCCAAAGAAACGACGTTATCACAAAATGAGGATTATGGCTGTGAAAGAAGACAATATGTCAGAAAACAAGTTTGTCCAGCTACAATAGGGACCGTGCAGTTGGAACCTTGCACAACATCTAATAAAGGTCCTATTCTTTCTTCAAAGCCCTCTCCTTGTTTTACATTAAATGTTATTTTAGGACCTAAATATTATAAAGCCTCAGCCTTGTTAGATTCAAGAGCCTCAACGTGTTTCTTAGATGAAGAATTTACTAAAAGACATAGCATATCTTTAGTAAAGAAAACTAAACCTATTCATGTAGAAGTCATAGATGGTCATCCATTGTCTTTTAGGAATATTACTCATGAAATCCTTCCTATAGAAGTAATAATAAATGGTCATAATAGCTTTGTAGTATTTAATATCATTAGATCTCTCTCTAATCCAGTCATTTTAGGTTTATTGTGGTTAGAAAAATACAACCCTCAAATAAATTGGATTTCTCGAACTCTTACTTTCTCTAAAAGTATAACTAACAATGTAGTTAATCAAGTACAGAGTCATAAGTTCAGTTCAATTAAACCCATATTTATAGGTGTAAAAGCTTTTTTGCATGCTCCTATGAAAGAATCACCATATAATATTTATGCCACACTTGTTTCTACTGGTGGAAAGACTTCAAGTGGCATTCCAAGCCAATATCAAGAATTTCAAGATGTATTCGAAAAAAAGAATGCAGATACACTCCCGGAACATCATCCCTGTGATTGCTCAATTGACCTTCAAGAAGGAGCACAACCGCCATTCGGACCAATCTACAGTTTATCACAAAATGAGTTGACTGAACTCAAGGAATATATTGAAGAAAATCTAGCCAAGAATTTCATATGCTATTCTAAATCTTCAGCAAGAGCTCCAATTCTATTTGTGAAGAAAAAAGATGGATCATTGTGGATGTGTGTTGATTATCGAGAACTCAACAAGATTATTATCAAGAACAAGTATCCACTACCTTTAATATCTGGACTTCTTGATCAATTGAATCAAGCTAAGATCTATACAAAAATAGATCTCCAGGGAGCATACAATCTAGTACGCATCAAAGAAGGAGATGAATAGAAGACTGTGTTTCGAACTAAATATTGACATTTTGAATACAACGTCATGCCTTTTGGACTTACAAATGTACCAGCAGTTTTTTAACATCTAATGAATGATATTTTTTGAGAGTTTTTAGATGATTTTGTAGTCTGTTATCTAGACAACATCTTGATCTATTCTAAGAATTCAGAAGAACATGAACTTCATGTTCATCATGTGTTACAAAAATTAAAAGATGCAGGACTCTATGTAAAGATAGAAAAGTGTGTATTCCACACTACTTAAGTCGAATTCTTAAGTTACATCATTTCAAATGATGGACTTATGATGGATCCTAAGAAAGTTCAAACTATTATAGATTGGAAGATCCCAAAAACGATAAGAGATGTCTAATATTTTTTGGGATTTGCCAACTACTATCAAATCTTCATCAAGGACTTCTCTCGAGTTGCAGCTCTACTTACACGTTTGACTTGTAAAGACAAACTCCAATGGAATCAAGAAGCAGAAGTTACTTTTGAATCTTTGAAGACAGCGTTTGTTTCTGTACCAATCTTGTATCGTGTTGATATTTTTCCAAAGTATTCTTTATGGAAACAGATGCATCAGGCTTTGCTCTGGGTTTGATTTTATCACAAATGAGAACAGATGACAAACTTCATCCAGTAGCCTTTCATTCAAGAAAATTCTCAACAGCAGAAATCAATTAAGAGATCCACGACAAAGAACTTCTTGCATTCAAGGATTCTTTTCAAGAATGGTGTCATTATCTAGAAGGCGCTTCTAGTCCAATCACCGTATATATGGATCACAAGAACCTCAAATATTTTATGTCAGCACATGTATTAAACCGTCGTCAAGCTCATTGAAGCATGTCTTTATCAAGATTCGAGTTCATCATCACTTATCGGCTAGGATAACAACAAGGTTTGTTTGATATCTTATCTAGACGTTCTTATCTTGCACCAAAAGAAGGAGATGCAGCTTTTGAGCAACAAAGAACAGTTCTCTTGAAGCCAGAGCAATTTCATCTTTGAGCAATAAAATCAACATTGACTAATGATTAAACTTTTCTTAAGTAAGTCCAGTTAAGTATGTCTTCAGACCTTCTTATTCATGATATCAAGAATAATTCTTCTAAATCTCATGATCTCTCTAAATTTGAGCTCAAGAAAAACTTACTTTATTTCAAAGGATACCTATGTATTTGAAAAGGAGAAGCACATTTACATATTCTTCAAGCTCGTCACGACTTTCGAGCAGCAAGATATTTTGGATATAATAAGACTTTGGAGCTAATATCTAAGGTTTTTTGGTGGCCTCAAATGTGGAAGGCAGTCAAAGATTTTGTACAATCATGTGATGTTTGCTCAAGATCAAAAACTCCTCATCATCGACCTTTTGGACTTCTTCAGCCATTACCCATTCGAGAACAACAATGGTCTTCTGTTTCTATGGACTTCATCACGGATCTTTCAATCTCAGGTTCTTATGACTCTATATTTGTGATAGTAGATCATTTTATCAAGATGGCACATTTTGTACTATGTACAAAATCTATCATAGGTGAAGAAACAGCTAAGCTCTTTCTTGACAATATCTATCGCTATCATGGATTACCTAAGGATATTATATCAGATAGGAGAACTCAATTTGTATCAAGATTTTGGCGAACTCTTTTCAAGATTCTTAAAGTCGATATAAAACTATTTTCGGTATTCCATCCTCAATTTGATGGACAAATAGAGTGTGTTAATCAAGTTTTGGAGCAATATTTAAGATCTACCATTAATTACCAACAACATGATTGGACAACTCTTTTGCCATTGGCAGAGTTTGCTTACAACAACACAATAAATTCTTCTACAAAACAAACACCTTTCTTTGCTAATTATGGTTATCATCCACAACTTGATACTTTTGACTTTTCAAAAGTTGATAATCCTGCTGCGAAAGATTTGGCGATTCATTTATAAGAGCTACATGCAACGATGGAGGCGTAGTTAAAAGAGGCTCAAGCACAACAAAAGGTCAATGCGGATGTCTATCGAAAGGAACAACCACCATTCCTCTTGGGTGATATAGTATGGCTACTTAGTCATAATATCAAGACCACTCGTCCTTGTGATAAGTTGGACTATCGAAGACTTGGACCATTTTCTATTTCTGCACAAATCAATCCAGTCGCATATCGTTTACATCTATCAGAATCAATGAAAATCCATCCAGTATTCCACGTGACTCTTCTTGAACCATACAAGACAGTGGACATACCAAGAAGTTGACAAGCTCCACCTCCTCCTATAGAAGTGGACAATAATGAAGAGTTTGAAGTAGAAGAAGTCTTAGATTGAAGGCGACGTCAAAATAAATTGAAATATCTTGTCCATTGGCACAGATATGATATTAGTGAATGTACATGGGAGCCAATAAAGAATCTTGCAAATGCAGCAAAGGCGGTGGAGGCTTTTCATTGATGACATCCATCAAAATCAAGATGAAAACCTTCTTTATAAAAGAAACAACATCTAGGCAAGATAACATTCTACTTTCAATCCTTGTTTGTAGCTTCTTTGTAGTTGTGATGCTCAGAAGATGGAGAACCAACAACCAGCAGATTTGACTCAAGAGCCTTCATTTGTTGACCTGTCAGAGGAGATATTACGATTGTCACAACCTTCAAGAGGACACAATCGAGATGAAGATCTTCAAGAACGACATGTTCTTTCTTGAATAGATGGCGAGATACAACACGTTTGGTATCATGATTTGAGAAGAGACTCCTGATGTTTGGTGATTTTGCTAGAAGTAAGAACAATTTCTGATGGTGTTCCAAATATTCTATTCGAAAAAAGTTATGAAAGCCTCAACAATGATCAAATAACTGGGTGGTCTTCCTGCCCTAGTATGGGATACTACTGATGGTTGAGAGGCCCTATCAATCATCTTCGAAGCGAACAAAGATCAAAGTATGTAGCGAATACAATTCGTCGCATCATAGATTTTCTCAACGTATGATGACCGCTCCTCCTGAAACTCGTCCTTAGAAGGGGGGGTAATGTCACGGACATACTCATGTAAGCTAGTAATTACATATACAAATAGGTGGAAGTAAATAAAATTAGGTAAAAGTAAGTTAATTCTATAGTATTTAATATGGAAGCTTCCTAGAAGCTCCATAGACACTGCTTTGACTTCATCAGTGTCTTTAACTGACTTTTTGGATTAGAAACGTGGTTAACAAGTTGGCCATGTGCCACACATATTGTTAGCTTAAAGATCAAGCTAACTATGTGGCCCACACGTAGAAAAACTTGCTTTGTAAGTCAAGGCATGTGTTCTACAAAGTCAACACATATTGGAGGTCCTATAGAACATCGCCATGTAGTCCTTAGTTAGATTATATATATAGAGACAAGAGTGAAGCCCTCTTCACTCTTGTCAATTCTTTTCTTATTTTTAGTCTAGTTTCAAGGGTCTCTAGTTTTCTTTTCTTTTCGCAATAGCCATTCCAGTTTCTCTTTTAATATACATACTTGTTTATTTATATTTTTTTACCTTTCTTTGAGTAAAGGCTCACTTGTCTGAATTTCTTTTTTATCGAGTTCTTGTCCTTGACACTATCACCAAGTTCGTTGGAACATGTTTTTATTTAGATTTGATTTCAAGATTATTTATTAATTTAAGAAATAATAAAATTTATTAGATGTCTTTTTTAGATATTTTTATCTTGCACCAAAAAAAGAAACAAAACTTTTGATTAACAAAGAATAATTATCTTGAAGCCAAAGCATTTTCAACTTTGAGTAATAAAATCAACATTGATTGTTGATTCAACATTTATCAAGAAAATTGAATCAACTATGTTCATTGATTTTCTTATTCATGATGTCAAGAATGATTCTTTTAAATCTCATAATACTTCTAAGTTTAAGTTTAAAAATAATCTATTCTTTTTTAAAAGACAATTATATATTCCAAAAAAAAAAGTACAATTATATGTTCTTCAAGCTCATCATAACCTTCTAACAGCTAGGTATTTTAGATACAATAAAACTTTAAAGCTAATATTGAGAGATTTTTGGTGGCTTCAAATATGAAAGGTAATTAAAGACTTTATACAATTATGTGATATTTTTTCAAGATTGAAAACTCTTCATCATCAATCTTATAGACTTTTTTAGCCATTACCTATTTTGGAACAACCATGGTTTTTTATTTCTATAGATTTTTTCATAGATCTTTTTATCTCAAATTTTGAAGAATCTTTTTTAAGATTTTAAAGGTGGATATAAAGCTTTCTTTGAATTTTTATCTTAAAATTGATGGAAAAAAGAAATGAATGAATTAAGTTCTAAAATACTATTTGAGGTATACCATCAATAATTATCAAGATGATTAGACAATTTTTTTGCCATTGGTAGAGTTTGTATACAATATTTTGGTATATTCTTCTACTCAAAGAATATCTTTTTTTGCCAATTATGATTACCATCTATAAATTGATATTTTTAACTTTTTAAAAGTTAATAATCTTGCAGAAAATAATTAACAAGTCATTTGTCAAAGCTACATATAACAATGAAAGCATAGTTAAAAGAAGCAAAAGAACAACAAAAGATTAATGTAGATGCCTACTGCAAGGAATAACTACAGTTCACCATAAGTGATAAGATATGATTATTTCATCATAATTTCAAATATACTTGTCTTTGTGACAAGTTAGACTATTGTATTCTTAAATGTTTTTTTATTTGTGAATAAGTCAATCATGTTGCTTATTGATTATATCTATTGGAATTTATGAAGATCTATTCCATATTCTATGTGTCTCTTTTTGAACCATATAAGACACTGAATATCTCGAGAAAAAGACAAATACCACCTCATCTAATTAGAATGAATAATAATCAAGAGGTTGAGGTAGAAAAAGTCTTAGATTCAAGGTGGCGCTAAAATAAATTAAAATATCTTATTCATTGGCATGGATATAATATCAATGCATGTACATGGAAGCTAGCAAAGAATCTTACAAATACAAAAAATAAAGTTGAGACTTTTTATTGATAACATCCACCAAAACAAAGATGAAGAATAACAAATCTTTGCTATAAAAGAAACAAGATCTAGAGAAGATAGAATTCTACCTTCTACTCTTGTTTATAATTTTTGTATATTTGTGATGCTTAAGACATGGAGATCTAACAACCAATAGATTCAACTCAAGAACTATTACTTGCTAACTTGTCAAATGAAACATTGCAATCGTCACAATCTTTAAGATGATGTAATTGAAATAAAGATCCTCAAGAATGACATGTCTTTCTTCGAATAAATGGCAAGTTTGAACATGATTAATATCATGATCTTAGAAGAAAATCTTGATATTTGATAATTTTATTAGAGGTAGAAATTAATCTTGATGGTATTCTAAATATTTTATTTGAAATGAGTTGAAAGCATTTGCAATGATCAAATAACATGGTAGTATTTTCGCCCTAGCATAAGACAATATTAATGGTTGAGAAGACCTATCAACCATCTTTGAAGAAAACAAAGATCAAAGTATGTGGCAATTATATTTTATTACATCTTGGATTTCTTCAATATATGATAATTGATCTTTATGGAACTCATTCCTAAAAAAGGAAATAATATCATGAACATATATATTTATTCTAATATTTATCTATAAAATTAAATAGAAATAGAAAAAAATAAAAATTATTTTGTAATATTTTTTGAAAAAGCTTCTTAAAAGCTTCATTGACATTGCTTTGATTTTACATGTATTTGTAGTTGATTAATAGATTAAAAATTTCATTGTCAAATTAATCATGTGTTAACTTATAGAAAAAGCTAACTATGTGGCATATATATAGAAAACTTTCATTGCAAGTTTAGATATGTTTCTTGCAAAGTCAACACAGTTTAGAAGTCTTATAGGACATTGCCAAATAGCTCCTAGTTAAGAGTGTACATAGAAGTAAGAGTAAAGCCTTCTTCACTCTTATAAATGCCTTCTCATTCTTTAGTCTTATTTCAAGTTTTTTTAGTCTTCTTATCTTTGGCAATAGCCATTCTAGTTTAATATTATATCATCTTTGAGTGATTTTTTAGTCTTTTTGAATGACACAAGAATGTATTGATATTTTAGTTCTTTGAGGTTCATGTCCCTGACAAATAGGAGTTGTTAGATAATACATAACAAATCTTAGTTTACTACATTGAATTATCATTGAGGAAGTTTTTTGATATTTAAAGGCATGTTAGATCATTTGCTATAATATGGTAGGAGTTCTTTAAGTTTCCAAGTGATTGATTATTACAATGTAAATTATCTAGGAAATATTAACACTCAATGTTCTACGACTTGCCAATGCATTTTTTTTGGTTGGTGGTGTTATTAGTTGGAACAATAAGAAGCAATTAAAAATTATCTTCTCTATGACCAAAGCATTATACATGGTAGCTTTTCATGCGATAAAAGAAATAATTTGGCTTTATAAATTATTCAAAGGTATTAGATTTTTATAAGATAGTCCTATGACTATTTTTAATAATATTTTTTATTTTTTTAAATAAATTCTATATTTTGTACTTATATTAAGAATGTTAAATTTTAATATTAATTTATTTATAAAAATATTAAAAATAACAAGATCAACTTAATTTTTTTTAGAATTGATCACACATTTGTGCTAAAAGAATTAAAAACTAAGGCTCATTTTAAGCCATTAATTTTCTAGAACCCTTGATGAATAGATACCGAGTTCATATATATTTCACATTATTATACTTCTATTCTATAGCAATATATACCTTATATTTATTGATTTTGTAA
The DNA here is from genome assembly GCF_059467195.1 of Physcomitrium patens. Lineage (NCBI taxonomy): Eukaryota > Viridiplantae > Streptophyta > Bryopsida > Funariales > Funariaceae > Physcomitrium > Physcomitrium patens. Next base: position 11,721,658 of record NC_143430.1, on the reverse strand, counting down.
TAAAAAATTTAGTATTTTTTGTAGTATCAATATGTCTTTATGTTATTTTTTTCTATTATATTTATAACATTAATTATAATTTTTTTAATCATTTATAGATAAAAATCAATAGTATCTTTTTGTCATGACTTTGTGCTCCAATTGAGTTTGTAGTTGAATCAAGTTTTACAATCAATTGATTATTATTTTTTAATTTTAATACTTCTTTGAAATTTATATCAGCATCTTAGAAAGAGATGGAATTTATTTGTGTGGTTTTAGAAATCATCTTATGACTCTTGAATAATCAATTTAATATTTAAATATTAAATTAAATTAATATTTATATATTTATAAATATTTGGATATTATTGATCTTTTTTCGTATTATCTTTAGATTTTTATTTTTTATAAATGCATTCTCCTACAAAGTTTTGTATTAGATGCAAAAGCTCCTTACAAATTTCAAATGCATGTTATGAATTAGATAAATCAAATAATTTTAGAAGATACTTTAAAAGTAATAAACATCTATGGTCTTAATTGTATTAGTTTTTTTTGGTAGATAGTTGATGTTTGTAACAATTTATTTTTAATCTAATTTATTTTAAATTTTAGTTATTTTTTATTACAAAAACCATTGGATATTTGAATAAAAAATATTTATTTGAATAAAAAACATTTATTTGAATAAAAAAAATTATATTCATATATTCAATCTATATTATAATTTTATTTTTAAATCTATTTTTAAATTTAAAAATGTAAAAATTAAACTATTTTATATCAATAGAAACATATAAATCCATATTAGTTTTAGATATAAATATTATAAATAATTATTTTAAATAAATAAATAAATAATTTAAATATAATATGTATCAAAATTATACTAGAATATGTATATATATATGTATATATATATTTATGTGCATATACATATATGTATATATATATTTATGTGCATATACATATATTTATATATATATATATATATATATATATATATATATATATTTGTATATGCACATAAATACATGTGTATGTATTGATCAATGTTTAGTTGTCTCTCTATTTTCAAGTACTACTTGTAAATAATTCTTCCACATAGAAAAAAATTTATTAAAGATATATTTTATAAAAGAGCTCCATTTGTCTTTAAAATCTGATTGAATTTATGATTGTAAGTTAAATAAAGCATTGCTTGGTCCAATTGGCATAATAATGTATTTAATCAAATATTTTTAAAAAATCTGATTAAATATGCTCGTAACACGTACTATGGTGTATTCAAATAATAACAAGTTTTTTTAATATCTGTTTATTTAAACTATGTTTGGTAGATAGAAAAAAAATGAGATTATGAAGCTTTAAACTCGTTTCTACAAATTAAGGATGAAAATCTGATAAGTGTTTATAGAATAAAAAATAAAATAAAAATAATAATTTCTTAAATAAACAGTAGATGGGATTATTCAACAGAGAATAAGAATTCCATTAAAAAGACTTCTAAAATATGATTTGTTTATTTAAGCAGTACAATATTTTCATTTATGTTTATATTTTTTTCTAATGTGTAATTTTTATTCTGTAAAACTTAGGTAAAACTGTACTAGTATTGTAAGTTTTTCTTCAACCATTTAATTTTCTATTTATTTTTGATAAAAGATAGATATCAATCTACAATAGTAATGGTGACTACTTCATAAAACTATGTTTGACAGGTTTTATCTTGTAGTTCTTATAGAAGTATTTTTATAGAGATTTTTTATTATTAATTTTCCTATAAAAATTTAAGAAATTTTAATTTTTCAAATAAATAAAAAATATAATTTCTAATATCTTCAAAGAATCTTGTAGAATTGAAAATCAATAATATCAAAAATAAACTATTGTAAACTTCCAAAATATGTTCATACCTATATATTATTAAAAATTTCTAATCTTAAGCTGGAAAATATCAATAACTTTATTTTGAATTTACTAAAGAAAGAAATAATATTTTGATTAATTAAGGTGTAAATTAAGACTTTGTACCTTTTTAATTCTAATTCAAGCAAAAGTGAATCATATATTAGACAATTTTATAAACAACAGTCTTACCATATATGACCAAATCTACTTGGCATTAACTATCAACAGTAACTAAATTTATACTATTTGATAGATAGTTTAATTTCTAATAATTTCAAAAAATGAAAAAACAAATGAATCCATCTAAATTTAAAATATTTTATAACTTCGTCAAAAACATTAATATTTATTGCATGATGTGTGACATATCTATATATATATATATATATATATATATATGTACATACATATATCACTTTATATATACTTTATCTATATTTTGATGTAATTTAATTTATTTAATTTACTTTTTTATTATATATGTTTGTAAATTGATATTTTAGGTTTTGATTCCAATCTATTGCATGACAAAAATAATATATGTTAACATAGATTATTAATTATTTGTGGCTCTAATTATTTTTTAAAGGCGAAAAAATAATTATATTATTAAATTTAGAGCTTTAAAATTTACAAGCAATTACATTATAATATTTTTATACAATGGTGCAATAATATGTAGTAATTTGTAAGTAATACTAAACGTTTGATTATTTTTAAAGCTAAATTTAGATACAACTTTTAATTAAATCTGAAAATAGTATTAAATATGTATAATTAGATACTTCATAAAATCTTTTTTTTTTATCTAAGTTTGGTTTAAGTAAATATTTTAAGATACTATACTTATATAGATAGTAAAATTAAAGATTCATCTGAATTTTAAATATAATAATATTATAACTTTAATATCAATTTAAGATAAGAAAAAATAATAAAAATATATATAAATTCATTATTATTTTAATTTTTAAATAAATTGAATTTAGATAGGTAATTAAATTATAGATATATTTTTACTATATATACACTAGTATTAGAATTCGTTCCTTTGCTTCAAAAATAAAATATTACAGTTGGTCATCAGACTATAACAAATAGCAATATAATTTGGATGGAAGTGTAGATGGATGTATGGACATTTAGATAGATAAATACTCATAGGCACACTCCTTCTTATCATATGTTGCAAATGTTACCCTCTATCTTAACCTCTCCAAGTGCATGAAACAAAAACAACAGTGAATCAAAGGCATAGAATGATTTTGGTTGGAAACATATATATATATATATATATATATATATTAGTTGAATAAATGATTGGATTACTGCATAAATACATGCATGGTCCTTTGGATGGATGAAAAAACATACAAACAAACACCATTTTTCAATAAATGAAATATATTTGATGCAAAAACTAATTTTAGAATGGCATCTTTAAAATGTTTTGATAATATTAACTTGATTAAAAAACGTATGACTTAAATAATAAAATAAATTTGTATTTTAAAAATATAAAATACTTTAAATTTTTAACACATACAATGTACCAATTTTTGTAATTTTTTCTAATACATAATGTTACTTATTTACAGAATTATTTAAAAAAAATGTTATTAACAAACAATGTTTTTAAATATGCATAGTAATATTTTATACTTTGTTATTTTATTAGTTTCAAATACATAATCAAATGATGTCTTTCTGTTAATATATTACGGTTTTATACCAGGTGCCTTATGCTACTCATAGCATATATATATATATATATATATATATGTAATTTTGTTTACATTTCATTGAGTACCTTGTACCTTATCAAATATTCTGTTCATCTTTAATTTGTTTCTCTAATAATCCTTATCTATATATATATATATATATATATATATTCTATTTGATTGTTGGATGATATAAACATGTGCTGTTCAAAATTATTCAAGAACATGAGAAAATTTAGTTTTCCTGTTTTAGTTATGTTTGACCTTATATACATATATATATATATATATATATGTGTGTATGTATGTATGTATATATGTATTTTTTCATACACATGTATGATGGTTGAAAATCATATTATACCACGATGTGAGAATCTTCTGAAGGACACTTTGGTGAAGGAGTGCAAGCTTAAAACATTGTCAAGGGGTGAATGCCACGGTGGCAATGAACAAGTAATTCGTTTAGAAGGTCATGGCACACGTGGACACAACCCCACCAGCTTGGAAGTGGCAAGTGGACCCAGTTCCATTCAGAAGTACCTGGCATGTAACACCACGTAGGCTGGGCTACTTAATATCTACTTTTATCTCAATGGTAGAGGGTGCTCAACAACAACTACCAGATGTGAAGATATATGAATTAGGAGGTCCATGCACACACACATAAACACTATTGTTAACATTGTGCATATATATATATATATATATATTTTCACACACATATACATGTCATGTGTTAAACTGTTAAATTTTTATTTGCATATAAATTTATAAACATATTAGTAAAATGACGATTGGATATGGTCAATTAAAATTAAAATATTTCAAACATATGTTTGAAGAGATTAAGAATATCTAAAACTAAATTTGAGTACTCTTTATATTTATATTTATATTTATAAAAAATGTATTGTATTACATTATAATACTTCTCATACAATCTATGTTTTCAACAATAATAAAGAAATTGAAATTTAATAATTAAAAACACTAACAAGCAGTTGAATATTAAATTTTTCATGTAAAATTTTTAAAGAAAAATTGAACAACATGCATACCATATTTGCTTTAATAGAACAACCACATAACAATCCTCCCCATTCATAGGTTTAAAAACATTATTCCAAGTTGAATAAGATTCCACTAAAACGCGTCCAACACAACAAACGATCGTCGGTGCCACACGGTCGGCGACTACTGGATGGTAAATGTCGACTTGGCACCTCAGGAGAGCCAAAGACTGTGGGACCCATGGCCACGTTTGTGTCGGCACTGGGGCGGTGGAGCGTGTCCAAAGTAGAGAGAACTAAAAAGTGCTGCCTTGAATGCACAATCTCATGGAGCCATGGAGCCGTTGGAGCATCGATCTTACCTACCATGGCCCCGGAATCCATTCCTGCCTTGTGATCATCTGCACTTGTTCAGGGCCACGAAGACCGAGCGACGCTTCGTCGTGCTATTATCAATCACCTCCATCCTGTCAGTCGACAGATCTTCGAAGCTTTTCGGTGTTGAATCGAGGCCTTCTTTTAGACACCCGTCGCATTCGAGCGCAATGCAAAAAGTAGGTATTGTGCTTTCTTGAATAGTTCGGAATTTTACTTTTATTGTGAGTTTGGTCGGCATGATCTGGGTTGGGCCGTAGATGCAACTGCTCGTGCGCACACTCAGTACTCCTTTGCACCCAATGGGTTGCGAATGCAATCAGTATTTGTGATGGCATGAACCATTGTTCTGGCTATTTTTGCGTGTGGATTGTCGCCTCGGAATCGTGTCGTCGTGCATTTTTGAGGAATTCTCCTCTTTCTCGGTTTGGTTTCCAGGGCGGGACTGGGGAGCCGTGAGGGGTGGGAAGTTTTGTAGGTGGCCTACCGTGACTCTCAAGACGCGTAAAATTCAAATCTTGACACAGAGGTTGCCATAACTTGCTGGGATTAATACCAAGTTTCAACCTCATTTCTGCCATAATATCTACATCTGAAACACATGGCATTGTCAGGAACACCACATTTTTCTTTTCTTTTCTCTTCTTCTTCGTCTTCTTCTTTCTTTCATTTATCCGCTTAAATTTTCGTTATCTAAGAGGGTTATATTCTCTTAAAATCAGCACCATCGGATTCCCTTCCCTGACCATATTTCTAGCGTCGACGTACTTTTCCTCCTATTTCCGAAACACTCCCCCTTCACCGCTAACATGAGTCCAAGTTTCTTTCGCGGTCGCCCTCTGAACATTGTCGTTGTGCAACAGCAAGCTGTTTTTACACTGGCTTTTCTGCTTTGCCATTGCTTGCTCCAGGTCCAATGGGGCCACATTAAGTGCCAGTCGGACCGTTGCGGACTGGTTGTGTTTATTTCTTCCCCAGTGGTGTTCTTCGTCTCTGTCGTCTCGTCGTGCTAGATTCGCATTTTAAGATGGTACAGCTTGGTTGGAGTATAGTTGAGTTATTCATCCCGCCCTTCACTGCTCTCGTTGCATCTGACTCCTTTGCGAAGCACTGTGAATCAGTAAGACCATTGTGAGGTGGTTGTGATATGTGTTGACTCTTGAAGAAGAGTGGTACCGTCGCCATTGTGTTCTTAGCTTTTCTGCCACCCATTGGGAGGTCTGTTTGTTTCCAATATACCAGATTATGATGCTGTCTTAACGTTTCTACCTATTGAAACTATTTTGTAAATTTAGGAGTATCTTCCGCCCCTCATAAGCTGTGATTTCAAGGTCTTTTCAGCTGTGAAATTATTGACAGGCTTTCAACTTCGATGAGTTGTCGCCGGAGTATTGTTTTCACGAAGTTCCACCGCATTCGTGCATTGATTCAATACTTTTACGGTCGCCGTTGATGACCCCAACTTCTGCCGTTTAATAGAGCACAGCTAGCGCGCTGGGAAGAGCTAACTAGTACCATACTGACGACACGAAGGGCACTTGATAAGGAGTTCAGTGAGTCCACGATTACCGCAGTGGGCTTAGTCTCACATGTGCCTGTCCAGTACGTTGCGCTGAGAGGTTGCCGCTGAAGGATATTTGTATTAAGATGCCTTGGGCCAAGTGCCCTTGTGTGAAACTGAATCACCTCACCGTGGTGCTGCTGTGTCTAGTGTACTCTACTCTGACAGGTTGGTCCTTTCTTACCCATTTCCTCTCCGCCTGTTCGTATCGTCCGTTGTCACATCCAGTGGCGCATTGATAATTTCTAATACCACATATTTGGAGCGCCAACTTTGATTGCTTATTCAGACTGCCTTAGAGCCATGAGTCATGTCTGTCTACGTCCCTGTCTATAACCACAGGTCAGTCTTTGTGAACAGAGGGCTACGCGTTTGGAACTCGTGTGTACTGTTTTGTCCATCAATGTGAACTTTGCTCTGCTGAGTTGTGCAGTTGCTCATTCTATTGGAGCTGTTTATGGGCGCAATGGCAACAACATTCCCAGCGCTAGCGCCGCAGCCGCACTCATGCAGGAAAACACAATAACACGGGTTAGAATTTACGACCATGACAAAGATGTCTTGAAAGCTTTTGCGAGCACGCAAGTCAGGGTGATCATCGCCGTCACGAACGACGAGATTTCGGACATAGCCTCAGGGTCATCCGGCGCGGATGCTTGGGTGAGTAAGAATATCAGCCCCTACATCCAGAACACAAATATCAACGCCATTGCCGTAGGCAACGAGGTCCTGATAAGCAATCCAAGTCTCGCGGCCATGCTTGTCCCTGCTATGCACAACCTTCACGATGCCCTCATGAAGCAAGGGTATAACTCCGTGAAGGTATCGGCCCCGCACGGCTTGGGGATCTTGGAGATATCTTATCCCCCCTCGGCTGGCATCTTCTTCGACAGCCTCCAGGGTGTTTTGCAACCCATGCTAGACTTCCTGGATTCCACTGGCTCATTTTTCATGCTAAATGTGTATCCCTACTACTTGTATGTAAACAATGTCAACAGCATTTCATTGGATTACGCTTTGTTCAGTACCGACAAACCGGTGGTAGACGGCACAACATCCTTGCAGTACTTCAGCTTATACGATGCACAAGTGGATGCAGTTGTGTCCGCCATGGCGAAGCTCAATCACAGCACTCTTGGTATCGTGGTTACTGAGACAGGATGGCCTTCTGATGGTGACCCCACGAACGAGCCCGCAGCCAATTACTACAATGCAAAGATTTACAACCAAAATCTCGTAATTAGGTCTATGAACAATTCCGGAACGCCGTTGCGACCCGGCACAGAAATTCCAGCATACATTGCCTCGCTCTACGATGAGAATCTTCGCTATTCTCCGCCTGTCTCGAATACACATTGGGGCTTGTTTTACACCAATGGAAGCAGTAAGTATGACTTCGATTACATTACTGGCTTCTCGACCCGTGGAGGAGGTGGGGGATCGGGAGGTGGTGGAGGAGGATCAGGAGGTGGTGGAGGAGGATCCGGAGGTGGTGGAGGAGGATCCGGAGGTGGTGGAGGAGGATCAGGAGGTGGAGGTTCTCAAACCCCAGGCACATCCCCACGCTCGAGTTCTGAAAAGGTGTGGTGTGTAGCAAAGGCCGGGTCATCCAACAGTAGTTTGCAACAGGTACGATTACATTCACGGTGCACAGTTTCTGTTTCTCCCTCACGCTTACAATGTACGGTTTACTTCATTTTTGCTTGTGTGAACATTCCGAGGTGGGCTGTATCATGGACAGGGCCTGGATTGGGCATGCGGAGTAGGCAAAGCGAAATGTGACCCTATCCAACCGGGAGGCGCTTGCTATCTTCCCAACACCCTTGTTTCGCACGCCTCCTACGTCTTCAATATTCACTACCATTTCTTTCAAAGCGACCAACGAGCTTGCATCTTCGGTGGGGATGCAGAGTTAACTAATGTAGATCCCAGTGAGTTCGACGTTTTCTTCCTACCCTTGTGCTCGCATCTCTTAACATAGTCTAATTGTAACCTGACTATTAGTAGCAAGCGCCTTTTTTAGTGGTCAATGCGCAGCTGTTCTTCACTGCCATTGAATAGAATTGCTTGAGATGTCTGCTTCATTAATATCTAATGTCTCCGTCAGGTGTGCACAACTTCTAGTATGGCATCAGGTGATGTTTAATCTGGCAACGGATCGCTTGTGCCATCTTGGCACGTTGTGCTTACCTCACTCTTCAGTGCTATGCTTAGTCATCATGTCTTGCACCTCAACACGAAAAGTTTATTGATCCAGTTTAATCCTATCTTATCTACAGCTCATCGGGCTATTAAAGATTGTCACCATTGTAGAACTGCAGTGACCTCGATTCTTTCTGTGGGATGCTAATTGAAACATATGTGTTCTCTCTACAGGTTATGGGTCATGCATATACGTAGCAAGGTACTCATTCCTGCGCTAATCGCACCCTTTGGATCTGAAATTACCATTGATTTCGGTTTTCAATATCGATCTTCTCGTAATCTTCTATTGTATGTCTTATGTTTTCTTGGATTGGGTGCAGCTCCTCTGCTGGTAGGAAGGATTTCAGGTCAACATGGAGGATCCTGCCATTCTTCGCAGCTACTGTGTTGTCGTTACACTTGACCCTTTGAGGAACACTTCATCAATTATTAACCTGATCGTGTCGCACCTCCTCGACTCCACATTGTATTCTTAGCCTTCTCAGATCCATCTTTGATAGGGTTGAACTCGCAGGGTGTAATTGCGTCAGAGTTGCATGGCAATCAACCTCCTATTGCGGTCATGCTATTACGTTACACGTAGATGTACAGCCTAGTGTACAAGTGAATTGATCAACTTCTCTTCCAAGTGGGGAAGTTGAGAGACTTGAGGAGCTTGGGATTTTCAACCCGAACATTCTTCTTAGATCTGACAGAGATAAACTGTGACCCTGAATCCTTGAATGTATGCTAAGAGCAATATGTTTCATTTCTCTGTGTCTAATAGCACGGCATAAAACTCGATTTCATCTCTTTCCAATTACAACATTGAGGAGTAGTATGCATGACTGTGCCAAGTGTGTCGTTGGAAGTTAATTATGTGTTGGTAGCCATTTCTCATTGGAGTGTCCGTGTAAATACCTGCTGGCGCGAACTCTTCGTAGAAAGCTGAAACCGGTATAATGAAATGAATGATATTAATAGCACCCAGTGCAATGCTAGATATCACACGTGACAACCTTACTCATTATCACTACTCCTATTTCTCACAAAAGTACATGGATATTATTGACGAGTTACAGTAATGTCTCGTGTCTTTGCTCGCCATCACAATTTCCCAAACACTGGTCGAATTCTCTTGGTCAGAAGCGTTAATACTGTACCCAGAAAGTTCGCAAGTCCTTGAGCAGGCACACTTCCAAGGAAAACATGCTCTCAGTACGAGTTTGAGTTGGTGGGATGGAAATGTCTTGGCATGTGCGTCCGCAACCAGATGGACCAGAGCCAGCTAGAGATGAAATCGACCTAGGGTCAAGTCCCAACGGAAGCAGACCATGATATTAGACCCCTCTAATGGTCTGCGAAGCAACTATCTAGACGCTTCCTGGCAGTACACTATTCTCTAATTCCCAGATGCTGTCGTCCTATTGCACTTCTAGTGAGACTATTGGAAGTAGGAAAATTGGTTTTACGAAACGAGCTTTGTTCTCCTTGTGATGGATCCGACGGTGCTTTGCAAACGCTAGCTGAGGCCTGGTCTCACAGTTTTACAAACAAAGAGTGCATTGTTGGTGAAATTGGTCATGTCTTGTTTGCCAGTAGTGGCTGCTTGGCAATGCAGATGGTGGTGGAATCGTATTGATCCGGTGCGAAGGAAGGTGATATGGCCGGATCTCCGCCTTTTCTGATCGGCGGTGTCTGTCAGCATGCCCCTGAATCAGAAGAGGCGATGGCCCCAGATTGGGACATTTGTCGTAGAAATCTGGATGTGTGGATGGATGAAGATACATATGGATGTTTATATGAATGACTTGATGGATGAATAGATAGCCATCTATATATCTCTTGTATAAAACAGCTAAGAGATTAAATAAACTAGAGGAGACAAAAACCATATCTAATTGGTTGCATTTCTCATTGTTTTCATCAAAAGTGAAGCAAAAGTTTATAAAATTATAAGACCTTAACAACATATATGATTCACTTCTATGTCAAAAAAAGATCTTTGTACTTGAAATCATTTGATATTGATGCAAAGTTTGTATTGTTTTCATCAAAAGTTTTTTCTCTACTTTATTATTTGGTGTTGTTGAAGAGTTTGTGCCCATCTTTGAAATTGAATAGATTGAATGTATCTTATATAAATGAGACATGGTGCAATAAGACTGAAATTCAAGTTGTACTTGCTCAATTTTTAAATTAGGTGATTTATAATAGATTTCTCTAAAAAGTGTCTTTGAAGAGCATTATCTATGAGCATGAAGGTTGAAAGAGATTGTTGTACTAAACCCTCTTTCTTCTATCTAGTTTGAGACTAGAAGTTTGTTTGTTTTGAATATGTATAATTAAAGTTTGCTGATTAATTTTTTGATAAAAAATAGAGTTTATATGAATGGAGATTTTAATAATTGATCTCAAAATAGAATTGAAGTAGAATTATAGTAGGAATATGGATTTGGAAATGAAATAGTGATACAAGAGTGTATTAATCTTTTAGTTCTCTAAGATTCATATCCTTGATAATTTGACAAGAATACTTACTCATTGTCCTTGTTTTGTATCAAAAAAGAATAGAATACTCCACTTTTATTGCTATATTTTGAAGGTTGCAGACTATCTATCTTTAAAATTATTTTTAGTTTTTAGCACTGATTCTTATTTTTCAAGACAATAGACTATTCTTCTTTATAGAAACTTTCATTTGATATTAGAGGTTACAGATTATCCTCTTTTAATTTGACTTTTAGATTTGATTGAATAATCTATGGAAGAAAAAATTATAAATACTAAATTTAGTGGAAGTGAGAATAGATTTGCAACTATTGTAAGTCTTCATGAATTTACCAATACTTTGAAAGTGAAAATCTCATATATCTCAAATGTAAACTATGAAGGTATTATTTTGACACCTATCGAAGAGATCAACAACAAAGTTCAAAGTTAATGCCAAGAAGTTGTGTAATTCAAAGAAGCAAGTAAATCAAATTTATAACTAAATCTAAGAAATCTTGTTATTCCAAGTATAAGAGAAGCAAGGACTTTAATTATACATATTCAGCAAACTTTAATTATACATATTCAAAATCAGCAAGATAAATATGCCCAAGAAGTTCAATGAAACAAAATTAAAATTTTGAAGATTTTTACAACAAATAAAGCTCTATCTAAGGTTACATCCTTCTCAATGCTATGATGGATTTACTCAAGTTGAATTCATAGGTGCACTTCTCTTTGAGAATGCTTTTTCTTAATTTTTATTTTTAATAGAAAAAGATTTACATCTTTTTTATATTATAAATTCATTTTTAGAAGTATTTACAGTTATTTTTGGAGAAAGTGATCAAGAAAGGGTAGAAAAAACCATATTTATATTTTACAAAAAAGATCATGTTCAACTATTATATATGCTACAAAATTCTAAAATCTCACTTGCAATATAGATTAGAATGAAAAAGTCTTATTGATATGAGTTAAAAGATAACGTCAAATATTTATTATTGATAATTCCAAGAATAGGCTTAATACAAGAATTTATTGTTCAAGCCTTTCCATGTGATAATCGATTCTTTGAAAGTCACCAGGAATAAAGATTTTATTGAAGAGGTATAAATCAAGCCATGGTAATAGCTTCTAAGTTCACAAAAGCTTATTCCTTAAGACCAAAATCTATGTAAATTTACCTAGTATATTTTAAGCCTCTTATTGAGCAAGAAAGGACTTAATACCATCAAAAAGATTTATGTTTATATTGTAGAGAACTTGAATATATTTCTTAATATTGCTCAAGGAAGCAACACAATCCCAAAATGAAGCATACAGTTGTCAAAGAAGATGATGTGTCAAAAACAAATTTCTCCAATTATAGCAAGGATCATGTGACTAGAATCTTAGTATATAATATCTAATAAAGGTTCTATTCTTACTTTCAATTCTTAAATTTATTTTATAATAGAAGTTTATTTAGGACCAAAAATCACAAAGTATTTGCCTTATTAAACTCAAGAGCCTTAGCTTGTTTTATGGATGAAGTCTTTGTTAAAAAATAAGAAATTTCTTTAATAAAAAAAATAATAGTTTAATATTATTCAATATCATTAGATCTCCATCCAATTCAATCACTATAAGATTATTTTGGCTAGAGAAGTATAACCCTCAAATAAAATAGATTCTTATAACCTTGATTTTTTTCATAGTTGACTTTAGGATCTTGCAAATTGAGTAGAAATCCATAAGTCCAATACAACAAAACCCTTATTGGTAGATACAAGGGCTTTCATACATGTAGCAAAAAAAGGAGTAGTCTTTATTATATATGCCACACTTATTTTTAAAAGTGAAAAGACTTAAAATGGTATTTTAAGCTAATACTAAGATTATCAAGATGTTTTTGAAAAACAAAATATAAATATTTTTTGAAAGCATCATTTCTATGATAGTTCCATTGATCTTTAAGAAAAAGCTCAACCGCTATTTGGACCAATCTATAATTAATTACAGAACAAGTTGGTTGCATTAAAGAAAAACATACAAGAACTTGGTTAAAAACTTCATATATCATTCAAAATCTCTAGTATGACTTCTTATCTTATTTGTAAAGAAAAAAAAAATTGATCTCTATAGAAGTATGTAGATTATTAAGGGCTTAATAAGATTGCTATTAAGAATAAGAATCATTGATTTTAAGTCTTCTTGACCAACTCAATCAAACAAAGATTTATAAAAAACTACATCTAAAAGGAGCATAAAACTTAGTCTATATTAATAAAAGAGATGAATAGAAGACTACTTTTTGAATTAAGTATGGATATTTTGAAAATAATATCATATCTTTTGAACTTATGAATGCACCAATCTTTTTTCAATATCTTATGAATGATGTTCTTTTTGAATTTTTTAATGATTTTGTTGTCTACTATTTAGATGATATTTTAATCTACTCTAAAATCATAGAAGAATATGAACTTCATATTTATTGTGTATTATAAAAATTTAGAAATATAAGATTATATACCAAGATAAAAAAGTATATATTCTATATTACTCAAGTTGATTTTTTAGGATATGTTATTTCCAACAAAGGCCTTATGATGGATTCTAAGAAGGTTCAAACTATTATAGATTGAAAGATTTCAAGAATAATCAAAAACATGTAATATTTTTTAAAATTTGCTAATTATTACCAAATCTTCATGAAGAATTGTTTCAAGTTGTGATTTTTTTTATATACTTGGCATGTAAAGACAAACTTCAATGGAGTAAAGAAGTAGAAGTATCTTTTGAAACCTTAAAGACATCATTTTTTTTATTCTAATCTTATATTACTTTGATTTTTTCAAGGCATTCATTATAGAAAAAATTATACTAAATTTGACTATAGATAAAGTATTGTCACAATTGACAATAGATCATAAACTCTACTTGATAGCTTTCTATTACAAAAAAATTTTATTAGCCAAAATTAATTATAAGATCTACAACAAAGAACTTATTTTAATTGTAGATTTATTATAAGAATGGTGTTATTATCTAAAAGGTACTTTTAGTTCAATTATTATAAAAATGGATTATAAGAACCTTGTGTAATTCATATTAGGATATGTTTTGAATCATCGCCAAGCTTATTGATGCATAACTTTATTAAGATTTGATTTCAAGATCACTTATTAATTCAAAAAAAATAAGATTTATCACTCACTTTCTAGAAATTTTTATCTTGTATCAAAAGAATGAAATGTAGCTTTTGATTAATAAAGAATAATTTTTTTCAAGTCCAATTATTTTCATCTTTGAGCAATAAAATCAAAATTAATTATTGATTCAACCTTTTTTAAGCAAGTTCAATCAAATATATCTTTTGATCTTCTTATTCTTGATATAAAGAATAATTATTTTAATTCTTATAATACTTCTAAGTTCAAGTTTAAAAATAATCTATTCTATTTTGAAGGAAAATTATATAATCTAGAAGGCAAAGCACAATTATATATTTTCTAAGCTCGTTATGATTTTTTAATAGTCAGATATTTTGGACACAGTAAGTCTTTAGAGATAATATTGAGAGATTTATGGTGGCCTCAAATATGAAAGGTATTCAAAATATTTGTAGAATCATGTGATTTTTGTACAAGATTAAAAATTCCTTGTTATTTATTTTATAAACTTTTTTAGCCATTACCTATTTTGAAAAAATTATAGTCTTTTATTTCTATAAATTTTATCACGAATTTTTAGTCTCAAGTTCATATGATTTTATATTTGTAATAGTAGATTTTTTTATCAAGATGGCATATTTTATACCTTATACAAAATCTATCATTGGTGAAGAAACAACTAAGTTTTCTTTTGATAATATCTATTACTATCATGGATTGTCTAAGAATATTATATTAGACAAAGAGACTCAATTTATATCAAGATTTTAGAGAATCGTTTTTAAGATTTTAAAGGTGGATATAAAGCTATCTTCAGCTTTTCATCATTGAATCAATAGACATATGGAGAGCGTAAATGAAGTTTTGGAGCAATATTTGAGGTGTATCATCAATTCCTAATAAGATGATTGGATAGCTCTTTTGCCACTGGAAAAGTTTGCTTATAATAACATGATACATTCTTCTATGCAACAAACATCTTTTTTTGTTAATTATGATTATTATCAATAATTTAATAATTTTGATTTATTAAAAGTTGATAATCGTATAACAAAAGATTTGGCAAATCATTTCTTTGAGCTACATACAATAATAAAGGAACAACTAAAAGAAGCTAAACAAAAAAAAAAAAAGACCAATGTAGATGCCTATCATAAGGAGCAATCTTAAGTCCATGTTAGCAATAAGATATGATTACTTTGTCACAATATCAAGACTAGCTATGCTTGTATTAAGTTGATGTATTGTATATTTGGACCATTTTTTAATTGTAAATAAGTTAATTCTATTGCTTATCAATTATAATTTTTGGAGTTTATGAAAATTTATATCATATTTTATATGTATTTTTTTGAACCATAAAAGATAATAAATATTTTGATAAAAAGACAATTGCTAACTTTTTCTATAAAAATATGTAATAATCCAAAATTTGGAATGGAAGAAGTCTTAGATTTAAAGTGGCAATGAAATTTAGTTGGATTATCTTATTTATTGCCGTGAATATGATATTAGTAAAGATCTATGAGAGTTACCTAGGAATCTTAGAAATTTATTAAAGAATATTGTCAAGGACTAGAATTTGATGAAAAAAAATAAACATGTAAGTCACTCTCAATGATATATGACAAAATAGAAATAGAATAGTATGTATATTAAAAAAGAAACTGGAATAGCTATTGCCAAAAGATAAGAAAACTAGAGACTCTTATAGTTAGACTAGAAATAAGAAAGGAATTGATAAGAATGAAGAAGGCTTCACTCTTACCTCTATATATATACTATCTACCTAGGATCTATGTAGCAACATTCTATAGGACTTTTAAAAACATGTTGACTTTGCATGACAAGTGTCTTAATTTGAAAGGTAAGTTTTCTATATAGATGCCATATAGCTATCTTGTTCTATAAGCTATCAACACATTTGATACATGATTAGCTTGTTGACCAAGTTTCTAATCTATTAATCAATTATAAGTACATGTAAAGTCAAAAAAATATTTAAGAAACTTTTAAGAAGCTTTACTAGAAGGTATTATAAAATTAAGCTATTTTTATATACTTCTATTTATTTATATTACCTAGATAATAATTATAAAAGATATATATATTTGTAACATTACTCCCCTTTTTAGGGATGAGTTCTAAAAACAACAATCATCACATGTTGAGGAAGTCTAAGATGCGGCAAATTATATTTGCTATGTACTCTGATCTTTGTTTCTTTTAAAGATAATTGATAGGTCTTTTTAGCTATTAATAATATCCCATCCTAAGGCAAGAAGACCACCTTGTTATTTTATTATTGTTGAAACCTTTGTAACTTTCTTCAAACAAAATATTTGTAAGATCATCAAGAGTCATGCCTACCTCTAATAAAATCACAAAATATTGAGAGTCTCTTCTTAGATCTTGATATCAAATATATTATAACTTGCCATCTATTCAAAGAAAAACATGTCCTTCTTGAAGGTCTTCATCTCTATCACATCATCTTGAAGGCTATAATAATCAGATTATCTTATCCAATAAGTTAGAAAATGATGGTTCTTGAGTTGAATCTGTTGGCTATTGGTTCTCCATCTTTTTAATGCCATGGTTATATAAAAACTACAAACAAGGATAGATAATAGAATGCAATCTTTTTTAAACTTTGTTTCTTTTATAAAAAAAGTTTGCTATCGTTTATCTTGATTTTGATGGATGTTGTTGATAAAAAGCTTTAACATTCTCTATAGCATTTATAAGATTTTTTTGTCGGCTTCTATTTATATTTTTTGATATTATATCTATGCCAATAAATAAGATATTTCAACCTATGTTGGCGCCGCCTTGAGTCTAAAACTTCTTCTACCTTGAATTCTTGATTATTATCCACTTTTATAAGAGATAGTGGTATTTGTCTTCTTTTCAGGATATTTACTATCTTATATGGCTCTAAAAGAGATATGTGAAATATAGAATGGATTTTCATAGTCTCTGGTAGTTGTAATTGATAAACAACTAAATTGACTTGTTTATAAATAAAAAATGGTCCAATAATAATCTTATTTGTCACAATGGCAAATAGTTTTAATATTACAGTAAAATAACCATATCTTATTTCCAATGTAGAAATGAGGTTGTTCCTTACAATAAACATGTGTATTGTTCTTTTGTTATTCTTGAGCCTCTTTTAGTTGTACCTTCATTATTATATGTAGCTTAGATAAATGATTTGTCAAATCTTCTATCATAGGATTATCAACTTTTGAAAAGTTAAAATCATTAGATCATAGATGATAACCATAATTAGTAAAAAAAAGGTATTTTTTGTATAGAAAAATATACCATATTATTATAAGTAAACTTTGTCAACGACAAAAAAGTTGTTCAATCATCTTATTGATAATTAATAATACACTTCATATATTGCTTCAAAACTTAATTTACATGCTTTATTTGTCCATCAAATTTAGAAAAAAAAACCAAATATAATTTTATATCTACTTTAAAAATCCTAAAAAGTATTGTCGGGGTAGAGAGAGTTTGCCTCAAGAAAGTACTAGGTTCCTCACTGTTATTAATTGTTCAATCAAGTCTTTAGATAAGAAAGATCAAATTTATATATATATATATATATATATATATATATATATCACTTTGAAGAGAAATTACATCAAATATGGAAGTCTTTAGTTCCCAAAAATATCCAAAATATGGTAAAAACTCTAAATCCTTATATATCCTTATAAGATATTATTTTCAAACTTCAACAATTCATATCTCTCAATCGAATTGTCCAAGTATAGTCAAATTTTATATGAAGTATTGACATACTTTTAAAAATTATCACAACAAATTTCAATTACAAATTTATTGTGGATCTCAAGATATCGCCAAAATCTTAATAATAGCTTCAAATCTTAGTTTTTATATACTTACATACAATTTTCTTTATATCTCACAAACTAAGTATTTAAATGCCATAAAATTTATATATATAGCTTTTTAATATATTAATCTATCTTTTTCAAAGAATTTGAGCCAAAAATTCATCTAAAAACTCAAGATATGGCTCCAACCATTACTATGAACAAAATCACTCACTTATTGTCTTTGATTTAGATGCATTAACTTCAACTCTCTATAATTTCTTTATTTGGACTCCAAATATAATAATTCTTTTATAAAAGATGTAAGTCATAAAATTGCCATTCTAGCCTTATCTTTTAATTTTCAAAAATTATTGTAAAACTCCTCGTATACTCAAAAGAGCAATAATATGTCTTAAAATGATACCCTAACTTCAAGTGACAATAACTCCTTCATAAAAATTCCAAATCACACAAAATTTGTACCCAATCTATATCCAAAAACCTAAATTTTTTGACCTTAGTCTCTAAGGATTATTGTTTTACTTACTATCAACTTATCTAATCGAAATAAACTTATATATGTGGATTCAAACATGAGAAAAGACTATTTGCATGAATTTTCTCATTAAGGTTAGATAATTAATTGTCTCTTGATCAATAAAAACATCCAAAAAAGATACAATAATTTTTATATTCTATCAAATAAAATATTGCAATTGATAGTTATATCTTATGCATTCATTGTCTCCTCTTCTCTCCACACTTATGACAACAATAGATAATATTGCACTATCATAAAAGACTGCATAAAACATTCTATAATCACTCAAATTCTCCAAAACTAATTGTCATTAACTGTCAAATCCTTGAACTAGTTATCAGTGCTGTTAAACTCTAAACACTTCGTTGAAGCATTGGAAAGGATATATTTTTCTCTCGTACTAGTGATGTTTGATTTAACATATACGCAATCATAGAGTGGACATAATTGAAGTAGAAAAAAGATGCAAATTTCCTTGTCTTCTACTTGGCTCCCATCTGTGCATAGATTCTAATTGCTACAAAAACTGTCCAATTAAACACCATACCTTCAAGTGTTCCTACCGCAACAAATAGTAGCAATTTAGATATGTATGTGGTATATAGATTTAAATCTAATTACTTCTAAATAAAATTCATCTACTTCATAAGCTTTGATGTAAGTGCTTCCACTATTTGTCAACCTTGATTCTTCTCAAATCATGACATACCACCTTTGAAATAACTTTCCGGTCTGAAATCACTGAATACTTCAACATCCACCACAAGCTCACCAATTTGGAGGTGTATTACCTTTTGTAAGGTAGTCTCATTCATCCCAATAATGCTCTCCTTGACAACACTCAAACCATCCTCCAGGTCATAATTTGCTATATGCTTCTCTACCAATTCCACATTAATTGATAGCAAGTTATTTGACTCTCATAAAAACTGATATAATTGTGTATTTCTAAAATCTCTTTGCCTTTCTAGAAACCAACATATTTCCAACTTTATTGGTTCCATATTAATAAGAGCCACTAAGAATGGTGACCTTAAATTACTCTTAGCTCTTACATTTTGACAGCTTTTGTTTTTGTCTGTAGCTCTCTTCATTCTTTCTATCAACATTGTGGAATACTTGCTTCTCACTTCTTGCTTGTACTAATACTACTTTCTTACTTACTGAAGTAAATCCTATACTCTAATAATTATACCTCAAATAAAAATATTCAAAATACTGAAAAGAAACTTCTACTAAGTGCCTTGCTCCTAAGCTTTTATTCAGAATATGGATCAAGAATCCTTAATTTTGTTAACCATAATTTCACTTCTGATTTTTTTAACTAATCAATATTAGGATCCACAACCAACCACCAGTTGTCATTAATATCCATCATATACCTATGAATATAAATAATCTATTATTAATAAGTAAGCCTTCTTCCTTCTAATTTTGAAACTCGTCCCAAATTTATGTAAAATAAATTCATAATCAATTTTTGTTGATACATGTGATAAATTGAGTATCCATAAAATCTTCCAATTGAATTGAATTATTAAGTAAACCTTCTACTACATGATATGGTCTATGCCAATGGTATCATATTACATATTGTCTTATTTAAGAATGCCTCGGGCACCTAGTTGTGAAAGGTGAAGTTAAGTTTTACAAGTATCCAAGAAACCTTAATAGGTTTCATCCATATAAAAAGAATAAAATATGAATTTTAATTCAAAAGTACTAAAAAATACTCTTCTTAATAGCTTTAATCATATATAAATCTCAATTACCTTGTTACTTTCATATTTAAGAAATTTAGATTTTTCTTATAAGTCCTAACTCTAATCAATGAGCTTTGACAAACTGTAACTTTAAATCTGACCATCCACTTGATGTGAAATTTTGCATGCAATTATCAATATAAATCTTCTATATGTTTGAGAATTTTTAGTCCAATCCAACTTTAGATTGTGAGAGAACTTCCAAAAACTACATTGATATCATTCAGTTGCCAACTTAAAAAGAGAAGTAAAAGTTCAAGTAGTGATTTCTCCTTCTCCAACTATTAACTTCAACTCAAAATTGGTATACAGCTTGATCTTTAAGTCTTTCAATACCATGCCAAATTTCACCTTGATCCAATTGGTAGATCTCTAGATATCACAAAAATCCTATCCAACTCTAAATTACCAACTTCTTGAATCTTCTGTGCTAAAAACTAGATATCTCTAAACCACACTATTAGATTATTACAAATTTTTTTATATACTTAACACACCTAATAATCCAAAAATTATCAAATTTTTAAACTATAGATGTTACACCAATTACTCAAACTAGCTAAATTTGCTAGCCCTAATTATTTTATATAATCTCCAAATTATCAATAGAAAACCTTGACTTTGAATAATAATTTTCAAATCTTTAAAAATCCTACAAAAAAAATCCTTATGATTCTAGAAAGAGCTTGAAGCTAGCTCTCAAATCCTAATCTTTGATCTTCAAATGAATCCCTAATTTGTCCTAGGCAGTCGTTTTAGTGACTAGAGGTCTGATTTCGACCCTGCCTCACAAATAGTCGACCCCTGGATATCAATCTAATCTATCCTAAGGATTTTTTAGCCCAATCCTACCTTCAACTTGATCTTAGTATCAACCATATCAACCAGTTATCTCTTTTATCCTGATTTTAATAATTTATGGCCTTTTTAAGGCAATAAAAAAGTTTCTATATCCTAGAAGGTAAAAATACTAACTAACTTTTATCTACTTACTATTAAGACAAGAAAATAGGCTAAGAGGCTTTCATAAAAGCCTTATTAAAATATATTGAATTCTTGTTGAATTAATATAATTAATTATTAATTAAAAAATTATTTTTAGTCATATTTTTACTATATAATCATGTGACAACATGACAATGGATGTAAAATTTCTCTAAGAAATTGTGAAATCGGCTATCATTAAGAAGTACTAGATCATTGGATAAAAATAATTTGAGATGTTATTTACTATAATAATAACTTTTATGCAGACGATGTATAGCTTTCATAGTCAGAAGAATCATAGTCCTAACTTCATCCAATTGTTCTAATTCTGCTAACCGATATTGGAGGGATTCCTTGTCACTAAGATGTTCATTCAATGCAATTTTCAAAATTTGAACTTCCAATTCAATTGATAATATTGCTTCTTGCCTATATATCAATTGAAATAGTATGGAATTGGTAGTAACTTTATATGCGCTATGATAAGTCCACAAAGCCGCAAACAATTTAGTATCCTAATCTATTCTTGCACGAGACATTTTCTTAGTTAAAACTTTGCACAAAATACCATTGGTCTTTTCTAGTCTATCCATTGGCTTCAAGGTGATATAAGCTTATTTTCCAATATTTGATATCATATTTATTTGTCAAGGCTGCAATTGTAGAATTAATAAAATGGGTTCTTTGATCACTAACTAATTCTTTGGGACACCCAAACCAAGTGATAATATTCTTATATAAATATGTGGCTATTGTGTTGGCATTATTAGTTTTTGTTGCCTTTGCTTCAAACCATTTTGTTACATAATTGGTCACTACCAGACTATATCTTTTTTGTCTATTACGTGAGGCTGAAGCGATTAGTCCTACAAAATCAATACCCCATATTTCAAGTGGTGCTTGTACCAAAATTGGTACCAATGGCATGGCAGAAGTTCCAATAGGTCGATCAATTTGTTGACAAGAATCACAATGTTGGATATATTGGTGTGCATCCAAAAATATTATTGGCTTCTAATATTCAGCCATTAAAGCTTTATGAGTAGTACTATCGCCACCAAAATTTCCACCACAACTATCTAAATGGTAGCTTTCTAATATGGCATGCACTTCACTTTCAAAGATACAATGGCATAAAATTCCATTGTACCTTTGTTTATACAAGGCATCACCAATCATTGTATATAGTACATTTTTTAAAATCAAGCATTTCTTAAGTTTCTTATTATAAGTAGGTAGAAATATTTAAAATATCAAATACTAAATCAATTCACTATATTCAAGTGTAATCATGTCAACGGTGTCATGTTGTGGCACGATTATATGGTAAAAATATGACTAAAAATGATTTTTTAATTAATAATCTATTATATTAATTCAACAAGAATTCAACATATTCTAATAAGGCTTTTATGAAAGATTCTTAGCCTATTTTCTTATCTTAATAGCAAATAGATAAAAATTAATTAGTATTTTTACCTTCTAGGATATAAAAACTTTTTTATTGCCTTAAAAAGGCTATAAATTGATAAAATCAAGTTAGAAGAGATAAATAATTAATATAGTTGAGGATGGGATTAGACTGAAAAAATCTTAGGATAGATTAGATTAATATTTGAAGGTCGACCATTTGTGAGATAGGATCACAATCAAACCTTTGGCCACTAAAATGTCTACCTAAGGTAAAATAGGGTTTCATTCAAAGATTGAGATTAGGACTAGAGAGCTAGGTCAAAGCTTGTTCCAAAGACATAAGGTTGGTTTTGGTAGGATTTAGAGAGAATTAGCAATTGTTGTTGGAAATCAAGGTTTGTATTGGCAACTTGGGATTTATATAATGAAATTAGGACTAGCACTCTTGGCTAGTTCATAAAATTGGTGTTATATCTATAATTAAAATTTTGATAGTACTTAGATAATTAGGTGTTCTAAGTGTATGTAAAATTTTGTGATAATTCAACAATGCAATTGGGAGATATCTGGGTTTTGATATAAGTACATATCAAAAGTTGGTAATTTGGGGTTGGATTGAATTTCTATGATATCTAAAGATCTACTAATCGGATCAAGGTGAAATTTGGCATGGTATTGAAAGACTTAAAGATCAAATTGCAAACCAATTTGGAGTCAAAGTTAATAGTTGGAGAAGGAGAAATCACTATCGGAATTTCGCTTCACCTTTCAAGTTGGCGGCTGAGTGACATCAATGCAGTTTTGGGAGGTTTTCTCAGAATCCATAAATTAGATTGGGCTGAAATTTCCAAAGCGTATGGAAGACTTACATTGAAAATTATATGCAAAATTTCACATAAAGTGGATGGTTAAATTAGAAGTTATAGCTTGCTAAAACTCACTGATTAGAATTGGAGCTTATAAGAAAAATCTAAATTACTTAAATATGAAAGTAATAAGATAATTGAGGTTTATGTATGAACAAGGCTACTAAAAAGAGTGTTTCTTAGCACTTTTGAATTAATATTTGAATTATATTCTTTTCATATGGATGAAACCTATTAGGGTTTCTTGGATGTTTGTAAAAGACAACTTCACCTTCCAAAGTTAGGTGCTTGGTGCATTTCCAAGCAAGACAACATGTAATACAACAACAGCAAATAATTTTGCATTAGACAGGATATCATTGATAGGCTCATTACTCAATATATTGGATAAATCAGACATGTGGTCTGCTTTAGCATGTTTCTTTCCTAGTTTGACATTAATAATAAAGTTAAATTACTGAAGTAGTAACATCCATCAAGCAATGCATCCATTCAATTGAAGTTTATTAATCATATATTTAATAGCATTGTAATCAATATAAAACACAAAGTCATAACCTGTCACGGACACAAAAATACAGACTCGAGATCTAACAAGAAGTTCAAGAAGAACTGGCAAGAACTACATTAATCAGATGAATACAAGAACAACACCAGAGAGGTGAGCTAGAAGTCTAAGAGATGTATTGTCGAGACTGAAGAACTCTTCAGCCTCGATTCCAATATATACTCCTATTTAGGAAACTTCTCAAACAACTTCTACCAACTAGGAAGCTTCTAGAAGGTTCCAAAGACTTGCTTCTAGAAGGTTCTAGAAACTTATCTCTAGAAGGTTCTAAGGACAATGTCCCTAACATCTTCTACCAACTAAGAAGCTTCTAGAAGGTTCTAGAGACTTGTTTCTAGAAGGTTCTAGAAACTTATCTCTAGAAGGTTCTAGAAACTTATCTCTTGAAGGTTCTAGAAACTTATCTCTAGAAGGTTCTAGAAACTTGTCTCTAGAAGGTTCTAAGGACTATGTCCCTAACATCACCCCCTCTTTTAGCTTCGAGGTCTCTGAGAAGCAATCTTGTTGTTAATCAATACCAACGCAAGAAAATGAAGATCTGTTGTATAACGTCTGCTATGAACTCTAACTGTTGTTCACGAGGCAAGTGGTTCATTGGCCCTTGAAGCCAATGGTAGTGGCCCACTCCTTCAACTTTTGATCAAGCATGAACTTCCATGTCCTCATTGTGAAATTGTCCTGCAAACATGCCTTTTGGCTGACCATCGTAAGAAGGCTCGGACTCAAATACAATCACCAGTGATTGGTTACTCGGTATCCTCCATCGTCGTCGTGGTATAGGCGGTTCTTCATCTTGGGGTCACCTTCGTGAGCTAATCGGTTGAGATAATCTGACTGGCATAGTATCTATCTCTTGGCTATCCATATCAAAAAACCAAACTATGGCTACTGAAAAAATTCTATTTTATCTTAGAGAAAATAACTACATCAACTACGAATTTTGGTAGTGCTCTCCCCCTTTCTTATATTCTTGGGTGAGCAAGCTTCAGAAAGAAGCTATCATCAAACCGGCTTAGGTTTATGAGGATGTTGTTGATGAAACTCCTGTACCTTTTGCGGCGCATTGGCAAGATTTTCAACTGGCTCCCACGTTCGCTCATTAATGTTGTAGCCGCACCAATGAATAAGATACTCTAACTTGCCCCACCTTCGCCTTAAATCCAGCACCTTTTTAACCTTGTATTCCTCGTGGTTCTCGATCTCAATACTAGGTGGCAGACATTGCACTCTTCTAGGAAAAGACCACTTTCAATAAGGCTCCAACAAAAAAACATGAAAGACTGGATGTACCTTCATAGAAGCCGCTAATTCCAGACGGTATGCCACTAGATTGATTTGCTTCTGGATGATAAATAGTTCCAATCTTTGATAGTCCAACTTATGACATGGTCGCTTGGTCTTGATATTCTGTCGAAGAAGCCATGCTTTATCTCCAATTTTGAAAGTAGGTGCTTGATTCCGAAATCTATCTGTAGACGCCTTGTAGGATTCTTGAGCGGATTGTAATTGAAACTTCAATGTATTTTGAAGCTCTGATAGTTGTTTCGCAAATCCTTCAGCTGCTGGATTGTTATTTGTTGACGGACTCAATAAATCAAGCTTCGGATGATACCCATAGTTGGAAAAGAATGGTGTGTATTGAGTCGACACATGGAGGGTGTTGTTATATGCAAACTCGGCTAGCGACAGATATGTGGTCCAATCGTCTTGCTGATAGTTGATGCTGTATCATAAGTATTATTCCAAGACTTGATTCACCCGTTCCGTTTGGCCGTCAGTTTGAGGATGAAAAGTCAAAGAAAGCTTGATATCCACCTTGAGTATCTCAAAGAGAGATCTCCAAAACTTTAATACGAACTAGGTTCTTCAATCTAATATGATATCATCTCATAGTCCATGATATCAATACACATTATCGAGAAAGAGCCTTGCTGTGACTTTACTAGACGATGTCTTCTTGCAAGGGACAAAGTGCGCCATCTTTGTAAGCTGATCTACCACGACAAAGATGCTGTCAAATGAGTTTGATGATGGCAGGTTCGTGATGAAGTCCATGGAAATTGAAGACTATGATCAACGTGGAATTGACAATGGTTGTAGGAGTCCATAAGGGCAATGCCGAGGATTCTTGGATCTTGAACAGATGTCATAGGAGAAGACAAAATCTTTCACATCCTTCCACATTTGGGACCACCAAAAATCTCGAGAAATAAGCTCCAAAGTCTTGTTGAATCCAAAATGTCCTGCAGTTGGAAAATCGTGGCGAGATTGAAGAACTCAGAGTCGTGCTGGTCCTTTTGGGATATATAACTACTCGTCAAAGTATAAAAGATCTCCCTCCACCTTGAACTCGTCGTCATTGGCATGCTGCTTAATATCAATGGCTATTGAATCTTCAATGGTCACGGCACATACCTGATTCAAGAAGTCAGCATCAATTGGCACAATAGTATCGCAAAGCTGAAATTACTCTCGATTTAGAATTTGAGCCGACATGAAATACTCCAAATTCTTGTGATCTGTGTATACGATCACTGGGTGTGCAGCTCCTTCAAGAAAGTGACGCCATTCTTGGAAAGAATCCACTATAGCAAGAAGTTCCTCATCATGGATCTCATAATTGATTTTAGTAGCAGAGAACTTTCGAGAATAGAATGCAACTGGATGGAGCTTCTTGTCTTCTCTCATTTATGAAAGTACAGCTCTCAAAGCAAAATCCGAAGCATCAGTTTCTAAATAAAAGGCCTTTGTAAACTCTGGATGTACCAAGATTGGAGCCGTAATAAATGCGGTCTTCAGGTCTTGAAACGCCTTTTGTGCTAGAGGTCCCCATTTCAGCTTATCCTTACATATCACCGAGTGAGAGGAGCAGCAACTTGAGAATAATTTTAATGAAGATCCGATAGAAGTTAGCAAAACCAAGAAAATATTGTACGTCTCTAACCGTCTTTGAAACCTCCCAAGACACGATTGCTTCCACCTTCTTAGGGTCCATCTTCAAGCCTTCCGTAGTCACAACGAACCTCTGAAACTCCATCTCTATTTAATGAAATAAATACTTCTCCAACTTGGCATATAGTCCTCGCTCGCATAGTTTCTCCAAGACCAAACGAACATGCTTTTCATGCTCTTCTTCATTTTTGGAAAATATCAAAATATCATTCAAATAGATGACAATAAAATCATCAAGGTGCTCTCAGAAAATGTCATTCATCATATGTTGAAAGACCGCTAGAGCATTGGTAAGACCAAAGGGCATGACATTATACTCAAAATGGCCATACCTTGCACGAAACGCTGTCTTCCATTCATCTCCTTTCTTGATTCGTACAAGGTTGTAAGCTCTCCTTAGATCAATTTTTGTAAAGATCCTTGCATGTCCAAGTTGTTCTTAGAGACCAGAAATCAAGGATAACAGATAACGATTCTTCTTTGTTACCTTGTTGAGGCCTCGATAGTCCACGCACATCCGCAACTAGCCATCTTTCTTCTTCACAAATAAGATGGGTGCTCCAGTTGATGATTTTGAATGACGGATGAAGTTCTTGGCTAGATTCTCATCGATGTATTTCCGCAACTTCACCAACTCTATCTGCGATAGATTGTAGATTAGGCCAAAAGGCGGTTGTGCTCCTTTTTGCAACTCTATGGTACAATCATATGGTCGATGTTCTGGTAGCATGTCGGTATTCTTCTTTTGAAACACGTCTTTAAAATCCTTATATTGATCAGGTATACTTATTGTCGAGATCTTCTCCCCGGTAGTTACAGCAGCATAAATGACAAACGATGTGCCTTCCTTGGACGATCTTATAAATGTTCTTGCTCCAATGAATAAGGATTTTTCTATTTGGGGTTTTCTATTAGGCTTGCTCTTGGGTGGTTTTGTGGGAAAGGTCATCTTCCACAACCTCCAATCTATGGATGGATTATGCTTTTCCAACCAAGAAAGATCAAGAATAATAGGATTTGATGGGGTTCTAATAATATTGAAAATAATATGACTACTATGGCCCTTAAACGTCACTTCTATAGGTTCTGATTCATGGGTGACACTACCAGACCATAAAGGTCGCCCATCTATGACCTCAACGTGAACAAGTTTGGATTTTTGTACTAAAGGGATCTTATGATACTTCACAAATTCTTCGTTTAAAAAACAAGAAGATGCTCTTGAATCTAATAATGCTAAGGTTCTCAGTTTCTGAGGGCCAATAAGCAAAGGGATTATAAAGCAAAGGGCAGGTTGAGCGGAAAGAAAGGAACCTGGTTGTTGTTGTGATATTTCACTATCCAGCCGCACGGTTCCTATTGTGGCTGGGCATCCCTTGTTGTAGTGACGGGATCTTTGTTGTAGCCCATCAAACCTTGTCGTGTTTTCCAAATGCTTCCGCAAATGCCTCCAAAAAGGTTTCAAAGTTGTTTAGTATCGATAATCGCTTCTCAAACAAAGGAGCAAACCATGATAGAGCTTGCCTTGTAAGTAAGGTTCCAATAAGCCCAACACGTGACTCTTCCGTTGGATAGCGTTTGGGCTGTAAAATTTTTATCAACCTGATTTGATTGACGAATCCTCGAAACTTGGAATGCGTACCATTGAACTTGTCCAGAAGGCTAACTCGGGGCTCCTTATGTTGTAGAACTAGCGGTGCTTGTCGAACTTGAGGCAAAGTTGCTTCTCAAAGTGTAGAAGTTTGAGGCTGGTGCAACCTAGATTGTGCCATCCTAGATGCTCCATCATTATGAAGCCTTGCCATGACTCGTTCAATCTCTACAGTTCTTTGTGATAATGTAGTGAGGGCATTTATGATAGCATCCAACTTGGACTCCGAATTTTCCGTCATACTAATGTCTTGGCCTCCGGCCATTCTAAGAGAAGGACAGAAATGACTCTACAAGAAGACAATATTGGTTTAGAGGAGGGTACTCCGCAACCTCTAAAATACCTTAAGAGCTTCAAGAAAAGGGGTAATCCACTCTCTCTAAGAAGAATAAGACTCCAATATTGTAACAAAAGAAGTATCAGTTTAGAAGAGGGTAATCTGCAACCTCTAAAATGCTACTACACTTCCAAGCAGAGGGGTAATCCGCATTCTAACGAGGAAGAAACTAACTCTGATATCTGAGGTGAGTGAAGTCATGACAAACTCTCACGGACACAGAAATACAGACTCGAGATCTAATAAAAAGTTCAAGAAGAACTGGCAAGAACTAGATTAATCAGATGAATACAAGAACAACACCAGAGAGGTGAGCTAGAGCTCCAAGACATGTGTTGTCAAGACTGAAGAACTCTTCAGCCTTGATTCCAATATATAATCCTATTTAGAAAGCTTCTCAAGCAACTTCTACTAATTAGGAAGCTTCTAGAAGGTTCCAGAGACTTGCTTCTAGAAGGTTCTAGAAACTTATCTCTAGAAGGTTCTAAGGACTATGTCCCTAACATCTTCTACCAACTAAGAAGCTTCTAGAAGGTTCTAGAAACTTGTCTCTAGAAGGTTCTAGAAACTTGTCTCTAAAAGGTTCTAAGGACTATGTCCCTAACATAAACAAGCAAATAACACCAAAGAAATTTAACAAAATAAATCATTCTCAAAGCTTCACTTTCAATTGTTGTATAATTTTGTTTGGTTGCAACTAATTGCCGTCTAGTATAATATATTAGATGATGCAAACACTTTTCATCTTTTTGACTCAACATGGATCCAATAGCAATATTGGATGTATCAACGTTGTCTTATTACGTGCTTTCCTGCTCGAGAATGCGCCGGACGTCTGGCTGTAGAAGGTAGTATGGAGATTTGCCAATAGTCAAGCAGTCTATCAAATTTTGACTGCTGGAATATAAACGATTGTAAGAATACACCGTAAATCTATACGGATGCCCTTCGACTGCTTGTCGAAGTCCTTTTTACCCCAGCAGGTAGGTCTCTAGACGTTACAGAGAACCCCGAACAACCCAATCTGCTAATCTCCGATACTGCTTTGTACTTATGATCTTGTACCCACTGACTGTCTTGTTAGATTAACCCAATAAATTTCATTCACCCCACGTACTCAATCCTATAGACACCTTTTTAATCCTTCAATCACAGACGTAACTCGATTTTACAAAATAATCAAGAGTAATCAAACCCACTTCATTAAAAATCTCGATTCACCATTACAACACTGACTTCAGCAACGATTGCCTTTGTCTTCCCAAAACTCTATGAAGAAGAAAAATCCAATTCTTTGTCTTTTCTTCTCCGACTCCGAAGCATGAAGCTCCTCTCCAATCCCCTTTGATCTTCCAAAAACCTCCCATGAAACCGAACTAGTAACCTTGCCAAGAGCTTGAAGCTAGCTCTTCCCTGATCCCCCAAAAAAAACCCCCCCCCCCTCTCTGATCTGAAAAATAAAACCCTCCTAAAAACTTATTCCCCCCTTAATCTTATCCTCTGAATTTCTTTAATCTTCCGTCTTGGATCCAGAATTGGCTCCCACAGTCAGAGCTTAGATCCGAAATTGGCTCTCGCCATCAAAGCTTTCTCCTCCGTTTTTACCTTTAAGAGATCCATTTATCGAAAACAACGTTCCCTGAAACAGAGAATAGGACAGCCTGAAACAGAATCGAACCCCGTAATCTGGACAACATTGAGTGGCTCGACCAATTCAGGACTCATATTGGATAAGAGTCTAGTAGTAAGACCAGGATTTTCCCGTAATCAGACTGCATTGGGTTGCCCGACCAATGCAGGTCTCATATTGGGTAAGATGCCCGTAGTAACCTGGATGTTCCCGTAATTACTCTGCATTGGGTTGCACGACCATTACAGGTCTCATATTGAGTAAGAGGATCCGGATTGGATTCTCGAAATGAGACTGTATTGGGTCGCCCGACCAATTCAAGTCTCATATTGGATAAGAGGACCCGGATTGGATTCTCGAAATTAGATCCAATTGGCTCTTCGAACCAGGTTCACCCGTCGCGTGAATTGGTCCTTTCCCTTCCTGCTGACTCCCGCTATTGGAATCGAATGGAGCATTTCAGTATGCCCTGGCTGACTGTAACGGGGTGACCGAACCTGGCCACTCAGTATTTGCACTGGAGTTGGTCGTTGCTCCCAATATTCGAGGTAACTGATCATTAATAAAATTCCCCTTTCTTTTTATTTTCATTGTATACTCGTGTTACAACACGACATCCACCCCCTCTGAACCTATGCATCCTCCGATATGCACCAATTTATCCAATTGTTGTTTGATTCAGAATATATCCTCTATGTCTTTGTCCTGTTCGTCTTCGTCACCTTCATTATCCAAATCACTTTCATCTTCTTGCTGTTGAATTTCTATACCTTCATTATGGTCTTCCATATTCATCTCTGTGTGTCTTCGTTTAAATATTTTTACTCGTTTCCCTGCAATTGGTATTTTCAATTTTGTACCATCTAACTCCCGTAACGAGTAAGTTGCATTATCATGAACTGTTGTTACCACATATGGCCGAAACCAACGTTTTGAAAATTTTCGCAAAGTACTATGTTGATTATCCAGACTATTGTCATAAACAAGTATCCAGTCACCTTCCTCGATTGCTTTTGGTCTCAATCGATGTTGTTTATCGAATCGCACCTTGTTTTGTAACCTTGCTCTTTTTAACCTTTTCAATGCTATCTGGACATCTTCCGTTCTTTGCTCCAATTGTCGAATCCTAATAGCCAGAAGTTCTTCTCTTATCAATCCATCTTTCCATGGTAGCATACTCCAGGTAAGTATCTTTTCTTCAATCGGCATAATTGGTTTTTGACCTGTCATAAGTTCTACTAGCATATATCTTGTCACCAAACTATGTGTTGTTCGATCAGCTCATAATGCAAATGACAAAAGCCGTGGCCACTCTTTAACTTTCCCATTACAAGCTTTAACTAATGCTTTCACAATAGGTGGGTGACCGCGTTTGCTTTTTGCATTCTCTTCTGGATTATAAGTAGTAGTCAGTGATAGTTTAACTCCACATCTTTCAAAGAACTTACGAGCTTCTTGTGCATTTAATTCTCCACAATCTGCAGTGATTTTTCCTACGCATCCGTAGCGGCAAATGACATCTTCAAGCAAAAACCTACAAATCCCTTCTGTAGATTTTGTCCTCAATGCTCTTCTTTCTACTTGATTTGATAAATCTTCACGAGCTAAAATCAAATATCTCATCTGCCATAACCCAATCGGCATAATAACCAAATCAACAACCCATTTAAAATAAATAGCCAGAGGATACGTAGGATGAAGACCATCTCGATGTCGGATATTAGAATACGATTGACAGATTTCACATGACTCTATAAATGAGAGCACATCTCGATACATATTTTTCCACCAATATCGTTCCTTGAGTTTAGCAAAAGTAGCCCAGATTCCTCTATGCCCTGCCCATAAACTATCATGGAACTCCTTTAATAATTTTAGTTTTTCATCCTTTTTGCCTATCACTCGTTGTGGCATCCCAATTCCTTTCTTCGGTCTGTTCCATAAGAATCCATCTCGAAGTAAAAATCCATATGCTTTTTTTTCTTATTTGTTTGAATTTTTCTATAGACCAATTCCCCTGCTTAGTCAAGGTATTCAAGTAATGACCAATATCCAATAATTCTCCTTCATAAGATTCTTCAAGAAATAGCTTGTCTTCTTTGTTGAGATTTGATATTGAATAGAATTTCAATCCGACGTCATCAATATCTTCAACCATTTCATCCTCCCTC
This sequence comes from Physcomitrium patens, assembly GCF_059467195.1. Taxonomy (NCBI): domain Eukaryota; kingdom Viridiplantae; phylum Streptophyta; class Bryopsida; order Funariales; family Funariaceae; genus Physcomitrium; species Physcomitrium patens. Next base: position 11,688,521 of record NC_143430.1, on the reverse strand, counting down.
TCATATTTTGTTCGAGATAGCATGTCTACTATTAAATTGTCCTTCCCACTAACATGCTTAAATTTTGGATTTAGTGACTTAATATAAGCAATCCATCTCAACATTGCAATATCTGGCGTTGAATAGTTAATAATCATTCCAAGCAATGGCAAGCAATCTGTTTCAATTACTACTACTCCCCCAATCAAATAGTCCTTTTCAGCTTTCATAGCCGAAACGACTCCCCAAAGTTCTCTTTTGACTTGCGAATATGCATGCTGACGAATACTTAAAACTTTAGCCTCAAATCAAACTGCAAATCTACTGCCAATTGAATCATCTTGACCCACAGCCCATCCAATGGCAATTGGACTAGTGTCCACAGTAAGAATCACTAGTTTATTGCACTTATAATCAACCTTCCTCAATATTGGAGGTGACATCAATAATTTCTTCAAGCTTTGCATTGTCTGAATATGCCTTTCTTCCCATTTAAATCGGTAACCCTTGCGTAACAGTTCATATAATGGATCCGCTACGTCAGCATAATGAGGGATCCAGATTCGATAAAATACACATGCACCTAAAAACCTGTGAACCTCTGTTAAAGAATCACAATCCTCTTTCAACCTTCCAATTGCATCAACTTTAGTCGGATCTGGTTTTCTTCCGTAAGATCCACATAAATGTCCAACAATTACAACCTCTCGTACTCCAAATACGGACTTCATACCCGATAATGTAAGATGAACTTCTCCAAGCCGAGTTAAAATCTTTTCACAATCTTGTATATGATCAACAACATATCTGCGACACCCCTTCGTATCTAAAGTTTCATCCTTGTCTCCTTCTCTGCACCCTTTTATAGGAACATCATCCAAAAAAGGCATAGTCTTTTTCGGAATAAAATCTCTCAATACCTTATTCATCCCATTCATCATATGCGCAATTGAGTAGGTCGCGCCTTGAGAAAGAGTGCACATTCTAACCAATCCAAGTGGTGTCTTCATTATTGTCATATCTCTACTTCCTTCGGCAAGTTGAAATTGATCATAACCTGAATATAAATCACCCATTGAATAGATCGCCCTTCCAGCAAATGCCTCAGCAAATTCATCCACAATAGGCCCAATTCCTACATTCCTGCATTCCTGACAGTTACTGCATTCACCAGTTGCATATCTTGAATAAACCGTAGTGACCCATTCTTCTTAGGTACCGTAAACCATCGACTAGAATACGGCGCAAATGAGGGTTTGAATATTTTCATTTTTATCTTTTTTCTTAATAGCTCAATCAATTTAGGTAAATGTGCCCTCGCTACTGGAATCGGTCTTAGATTCCAAGGTACATGCGGTACAATGAAAATAACCATAGGTGTTACAATATTTGAATCCACACACCCAATTTCATGAGATTCGAAGGCAAACGATCTACCTTGTTTAGCCAACATCTTTTTGAAGCAAGTAATTTCCTCCGGCAATAAAAAACCATCAAAACCAATCTTCAATTCTTCAAAAGTCTCTTTAATAAACTGATGTCCAATACTCATTGGATCTCTTAAACTTGCTTCTTTTGATGCTTCTTCCATTTGTTCTTTAGAATCCTCTGGTAATGGTCCGATAACAGGCTTTACCTTCTTATCTGCCGTTTTATATCTCGTCTCTACTGTGACTTCTGGTGCTTGAAAAGATTCAAGCATGGTATAAACCTCTCTCGAATGAATCTCAACAATCTTATCATTATCCCCTTACCCAATAGATGTAATCAATTTCAATGAATCTTCCAGTCTATTTTCTTCATAAACATCCAAAATCCTCTCATCATCTTGCAATGTACCTATCTTGCGTAACTGTCCTTCAATATCATATAATCTTTTTCTTTCTTTTCTTTTAAAATCATCAACTTTCTTATACATAATATTTCCATTCTCCAATATACCAATAAAACTCGCATCAAAGGCACCTTCATCTCGCGAGAGTACCTCCTCTTTTGTACCTCCATAATCTCGCTTTACAGTGGTACCTCCCCAAAATCCTTAAATCCTTCAACAATCTTTGGCAATGGTTTCTCCTTCAGCCTATCTCGATTCCGTTCATGGTTAGGAGGTACTGTTAGAAATTGTATAGCTTTCCTCCCATCCTCGCTACGTACCCTTGCATAAGTGGAACCATCGTCAAGTACTTTTGTTTCCATCCGTGTTGCCGTGATATAAGGTTGTCCTAAAATCAACGGATAAGACGTTGTATCTTGAACGAAGAAATGTTGCTCCGTCGCAACATCTCCAATCCGAATTTTGACATCTGGACAAGCTCCATATAATTCGCCCCGTGTGTTATTAGCCGCTCGAATTGCCCATCCATGTTCCATATCAATTGGCCATTTTTGCTTTTTATAAAGATCTTTAGACATGAGATTTATTTCAGAACCATGGTCGACCAAAGCAATATTGATTCTTCTATATCTCCTACTTTCACCAATACCTCAGTAGTTGCTCTTGCCCAATGCTTTCGAGTATAATGGCTCAAAGTTCCCATTTCCTTGTCACTAGAATCTTTGAAACGTACTCGTTGATTATACCCATTCTTTTCATTTGTTGGTTGCTTGTAACCAATATCAACCTCTTCTTCATCTTTATATATTCTTGCATCAATAGCATGACTCATTCCAGTTTCGTCCATTAATTGCCTCTTTCGCTTAATGCTGTTAATGATGACATCATGAAACTCTTTCTTTGCAATTCTCAAGACTTCTTTCAAAGTGAATTCCACCTTAGCGTTTAATATACGTTCTTCCAGCACCCCTTTCAAATTTGTTGCCGCTTCAATGTCAGAAAGTAGCTTATAAGCAATTGATTTGTCTTTATCTTTTGTTTTTTCTCCTAGTGATGCTGAGATATCCTTTACAGGCAATTCTTGTGAAGTTGCCTCCCGAGCCTTGTCTCCTCGAGTTTGCCTCTTAAAAGAATTTCCTTCTCTAGTATCATCAAAATTTCCTCGTCTTTTTTCTTCCATCAAAGCTTCATGTTGGCTCTTAGCAATATATGCATGAACTGAAAGAGATTCAACAGGATCTTCCCAACTTGTCTACCTCGTATTGTAGCTGCAGTCCTCAATAACGCTTTTCGAGGTAATTTCCCTTCTTGCATTGTAGAAACGGCACAAGCCCAAAATCCACTAGTTTTCGTACTTCCACCAATTTCATCATCTACTCTAGCACCATAACTTGCACTTTCTCGTGCTACTGTTTCATGCTCCTTTAAGTAATCTTGAACCAATGCTCTCATTCCTCCCTTGCCAAAATTGGTTTGAAGAAGATCCTCCCTATCTTTCAATGCTATCTTCCCATCTTTCCAGCAAATAATTCCCTGTCATATCATATTATTAAATTCATTGCAATCTTTTCTAGTGTGTGAAGCATCATCACACCAAATGCATCTTTGTACGTATCCTTGTTTTGAAACATTCTTCGAATTGTTTGTAGAAGTATTCTCTTCAAGTCTTGCCAATTTGATTTGAAGATCTCGCATTCCTCGTATAATTTCTTCCATTCCCATATCTGCTTTCTTTGATAAGGATGTCGAAGGTTGAACTGTAGGCATTGTTGGTGGTGTTGTACGTACTGGAGCTTTGGGTGCTTGTACCGTTTTCAGAATATTGCTTCTATCCTTTCTCCTTTCTCTTTTTGTAAGCAAACCCACCGCATCTTCAACGTTCTTCCACTTTATTGTCAATCCTTCATCTTCTTCTTTGTCTTCAAGAAGAAGTTCTAATTTTCCTTGCAATTCTCCATCAGCAGCTTGAAGAAATAGATCAATTTTATTCGGCTCCAATGTCAATTTTTCTACCTTCGATAATTGAGAGTACTGCCTCTCAAATTCCCTTAGTAGCTTTGTTGCTTGCAAATTCTTATTGGGCCTTTTAATCCATTCTTGAAACAGCTTCTTAGTAATGCGATCAACATCTTTCAAGAAATATTCGTCTTTCAATGCATGTAAAAAAAACCTCCCATGAATTCCCATAACGATCCGTAATCGATGTAATGTGATCTCTTATCTCCGGTATTGTGGCAAGTCCAAATAATTCAACCATTTTCTTCTCAGAAATCTGATTTAATTCCATTTCACGAACATAACATCTTAAATACCTTGAAATATTCCTCCCATCAAATTGATCAATTTTATTGACCACTGCTTGCAATGCTTTGGTTGCCAAAGCTTCCTTTTGATCATTGCTTTGCTGTTGCTGCATTGATAATGAGAAGGCTTGAAACATACTAGCAATAGATGGATCCATGTGCATACCTTGTCCTTTAGAAGACTCCCCACCACAAACTCCTCCCAAAAATCCTTCAAAATTTTTATTTTCGTTTTCCAAAAAATAAAGATAAAATCAATTGAAATCCAATACCTTCCACCTCAAGCTTTCATGTCGGGTTCACCACTTTTATCGTATTATGTACTTTCCTGCTCGAGAACGCATCGAGCGTCTGGCTGTAGAAGGTAGTATGGAGATTCGCCAATAGTCAAGCAGTCTATCAGTTTTTGACTGTTGGAATATAAACGACTGCAAGAATACATCGTAAATCTATACGAATACCCTTCGACTGCTTGTCGAAGTCCTTTTTGCCCCAGCCGGTAGGTTTCTAGACGTTACAGAGAACCCCGAACAACCCAATCTGCTAATCTCCGATACCGCTTTGTACTTATGATCTTGTATCCACTGACTGTCTTGTTAGATTAATCCAATTCTCTGTCTTTTCTATAGGATTGAGTATGTGGAGTGAATGAAAAATCCAATTCTCTGTCTTTTCTTCTCCGACCCTGAAGCATGAAGCTCCTCTCCAATCCCCTTTGATCTTCCAAAAACCTCCCATGAAACCAAACTAGAAACCTTGCCAAGAGCTTGAAGCTAGCTCTTCCCTCATCCCCAAAAAAAAACCCCCCCCTCTCTGATCTGAAAAAAAAAAACCCTCCTAAAAACTTATTCCCCCCTTAATCTTATCCTCTGAATTTCTTTAATCTTCCGTCTTGGATCCGGAATTGGCTCCCACAGTCAGAGCTTAGATCCGAAATTGGCTCTTGCCATCAAAGCTTTCTCCTCTGTTTTTACCTTTAAGAGATCCATTTATCGAAAACAACGTTCCCTGAAACAGAGAATAGGACAGCCTGAAACAGAATCGAACCCCGTAATCTGGACAACATTGAGTGGCTCGACCAATTCAGGACTCATATTGGATAAGAGTCTAGTAGTAAGACCAGGATTTTCCCGTAATCAGACTGCATTGGGTTGCCCGACCAATGCAGGTCTCATATTGGGTAAGATGCCCGTAGTAACCTGGATGTTCCCGTAATTACTCTGCATTGGGTTGCACGACCATTACAAGTCTCATATTGAGTAAGAGGATCCGGATTGGATTCTCGAAATGAGACTGCATTGGGTCGCCCGACCAATTCAGGTCTCATATTGGATAAGAGGACCCAGATTGGATTCTCGAAATTAGATCCAATTGGCTCTTCGAACCAGGCTCACCCGTCGCGTGAATTGGTCCTTTCCCTTCCTGCTGACTCCCGTTATTGGAATCGAACGGAGCATTTCAGTATGCCCCGGCTGACTGTAACGGGGTGACCGAACCTGGCCACTCAGTATTTGCACTGGAGTTGGTCGTTGCCCCCAATATTCGAGGTAACTGATCATTAATAAAATTTCCCTTTCTTTTTATTTTCACTGTATACTCGTGTTACAACACGACAACGTAAACATTAAATAGTTTTGTCCAACAAAGTATAATCAATATTAGTATAGACACCAATTTTTGTTTCAATTCTTTGAATGCAATTGTATATTCTTTAGTTCAAATTGGACTAGACAAATCTGTTGTGGATTTTTTTAAGAGATTAGTTAAAAGTTGATATATAACTATAAATGAATGAATAAATCATCGATAATAACTGACATGGCTGGCAAAACTACAAATATCCAATACCATTTTTGGCTTTGATAAAGCCAATATTTGAGTAATTTTATCTAAATCAGTACCAATACCAGCCAGAGAGACAATGTGTCCTAATAATTTACTAGATTGTTGTCGAGGTAGAGAGAGTTTGCTTCAAGAAAGTACTTGGCTTCTGGCTGTGATTAAATGCTCAATCAAGTCTAAGTTATAAAAGTATCAAGTTTATATATATAATATGTTCCCTTTTAGGGCAATTACATCAAAATATTAGCCCAAGTACTAAGAAAACATCCAAATGTATGATAAAGTATCTTAAAATGTTATATATCCTCATTAGAAATGTTTCCTGAACTTCAACAGATCATATCTCACAATCGGACCATCCAAAAAATCCTAAATTTTATATGAAGTATTGATATACTTTCAAAAACTATCACAAAAAAATTCAACTACAAATTCGTTATGGATCTTGAGATATCACCAAAATCCTAATAGTAGCTTTAAACCCTAGCTTACATACACCTGCTTGCTAATTTCTTCATATCTCACAAAATAAGTACTCAAATACCATGAAACTTTGATCTATAGCTTCTTAACTTAATAATACATATTTATGGAAATTTTGAGCCAAAAATTCATCTATAAACTCAAGATATGGCTCCAACCATTACTATCAACAAAATGATTCACTTACTGCCTTTGAATTTTATGTGTTGTCTTCAATTCCCTTTAATTCCTTTATCTACACTTGAAATTCATCAAAAAATATATGTAAAATATAGCCAAGAAAGTGTTCTCTCCAACTTCAGTCGTCGATCTTTCATTTCTCTCTGTACGCATATGTTATGCTTCAAAGAGTGACAATAGGTACAAATTCGACACCTCAAATTTGAACACCTATATCTCCTTCACAAAAACTTAAAATCACACAAACTCTTCACCCAAATTATATCCAAAACCGTGAACTTGTTGACGTTAGCCTTTAAAGCTCGAATGCTCTCAAAAAATAAACTCTAATCCCTAATAAGGCCTCATGCAGCCTCCTTGAAGCCCATTGGACATGGCCTTTGACCAATAGGAATGAAGTTTCTCATTCCTTGCCTTCATCCAACCATGCCTTGCTTTCATCCCTCCTAATAAGCCTCCTATTAGTTAAGGATTTCTTCTTTAGGCTCTAATCTCCTCTCAAGGCTTCATACTAATATTTAGGTTGTATAATTTTTTTGAAACGCTATAATTATTAACATAAAACTCAAAATAAAGTTTCTTAAATCCACTCTTTTTAAATTAATGTATTAACATACACCAAGTCTTATGAACATATTATATGTTCTAACTAATTTTTACATATTATAAGCAATTATAGTACGATACCATACTCCAAATTGGTAATTCTCTAAATTCAAAGAAATCCCATAATAATCACAGAAATCTAAATACTTACCAAGTCATTCCAAATGATTGGCTTTTGTAATAAATGTATAAAAATTATCTAAAAATATCTCCATCAAATGTTATAAATGATCTTGAAAAGCTTGTATCATTACCTTCTCAAATGTGGCTGGGATATTACATATCTCAAACGGCATAATTTTATAAGCAAAGGTCTCCCAGTCCATAATAAAAGTAGTCTTTAACTGGTCTTCTTCTACAATTTTAACTTGATTGTAACTTGAACATCCATCCAAAAAAAAAAAACATTCATACTCGACTTTCACATCCATGATACTATCCGTAAAAGATAACAAAAAATAATCCTTCTTGATAGCCATGTTTAATTTATAAAAATCTTGTCAAGTTTGAATTTTCTCATTCTTTTTTGGTACCATTACAATTGGTGAAATCCATTCACTATACGAAATTGGATAAATAAAATCTACATCAAGAAGTTTATTCAATTCCTCTTTTACCATAATATCGAGTTGAAAAACTAGAAGGCTTTCTTTCTAAATCATAAATCTTCTTTTGCATAGTCCTTCTTATATAGATTTGAAAGGCATTCCTGCTGAAGTTTGTGAGCATTGAATTATTTTAGAGAATGCTACACAAATTCATCAAAGATAATATCCAATCAGCAATAGTATGATCAAAGTTTGTTGTATCTTTAAGATAAATTAAATATTCTACGAGTCTTCTACATTAATATAATATGCCTTATTTCTATACATGAAGTGGATTATCACCAACTTGCATTGCATTGATAACTTCATCATATTTTGCATTAGATTGATCCTCATTGTCAAATGTTGCCTCTGAACTCAAAATTTGAGATTTTCCATGATATTGAACTGGATACAATTGTAACACAATCTTGTCATTTTTTATTTTTTTTATTTTTTTATTTTTTTTTCTAATAGTCAATATTCTACAGTCCCAATTATTCCTAACTTTGGCTTAATATAGCCACGGTTGATCCAATAAGATTGGATAGGATAATAAAAAAATTTGTAATTGAAAAATAATACAATCAATCTTATATATCATTTCAACAATTATAATGTCAATACTACATAAGATATCTATTTGTTTCACCTGACTATGATCTGTCATTTTCAATATCAATGTTATGGATAATATTTGTTTTAATTCTATGTCCTCCATTGTATTGGCATTCATTAGATTCACATTAGAGCCACCATCCACTTGAACTTCCAAAATAAGAATACCATTGATGGATACATCAATAGTTGGTGCTCCCAGATCTGAATTTAAACTAATCTCATAAATTTTTCTAATACAGGACCTATGTCTCATTAATCGGGAATTCAATGTAGAATGACATTCTAGGTCTACCACCAAAAGTTACTTCATTATAATAGAGGGCTGAATTGCATCCAAATCTTTCAAAATATCATACGGTTCTATATTGGTAGTAATTCCCAGGGCCTTCTTTTTTTTATGGATTTCAACTTAACTCCTTGAGATAATTTATCTTTCTTTATGAAATTTGGATGTAGAATAGCTAAATGAATTTTTTTAGAATGTTTGTCCATGAAATGATCCTTTAATGTATAAGATGCTTCCTAGAACTTCCTAGATAATAGTATTAGTTTAGGTTGAACCAATACTTTGATACTAAAAATATCATTAGGTTGTGCAGATGGACTAGGTTCTATTGTTGATAAGATTTTCAATACAAGTATTGGATTTGGAATTTCCATAATTGATATGAAGTGGTTCTTTGCAACTGATTCATCTAATTATTAAATTGGATCTTTTTCTTTTTATTGATCCCGTGTAAGCACTGCATTAATCACTTTAATTTGATGTAGTGGAGATTCTTGTTGAATAGAAGCTTTATCATCTGACTACTTGCTCGACTGTATGTGCTAATCCTGGTTATTGAAATTAAATTGACCATTACATTACTAGTAAGTATGTCAAGACTGCTTACAATTTCCACATATTGGAGCTCTTGGATTGGGACATTCATGAGCACAATGTCCTATCTGCCTACAATGATAACATCAAAGTGAACCTCTTCCAACTCCATCAGGAATATTGGATGTTTCTACTCATATATATTGGCTGGGCTTATTCCAAATTGAATGAGTATATGATCCTGACTGTCTAGTTGATACTGCAAAATCTGAAATTGATTTTTCAATGGGTGAATATTGAAAATATCCTTACTAATTTTGCTCAATACATTGAGAATTGGGTCCACATTCTTGGTTATATATAAAATTTTCAAAATTAGAAAAAAATTTATTTTACTTATTTAAATGATTTCCGCTCTAGCCAAACTTATTTCTTCTTTAGACTTGATTAACATCCCATGAAGTTGATTGAATCATAGTTTGATTACCGAACTGTTGTTGTTTTTGTAAATTCCAACAAATGGTAATGGCATGCTTATCCGTTGTCGTGTTGTAGTTTGGCTACTATATGAAAATAATGTAATTATGTACTTAATATATAATTTATTAAGTAACATGGTGAAAGCCATGTTAGTAGATTTTAGTTGGTTGTAGAATATAATTTGATTATTACTTTGAGAAGAGGTTATTTAAAAAGATTACTATAGAATTTGTATAACTTTAATTTCTTTTTGATAGTGGCTTTTAAGATTGGTTTTGATTGATAGTAACTTCTAAATATTTAGAGTCACCTTTGTTAGACATTGATGACATTTGAAAACTTATTTTGGTTCTTTTATTTGGTGTTTAGAGCATAAATTATGTAAATCTTATAAAAAAAAGGATTGAAGAAGGATTTTGGTAGCAAAGGGAGTAATTAGGGCACCAATATAGATGAATGGAGATGAAAAATAAAAAATCTCCATTCCTATTGGTCAAAAATCATGACCAATGGGCTTTGAGGAGGCTGCCCGAGGCCATATTAGGGATTAGAGTTAGTTTCTCGATCCATTCGAACATTGAAGGCTAGGGTCAGAAGGTTTAGGTTTTTGGTTAAGGTTTTGATGCACGTTTTGTGTCATTTGGGGTTTTTATGAAGAAGTTATAGGCGCTCAAAGTTAAGGTGTTAGTTTTGGACCTACTGTCACTCTTTTGGGCATAACGCACGCATACGGATGGCAATTGAGGATCGGCGACTGCGACTGGAGAGAGCACTTTTGCGGCTATACTTTTCGCATATTGCTTACTGGATTCTAATTTGGAATGAAGGAGTTATTGGATTTTGAAGTTAGAACATGCAATCTAAGGGTAGTAAGTAAACCGATTTACTAGTGTTTATCTCTTGACCTATATCTTGAACAATTTGAAAAGGTTTTGGCTCAAAATTTCAAAAGATGTGTAATTTCATGTTAATAAACTTTGTGCATAAGTTTTATGACATTTGGAGTTCGGGTTTTTGAGATATAAGGAAAATAGTTTTTCAGGTGCTTGTAAATTAGGGTTTGGAGTGTCTACTAGGATTTCTTAGAAGCCAAAAGTTTGGGAGTGAATTTGCGGTTGGTTTTTTTTGTGGTAAAATTTAAGGATAAATTCTATCTATCTTATAAATTTGAAACAAACTAAACGGTTAGATCAATAGTTATGATTTTCTAAAGTTCGGGGTGAGAAAACCCCTTCGTGGGAAAAATATGTTTTGAAGGGATTTTGTTATATTTGGAGTTTTCTACAAAAATAAAGGAGTTTTGGAAGCTAAGAAAAGAATCATATAAAGGTTTAAGGTACACTCTCTACAGCTAGATACCCAATGTATTCCCAGATAGCAAATCATGCCATATGACATCGTACAAAAAATACATTGCACAATCATTTGGAGTAGTGAATAACATTCTGTTACCATATGGCCTTATCCTTTACAATCACTACAACAAATATTGGAGTGGATATTGGTCAATTTATTCCTCTTTTCCTTATCTTTTGTCAAATTAATAGCCAATTTATCCATCTTCTTTGTCAAGGTTAAGAACAAGGCATCATTTGGATCCTTAAAAATTATTTCATTAGGTAACTCTTTTGTAAGTAATAGTTTTTGATATGGGAGGTATGACAAATACAAAACTATTGTTGTTGGTGGTACAGCTTGTAATGGGACAACATTAACTATTCCCTATGGATTAGTACTAAGATTTGCATTGTAATCAATCATTCTTAGATAGCTATTTACTACTTCATTCTAAGATAGCATTTCATGACTTCCCTCAGATAGAATCATTGTGGCTCATATGATTAGGAATTGATCATAATGACATTCTTTCCATACTTTAGCTTGATCAAGTGAGGATGCAAGAATGGCCGATTGAGCCTCCCATACAAACATCTTCAATTTTGGTCGATATAATCCGTTAACCAATATAGACAAAACAAACAAATCTTGCATTTGGTTATTTAGCTAGTTATGAAGGATATTTGCTACTTGGCCATAATATGACTGCATTGCTTCTCTTAATAATATTCTACTATTCATTAATCTTTCTTTGAGTCATTTTTCAAATCTAATTGGTTAAAAATGGATTAAAAAGTATTTTTCAATGTATCCTAATTAGAAAATTGGTCCACAGATTGGCAATTACATCATTCAAATGTTGAGTCTTTTAAGGTCATTGGCATCCATCTCAACCAAATATCTTCAATTCTACCATTATTGGCTACACATGCAGTCAAAAACTGAGATAAATGTTGATTTGGATCTATACTTGGCAAACCTCTAAAAGTAGATAATGGAACTACAGTAGTTGTGCAATTGCCTACTGCACTCATTTGAACTGTAATTAGAACTGTTCAACTCCTCGTCGCCATTGAAGATGACAATTTTCTACTTAATTACTTATTAAAATAAATACAATCTTTTCTAATTATTCTTTTTAGACTTTCCAAGCTCTTCAATTTTCTATTATTATCCATAAATAATTTTATTGATTGAATTGAAGATAAAAACAATGGATTTTAAAATACTCTAAATTAGCCCTTATTTGTAAGCAATTTATGCCATTCTAAAGAATCAGTCTTGTTAGAATTAGCTGTACTTGCTATTCAAAAAGTATCCAATAGAATATCCAATTCTTTTATGCCTCCTTTACTTTTAGTTAATGGGCTCAAGAAATATATTAGATTATTGATAGAATTTTCTGCAAGTGCTGTTAGTAATTTTTTTAACGGTATATATGACTAAAATATTAACGATCTATCAAGTTCTTGGTATGCTTGGATATGTTGACAAGTATGCAACCATGATTTAATCCAACTCTATCAATGCTTCTTTTTTAGATTATGTTCTTCCTTGTCTCACAATAAATTTCTTACTTATGCTCTCTCCTCTCTTCCTTTCAACTGGTGTATTTTTCTTAGTGAGATGTTTTCATTTTTATTAACTATAAACTTTCATCATTTAATATTGAAATTGCTTTTTATCTCCAATCTAAATACACATTTGGCTTCATTTTTGAATTAGTATCAATTTTGTAACTTCTTTATGCAACACCCACAACCACATATTTAGTAGTTAATTCCTAATGCTCAATACTATTGTCAATTTTTTGGCAATGATGCCAAAAATGTGACTATCATTTTATTTATTCTAGACTAATCTAATCAAAATAAACTTATTTAGGTAGATTTGAACATAGAAAAAGACTATCTACATGAGTTTTCACATTAGGATTACACAATTAATTGTCACTTGATCAACTAAAACACCCAAGAAAGCTACAATATCTTCCATATTCTATCAAATAAAATATTGCAATCAATAATTCTATCTTATATATTCATTGTCTCCTCTTCTCTCCACACTTATGACAATAATAGATAATATTGTACTATCATAAAAGACTGTATAAAACATTCCATAATCACTAGAATTTTCCAAAACTAACTGTCATTCTTAGTAATTTGCTTTACACAATTCCAGACTCCATAGACTTCTTCTTGGCACACTCTCAACTCTTAAAAATCAATGTATTATAATTCTCCTAGTGATATCCATACTTCATAAACATCTTCAATTATTGATTTTCCAATCTTTCACTTATAATTCAGCACTTAATAAATTTAATTTCTCATTTGATATCATATAAATCTAATCTTTTTTTTATTCCAAAATTTTACTTCACATTATTCAACTTTTATCCATTATTCTTCTTTTACAAAAAAAACAAAGAAACAAAGAAGTAGTACCAAGTTTACCCTCAATCATGACTATCACAGTTTTGCCCCTTCTACTTCTTCTTCAAACTACTTATGTTTTCTTTGAAATGCAAGCTACTACATAACTAATGATAACTACTTTTATTAACTACATCATCCATCTTACCTTCTAAACCATCCATTCATTAGTTTACTAGCTTTTCTTAATCCTACATACTATATATTATAAAACAAAAAAAATCCTACTCATTCTACAATTCTAAAACTTGAATGCTCTAGAAAGAGAAATCCTAATCTCTAATAAGGCCTCAAGCAGCCTCTTTAAAGTCCATTGGACATGACATTCGACCAATAGGAATGAAGATCTTCACCCCTTTCCTTCATCCAACCATACCTTACTTTCATCCTTTTCAATAAGCCTCTTAATAGTTTAGACTTTCATCTTTAGACTCCACCCTTCTCTTAAGTTTTATACTAAATATCTAAATCTTATATAATATAAACACTATAATAAAAATAGATAAACCTTCAAATAAATTTTCTTATATTAAATCTCTTTAAATTTACTTACTAATCACTTTAATATACATCAAGACTTATAAATATAATATATATTTTAATTGGTTTTTTACATAATATAAGCAACTGCAATATGACATCTACTTCCTCCAAACTTGTACATCCTCTGGTATGTGCCATGTTTTATTTTTCTTCATCTTCTTGGATTTTCTTTAAATTTTTCATATGTTCTTTTTCTTTATGTTCTTCATCCAAATATTGAAGTAAGAATTCTTCAAGGTCTTCTATTTGAAACTCCCTATTTCTTTTCTTAAAAGTTTTTATCCTCTTTTTGCTATTAGAATTCTAATGATAGCTCCATCTAATTCATGTAAGATATATGTTGTATTATCATGGACTATAACAACCACATATGATCCAAATCATTTTTTTATAAATTTCTTTATAGTACTATGTTGATATTGAAGATTTTTATTATAAACTAAAACCTAGTCTCTAATCTTTATAGACTTAGGCCTCAACCTATGAGTCTTATAAAACCTTTCTTTATTTTTCAATCTTGCTTCTTTTAATCTCTCAGCTGCAATTTGCACATCTTCAAGTAACCTACTTAACTATTGGATTCAAAATTCTAATAATCTTTTTTTATTAATGTCATCTTTTTAAGATAAAAACATCCATATAAGATAGGTTTTTTCAACTAGAATCATAGATTTTTGTCCTAACATTTATTTCATGGATATATAATCAATGACAGTATTGTGACTAGTTCTATCAGCCTAAAAAAAAAATGGAAGTAGTTTAGGCCATTGAATTGATCTACCCCTATATACCTTAATCAATGCATAAATAATAGGAAGATGATCCCTCTTACTCTTTCTATTGGCTTCAGGATTATAGGAAGTAGTCAACTTCAATTAAACTCCATATCTGTTGAAAAATTCTCTTGCTTTAACAACATCCAATTTTCTTCTATCTACTCTCAACCTTCTAATGCTACCATATCTATTGAAGATATCCTCCAGTATAAATTTGTATACTACTTCTGTAGTCTTGGCTCTAAAAGCCCTTCCTTCAATATAATTTGATAACTCCTCTTTTGCTAAAATCAAGTATTTCATATTCCAAAGTTATAATTACATAGCTACCAAATCAATTATCCATTGAAAATATATTGAAGGTAGATAAGTAGGATGTAATTCATCTTTGTATCTAACTTTAGATTGTTGTTGATACTTTGTGCATGAGTTCACAAAGTTTTCTATATCCTTGAATAAATCCTTCCACCAATATCTTTTCTTGAACTTGATATATGTGGTCCAAATTCCTCTATGTCTTGCCTAAAGTATATCATGATATTCTTTTAAAATCTTAAACTTAGTTTTAAGATCTCTTACTATCCTCCATAGGATTTTGTCACCTCTTTTTGGCCTCTTTTATAGAAATCTATTCCTAAGCATAGAAGCATAGGATTGATGTCTAATATCTTTGAAGGTTTTATCCATCCACTCTTCTAATTTTTTCATTGTACTTAAATAAATTCTAATATCCTTCAATTTGCCTTCATACAAATCTTTATAGAAATTTTGAATCTTATTACCAAAATCCATTCTACTAGTAGCAAATGAATTTTCATAACTCTTCTCTTCTTGATCTTTACCTCTTTCATGTGCCATCATCTCTTCTTTAATGGTATATCTAGCTTTAGAAAATATATCTGCCATCAAGTTTCCTTTACTATTAATATGTACTAAAATATAATTCAATGTTTTTTTGTAGGCTATCCATCTTAACATGGCAATATCTAGAATAGTACAGTTAATTATCATTCCAAGTATTGGCAAACAAACTTTTTCCAAAACCATACTTTCTCTAATCAAATAATTCTTCTTAGCCTTTAAAAGAGTGTTTGCTGTCTAAAACTCTCTTTTAAACTAGAGATAAGTCCTTTTTCGCTTCATAAGAACCTATGCCTCAAACCTTATAGCAAATCTTCTTTGTTCTACATCATCTTGTCCAATAGCCCATCCGATTGCTATGGAGCTTGTATCTACTATTACAAGCACTGGTCTTCTACATTGATAATCCACTTGTCTAAGCATAGGTGGTGAATTCAATATCTTTTTCAGATTTTTCATAGCTTCTTCTTCTTCTTTTTTTCAAACAAATCTCTTATCCTTCTTCAATAACTTATATAGTGGCTCACAGATATAGACAAAGTAGGGCACCTTAATGTAATAAAATACACATGCTCCTAAAAACCTTTTGGCTTCTGTAACATTTCTATAAGCATTCATCATAGATATAGCATCAATTTTATGAAGTTTTAGTTTCTTATCATATATGCCTCACATGTGTCCCACCACTAGAATCTCATCAACTCCAAAGCTTATTTTTTCTAAAGATAACGTGAGATTAATTAATTCCAATATCTCCAATATCTACGCCACAACTTCAATATACCTCTTAAAAAAAAAATTACAACCTTTAACCTCTATAATCTCATCTTAATATTTTTTTATCTCTTTTTATAAGTATATTATCCAAAAATAGAATGGTTTTTTTAAGTACAAATTCTTTCAATATTTGATTCATAGCATTTTGCATATGAGCCACTGAGTTAGTTGCACCTTGAGATAAGATATACATCCTTACTAAATCCAAAGGAATCTTCATGGTATTTAAATCTCTATTCTCTTTAGCCAATTAAAATTGGTTATATCTAGAATATAGGTCTTTAATAAAATAGATGGCATGACATGCAAATTGCTTAGCCACTTCATCTATTATAAGTTTTGATTCCATGTTTCGAATAATTACTCTATTTGCAAATTGTATATCCTGAATAAACCTTAATGCCCTTGTAGTTGTCATTTTACTTATTTTATAAATTTCTTTCAGAATAAACCTATAGAGGGAAATTTAAACACAAAAAAAGACTAATTTTATGAGCTTATACATTAGGGTCAAACAATTAATTGTATTTCGAACCACTAAAAATACCAAAGAATACTACAATGATTTTTTCTACTAACAGTATTCCTTCATCAGTTGCTAATAATAATGTACAATCTTGCTCTCTCAAAATACTCCTCAAAACATACAAATTCCATCCAACAATAGAAATAACAGTCTTCTATTCCAACCAATCTTGCTTCACATAATTTTTGTAATCATAAACTTCTTTTGTCAAAATACACACAACTCTCAATTAACAAAAATCATAATCTTCTATTTAGAATCAATCTTCCACAAAAGCTGATAACAAATTTTCAATATCTTTTCATAATAATTCAATCACATAGTATTCCAATTACATATTCAATATCTCATAAATCAATCTCTAATTTATTCCACAGATTCACTTTATAGTATTTAAAAACTATCTATTACTCTTCAATTACAAAGAAAACAAAGAGAACAAAGAGGTAGCACCAAGCTTACCTCGGCTCATGACTATAATAGTTTGGCCCCTCGAATATCTTCTTCAACTTACTTATGCTTATATTTAGTTTGTATTCTAACTTCATGTTTTAATTCAGAGCTTGTAGTAAGTCCACCATTTGCTACTATCTTTTCTAACTCCTCATAAGTCTTTTTTCAATATATTTCTATTATAATATTTCCATCTATGCTTATAACTAAATTCTCCAAAATCTTTATCAAATCATCTTCTAAACCTATTTCTTCTATTATTCCAACTATAGCTTCATCACTTAAAACTAAATCCATTCTTTTTAAATTTTTTTCTTATTTCTTAACTCTTTTTCTATTTAAAAAATCTAAATCTTTAATCTTTTGAATATTCAAAAATCCATTATTAGTCAAGTTCAAAAATCCAAAATTCATATTATCTACACTGGAATTTATAAATGATTTATTTGTACCCCTTATATTTCCATTCTATAAAGATGCTTTTTAGAAATTCCCAAAGTTGTTTCTTGGCTCTAAAGGCATTCCTCTTAATTATTCTCTATGCCTCTCATGAATAAGTTTCATAGTAATAAATTGCACAACTTTTCTTCCATCTCAACTATGAATCTTGGCATAATGTGAACTATCATCCAAGACTCTAGTTTCCATTCTAGTAGCTGTAATATAGGCTTGATCAAGTATTACCAGATACGTAGTAGAGTTTTGCACAAAGAAATTTTGTTCCACTTTCAAACCTCTAATCCGAATCTTTATAGTTGGATAAGTTCCATATAAATCATCTTTTTAGTTGTTTATAGCTCTAATTACCCAACCATAATTGGTATCAACTAGCAACTTATTCTTTTCATATATCTGCCTTGATATGATGTTGATTTTAGATCCATGTTCAACTAAGGCCAAAATTGGATCTTTAGAGTCTTCCAACCTCACATATGTCTCTATAGTAGCTCTAGTTCTATAAGAAATTGAATGGCTATTACTTCCTATTCTATCATTATCACATTTAGAGCAAGCATTTACACATGCACCTTGTACATTCTTCTTTATCTTAGTAAATTTTATAGATGCACATTTCATTTGATGCTCTTTTATAGCCTCTTCATATTTAATTAGAGCCTCGTCTTTTATATCAACATTATTTCCAGCTTTTGATATTATAAATTATATAAATACCTACCTTATCTCTTTTTTTCATCCATAGTTATCCGAGTATCTAATGCCTCCACTATAACAACTTCAGTTGCCATTTGCCTCTTCTTCTTTATTATGTTGATGATTAACTCATAGAAATACTTCTTAGCTATACCAAGAGCCTCACTTAGAATGAATTCAATTTTTGAATCTAAGATCTTCTCCTCTAAAATGTTCTTTATATTTGCAGATGTCTCAATATCAAATTAAAACTTATAAGTAAGATTTTTACCTTTAGAATTGCTTGTATCATCTTTTTTCTCCTCTTTATCCTTCTTCTACTACTCTTTTGATAATGGTGCACCACCATGATGAGTAGAAGAATGTATTTTCTTTAATTTTTGTTCTTTAGAAGCTTCTTTGTTTCTTAGAGACTTCTTTTTGTTTTCATGCTCAACAACATCCTCTTCATGAATGGTTCTACTTCTTTTTTCTTCAACTATAGCATCATGCAGATCATTATCATATTTGTTTCTACATAAATATGCTTTAATACTAATAACATCAATTGAAATATTCCACTTAGTCATTTTTTTGATAGCTTCAAGTCCCTTCATAATGACTTCTATAGTTGATAAGAAATTAGCCTTAATTACTATTTATTCAACTGTAATAGAATAAGTTTCAACTCCTTCTCTTTGTATGACATTATTCTTTAATGTTTACTTCTCCACCAATTTTTTCATGCCACCCTTCTCAAAATTAGTCTTTAAAAGTTCATCTAACCTTGTGAGTCTTATCTTGCCCTCTTTGAAATATACAATACCATCCTTAATTACACTTTTGTAGCTGTTACACTCACCATGCTTGTGATTTGGATTGTCATACCACATACATCTCTCTACAAATTTCTTTGAACCTTCAATTGTCTTTGATGAGTTTGTTATTTGGAATTTCTTCAATTTAGTCATTTCTACCTTCAAATCTTGTATGCCCTTGATAAATTCTTCAAGAGTACCATCTTTTATAGTCTTAATCACTTTTTGAGGCAGCACTTGATTTTAAGATGTAAGTACTGGTTTCAACCTTAATATTAAACCACAAGTCTTAATTTTTTGTTGCTTATCCAAAAACCCCATTATCTCCTTTACTAGCCTATAATAATTATTAAAACCACTCTCAAATGCCTTATCTACTATATAAAAGAGTAGCTTGTCTTCCAAGTATTTATCAACTACTTGTAAGAATAATCCGGTTTTCTTTATTTCCAAGAGCTACCTTTCTTACCGTAGTAATTATCCAAACTTAGTCTCAAATTCCCTGATTAATTCATTTGGAGCCATTTAATTCCGTGGCCTTTATTCAATCCACTCTAAAAAAGTGTGTTTTATCATTCTTTTTGAATTTTCTTCAAAAAAATTCATCTATCATGAATTCTTCAAATTTCTCCCATGATATAGTCTTAGTATACAACTCTTGCATCCTCTCTCTGATTTTTGGTATCATTGCCAAATCAAAGAACATAATAATTTTTATTTTTGAAACTTCATGCACATCTATTTTTCATGTATAAATCCTAAGGAACTTAGTGATGTTCCTTCCATCAAATCTTCTAATTTTATCCACCACTACTTATAAAGCTTTGGTGGTATTCCTATCCTCTCAATACACATGTTGCCTTTCTTCCATAAATTGAGCAAATGCCATGAATAAATCATAGGCACTCATTCCACTTGGTAATGCAAATGTAGGATTTTGATCCCCCATTTCAACTTATTGAAATAATTAGTACCTTAAGGTTCTCTCAATAAAAGTACTAATATGTCGGGTAGAAAGAGTTTGCTTCAAAAAAGTACTAAGCTCCTCATTGTTACTAATTACTCAATCAAGTCTTCAGATAAAAAAGACTAAGTTTTTATATATATATATATATATATATATATATAGATATGTATCATTTTTAGGAGCAATTATATGAAATATGTAAGTCTTAAGTTTCCAAAAACATCCAAAATATGATAAAAATTCTAAATCCTTATATATCCTTATAGGACATTATTTCCAAACTTCAACAATTCATATCTTTCAATCAGATTTTTCAAATATATTCAAATTTCACATAAAGTATTGACGTACTTCTAACAATTATTACAATAAATTTCAACTACAAATTCGTCGTGAATCTCAAGATAATACCAAAATCTTAATAGTAGCTTCAAATCTTAGTTTTTATATACCTATGTGCGATTTTCTTTATATTTCACAAATTAAGCACTCAAATGCCACAAAATTTTTATGTATAGCTTTTTAATACATTAATATATCTTTTTCAAAAGTTTTGAGCTAAAAATTCATCTAGAAACTTAAGATATAGCTCCAATCATTACTATGAATAAAATCACTTATTTACTACCTTTGATTTGGGATTGCTAACTTCAACTCTTTATAACTTCTTTATCTAAACTCTAATTATAATAATTCTTTATAAAAGATATAAGTCATGAAATTTCTATTCTAGCCGTACCTTTCAATTTATAAAAACTGCCATAGAACTCCTCGTATGCTCAAAAGAGTAACAATATGTCTTAAAATGATACCTTAACTTCAAGTGCCAATAACTCCTTCATAAAAACTCCAAATCATAAAAAATTTGTACCCAATTCATATCCAAAAACCTAAAATTTTTGACTTTAGCCTCCAAAGCTCTAATAACCTTGAAAGAGAAATCCTAATCCTTAATAAGGCTTTAGGCAGCCTCCTTAAAGTCCATTAGGCATGACATTCGACCAATAGGAATGAAGATCTTCACCCCTTTCCTTCATCCAACCATATCTTATTTTTATCCTTTCTAATGAGTGTCTTAATAGTTTAAACTTTCATCTTTAGATTCCAACCTTCTTTTAAGCTTTATACTAAATATCTAAATCCTACATAATATAAACACTATAATCAAAATAGATAAACCTCCAAATAATTTTTTTTATATCAAATGTCTTTAAATTTACTTACTAACTACTCTAATCTACATCAAGATTTATATATATAATATATGTTTTAATTAGTTTTTTATATACTATAGGCAATTACAATACTATTTTTTATACACCTATTCTTGATGATAATTTTGTTGAATCCTCAATAATTGACACAATTCCACAAAGATCCATCTTTTTTCTTTACAAATAAAATTGAAGTTCTTTCTAGAAATTTGGAATGACATATAAAATTCTTAGCCATATTTTCTTCTATATACTCCTTAAGCTCAACCAACTCATTTTTTAATAAATTATAAATTATTCCAAATGGTTATTGAGTTCTTTCTTGAAGGTCAATTGAGTAATTATAGGAAAAATGTTTAGGTAGAGTATTTGCATTTTTTTTCTCAAATACATCTTAAAAATCTTGATATTGATTTTTAATTCTATTAAAAGTCTTTTTACTAATAGAAATAAGTACAGCATAAATGATACAAGATAATCCTTCTTTTGTAGCATACAAGAAAGTTCTTATATCTACAAATACATGTTTAATTGTACTAGATTTATGACTTTCTACTTAATCAATTATATTCTTAGTTATACTTTCAAAAAAGTTAAGCCTATAAAAAATTTAATCTATTTTTTTATTATATTTTTTTAATCATAATTAAATTAAATAAAGATCGAATGATATTAAATATTATAAAGCTACTATAAATATTAGTTGTTATTTATCTATAAATATTAACTGTACTACTCCAGACATTGCCATGTTAAGATGGATAGCATACATAAGAACATTGAATCCTATTTTAGTATATGTTGGAATTTTTTAAAGCACAATGAGGAAACAAGAAGGGTGGATGGATAAAACCTTCAAAGATATTAGACATCAATCCTATGGTTATTTGCTTAGAGATGGATTCCTATGGAAGAGGCCAAAATGAGGTGATAAAATTCCATTGACGATAATAGGAGATCTTAAAACTAAGTTAAAGATTTTAAGAGAATATCATGATACACTTTGGACAAGGCATAGAGGAGTTTGGGCTACATATACCAAGATCAAGGAAAGGTATTGGTGGAAGAGTTTGTACAAGGATGTAGAAGACTTTGTGAGCTCCTCCACAAAATGTCAACTGTAATCTAAAATTAGATACAAAGATGGATTACATCCTACTTATCCACCTTCAATACATTTTCAATGGGTGATTGATTTAGTAGCTATGCCATTAGGACTTTGGGATATGAAATATTTAGTTTTGGCAAGAAAAGAATGGTCAAATTATGTTGAAGGGAGGGCTTTGAGAACCAAGACTACAAAAGCAATATGCAGATTTATATTGGAAGACATCTTTAGCATATATGGTAGCATTGGGATGATGAGAGCTGATAGAGGAGAATTGGATGCCGTTGAGGTAAGAGAATTTTTCAACAGGTACGGAGTTCAATTGAAGCTGACTACTTCTTATAATCTTGAAGCTAATGGAAAAAGTGAGAGGGGTCATCCTCTTATAATTTATGCATTGGTTAAGGCATATAAGGGCAAGTCAATTCAATAGCCTAAACTGCTTTCATTTGCTTTATGGACTGATAGAACTATATACAGTACTGTCATTGGTTATATGCCTATGGAGTTAATGTTAGGACAAAAACCTATAATGCCAACTGAAGAAACCTATCCTACATGGATGTTTTTATCTTGGAAAGATGATATAAATAGAGAAAGATTATTGGATCTTCAAATCTAACAATTAAGTAGGTTACATGAAGACCTACAAATTGTAGCTGAGAGGTTAAAGAAATCAAGATTGAAAAATAAAGAAAGATTTGATAAGACTCATAGGTTGAGGCCAAAGCCTATAGAGATTAGAGACTGGGTTCTAGTTTATGATAGCAGCCTTGAGCATCAGCATAATACTATAAAGAAATTTACAAAAGAATGGTTTAGACCATGTGTGGTGGTTACAGTCCATGATAATGATACATATACTTTACATGAGTTAGATAGAGCTATCATAAGGATTCCAATAGCAAGAAAGAAGGTGTAAACTTTTAAGAAAAGAGATGGGTTGTTTCAAATAGAAGATCTTCAAGAATTCCTACCTAAATATTTGGACCAAGAAGATGAAGAAGAAGAGCCTATGAGTAATTCAAAGAAATCTCAAGAGGATGAAGAAGAATAACAAGTGGCACATCCTGGAGGATGTGCAGGTTTGGAGGGGATGGATGTCATACTGTAATTACTTATAGTATGTAAAAAATAATTAAAACATATAATATGCTTGTAAGTCTTGATGTAGATTAGAGTAGTTAGTAAATAAATTTAAAGATAATTGATATAAGAAAATTTATTTGGAGATTTATCTATTTTGATTATAGTATTTATATTATGTAGGATTTAGATATTTAGTATAAAGCTTAAGAGAAGGTTGGGGCCTAAAGAATAAAATCTTAACTAATAAGAGGCTTATTGGAAGGGATGAAAGCAAGGTATGGTTGGATGAAGGCAAAGAATGGAAAACTTCATTCCTATTGATCGAAGGCCATGTCCAATGGGCTTCAAAGAGGCTGCCCGAGGCCTTATTAGGTATTATGATTTCTCTTTCGAATTAATTCGAGCTTAAGAGGCTAAGGTCAGCAATTTCAGGATTTTGGGTATAATTTGGATGAAGATTTTGTATGATTTCGAGTTTTTGTGAAGGAGATATAGGTGTTCAAAGTTAAGGTGTCAAATTTGTACCTACTGTCACTCTTTGAAGCATAACATATGCGTACAGAGAGCAATAAAAGTTCGAAGTCTAGAGTTGGAGAGAAAACTTTCTTGGCTATACTTTAAATATATTGTTTGACAAATTTCAAGTCTGAATGAAGGAGTTATAGACATTTAAAGACAGCTCATGTAATTCAAAGGTAGCAAGTGAGTCATTTTGTTGATAGTAATGGTTGGAGCCATATCTTAAGTTTTTGGACGAATTTTTGGTTCAAAATTTCCATAAGTGTGAGTTATTAAATTAAAAAGACATAGATCAAATTTTCATGGTATTTGAGTACTTATTTTTTGAGATATGAAGAAATTAGTACACGGATGTATGTAAGCTAGGGTTTAAAGCTATTGTTAGGATTTTGGCGATATCTCAAGATCCATAATGAATTTACAGTTGAATTTTTTTTTCAAAGTTTTTAAAAGTATATGAGTACTTTATATGAAATTTAGAATTGTTTGGACGGTCCGATCTTGAGATATGAGCTGTTGAAGTTTGGGAAACATCTCTCATAAGGATATATAAGGTTTTAAGATTTTTATCATATATTTGGATGTTTTCTTAGTATTGGGGCTTGTATTTTGATGTAATTTCCCGAAAAAGGAAGATATTATATATAAACTTGGTATTTTATATCTTAGACTTGATTGAGTATTTAGTGGCAGCCAAAAGCCTAATGCTTTCTTGAGGCAAACTCTCTCTACCCTGACAATGCATACCATTGAACTTATTTGGAAGGCTAATTTGGAGATCCTTTCATTGTAAGACCAATAGTCCTTATTGAACTAGAGGCAAAGTTGCTTCTTTTGGTACTGAAGCTTGAAGCTGGTGAATCCTTGATTGTGCCATCCCGGATGCTTCATCATTATGAAGTCTTACAATGATTCCTTCAATCTCTATAGTTCTCTATGATAACGTAGCAAGAACATTTATAATAGCATCCAACTTGGACTCTGAACTTTCAATCATATTAATATCTTGACCTCCGACCATTCTAAGAGAAGGAAAGAAATGACTCTACAAGAAGGCACTATTGGTTCAGAGGAAGGTACTCCGTAACCTCTAAAACGCCTTAAAACCTTCAAGAAGAAGGGTAATTCATTCTTTCCAAGAAAGATAAGACTCTAATATTATAATAGAAGAAATATCAATTCAAAGGAGGGTAATCCGCAACCTGTAAAATGCTAGGACCTTCAAGTAGAGGAATAATCCACATTCTAACAAGAAAGAACTAGCTCTGATATGAAAGATAATTGCAATCTCGACAAACTGTCACGAATTTAGAATACTGACTAGAAATCTAAACAAGACGCTCAAGAAGAATTAGAAAGTACTAGATTAATCAGATGAATACAAAAACAACACTAGAGAGGTGAACTAGAGCTCCAAGAGGTGTGTTGTCGAGACTAAGGATTCCCTCAGTCTCGGCTCCTATATATACTACAAGCTAGGAAGCTTCTCAAGTAGCTTCTATAAACTAAGAAGCTTCTCAAACAACTTTCACGAGCTACGAAGCTTCTCAAGCAGCTTCTACGAGCTTGAAAACTTTTCAAGTAGTTTCTACAAACTATAAAGCTTCTCTAGAATCTTCTACAACTTCATAGTATATGTTCTTGGTAATTATCCAATATTAGAGCTTGTTGTTCAAAAAAAGATGAAAATTATAATAATATTAAACTTGAAAGGAGTCTATCAATGAATCTAATTTGCAATTGTCAAGGACAAAGACTCGATGAGGGAAAATATACAAAAAGGCTATCTCGATATAATAAGTCAAAATATAAACAAGTAGGTATATTAAAAAGAAACTGGAATGGCTATTGCCACAAGACAAGAAACTAAAGACTCTTGAACCTGGATTAGAAGCAAGAAAGGAGTTGACAAGAGTGAAGAAGCCTTCACTCTTGTCTCTATATATACTATCTAACTAGGGGCTACGTGGCGACGTTCTATAGGACCTCCAATATGTGTTGACTTTGTAGGACACATGCCTTGACTTACAAGGCAAGTTTTTCTACGCGTGGGCCATATAGTTAGCTTGATCTTCAAGCTAACAACATGTGTGGCACATGGCCAACTTGTTGACCACGTTTCTAATCCAAAAAGTCAATTAAAGACACCTATGAAGTCAAAGCAGCGTCCCGGAAGTTTCTAGGAAGCTTTTATATTAAATATTATAGAATTAACTTACTTTTATCTACTTTTACTTACTTCTATCTATTTCTATATGTAATTATTAGCTTACATGATTATGGCCGTGAGATTACCTCCCCTCCTAGAGACGAGTTCCACGAGGAGCGGTCATCATATATTGAGGAAATCTATGATGCGACGAATTGTATTCGCCACATACTCTGATCTCTGTTCTCTTTGAAGATGATTGATAGGGCCTCTCAACCATCGGTAGTGTCCCATACCAGGGCGGGAAGACCACCCAGTTATTTGATCATTATTGAGGCCTTCATAACTTCCTTCGAATAGAATATTCGGAACACCATCAGGAGTTGTTCCTACCTCTAGCAAAATCACCAAACATCGGGAGTCCCTTCCCAAATCGTGATACCAAATGCGTTGTATCTCACCATCTATTCGAGGAAGAACATGTCATTCTTGAAGATGTTCATCTCGATTGCATCGTCTTGAAGGTTGTGACAATCGTAATGTCTCGTCCGGCAGGTCAGCAAATGAAGGTTCTTGAGTTGAATCCGCTAGTTGTTGGCTCTCCATCTAATTAGCGTCACAAATATAAAGAAGTTACTAACAAGGATAGAAAATTGAATGTTATCTTGCCTCAATCTTGTCTCTTTTATAAGAGAGATTTTCATCTTGGTTTCGATGGATGTCGTTGATGAAAAACTTTGACTTTAGCTGATGCATTTGCTAGATTCCTGGATGGCTCCCATGTGCGTTCACTAATATCATATCCACGCCAATGAACAAGATATTCCAGCTTATTTTGGCACCGCCTTGAGTCTAATATCTCTTCCACCTCAAATTCTTCATTATTATCTACTTCTATAGGAGGCGGTGGCATTTGTCTTCTTCCTTGTATATCCACTATCTTATATGGTTCAAGAAGAGACACGTGGAATACAGGATGGATCTTCATTGACTCCGGTAGATGTAATCGATATGCAACTGGGTTGATCTGTTCAGAAACAGAAAAGGGGCCAAGCCTACGATAGTCCAACTTGTCACAAGGTCGAGTAGTCTTGATATTGCGACGAAGTAGCCATATCTTATCACCCACATTGAGTTGTGGTTGCTCCTTACGATATAGATCTGCGTTTATCTTTTGTCGTTCTTGAGCTTCCTTCAATTACGTCTTCATTATTGCATGTAACTTTGACAATCGATTTGCCATATCTTCTGCTGCAGGATTATCAACTTTTGAAAAATCAAAAGTATCAAGTCGTGGATGATAGCCATAATTGGCAAAGAAAGGTATTTATTGCATGGAAGAATGTACCGTATTATTATAAGCAAACTCTGCCAATGGCAGAAGGGTTGTCCAATTATCTTGTTGGTAGTTGATAGTACACCTTAAATATTGCTCCAAGACTTGGTTTACGCGCTCTGTTTGTCCATCAGTTTGAGGATGGAAAGCCGAAGATAGCTTTATGTCCACTTTTAAAATCTTGAAAAGGGTCCTCGAAAATCTTGACACAAATTGAGTTCTCCTATCCGATATGATATCTTTAGGTAATCCATGATAGCAATAGATATTATCAATGAAAAGCTTAGCTGTTTCTTCACCTGTGATAGATTTTGTACATGGCACAAAATGTGCCATCTTCGTGAAACGATCTACTATCACAAATATAGAATCATAAGATCTTGAGTTTGGAAGATCTGTGATGAAATCCATAGAAACAGAAGACCATGGTTGTTCTGGTATAGGTAATGGCTGAAGAAGTCCGTAAGGTTGATGACGAGGAATTTTTGATCTTGAACAAATATCACATGATTGTACAAAGTCTTTGACTGACTTCCACATTTGTGGCCACCAAAAATCTCTTGATATGAGTTCCAAAGTCTTATTATATCCAAAGTGCCCTGCTGCTATAAAATCATGACGTGCTTGAAGAACACGTAAACGTGCTTCTCCTTCTGGAACATATAGGCGTCTTTCAAAATATAATAGATTATTCTTGAACTCAAACTTAGAAGGATCATGAGACTTGGAAGAATTATTCTCGATATCATAAACAAGAGGGTCTGAGGACATACTGGACTGGATTTGCTTGAGAAAAGTTGAATCAACAGTCAATGTTGATTTCATTGCTCGGAGATGAAATTGCTCCGGTTTCAAGAGGACCGTTCTTTGTTGCTCAAAAGCTACATCTCCTTCTTTTGGTGTAAAATAAGAACGTCTAGATAGGGCATCGGATAAACCTTGTTGTTTTTCTGGCCGATAAGTGATAATGAAGTCGAATCTTGACAAAGATATACTCCAACGAGATTGACGACGATTCAACACGCATGCTGACATGAAATACTCGAGGTTCTTGTGATCTGTATACACAGTGACTGGACTAGAAGCGCCTTCTAGATAATGACGCCATTCTTGAAAGGAATCCACGATCGCAAGAAGTTCTTTATCGTGGATTTCATAATTGATCTCGGCTACTGAGAATTTTCTTGAATGAAAAGCTATCGGATGAAGTTTGTCATCTGTTCCCATTTGTGATAAAACTGCACCCAAGGCAAAATCTGATGCATCTGTTTCCATAAAAAATGCCTTGGAAAAGTCAACACGATATAAGACTGGCGCAGAGACAAACGATGTCTTCAAGGCTTCAAATGCTGCTTCCGCTTCTTGATTCCATTGAAATTTATCTTTACTAGTCAAGCGTGTAAGTGGAGCTGCAACTTGTGAGAAATCTTTGATGAAGATCCGATAGTAATTGACAAATCCCAAAAAACATTGGACATCTCTTACCGTCCTTGGAAACTTCCAATCCATGGTTGTTTGGACTTTCTTAGAATCCATCATGAGACCATCATTTGAAATGATGTATCCTAAAAAGTCAACTTGAGTAGTGTGAAATACACACTTTTCCATCTTGGCGTACAATCCTGCATCTCTAAGTTTTTGTAATACTTGACGAACATGTATTTCATGTTCTTCGACGTTCTTAGAATAGATCAGGATATCGTCTAGATAGCAGACGACAAAATTGTCTAAGAATTCACGAAATACATCATTCATGAGATGTTGAAAAGCAATTGGTGCATTCGTGAGTCCAAAGGGCATGACATTATATTCGAAATGTCCATACCTGGTTCGAAACGCAGTCTTCCATTCATCTCCTTCTTTGATCCGTACTAGATTATATACTCCTCTTAGATCTATTTTTGTATAGATCTTAGCTTGATTCAACTGGTCAAGGAGTCCTGATATCAAAGGTAATGGATACCTGTTCTTGATTGTGATCTTGTTGAGTCCTCGATAATCAACACACATTCGTAAAGATCCATCTTTTTTCTTTACGAATAGAATTGGAGCTCCTGCTGGAAATTTTGAATGGCGTATGAAATTCTTTGCTAAATTCTCGTCAATATATGTCTTGAATTCAGCCATCTCATCTTGCGATAAACTGTAAATTGGTCCAAATGGTGGTTGAGTTCCTTCCTTGAGGTCGATTGAACAATCATATGGACGATGCTCAGGAAGAATATCTGCATTTTTTTTTCTCAAAAACGTCTTGATACTCCTGATATTGACTTGGAATGCCACTTGAAGTCTTTACGTTTTCAGAAATAGGTGCAACATAAATAGCAAAAGTTGATCCTTCTTTTGCTGCGTGTATAAATGCTTTTGTACCTATCAGTACGGGTTTTACTATACTAGACTTATAATTTTTTACTTGGTTAGTAGAACTATTAATAACGCTCTGGGAAAAGTCAAGTTTACGTGAATTTCAATCTATTCGAGGATTATATTTTTCTAGCCAAGATAAACCTAAAATAATTGGATTAGACGGGGATTTAATTATGTTAAAAGCTATGTAGCTATCATGACCGTCTATTGTTACTTTTATAGGATGAGTTTCATGAGTGACATCTCCAGAAGACAAGGGACGACCATCTATGACTTCTACATGTACTGGTTTAGGTTTCTGTACAAAGGGTATTTTACGACTTTTAACAAATTGTTCATCTAAAAAACATGCTGAGGCTCCCGAATCTAATAAAGCAGAGGCTTTGTAATTCTTAGGTCCTAAATATAAGTCTATTATAAAACAAGGAGAGGGTTCTGAGGAGAGGATAGGACCTTCATTAGGAATTGTACAAGGTTCCAGCTGTACGGTCCCTATTGCAGCTGGACGAATCCGTTTTCTGACATGTTGTCTTCTTTGACCGTCGTACCTTTCATTTTATAGTTGCGTCGTTTCTTTGGACAATGTTGAGCAGTGTGCTTAGGTTCTCCGCAATATAAACATAATCCTTCTTGTCGACGACGAATCTTTTCTTGCTCAGTTAGAGGTTTAAAACGTACCGCATCAATTTGCATGTCTTCTACTTCCGAATGGACGTTTGACAAAGATGTTGATGTTGCCATTGAGTAATAACGTTGAGGTTCCCGTGAATGATTCTCAGATCGAAATTCGAAAAGTCGATTATCACATTTTACCGCAAAATCGATTGCTTGACTCAAAGTTTGAGGATCAGGTAAGTTGAGCATCAATTTCTTTACTTCGTATTGCAATCCATAAAGAAATTGACTAATGAGTGGAGCATCATCCCACTTGATGTCAATTACAAGTTGTTGAAATTGTGAAGCATACACTGTTACTGAGCGATTTTCTTGTCGCAGAATTCGGATCTTATTTGTTGCAACACGAGTTGCATCGTGTTCACCATACATAGATCGAAACTCTGCCAAAAAAGCTTCCAAATTGTCCAATATTAGATTTTATTATTCAAGAAAAGACGAAAACCATGATAATACAAAACCAAAAAGTAGAGTGTCAATAAACCTGACTTGTGATCCTGGAGTTGGATAGCTTTGCGGTTGAAGTTCAATTGCCAATTGTACTTGATTGATGAACCCTCGAAACTTAGATCTCGTACCATCAAATTTCTCGGGTAAGGCAATTCTTGGTTCTCTAGTGCTTACAAGGTGTTGTACAATTGGAGAAGGAACGTGATTTGTTGTAGATGTTGAAGCAGCTCCGATCATCTTTATATCCCTACTTTCTGCTATTCTTGTTCTTTCATGTGTTGGTGAATTGAGTTGATGCATCGCAAGCATTAACTCCCTCATTTGCTCTTGCATTTGTGCCATTGCACTCTTCATTTCAACAAGCTCTGCCATAATGACACTAAGAAAAATTTGTTTGATACTGCTCAAGACAAAAGAAAAGAAAGACTTGATAACAAAGAAGATACTAAGAACAATATCAGTTTAGAAGTGGGTAATCCGCAAACTTCTAATACGCTTATGTCTTGTCAAGAGAAAGGGGTAATCCACTCTCACTCAAGAAAAACAAAGCTCTGATATTGTAAGTGTACTCTTGTCAATCTGTCAAGGACAAAGACTCGATGAGGGAAAATATACAAAAAGGCTATCTCGATATAATAAGTCAAAATATAAACAAGTAGGTATATTAAAAGGAAACTGGAATGGCTATTGCCACAAGACAAGAAACTAAAGACTCTTAAACCTAGACTAGGAGCAAGAAAGGAGTTGACAAGAGTGAAGAAGCCTTCACTCTTGTCTCTATATATACTATCTAACTAGGGGCTACGTGGCGACGTTCTATAGGACCTCCAATATGTGTTGACTTTGTAGGACACATGCCTTGACTTACAAGGAAAGTTTTTCTACGTGTGGGCCACATAGTTAGCTTGATCTTCAAGCTAACAACATGTGTGGCACATGGCCAACTTGTTGACCACGTTTCTAATCCAAAAAGTCAATTAAAGACACCTATGAAGTCAAAGCAGCGTCTAGGAAGTTTCTAGGAAGCTTTTATATTAAATATTATAGAATTAACTTACTTTTATCTACTTTTACTTACTTCTACCTATTTCTATATGTAATTATTAGCTTACATGATTATGGCCGTGACAGCAATCCTAGAATTCAATAGCTTTGAGATTGAAGTGCAATTACAAATTGTCTTTGATTGATAAATCTTCAAAACTTGGATCTTGTGCCATTAAACTTCTTGAGGAGTGCAATCCTTGATTTTCTAATATTGGAAGGATGTACCACTACATGAGAAGGAACATGATTTAGTGTAAATATTCAAGCAGCTTTAAGCATCTCTATATCTTTGCTTCCTACCATTCTTGTTCTTTCTTATAGTGGTATAATAAGTTGATACATTGCAAGTATTAACTCCCTCAATTTTTCTTGCATTTGTACTATTATATTCTTCATTTTAAGAAGCTCTATTGTGATAACATGTAATAAAAATATATATATATATATATATATATATATATATATATATATATATATATATATATATATATATATCTAATATTTTTTAAGATAAATAGAAGAGAAGATTTTAAAACAAAAAAAATACTAAAAACAATATCATATTAGGAGAGGATAATCTGCAATTCCTAATATGTTTAAGTTTTATCAAGAAAAAGAGATAATCTATTTTTAATCAAAAAAAGACAAAGCTTTGATATTATAAGTGTATTCTTGTCAATTTGTCAACAAAAAAAATTCAATGAAAGCAAATAAATAAGTGAGACTCTCTCAAAGAAATAGAAATAGAGAAGTATGTATATTAAAAAGGAAACAAGAATGACTATTGTCAAAAGACAATGAAACTAGAGACTCTTAAAACTAGATTAGAAACAAGAAAAGAATTAACAAAAATAAAGAAGACTTCATTCTTGCCTCTATATATATATATATATATTATATACCTATGATCTATGTGGCAACGTTCTACAAAACCTTCAAAAATATGTTGACTTTACATGATACATATCTTAATTTGCAAGGTAAGTTTTCTATGTGAATGTTACATAGTTATCTTATTCTATAAACTACTAATATATGTAGCATGTGGTTAGTTTATTGACCAATTTTCTAACCAATTAATCAACTATATATACATGTAAAGTCAAAATAGTGTCTAAAAAGCTTTTAAAAAGTTTTTTTAGAAGATATTATAAAATTAATCTACTTTTATTTATTTTTATTTATTCATATTACTTAGATAACAACTACAATAGATATATATCCGTGACAAAGGTTGATACTTTTTATTGATGACATCCATCAAAATCAAAATGAAGAATAGAAAAAATATTGCTATAAAAGAAACAAGATCAAAAAAAGTTAGTATTTTAGTTTCTATCCTTCTTTGTGATTTTTATATATTTGTGGCACTAAGGAGATAGAAGACCAATAATTAGAAAGCTATCATTTGTTGATTTATTAAAAAAGATATTATATAATTATCACAACATTCAAGATGATATAATTGACATGAAGATCCTCAAGAATAACATATCATTTATTAAATAGATGGTAAGATGCAATGTATTTAATATCATAACCTTAAAAGAGACTTCCAATGTTTAGTAATCTTATTAGAAGTAGAAACAACTTTTGACAATCTTTCAAATATTTTATTTGAAAGAAGTTAAAAAGATCTCAACAACAATCAAATAACAGATTGATCTACCTGCCTAAATATTAGATACCATCAATGGCCAATAGGACCTATCAACCATCTTTTAAGAAAATAAAAATGAAAATATTTGAAAAATTCAATTTATTGCATCTTAGGTTTTTTCAATATATGATGACAATTCCTTGAAGAACTCATTCCTAAAAGGAAGGATAATGTCATGAATATACATATTTACTCCAATAATTACATATATAATTAAGTAGAAGCAAATAAAAATAAATTAATTTTATAATATCTTTTAGAGAAGCTTTTTAGAAGCTTTATAAATATACCTTTTATTTTATATGTGTTTGTAGGTTAGAAAATTGGACAACAAATTAGCCACATATCACTTATATTGATAGCATGTGGAAGAAGTTAATTATGTGGTACACATATAAAAAACTTAGTTGTAAGTTAAAACATGTGTCTCACAATTTGAACATGTCTTGTGGTCTTACAAAATGTCATCACATAGCTCCTAGTTAGATGGTATATACAAAGGCAAGAAAGAAGCATTTTTCACTCTTTTTAATATCTTTTTTTATTCTTAATCTAATTTCAAGAGTCTATATTCTTCTTTTCTTTTACAATAGCCATTCTAATCTTATTACTATATTACTTTTGAAATGAATATTTATTCTTCTTGAGTTATACAAGAGCATTTTAGATTCTTCTTATTTTAATTCATGTCTTTGAGAAGTGGAAAGATCATCCTCTTATTTGAGCATTATTCAAGCTTTTATAACTTCATTAAAATAAAACATTTGTAATATCATCAAGAGTCATTTTTATCTCTAATAAAATCACTAAACATCAAAAATGTCTTTCAAGATTGTGATATCAAATGCATTAATTTTTTGCTGCATTTATAAGATTTTGAACTAGCTCCTATGTGCCTTTATTAATATCATATCTATGCCAATGAATAAGATATTTTAATATATTTGGACACTGCTTTAAATCTAAGACTTTTTCCATCTTGAATTCTTGATTATTATCTACCTCTATAGAATGAGGTGATATTTGTCTTCTTTCTAAAATATTTATTATCTTATATGATTCAAAAAAAATATATATAGTATATAATATGGATTTTCATAAATTTTAATAGATATAATCAATAAGCAATAGGATTGACTTATTTACAAATAAAAATTGGTCCAAGCATATAGTAATTCAATTTATTATAAGAATATTATTGTATTACATGAAGTCTTATTTTAGAATATATTAGATACTTGATTGTGGAAGATAAAAGAAAATTACAACAATAATTCTTAATAACTCTAATACAATTATATATAAAATATAATTAAAGCTTAATAATTATAATCAAATATTAATTAAGTCTAACTAAATTTTTATAGAAATTATAAAAGAAATACAAAGAAATTTTTTAAAACTTCTAAAAAAATCATTAAAAAAGAATAAATTAAATCCTAAAGAAATCCTAAAGAAATCCAAAAGAATTTCGAAAAAATCCTAAATCCTAAATAATCTTTAATTAGACCTTAAATTCTAAATCAATCCTAATTAGATCTTAAATCCTAAAATAAATCCTAATCAATTTTTAAACAAATTCTAATCAAAAATTAATTAAATCAAAGTAATTCTAGTACAGTTTTAGAACCTCAATATCTATTGAATAAACTGTTGATCTTGCTTAAAATTTTATACACCTCTCAATGTTTCAATTGATAATAAGTACAAAAAATTTGAAGTGAATTGAACTTTTGAAATGGAAAAAAATGTCATAATCTACTTAAGTTTCAATTGGCCTCCATCTTTGATCTTTATATTGACCTTTTAGTAGCAATAACTTCTAATTCGATTGCTCACTTATTCTCAAATTTTACACAAGTATTAAAATTTTAGTCAACTATTAACTTTAATAAAAATCACTTAATTTAATTAATATTTTTTTTAATTCTTAAATAACCTCATTAGATCTAAAAATTTAATTTTTCAGATCTTAATCCACTTGAACTTTAATAATCTCTAATCCATAGTTTGATTAAGTCCAAATTTAATATATACATTAAACACAATTATAATCATAATTCTACAAACTTTCACTTATACATCTTCTACAAAATTCATAAAATTGTCAAAATTATAAATCTTAGTTTATTTTACAAAATTTAGAGTTATCCAAAACAATCCTAACTTTTCAAAGTTCTTACAAAGTCATTACAAATTCAAATCACTCAAAATTAATGCTCTAAAAAATCTTATAAAGTCTTTTTTAAAATTTCTTTTTTTAATTTATAAAAGAATCTTGGAATTACAATAGGTAAGTGGTTTTATACTTAAGATCTAATTTCAATCCAAGTTGACAACCAATCCCCTCTATGTATTAATTTTTGCCTTTTTGAGGTAATTTTTGCTAAAGTCAATTATTAACTTCCTTATATATGTTTACATTCTTTATCTTTTTAATCTACCTAATTTTGTCTTATTTATGATCCTACAAAGTAAGTAGAAGCTTATTTTGTAAAAAAGAAATATTTATATTTTTAATTTATTATTTCATAAAAATATTATTTATATTTCTAAAATAATTTGCAACAATATTTTAAAATCAAAAAATTTTATATTTTATATTTTTTTCATTCTTTCACTTATTAGTTGTATTATATCATAATAATGATTAATTTTCATATTATGACAAAGTAATCATACCTTGTTGCTAACATGGACTTAAGGTTGCTCCTTATGATAGGCATCTACATAGGTTTTTTTTTTTTATTTATTTAGCTTCTTTTAGTTGTTCCTTTATTATTGTATATAGCTCAAAGAAATGATTTGCCAAATCTTTTATTTTACGATTATCAACTTTTAATAAATCAAAATTATTAAATTATTGATGATAATCATAATTAACAAAAAAAAATATTTGTTGCATAGAAGAATGTATCATGTTATTATAAGCAAACTTTGCCAGTGGCAAAAAAGCTATCCAATCATCTTATTAGGAATTGATGATACACCTCAAATATTGCTCCAAAACTTCATTTACACTCTCCATATGTCTATTGATTCAATGATGAAAAGCTGAAGATAGCTTTATATCCACCTTTAAAATCTTAAAAAAGATTCTCCAAAATCTTGATATAAATTGAGTCTCTTTGTCTAATATAATATTCTTAGACAATCCATGATAGTAATAGATATTATCAAAAGAAAACTTAGTTGTTTCTTCACCAATGATAGATTTTGTATAAGGTATAAAATATGCCATCTTGATAAAACAATCTACTATTACAAATATAAAATCATATAAACTTGAGACTAAAAATTCATGATAAAATTTATAGAAATAAAAGACTATAATTGTTTCAAAATAGGTAATAGCTAAAAAATTTTATAAAATCAATAACAAGGAATTTTTAATCTTGTACAAAAATCACATGATTCTACAAATATTTTAAATACCTTTCATATTTGAGGCTACCATAAATCTCTCAATATTATCTCTAAAGACTTACTGTGTCCAAAATATCTGACTACTAAAAAATCATGACGAGCTTAGAAAATATATAATTGTGCTTTGCCTTCTAGATTATATAATTGTCCTTCAAAATAGAATAGATTATTTTTAAACTTGAACTTAAAAGTATTATAAGAATTAAAAGAATTATTCTTTATATCATGAATAAGAAGATCAGAAGATATATTTGATTGAACTTTCTTGGAAAAGATTGAATCAATAATTAATTTTGATTTTATTGCTCAAAGATGAAAATAATTGGGCTTGAAAAAAAATTATTCTTTATTAATCAAAAGCTACATTTCATTCTTTTGATATAAGATAAAAATTTCTAGAAAGTGAGTGTGATAAATCTTATTTTTTTAGAATTAATAAGTGATATTGAAATCAAATCTTAATAAAGTTATGCATCAATAAGCTTGGCGATGATTCAAAACATATCCTAATATGAATTACACAAGGTTCTTATAATCCATTTTTATAATAATTGAACTAAAAGTACCTTTTAGATAATAACACCATTCTTAAAATGAATCTACAATTGCAAAAAGTTCTTTGATGTAGATCTTATAATTAATTTTGGCTAATAAAATTTTTTTGTAATAGAAAGCTATCAAGTAGAGTTTATGATCTATTGTCAATTGTGACAATACTTTACCTATAGTCAAATGTAGTACAATTTTTTCTATAATGAATGCCTTGAAAAAATCAAAGTAATACAAGATTAGAATAAAAACAAATGATGTCTTTAAGAGTTCAAAAGATACTTCTACTTCTTTACTCCATTGAAGTTTGTCTTTACATACCAAATATATAAGAAAAATCACAACTTGAAACAATTCTTCATGAAGATTTGGCAATAATTAGCAAATTTTAAAAAATATTGCATGTTTTTGATTATTCTTGAAATCTTTCAATCTATAATAGTTTGAACCTTCTTAGAATCCATCATAAGACTTTTGTTGGAAATAACATATCCTAAAAAATAAACTTGAGTAATATAGAATATACACTTTTTTATCTTGGTATATAATCTTGTATTTCTAAATTTTTGTAATACACAATAAATATGAAGTTCATATTCTTCTATGCTTTTAGAGTAGTTTAAAATATCATCTAAATAGTAGACAAAAAAATCATTAAGAAATTCACAAAGAACATCATTCATAAGATATTGAAAAAAGATTGGAACATTCATAAGTTCAAAAGATATGATATTATTTTCAAAATATCCATACCTAATTTAAAAAGTAGTCTTCTATTCATCCCTTTTATTAATATAGACTAAGTTTTATGCTCCTTGTAGATGTAGTTTTTTATAAATCTTTGTTTGATTGAGTTGGTTAAGAAGTCTTAAAATCAATGATTCTTATTCTTAATAGCAATCTTATTAAGCCCTTAATAATCTACATACTTCTATAGAGATCAATTTTTTTTTCTTTACAAATAAGATAAGAAGTCATACTAGAGATTTTGAATGATATATGAAGTTTTTAACCAAGTTCTTGTTATGTTTTTCTTTAATGCAACCAACTTGTTCTGTAATTAATTATAGATTGGTCCAAATAGCGGTTGAGCTTTTTCTTAAAGATCAATGGAACTATCATAGGATCAATATTTTGGAAGAATATTTGTATTTTTCTTCTTAAAAACATATTTAAAATCTTGATGTTAATTAAGAATATTCTTTGATAACTTTCTACCATTAAAAATGACTATGGCATATATAGCAAAATATGATCTTTCTTTTGTTACATGCATAGAAGCTCTTATATCTACTAGTGTCACAGCCATAATCATATAAGCTAATAATTACATATAGAAATAGGTAGAAGTAAGTAAAAGTAGATAAAAGTAAGTTAATTGTATAATATTTAATATAGAAGCTTCCTAGAAACTTCCTAGACGCTGCTTTGACTTCATAGGTGTCTTTAATTGACTTTTTGGATTAGAAACGTGGTCAACAAGTTGGCCATGTGCCACACATGTTGTTAGCTTGAAGATCAAGCTAACTATGTGGCCCACACGTAGGAAAACTTGCCTTGTAAGTCAAGGCATGTGTCCTACAAAGTCAACACATATTGGAGGTCCTATAGAACGTCGCCACGTAGCCTCTAGTTAGATAGTATATATAGAGACAAGAGTGAAGGCTTCTTCACTCTTGTCAACTCCTTTCTTGCTTCTAGTCCAGCTTCAAGAGTCTTTAATTTCTTGTCTTGTGGCAATAGCCATTCCAGTTTCCTTTTAATATACCTACTTGTTTATATTTTGACTTATTATATCGAAATAGCCTTTTGGTGTATATTTTCCCTCATCGAGTCTTTGTCCTTGACAACTAGAATAGATTAGAATGTATTTTACTTATGTATTTTTACTTGAATAACAAAAATATGGATTAAACTATGAGAAAAGTCAAGGTTATGAAAAATCTAATCTATTTGAAGATTATATTTGTTTCAAATACAATAATCCTAAAATAATTAGTTTAAAAAAAGATCTTATCACATTAAATAATACTAAACTTTTATGATCTTTAATTGCTACATCTAGAAGAATAGTTACATAAATAACATTTTTAGAAGATAAAAAATGACTATTTTTTGTTTCTTGATAAAATCTTTATTTATAAAAAAAACTTAGGCTCTTGAATCTAATATTGCAAAGCTTTTGTAATTTTTAGATTCTAAACATGGATCTATTATAGAATAAGGTGAAGAATTTGAAGAAAGTATAGGACTTTTATTAGGTGTTGCATATGATTCTAGTCGTATAGTCTTTATTGTAGCTAAAAAAACTTACTTTCCAGTACATTGTTCTCTATAGCAATCATATTCTTTATTTTGTGATTGTCTTACATCTTAAAATAGTATTGAGTAGTATACTTAGCTTCTCCTTAATATAAGCATAAATTCCTTTAATAATATCGAGTCTTTTCTTAATCCATGAGAGATTTTAAACATAACATATTACTTTCTATTAATTTTGGCCTTAATAAATAAGTTTCTAAAAATTTACAAACTATTGTTATTAGTTTGTAATTTTGGACTTAGTAAATAAGTTTCTAAAAATTTACAAACTATTGTTATTAGTTCGCAATTTTGGCCTTAATAAATAAGTTTCTAAATATGCAAGAAAAATTCCATTAAATCTATTAAAATCTTAAATAATTTTAAATAGATCTTAATAATCTTGATCAAACTTTGATCAATTCAAAATAAATTTAAAAGAAGTTATAGAAAAAAAATACAAAGAAGTTTTAACCTAATTTCAAAGAAAAATAATAAGAATTCTTAAAGAAATATAAAAAAATAAATCTTTAAAGAAATAAAAATAATTTAAAATAAATATTAAAAATAAAACTTAAAAAATATTAAAATAGAAATTTTAATTGAATCTTAACCAAATTCTTGGTTAAATTTTAATTAAAATTCTAATAAAATCTTAAATCCTACATAAATCCTAAGAAATTTTTAATCAAATTCTAAACAAGTTTAAAATCAAATCCATAGAAAATCCTAACCTTAATCAAATCTTAGACCAAATCTTAAGTCCTAATAAAACTATAAACAAACCTTAAACCAAATCCTATAGCAAGATGAAATCTCAACAACTAATGATCAAACTATTGATATCAATTCAAAATTTGCATACTTCTTAATATCTTAGTTAGAATTAAACACAAGAAAGATTAAAATGATTGTACTTACTAATTGAAAGAAATACAAGACAATCCAATTGTATGTTAAATGGCCTCCTATTCTAACATATATGCTCAACTTCTAGCACCAATACCTCTTTTTTGAAACATTGAATTACTTTCAAATTTCACTTAAATATTAGAAATCAAGTCTTGTATCTATATAAAAGAAATCTACTTCAATCCAATTGAAAAATTCTTGAAGATCTTAGAAATACTCTTTAATCTTCAAACTCCAATTTTTAAAATTTTAACATGTAAAAATCTTTATGCTTTTCCATCTAATTATTTGATTGACCTCAAAATTTATACATACATTTATTACTAATACATCAATATATTTTCCAAAATTTCCCTATATATATATTTTAAAATTCAAAAAATCCTCAAATTTGTAACATATTTTATTTTTCTAAATCTAAATCAATTAAAAATATTATTAACTTTATAAATCTCTCAAAAAATCAATATTAATTCAATTGATATAAAATTAATGCTCAAAAATCTCTCTTTAAGTTCACTTTCAAATTATAATCTTTGATCTACCAATGAACCTTGAAGCTACTATATGGATACAATTTTATGCTTTGGGATTTGATTTTGACATTTGTTGACAATTGGTCCTCTTTGGATATCAATTTTTAGTAATTTGAGGTAAATTTTTTTTATCCTATTGTTAATTCTCTTTTAAACATGCCTATATTAATTTCTTATCTTATTTGATTTAATTTGGCTCATTATGCTTCTACAAAGTAAATATAAGTTCCTTCTACAAAGACAGAATTAAGACTAAATCTTTTATTAACTTTCTATCTTTTATCTTTATTTTTCTACATATTTTTTTTAGGTTCTTTAATAATAACATCCATATTTTTATTTATCACTATATAGTTTTATTACTACATAACAATGTTATCCTTTAACCCATATCAAAATTGATTGATAAGAAATTTGTCATTCCAATCCATATTATAAATGAGGTTTTGAAATTCAGCAACATATAAGGTGGTTGACCATGATCCTTATTGTAAAGATAAGAGCTTGGTCTCTATTAATCTTTTTTAATCAATTTCTCCAAATGTGGCCATAAACTTTTTTAAGAATGGATTCAAATCATAAAAGAGTTATAAATTATTTTTCTTCAAAGATGCTAATCAATAGAGAGCACTTCAAAATAGAAGTATATATATAAATTCAACTTGAGTAAATCCATGAAGATATTGGAAAGTATGCAATCTTAAATAGAACTTAACTAATTACAAAAATCCTAGAAATTTTGATCTTATTCCATCAAACTTCTTGGGCATACTAATCCTTATTTTCTTTATGCTTGTAGAAGTGTGATTCATCAAATTAACTCACTTGTTGTTTTAGGATTAAAATATGCATTTAGAATGCTTTAAATTATAATATATAGTGAGTAGTATAGAAATCCTTTGAGAAATAGAAAATTAGAATGTTAGTGGTGGAGATGGAGTCTTAGTAAGTCTTGGAGGCAATTATCTTCATTGATTTAGTATTTTTATTCATTGTTGAGTATTAAGGATTATTTATTAAGATCAATATTTATATTGGCCTTCTATCTATATGTACTATTTATAAAAACTTTAAATATTAGTAGTTAGAAGAAAGAACCTCATGACATTTTAGTTATTGATATAAAAAATAGGATTTATGGTGGAGTTAAATTGATTTTTATTATTATCAAAAATCATGAAGGTAGGAAAATATAGCCTTACATGGATACTAGCATTATAGAAATACTATAGGATTTTTCAGAATTTATTTAGAATTTATTTATAATTTTTTAGGAATTTCTAGAGCAATGTTTAAGATCTTGATAGAAATAAATTTTACCACTTCGAAAGCCATTATGAAGAAAGAAAGTAAGATTTGAAGGCCACATAAAATTTCCAAGCTAATTGGATTTTTTTAAATACCATGGTGTAGTCAAAAATACAA
Organism: Physcomitrium patens; assembly: GCF_059467195.1. NCBI lineage: Eukaryota > Viridiplantae > Streptophyta > Bryopsida > Funariales > Funariaceae > Physcomitrium > Physcomitrium patens. The sequence continues at coordinate 11,645,395 of NC_143430.1, read as the reverse complement.
AAAAATGAGTTTTACTAGTAGAAAATAGGAGGACCTGCAGCTAGTCTAGTCTTTGAAGGAAGAAAGGTGTATAAGTCCCATATGGGTTGTAGCACCTTCGGTATAGGTAGGAAGATAAGACTAAGGCCTCAAGGCCTCTTTAGACACGCAATATACACTACATATGAGCCTTGGTGAGGCTCGAATCCTTAACCTATAAGCAAGTTATTCTTGAAGTAAAACATTTTCACTTAATTTTTATTTATTTACTTGTTATTTTTAAACCTTCATAACTTACTCAAAGTAACTCGGATTTACATATTTCTTACATCATTGAAAAGCTTAAAAAACTAACTTCATAAAAATATATTTTTTACTTTTATTTTTAATTTTTTATTGGATAAAAATTCCATGAACAGACTATGATGAAGTTTTGAAGTGTGTTTTGCTTGTATACATTCCTTTCACTCATTTGTGTTGTTTCTTCTTTTGTTCATTGCATCTTCCACTTCACACTATCCATTACAAGCAACTCTTAATTGAGGCCATCTTGTAATTTGGGTAGAGGGGTGAAATTTACACTCACAAGAAGCAAGACTTTTTAAATTTGATTTTCAAGCTGATTTACTTGCTTTCTTTAACTATACAATCTCATGGCATAGATTTTTAACTTCTTCTATAGGTATAGGAATAGTGCTTTTGTTGTTGGTATTGATACTACATAAAATTTCTACCTAAGGATGTTGACAAATTCAAAAAGTTTTACAATAGTTAAAAATTTATTTTTACTTTTGTCAAATATAGTACTCATGATTATTTTTTATTCCAAATAACTTAATAAAACTATAAGTCAAATTAAAAGAAGATAATTTGTTCTTTTTATGAAAAAAATCAGAGTTAAAAAATTAGATTATTTATTTAGAGATAGGTAGTTTATAATCTTAAAAATATAATAAAAGAAGTAGGATAATCCACTCACCTCTAAAACAAGATATGAACAATGAATTACTACTCTTGATAAAGTATTAAAGATATAAATTGAAAAAAAAAAGAATCTAAAACTCTCTTATGTAATTTAAGAAGAATAAATATTCACTCCAAAAGTGATATAATATTAAGACTAGAATGGTTATTGCTAAAGAAAAGAAGAGAATAGACTCTTGAAATTAGACTAAGAATAAAAAAGACATTGATAAGAATAAAAAATTCTTCATTCTTGCATCCATATATATTATCTAAGTAAGAGCTATATAGCAATATTCTAGAGAACTTCCAACATATATCTAAATTATGATATATATGTTTTAACTTGTAAGGCAAGTTTTTTATCTATGCGCCATATAGTTAGCTTGTTTTATAAGCTATCAATATGTGAGATATGTAACTAATTTGTTGATCAATTTTTTAACCTATAAATATAGATAAAATCAAAATTACATCTATTAAGCTTCTAAGAAGCTTTTCAAAAAGATATTATGAAATTAATATATTTACACTTACTTCTACTTAATCATATAGGTAATTATTGAAATAAATATATATGTCTATAACACTACCTTGCAATGAGACATTATTGATAGTTGAGAAGACATATTAACCACCTTTAAAAAAAATAAAGATCAAAGTATATGACAAATATAATTTGCCACATCCTAGACTTCCTCGATATATGATAATTGTTCATTGTGGTGTCAAAGACATGAATCTTGAAGAAAGAAAATCTTCAATACACTCTTGTGTCAGTAAAGAGAATTAGAAAGTCACTCAAAAGGTGATGTAATATTAAACTACAATGGCTATTGCCAAAAACAATAAGACTAGAAAGTCTTCAAACAAGATCTCAGACTAGAAAAGTATTGACAAGAGTGATGAAGGCTTCATTCTTGCCTCCATATATATTCTTAACTAGGAGCTATATGGTGATATCCTATAGGACCTCCAAAATATGTTGACTTTGCAAGACACATATATTAACTTATAAGGCAAGTTTTCTATATGTGTACCACATAGTTAGCTTGTTCCACAAGCTATCAATATGTGGTTAGCTTGTTGACCAAGTTTTTAATCTATCAATCAACTATCAATATATATAAAGTCAAGTAACATCTATGAAGCTTTTAGGAAGCTTTTCTAAAAGGTCTTATGAAATTAACCTACTTTTATTTATTTTTATCTATTCTTACTTAATCATATAGGTATTTACTAAAATACTTATATATGTCCGTGACATTACTTCTTCCTTCAAGGGACGAGTTCCATGAAAAGCAATCTTCATGTGTTGAAGAAATTGAAGATGCAGCATATTATATATGTTACATATTTTGATCTTTATTTTTTTTCAAGATGGTTGATAGGTCCTTTCAACTATCAATATAGTCTCATATAAAAATAAAAAGACTACCATGTTATTTGGTAATTGTTGAGGCCTTCGTAATTTTCTTCAAATAAAATATTTGGAACAGTCTCAAGAGTTGTTCCTACTTCTAATAAAATCACCAAACAATGGGAGTTTCTTCCAAGGTTGTGATACCAAACACATTGTATCTTGCCATCTATTCAAAGAAAGACATATCATTCTTGAGGATCTTCATCTTGATTATTTTGTCTTGAAGTTTATAACAATTTTAATGTCTCAATTAATAAATCTACAAATAAAAGCTCTTGAATTGAATCTATTGGTTATTAGTTTTCCATCTCCTAAACTACATACAAGCTACAAAAAAAGATTGAAAATAGATTTGATATCAAGATATAATATCTTTTGAAAATCCATGATATTGATAGATATTATCAAAGAAAAGCTTAGCCATTTTTTAACTTGTGATAGATTTTATACATGGTACAAAATAAACCATCTTGATAAAATGATCTATTATTATAAATATAGAATCATACAAACCTGAGACTGGAAGATTCGTGATAAAATCCATAGAAACAAAAGACCGTGGTTGTTCTAGAATAGAAAACAATTAAAAAAGTCCATAAGGTTGATAGCAAGGAGTTTTCGATCTTAAACAAATATCTCATGATTGTACAAAGTCTTTGATTGCTTATCTCATTTGAGGCCATCAAAAATTTCTTGATATTAGCTCCAATGTCTTGTTGTATCCAAAATGCCTGGCTACTCAAAAATCATGACGAACTTGAAGGACATGGAATTATGTCTTGTCTTATAAAATATATAGGCAATCTTCAAAATATAGTAGATTATTCTTGAATTCAAATTTTGAAGGGTCATAGGACTTAAAGGAAGTATTCTTGATATCATGAATAAGAAGATCAAATGACATACTTGATTGAATTTTTTGACAAAGCTTGAATCAATAGTTAATGTTGATTTTATTATTTGAAGATGAAAATGCTTGGACTTTAAGAGAATCATTTTTTGTTGATCAAAAGATACGTCTTTTTTTTTTATATAAGATAAGAATGTCTAGAAAAGGTGTTTGATAGACCTTGTTATTTTTTGGATCAATAAGTGATCGTGAAATTGAATCTAGATAAAGATATGCTCCAACAGGCTTGATGACAATTCAAAATATGTGTTGACATGAAGTACTCAAGGTTCTTATGATCTGTATATACAATGACTTGACTTGAGGTGCTTTCTAGATAATGATGCCATTCTTGAAATGAATCCTTGATTGCAAGGAGCTTTTTGTTATAGATCTCATAATTAATCTCGGTTGTTAAAAATTTCTTGGAATAAAAAGCCATTAGGTAGAGTTTATCATCTGTTTCTATTTGTGATGATGTGGCACCCATAGCAAAGTCTGATGCATTTGTTTCTATAAAGAATGCCTTAGAAAAGTTGATGCAATACAAGTTTGGTACAGAAATAAATTCTTTTTTTTAAAGCATCAAATAATGCTTCAATTTCTTTATTCTACTCAAGTTTATCTTTACAAGTCAATCGTGTAAGTGGAAATATAACTTGAAAAAAGTTCTTGATGAAGATTTGGTAGTAATTAGCAAAGCCTAAAAGTATTGCATATTTCATACTATCTTTAAAATCTTCCAATCTATGATAGTTTGAACTTTCTTAGAATCCATCATAAGGCCTTCATTGGAAATGATGTATTTTAAAAAGTCAATTTGAATAGTATGGAATACACACTTTTCTAACTTGGCATATAATCCTACATCTCTAAATTTTTGTATTAAATTCATATTTTTTTATTTTCTTAGAATAGATTAGAATGTCTTCTAAACAGTAAATGACAAAATCATCTAGAAACTCACAAAAAATATCATTTATAAGATGTTAAAAAGTAGCTGGTACATTTGTAAGTACAAAAGGCATGACATTATATTCAAAATGTCTATACCTAGTTTGAAAAGCAGTCTTTCATTCATCTCCTTTTTTGATATGAACTAAATTGTATGTTCTTCATAGATCTATTTTGATGTAGATCTTTACTTAATTAAATTAGTCAAGAAGTCTTGAAATCAAAGGCAAACAATATCTATTTTTTATGATAATCTAATTGAGTCCTAAATAATCCACACATCCGCAGAGATCTATCTTTCTTCTTCATAAATACGATAGGAGTCTCAGCTAGAGATTTAGAATGGCATATGAAGTTCTTTGCCAAGCTCTCATCAATATACTCCTTTAATGTAGCCAACTCATTCTGTAATAAGCTATAGATTGGTTCAAATCATAGTTAAGTTCTTTCTTGTAGATTAATTGAACAATCATAAGATTGATGCTCTAAAAAAATATTTGTATTTTTTTTTCAAAAATATCTTAAAATTCTTAATATTGGCTAGGAATACTACTTGATATTTTTTTACCATTAGAAATAGGCATAGCATATATAGCAAAAGATGATCATTCTTTTGCAGCATGCATAAAAGCTCTTGTACCTACCAATAAAGGTTTGGATGTACTGGATTTATATACTTCTACTTCATTAACATGATTTTGGATTATACTACCAAAAAAATTAAAATTACAAGAAATCCAATCTATTTGAGGATTATATTTTTTTAGCTATGATAATCCTAAAGTAATCAGATTGAAAAGAAAACTTATTACATTAATTATGTTGTTATGATCTTTAATTACTACATCTAAAAAAACAATCTTATAGGTAGTATTTCCAAAAGATAGCAAATGACCATCTATGACTTCTACATGTATGGATTTAATTTTCTTGATTAAAGATATTTTTTAATTTTTGACAAAATCTTCATTTGTAAAACAAGCTAAGGCTCTTGAATCTAATAAAGCAAAGACTTTGTGATTTTTAGGTCCTAAATACACATCTATTGTAAAATGAGGTGAAGGGTTTGAAGAAAGAATAGGACTTTTATAAGGTGTTGTACATGGTTTCAACCGCATGGTTGCTATTGTACTTGGAGAAACTTATTTTTTGATACATTATCTTCTTTGGTAATTATACTCCTCATTTTATAATTGTACTACTTTTTTAGATAATGTTGAGCAATGTATTTAGCTTTTCCACAATATAAATATAAACTCTCTTAGCAATGTCTAGTCTTTTCTTATTTCATGAAAGATTTAAAATATATTGTATCAATTTGCATTGGTTCTGGTCTTGATGAAAATATTTTACAAAACTTGGGAGCAGCCGCTATTATTTGACTTGTTCATCTTCAACCAAGTCTTTGTTCTTAATGCCTTTTAAATAATCAATTATTACATGCAATGGCTTGAGTAATGAATTATTCTAAAGATTTTGCTTTTGACATTGTTAATAAGAAATCTTTAACACTATCTTTCAATCCATATTGAAATTGATTGATAAGTACTTTGTCATTTCAGTCTACGTTGTAAGAAAGATTTTGGAATTTACGAGCATATGTAGTGGTTGATTGTAATCTTTGTTGTAAAAATAAGAGTTTGGTCTCTAGTACTCATTCTCAATTTTTTTTCTCTAAATGTAGCCATAAAAACTGCTAAGAATGAATTTAAATCATAAAGAAGTTGTAAATCCTTTTTCATCAAAGATACAAACCAAGAATGAGCACTTTTAGATAGAAGCATTGTCGTATGGCGTGATTTGCTATCTGGGAATATATTGGGTATCTAATTGTAGAGAGTGTAGCTTAAAACTTTATATGAATCTTGTGTTAGCCTCCCAAAACTCCTTTATTTTGTATAAAACTCAAAATATAACAAAATCCCTTCAAAACATATTTTTTCCTTGAAGGATTTTTTTATCTCGAACTTTACAAAATCATAACTCTTGATCTAACCATTCAGTTTGTCTCAAATTTACAAGATAGGTAGAATTCACCTTTAACTTTTATCAAAGAAAAACCAACGGCAAATTCACTTCCAATCTTCTGGCATCTAAGAAACCCTAGCAGATGCTCTAAACCCTAATTTACAAGCACCCAAACACTATTTTCTTAATATCTCAAGAATCCAATACTCAAATGTCATAAAACTTAGCACAAATTTTATTAACATAAAATTATACATTCCTTGAAATTTTGAGCCAAAACCTTGTCAAATTGCTCAAGATATAGCTCAAGAGACAACCACTAGTAAATCGGGTTACTTACTACCCTTAGATTGCATGTGCTGACTTCAAAATCCAATAACTCCTTCACTTCAACTTGGAATCCAGTAAGCAATATGTGAACAGTGTAGCCGCAAAAGTTCTCTCTCCAGTCACAGTCGCCGATTCTAAAAAGCTATCCGTATGCATGCGTTATGCCTAAAAGAGTGACAGTAGCTCCCAAATCAAAACCTTAACTTTGAGCACTTGTATCTCCTTCATATAAACTCTAAACCATACAAAACTTGTACCAAAACCATAGCCAAAAACCTAAACCTTCTGACCTTAGCCTTCAAAACTCAAATGGCCTCGAGAAACTAACCCTAATCTCTAATATGGCCTCGGGCAGCCTCCTCAAAGTCCATTGGTCATGATTTTTGACCAATAGGAATGGAGATTTTCATTATTCATCTCCATTCATCTATATCGGTACCCTAATTACTCCCTTTGTTACCAAAATCCTTCTTCAATCCTTTTTCTTATAAGATTTATATAATTTATGCTCTAAACTCCAAATAAAAGAACCAAAAGAAGTTTTCAAAGGTCACCAATGTCTAACAAAGGTGATTCTAAATATTTAGAAGTTACTATCAACCAAAACCAATCTTAAAAGCTACTATCAAAAAGAAATTCAAATTATACAAATTCTATAGTAATCTTTTTAAACAACCTCTTCTCAAGGTAATAATCAAATTATTTTCTACAACCAACTAAAATCTACTAATATGGACTCACCATGTTACTTAATAAATTATATATTAAGTACATAATTACATTATTTTCATATAGTAGCCGAACCACAACACAACAGCGTGCTTATGAAGCCAACTTGAGTGAATCCATCCACATATTGGAAAGGGTGTAACTTTAAGTAGAGCTTAACTTGTTATAAAAACCTTCAAAATTTTGATCTTCTTCTAACAAACTTTTTGAGCATACTAATTCTTGCCTCTCTTGAGCTTGTAGAAATAAGACTCCTTGAATTTAGTTGTGAGGCTAATTAACTTGTTTTCTTCTACTACTCAACTTTTTGATATTAACTTTGAAATTCTTTCATAGATATAGAAGTAGTACTCCCATGGTTGATATTTGTGATGTGTAAAATTTTTACATTAAAAGTGTTGATAAGCTCATGAAGATTTGCAATAGTTACAAATCTATTCTTACTTTTACTAAGAATAGCATCCATAATCTTTTCTTTCATAAAAAATTCAAATAAATCTAAAAAGTTAAATTAAAAGAGGATAATCTGCAACTTCTAATAAAAAAATTTACAAAAGGGATAATCTATTCTCTGTAAAGAAAAGATCAATATTAAAAAACAAGAATTTTTGTTTAAAGGTGGATAGTCCACAATCTCCAAAATGCAATAAAAGAAGTAGAATAATCCTTTCATTTCTAAAATAAGACAAAAATATTAAGTTGATACTCTTGTCAAACTCTCAAGGATATGAATTTTGAAGAAAAAAAAGCTTCAATATACTCTTGTGTCACTGAAGAAAACTAGAAAGTCATTCAAAAGATGATGTAATATTAAACTATAATGGCTATTGCCAAAAACAAGAAGACTAGAAAGTCTTCAAATAAGTTCTAAGACTAGAAAGGTATTGACAAGACTGATAAAGGCTTCACTCTTGCCTCTATATATATTCTTAACTAGAAGCTACATAGCGATGTCCTATAGGACCTTCAAAATGTGTTGACTTTACAAAATACATATCTTAACTTGCAAGGCAAGTTTTCTATATGTGCGCCATATAATTAGCTTGTTCTACAAGCTACCAATACATGGTTAGCTTGTTGACCAAGTTTCTAACCTATCAATCAACTACAAATACATGTAAAGTCAAGAAATATCTATGAAGCTGTCTAAAAGGTCTTATAAGATTAATCTACTTTTATCTATTTTTATCTTTTTCTATTTAATCATATAGGTATTTATTAAAATACTTATGTATATCCATGATATGTAGAACTCATCTCTAGAAAGGAGAATAATATCATCAACATATTTATTTATTTTAATAAGATTATTAGATAGAAAATAAATGTAAGTAGATTTGATATTATCTTATGGTAGAACCTCTTAAAAGCTTAATAAACGTGCATTTGACTTTATACTTGTTTATAGTTGATAGATAGGTTAGAAACTTTGCCAACAAGTTAATCATGTGTCACACGTATTGATAGCTTGTAGTACAAGCTAATGATATGGTATATATATATATATATAGAAAATTTATCTTGTAAGTTAAAACATGAGTCTTGTAAATTAGACACATGTTAGAGGTTCTATAGGATATTATCATGTAGCTTCTAGTTGGATAGTATATATAGAAGCAAGAGTGAAGCCTTCTTCATAAGAAAGCTTTTAGTCCTTAATCTTGTTTCAAGACTTTTTGGTCTTTTTATCTTTTACAATAGCCATTTTAGTTTAATATTATAGCATCTTTAAGTGATTGTCCAATCTTTTTAAGTGACACAAGAATGTATTGAACTTTTAATTTTCTAAGATTCATGTACTTAATAATTACAAGTGTAGTTTGTAATAAGATCTAAAAAAGATGTATAAATATTCTTTAATCAAATAAAAAGAAGGTTTGATTGATGCCATTTTTATTTAAATAATATATACATATATATATATATATATATATATATATTCTAAAATGTGATTATTGATTATGAATGATAATTAAACAATAAATAAAAATCAAATAATAAGTTCTATATTATTAAGAGTTTAGATCACTTTCAATACCACAACCATTTGTGCATTGTATTTAAAATTCTTACAAAGAATTTGTGAGTACATCCTTGAAACTAATGATTGACATGTATTTTAAAATTTTATTTTATTTTATTTTATTTCTTAATCTTTACTAAATTAATTACAATCTTGAAAGGGTGATTATAAGTATGTCTCTCAAATAACATATAGTAAATCAATGAAGAGTGAATAATATGTATAGACTTGTACTTCAAAGAGAGATGCAAATGCTTTTTTGGCAACAATAACAACATTGACAATGGCATTGTAAAGATACTCAATTCTAATACCTTCTTTGGCATATTTTATTTGTTAGATTTTGAATGTGAATTTGTAAAAATTGAGTGAAACTATATGTCACACATATACATAATAACTTAGATAAAAAGTATTAAGTAGAAGATAAATATATATAAATTAGATAATATCTTATGGCAAAACTTCTTAGAAGATGCATAGATACCAAATTAACTTTAAATATGTGATTGTCGTTTTACTTATTCTAATTAATCTAATCAGAGTAAACTTGTATAGGAGAATTCAAATACAAGGAAAGAATACTGCATGAGCTTACACGTTAGGATCACACAATTAACTGTATTCCGCACTACTTAAAACAGTGAAGAAACACTACAAGACTTTTTCCTGCTAATGAAACCCTTTCATTAACCGATAACTACTAAATACAATCTACAGTGTCTCAAAAGTCCACACAAAACACACAAATTCCATCCAACACCATGAATAACCAATCTTACTCAATTAATCTGGCTTTACACAATTTCTGTTTTCCCAGATTTCCTCGGTCCGAACACATACAGTTTTCAATTAACCACGATCATAATCTTCCAGTTATAATTAATCTTCACAGAATCTGATAAAAGCTTCCAAATTTCTCTCCTTCAATCACACAATACTTCAGTTACACACCCAATATCTCATAAATCATTTCCCTGATTTATTCCAAGAAATCTTTTCACAGTATTCAAAACTTTAAACAAAAAAAAAAAAAAAAAAAAAAACAAGAGACAGCACCAAGCTTATCTCGGCTCATACTATCACAGTCTGGCCTTTACTTCCTCTCTCCCATCCTCCTTATGCTACCACGAGATACCAACTGCTACATCTCTAATGAAAACTGCTTTTCCTAACTATTCATCTATTTTACCTACTGAACTACCTTTTCAACTGTCATCTATCCCTGTTTACACTATAAACTAAGTATCTACAATTCAAAAAATAACTACTTATTCTACATAGCCCCACTCCCATCTGTGCAGCGTTCTCGCAAATATAGAACTGATACATAACTAAAAAAAACTTCTCCAAAATTTCTATTTATCTGATACATCCAATTGATCAATTACTACATTATCCGTTATTGATTCTACTGATTCTTGCTCTAGTGGTACGTCTTCATCCTCTTCCAATATTTCAAGTGACTCCTTTCTCAACTGAGCTAAAAGATCTTCATTGTATTCTCCCAATTCATGGACCTGAGCTTCCAGTTTCAAGATCTGGGCATCGCGAAGTTTCAACTGATGTTGCTGCGGACTCATCCATTCTGGGACATCTTCAATCGACACTTGAGATTGGCTCCTCACAGTTAACTCTTCCGTCAGTTTTGACACCTCATTTTGTAAAACTTCAATTTCAGACCTCATTTTCCACGTTTCACATCTCAATTGGTCACACAATAACGCTTTCTCTGTCGCCAATAACTTTGTCTTGTCCACTTCTGCTTGCAACTGGCATTTGAACTTCTCCCATTCCAAATTCCATGACTTCTTATTCTGAATCAATTCGTCCCATTGTCCTTCCACAATCCGTGAAATCTGTTCTTTTTCCTTTGTCCAAGCTTCATATTGGAGAACCAATTTCCGCTCCAGGACCAACATGGCTTCTTCAATTTCTTGAATCCTCAGTTCTTACTCCCTAATTTTTTGATTTTGATCCGACATCCTTTTTTTATTGTCCTCCCAATCCCGTTTACTTCTGTCTTCTACATCCAATGCTCATACCATACAATGTATTTGCGAAATGTGCTTCAATATGGTATTTTTAAGAGATACTCCTTCAGGTAATCGACCTTCTGGAAATACCAACTGGTTGATATCTATCAATAATGGGACTTGATTCTCCTCTTCCACCGCAACACCACTTGGAACCCGTCTCGCTTTGATAACCGAAGCTACCCCTTGAACCACTATACGACTTGATTCTCCAATTTCATGTATTACATCCGCTATATTGTGATTCTGTGCCAACAAATTTCGTTCTCTCTATAAAGGTGTTGACACTGGTATAGGATTTTCCTCTTCTGACAATTGTTGATGCAATGTGTGCACAGTGACAGCATACACATAATTTGAACAAAGCAAGGATGTGAACTTCCCCAATTTGAACTTGGCTCCTATCTCCGCATGAATACGAGTAGCTACGTAAGCCACCCAGTTGAACACCATCCCTTCAAACATCCCTACTGCTGCATACAATAATCGTTTTGATACATATGTAGGGTCTCGATACAATCCTAACCTCCTCAACACGAACCGCTGTCGTATTACGTGCTTTCCTACTCAAGAACGCACCGGGCGTCTGGCTGTAGAAGGTAGTATGGAGATTCGCAGATAGTCACGCAGTCTATCAGTTTTTGACTGCTGGAATATAAACGACTGCAACAATGTACAGTAAATCTATACGGATGCTCTTCGACTGCTTGTCGAAGTCCTTTTTGCCCCAACGATAGGTCTCCAGACGTTACAGAGAACCCCGAACAACCCAAACTGTTAATCTTCAATACCCCTTTGTACTTACGATCTTGTATCCACTGACTGTCCTGTTAGATTAACTCAATAAATTTCATTCACTCCACATACTCAATCCTATAGACACCCCTTTAATCCTTCAATCACAGACGTAACTCGATTTTACAAAACAGTCAAGAGTATTCAAACCCACTTCATTTAAAAATCCCGATTCACCATTACAACACTGACTTCAGCAGCGATTGCCTCAGTCTTCCCCAAAACTCTACGAAGAAGAAAAATCCAAATTCTATGTCTTTCCTTCCTCGACCCAAAGCATGAAGCTCCTCTCTCTAATTCCCCTGATCTTCAAAAACCTCCAATGAAAACCGAACTGGTAACCTTGCAAAAGCTTGAAAACTAGCTCCCCCCTCGATTCCCTTGAAAAAAAACCCCCCCCCCTCAAAACTATATCCCCCCTAACCTTCCTCCGAATTTCTTCAATCTTCCGTCTTAGATCCGGAATTGGCTCCCACCTCAAGCTTGGATCCGAAATTGGCTCTCACCTCAACTTGGATTCGAAATTGGCTCTCGCCGCCAAGCTTTCTCCTCCGTTTTTACCTTTAAGAAATCCATTTACCGAAAACAACGTTCCCTGAGACGGCACAGAGAACAGGACAGCCTGAAACAGAATCAAACCCCGTAATCAGGACCACATTGAGTCGCCCGACCAATTCAGGTCCTATATTGAGAAAGATGCCCGTAGTAACCTGGATGTTCCAGTAATTGGGTCAAATTGGTCCTCGCATCAGATTGGCAAAGACCCGTAGTAAGACCTGGATTTCCCGTAATTAGACTGCACTAGGTTGACCGGCCAATTCAGGTCTCATATTGGATAAGAGGACCCGGATTGGATTATCGAAATTGGATCTAATTGGCTCCTCGAACCCGTCTTGTGAATTGGTCCTTCTCTTCCTACTGACTCCCGTTATTGGAATCGAATGGAGCATTTCAGTATGCCCCGGCTGACTGTAACGGAGCGACTGAACCTGACCACTCAGTATTTGCACTGGAGTTGGTCGATGCTCCCAATATTCGAGGTAACTGAATATTAATAAAATTCTCCTTTCTTTTTATTTTCACTGTATACTCGTGTTACAATACGACATCCACCCCCCTCTGAACCTGTGCATCCTCCGATATGCACCAATTTACCCAATTGCTGTTTGCTTCAGAATATATCCTCTACGTCTTTGTCCAGTTCGTCTTCGTCACCTTCATTATCCATATCACTTTCATCTTCTTACAACGGAATCTCTGTACCTTCATTAAGGTCTTCCATATTCATCTCCGCGTGTCTTCGTTTAAATATTTTTACTCGCTTCCCTGCAATTGGTATTTTCAATTTTGTACCATCTAACTCCTGTAATGAGTAAGTCGCATTATCATGAACAGTTGTTACAACATATGGTCCAAACCAACGTTTTGAAAATTTCCGCAAAGTACTATGTTGATTATCCAGACTATTGTCATAAACAAGTACCCAGTCACCTTCCTCGATTGCTTTTGGTCTCAATCGATGTTGCTTATCGAATCGCGCCTTGTTTTGTAACCTTGCTCTTTTTAACCTTTCCAATGCTATCTGGACATCTTCCGTTCTTTGCTCCAATTGTCGAATCCTAATAGCCAGAAGTTCTTCTCTTGTCAATCCATCTTCCCATGGTAGCATACTCCAAGTAAGTACCTTTTCTTCAATCGGCATAATTGGTTTTTGACCTGTCATAAGTTCTACTGGCATATATCCTGTCACCGAACTATGTGTTGTTCGATCAGCTCATAATGCAAATGACAAAAGCCGTGGCCACTCTTTAACCTTCCCATTACAAGCTTTAACCAATGCTTTCACAATCGGCGGGTGACCGCGTTTGCTTTTTGCATTCCCTTCCGGATTATAAGCAGTAGTCAGTGATAGTTTAACTCCACATCTTTCAAAGAACTTACGAGCTTCTTGTGCATTTAATTCTCCACTATCTGCAGTGATTTTTCCTACGCACCCGTAATGGCAAATGACATCTTCAAGCAAAAACCTACAAATCCCCTCTGTAGATTTTGTCCTCAATGCTCTTCCTTCTACTTGATTTGATAAATCTTCACGAGCTAAAACCAAATATCTCATCTGCCATAACCCAACCGGCATAATAATCAAATCAACAACCCATTTAAAATAAATAGCCAAAGGATACGTAGGATGAAGACCATCTCGATGTCGGATATTAGAATACGATTGACAGATTTCACATGACTCTATAAATGAGAGCACATCTCGATACATATTTTTCCACCAATATCGTTCCTTGAGTTTAGCAAAAGTAGCCCAGATTCCTCTATGCCCTGCCCATAAACTATCATGAAACTCCTTTAATAATTTTAGTTTTTCTTCCCTTTTGCCTATCACTCGTTGTGGCATCCCAATTCCTTTCTTCGGTCTCTTCCATAAGAATCCATCTCGAAGTAAAAATCCATATGTTTTTTTTCTTATTTGTTTGAATTTTTCTGTAGACCAATTCCTCTGCTTAGTCAAGGTATTCAAATAATGACTAACATCCAATAATTCTCCTTCATAAGATTCTTCAAGAAATAGCTTGTCTTCTGTGTTGAGATTTGATATTGAATAGAATTTCAATCCGACATCATCAATGTCTTCAACCATTTCGTCCTCCCTCTCGTATCTTACTCGAGATAGCATGTCTGCTACTAAATTGTCCTTTCCAGTGATATACTTAAATTCTGGATTTAGTGACTTAATATAAGCAATCCATCTCAACATTGCAATATCTGGCGTTGAACAGTTAATAATCATTCCAAGCAATGGCAAGCAATCTGTTTCAATTACTACTACTGCCCCAATCAAATAGTCCTTTTCAGCTTTCATAGCCGAAACGACTCCCCAAAGTTCTCTTTTGACTTGCGAATATGCATGCTGACGAATACTTAAAACTTTAGCCCCAAATCGAACTACAAATCTACTCCCATTCGAATCATCTTGACCCACCGCCCATCCAACGGCAATTGGACTAGCGTCTACAGTAAGAATCACTGGTCTATTGTACTTATAATCAACCTTCCTCAATATTGGAGGTGTCATCAATAATTTCTTCAATCTTTGCATTGCCTGAATATGCCTTTCTTTCCATTCAAATCGGTAACCCTTGCGTAACAGTTCATATAATGGATCCGCTATGTGAGCAAAATGAGGGATCCAGATTCGATAAAATACACATGCACCCAAAAACCTGCGAACCTCTGTTAAAGAACCACAATCCTCTTTCATCCTTCCAATTGCATCCACTTTAGTCGGATCTGGTTTTCTTCCGTAAGATCCACATAAATGTCCAACAATTACAACCTCTCGTACTCCAAATACGGACTTCATACCCGATAATGTAAGATGAACTTCTCCAAGCCGAGTTAAAATCTTTTCACAATCTTGTATATGATCAACAACATATCTGCGACATCCCCTCGTATCTAAAGTTTCATCCTTGTCTCCTTCTCTGCACCCTTTTATTGGAACATCATCCAAAAAAGGCATAGTCTTTTCCGGAATAAAATCTCTCAATACCTTATTCATCCCATTCATCATATGCGCAATTGAGTAGGTCGCGCCTTGAGGAAGAGTGCACATTCTAACCAATCCAAGCGGTGTCCTCATCGTTGTCATATCTCTACTTCCTTCGGCAAGTTGAAATTGATCATAACCTGAATACAAATCACCCATTGAATAGATCGCCCTTCCAGCAAACGCCTCAGCAAATTCATCCACAATAGGTCCAATTCCTGCATTTCTAACAGTTACAGCATTCACCGGCTGCATATCTTGAATAAACCGTAGTGACCCATTCTTCTTAGGTACCATAAACCATCGACTAGAATACGGCGCAAATGAAGGTTCTAATATTTTCATCTTTATCTTTTCTTTTAATAGCTCAACCAATTTAGGTAAATGTGCCCTCGGTACTAGAATCGGTCTTAGATTCCAAGGTACATGCGGTACAGTGAAGATAACCATAGGTGTTATAATATTTGGATCCACACACCCAATTTCATGAGATTCGAAGGCAAACGATCTACCTTGTTTAGCCAACATCTTTTTGAAGCAAGTAATTTCCTCCGGCAATAAAGAACCATCAGAACCAATCTTCAATTCTTCAAAAGTCTCTTCAGTAAACTGATGTCCAATACTCATTGGATCTCTTAAACTTGCTTCTTTTGATGCTTCTCCCATTTGTTCTTTAGAATCCTCTGGTAATGGTCCGGCAACAGGCTTTACCTTCTTATCTGCCGTTTTATATCTCGTCTCTACTGTGACTTCTGGTGCTTGAAAAGATTCAAGCATGGTATAAACCTCTCTCGAATGAATCTCAACAATCTTATCATTATCCCCTAACCCAATAGATGTAATCAATTCCAATGAATCTTCCAGCCCATTTTCTTCATAAACATCCAAAATCCTCTCATCATCTTGCAATGTACCTATCTTGCGTAACTGTCCTTCAATATCATATAATCTTTTTCTTTCTTTTCTTTTAAAATCATCAACTTTCTTATACATAATATTTCCATTCTCCAATATACCAATAAAACTCGCATCAAAGGCACCTTCATCTCGCGAGAGTACCTCCTCTTTTGTACCTCCATAATCTCGCTTTACAGTGGTACCTCCCCAAAATCCTTAAATCCTTCAACAATCTTTGGCAATGGTTTCTCCTTCAACCTATCTCGATTCCGTTCATGGTTAGGAGGTACTGTTAGAAATTGTACAGCTTTCCTCCCATCTTCGCTCCGTACCCTTGCATAAGCAGAACCATCGTCAAGTACCTTTGTTTCAATCCGTGTTGCCGTGATATAAGGTTGTCCTAAAATCAACGGATAAGACGTTGTATCTTGAACGAAGAAATGTTGCTCCGTCGCAACATCCCCAATCCGAATTTTGACATCTGGACAAGCTCCATATAATTCGCCTCGTGTGTTATTAGCTGCTCATATTGCCCATCCATGTTCCATATCAATTGGCCATTTTTGCTTTTTATAAAGATCTTTAGACATGAGATTTATTTCAGAACCATGGTCCACCAAAGCAACTATTGGTTCTTCTATATCTCCTACTTTCACCAATACCTCAGTAGTTGCCCTTGCCCAATGCTTTCGAGTATAATGGCTCAAAGTTTCCATTTCCTTGTCACTAGAATCTTCGAAATGTACTCGCTGATTATACCCATTCTTTTCATTTGTTGGTTGCTTGTAACCAATATCAACCTCTTCTTCATCTCTACATATTCTTGAATCAATAGTATGACTCATTCCAGTTTCGCTCATTAATTGCCTCTTTCGCTTAATGCTGTCAATGATAACATCATGAAACTCCTTCTTTACAATTTCCAAGACTTCTTTCAATGTGAATTCCACCTTAGCGTTTAATATACGTTCTTCCAACACCTCTTTCAAAATTGTTGCCGCTTCAATGTCAGAAAGTAGCTTATAAGCAATTGATTTGCCCTTATCTTTTGTCTCCGTTGTTTTTTCTCCCAATGATGCTGAGATATCCTTTACAGGCAATTCTTGTGAAGCTGCCTCCCGAGCCTTGTCTCCTCGAGTTTGCCTCTTAAAAGAATTTCCTTCTCTAGTATCATCAAAATTTCCTCGTCTTTTTTCTTCCATCAAAGCTTCATGTTGGCTCTTAGCAATATATGCATGAACTGAAAGAGACTCAACGGGATCCTCCCAACCTGTTCTTCCTCGTATTGTAGCTGCAGTTCTCAATAACGCTTCTCGAGGTAATTTTCCTTCTTGCATTGTAGAAACAGCAGAAGCCCAAAACTCACTAGTTTCCATACTTCCACCAATTTCATCATCTACTCTAGCACCATAACTTGCACTTTCTCGTGCTACTGTTTCATGCCCTTTTAAGTAATCTTGAACCAATGCTCTCATTCCTCCCTTGCCAAAATTGGTTTGAAGAAGATCCTCCCTATCTTTCAATGCTATCTTCCCATCTTTCCAGCAAATAATTCCCTGCCGTATCATATTATTAAATTCATTGCAATCTTTTCTAGTGTGTAAAGCATCATCACACCAAATGCATCTTTGTACATATCCTTGTTTTGAAACATTCTTCGAATTGTTTATAGAAGTATTCTCTTCAAGTCTTGCCAATTTGATTTGAAGATCTCGCATTCCTCGTATAATTTCTTCCATACCCATATCTGCTTTCTTTGACAAGAATGTCGAAGGTTGAACTGTAGGCATTGTCGGTGGTGTAGTACGTACTGGAGCTTTGGGTGCTTGTACTGGTTTCGGAATATTACTCCTATCCTTCCTCCTTTCTTTTTTTGTAAGCAACCCCACCGCATCTTCAACGTTCTTTCACTTCGTTGTCAATCCTTCATCTTCTTCTTTGTCTTCAAGAAGGGGTTCTAATTTCTCTTGCAATTCTCCATCAGCAGCTTGAAGAAATAGATCAACTTTGTTCGGCTCCAATGTCAATTTTTCTACCTTCGATAATTGAGAGTACTGCCTCTCAAATTCCCTTAGTAGCTCTGTTGCTTGCAAATTCTTATTGGGCCGTTCAATCCATCCCAGAAACAGCTTCTTAGTAACGCGATCAGCATCTTCCAAGAAATATTCGTCTTTCAATGCATGTGAAAAATCCTCCCATGAATTCCCACAACGATCCGTAATCGATGTAATGTGGTCCCTTATCTCCGGTATCGTGGCAAGTCCAAATAGTGCAACCATTTTCTTCTCAGAAACTCGATTTAATTCCATTTCACGAACATAACATCTTAAATACCTTGAAATATTCCTCCCATCAAATTGATCAATTTTATTGACCATTGCTTGCAATGCTTTGGTTGCCAAAGCTTCCTTTCGATCATTGCTTTGCTGTTGCTGCATTGACAATGAGAAGGCTTGAAACAAACTAGCAATAGACGGATCCATGTGCATACCTTGTCCTTTAGAAGACTCCCCACCAGAAACTTCTCCCAAAAATCCTTCAAAATTTTTATTTTCGTTTTCCATAAAAATAAAGATAAAATCAACCGAAATCCAATACCTTCTACCTCAAGCTTTCACGTCGGATTCACCACTTATGTCGTATTACGTGCTTTCTTACTCGAGAACGCGTCGGGCGTCTGGCTGTAGAAAGTAGTATGGAGATTCGCAGATAGTCACGCAGTCTATCAGTTTTTGACTGCTGGAATATAAACGACTGCAACAATGTACAGTAAATCTATACGGATGCTCTTCGACTGCTTGTCGAAGTCCTTTTTGCCCCAGCCGATAGGTCTCTAGACGTTACAGAGAACCCCGTACAACCCAAACTGTTAACCTTCAATACTGCTTTGTACTTACGATCTTGTATCCACTGACTGTCTTGTTAAATTAAGCCAATAAATTTCATTCACTCCGCATACTCAATCCTATAGACACCCCTTTAATCCTTCAATCACAGACGTAACTCGATTTTACAAAACAGTCAAGAGTATTCAAACCCACTTCATTTAAAAATCCCGATTCACCATTACAACACTGACTTCAGCAGCGATTGCCTCAGTCTTTCCAAAACTCTACGAAGAAGAAAAATCCAAATTCTATGTCTTTCCTTCCCCGACCCGAAGCATGAAGCTCCTCTCTCTCATTCCCCTGATCTTCAAAAACCTCCAATGAAAACCGAACTAGTAACCTTGCAAAAGCTTGAAAACTAGCTCTCCCCTCGATTTCCTTGAAAAAAAAACCCCCCCCCCTCAAAACTATTTCCCCCCTAACCTTCCTCCGAATTTCTTCAATCTTCCATCTTAGATCCGGAATTGGCTCCCACCTCAAGCTTGGATCCGAAATTGGCTCTCACCTCAACTTGGATTCGAAATTGGCTCTCGCCGCCAAGCTTTCTCCTCCGTTTTTACCTTTAAGAAATCCATTTACCGAAAACAACGTTCCTTGAGACGGCATAGAGAACAGGACAGCTTGAAACAGAATCGAACCCCGTAATCAGGACCACATTGAGTCGCCCGACCAATTCAGGTCCTATATTGGGAAAGATGCCCGTAGTAACCTGGATGTTCCCGTAATTGGGTCAAATTGGTCCTCGCGTCAGATTGGCTAAGACCCGTAGTAAGACCTGGATTTCTCGTAATTAGACTGCACTGGGTTGACCGGCTAATTCAGGTCTCATATTGGATAAGAGGACCCGGATTGGATTATCGAAATTGGATCCAATTGGCTCCTCAAACCCGTCTTGTGAATTGGTCCTTCTCTTCCTGCTGACTCCCGTTATTGGAATCGAATGGAGCATTTCAGTATGCCCCGGCTGACTGTAACGGAGTGACTGAACCTGACCACTCAGTATTTGTACTGGAGTTGGTCGATGCTCCTAATATTCGAGGTAACTGAATATTAATAAAATTTCCCTTTCTTTTTATTTTCACTGTATAATCGTGTTACAACACGACACCGCAACCATTCCACATATTCTGGTGTAATCGCCTTCTGAGTCCGCCATCTTTGGCTCCTTTCAAAGGATGACATTCCTCCTTTGAAATATCTACCTGGGCTAAAATCGCTTGACTCATCAGTCTCTATTGCCATCTCTCTAATGGGAAGAAACAACACCTTCTCCAGGATTATTTCATCAATCCCAATAATTCGCCTTTGAACGACACTCGATTTAACCTCGGGGTCGTAATTCTCAATGTATTCCTCCACTAATGACACATTGATTGATGGTAAATGTTTTGAATGGTGTAAAAACTAGAACAGCTTCGTAGTCCAAAAATCCCTTATTTTTCTCTGTGTCCAACAGATTTCTAACTTCATCGGCTCCATATTGGTAACGATTATCATAGCCGGTGGTTTTGCTGTGCGTTTAGCTCTCACATTCCGGTCACTTTTATCTTTGTCTATAGCTCTTTTGGTACTTTCAATTGCCATGACTCAAACGCTTACAAGTCCTAACCGTCAATGTAACTCTCCAGTATGCCCGAAACACTAAAATGAAACATAAATAAGCAACAACAGAATATAACACCACAGAATAACCCTTAATAGGAGCCCCACTCCTATTCTATTATCTAGTGATGAGAACGACAACATGGTACCCATACTGTCTATTTCTCACTTTCTTTGCATCTGACACAATAGTGATAACTAAATATCTTTGCAGCCGCCTCTACGCCATATACCATAATTAGGTCCCTCTTGAGTCCATTCGAAGTCCCCTCCCCTCAAATGAAATAAAACCTGTCTCGGGTTTTAGGTATTATATAACCGTAAACGATTCCCATTAATGCGGGTACTGAATCGATGGCCCGTGAAATCCTCCAATTGAACAGATCCATTGGAAAATCCTTCAATTATGCGATATGGCCCATGCCAGCGAACTTGAAATTTTCTTAGAAAATGATTGAATCGGCTGTCATATAGTAATACCAAATCATTGGGCATAAAACACTTCGGCCGCAATTTACTATCATAGTAACTCTTCCTCCGTTTTTGAGTGGCTTCTATGTAGAATAGAGCGACAGCCCGTATTTCATCCAATTCCTCCAATTTCATCAACTGAGAGTGTAATGACTGAGTGTCACTGAGGCATTCGTCTAAGACAATATGTAAACTAGGAACCTCCAATTCGATAGGTAAAATTGCATCTTGACCGTAAACTAATTGGAACGGAGTAGAATAGGTAGTTACTTTGTAGGCGGTACGATAAGCCCACAAAGCTGCAAAGAGTTTGGTCTTCCAATCAGTACCGGCCCCTGAAATTGTCTTAGTCAAGACTTTGCACAAAATGTCATTGGTCTTTTTCGTTTGCCCATTGGCACGAGGATGATAGGGAGTGGTCTTATGATGTTTGATCTCATATATGGTAGTCAAGGCGGCAATAGTAGCATTGATGAAATGGGTGCCTCGATCGCTGACCAATTCCTTGGGACATCCAAAGCGAGTGATAATATTCTCATACAGAAAAGTTGCCACCATACTAGCATTATCGGTGCGGGTAGCAATCGCCTCTGCCCATTTGATGACATAATCTGTGGCGACTAAGATATACCACTTTTGACCAGGTTTTGACGCAGATGCAATGGGACCAACAAAATCAATACCCCATTTTTCAAACGGGACCTGGGCCAAGATTGGTACTAACAGCATGGCGGAAATACCCGTAGGTCGACCAATTCGTTGACAAGGATCACAACGGCAAACGAACTGGTGGGCATCAGAAAACATTGTGGGCCACCAATATCCGGCCATTAAAGTCTTGCGAGCAGTGTTGTCTCCCGCGAAATGACCACCACAACTATCCAAATGACAACCGGTAAGTATCGATTGTACTTCACTGGGAAAGATATAGCGCCGTAAAAGACCATCTCGGCCTTGTTTATACAAAGCATCACGAATCATCGTGTATGGGGCACTCTTCAAAATAAGGCGCTTCTTAAGCTTGTCCGTGAAAGTCGGCGGAAAAGTATGGAAGGTCAAAAACTGAATAATTTTGCTATACTCGGGGGATATCACATCCACCACAAATAATGCGGCGTCGAGAAGATCATCGGGAACAGGCTCGTTGCCGAGAATATTAGACAACCGGGATAAATGATCCGCATTCGCATGTTGCTCCCCACGTCTCACAACCACCGTAAAATTGAACTCCTGGAGGAGTAAGACCCAGCGAGCAATGCACCCACTCAATTGAAGCTTATTAATCAGGTATTTGAAAGCATCATGATCCACATAAAATACAAATGGATGCCCAAGCAAATAGTGTCAAAATTTTTGAACCGAGTATATCATACCCAACGCCTCTCGTTCAGTAGTAGTATAGTTGCGTTCGGCAGCCACCAATTGTCGACTAGCATAATATATGGGATGTTCTAATCTCTTATCATCCTTCTGGCTTAACACCGAGCCAATAGTAGCATTGGATGCATCAACATACACATGAAATGGCTTTGTCCAACAAGGAGCCACCAATATTGGTGCAAAGACCAATTTTGACTTTAAGACCTCGAAGGCTATGGTACACTCCTTGGTCCAGAGGGGACTAGTACCATCGGATAGAGGTTTCTTCAGTAAGTTCGTTAAAGGTTGACAAATAACCGCAAACAAACTTATAAATCGTCGATAATAACTGACATGACCAACAAACCCTCGAACATCGGAGATTGTCTCCGATCTGGGCAAGTTCATAATATGTTGCACTTTGTTAGAATCCATAGCAATACCACGACTGGAAACAATATGGCCCAATAATTTTTCAGATGAAATACCAAATTGGCACTTCTCCGAATTCAATGATATCCCAAATTTGGCACACTGAGCCAAACATTTGCCTAAATAATGAAAATGATCTTGTTTAGTACTAAATGTATAAAAGTCATCTAAAAAGATCTCCATAAACATCCGGAGATAGTCTTGAAAAGCCTGAGTCATCTCGCGCTAGAATGTGGCTGGGGCGTTACATAATCCAAAAGGCATCACGCGATAAGCAAATGTGCCCCAATCCGTAGTAAAGGTTGTCTTGAGCTGGTCTTCTTTTGTAATTTGAACTTGATTATACCCGAAGAAATCATCGAGAAATCAATAGCATTCGTAACCGGCGACGGCATCCAATATATTATCCGTGAATGGTAATGGAAAGTAATCTTTCTTGGTGGCTACATTAAGTTTCCGGAAATCTTGACAAATTCAGATTTTTTCGTTCTTTTTCGGCACCATCACAATTGGAGAAATCCACTCACTATTCGATACCGGGTAAATGAAACCCACCGCAAGAAGCTTGTCCAATTCTTCCTTCATCATAAGGAAATATTTAGGATTAAGGCGATGTTGCCTCCAACGTACCAGTTTAGCGTTTTCTTCCAATATGATATGATGTTCACAGACATCAGCGGAGATACCTTGTAGATCATCATAAGTCCAAGCAAAAGCAGATTTATGATGTAAGAAAAAGTCTGTCCAATAGGTCAACTCTTGTTCCTTAATACCTTCGTAGGCCTTAATTAGACGAGGTTCGGCCGTGGTCGCTAAGTTAATACTTTGACATACACGTTCAGCAACAATACTCTGTTTCAATTCTCGCAGTGATTTAAAGTTACTCAGTATGTCCGACATATGCGAAGTAACGAATCCTGTCTCGAGGGTACTAACATGGTGCACATCGTGCCGAGGTTTTCAGTCAATACTAATATAAGCAGAGTTTTCCGAATCCTTCGGGTATATCAAGTACTCCCCCGGACCTCCACATTGGTACACCACCTCAGGGTGTTGTGCTACCTCCACATTGGCCTCCGTACTCGGTACTTCTATGTCATCCTCGGAGCTAAGCTCTTTGTCCGACGTCAATTCAGATACTGGCAACTGAGACTCCCCGTGATAGCATACTGGGTACATTTGTAACACCATTTTATCTACGCTCTTACCAATTGTCAAAGCACCCTGACCCCAATCATTCTTGGCCTTTGCTTAATACAGCCAAGGTCGTCCCAATAAAATAGGGTATGATAAAATCGAACGTTGTAAGCAAAAGATAATGTAGTCAATTTCATATGCAATACCTGTAATTATAGTTTGAACACTCCGTAAAATACCCAATAGCTTAACTTGGCTATGATCTGTCATCCGTAATACCAATGTCGTGGGGACTAATTGTTCCAGATCTAAAGCATCCATTGTATCAGCGTTCATTAAATTGACGCTGGAACCTCCATCTACCTGGACGCCAGAGATCAGAACACCATCAATCAAAACATCAATGGTTGATGCACCTGGATCAGGGTTCAAACTAACTTCACAAACTTCCATATTACGATGCCGATGTCTTGTTAGAGATGAATTTAAGGTGGAACAACATTGTGGTGCGACTGCTAGAAGTTGCTTCATAGAAATTGAAGGCCAAATAGCGTCCAAATCCTTTAAAATATTGTAGGGTTCCATATTTAGGGTAATTCCCAATGCCCTCTTTCGTTTCATGGGTTTGAGTTTAACTCCGTGAGGTAAATTATTCTGCCGCCCTGGACTTGGAATTGGAAAAGCAGCTTGAGCTTCCTTGGAACTACCTTTCCCAAGGAGATCTTTCAACGAGTATGATGCTTCTTGGAACTACGGTGGGAACAGACCGGCTTGAGACGGAACTGAAGACTCCGTAATTGGGACCTCATTGGGCTTCGCAACCAAATCAGGGCTCAAGACTTTTCCAGTGTCAGGACCTGAATGGGATGGATCCGTAATTGGGTGTGATTGGCCCTTTCCTTTTTGCTGACTCCTAGTAAGAACGGTATGGACACATTCCACCCGATTTATTGGAGAGTCTTGAGGACCTCAATTTATCCCCTCCATTTTTTCTGGACTCTAGATCTGCTGATCCCGATTATTGAAATTGAATGGAACATTACATTGCTGATACGTATGCATTGACTGCTTGTAATTTCTACAAACTGGCACATAATCGTCATTGGTTCTTGGATTGGGACATTCATTGGCATAATGATCAATCTGTCTACAACAAAAACAACGCAATGGCCTTTTTGCACCCCCCTCAGGCATATTGGGTGTCTCCACCAGTATATACCTACTAGGTTTGTTCCATATAGGTTGAGAAAATGATCCTGGTTGTCCCGGTTGTACTTGGTTCAATGGCATCGATGGAGCAAATGGCTGATACCCATGCTGCTCCTTACCATAGTTCTAAGGATTTGATACAAATTCCTAATTATAAGTGGAATTTTGAAAATGATTGACTGCTCGATTTTGTCGGTTAGATCGATTTCCATGCCATCCAAACGTATTTCCTATTTGAACTTGATTGATATCCCATGGAGTTGGTGGAATCATGGTCGGATTACTGAATTGTTGTTGTTTTTATAAATTCCAACAATTAGCGGTTAAGTGCTTGCCTCCACAAAATGTACATTTACCCAACACTTGTGAAGGTGACGGGCATTCTATTACCAAATGACAGTGGCCCTGACAATTACTACACCATACATTGGTCCTAGTATTGGTTGGCTTTTGCCTCTTCTCCTTATCTTTGGCCATATTAATGGCCATTTCTTCTATTTTCTTCGTCAAGTTCAATAACAAGGCTTCATTGGAATCTTTTGAAGCTGGTGTTATTTGTTTTTCTGCCAAAGTTGACTCTTGTGTTTGATATGGAAAATATGGAGCATACGCTCTTGTGACTTGCGGTGGTAAAGCTTACAATGGAGTAACATTAATTGGCCCATGAGTATTGGTACTTGAATGGGCCACTGTTTCGATCATCTGTGGATAACTACCCACTGATCCGTTTAAAGCCGGATATTGATAATTGCTTTGAACTGGTATCATCGTGACACTCGCAGTTAAAAACTGATCATAATGGCATTCTTTCCAAACCTTGGCTCTATCAAGGGATGCAGATACCGTAATTGGTTGAGCTTCTTTTACAAATATTTTTAGCTCTGGTGGGTACAAACCATTTATTAATATAGATAATATAAATGCCTTCGAAATTTGGTGGTTCGGCCACTTATTAAGTGTATCAGCCACTCGGCAATAGTACGATTCCACCGCCTCTCCTAGGATCATTTTGCTGTTCATTAACCTTCCTCGAAGACGGTCTTCAAAACCAATTAGTCGAAAATGGGTCAAAAATGCATTCTTGAATGCTTCCCAGTTCGAAAATTGACCAACTGGTTGACAATTATACCATTCAAATGCCGTATCCTTTAAGGTTGCTGGCAACCATCGTAACCAAATATCCTCGCTTCTGCCACTATTGGCGACACATGCTGTCAAAAACTGCGACAAATGTTGATCTGGATCCGCACCCGGAAAGCCCCTAAAGGTAGGTAATGGAGCCACGTTAGTTGTGCGATCACTCACAGTACCCATTTGTACTGCTATGGGAACCGCTGGACCTCCCGTTGTCATTGAATTTGACAATGTGACACTTAATCATTTGTTAATATAGTCTGCGTCTCTCTCAAATATATTTTCCGAACTTTCCACCCTGTTCAATTTACTATTATTATCCTTGAACAAGTTTATTGGTTGAATAGGAGGTGAGAATGACGGATTTTAAAACACACTGAATTGGCCCTTATTGATCAATAATTTATGCCACTCTATGCAACCAGTTTTGATGAAATCGGTAGTTTCCGCTATTAGAAACGTACCCAATGGAGTACCCAACTCTTCTGTGATTCCTCCACTCTTAGTTAATGGTCTCAGAAGAAACCCTGGCCTATTGACCAAATTTTCCGCAAGTGCTCTTGGCAATTTCTCTAACGGTATATACTTCTCAAATATTAGATGTCGATTAGCTTTTGGGTACGCTCGAATATGACAACAGGCATGCAACCATGGCTTAATCTAGCTTTGTCTATGATTCCTTTTTAACTTTTTTTGTTGCTCGTTTCGCAACAAATTTCTTGCTTGCGATCTCTCTATTCTTTCTCTTGACTGCTGTATTTTCTTTACTGTTAAGTTCTCATTCTTAATAACCATACTCTTTCATTATATTCTTCTGCAACTGCTACCTATTTCCCATCTACTTCAACCGACAGTTAATACCTAACACTCCATACTATTATCAATTTCCCCAGCAGCGGCGCCAAAATGTGATTGTCGTTTTACTTATTCTAACTAATCTAATCAGAGTAAACTTGTATAGGGGAATTCAAACACATGGAAAGAATACCGCATGAGCTTACACGTTAGGATCACACAATTAACTATATTCCGCACTACTTAAAACACCGAAGAAACACTACAAGACTTTTTCTTGCTAATGAAACCCTTTCATTAACCGATAACCACAAAATATAATCTGCATTGTCTCAAAAGTCCACACAAAACACATAAATTCCATCCAACACCAGGAATAACCAATCTTACTCAATTAATTTGGCTTTACACAATTTCTATTTTCCCAGATTTCCTCGGTCCGAACACACACAGTTTTCAATTAACCACGATCATAATCTTCCAGTTATAATTAATCTTCACAGAATCTGATAACAACTTCCAAATTTCTCTCCTTCAATCACACAATACTTCAATTACACACCCAATATCTCATAAATCATTTCCCTGATTTATTCCACGAATTCTTTTCACAGTATTCAGAACTTTAAACAACAAAACAAAAAAAAAAACAAGAAACAGCACCAAGCTTATCTCGGCTCATACTATCACAGTCTGGCCCTTATTTCCTCTCTCCCATCCTCCTTATGCTACCACGAGATACCAATTGCTACATCTCTAATGAAAACTGCTTTTCCTAACTATTCATCTATTTTACCTACTGAACTACCTTTTCAACAGTCATCTATCTCTGTTTACACTATAAACTAAGTATCTACAATTCAGCAAATAACTACTTATTCTACAAAATGTCTTTGTAGTTGATTAATAGATTAGAAACTTGGCTAATAAGTTGGTTGTATATTGCATGTATTAGTAGCTTGTAGTACAAGCTAATCATATGGCACATAAGTAGGAAACTTGTCTTGTAAGTTAGAAACATGTTGAATGTCATATAGCACGTCTCTATATAACTCTTAATTAGAAAATATATATAAAGGCAAGAGTAAAGTCTTCTTCATTCTTATTAATATCTTTCTTATTCTTATTCTTTTTTCAATGAATTCTAGTTTTCTTATCTTTGGCAATAACCATTCTAGTTTAATATTATACCATCTTTGAATGATTATCTAATCTTATTAAGTAATATAAAAATGTTCTATTTTTTTATTCTTTTAGATTCATGTCTTAAACACTATTAAAAATTGGTAATATATAAATATTTGCATTATACTTTATATTGTATAGAAACAAGTGTATTAGCAATTATGGTATTTATTGATATTATGTTTCATCCTTTATAATAATATATGGATTTAAATTTGAAAGTAAAAGATATATTATGTGAATATAATTTTAAGTAGTTTGTTGAAAGAAGTTAAATACATTCAATGTAGAAAGTAATTCAAATTCAATTGACTTGAAAAAAGTCTTAAAGTAAGTATGACATTGTTATATTATTTAAAGACTTGCTTGAGAATGCAATGAAATCTTGGCTGCAAAAGATAAAATGTAAATTACAACAACAAAGTTCTAATAACTTTAATAGAATCCTAAATAAATTTCAATTAAAGTTGAACAATCATAATCAAAATTTGATAAAATCCACTTTAAATTTTAAAGAAATTATAAAAAAAAACATAAAAAATTATAATGAATTTTATAAAAGTCCTAAAAAAATATTAAAATATTAAAATCTTAAGAATATCCTAATTAAATTCTAAATCCTAAACCAAATCCTAATAAAATCTTAAATATTAAATTCTAAATAAAATCCTAATCAAATCTTAACTGTTAAATTTTAAATCCTAAATCCTAAGCCAAATCCTAATCAAATCTTAAATCTTAAATGAATACTTATACAATCCTACATTATATTAAAATCTCAATAATTAATAATCTAATTGTAGATTTTAACTCAAAATTTGTACACCTCTTAATTACTAACTTGACAACAAACGCAAATAATTTAAAGAAGATTAAAATTTCCAATTGTGAAATAAACCCTAAAATCTGCTTAGATTTTGACAAGCTTTTTTTTCCAACGTTGATGCCAATCTTCTAATGCCAATATCTCTTAATTTCTTAATTCAATGACTCAAAATTTGAAAAGTTGTTGGAAATAAAGTCTAATATTATTATGTATAAATATAATTTAATCCAATTGGCAGATTTTTGTACATCTTAGATATCCTTGCTAGTCTTTTAAACTCTAGTTCTTGAGACTTTAATATATTTGAATTTCAATAACTTTTGAATTAACCATTGAAATAAGCTCAAACTTACAATACACATTCAATACAACACCAATCACACAATGACAAAATTTTACTTGTAGATCATCTATCAATATAAATTTTCTCCCAAGTTTTTAATGTACTACCAAGTATATTTATCCAAATATGGTATTTGAACCTAAAATGGATAATTCAAATATATCTATTATATATATAAAAAATATTATATGTAATTTTACAAGCAAAGGCACTAAAGAATTAGATCTCATATGTTATAAAATAAGAAATTTTTTATTATACAATATTATGTGTAACTGATTTTTATTATACCATATATTTTCTTTTCTTTTGAATAGAACTACTTTTGTTTCTACTTCATTTTATACATGTTTAATTTATAAAATATTATAACTTTTTTATATTATATAATATATTAATTCAAGATTATCTTACTTGTATGTCAACGTCTATTTATTAATTTTTTCAATACATTTATATTACATTACATTACATTCAAAAATAGTTTTCAATATTTTAACATATTAAATGCATTTATACATTAAAGAATTGATTATATTAATAAAATATTAAATATTTAAATGGTATTAAATATATATATAATTAAAATATTTTAATTATATAATTATTAAAGTTAAATCATAGATTATTTATATTTTAAAACAGTATTATTACTTAAACATAATTAAGTTTATCCTCCTAACCCTAGCTGGTGGTGGCGAGGATTGGGGCCTGCGACCCGCCGCAGCAGCCCAACCCCGCCTCCGACGGGCTGGAACGGGGCACGGAGCTGGGGAGGCATGGGTTATTTCAGGATGGATGAATATCATCCCCTAACAGCCCAGTGCAATCTAAGTCCTGGTTCGCCCCATCCCAGAACCCAGTCGGGACTTAGTCGTGAGGAGGTGGAAAGGTAGCAGACCAAGCAACAAGAGCACAGCAGAGGGCACAAGTGCGAAATTTTGTTTCAGGTTTAGTCCGATCGTGGCTCTGTGCTCATGTTTCCGCTCGCTGAATCTAGGGACATGGACGTGTCGTCGATCGCCTGTTTAAGTGGCGAGGGAAAGGTCTCAGGGAGGATGCTCTGACGACTCTTCACGTCGATCTGCTCGCTAAAGGGTAAATATTTCGTTGTTGCGTGAATTCTCGGACTCAGTTTGCCTGTGAAGGTAGTGAAGAAGTTGATAAATCTCGCTTTCTGTGGGCTGTGATGTGATGGATCGTCTTTGAGCCGAAACGTGAGGTGGTGTAGTGAGTAGGAAGCGTAGCATTGAGCAGAACGGGCTTCATTTTTGACATGGATATATTTGGTCTTTGTTGCATGCTAATCTCTGGGAAGTGGACATCGCTTTTGAGGGTCTGAGCATTGATCCCCGATTGGTAGTTCAATCTACCTGTAGTTGAGTAGATTTTTGTTTTATCTATTTATTTATTTATTCATTTTTCTTGCATCAGTCCGCTAGTTGGACGGCGCATTTTGGATAGGAGGATGTTGGTTGGAGATTGAGTGAATATCCCCAAAGGTTCCAGTAATCTGAGTTTTGTACCATTTTAGTACTTGACGTCCCTACTTAGACTGTATGGGGTTACACTGATAAAATACTTAGAGATATTTATGAGCCTACAATAAGCTTTTTGATTGGGAAGTATATTCCGTGAGTTTGTAGTGGGAGCAGCACTTTCTACGTGCGCATGTTAACGAATAGACAAATTTTCTCATGTGATTCTTTCAGTGAGATGATAATTCGAAGTTCAACCACGTGAGTAAATGTGCGTGTCTGTGTGTTTCAACCATACACGAAGACCGCGGACTGCAGAAAGTTGAAATGCAAGATAGGTCTCTACTGGCTGGGTTTTCTCAAGAGTTAGAAGTTCATCCAGGTTTAAAGCGTTCAAAGCGAAGTTCCTCCTTGTTACAAGACATGATTCCTTTTTAATGGTTTTAACTTGAATTTTGTGACATAACTTTAAGTTCAAAGGCTGACCTCGAACCCTTTGACCGTAAAATGGGGGCACAAGATGTGAAGACAAACTACTTTCATCGACGAATTGTATCTGTATGAACTATTTATTCATCGAGATGGACTTAGAGAACAGCGATTGACCACACAAGTCTTACGTGCTGGTCCTCTTTTTTTTGACATGGTGATCAAGGTTTTTACGTGAAATGAAGAGAGATGTTGTTTTGGGAAGTTGGTGAATAATACATGAGTTTCGTATGCAGGTACTATACGAGCAGAGGTTCCATTGGGACCCGTCCGCAGGAAGTTTGTCTTAGGTTTTTTTCTTCTGTCGGCGCAAGGTTAAGGTAGACTAGCAGATCAGGAGATTGAGCAGGTGGTAGCGAGGAGTAAGCAGTGGCTCGGGAATATTTTGAGGTCTGGCTTGGAGCCGTAGCAGTGGGTCTTGTGTCGTTCGGAAGCTCCGACACACATGATTCTGTGGTAGTACGAACGTTCTGGTAAGATCGGCATTGAATTCATACACAAGTTGAATATTGTGATTTAAATGTAGAGAATTGTTGCGCGAGCTTACTTCCTTCTGCCAATGTGAACGCCGCTAATTGTTGTCCGGAGATTGGATAGAATATTGTATGAATGTTTAATACAGATAGAATTTGCCATCGATTGTGGGCGGGTTCATTGTTGGAGGGCGTTGGATTTTCTTCGATCAGTATGCTGGATATTGGGATTTCTGAAGGTAGGAGCCGCTTGATGTAAACTTCCTGGAAAGTTTAGAATCATCGAAATAGGAACTGAGGAAATTGTGGCAACGAATCAAATGACAAGCGTTGCAGTGCGTGGGGAGTTTGGATCACATAGTTTAGCAGTAGTTGTGGGAGCTCAACTTTCGGATTGTCATGAGTGTTTTGTGTCGCCGAAGCCGCATAAACAATGGTTCCAACAAGCTTAAGAGCCATCGAGATGGGAGTGTTGAGGTAATTGGAGCGGGCTGCTGGAGTGAAGGGAGGCCCTCAACCTCAAGCAAATAGGCTGTGATAAGTAAGAAAAGAGAAAAGAATTGAAATTTTTATATTTTGTGTATGTGAGTTGGTAAGGTGATCTAGTTTGTGATTGTGTTTTTTTTTTTTTTTTTTTTTTTTTTTTGCTATTAAATTGTTTGTTATTTAATAATTTATTGTGATTGTTGTGAATTAGTCATTAAGATTAAGAGAAAGGGTTGTTAGAGTTGTTGAGAGATAGAGCTTGTTGGTATATATTGGGTATGTTAATGTATATTAATGTTTGTTTGAGTAAGGATGGTTTAGTAGTTGTAAGTTTTTATACCATTTATATAAAGACATATTAAACAAAAACCAATGTATAATTCTATGCAAGAATATTAAACTTGTAATGAAGGCATATGATTACTTGATGACTTACAGTAATGGTGGATTAAAATATGAAGAATTATTGAGTGAATTGTTTATTATATTGAATAAAATTTATTTACTTGTAAAGAATTGTGGAAAAAAGAAATGGTCTAAAGCAGCAATAATTCAATTGAAGAACAAAGAGTCATTCAAAGAACTTATATTAAAGTGTTGTTATGAAGCAAGAAGTGATATGCTTTTGAAGGACTTGGTAAAATATTTGAAGGCAAAGTATTTAGTAATTTTAATGTTGTAAGCTATGATAAAGTAGAAGGTGATGAACAATATTTATATGAAAGGTTGTCTCTTTTATATGATAAAGAAGATTTTGAAATATGTAGATTGGCAGAGCATCTATTATAAAAGTTGGTAGACTTTCATTGCACAGAAGGTGGAGAATTAGATGATTTGAAACTATCATCATATATTGAAAGTATTAAAATTGTAAAGTACATAGGTAAAGGATCCTGTAAAAAAGTATATAAATCAAAATGGTTTGGACTTTTGTAAGCAATCAAAAAGATGAAGAGTATGCATATAAAATCTTTTATCAAAGAAGTAAACATCTTAGAAAGGCTTAGCTATCTCAATTTAATATTATATTATTTTACAATAAAAAATAAAGCAAATGAAAATAGTGGATGTTTTGCATTTAAAATAAAGAATGATCATGTATATTTGGAGATGGAATTGATAAAAACAAGTTTAAGAAATATGTTAGAAACAAATAGAAAAGCATCTTACATATTTTTTATTGATATCATATATCAAATTGCAAAAAGAATGTGTTACTTGCATGATATGCACATTGCACATTGTGATTTGAAACTTGATAATATTTTGGTGAATATTGAGGAAAAGAAAGTGGTAAACAAGTTTATTGAACATGCTATTGTAAAAGTGATTAATTTTGGAATATCTAAGATTGAAGTTAGTAGTAATCCAAAAACAATAGAAAATAATCATATTTATGGTAGTACACCTTATATAGCCCCTAAAATATTGAAGAATAAACATTAAATAATGACAATGTGTCCTTTTGAAGCAAATGTGTTTTCATTTGCAATGGTGTATTTTAAGATTCTTTTCAAAAGAGATCCATTTGATGATTGTAGGAGGGATGAAATATTGGAAAGAATAGAAAGAGATGAGAGACCAAAATTACCTTCAAATTGTGATGAATTAACAAAACTCATCAAAGAATGTTGGAACTTGAATCCATTGCATCGACCTAAGTTTGCAAAAAATTATGAAAGATTGATAGTGTTAAAGAAAGAATTGATAGGTGGAGTTATTGCAGCAAAAATACCATATTTTTGTGCATCAAAGGACAAAAGTCATGAAGGTATAGAATTACAACAAATATACAATAGATTGCTAGTTCCACAACCAATTCTATTAAATGAGGTAAAAATTTCTTGAATTAATTTAATTAATTTTTTATTTTTTATTGTTTACAAACTTACTTGCTATAGGCCTAGTTTAATTGCCTTCATTAGAGAACTAATTTGAAGATCTAAATTAAAATATAATGTATGCTTTATGTAATTTTTTATTTTATCTAGTATATTGATATATGATTTAATTTCTTATTGTAGGTTGAGACAATTAATGAAGAAATTCTTGATAGAAAACATTGCTTAATGCAATTATTAGACCTTTGTAGATACAAATTAAAGGCATTGTGTCTTATTAGAGTGGGTGGATTAGGTAAGACAACAATTGCAAAAGCTACATTAAATGATGTGAAGTACATGTATAATGCTTCATGCTCTATTGAGTGTATTAAAAGTAATAGTGATTATTATAAAATCACTTGCAACATCTTAGAATAATTTAAAGTTAAAACTAAAACAAAGGATTAAAAAAAATTACAAGAAAAGTTGAAATTATTTTTGACCAAAAATAAAGTTATTATAGTCTTTGACAATATAAAGAATCAAAGTCAAATTAAAGATGTTGAGCCTATGGATGAATTATTTGCTATGAGTGGTAATACATTTATTATGACAACTTGAGATTGGAAAGTTATGGAATTTTGTAAGATAAATATTAAAGAACTTGATGAAAAAACAAGTTTGAGGTTGTTTATTACTTATTCTTCTGGATATAATCAAAAAGATTATAAAAGCAAGCAATGGCCTATCATTGAGCTTAAAAGTTATGGATGCATATTTAAGAAAGAAAAAAAGTTTGAG
Source organism: Physcomitrium patens (assembly GCF_059467195.1). Lineage (NCBI taxonomy): Eukaryota > Viridiplantae > Streptophyta > Bryopsida > Funariales > Funariaceae > Physcomitrium > Physcomitrium patens. The sequence goes on along the minus strand of NC_143430.1, from coordinate 11,609,919 downwards.
ATGTTGAGAGCATGCTTTTCAAAGGTTGAAGAGAGGAAGAGAGTTGGATGGAGATGAAAAGAATATTGACTACAAGATTTGGAATATATTGAGAATAAGTTTTGGTAATTTGAAAGTTAAAGAAAAGAATATGTTTTTGGACATATGTTATTTCTTTTGTAATGATATATATCTACAAGGCATCTTAAAAGAAAGGGCATTGCAAGTATGGTCCAACTTTAAAGAAAATATATTAGAAGATATGGAATATACATTAAATACATTTGTAAATCAATCATTGATAATAGTAGATAAAGATAGAATTTTAAAAGTATATGATCAATTATGTAACATGGATAGAAAGTTTGTTGAAACAAAAATGGAATATAAGAGTAATTAAATATTGAAAATGAATGAAGAGGCTTTGCATGGAATTAGCAAAAAGGTAATGTACTTGACCATCATTGAAATGGCATGTATGGAACTAATAATGATAGAAATTTATTTAGTTTCAAAGTTTAGAAATATAATACATTTGTTTTGTTTTGATATTATTGTATGTTAGAAGTGCATGTTGATGTAAAATTGTTTATTAAATTATCAAATTTATATTGTTATAAAATTTGTGTATATATCAAATTGACTTCTAATATATAAAATCTACACTTTTGATATATTTGAATCATCTTGTCTTATAGTTGGAGGGATTATTTTGCAAAAATACAAATAACAAGTTTGATAAAATAAAAAGTGGATATTTTTTATCACTTCAATTATTAATTTATAATGATGGTAATCTTACATCAAGAAATAACTTGAGAAGATTAGGCACATTTTTAAAGTTAACAAGACAATCAATCAACTTAAGATGTTTTATTTTGAACCTATCTTATAAAGTTTTTATTTATAAAGAAGTACTAGATAAATTATGGCACATGCTAAATAATAAAGATGTTTGGAAGAAGTTCAAGTCTCTAAATATCTTTAAATTAAAAAAATATACCTTCATACAAGAATTTTTAAAGTCATTTTTTGAAATGGATAGACTATTGAAATTTAATTTAGAAGGATGTTCAAACTTGATGTTACTACTAAACAAAATAGAATATTTGACTACATTAAAAAGACTAAATTTGAAATATTATTGTAATTTGAATGAATTGCCAAAATATATAAAAAAATCTTATTTCTTTGTAAGAACTTATGATGCAAAATTACTACAACTAACTTCAATATCTAATGAATTGGACAATCTCACATCTTTGAATATTCTTGATATGTTAAGTTGTATAAACTTAATCTCATTGCCAAATGAATTTAGCAACCTCACATTTTTTACTATCTTTAACATGTCAAGTTGTAGAAGTTTGACTTCATTGCCAAATGAATTCGGCAACCTCACATCTTTGACTATCTTTGCTATGTCAAATTATATAAACTTGATATTATTGCCAAATAAATTAGACAATTTTACATCTTTAAATATCCTTGATATGTCAAGTTATATAAACTTAATATCATTCTTGAATGAATTAGACAAACTAACATCTTTGACTATCTTTAATATATCAACTTGTTTAAACTTGACATTATTGCCAAATGAATTGAACAATCTTATATCTTTGACTATCCTTGATATGTCAAGTTATATAAACTTGAAATCATTGCCAAATGAATTGAACAACCTCACATCTTTGACTATCTTTAATATATTGAGTTGTAGATACTTGACATCATTGCCAAATAAATTAGGTAACCTTTTATCTTTGACTACTCTTGATATGTCAAGTTCTATAAACTTGATTTTATTTCCAAATGAATTAGGCAACTTCACATCTTTCACTACCATTCATATATTGAGTTATAGAAACTTGACATTATTGCCAAATGAACTGAGCAATCTCACATCTTTAACTACCCTTGATATTGTTAGGGACATAGTCCTTAGAACTTTCTAGAGACAAGCTTCTAGAACCTTCTAGAAGCAAGTCTCTGGAACCTTCTAGAAGCTTCTTAGTTAGTAGAAGATGTTAGGGACATAGTCCTTAGAACCTTCTAGAGATAAGTTTCTAGAACCTTCTAGAAGCAAGTCTCTGGAACCTTCTAGAAGCTTCCTAGTTGGTAGAAGTTGCTTGAGAAGCTTCCTAAATAGGAGTATATATTGGAATCGAGGCTGAAGAGTTCTTCAGTCTTGACAACACATGTCTTGGAGCTCTAGCTCACCTCTTTGGTGTTGTTCTTGTATTCATCTGATTAATCTAGTTCTTGTCAGTTCTTCTTGAACTTCTTAGTAGATATCAAGTCTGTATTCTATATCCGTGACAATTTATCGAGACTTCACTCACCTCATATTTCAGAGCTAGTTTCTTCTTTGTTACAGTGTGGATTACCCCTCTGCTTAGAAGTGTACTAACACTTTAGAGGTTGCGGATTACCCTCCTCTAAACTGATACTTCTTTTGTTACAATACTGGAGTCTTATTCTTCTTGGAGAGAGTGGATTACCCCTTTTCTTGAAGCTCTTAAGGTATTTTAGAGGTTGCGGAGTACCCTCCTCTAAACCAATATTGTCTTCTTATAGAGTCATTTCTGTCCTTCTCTTAGAATGGTCGGGGGCCAAGACATTAGTATGACGGAAAGTTCAGAGTCTAAGTTAGATGCTATCATGAATGCCCTCGCTACGTTATTGCAAAGAACTGTAGAGATTGAAGGAGTCATGGCAAGGCTTCATAATGATGGAGCATCTAGAATGGCACAATCTAGGTTGCAGCAGCCTCAAACTTCTACACTTGGAGAAGCAACTTTACCTCAGGTTCGATAAGCACCGCTGGTTCTACAACATAAGGAACCCCAAGTTAGCCTTCCAGACAAGTTCGATGGTACACGTTCCAAGTTTTGAGGATTCGTCAACCAAATCAGGTTAATAACAGTTTTACAGCCCGAACGCTATCCAACGGAGGAGTCACGTGTTGGGCTTGTTGGAACCTTACTTACAGGACAAGCTCTATCATGGTTTGCTCCTTTGTTTGAGAAACGATCATCCATACTAAATAACTTTGAAACCTTTTTGGAGGCATTTACGGAAGCATTTGGTGAACACGACAAGGTTCGATGGACTACAACAAAGATCCGGTCACTACGACAAGGGGTGCGTTCTACATCAGTCTATGCATCGAACTTCAGGCAATTAGCATACGACATCAATTGGGACGAAGAAGCGTTGATGAGTCAATTCTATTGGGGTTTAAGGGACGATGTGATGGATTTGCTGTTAACTCTTTCTGATCTACAAATACTCAACGAAGCTATTAGCCAAGTTGTGAAGTGCGATAACCACCTATTCCAACATCGCCAAGACCAACATTCAAGACAACATACGGTTCGCCATGTACCAATTATATCGGCAAACAACGTGAATTCACATTCAGAAGTAGAAGACATGCAAATTGATGCGGTACGTGTCAAATCTCTTATTCTAGAAGAAAAAAAGCGGCGTATGGAGGAAGGTCTATGCTTATATTGCGGTGAAGAAGGCCACAAAGTTGGAAACTGCCCCAAGAAGCAAAATCGACATATTATCAAGACTAGGGGCGCGTTTATTCAGGAAAACGAAGATGCCTAGCCACAATAGGAACCGTGCGGCTGGACAGTGAAATATCGCAACAAGAACCAGGTTCCTTTCTTTCCGCTCAAACCTGCCCTTTGTTTTACAATCCCTTTGCTTATTAGCCCTCAGAAATTGAGAACCTTAGCATTATTAGATTCAAGAGCATCTGCTTGTTTCTTAGACAAAGAATTTGCAAAGCGTCATAAGATCCCTTTAGTACAAAAATCCCAACCTGTTCACGTTGAAGTCATAGATGGACGACCTTTATTGTCTGGTAGTGTCACCCATGAATCAGAACCTATAGAAGTGACGTTTAAGGACCATAGTAGTCATATTATTTTCAATATTATTAGAATCCCATCAAATCCTGTTATTCTTGGTCTTTCCTGGTTGGAAAAGCATAACTCATCCATAGATTAGAAGTTGCAGAAGATGACCTTTCCGTCAAAACCACCCAAGAGCAAGCCTAGTAGAAAACCCCGAATAGAGAAATCCTTATTTATTGGAGCAAGAGCGTTTATAAGATTGTCTAAGGGAGGGACACCATTTGTCATTTATGTCGCTCCAACTACCGGGGAGAAGATCTCGATAGCAAGTATACCGGAGCAATATAAGGATTTTAAAGACGTGTTTCAAAAGAAAAATGCCGACATGCTATCGAAACACAGACCATATGATTGCCCCATAGACTTACAAGAAGGAGCACAACCGCCTTTTGGCCCAATCTACAATCTATCGCAGATGGAGTTGGCGGAGTTGCGGAAATACATCGACGAGAATCTAGCCAAGAACTTCATCCGTCATTCAAAATCGTCAACTAGAGCACCCATCTTATTTGTGAAGAAGAAAGATGGCTCGTTGCGGATGTACGTGGACTATCGAGGCCTCAACAAGGTAACAAAGAAGAATCGTTACCCGTTACCCTTGATTTCTAGTCTCTTAGAACAACTTGGACATGCAAAGATCTTTACAAAAATTGATCTAAGGGGAGCTTACAACCTCGTATGAATCAAGGAAGGAGATGAGTAGAAGACAGCGTTCCGTACAAGGTATGGCTATTTTGAATATAATATCATGCCCTTTGGTCTTACCAATGCTCCAGCGGTCTTTCAACATATGATGAATGACATTTTCCGAGAGTACCTTGACGATTTTGTTGTCATCTATTTAGATGATATTTTGATATTCTCCAAAAATGAGGAAGAGCATGAAAAACACGTTCGTTTGGTATTGGAGAAACTACACGAGCGAGGACTATATGCCAAGTTGGAGAAGTGTTTATTTCACCAAATAGAGATGGAGTTTCTGGGGTTCGTTGTGATTACGAAAGGCTTGAAGATGGATCCCAAGAAGGTGGAAGCAATAGTGTCCTGGGAGGTTCCGAAGACGGTTAGAGACGTACAATGCTTTCTTGGTTTTGCCAACTTCTATCGGATCTTTATCAAGAATTACTTTCAATTTGCTACTCCTCTCACTCGGTTGACATGCAAGGATAAGCTGGAATGGAGACCTCTAGCAGAGAAGGCGTTTCAAAACTTGAAGACCGTATTTACTACGGCTCCAATCTTGGTACATCCAGACTTTACAAAGGCCTTCTATTTAGAAACTGATGCTTCGGATTTTACTGTGGAAGCTGTACTTTCACAAATGGGAGAAGACAAGAAGCTCCATCCGGTTGCATTCTATTCTCGAAAGTTCTCTGTTGCTGAAATCAATTATGAGATCCACGATAAGGAACTTCTTGCTATAGTGGATTCTTTCCAAGAATGGCGTGACTTTCTTGAAGGAGCTACACATCCAGTGACCGTATACACAGATCACAAGAATTTGGAGTATTTCATGTTGGCTCGAGTTCTAAATGGACGTCAAGCTTGATGGAGTATGTTGCTATCTAGGTTCGATTTTATTATCACTTATCGACCTGGAAAGCAGCAAGGACTATCTGATGCCTTATCGAGGAGATTGTATCTTGTACCAAAGGCTGGAAAAACAGCGTTTGATCAACAATGTACGACATTGTTGAAGCCAGAGCAATTTCAGCTTTGCGCTACTATTATGCCAATTGATGCTGACTTCCTGAATCAGGTACGTGCCGTAACCATTGAAGATTTAGTAGCCATTGATATTAAGCAGCATGCCAATGACGACAAGTTCAAGGTGGAGGGAGATCTTTTATACTTTGAAGAGCGGTTATATATACCAAAGGGACCAGCACGACTTCGAGTTCTTCAATCTCGCCACGATTTTCCAGTTGCGGGACATTTTGGATTCAACAAGACCTTGGAGCTTATTTCTCGAGATTTTTGGTGGCCCCAAATGTAGAAGGATGTGAAAGATTTTGTCCTCTGCTACGACATCTGTTCAAGATCCAAGAATCCTCGACATCGCCCTTATGGACTCCTACAGCCATTGCCGATTCCACATCGACCATGGTCTTCAATTTCCATGGACTTCATCATGGAATTGCCATCATCGAACTCATTTGACAGCATCTTTGTCGTGGTAGATCGGCTTACAAAAATGGCACACTTTGTCCCTTGCAAGAAGACATCGTCTAGTAAAGTCACAGCAAGGCTCTTTCTCGATAATGTGTATCGATATCATGGACTACCAGATGATATGGTATCAGATGGAGGAACCCAATTCGTATCAAAGTTTTGGAGATCTCTCTTTGAGATACTGAAGGTGGATATCAAGCTTTCTTCAGCTTTTCATCCTCAAACTGACGGTCAAATGGAACGGGTGAACCAAGTCTTTGAACAATACTTACGATGCAGCATCAACTATCAGCAAGACGATTGGACCACATATCTGCCGCTAGCCGAGTTTGCATATAACAACACCCTCCATACGTTGACTCAATACACACCATTCTTTTCCAACTATGAGTATCATCCGAAGCTTGATTTATTGAGTCCATCAACAAATAACAATCCAGCAGCTGAAGGATTTGCGAAACAACTATCAGAGCTTCAAAATACATTGAAGCTTCAATTATAATCCGCTCAAAAATCCTACAAGGCGTCTACAGATAGATTTCGGAATCAAGCACCTACTTTCAAAATTAGAGATAAAGCATGGCTTCTTCGACGGAATATCAAGACCAAGCGACCATGTAATAAGTTGGACTATCGAAGATTGGGACCATTTATCATCCAAAAGCAAATCAATCCAGTGGCGTACCATCTGGAATTACCAGCTTCTATGAAGGTACATCCAGTCTTTCATGTTTCTTTGTTGGAGTCTTATAGAGAGTCATCTTTTCCTGGAAGAGTGCAATGTCTGCCACCTAGTATTGAGATCGAGAACCATGAGGAATACGAGGTTGAAAAGGTGCTGGATTCTCAACAAAGGTGGAGCAAGTTGGAGTATCTTGTTCATTGGTGCGGCTACGACATTAATGAGCGAACGTGGGAGCCAGCTAAAAATCTCACCAATGCGCCGCAAAAGGTATAGGAGTTTCATCAACAACATCCTCATAAACCTAAGCCGGTTCGACAATAGCTTCTTTCTGAAGCTTGCTCACCCAAGAATATAAGAAAGGGGGAGAGCACCACCAAAACTCGTAGTTGATGTAGTTATTTTCTCTAAGATAAAATAGAATTTTTTCAGTAGCCATAGTTTGGTCTTTTGATATGGATAGCCAAGAGATAGATACTATGTCAGTCAGATTATCTCAACCAACTAGTTTACGAAGGCGACCCCAAGATGAAGAACCACATGCACTACGACGACGATGGAGGATACCAAGTAACCGATCACTGGTGATTGTATTTGAGTCTGAGCCTGCTTACGATGGTCAACCAGAAGGCATATTTGTAGGACATTTTCACAATGAAGACACGGAAGTTCATGCTTGGTCAGAAGTTGAAGCAGTGGGCCATTACCGTTGGCTTCAAGGGCCGATGAACCACTTACCTCGTGAACAACAGCTGGAGTTCATAGCAGACATTATGCGACAGATCTTCATTTTCTTGCGTTGGTACTGATTGACAACAACATTGCTTCTCAGAGACCTCGAAGCTAAAGGAGGGGGTGATGTTAGGGACATAGTCCTTAGAACCTTCTAGAGACAAGCTTCTAGAACCTTCTAGAAGAAAGTCTCTGGAACCTTCTAGAAGCTTCTTAGTTGGTAGAAGATATTAGGAACATAGTCCTTAGAACCTTCTAGAGATAAGTTTCTAGAACCTTCTAGAAGAAAGTCTCTGGAACCTTCTAGAAGCTTCCTAGTTGGTAGAAGTTGCTTGAGAAGCTTCCTAAATAGGAGTATATATTGGAATTGAGGCTGAAGAGTTCTTCAGTCTCGACAACACATCTCTTGGAGCTCTAGCTCACCTCTCTGGTGTTGTTCTTATATTCATCTGATTAATCTAGTTCTTGCCAGTTCTTCTTGAACTTCTTGGTAGATATCAAGTCTGTATTCTGTATCCGTGATAGATATGTCAAGTTATATAAATTTGACTTTATTGCCAAATAAATTAATCAACTTCACATCTTTGACTATCCTTGATATGTCGAGTTGTAAAAGCTTGATATCATTGCCAAATGAATTAGGCAATCTCACATCTTTGACTATTCTTGATGTATCAAGTTGTATAAACTTAACTCTGTTGCCAAATGAATTAAGTAGTCTTACATGTTTGACTACTTTTAATATGAAAGAATGCTCAAGCTTGATATCATTGCCAAATGAATTGGACAATCTTACATCTTTGACTATTTTAAAATTGAGAGAGGTACTCAAACTTGAAATCATTGTTAAATGAATTGGATAATCTTATATTTTTTATTATTTTATTATTAAGAGGTTGCTTGAACTTAACATCATTGCTAGATGAATTAGAAAATCTTATGTCTTTGATTACCACAAAATTGTGATGTGTTTAAGTTTGGCATCATTATCAAAGAAATTTAAATTAAGAAAAAGCTTAAATTTGATATCATTGTTAAATAAATTTGACAATATATATTTTTTGACTAATTTAGGTAGAATTGAATATTCAAATTTGATATTTTTGCTAAATAAATTTGATGTTTAAGAATTATTTTTCTTAATTTTAGATATTTTTTTCTCCTTTGTATTTATAAGACTAAGTTCAAAGACTAATATCAAAGATAAATTTGACACAAATAAACTTGGTTAATTTAATTTAATAGATAATAGTAAAAAGAAGATATATTCTATTCTTGAATAAAAAAGATATCAAATTATAATTAATTTTATTTGTAAGAAATAAATCTCATTATTATTTTTTAAATTTGGATAGAAAAAACAACATCTGTAGTACTAAAGAGAGATTTTAAAAAAATAGCTTGATATCATAAGAATACAATATAAGAAGAAATTAAATTAACCAATAGGAAGTTGCAAGAATATAAGTTAATAAGACAATATAATAGATACAACTCTTTTATAAAGCATATTTTTATTAATATAATAAATATTCATCATTAAAGATAGAATGTTCTTATATCATGAGTCTATTTTGTATAATTTTATCATATAAATTGCTTGTATTTTATCTAACTTATATATATACAAAATATTAATTTTTATTTTTTTATTAATATAAAAATAATAATAATAATATTTTAATATAAAAAATAAAATAAAACGTATCACATATGTAAATAAGATATGAAGGTGCACTCATAAGAAAATATGTGAAATAAGATATCTCTCACCTTTATACTTTTTATTTATAAATAAAAGATACAATATGTGATGTCTTTTAATTGTTTCTTACAAGATTATAACTTGATAACTTAATCATCATGTGATTGCTCTTCATAAGATGTTCATAAATAATTGATTGTTTTCAGATTTATAATATCATTTTCCATAAACCACCAACTCTATCTATTACAAAAAGATACATTTTTGCTTCTTCATGTTGTAAAGCTCAACATTTCTACCAACTACACAATTCAAGCTATGATAATGTTTTTTTTTAACTTTAATTATGGTGGATCTTTGATTATTATTAATCTACTATAATCAAATCTTTTTGATAGTAATCATCCACAAATTAAAATTTAATCCTATTTATTTTAATATTTATATGCAAATTCTATTCTTAAATATATAATTATAAATTAAAACCAAGAAATAGAAAAATCTCTCTTGTAATAAAAAAATAATATTCTTAAAATGTAGAAGTAGATATGAATGAAAATAGAAATTTAATAATATCAATTTAAGATAGAATTTTAATTTTACAAATTCTATTGAAATAAATACATAATTTATTTGATAAATTGATTGGTAGTCATAAATAAGATAATATCAAATAGTATTAAATTTACTTTGAAATAAATCAAATAAGAACTAGAAAAAAAACCATTAACAATCACTTTAAAAAAGCTATTTTAGAAGATCGAAATTAATTCAAAAATAAAATAAATTTACTATTTTATTTAAATATAAATAATGATTAAAAAATCCTATAAAATAGATATTAAATAACTTTGATATGTAAAATATATATATATATATATATATATTAAAATTATTTGAGAAATTTTAATATTTTAGGCCTTTTAAAATACTCTTAAAAGAAATATTGAAGAAATTTGATCTAAAATGTGATATTGTTAGAAATTCATATTAAAATCGAAGTGTATTTAAAAAAATTTGTATTTTGAAGTACTTAATGTTTTTCAAAAATTTTAAAGTATTTTATTTTTTAAAACTCAAATTTCTAAAATTCTTATAAAGCTTATACATGTATTTTTAATTTAATTTAAAAAAATACACATTCATATAATTAAATCAAGTTATTAAGAAAAAATAGGCTAATTAAATATTTTAAATTTTAAATCTCATAGATGTAATTATTTTAATATAAAAAATATAAATATAAATATAAATATATTATAAATTATGATATTTATATCTTTAATTTTTTTAATATTAAAATTTTTAATATATATATATATATATATCATCACTATATTTAGAATTAATTGATAAAAATAATAATAATATTAAAAAATATAAATATATATAATTAATTATATAATAAAATCCATATTTATAATTATAAAATAAAAATATATAATTAATTTTAATATTCATAATCATTGAATCATTATGTATCTTACTTTATATTTGATAAGATGATTTTTAACATGGTTATTTGTATCAAAATGGACTTTAAGAATAGCAATTGATTACATAAGTCTACCATTGTCATGTTGTAATATAACTATTAAATGAAAGAGAAATATATCTATATATATATATATATATAAGGACTTAATGAAAAATATTGTAGCAAATCATCTTAGAAGTATAGATAGTAGTCAAGGAGGTAATAAAATTTGTAAGTGCTAATACTGCCTTCTTACAAAATGAGCTTCTACTTACTTTGTACGAAGATAAATGAGGCAATACAAAATAAATAAGAAAAATAAATAATATAAGCATCATTAAAAAAAAATTACGAATAATTTATAGCAAAATTATCTCAAGTAATTAAGAATTAATGCTTGGAATAGACCAGTTGTGAATGTAAGTTGCAATTAGACTCCAAAGCATGAAACCATGCATCTATGGTAGTTTTAGGATTTTTTGGTTGATTAAAGAGTAGGATATAAGAAAAACGAAGAGAGAGGTTTTTTAGATATTAGTTTTGAGTGCTTTGAGTTTGTAATGACTTTGTAAAGGCTTTGCAAAGTCAAGGTTGTTTTGGAGTAACTTTGGATTTTTAAGAAATATAAAGAATTTATACTTAGAATTATTTTGTAAAACTAATAGATGATTTTTGGATGAAATATTATAATTAAATGATATTTTTTATATTAAATATATGTTATTAATTTGAGCATGATTAAATGGTTTATTTAAAGGTCATTGAAATTCAAAAGTATTGACATCTAGAAAATTAGAATTTAAAAGTTTGATGAGGATTTCTAAGATTTGCAGCAGTGTATTGGTTATATTAAAATAAATATTTTATACTATTATTAGAATTATTTAAAAATAATTATATAATTTTTGAAAGAAATTAGAAAATAATTTCAAGAGATATTGATATTAAGAAATCAAAATCAAGATTGGAGAAGAAGATCAAAGAATATTCAAGCAAATTATAAGGTATATCTTTTATTTGGTATGTTGGATATTTTTTTAAATTGTTATGATTTTTTTTACTGATAGATTAAAAGGTTTAATTTTTTTGAATTAAAATTAACGATTAAATTATTAATTATTAAGGTTTATTTTTTTTTAAGATTTAGTAAGGATATTATTAAGATTTTGGTTGGATTCGATTACGGCTTGATTAGGATTAGAAATTTGACTAAGATGTAGCATTTAGAATTTGGCTAGGATTTTTTTAGAATTTAGAATTTAGAATTTGATTAGAAACTAATTAGTATTTATTTAAGATTTGATTAGGATTTATTTTAGGTTTATTTATATTTTTTATTTTTAATTACCTTTAAAATTTTTATTTTTGATATTTTATAAGAATTTATTGATTATTTCTTTATGGTTTTTTTTAAGTTCTTTATGATTTCTTTAAAAAAAATATGATTTTTTTATATTTTTTTTATAATTTCTTTAAGACTTTATTTGAATTTGATTAAAATTTGATTAGCATTGTTAAGATTTGATTGGAATTAATTTAGGATTCTATTAAAGTTGTTAAGACCTTGTTGTTGCAATTTCCAATTTTCCACAACCAAGTATCCAATGCATTTTCAAGAAAAACTTCATATAATACAACCACATGTTGGTTTTTTTGTTTTTAAAAAATAAATAAATAAATAAATAAATAAAAGGCAAGATAATCACGGTCTTAATGTGAAAAATAGAGAGAGATGTGGTTTTGAAAAGTTGGTGAATAATACATGGATTTTTGTATACAAGTAGAATTTTCATTAGAACCTCTTTCCAAGAAATTTGTTTTAAGTTTTTTCTTCAATCAGGGTAAGATTACACTAAACAAGCAAATCAAAAGATTGAATAGGTAGTAGCAAAGATTAAGTAGTGGCTTGAGAATATTTTGAGTTTTGAGTAGGAAATAAGTAGTGGATCTTGTGTTGTTTAAAAGTTCCAATACACATGATTCTAGTTGTAGTATAGATGTTTGGTTAGTTTGGTATCAAATGCATATATTGCATAAGTTGAATATTATAATTTGAATATCAAGAATTGTTATAGAACTGCCTTTTCCTAATATAAACATTGCTAGTTTTCTTTAGAATATTAATAGCATATTGTGTGAGTATCAAATAGATAGAATTTGCCATCAATCATAAGTAGATTCATTATTGAAGGGCATTGGATTTCTTTTGATGAGTCTATTGGATATTATAAATTTTAATGTGGAATTTTTGAAGGTAGAAGCTGCTTAATGTTAACTTTTTCAAAAAAATTAGAATCATCAAAATAAGAACTAAGAAGAATTTGTGGCAACAAATCAAGTGATAAGTATTGCATTGCACTGATAAGTAATAAGCATTGCACTGTGTGAAGAATCTAGATCACATAGTTTTGGAGGAGCAATTATTGGAATTCAACTATCAGATTGCCATGAATATTTGTATTGCTAAAGTTACATAAATAATAATTCCAACAAGCTAAGATTCATTGAAATAGGAGTGTTAGGATGAGTGGAGTGGATTATTGGAGTAGAATAAAAGAAAGCCCTTAACTTCAAGCAAATAGATTGTAGTAAGTAAAGAAATGAGAAAAGAATTGGATTTTTTTTTTTTAATTTATATATATGAGTTTTTAAGATAATATAGTTGTGGTTGTGATTTTTTTATTTTTTATTTAAATTTTTGTTATATATTTAATTATTATGATTTTGTAAATAAATCATTGAAGTTGAGTTAAAAAGGTTTTTGAATTGTTGAGAGATAGGATTTGTTATTATTTGTAGGATTAGTTTTTATTTGATAGTACTTATTAGAGTTAGGATGTGAGTTTAAAATGGCTGTCTTAAAAAATTTTAGAAATGTTTAGAGATTAAATTTTCTATTTCTGGATTTATATATCAAATATTTAGGATTAAATATAGAAGATATTTTGAAAGAATGTCAAGCCTATGTTGTAGCATTGAAGGTTTTATTGGAAAAAGAAGACATTGAACAAAAATCAATGCACAATCTTGTATAAGAATATTTAATATGTTATGAAGATATATAACTATTTCATGACTTGAAGCAATGGCAGATTGAAATATGAAGTAATATTGAATGAATTATTTATTACACTAAATAAAACTTATTTATTAGTGAAGAATTGTAGAAAAAAAAAAAAAAAAAAAAAAAAAAATGGTGTAAAGCAATAGTAATTCAATTGAAAAAATAACTTTTAGAGATCTACTTGTAGACTTAAAGTGATTGACTTTAGAATATTTTATATAAATAACAAGTTGAGTGAAATGAGAAATGCATATTTTTCATCACTTTAGTTGTAAACTTAGAATGATGGTGATTTTACATAAAGAAATGAATTTAGAAGATTATGCACATTTTTGAAGTTAACAAGACATTTAGTCAACTTAAGATATATTATAAACCTATCTTGTAAAGTTGTTATTCATGAAGAAGTATTTGATAAAGCATGTCACATGCTAAAAAAAAAAAAGATGGAAAGAAATATCAAGGTGGTCAAGATTGATATCATTGCCAAATGAATTGGGCTTCTCATCTTTGACTATCATTGATATATTGTGGTGCAAAAGCTTGGCATCATTGCCAAATAAATTGGACATCACACCATTTATTACATTATCTCCATAGGCTAGCCATATCTAAAAGCTATTTAAGAAATCACAACCCTCAAAGAAATATTTTAATTACTAAAAAGCCTCTTTGGGTCATAAAACTACACCAAAGCAGATCATTGCTGCATAATCAGAGTTAATTCCTATTGGGTTCAGTTGGATGCAAGAATCATCCCACAACCGCCATAATTCCCATATCTTCAATATTGCCATAGCTTTGCAATGTCTTTACAATCCTCTACTGTGGGGGGAATGTTACGTTCAGAATGTCCATGAGGCAATTTGTTCATGCTTTGTTCTGTGATCTGGATCTTTGCTGAATGAGGTTCCAAAATTGGGATGTATATCATTACTTGTAGTCACTGGCACAGCTTCAAGAGCAGGACATAGTTTAGGATTTTAGAGAAGGTACTCCATTCAGTAGACGCTGCATCCACTTGCAAGGGCTCTACTTTACTCATGCGATAGCCTTGACCCAATTTCCAGTACTTGCACTGGTACCTTCAGGAATACGTCTTATCACGTCTTATCAGAGACAATCCAATCATTTTATAAGGCCGCGGCTTTAGCTTCCTCAGATAACGCAACCACAATTTGATCAGGAGTAGCCTTCATTTCTTTTTTGTCCAATCCTGGGAAAACACCGATGGTTGAAAGTTGGAACTCCGATTCATTTGTTTGGGCTCCCTCACGATGGACTCGAGCATCGGCTTCTGCTTGAATGTCACTAACTGAACCTGAACCTGCCAAGACATCTTTCATTTATCAACTCAAATTCCAGTAAATCTCACATCGACGAAGCGATGATGCCAAGATGCAAGGCAAAAATTTCAGTCCCAACCTATAGTGACATCAGACTACTACCATGCGGCGGAATGAATATCAAAAAAAAGTATAACATTATCGAGGTGCAACGGTACTCAAAATACCAAATCAAGAGAGGAATAATACCAATTTCAATACTGGCAGTATAAACTTCTTTTGAAGGCAGTTTCGAACCGTCCTCAGTCCTCTCGATATCATCCACTGGAGCACTTTCCTCTTTGTGGATATCAAACTCGGAAGGTCTTCTGGATACTATGACATAATCTGTTTCTGGATCATATTCTGAATCTGCACCACCTACCTCCAACCAGTGTTTGATAATATGGAAGAAGTGTTCATCCAGAAGGATGCCCCGATGGTCAGCAGGTATTCCCACTCTTGCCTTGGCATTTAAACCATCAGCCTGAACACACGCGTAATAGCAATACAATCAATCCTAGAAAACAGAAAAAAAAAAAAAAAAAAAAAAAGTACGCGTACGAAGTGTGAAAGAACTATTTATGTGAAAGTTGTATTGTCCACGAGTTCATGGTACGCATGATGTAGAATATGAACTATACAGTTCATGAATATTCTCATCAGGAGGTTAATTATATTAAGCTGAACTACTTCGCAGAGCCTCCCCTAATAGAAGACTCAACAAAAACAATCAACGCAGGTCAACTGCAACATAAGAATATCACCCGTATTGTAGACAGTCACTTTTGATGTGGTGAACAAACATTTGCGCTAAAAAGCTTCCAACAACACTACAAATGAATTACCATTGCAGATTCCACTGGAACAGTACCGTCCCCATCAACGTATGCGAATTCAGCCTGTTTATCAGCAGTTCATGTTTACATCAAGCAGTGCTGGATTACAAAAGATCAATGCAGCATAAGGAAGTCATGTCTGAGCATTGACGTAAGACACCGCAATCTGATATTGCAGCTTGTACTATGCGTAAGATCAATGAATTACAGAGAGTACGTTTCTTCCATAAAACTTTTGTCCCTCATACTACTTCTTCCTAGATGTTGACCAAAAGTGGACCAATAAAAGTAGTACAAACTTATGAAAATAAAAAATGATCAGATGAAAATTATGAGGAATGTACCTCTGAATTCAAAATTTCAGTTAATTCTTGCAGAGGCGATTTGTCGGTACCGTAGCTGAAAGAGTAAGAATAAATCGCTCGTCAGAGTCCAATTGAGAGGATAACACATACACAGAATGATATTTGAATAGAGCATATGTGAAGGCACAACTTTTGACAGACGTCAGAGTTCACTTGATTCAATATAAAGAAGGATACAAAACTAACGAGACATGATGGGGGGTGTCATGTGATGTGCCGTAGAGATTGTAAAACTTTACGCCCTCAGGCAGCTTCGCTTTGTGCATTATCCTCTGAGTCTCTTGGGCCCACTTGACAATAACCTTATTTAAGGGCAGAGGTATCTTGGTTCCATTGAAGTTCAACTGAAAGAATGTTCGTTACATATGTGCATTACCAACCAGGGCCGAGGCACACAATCAAGTGTAACAACACTCAGTTAGAGCCAAAAACCCGATCAAAAATCCTTTTCAAAATCAATCAGAGTGGCATTCTTACCTTGTTCTCTTCCAGTGCAGCCATCATGACATCTAGGTTATCACTGGGCCCAAACGCTTCCAATTTAACTTTCTCCTCGCCATCCTGATCAGCTATTTTCCGCCACAACCGCAGTTCAGGAGGTTCACTCCAATCGAAGTCGGGAGAAGCTAGCAGCTCATACACCGACGGGCACTCTATCAACTGCACAAATACGCATGCAACCTCCAAATGAGCATACAATGACCAAACATAAGAACCCAAGCAAAAAACTCTACTGCCAAAACCTTTGCAGTAGATTGAAATTCGTCGAAAGTGCATTCACCACTGTGACATAGCTGTGAGAAAATCCACAACAATGTGAAGGTACATACAAGCTGATGCATACTCCACTTTGCAACAAAAAGCTCTCGTTGCCAACCCTTCACAAAATCCACACCAGTCAGCAGACAGTCCATGATAAAACCGGGAGCACCTGAAGAACAAACAATGTCACAATGTGAGGATAATGATATGAAAATAAAACTAAACTGCTACAGTATTGTAGGGTAACAGTTGGTACTGTAGAAGTGATCGACGTACATATGCTACAGGAATCGAGCAAGAAGACATTCAGGTCCTCGCTTAGACTTGTTCAAGATCATACAGACGGGTGAAAGGACGAGATTAGAAAAAGGAGCAAGCAGAGTTGTTGCCTAACACAGCTTAACATCATGAACTTTTTCTCTTTATGAATAGTGCAATTGGAACTTTCCTTCATCCCACTAAAATAAAATGACAGAGAAGGAAAACACAAAACAATCTTCAAAAATACAGACGAGGACACAGGATTCCCCACCTTCGAAGGGTGCGGTAATAGCAATCCATGAGTTAGCATACTTCTGAAACACCTGCATTCGACAACCAACTAGACATTAGCAGCTGAACCGGAGAGTACACAGACGAAGTGATCACCTGATGTCCTACCCAACTTCAAGACTAGTGTACGCTGGTCTGATCATTTGGTCACAATGTACCTGAGGATGGAGAGCCAGAAAACATTTCACAAGGAGACCACCCATGGAATGTGTAATTATGTCAACTTTCCTCCCACGAGATGCCTCACACATACTCTCCAGCTTCAGCTTCATCCGATCCATAGCCTCTCCAAGCCTGCATTGAGCATTAAATTCAAGACGTCAGTATTGAACATCCTGTTTGGTTTATCGGTTTGAAATGTATGTATAAGTAAATTGATATGCCTTCCTTGTCATGTGAATGAATCGATTGAAAGAGAGCGAGCGCGAAGGGTAGGCAGAACTGCATGTGAGTCGGGATGAGATACATGTAGCACAGAGGGAAAAAAGCCATCAAACACAAACCAGCAAAAGAGTTGCTATGCTTCTTGCAAACCACATAATCTGCTTTATTGACACTCAAGAAGACGATTTCGCACATTGGATGACGACAAGGGGTGAGACAGTTTCGTGTCACCAAAAACACTAATGAGAAGATAATATTCTCATACGAACCTATTGCTTTGGCGGAAATCGTATCCAAATCCAAATAACGTTTTACCCTCTTTGTAACCCCAATTTGTAAGTTGTTCGATCAAATCGTGGAAGTAGTAAACAGTATCCAGACGCATGATCTGTCACCATGTAAGATTACCCTGATTGGATTTTCCTGAACAATCTAGGTAAGACAATCTGAAGCATCAAGAGTAAACCTCGAAAGATCAAACAATTAAAAAATTTAAGGAGCTGACATGTACATACCACATCAGGATCGAGAATGTCACAGCTATACAATCCAAAACGTTCCTCTGGAACTTCTATTGTTATGTCCTTATTCAGGGAATGAGTCTTTCCTGTGGAAAATTGAAGGGATAAAATGCAGTCAGAATGTCACAACAATTCACAATCACCAAGGCCCCCGGACAATCCCACAGAATCCACTCCACAAGAGTTCGAATTACAATACCATACCTGTGACAGGATCGTAAGAGGAGAAGAGTTTAAAGCGAAATTCATGATCGGCCTCGAACAAGCGAACCCAGACACGCTCCTTGTGGCCCTTGTGGTCCACTGCAGTAAGAATGGACCCTCCGATCCCCGGCACCAACAATACCGGGTTCGGAACCGAGGCGACATCGTCGTCTTCATCGCCCTTACGGTGCCATCGCCACGAGTGCTCGGCCTTCCCCACCATCTTTCGCGACATTTATTTTTTTTATTTTTGGTGTTTACTTGTTGGCTCCTCTACGACACGGTTTTTCGCCAATCAAAGCTCACCGTGACGTTTTTCTGCAGCATCTTCGTCACAACTTCTACAAGATTTTCCACCGACAGAAAGGGACGATCAGGAAGTCATGAAAACCATGGAATCGGCAATTAGGGTTTCGAGCAAAGGAGTGCAGGAGATGGACGGATGGATAGATGGATGGATGACTTATCGAAGGGAAAGGCACCTGTTCGTCCATTCAGAACCCATCATACGTGGGCTGGTGGTTGTGACGTGTTTTCCTTGCGTGTTAAAATTTGTTAAAAAATTTGTTAGTTTTTTATTTTTATTTTTTCTCTCTCTAAAATCTCGAAATCTCGAAAATCCAAAATCTCGAAATATTAAATAAATAAATAAATAAAATGCATGCAATTTGTTCATTAAGTTAAAAGGCTTTGGATATATATATATATATATAGAGAGAGAGAGAGAGAGAGAGAGGTGGATCATGAAACTATATAGATGCGTGTGTGTGTGAAAGTTATACAAGTTTCATTAGAATATAGTTTAACAAAATATGAACAAAGAAAAATTATCCATGTGATATTATATATATATATATATATATACACACACAAATATAAAAATTTAAAAATGTTAATTATTTTTTATTTATTTTGGCAGACAAAATTTTATTGTAATATAATTTTCAAATTGCATAAAAGAATTGATTTTATTTGAATTTAAGTTCTACAATAAGACACAATGTTTGTTTTAAATTATTTGAATATAAATCTCAAACATATTAGAATAACTAGTTTTTTACCAACTAATTAACCTCTATATAGTGAATGTACAAAATTTATCTTTATTTTTTTAACTTATTAATTAATTAAAAGTTGACTTTAGTCGTATATTTTTTTTGTCTTTGGTTTTTTTTTTCCTATATTTTAAAAAGATCAAAACTAATAGTTATAATCCAAATTATTAATATATATTTTAAAATTAAAATAAAAAATATATCTAGCTTGATTGAAGTTGCCATTGATTTTTTTTTTTTTTTCCACAGAAAATATTAAATTGTTAAGTTAGAAGTGTATCAATGAATGTAATTGTAAGTCAATAAATGCATTAATGTAAGTAAAACAATTTTACATGAATTAAGAATTTTTACTTGCTTTTTTTGGTGTTTTAATAGATGTTTTTTCTCAGAAATATTTTCTGAAAAATACAAGTAATTTAGAAAAAAATTTGTGGGATTATTTGTATAAAAGTTGAGGTGTAGATGCATTTAAGAAAATATGCGGCGTTGAAATTATTGCTAAAAAATAAATAATAAGAATTGAGGTGGAAATGTATAAAGAGTATTTTTTTAAAGAAGTATTGTATTTAAATGTGGTCACAAATTTGCTATAATTTATTCTATTTTAATACCAACAAAATTAGTGGATTTTTTTTGAATAAATTAAGACTTGTCAGATATTTTTAACCATGATACCCAAAAAACACACATTATCAAATCTTTTGTACTTTACAATCAACTGGATCAAGAATCTTAGTAATACAAATATTTTTATTGCTCTTGCAAAATTCTGCAATTTGAACATCAAAAGATCTATTCCCATTGTCAAAAGACATGTGGGGTGAAAAACAACTTGGTTTCATGTAATACATGTGGGGTAGTGCAAAGGAATCCTCACTTCATAGTCATTGAAAGCCTATAGTCCCTACTCCAGCAACAAGCCAACACAACAGTCATTGTGTGGGAATATGACAATGAAGCCTCATCATACTCAGTTGACTGGAACCTCATCTCATTATATGGAGATGATGAGCAAGCACTTGAAGACTATGAATATGGATATGATCTCTCTGAGTAATATGAATACAGCCTACTGGCAGCGGATCCTTTGTTATCAATGGCTTCTATTCATATCTAGAAACACATGGAGTTTTGTGTTCTAAACCTGGCAGGGCTGTCCATGCAAATGTGCTACCAAATCCATCAATCACCAAATGAGTTGCAAGTTTGCTGCATCATTCTGTTGAATATCACCCCTGTGATCATGGTTCTAAAGCAATTAGGTAGGCAGGTCTGTGGGTGAAAGACAAAAAAAAGAAAAAAAGAAAAATACAACCATCATAGTTTTATTATGCAAGCAATGAGGCTAATATTACATGTGTGGCATTGCATGGAGGTGTGCCTTAGAAGTCTAGGAATATTGGTTCTGCTGATCAGAGTCTGGCTGGACGTATAACTGACAATGCTCCAGTGTTTCAGCTCATGATCATATTGCCTTGTTTTCTTTGAGTGGTAATGTTCTGATGTAGAAAACTGCACTGGGAGATAACCGACCCGAAATTCAAGGCATGCACTAAACGGAGACTAGGTTTCGGCAGTGATAAGTTGCACTATCTAGCTAAAAAAACGTATCAATCGAATGGTGACTGAACTCCTGTTTTTGATGCCGTTTTCATCACAAACATACAGTGATGGGCATCTACAGTGCAATCAAGTGACATGCAGGACAACAAAAGAAGTTGGGTTTAAAAAGAATCAACAATCTCCTCACACTTGTTCTATTAGGACTTGTTCGGAGAGTGTGCACAATTTGTCATCGGACAGAGACTCAACGTGATCGAATCAAGCGATGCATGCTACCATCATCACCAGATTCTGCCAAAGCTTTCTCTCTGTTTTGCGTTTTTTTCTTTTGTGTCTAGTTCCTGAGTCTCCTGAACATTATGAACTATGTCGAGGTCCATGCAGAAGCGGTGAAGAGACAGAGATCTTCCCATCCGAGCTTGAGAGCGCCGAGGTCTTCCAGCAACGTGTAACCCTCGCCAGGATAGAACCCCTGAGATAGCAGTAATGCCGCCTGGTGGACTGCTTGGGCACTGAGGGCAACGGGATTGAAGCCGGCTTCGCTGAGCTTGTCCCGCCAATGATCGAACTTCGTTGTGCCCGATCGACCGGGACCTCCAATGGCAAGTATATTCTTGATCTCACACGACAGCAGTTGTTGCTCTACCATGTGACGCTTCAAGCTTTTCCTGTTGTAACTCGCCCCCAAAGAATCGAACAAAGCGGAGTAGTAGTGAAGTGCTTCAACGAACCGGTTAAGAAACGGGCCTCCGTGGCGGAGGTCTTGCTCCACAATGGTGATAATCTTGGGTGAGAGCTTATGCATCAATCCCAGTGTGGCAGAGTCACAACCCGAGACATCGTATAATGAGTGATGCATCCAGTGGACTGCAAGCGCGTCTGAGAATTCTACTTTCAGCGCGGAGGGATCGAGCTTGCCGAACTTTTCAGCGACGGCTGTGAACTGGAAAGAAACTCCCAAGGTTGCTGCGAAATCGATTAGTCGCTTACCAGTCGCATCGAGGGTCTCCACCGAGGTTCCCAGGCCAGTGATATGAACGTGAGGAGGACCTCCAGGTCTCTTGGCCAAGTTTTGGAGCAAAAGGTGCCATTGTAAACCATGCATGATATCCATGTCGATGACGTGCACGTTGTTCATTCCCTCGAAGGCCTCAGAGATAGCCTGAATAGCAGTAAAATGCGAAAACTTTACAAAAGGGCAGATCTCGTTGAAAACCTGAATTGCAGAGGTGAAGCTGGGGTTGTTAACCAGGTCATTTCTGGGGAGCGGAGAGTTGATTCCCAGACAGGATGTAACCAAGCGAGATGCCATGCCTTCGGCAAAATATGCGACTACCCTTTGCACAGAGCTCCCATACGGCGTTACCTGTTCACGCAACTGCGGCAGAATCGTATTGGCCTCGTCGTGGTTGCCTGAGGAAACTGCTTCAGCGCACTGCAAGAGAAGCGCCAAAAGCTGCAGCCCCTCCTGACTGGTCGACGGTTCATGCGATTGCCGTTTCTGCGATGAGGTCTGTGGCACATCAAGTGGCAAGGATGGTAGGCCTTGGCAGTCTCTCGCGTTCTGGGCTGAGCACTGCGAAACACTTGACCGCACATCAAAGTCGAGGATAGTGTTTCCAAGTTTAGGTTTCTGATGGTAATGCGGTTGGATTTGAGGATATTGCTTGAGATGTGACGGTCCCGGCGAGTCTCTGGATGTGACACCCTGATGGCCGAACTTTGAGAGTGAAGGCTGTCGTGTAGTATGCAAATGTCGAAGGCTGCGTTCATCCGCTGGTTCAAGTGACAGCTGCAGATTGTCGTCGGTTCGTTTCTGAGAACTTGAGAAAGGAAGCTGTTGGTCTTCTCGCAGTTCTGGAGATGGATGAGACACCGCAGCCTGTATCTGCATGACATTCTCTTGCCTGTCATGAAGACCAGAGATTGCGTTTTTAAATGTCTGGCTTGTATTTTGAGACGAATTCGCATTTTCCCGATAAACTTGTCCTTTCGCGCCATCGTTGTATTCGACTCTCGGTCTTTTCCCAGCTCTTGCCAAGTCGATGGGCAGAGTGTTCTGGACTCGTCCTCTAGCACTCGCATACAGCGGATGCAAGCGGGATCTGATGACTCTTTCTGCATTTACATAGCCTGGTGCTAGAGCCTCTGAGAGATTCGCAAACAAGTGTTCGATGGGCATTCCAGGCATAACTTCCATCATCCCTCTAATCATCCCATCGACCCATTGCGACACAGCATCCTCATCCAATCCTGCGAACTGGTCCTTGACATTCTCACTTGCATTGTGAGCGCTGAAACTGTGGGTCCTGTGCTGAGGCATGTCGAATTGCGGCACATGCTGATGTTGATGACTTGGTACCGCATCTGCAATCTTCCCCAAACTATTCCCAGGCTCGGCATTGATTAGAAGAGGCTGGGTCTGGTATAAATGCTGAACGTTGCCACTTCGAGCTTGCGCGAGGCCACTGGAGAAGAAGCCGTCTCTAATACTTGCACTGCCACAGGTTTCCAGTTGAAGACTTTGAGGGAGAGTATTGGTGAAATTGTTAGGAGCGGAAATCCCAGAACTGAGATGATTGGGAAACGTAACATTTGAAGGAAAGGTTACTGTGATATTATCTTCTAAAGGAGGAACCTCCCATCCACTAGAACTTGTTGGAAAGGAATTAGATGCGAAAGTGTAATTTGACCATGAAGAAACTGGGGCAACTGGTGGCAAGGTGGAGTTTGGCCAATTCGAACCAACCGTGAAGTCCAGGTCCACCAAATGATCACTTCCATGATCCAGCGAATCTGCTCTTCTATGAACATCCCAATGAACGCCACAGCTACCGCCTGCGTCGGAGCTGATTTGACCAGAGTTCCGTAAAGTATAATGATCTGTCATACGTAATTGATCTCGATCTTCAGCAGTTACGAGGCTTCTGTAACCTGGTAAGTCAGCATATTGTGTGCATGTTCCAGTAATGACTCCCGGTAATAGCTCTGTTGACACGGAGCGCAGCCTCTTGCTGGGGTTTGGACACACTATAGCCATGCTCCTCACTATCTGAAAGATACTGACATCTCTAAATAAAGAATCTCTTCTTTGTAGCTTTCTGTTTCCAAATTTTGCAACTTGGAAGACTAGATAGCACTACTCCTTGGTCAACTTCTGTATTCAATTCATCAGGTATGTACTGTTACCTTCCAAGCTTATTTTACAACCAAGAAATTTGCCATCGATCTGCTCTCTGGTTGATTGAGCTTGGAATGCTTAGATACTGCTTTAACCTGTGCTTCTGGAACGAGGGGTTGTAAGGAACGACTCTCAGTCGATCGACCGGCTACCAGCACTCATTGTTTCGTTGGACTATCCTTCTACCTACACAACAGCAGGCCAAAAACAAACGCGTGGGAAGGTATCAAAAAAACCGTCGACAAAAAAAGCGTTCAAGCGACGTCAGCTTTGTACAAACATCACCTATCTGATTGTCACATCTTTCACTGAATGCAAAGACTAAGTAAATGGCGAAAAAGTAGACTAAATCATGGAACTTGAAGCTCTAATCACCCCATTATAAGACATCAATATATGTGTATATAAATGAAGTACGATAATCAGGGTGCAACATGATCACTTGTCCCTATCCGCCTCCCCTAAGTAAGCTTCAGAGTCGATCGATCAGCGAATTCTCAGTTGTGAGTAGATCATCAAAACCAAAACATCGTTCACCTCCTCCTGAGACCAGCGGGCCAGGGAGTGGACTCGTGATCTTGTGATCTGTTACTAGTTGCAACCTGTGACATCCTTTCACGACCATGTAAGGAGTGTTGATAAAACAGAAAATCCTAGCGCGATACCTTGTACAGAACGTCGTCCTCGGCAGATTCCGATTGAGCGCCTTTCTCTCAGTCACCGCGTAACCTGGTCTGGCTCCGAACATCCATGTACTTTGCCAAAATATTCCTCAATATGGCCTCTTCGCAGGTTTACTAACTGTCCGCCTAAGAACAACAAAGCTTCCTCTCTCTACAGATACTGAACTTGAAAAGATCGATGACGATGGTCTCCGACACACTGCAGTAACTTGCAACCGTAAACTTTCGCTGCACTCCTTCTCCTCCTCCTCCTCTTATGTTCCCATAAATTCCGGAGAACACCACGACAGGTCCAGAAACGCACTACAAAAAGTCGCGGCAACAGTATCGACAGGCTTCAGCAGCAGACAGAGGGTACATGCAGTAGAACTATTGCAGCCAAGTTCCAACGCGGCGTCGACCAGTGGTCCGGAATGATAGCCTAGCTCCGTCATGCTGTTCTCTAGACGAAGCCTGGTAAGAGACAGATTCTGGCCGAGGGAGATGGTTAGCGCGTAAGCCTCACGTCACGATATTCGCAGCATATCACTTTTAGGGGGTCATCTGGTTCCGATTATTTGCACGTAATCGTTGTTCCTATCGCCATATTCCACTTGTATGTTTCCGCCGAAGGTTCTGAGACATTGTGCAATCCTTGAAACGTGCCCTGCAGGAGCATGCTGGTCCTTGCTGCAAGGGCTCTCTCTCACTCCAGCAGGGCCCGGGCTTGTATTATATTATCGCATCAGTAATGAGGGGAAAAGGAAAGGGAAAAGGGGGATTGGGTGGGGATGGCAGAGGGACCAGGAGGTGAGTTCAGCTGGGTACGTCCTGTGAAGGTGGGAAGTAAGGGGACTCTGATTCCCTCACTGCTTTCCTTTCCTTTCCTCTTGTGGAGATACGACAGTAGGGTGCCACACCATGAGACCAGTCTCTCGCTTCCCCTTTCAGTCTCTTCGGGTCAGGGAAACCACCCCCCCCCCCCCCCCCCCTTCACGCTTTCCTTTCCTTTCCTTTCCATTCTTTCTTGCAGCCCCCCATCCTTGCTGCTAAGTGTTGCCACTATGGAATGGAGCTGGCCTGCATCGGCAGCATCGCCCCTCCGAATCATCTGGAAGCCTCCCCTTCGCTCCACCACAGCTCACTGTAAGCAAGTGTGTTTGAATATATATATATATATATATACAAACATTGTAAATGAGTCTGTATGTATAGAAGTGTGTGTGTACACATGTGTATGTATCTGAAAATGTGTAGATTAGTGCGTTTATATATATGTATGTATGTATATATATATATATATATATATATATATATTTTTAAGTATATGTGTAAATATATTGATGCATATAAAAATTTGGTAGATGAGTGTGTGTGTGTGTAAATAAGAATGTGTGTATTTTTTTATTCCTCTTTTTTTTTTAATACAATTGGGATTACTCTTTTTCAACAATGTCTAAATTACTCTAGATCTTTTAAATCTTAAAGTTTGACCTCTACAATAGCTTTTTGACAAAAAAATCTTTCTTTAGTTTTGATTACTTAGGACTAGTGATCATTTTGTAAAGAAGTAACATGGTCCATATTTAAATCTTTCTTATTTTCAGATAATTTTAGAAACCAAGCATAATATATTTAAGTACCTAAGTTATGATATAAAGACAAAAGACTAAGATATTAGTACTTTTTTTCTCTATTTATTAACTGATATTTTTTTAAACCATATAAACCATATTGATTTGATTCCTCCTATATTATTTAGGCTAGGTTCTAAACAAGTTGACATACCTTTAGAAATGTTCTTTTTCTAATTTGGCCAAATACATCATTAAATCTTTTTTAGTATTATTTTTATATAGAAGTAGGTCAAATGTCAATTTTGCAAAAAAAAAAAAAAAAAAAAAAAAAAAACAACAACATAAACATAAACATAAACATAAACATAAAAACAAAAAAGCATAAAAATATTTTTACAAATATGATATTTTTTTTTAGTTTTGACTAAGTTAATTATTTGTAAAATCTTTATAATACCTATTGTATTTATTATTCTTTAGTAATAAGTTAGTGTTTGTACATGTTGTAATCTATTTAGTACTTTTTAGTTCCAGTGCAAAATCCAAGCATATGTATCTATTCAAAATATTTCTATATTTTACATATTTAAAATTTGAAATAGTATTTTTTTTTAAATAACTACTAATAAGTAAATTAATTATAGCATTCTTATTAGCAAAGAGGCTTTTGACAAGTCATATAGCTTAATCTTCTATTTATTTTGAAGAAATAGTATTTTAGCATATAAATTATTAATCCAATTTTTTAAGTAATAAGATGTAAAATATGAATATATATATATATATATATATATATATATATAATCTTAATCATATTCTAAATAACCGTATCTATCAATAATTATTTTAGGTAGTATAGATTAATTTTTGTATAAATAAAAAATATTCTTACTTCTTTTGATCATTTTTAAAAAATAGAATGGCTATCATATTGGCTAAAATATGATAGAAGATGATAAAAACAACATTTTATTCTATCAAATTAATCATTTTTATTGATTATAAAAAGAGCCATGGAACTTAATTTATAAAACATAAACTATCTTATACCAACATGATGTCATAGATATACAAATTTATTCCAATAATTATCTATATGATTAAATAGAAATAAGTAAATATATATTAATTTCATGATATCTTATAGAATAGCTTCCTAGAAGCTTCATAGATGTAGTTTTGATTTTATATATATTTATAATTGATTAGTAGGTTAAAAGCTTAGTCAACAAGTTAATCACATGCCATATGTGTTGATAGCTTGTAAGATAAGCTAATTATGTGGCACACATATAGAAAACTTGTCTTGCATTTTAAGATTCATATTTTGCAAATTCAATACGTATTGGAGGTTCTATAGAATATTGTCATATAACTTTTAGCTATATAATATATATATAAGCAAGAATGAAACCTTTTTCACTCTTGACAATGCCTTTCTAGTCTTTAATCTTATCTCAAGACTTTCTAGTCTTCTTGTCTTTGGCAATAGCCATTCTAGTTTAATATATTACCATCTTGAGATGATTTTTTAGTCTTTTCAAGTGTAATAAGAGTATATTGAGATTTTTTTAAGGTTTATGTCCTCGATAATTTGACAAGAATACTAACTTATTTTTCTTCTCTTGTTTTAGAAGTAAGTGAATTATTCCTCTTTTTATTATTGTATTTTAAAGATTGAAAACCACTCGTTTTTAAATAAATAGTTTATTTTTTAAAATTGATTTTTTTCTTAAAAAAAGTGAATTACCTCTCTTATAGAAATTTTTATTTGATATTAAAAGTTAGAAATTATCTTCCTCTAATTTAATTTTATGATTTTGTTTGAATTGTCTATGGGAGAAAAGATTATGGATGCTACTTTCAAAGGAAGTGAGAATAGATTTGCAACTATTATACATCTTCATAAGCTTATTAACACTCTAAGGGTAGAAATTTCACATGTTTTTAACATAAAGCATAGAAGTACTATTTCAATATGTATGGAAGAAGTCTAGAGTCTATTCCAAGAAGTTATATAGTTAAAGAAAGTAAGTAGATCAATCTCACAACCAAATTCAAGAAATCTCTCTTTTACAAGCATAAGAGACAAGGATTAGTATGCCTCAAAAGTTTGATGGAATAAGATCAAAAATTTAACGATTTTTACAAGTTAAGTTTTATTTAAGGTTGCATCTTTTCTAATATTTTGATGGATTTACTCAAGTTAGATTTACATATGCACTTCTATTGCAAAGTGCTCTATCTTAGTTTGTTCCTTTGATAAAAAAAGATTCATGACTATTTTATAATTTGAATTTATTATTTAAATTATTTATAACTATATTTAGAAAAATTAATTAAAAAATATAGAAAATATTAAACTTATATTGCTATAACAAGAATCACATTGAGCCATGACATATATTATTGAATTCCAAAACCTTACTTACAACATGGATTAGAATGACAAAGCCTTTATCAATCAGTTTTAATATAGATTAAAAGATAATATCAAGATTTATTGTTGACAATGCCAAGAGCAGATTTATTAGAGCAATTTATTACTTAAGTCATTAAATGCAACAATTGACTCTTAAAAAGTTGCCAAGAATAAAGATTTGATTGAAGAAGTACAAGTCAAGCCATAGCAACACCTTCTAAATTTTTGGAAGCTTACTTGTTCAGGCTAGAGTCTATGAAAATTAACACAATACATTTTAAACATCTTATTAAACAAGAAAAGACTTATCGTTATAAAGAAGGTTTATGTATTTCTTTAGATATAGCAATTAAAGATCATAATAGTATAATAATATTTAATGTGATAAGATCTCTCTCCAATGTAGTTATTTTAGAATTATTTTAGTAAAAAATATATATTTCTTACATAGATTGGATTTTTTATAATCTTAATTTTTTTTTGTAGTTTGATGCAAAATTTGATTAGTCAAGTAAAAATATATAAGTCTAATACATCCAAATCCTTATTGATATCTGTAAAAGCTTTTATGCATGTAACAAAAGAAGGATCATCTTTTGTTATATATGCCATGAATATTTTTAATAGTAGGAAGATGTCAAGTGATATTTCTAACTAGTATCTAGATTTTTAGGAAATTTTTTAAAAGAAAAATATAAATATTTTTTTAAAAAATTGGCTCTATGATTGTTCAATTGTTTTGTAAGAAGGAACTCAATTACCATTCAAACCAATCTATAGCTTATTGCAAAATTAGTTGGCTATACTAAAAGAGCATATTAATAAGAACTTGGCTAAAAACTTTATACACCATTTAAAATCTCCAATAAGAGCTCCTATCTTATTTATGAAGAATAAGAATAAATCTCTATAGATGTGCATAGACTATCAAAGATTTAACAAGAAGACCATTAAGAATAGATATTCCCTATCTCTGATTTTAGGACTTCTTAACCAAATCAATTAAGTAAAGATGTGCAAAAAAATAGATCTATAAGTAATACACAACTTAATCCATATCAAAGAAGTAGATAAATAAAAGGTTGCTTTTCAAAATAGGTATGGATATTTTGAATATAATATCATATTTTTTGGTCTCAAGAATGCACCAATTACTTTTCAACATCTCCTGAATGATTTTTTTTGTGAGTTTTTGATGATTTTATTGTCTATTATTTAGATGATATTCTTATCTATTTTGAGAATAAAAAAAATATGAATTTCATATTCATTATATATTATAAAATTTAAAGTTTTAGGATTATATGCCAAGATAGAAAAGTGTATATTCCATATTACTTAAGTTGACTTCTTAAGATCTATTATTTCTAACAAAGGACTAATAATGGATCCAAAGAAGGTCCAAACTATCATGAATTAAAAGATTCTAAAAGTAATCAAAGATGTATAATATATTTTAAAATTTATCAATCATTATAAGATCTTTATTAAGAAATTTTTTGAAGTTGTGGCTCTTCTTATATGTCTGACATGTAAAGGCAAACTTAAGTAGAACAAAGAAATTAAAGTATCTTTTGAAGCCTCAATGATAGTATTAATTTTTATACCAATTTTATATTATGTCAATTTTTTCAAGGAATTTTTCATGAAAATAGCCACATTAAATTTTGCTATAAGTATTATTTTGTCACAAATGGAAGAAGATAATAAGCTCCATGCAATAATTTTTTATTCCAAGTAATTTTTAATATTTATAATTAATTAAGAGATTTATGACAAAGAGCTTCTTGCAATCATAGGTTCATTTCAAGAATGGCATTGTTTTTTAGAAACCACTTCAAATCTAATCATTGTGCATATAAATTACAAGAACCTTGTGTATTTCATGTCAGTATGTATTTTGAATCATTGTCAAGCCCATGGGAGCATGCTTTTATCAAGATTTGATTTCAAATTCTCTCATTGACTCAAAAAATAATATGATTTGTCAAACATCCTTTCCAAACATTCTTATCTTATATCAAAAGAATAAGATGCATCTTTTGATTAATAAAGGAAAATCTCTTGAAGCCAAAGTATTTTCACCTTTGAGCAATAAAATCAATATTGATTGTTGATTCAACCTTTTTCAAGCAAGTTCAATTGAATATGTCCTTTGTTTCTTTTATTTATGATATTAAGAATAACTCTTTCAAGTCTCAAGATACTTCTAAGTTTAAATTCAAGAATAATCTATTCTATTTTGAAGGATGATTATATATTTCAAAAGATGAAGCATGGTTATGTGTTCTTTAAGCTTGTCATAAATTTCGAGCAGTCATACATTTTGAATAAAACAAGATTGGAATCTAATATCTAAAGATTTTTCGTAGCCTCAAATGTAGAAGATAGTCCAAGACTTTGTACAATCATATGATATTTATTCAAGAACCAAAATTCTTTGTCATTGACCTTATGGACTTCTTCAACCATTATTTATTTCAAAACAATCATAGTCTTTTGTTTCATTTTGTATCATGTACAAAATCTATCATAGATTTTAAAAAAAAAAAAAAAAAAAATCTTGATAACATCTATTACTATCATGGATTTATTAAAGATATTATATCAAATAAAAAAACTCATTTCATATCAAGATTTTTAAAAAATCTTTTTAAAATTATAAAGGTGGATATAAAGCTCTTTTTGGCTTTTCATTTGTAAACTAATAAACAAAAGAAATGGATGTATCAAGTTGTGGAGTAGTATGTGAGATATACCATCAACTATCATCATGATGATTGGACTATTCTTTTGCTATTGATAGAATTTACATATAATAATTTGATATATTCTTTTATTTAATAAATATCTTTTTTCCAATTATCATTATCATTTATAACTTGATACTTTTGATTTTTTAAAAATTGATAATCTTGTGATAAAAGATTTGGCAAATTGTTTATTAGAACTATATACAATAAGTAAGGCACAATTAAAAGAAGCTCAAGAACAATAAAAGATCAAAGTGGATTCCTATTATAAAGAACAATGATAATTTAATATGAGTGATAAGATATGATTACTTTTTTGTAATATCAAAATTACTTGTCCTTGTGACAAATTGGACTATCATAGGCTTGGACCATTTCTTATTTGTGAACAAGTCAATCTCTTTGCTTATCAATTACATCTATTAGAGTCTATAAAGATCCATCATATATTTCACATATATCTTTTTCAACCATATAAGATAGTGAATATCTTGAAGAGAAGACAAATGCCACTTCTTCTTATAAAAATAGATAATAATCAAGAATTTGAAATAGAAGAAGTCTTAGATTCAAAGGAGCACCAAAATAGATTAAAATATCTTGTTTATTGGTATAGATATGGTATTAATGGATATATATAGGAGCCAGCAAACAATCTTGCAATTGTAACAAAGAGGGTTGAGACTTTTCATCGACAACATCCATTAAAATCAAGATGAACAAAAGCAAGATCCATGAAAGATGATGACCATTCCTTATAAAACTTATCTTTAGAAGAAAAGATAATATCAAAAATATATATATTTATTCCAATAATTACCTATATAATTAGGTTATAATAATTTTTATATAAAAATTATTATAACCTATATAATTTCCAAAAAAAATAGGTTATAATAATTTTTATATAAAATTAACAAAGATTTTAATCATATCTCAATCATTATAATTGGTATCATAAAATTGGTATCAAATTCATAAAATCATTAATTAGAATATTTTATTTTTATATTTTTATATTTATATCATTTAAAAATATATTTTTAATATGTTATTTAATTTTGATAATTTATATTTTTAAATATATTTTGATATAAAAATTTATTTAAAATTATAATTTATAAGAATTTTTAAAACATATAGAATATGATAAAATTTTAAATATAATTAAAAAATATTTGGATATTTTTGTTCTATAGTAAAAAGATTTATATTTTTACTACTATCTAATTGATGTTTTTTAAATAATTTTATTTCTAAATTAACACAATTAATTATCTTGAATCAATTAACTAAATAAAAATATGATTTTTTAAGATAATATGTATATATATAGCTTACTTAATACTTTATATTGAATAAACCTACAAGTTTTATTTTATCTGTAAGTTACAAAAACTACTAATATTTTGAGAAGTGACTTTTTTATTTTATATGATTCCTTGTAAAAGGTTTGTAATAAAATTATTGTATTCGAAAACTTCAAGGAATTTTATGGCTATAAAAACTTGTCTTGAAAATTTTATTATTATTATTAAACTAGTTAAAGAATAAATAGTACAATCATAATATATGCTAGTATAAATTAAAAATAATAACTTAATAATAATAGAACTAAATTTTTTTAAGTATATTTAAGAGTGAAGATGGACATCAATTTTTATTCAATTGGATGGATCAAATCTTTTTAGAAATTCTTTTATGTATCATTTTTATTATTTAAATTAATAAATAAATAAATAAAAATCTTTCTAATATATAATCTATTTTAATTATATCATGTAAAAAAAATATTCTTCTAAAAAAAATATTCTTCTCAAATTTCAATAAATTTTTATTATTTTTTCTTTAAAAGCTTATTAAATCTCTTTTTGGATTTTTTATAGAGCTTATTATTAGTAAGATGGTAATTTTCTTTTATTTTTATTCACATAGATAATTATAATGCCTTGTTATCTCTAAAAATTTATAAAATAATATTAATTATATTAATTTTTAATTCTTTAATATAAAGTTTTATATCAAGACTACTATATAAGAATAAAACCTACATTTAGTTGATAATATTCTTGATTTATAATTTTAAAAAAATATATTCTAATTTTATGAAAATTTTCTTATTTTTACATTATGTTTTTTTTTCATCATAGTATTTTTCAAAAAATTGGAATCCTTATCACATTTTTTATTTTATAATAAAATATATAATTTTAAATAATTTATAACTTATTTTAAAATATCATGTTATTAAATTATTTGGGCTACAAGTACACTCCAAATTGCCATATGTACACCCATTATGTCTATACATACACCCAAGGTCTTTAGTCAAATGTTCTAGACTCCCTCTTCTTTGGCTTGGCAAGGATTTTGGACCTCCGCTCTCTCTTCTTTATTTTTGTGGCAGAGCTAGGAAGTTGAGGAGGAAGTCCAAGACCCACACCAAGACAAAAAAGAAAAGAAAGACATTTAGAACCTCCATCATGATAAAGAAGAAGGGGTCTAGAGCAACTAATTAGAGGTCTTGAATATGTGTATAAACATAATGGATGTGTGTATAAAAATTAACGGTGTACTTGTATCTTGAGCCTATTTAATAACTAAAAGTTTTCTTTGAAAGGACATACTACAAAAGCCTTACAAAGATCCTTGCTTGGTAAAGAAAAGCTTTCTTTTTGAAGTCGTTTCTTTTAAAGATAGTATAAAACAATAAATAAATAAATAAATAAATAAATAAAATATATAAATGTAAAAAAATAAATCAAATCATATTTATTATAATAAATTTAAATATGTCAATTCATACATTGATTTTTAAAATTATAAAAAATATATATACTTACATGAATTCTATTTAGAAAATATTTCCATGGCTTTTTGAACATTTAAAAAAAAAAAAAAAAAAAAAAAAAAACCACCTCTTTACGCCTAACAAAAGGGAATAATATTATTTATGCCATGTAGAAAAAATTACATTCTACTTCATCTTTTCTTCTTTTCTTCTTTTCTTTTTGGATTGATTTTCTTTGTTGTAAAGCCAAGTAAGTAAGAATTCTCAATTTCAACCAATCAAAATATTTTAAAGTTGTAACCTCTCATCTTCTCTCTTTTTTATAAAAACTGTGTAAGACTACCTTACCAACACTATGCATAACATTTTGTATTACTTTCAGTGACAACAACCATCTCAAAATACCTCTAAATTTACTACTCCAATTCAAAATTTCTCAACTATTAAAAAAGTGTACCCAAAACTTTTTTAAAAAAAAACATACATACATACATACATACATACAAAAGAAAAATCAAAAAACACATAAATACAAAGAAGAACAACAACAATAAATGTATGTATGTATGTATATATGTATGTATGTATTTATACACACACACACACACAAACAGTAAAAAGGAGAGGAAAGACACATACATTTACAGAAGTACACAGAAGGGGATGGACTGTCCAACACCAGGTCATCGAAGCGCAGAGCTCGAGGCGGAGAGGCTAGATCTGTCGCAGGGCTGCTGCTGCTGCACCTGAGCCAATCCCCTCCTTTTGCAAATTAACTGTGTGTGCGAGTGTGCGTCTAAGTGCAATTGTGTAAGTGTAATGGTGTTCGTGTCTGTGTTGTTCAGTAGCCTTGTTGGAACTCGGCTGCGAAGTGGGGACATCAATTTCCATACTGTTTGTGCGGAAAGCTGCCGTTTGGCTTGCATCCACAACTCCAGTGAGATTACCCCCCCCCCCCCCCGGGATCAGCTCAGCTTTTCTTAGAAGTACGCTATTCATGGGGTGGTTGCCTACTTCCTTCTGTCCACCAGAACCTCCATCTTTGTGACCATGGTTGTGCTTTGCTTCACTGTTTCAGCTCACGTCATTGCGGATTGCCCGGTTGTACACAATCTACCCATGCATCGGCTAGTGGGTATAACTACCGCCAACTTCGGGCGAGCCTGCCTGTTCATCAGAGCCACTACCACTGATGTTTTGCAGTGTCTCGCGGTGTTACCAGGTCTCTGAATGGCGTTAACGATGCCCCTTCCTTTTTGCAGGTTCCCGCTGTAGGTGATCAGCTTGGTTTTGTATGTTCAGTGATCAGCTTGGTTTTGCACGTTCAGTGATCAGCTTGGTGTTGATCTGAGTGAAACTGTGTCCGTTTACCAAAGTTTGTAGAGACCCACCTGCATGGCAAGCGTAGTTGGGTGCACACCTATCTCCTGATTAGGTAAGTCATTGTCTGTAATCGAGGGTTCCAGATGAAACCCGCTGCTTCTGAAGCCATTACAGTCCAGGTGTCAGTGGAAGCTTCAGATTGTGTAGGCATGATTCTAGTGCAGCGAAATCAAGAAGGGGCGGTATGAGCCTGCCTACCAAGGAATCGGATCGGTGGGTTATTAAACGGCTAAGCAGTAGGACCAGGCTCCCCCAGCAAAATTTGGCTCGTGGTCGCTGTTCAGATCAGATCTTCCTCTTCTGAACAGCGATTGTCAGTGGTGACTCCCGCCCAGATAAATCTGCTCTCCCCCTGGCTCCTCCCATTTCTCACATGCTCCTCGACCTCTAACCAAATTTTGATGTCGATTTGTAGCTGTCGATGAAGGTCCTACAGTGGAGGGACCTACCACCACCGCAGTTACGTCCAGGTAATTAACAGTGTATGACTCCCTGAAAGATGCCACGATGCTCTGCCTCACCTTTGCTTTCAATGCACCGCATGCCAGGTGTATTTGTAATAATCCATTGCGCTGACTAATCCCACTTCCTCCATTCTCAGTGGGCCAGTCAATTCGAGAGTCAGGCCTTTGCTTGCAAGTTGCCGGATTACTGCCAGATCCTGAACACATTTAGCACTGCTTGTGATATTGTGGATTATTTCCCGTTTTGAAAACTTA
This sequence comes from Physcomitrium patens, assembly GCF_059467195.1. Taxonomy (NCBI): domain Eukaryota; kingdom Viridiplantae; phylum Streptophyta; class Bryopsida; order Funariales; family Funariaceae; genus Physcomitrium; species Physcomitrium patens. The sequence goes on along the minus strand of NC_143430.1, from coordinate 11,573,115 downwards.
TACACCGAGACCTAAGGGCATCCCCACCGTATCGCTTCAAAGGACCTGAACCAAAACCAGGGTAAACACAAATTGACGTCACCACTTGCTCCAACCGTGGCCAGCCAACTGCAAAATAGGTACAGAGCCCGCCAGATGTGTGCTTGAGCACACCGTATTCAGCGTGGTAGGGGGAGCTATGTCATGACCTTCCTCTAGTCATCATTCTTGTTCCACAATTGTGAATCATTAAATCAAGGTTTCCAAAGACTGAAACCGCCACAAGGCAAGCACCCATACCATCCCATACTGTACCGTGTTGGCCGGTGGGGCGTGCGCCCGGTACAAAATTCGGTTCAGTTGTGGACCTCACCACCCTGAGCTTGCACCCATTTAGTGGGGCACGGGTAGGGATGCTGTTATGGCCACTGAGTTAGCCCAGCCTGCCCCGTGATATGCTTTTATTTTCTTATCATTCCATGAAATGCATGAAAAACTGATCCTGCCAGTTTTCTGTCTCAAAAGTTATTGCCCCTGTATGAGGTGCAAGGTGAATGCTCCACGATTTCCTTCACGACTGTTTTGACAATGCTGATGCTACACTCTAAAGCACAATCGTGGAAGTTATAAAAACATCTACCCACTTCATATATGATTTTCCACAGCAAATATGTCTAGAATCTCCTCCAAAGAGGTCCTTTCCAGACAGTGTCCCTTCAAGGTTCTTTTGTGCAACTTTTCTCTCTCGCTCATTCACTTTCAGTATTTGCCATGCAGCTTTCTTTCACCACTGTGCCTCGATTATACGTGTGAGTCAGAACTTATTAAGTTGTGAGATCTTTGCCTGGCATTGATGAAAGGTGAGCAGTAAAAAGTCTTGCGTTGGTAATTACCTACACTTCATTCTCATTGCCTGGAAGTCGAATATCGGCAAAAGCAAAATTCGGCTTAATTCAATCTGGAACTTGCACTTGATTGCTAAACTGGTAGAGTTACGAGTTTCCACATTTATTCATGGATATTTGACCAAAGAATAGAGTCTTCCGGGTTGTTTGGTGGATGAAAGTGATGATGGGCTTGGGTAGAGGAGTGCAATCACAGATGGAACAATTCTTCTAATAGGAGGATAATAGGTCAAGTTTGGTCAATTGCGGTCAATACCAGTCCGTAGTCAATCCTCACTCATCATCCACAATCATAGCCCCTGCCACAACACATGCACAATGCTATGGACATTAGAGTCCAGGTTACAAAATCATAACATCACAGTGATGACATTGTGGGCAGTCGTGTGATTTAAGGGCTTGAATTTAATTCAACACCAACTGATTTTTCAAGTGTTTGGAATGCTGACTTTTCTTCTTTCAGTCTGATATATGATTGTTAAGACATGCTTCAGTTTGAACTTCCAACTTTCAAGGTAATTGTAGGTCTGGAAACTTTGGTTCTATGCTCATAGTTCATTGGTCCTGCATGAAAGAAATTGCTCAACAGTGTAAACATAGAAGTTCTTCGAAGAGAATAAATAATTTACGTATACTACTCTCGTCCAGTCATGTTCATAGCAAATGCATCTGCACACGACAAGATGATTGTACGTGCAATATTATACATTTTTCACATAGCAACAGGAACTAACCTTCTCACATCTGCACCATGGGAAGTCTGGTACGGTCCTAGTCTGTGAGTGCTCAATCCATCAGGCATCAAGTCAAAAGGAAAAAGGTGAAGAGTTGGAAAACATTATAAAAAAAAAAAAAAAAAAAAAAAAAAAACACTCACACACAGGGGAAGAAGAGTTGAGGAGTGGATGAGAGAGAATTGAGATGAGTGCATGAGAAGTTTGTGTGAATCTGACATCAACAGGATTATTTTCTTCTTCACGTAAACAACCAGTCTCCATAATTTGACCAAGTTACCATTTACTCAGAATGGTCACCACGCTGAACAGACAGGGTTGTAAGTCTGGCAGGAGCTCCTCGCAATGAATGACGACGCAGGAAGCGCAGAACTTGGGGGGAAGTTAGACTGAAGATGCAGTCTCAGAGCCATGAATATTGGCAAGCGTGGTGGGAAGATATGGCAGACAGCTGCCGAAATTGTTGCTGCCGGAGCAAATCTACACGACACTAACTCATACGCATTCATAGCAGAGGAATTGAATTATTATTCCTTACACGCAGTGACGAGCATGGGATAATCACAAAGCATTACTCAACTCACTGTAGACTGGATGGTTGAACTCTTTGAACTAATCACAAGAGGCACACCAGCAGAATGTTCTGTGCAGAACATATGAAGCGAACCCCCTGATCATCTGCAGAAGGTTGCATCACGATGCTGCCTCGAGGACTGTTGAGACATTGGAATGATAAGGGCGCCCGTTTTGAAGACAATCTCGATTTGTGAGCCAACCAAAAGTACTCACTAAATTTCTGTGTGCACATTTGGGTCTGCGTGCCATCGGGGACTGGAGGAAGTCAAAAGTGCGGCAACCGACAAAAGCTTGGTACGGTTTATGCACAGACTAAAGCAAATGGACTAATAAAAACTTGCCACAGAGATCACAGAGATTGGAGTTTACTGGAACCATGGTCAGCCAGATGCTAATAAGTTTCTGGTTACCACCGGCAACCTCAAGTGACTTGAAATTCACCGGAGTACTTCGATTGCAAATCGCTGGTACCGTTAATGTAGAGATTTGCCTGTGCAGTGAACGATTCAGATTAAGCACGTTGAAGGAATTTATATACACACACTTCACACTCCCTGGGAGCCCAACTGGGTTTTAAAATCAAATATCAAATGTTCAAAAGTAAAACATTAATACTAAGATATTTTGCATAAAGATAAAGAATCGGTCCACTGCACTCATTGCATCCCTTCATAGAAGGAAAAACTGAATCCTTGACCTAGCTCAAGAAACAAAAGCACTTACATCTCTGGGCCCCTCAGAGGCCGGGAAACAACTTTGAGGTACAACCTGAATTAATCCATTTACTGAGGCTGCACCTCATCGCCTCTGCCAGTCACATGGACCATGATTTCAAATATTCAATGTTTTCTAATAATGTTCCTTCTCACCACATGCAAAAGGTATTCACCAGAAGGTAGGACACACTTGCCTGGCATCGCTGATTATGTAACGGGACATGCAATGTTTGGAGCCGTATAGAAAGTCGTTGCAAACGGGTCCTAATGTGTTCACACATTTGATTCCTTGCCGCTTGAACCAACTTGCCGTCTTAGAGTTGTAACCCAAACACCATTGCAGACACCCCTTAGATCATCCCTAATTTCTTCCACTCCTGTATTGACTGCCTGAAAAGAGGTCCATGACAAAAATTTGCTTTGGGCTCAAAGTGACCAACTCAATGGAGATGATCTTTCCAATACTTTTCTAATTCAGGGCCCAAGTAGCGCTGAATCGGCATCAAAGCAAAACAGAAGTAATCTAATGAATTGACTTAGCACCACGACCCTTCTCATCTTTTAATACGCTTTTACAGTCTGCTGGGAAACCGACTGAGCTGACATCAATCAGGTTGCAACAGATGGAACATAGACCTGGTCAAGCAGCCACTACTTCAGCCCTTCTGATTCGCTGCAGAGCATAGGCCTGGGTTCACTAATACAACTAATGTTCCGAATGCCTCTTAGGTACAAAGGTGCTCCCCTGTGGAGACATCGAAAGGTACACAATGGCTTACAGGGAAAACCTTGCGTCTCCAAGTGCAATCTACATAGCAACACTAACTACTTACTGCACGTTCCGAATTCCTTGGCTATTCCCATGCAAGCAGTACCACAGTAGGCCTTCTACCATCAAGAGAGTCTGCTCATCCAGTATTCTGGTGGGTGACCTAACGGACCAGGTATTAGTCAAAGCGGCACTTCGAATTTCTGCTAAGTAAATGCGCCAACCAAATATGTTAGGCCGTGCAATCGTCGCCAGATCAGGTAAACTTTCATAAAACTAGATGAAAACTACATGAGAACTAAAAGCTAGCAGCTCCTACTCATACCAAAGCCGAAAAAAATGCTCTTACATATGGTTCTTGAGGATGCTTGAGAATATATCATAAGCAAGAATTTCTCACATTCCCTTCTGTTAAGTAATCAGTGTAGCAATAATAGGTGTTCTTGAGATTTAGGCGTTTAGAGTCCGTACATGGGTTGTAGATCTTGTCATTACACTCGGTTGGAAGACCAAAGTTGTACAAGATGAAAATATAGTGTGTTACTACACGCTCATTGTCCAGGTTGCTTTTATTGCTTCAAGAATGTACCTTGAATAGAAAACCTCCGAAATAGTCCCAGTTGTCGCCTACACAGGAGCTGTATCCTACGAAACGCTAGCTACTTCGTACTAGAAACCATCTACAGTCACTCAACGCTAGATACATTAGATCACGGTGTAGGATTTGGATATCGTTCATGCACACGATCAATTTCAGCTAAAATGTCTTCACTAAGATGAACGCGAGCTGCATCAAGAATTTCGCGCAGCTGCCACAACTTTGTAGCACCAATTACCACACTTGTCACAAGTGGACGCTTTAGTACAAAGCCTGCATCAATTGTAACAAAATGAAAATTGATTTTCTGGTGTACCATCCAGTAACCCTCAGAGAAATTATGAAACCACCGCAGTAAGAGACTGTAACTCTAAGCATTTGCTAGAAAACTGATAGAAGGAAATGCATGCAGCTTGGTCCAAAGACTCTAATCTTACCAATAGCTAAAGCAACAGGGCTTAAATTGTGACGTTGTGCAATCTCCACATAGGCCTATGAAAAGGACGAGAAGTGTCAGTAAGAAATGCTAACGAAACGGGTACAAGCATGTTGAGAATCGAAAGCATCCACAAATACTCCAGCAACGGTATTGTTCAAGTTTCCATACTGAACGATAGATGATTAGTTAAAACTGACAAAAGCAATTGTCTTTATGTCAGATTGCAAGGACTGATGAAGTAAAGTTGATACGAGAAAATTGACCGAGATGGAAACCCACGAAAAAAGTAGTGAAGAAGTACGAGGGAACTGTATCAAACTTCACCTTGATGGCAGGAAGGACATTCGGCTTAGCCATGCTGTACCGGCACTCAGCTTCTGCATATCGTCCTGCCAAGTATGTACACAAGTAAGCCATTGTTGAAGCAAAATACAGCAAAGAAGCATGTTAGTTGTATCAGTGTTTTCTCATCATAGGACTTACAAAACAAATCCTTGGAACAATACATTCATGAAAATAAACACTTTTTGATCAATTGGTGAAACCTAAATAAGCACCAGCGACAGTGAAACAGATCTGGAGTACAAAGACCCCTTCAACTTATTCAAAACAGTAAAAAGGTTCAGGTATATCTGACAGCTCGCACTTACAAAGACATATCTAAGATCGAAAAATACACTGTGGTCTCACAAGCCTATTTATCAATCTTCGCATAGTGAGCTTCTGTTCATATGAGCATGCTAATATAGAAGATGAATTAGCTAACTGTTAAGACGATTGCGTACGGATGGTTGAGGGAGAACTAATAAAAAAATCAGTAACATCCCATATTGAAATTTATCCAGAACCAAGATGTTAGATGCGACGCATTCTACCCAATTTACCTCGGTACTTATTAAGTCGGAATTGAGAGGAACCTCCATAATCGGAAAGGTATTTTCCAGAAAGAAGCCCCATTGCTAGAGGACTATATGCAAGTAGACCAACCCTGAATCCAGATGTGTGCATAGCTCCATTTAGCATTTGCTACGTGGGACATATTTTCTCAAATCGATACAATTAAGGTAAATACTCAAGCCTGGTAGTGACAGAGGACCGATGAGACAATCCAATCCTAACAAAAGTAGGAGACAAGGTAACGAAAAAGAGAAAATGCACAGTGCAGGAAAAGACCTTTGGTGATTGCAACACTCAGCAAGGGTCATGTCGAAGGTCCGACACAATAGACTGTATGCATTCTGTTGTCGTACCCGCAAAAGAAGTGCATTCAGTAAGAACAATTTGCAGCATAAAAAGGGAACGGATGTGATAATATTTTGGACTTTCAAATAAATGTGGTACAAGAAGATGAAAGGATTCAGAAAGTTGTGCTACAGAAGATGACATTTCACCTGGATGGTAATAATCCGAGGAAGTGAGTTGTTCTGTTCGGCCAGACGGCAGAATTCCATCACCCCAAACGCTGTTTCGTTGCTCACACCAATGTTTCTGATCTGGAACGCAATAGATTCATTGATGTGGTTCTTGAATGTACTTCAAACTTATGAACTTCAGACTCTCAGCACAGCAATTCTAAGTGTGTAATAAGACTATAAAATTGTATCAAATTGCATGATAAGACGTGGGGTACAACCTTGCCTTCTTTCACAGCAACACCAAGAGCCTGCAATTGCTCCTCAATGCTGACTGATGAGTAACTACACGATGGGTCATAATCTCTGTCGCCAAACATAGGCACATACCTACAAAAAAGCACAAACAACAAAAAAAGCAAAACAAATCTACATGAAATTCTACCATTGGTTGGAAAGATAGCAATTATCAGTAGACGACAATTACTTCATACAACCACAGCAATGAGGAGCATCACATTACCTATCCGGCCAGTGAAGCTGGTAAAGATCGATGTAGTCAGTACCCAATCTCTTCAAACTGTTATTCAGGACAGACGAAAACTTGTCAACTTTTTGCTTGGTAAGAGACAAATGAATAATTTGTTCCACCTCGACAGGTCTACTGTTGAAGAAAATATAAAACTATTAACCATCTAAATAGACAAACATTCCTATACATCCTTGCAACCAAGAAAAGATCCCTCTGATGTCCAAATAAAGAACTGTTACAACAGCGTCTGTTTACTTCTACGTACAACAAGGGAATATCTTATGTTTCATTACAATAAACTGGAAAAAGAACGATTGACTGAATTCATACCTGCCATCAATGGCTTCTTTAATGTTGCGCCCATCAAGTGATGAAGGCCCTCCGCGTATCCATGTCATTTGTCCTGACGGTCCAGTGGCCTGTTCAGCTTCGCACAACTCAATTCCCTACTGTTCCTGCTAAAATCGTATAAATCACAATCAAACAAGTGCTAATTTCAAACAGCATGTTACTAAAGAATTAATCACCACCTTCGTTGCCAGCACCACACGGTCTCGTGGCACCTGGGACTGCTTGAGCCATCGCCCGACGTACTCTTCAGTCCTTCCTTGAGTTTCTGCTCTTTGTGGAACTGGATACCTGCGAAGAGCGGGCAATTACGGGAAATGTGTGGTGGACACTAACTTCCGCTTTATCGAGACACGAAGGACCATTCTGAGGACTTCGCGTAAGTCACATCGACAATTGTTAAATGTGAAGGAGAAATTCAGATCAACAAGTTCAGAAAATTACCCAAGGTTATTTCCGTGAGTGCGTCAATTAGTCCTTTGAAAGCAGAACAATGCAGGGTCCATTCTGAGGAAGTCCAAGTCGAAAGTAACAGGGGACACAATGAAATGGGCAACTCATATCGAAAAAATTCACGCTGCATTCATTCGGGAACCGTCAATGTACTCACATTTCCGCTGCGTCGAGGAAATTCACGCCCTCTTCCGTGGCCATGTTGAGCTGCTGACATGCATCCTCGAAAGTGTTCTGCTCCCCGTAAGTCATTGTTCCTGAACCACCAAACAAAAATCAAAATACAACTCAATTTCCATAGAATCTCTTAATATACAACTTGAGAATCTTCTTCAAAATCAAACACTCCAATGGATTAAAAAAACCGCACAGCGGATGAGTGAACCCACCAAGACAAAGCTTCGAAACTTGCAACCCAGGAGCTAAAGTTGCACGAAACATCGCCATTGTTCGCACTTCTCACTGCCTCTAATCTCGAAAATCAACAACACCTCGACAAAACCATTACCAGAAATGATGGTAACGAAACCTAACAGCCCACAAACACATCACCCACTTCCGAAAACTCCACAAAATTCAACGCAACAAAAACGACAAGCAAGGATTTTCATAATCCTTTTGGTCTTAAACCCACTCTGGCTTTCTGGATTGAGGGCATCGGGGCAAGAACCCGGTCACCGAAAATGAGTAAATGCTCCACAATTGTCTCACTCTGCAAAGATTTCCAGGTGGGTAGCATCAAAATGTTGGCTTTTTATCTTTTTCTTCCATTTTTGTGATGTTTTAATATTGTTTGTTAGAGTTTGTGGTGCTCTTGAAGTATATTTTATTTGTTTTGTTAGGTTCATATTCTGGTATTAATTTTGGAGATTTCCCTCGAGAGTGAACCAATGTCGGTATGCGTGTTTGGTTCACAGACATAATGGGATGATTCGACTATTCTGCAAAGAAGTTTTATAGAAAAAAGGAGTGGAAATTGTATGTCCCATCAACAAGCAAAATGTTGTGAATGATAGAGAACATCGCCACAAAGTTCAGAAAATTGCAAGAAGTTTGTCGTTTGTGTGAATTGGGAAAATCAAAGTGCAGAAAGATATGAAGATTGAGTTATCAAAATTACACATAAATTTGTACTGAAGATTTAAGAGATTGAATTGGTGTGAATTCAAGAGTGACTGTTTATATAGGTTAGTGATGGATTAAGATTTATTTGGTTGTTTTATATCTTCATCAACTATACAATTATATATATATATATATATATTCATATATAAGAATAATAATAATAATAATAATAAGGTGATCATATAGTTGAAATTAGTACAACAATCAAAATTTATTATAAATTTATTATAAAAAACAAAAATAAAATGTATTCTTTGTTTGAATAGGATAACTAAGATTTGAGTACAAGATATGAATTGCCAAAATTGAGGATGGCCTAGTATTATATATAATTATATACACATATACACATGCACACACATGCACTAGTCAACAAGAAAGTCAAATTGTAAAAAGTAATTATTTTTAAAAACACAAAATAACAAAAAATAATAAAAGATTTGTATTGAATTCTAATATTATAGAATTCAATTGTATAGTCTCTACAGGAGCTAGATTTTTTTTAAATAAATATTATGGTTTTCTTTTTTTATTATTGATTATTTTACTTGATGCTAAGATGCTCTTTTTGGTCATCTATTGACATTGTATCAAAATCTTCAATTATTTGAATAGAATTTTTTTGATTCATATTCATATTTTAATATATGTTTATGAACCTTCATAGTAAAATTTCATCAATATACAAATACAGTACTTAAAATTTTAATTTTAATCTATGAAATATTATTTTAAAAAATTAAAACATTTATAAAAGTTTGAACTTTCTAAAATAAAATGAATTTAAAAGATATTTTGTAATATATTTTCAAAGCTTAAATAAGATTAACTTATTAAGTAGTTTGAACATAATCTTTTGATCTTTTTATAAATACAAACATACATCTAATAAATAAAATATTTTACTATTTAATATTTTAAATATTATTGTTATATATACGAATATTTCATAATCAAGGTATTTTCAAATTCTTTTAAAAGACATTAAAATTACATTATTTTAATTTAAGTAGAGATTACTATTCTAACTGTATCTTTTATTTACTAAACATGAATATTTATTGTAGATAGTATAAATTTAGAAAAAAAATCTAAATAAGTTAATATGCTAAATTTTTCTAAAAAAACTTAAAAAGTTAAAATGCTAAAAAAATCAAAGATAAAATCACATACATCTTAAAAAACAAATCATAAATTAATTTTATTTAAATATTCATATATATATATATATATATATATATATATATGAAGTTGTAATTATAATTGTAGTTATAGATATTTTAAGAGACCATCAATTTTTTCAGATTAAATAATCTTAAGTTGATTATTTGATACAAATAATTAATTAATAAAATTACAATAAAAGAGGTGAAATTCAAAGCATTGTAAAAATAAAAATAAAAATAAAATCATTTAACTAAATTGCATTCTATAGATTGTTTTGATGAAAAGGTAATAATATTTTTTTTAGCATTCGACCACCATACGAGAATGTATGTATTGTATAGAAAACATTAAAATAAATCATTTAAATATTTAATTTTATTGAATACAAATAAATACATATTTTTTAATGATAATATAAATATTAAAAATAGGATTAAAAAGACTTATTAAAAATGATTATGCAATCATGTATAAATAGAAATACAAACGTATATACATATTCATAAGATAAAAATACAGTTTTTAATTATAAATTGGTTATTGCTAAGTACAATAAAAATATGTTTTTAGAAAGCCTCCTGAGAACCATAAGGAATTAATACAATTAAGTGTTAGGAATTCAAGTTGTACGACTTGACAAAAAAAACAAAAATTATATGGTTTGATTCTTTAAAAAATTCTTTAATATTTAGTCAAAAATAAATATTAAAAACTATTCAAAATTTCGACTAATTTTTAAGAAATTATTATAGGCCTAAAAATATTAAAATATTTCCTAAAACTATATTTATAAATCATGCATTGAAAAAATATATTTTTAAATAAATTTTAAAATAAATATACTAAATGATTTTTTTGAGATATCCTCATCTTATATCCTAAGAAATAAAAAAATACAATGTTATATATATATATATATATATATATATATATATATATATAAATACATACATACATACATACATATATGGTGTAAAATATTATAGATGTTTAAAAGATAAAAATTGAAATTGATGGCCTTTTAAGAAGATCATAATTTCTAACATTCCATACATACTATTTTTAAAAAAAAACTAAACCAAATTGAAATAGAGTTTCACAATATAAATGTTATTTTGTATTACTTTCAAAACAAAATATTTGAAACTGAAACTAACTTCAAGAAGAAGTTTAATCTCCAATATATTGTTCAACATAAATCATAGTTGTTTTAACAAAAATATTATAATTAATGCAATATATTATTTTCCTCAGAATACTTTTTGATGTAATTTAGGGTTTTAGTTGTTGCAACCATAAGAATATGTTATGAAAGATAATATTTGATAAGTTTTAATGTAATTTTTGTGAATTTTTAGTGGAGATTTAGAAATATCTATTACATATATATATATATATATATATATATATATATAAACTTGACTTCTTCTATTTTTTAATAATAAATTATATTCTTCAATTAGCTATATAATTAGAGAAAATCACTTTTGCAAGAATTTTTTTAATTAAATTGTAAGGATATTTTATAAATGAATCAATATAGATCAAACTACTAGGAGTTTTAGAATTGTTGCATAGAATAATCTCAAAAAACCTTTCAACTAACTTAAATAATATATGTAATAAAAATAGAAATTACAAGCTCAAAAATTAATAAACTATTCTGTATAAATCAAATAAAAATAACATAAAATAAAATATATCTTCTTATTTTGATTTTTTTATTTTAAAAACCATTATTTTAATTTAAATGAAATTTTAGAAAATTGTAAATCAAAATAATTATTAATTTAAGATTATTTTCTCTTCTTTTCTTTTTCTTTTTTTTATTAAAACACTTGCAGAACTGAAACGATTTTATTTTAAAGCTTGGATAACAAGTAACAACAAACATAAATATAAATTTTGTGGTTTTTAGAATGATAGTATATATATATATATATATATATATATATAATTATATCAAAAAATTAAGATCTAATTTTATTCTTTAGAAATTGAAAAGATAGAAAAAGAGTAGACAAAAATTTACATTTATCTATTAAAATGATGAGCAGTATTTTTAGGAAGTATTTAAAATGATCAAATGTGATTCTAAATCAATATTCATGACTGTATTTGAAATAATAATCATAATCACAATATCATTTAGAAATTCAAATTTCAATCTTCAAAACAATTAAAAACTTTTTGAAATAAATAATTGTAAACATTACTTTAAATAATACAAAAAAAGTGTTTCTTCTCTCACCACACACAAATTTGAATCTAAAACTTGCAACAAACTCAAGAAACAATAATCAAGTGAAAAAATTCAAATATGTAAATAGAGAAAGAGAGAGAAAAATCTACAAATAAAAATATAATAAGAAAACACAATGAAACTCAAAAAAACTAGTAGTTCAAAATTAAAACACCGACACATTCACAACAAAACTTCCAACAAAACTTCCAACAAACGACCGAACCATTCACAGTAGTTCTGCAAATCTAACAAGCTTAAAAAATCAGAAAACATCTTCAAAATCAAAGAATAGTCCCGAAGATCATCAACTACTTTTTGATCTCACCCTTATCAGTCAGTCAATTTCAGTGGCAAAAACGACACCAATAAAATATAGCAAACCAAGCAGCGACGGTCCACGGTTCTCCTACCGACATGCGATTGTTGCGTTCACAGGAACAGCATTCCATACAAGAAAGAGAAATGAAAACACTTCAGTGCATGCGATGCTGCAATAAAACCTTGATCCTGATTCATTCTTCACTTCACAGATTAGGTTCCATTCATGTTGTGGAATGTTGCACGATTTGACAACATTGGGCGTCGAAGTAGGAAATTGTAGCAGTGAAATTCCACTCTCTTTCACCCTTTCATGCTCATTATTGCACCACTTATTGAAAAATCTGAGTGAGAATCAGCCGTTTATTTTCTTCAAACATTTAAATTAGATTCCTTGAAAGTTGTCACTATAGAAGTGTGAGAAGAATTTTGGAGTTTTTTATTTTTTTTATTTTTCTATGTTGTTTCCTCATTTTTGGACCCACAAATGTGTGCTGTAACAAAGCGATGTCTATGGAATTTTATCATATCAGTTGCTTGGTATTTGTTTAGGGTGATTGGCTTATTTTCGTATTGGTTTTTCAAAAATTGAATGGTTGGTAAATGAAACAAATCGGTGAGTTGATAGATTTGTCTTTTTTAGTGTGATTTTTCAAATGTTTTTCTGAGTAGGAAAGATATATTCTAGACAATGAATTAAAGTTGTTGTAACTGTGATTTAGTGAGAATGACTGATATTTTAACAATTTTGTAACTCATACAAACTTATGTTTTTTTTTATTATTTTTATTATCAGTACAAAGCTTTTTTGTAATTTTTTATCAAATTTACAATGTGGGTGTTGTTAATGCATTTACTGAAACCAGACTATAATCTAAAGTACATTATAATTTTGAGCGATTGGAATATTTTAATCTTTGAAGGTGATAGATTGAGCCATTATACATTTTATATTTAATGTCCTTTACCTTCTTCAGTTAATTCTTTCATTCTTTTTTAATAACTTTGCAGAATAATTATTCAATATTCTAGGAAATGAATCACAAAATTGCATTCAAAATTTTAATCATAAATGCGAAAAAAATTCCAACTTTGCCAAAAATAATAGAAATTTTAACCATAAAATAGAGTTTGAGTGCAATATAAGTCACATGTTCAATAGATTAAATCCCAAAGATGTAGTCAAAAAATAACATCTTATAATAGTGAGAATACTTTATTTGTTCCATCTATTATCTATATGATGTTAACAATTTTAATTCTTAACTTCAGATATGACTCCAAATTAGTCTGTATTAAATATTACACATGAACACATACTAAATAAACATTAACTTGTGAAATTTTAAACTTAAACATTTATACATTCCAACATATATATTGTTATAAATTAAATACTAATTATTTTTTCTTAAAGATTATATAATACTTAGAAAAAGATATTATCTATAGTGCACTTTTTAGTTCAACATTTTTACATGGTAAGATGTGATATATATATATATATATATATATATATATATATAATGAATTTTGAAGAAATGAAGGGTAAATTTAATAAAACCTTTGCATTTTGAATATTGAATATCATATTTTTCAGATATACAAGTATACTTTAAAGAATATTTACTTCGCCACATTATTGGCTGATAAGTGGCAGCAATTTTTAATTTTTTATAATAATCATAAGTGTTTGTAATCTGTACTCATTTTTCCATTTTTCCAAAATAAAACGATAATGAACCCAAGAGGTTACAAGTTATGAGTTTTCTTATTACCAGGTGTTCACTACAGTTATCAAGCATTTAAAATATATTTATGGAAATGATGATAATAATAATAATAATAATAATAATATTTAGGAAACAATAATGTAATGAATTTATTTTATTCCATGCACAGACAGAAAAAATTGGATAAATCTTGTTGAATAAAGAAGAAGTGAAATAACATACTTTTTATAAAATGATTTTACCAACTAAAATGACGTAATTATATTTTATATTTTTAAGCATTTACAATAATTGTTGTAATATTATTTACTTGCAACTTGTATTATTGGTTTGAACTTTTATTGCCTAATTGGAGTATAATTCTTATAAAAACAACGCATCATAATTTGCAAGAGAGGAATTATCAAAAATGTAAATAAGTCAAAATTATAACAAGAAATATAAGTGCCTCTTACTAAGTAACAGAATTTATTATTACAATAATATAATATTTCAAAATTACTACCATAGGATTCTACATTGATTTTAGAAATTTTAAAACATGACAATCCAAAAAATGTATTTTTAGTATTTCAAATTTTTTATTATACACATTTTTTTCATCTTTTCAAAAACATCAATGTCATATTTTTCAATTCTTCATGCACATTGTAATGGTCATCAAAAATTTGTGATTCTTGGCTCTCATTAATCTAATTGAATACATACAATTTTTAACTAATTTATAGTCATAGATAGATTAGTTCAAACTACTTTAATGTTTTTAAATGGTAAACAATTCACTCTTGAGTTCTTTTAATATATATTTATATATATTTATACATATTTATACATATATATTTATTGCATCAATTAACGCTAATGCCACCACAATTTTTACTACTACCACCACAACCTAATTTTATTATTTTTAATTGTTTTTAATAAAACACTTTTATTTTATATAATTTTTTTAAAAAATAATAATTCTATAAAAATATTAAAAGAAAAAAATTAAAAAATTAAAAAATAAATATGTCAAGAGGGTTAGAAGTTGTAGTGATAGTAGTAAAAATTGTGGGGCATCAATATTATCCTAAATACACATATAGACATTTTATTTTATTTTTTGGTTTTGTATGGTCAAATATTTTAAATTTTCATTATGATAATCATGACTTTTTGATATATTGTCTATATTTTAAAATTCTAATTTAGCCATCTTAAATCAAATTTATTAAATCTTAAATCACGATGGATGAATCGTCAATTGGGGGGGGGTCCAAGGCATGTCTACAAGGACACACCACTACAACAAAGTGGGACCCACTCAAAAGTAGCACCACCACCCCCTTGCCCCTCCCCCAGACACACACCTGACCCTGACATTTGAGTGAGTGAGTGCGTAAATTAGAAAGAAGAAGTAACACACCACATGAGTCAGTGAGTGAGTGAGTGATTGATTGATGGATCTGACTGACTTACGGACTGATTTGTTGACTGAGGAATGGATGAATAACCGAATATAATAGAGGTGGATGAAAGTGCGAGTCTGGGGGAAATGGTACCCACACCCAATGCACAACACGATATGAATGGCTCCTCCACCACGTGTGAGCATCATGATGGATCTCCACTGTCCCCCCCCCCCACCCGCCCAGCCAACTCTTTCACCAGCCTCCCATTCCCTACTACTACGTGCGTGTAACGCGTACCAACACCCCCTCCTCACTGCTACCCCTTTCAATAATGGATGGATGATAAAAGGAAGGGAGGGACGGGGGACGGTGGTGATATTATCGTCAATTCATGAGCTTTCACCCATCCCTGTCTGTCTCCCATTAATATTCTACCCCGGGGTAGGCTTGGGATAGGGTTGGGGTGGAGTGCGTTGAAAGAGATGTATTTACTGCTTCTTCTTCGTTTGAGCGAGTGAGTGAGTGAGTGAGTGAGTGGAGTGAGACAGAGAAAATGAGGGACGGAAAGAGATGTGAACGGATGATGGATGAGAACCCAAGTGTCATCCAATCAACCGCTCC
Organism: Physcomitrium patens; assembly: GCF_059467195.1. Lineage (NCBI taxonomy): Eukaryota > Viridiplantae > Streptophyta > Bryopsida > Funariales > Funariaceae > Physcomitrium > Physcomitrium patens. The sequence continues at coordinate 11,557,108 of NC_143430.1, read as the reverse complement.
CGTATTGAAGCCGCTTTAACTATCCCGTTTCTCATCCTTATGCAAGTTCTGTCCACTATCCCGTCCCCAACATCAGTTACTTTATAAAAGTTAAAAGTGAGAGAAGAAGAGAAAAGGAACGTGGTTTCTCTCAGTGGGGCATGAGAGATTATGGAACCAAGGGCCATTCCCCTCCGGAACAATACTTCCTTCATTCATCATTCATCCGTCTGATATCTATCTGCTTGGGATCCTACTGGATTCCCCTGCCTACCGTACTTATGATGAGAAAGGGCCCAGCTGTCTCTCTCTCTCTCTCTCTCTCTCTTTCTCTCTTTCTCTGTCAGTACACTCAGCACCCTCCGTTGGCCACTTCATCCATCATTTATCATCATAATGGATGAATTAATTTCATGTGTTAATCTCTGCAGAGTTTACTGGTACAAACAGGGGAAAGAAATCAGAAAGAAGGGCCAAAATGGGGACGAGGGGGGAAGAAAGGTTTCTTCTTTCTGTTTCCTTCTTTTTCTTTTCATTTTCATCTTTTTACTAGATTCCTTTTTATATGTATATTTCACTTTCACAGTTGTTATGAGACAAAAACCAGCACACAGAAGGATTTTATTTTTTACATTTGTAATAGCTACTTTTTCCAAGTGCTCTTCTTCCTGTTACCAGTGTGAGGAGGAACAGCGGATGATGTATGTAAATGAAAGTGAAATAGAGTGGGTGAGTGAAATATTAAATTAAAAAAAAAGGGTTGAATTCATCCCCCCCATAAGCAAGAATGTTTAACAGTGTTTGTCACATGGAAGGGTTGTAGTCTCACAATCAGATCAAGTGTGTTTTGTTTCTGTTGATTTTGTGCACTGTTCCAATAAAATAAAAAATAAAATAAAATAAAATAAAAACACATGAATTAATAGAGTATAATGTTGAGTGTAAAGGTTGAACTCTATCACTGAAAATATACAAACTAAGTATAAAAAATAAATAAATAAAATAAATCCTGTTGACGGCATATTTGATTTCAATGTGATAGCCACTCAGAGAAATGTCATTTTTAATATGCATTTTTATTCATGACACTGCAGTTTGTTTATAAGCATTCATAACTCATAATTTGTCACGTGTTTGAAAAGTTAAAAATAATTCCAATCGAAGGATTTTATTTTAGTAACAATTGAATATACTTGGATGCATGAAAGGTGCAAAAAAAAAAAATGATTTCCAATAGTAATATATATTTAAAAAATGATACAGCTTAAAGCATTCAAAACATAAATTTGCTATTGTTCTCATTGCTGTATTCCTTTAACAAAACTACTGTTTATTTTATACATAATAATACTAAGAATGAAACTAATTAGTCTAAGTTGCATCTTTGGATCTGCAGCGTAACTTTGTACAATTGGAAGCCTTGATGATTTTTTAACAATGGAACATCACAGCCGTTAACAATTGCAAACCCACACACACACTTTTCTTTTTTTTACATGTAAAAACTATGAATATATATATATATATATATATACATATACATATATATGAAATTACGTTTATCACCAAGTGCATTTCCATATATTTCTTAAAACATTTAAACAATAGAAGTAACAAGCATTTTCTTTGAGAAAAAAAAAAAAAATCAAATATTGTATTTGATATGAATTAGTATACATTATCTTCAGGTTTTAATAATATGGTATGCACCCAATGAGCCAATGAACATAACAACATCTAGAAATTAAATATTTAATCGAACTTGAGCAAAAATATAGATTGGAATGAATGTGAGGACGGATGAACACAATTCCAGTGGCACAGAAAAGGACTTTGTCAGAACTCAAAGAAGAAAGGAACTTTATGGATGAACGCCCCTGTCCATCCACGTACAGTTTTCAGTATGCGAACTGAGATGCATCCAAGGGTTGAGACGAGGCAATCCAGCTCAGCACAGCAAATGCCAGCTGGTAGATTTCTCTGGGATTTATTCCACGTGGCAGAGATATTATTTTCATCCTCTAAATCTGCAGTGCTTTATGAATTCTTCACAACTACTCATGGAACGCTTTAAAAAAACGTTATGACCAAAAGTTTAAATGTTTTAGTAAAAAGTTGTGTTTTCAAACATGTCCCTTCAATCTTTATTTCTTTTCTCCTTTTCTTAAAATAATCATGATTCTTTGAATTTACTAAAAAATGCACAAAAACAGACAAACACAAACTCTTCTGTATAGACCATTTTTTATTTTATTTTGTTTTATTTTAAAGAGATGTTTTCACTACAAGCTTGAATAAAATCTGAATAACATTAAAATAAAATTTCATGGAACATACAATAATTTTCCTGTTCAAGAAAAAAATACAAATGAGATGAACTCAAAGCACTAATTATATGTGATTTCAGAACATTCAATTCAACATTTAAGGATTATTTTCAATATATTATATTGTAGAATATGGTCTCTTTATGTTTTTACTGAAAAGCAACAATACCCTATAATGTCTTGGTCTTGTTTTTAATTATTATTCAATTATTATATTCAAAGTGAAAATAAGATTAACTAAACATATAAAACTCAAATAATAAAATATTTTTAATTTGAGTTCAGATGTATTTGTAATTGTATTATATATAAACAGTCAAATATACAAATCTAAGTAGTCTTGTGAAGAAATGAATCATGTATACAAGAGAAAGGTTATTGTCAAAAAGATTACAAGATTAGAATATTTCTTAGATAAAAAGAATAAGAATAACTGTTTTTAAACATAGACATTAAATTTGAAAATTTAAAAATGATTATAGAAAAAACATTTTGTTTAAAATACAGTATATATTTAGAACTACTTTAAAATTTTAATACAGGATTCACTTATTAAAATCCCTTTGGTTGTTTTTGGTTTTAAATTTTAAATTTTATTTTTAAATGAATATGGATATTTATATTATCATACTCTCTTTACAAAGCATACTGATATATTGAATTTTTAAAAATTTTAACATATCAAAATCACTATAGTAATTTATTATTTTTAAAAATCAATTTTTTTATTGAATCTATCAATATGGATATTTGTAATAATGTTATCCATTTAGAAAAAAAAATTCATATCAGAGGCAATAAAATTCTAAGTTGGTTCCCAAGTTGGAAAAATTGAAAATAAAAATGTTAAACTATTAACCATTTTTTTTAATTTAGAAAAAAAAAAAAAAAAAAGACTCTCAATTTATTTGATTGCCTCTGATGTATCAAAAACTATTATTTTAGAATTGGTACATACTTCTTATGATGTCACTAAGTGTTAAGAGTCTCTTCAAAAGTTTAATTACATGCATCACATTTTTCTTGAATATTTTTATTTAAGTTTTGATGTAGCAATGTTAAAATTTGTGACATTCCAAATATCTTTTCCAATACTTTAGAAATAAAAATAATTGATACAATTTTACATTACATTGGTATAAGAAATGGATAAAACAAAATTTATATAAATTTTAGAAAAGCAATAAAATATAGATAGTTCTAACCTCAACCCAAAACCTGGGTATATGTAAACACCAATTCAGCTAATTAAGTATATAATTTAATTTATTAAAAAAAATCCATAATGTGAAATACAACTTAGTGTATATTGTCACGAGGAAACTTGAAAAGATATAGAGAATAAATCAAAGAGTGGTATTTTTGTTTTAAGTTATTTTAAACTAAATATAAAAGAATGGCAACATTTCCAGAGATTTTTACAACTGAAAAAACATATTAATGATGAAAAGAAAAAAATATAAAACTATTTATATACATAGAAGTACTTTTCATGCTTTTGGAACCTACATTGCATCAATCAATTTACAAAATACATGAACCACAGTTCTACTTGAATTCTCAAAAGTTTTGTTTTGAATTAAATCTCTTATGTTATAGTCTTTTTACAAAAATCAATTTAAGATACTTCAAATCTAAAAAACGAGAACTTTTGTTCTAAATTTGTATATTTAATTTAAAAAACAAATCTTATCTTATTTTATCTTTTGGTGTACACTACAATGTGGCAATAGTATAAATTTATTCAATAATATATCAGTGTTCACATGATTTATAAAATATACCGAATATAAGAAACATATAAAGTAGCGGTTCATGGATGCTTTGTTGAATTTACAAATATGCACATGTGCTGACAATAAGATAGATTTTAATCAAAATGAAAATTTAAAAAGTTTAAAAAATACTTCCAATAAAAAATAATCAACTCTAATAAAACTCAATAAATGTAATTTAAAACGTATATGTATGTGTTAATAACATCTTGTATGATGGTCTTAATAGTGGTTTGGTTTCTATTGAAGATATAACTATTAATTATTAGAATAACAATTCTCTCTCTCTCTCTCTCTCTCTCTCTATATATATATATATATATATATATATATATTTGGAAATTGTTAAATTTCTACACAATATTATAAAAGTTAGTTTTGACAAGAGCCAAAATTTTAAGAAATTGTGATATTTATTTTAAAATGCTTTTGCTTGAATGAAAATATTGAGCTCTATAATTAGCTTTCAATAACATCAGAATGTGTATTTAACAATGTTAACAATTTATGTTAACTGAAACAAATTAAAAATATGTTGCATCATCATATATATATTTTTTATAATCACTTATTTAATTTAAAAAGAACATTTAATGACCACAAAAATTTGAAAAAATTAAAGTAAAATTGTTTGGCTTTTTGAATAGATCTAAAAAAATCAATTGCTAATTTAGATAATAAATTAGTAATTTGCATGATTAATTTGTATTAAAGAAATTGAGCTGCCTTTTCTTTACATTTTATAGTAATTTTTAAATTAATATTTCAGTAAATAAAAAAAATCATTCTCATTAATATAGTTATTTATTTATTTTACGTTTTAAAATGCTATATTAAAAAAAAAAAAAAACAATTGCAAAGATAAATCATAAAAAATGCTGCATTAATAAAATTATTGTTTTTAGTAATTAAAAATTATCTTTAAAATGCATCTAAAGTCTTTAAAATTAATTCTCATAATCTGAGAAATGATCAAATTTGAGAGAATAGATCTTGTTTAAAAATATTATAATAAAACTCAGATTAGAGACTACTGTTAGATTAGTTTGTTTTTGAAGTTGATATTTAACACTATTTTTATGAGAATTCTTTAAAATGTAGATCCAGTGTTTTTGTGATGTTCAAATGAAAAAATATATTCTTAAATTGATTTGATGATGTTTTTGTATGAACTTTCAATAAAGAAGTAATTCAAAGAATATTGTAGAAGCTTTTTTTAAATTTTTTTATCTCCATATAAATATGATTAACAAATATTAGAATTATTTTGTAGTATTATTTTAAGTTAATATATTATGGGTATAATCTATTTTTATCCTTACAGTTCTGTTATAATACTCTTAGTGTGTGTCTAATAGAAGTTTCTTTAGTTACATTGTGTATCTATAAACTCTTGTACATTTAACATGCATCTCAAAATATTTCTCAATGTTGAAGAAGAAATTATCATTAACTTGATTTATTCTAAATTATTTTCATGTATATTTACTTACTAAAGTAGCATTAATATCCATGACACATCTTGATTAATATAAAACAAAATAGAACATGTTATCACTGTGTAATCATTGAAAAACTCTTCTGGTAATAATAACAACTAAAATCATTTTTTTCTTTTTTAATATTAGTAGAGTTCATTATCATAATCTACTTATGTTATAAATTCAAATATTGCAAGCCATGATTGCTAAATTAAAATATCATCGTGAATAAATTTTAAAGTTGATTAAGTTCTAAGTCTAAGATGTAGAGTTTTTAAAAACTAATAATTCTTTTATTTTTTTAAATTTGAAACTTTGAATAGTATTTTTAGAAATACTCATAATTAGAAAAGTCAAATGCACAGTTGTATCTTGATTTTATGAATATACAAGTTTTTCATTATTGTTTAAACAATCAAATATCTCACCCAAAATATTTTGTATTCATTGAATTATAACATTGCAAAAACCACATTATTAGATTGTTTCAATAAAATTTAATTAAAAAATCTAAGTCTTGACATCAAGTCTTTTTTATGTTTAAAATGTTTTACTTAGATTATTATTATAATTATTTTATTGAGTTAACAGAAATGATAATCTTAGTTGCATTTTAATCCTACAACAAGTTGCGCCATTGGATGAATTCATCAAAAAATTAATCAAACTACTCGATGTTACATAAAGATAACAATGATTTATTGATTAAAAAATAATATCTATTATTAAAAAATGATATTTCTGCATAATTTTAATATATATACATACAAACAAATGTTGAAACTCATTTATGAAATAGAAGAAAATGGTACTAACATAATGTACATGTGTGTGTGTGTGTGTATGTATGAATATATATATATATATATATATATAAAAGTGTGTGCATGTGTATGTATGTGTTATTATGTACATATACATCATTTTATTTGTTCATCAAAAATATTTAAATTACTTTTTACATGAACTAAGTGATTTTTGTATGACTGATCAAATAAATTTATAAAAAATAATTTTTTACCATGAAATTATTGTATTTCTATTTTTACTTGTTTGTGTAAATTTATCAAATGATATTGATCTTTTTATTGATAATTTGTATACTGTTTTACAATCCATTGATGGACTATGGACCATTGTTATTCATGATTGTACATAACACATATGCACAGAAGTGTTTGTGCACAATATATAGTTGAAGTGATGCATGTGCATGTGATTTACTGCTATTATTGCTAAACAATAGAGACTGTCAACATCTCTCAACTTTAAAATTTCTGATTATGAATAACTTTAATATGCTATTATGTCTTTTTTCTTTATTGATACAAATATATATATATATATATATATATACAAACAAACAGAACAAAACAGAACAAAACAAAACAAAATCCATATCTGAAATTTATATTTCAATACAATGTTTTGCCATTATGAAGCTTTGAAATACCCTTACCTTCTTATTTTCAGGCATGCATCATTTTTCATATAATTTGACTGTTTTACCATTATGCACGAGTAACATTAATTTCACACTACTCTTCTCACCTCATCATAAATTTATCCTAGCTTGAAAGACAAAGATAAAATAAAAGTAGCATTGAATGTTAAAGATGAATAGTTTACTTAGTATTATTCATTTCCCAAATTTTGTAGCTATAATAATTTTTTGATTCGTCAACATTTGGTGATCTCTAAAGTCTATTCTAATAACAACAAAATACCTAAAAAAAAACATCACAACAACCACTAATGCCATTTATTTTTATTAATAAATATATAGATCTACTCAACTTTCCATCTTCTATACCCAAGTACTAACACGTTTCTCAACATGGATTGCCGATTTTCAATTCCACATTGTTGTTGGATCTTCTAAAAAGGTTGTTGGGTTTTTTTGATACACCCACAAACTAGTATTACACACATTCAAGCACCCAACAAATGTATATTAGAGTTTGGGAGGGGGTGGGGGGTAGGAGAATGAATCGTACAAGTACGAATGAATCGTACAGAATGCACGCTATTCGAGACACATGTATTCATGATACGGTGATGCATGCGGGAGACGTGGTGATAGGCCAAGCAAGCCCAAGGACCACGGCCACTTGTGAATGAGGTGCAAGGCGTGGTCAATGAGGAGCACAGACTTATGACCGGTCAACCGTGCCGCTCACTTTCACTGAGTCTGTACTACAGCCATGGGACATACTACCCCTGTATCCGCGGGTGAGTTCCTTCCCACGGCCAAGTGGGACCCTCAAGTCACGAGGGGGTAAAATGTCTCACATCCAAGTTGTCGATCCATGTTTTCTCAAGGATTTATTTAGTAGTCTCGATGGATGAAAGTTTCGGTAATATCCACCGTTTTCATTCATTCATTGAGGAATGTTCTGGAGAGTCGTTTTCAGCACCATATTGCTCGTGTTTTTGAGTTCCCACTGTTTTAATTTTTTTCTTCTGGCCATTTTGAGCAGAATGTGCCATTGTTTGAATGCCGATGGTGGTGAAACTACCACAGCATGCACTACACACTATTCTCTCTCTCTCTCTCTCTCCCAAAATATACATGTATATATATATATATATATATATATATATTTATGCATTGATTTTATATATATTTGTTACACGTGAAAATCACTATATCCTTTTTGTCATAATTTTAGAGTGCATAGTACGGAAAAAGTACACACACATGCAACCTCTCAATTTCGTGAAGGGTAACGGTGAGGAGAAGAGGAGGCATTTCCATTATTAATCCAACCCTTGAAGAAAAAGAAAGGAAAGAAGGATGAACACCCGCAGCACAGGAAAGGGGAGAAGAAGGAGTGGGGGGGACATTTCCTGAAGCTACTGAATGTTACGAAGGGAATGAGCCAAAACGGGAAAGATGACGAATACGAGCATGACGCAAGCAGCCCCAACTGACGTCAAAGAAACTGAGAAACATCCGGAATGGAAGGATGAATGCTACATCCACGAGGGGGGGGTAGCGGATCGAAAAGTGAGTTTGAAAGGGTGGGCGTAGGGGTTGGGGTTGGGGGGGAGAAGTGGATGCGCAACAATGACGGTTGGGATGCGGTGTGAGTGGGGGTCCCTTACGAATGAATCCATGGGCCTCACACACATAAACTGCTCCTCATGTGGTTACGAGCACACCAGACCAGGAGAGGGAGAGAGGGGAGGGGAGGGGAGGGAGAGGGAGAGGGTCAACCGAACTGCCTACTTCTAATTTCTTCTTCATTTGTCCACCTTGCTTTACCCCGTCGGCTGGGCTAGGGAACGCCCAACCTAGCCCGGCGCGGTCTCGGCGGCGCCAGGCGGCAGAAGTAGAAGAAGACGTGGGGGACGGGACTGGATCCCATTTATTGATTTATGTAATATTTCACTTTACTTTGCTTTTAGTTACTTACTTACTTTACTGGAGGTGGGCCGTGCAATGAAGAGATGGTGGGCTGGCTGGCAGGCAGACACGAAGGCAAGTGGAACAGTGGAAGAGTGGAAGGAAGGGGAGGGAGGGAGGGAGGAAGGAGGAAATGAGAAAGATTCTCGCCTCTTCACCCACCCGAGGGGTTGAAGGGGAATGGAACAAAGAGAGAACGAGAGAGAATGCTGGCTGCTGCATCATCCTCATCCTCATCCTCGTCATCATCCTTCCAGCTGGGTGTGTGAGTGATGGGGCCCACCTCGCCTGCTTTCTCGTCCTCCTTCCGCTACCACCATGATGGATGGATGGATGGATGTCATTGTGGGGGGATGGTTGGTTGTGTTTCCTTCCCTTCCCTTGCCTGCTGCTGCTGCAGGTCGTCGTCGTCTTCTTGTGTGGGATTATGATGCTTTAACCCCCCCCTCCCCCCACTCCATGTCATCCGTGGATGATGCCGATGATCCTCCTCCCTTTTCATCTTCATCATCATCGTCGCAGTAGCTGGATGACAGGGGAGCGGAGGGAAGATGATGGAGGAGGAGGAGGAGGAGGAGGAGGAGATGGGGCACAGCACAGCCCAGTCCCCTCCCTGCAGCAGTAGAATGAAGGGGATGACGATGAGGATGGAGGGGGGGGGGGGGGAGAAGGGGGGAGGGGAGAGCCAAAGCGGGGAACGAAGGAGGAAAGCAGGAAACCAGACTCCTCAGTGACAAGTGAGTGAGCAGTGAGTGAGAGTGAGTGACAAGTGAGTGAGAAGTGAGTCGGAGCGTGTTTTACCGCACCCACTCACTGCTCCCGGGTAGTTGACAGCAGTCGCGGTACCACAGAAACATCGCTGGCAAGGGGAGCGCGAGAGAGAGAGTCTCATCTCGCAGGGGGTGAGATGAGTAAGTGGGAGAGGTGAAGTCGACGGATTGGAATGAGTCTAGAGTGAGTATTCCCGGGGGAGGTCTTTTTTCCCTTCTTCTTCTTCTTCTTCTTCTTTTCCAGGGTCAGGTAGTTTAGTGGGTCGACAGTGAGGGATTCTTTTAAATATATTTATTCCATTTTTTTTTCCTTCTCTCGTTTTTATTTTTATTTTTTTAAAATGGGTTTTCCCCAGCAGTAGAAGAGTGCTTTTATGGTGGTGGGTTTTGAGGTTTAGGGGGTTTTGAGTTCGGTGAAACGGTGAAGTGGGGGGGTTGATTGGCAGAGGGTGTGGGATCACATCCCTTTTTTGGTTGGGGAGGCTGAACGGGACGAGGTGAGAGCGAGAGAGTGGTGGTTTTTTTCACCTGGATTGGACAATTGGGCTTTGGCGGCGTGGGGATCTTTCTGCAAAGAGGGGGGGCGGGGTGAACGTTGTCGGAAGCGGGAATGAGTGGGGTCGTACGCGGGCGTAAATGTGTATGCGTTCTGTGGAATGGTTGTGGGGTGGAGGGTTCCTGACGTTCCTGCTGCGGGTAGATTGAGGGGCCGTGGTTCTTTTGCCGAGACCGGATAAGTTTATATTCTTTCTTTGTAGAGGCGTAAGCGGGTTTGAGAAGAAGGAAATAGTAAGAAGATGCAGAGCACTGGACAATATGGAGTCTCTGACTCGCCACAATTTCTAGTGGCGAGAGCGCCTCACATATTTTCCATCTCGCATGACAGTATTTCTCTCTCCCCCCCAGCTGGCCATGCGCACCAGGGACATCACCCTCATCAACACCACCTCCCTCACCACCTACAGGCCCCGCATCACCTCTATGGCGGGCACCTCTCTCACCAGCCACACCCTAGTTTGCAACAAATTCACCAACCACAATCTTCTCACGCATCCCATGCACAGCATCTACAGCATGCGCAACACCCACAGCATTCACAACATGCGCCGCATTCACAGCACCCTGCGCATCCGTTGCCTCAGCTGCAGCAGGCGCAGCAACAGCCAGCTTCTCATGCATCCTCTTCCCACCAGGATGTCCCTCAGCAACAGCTTCAGCAGGTGCAGCAGCAAGAAGAACAACATAAGCAGCTGGTTAGGGAGCAACAGCAGGCGCAAGAGCAACAACATGCCCAGGAGCAAATGGTTCAGCAGTTAGGTTTGGGTGATCCAGACTCACCGGATGCTCCTTCACCAATTGCGAGTCGTCCCTCGCCAACAAATTACAGCAAACTTTTGCTATCTGCCCAGCAAGATGACGAGGGACTCGAGGAGGAGCGGGGGAATTCTGGAGGGAATCGGTGGCCCAGAGCCGAGACGCTTGCACTCATTCAGATTCGGTCCGACTTAGACGCTAACTTTCGGGATTCTGGCGTGAAGGGTCCGTTGTGGGAAGATGTTTCGCGGTAAGTTGCTAATCCATCTGTAACTCTCTGATCTTATCGACAAATACTGGTCGATTGAGTCCGTCGTAGAACACGGTATTGTCGCCTGCTAAGGGAGGGTACCAAGCTCTTCCACTGCATGTCGTGTCAAAGATAAGCTCCCCTGCGTAGTTCACGAGAATTTTTAAAATTAGTTTGTGTTGTGTTCAAGGATCTACACCGGTTCGTGGTTGTTTCAAGCCACTCTTAACCTAGAAAAGTTAGTTTGGGAAACATGTCATGAACTTGTGGGATTGACCGAAGTTTGATTGCCGCAGAAAACTCGCGGAGATGGGATATAACAGAAGTGGGAAGAAGTGTAAGGAGAAATTCGAAAATATTCACAAATACTATAAGAAGTCGAAAGATGGAAGGGCAGGGAGACAAGATGGCAAAAGTTACCGTTTCTTTGCCCAGCTGGACGCATTATTTGGTGGCCAACAAACCTCGACGCAAGTAGAAACGGACACAGCTGCTGCCGTCCTACTTATAGGAAACGCTCCCCCTCTAGGAATATCACCTACCGATCAGGATCTCAATGTCTCCGTTCAAAGGGCATCGGAAGTTAGTACAGGGGTAACTGTGTCTAAGTCGTCTGATGATGATTACGATGGACCTGGAAGTGGTTTGCGCGACAACCAAGATAAGAAAAAGAATAGGAAGAGGAAGCAGATAGAATCTGTGAAGTTTGGGACCCCCAAGCTTGACTTTTTTGAGACGTTAATGAAGAACATGATTGATAAGCAGGAAGCTATGCAAATGAGGTTCTTGGAAATGATAGAAAAAATGGAGCAGGACAGGCAGGCGAAAGAGGACGCGTGGAGAAGGCAGGAGGTGGCCCGTTGGCAACGGGAACATGATCTTCGAGCTCAAGAGAATGCCATAGCTGCAGCGAGGGATAGTGCATTGATATCCTTCTTGCAGAAGGTAACTGGACAAAATATTCAGCTTTCGAACTTTAGTACTCCTCTTCCCACAGGGATCCCACCTACTAGAGAGTCAGAAGAGTGAGCACCTTGCCTGGACCCTGCTGTGGAAGTACGCTACAGAAAATGAATATCATCGTGCTTGTGCTCATCATTTGCGAAGACAATAGTTCGGAAGAAGGATTTTCACGTCGGCGTAAACATCGAACCAACACGGTTTCTTTGTTGAACACACGGCTACAGTGCAGTGATTGCGATGTCAATGAGATGAATATTGGTTCGAGGAATTGTCCCGGTGCCGATGATCATGTTAGGTAGAGAGGTCAAGCTTTGAGTTAAATCTTTCGGCGCCGAATGCGGGGTGTGTGCGGGTTTTACATAGCGTGCCAAAATGCGATGGAGGCACATGATCCGGCTCTACAAGCCCAAGTTTTCAGCCTGTAATGCCAGACGCCTTAATTGTACAGGGGCGTTCCATCGGTACGCCCTCCTTGTCATCATACTAAGTAGATGATTGAGAATTTTTCAAAACTTAAATCAATTTTAAAAATTGCTTTAACAATTATTCTCTTGGAGACATCTGGGAACTAGAGTTATCACGTTTAGACGCAGGTGTTTGCACATTGTCCACATCGTCAACGATTTGTTACTGTGTTTTCTAAGGATATGAAGCGGCATTGTATGTGTGTTGCATTTGGTTTGGATTCTCAAATGTGATATAGATTGGTTAGTTTAAGTTGCTGGAGAGCTTTTCTTCTCACGGGATAGGTTGCTGTGATGTCTCTTATTGACGTATTAGGTTATCCTTGCAGGTACTACTGGACTGGTTTGCGATGGAGTTCACCAATTAAAACATTTGGTTGAGTCTTGTTGATTGCGCAGAAGAACCTTACGCGAGATGTACAGTCGGGAGAATGTAACATACCAAGTTAGCTTTTAGCATGAAATTATAGGGCTTTGAGATGGTTGGGTCAGAAAGGTTTAGGTGTTTCGTCAATCATAGATTTGAACGATACTGTCGCTGCTGGATGGCAATCCACCCGGGACGTGTTTCGGAATGTTTTGAAAATACCCCTTTTGTCTTTTTATCTTCCGAGTTACCTCTCCCTTTTTTTTTGTTGTTTTTTTCGCAAAATATCAGTTCTGGGAACTTCTCGTGATTCTCTTCTCAACTCCAAATCACCACATGGGCTATGAGTTTTCAGGCCTCTGACGGCTCAACTTAAATGACTTAACAGACTCACGCAAGTTCAGAGGGTGCCGTTTGTTTGCATTGCACATGGCTTGATCTTGTGTTCTGAAACCTTACAGTACGTGGAAGAAGTGATTTGAGCCCCTACTTTTTGCGGCATGTGACACACAAACGGCAACCATGACCACACCACCTCTGACGTTGACTCCAGCTCCAGCGTTTGAGTTGAATTGAGCCTTCCAATCACGAAAAGAAACTGCACCGTTGCTGGTGGACCATCACTGATGAAGAAGGGAGTGATCTGCATCCTCCATGAAGTGTATTACTTTTTACCTGAGTAGTTGCAATTATTTCCAGAGTATGCGACTGCACCTACTTCATATCCTGCTGTGTGTGTAAGTAATATGAATTAGGCATTGTTTACGAATAGTATCTTCTCTGATCAGGTTACACGGGATTTGCATTTATCTCTCGCTAAACTAGCAGATTCTGTTCTCTTCCAGAAAGCTTATTCCTGTCTTGAGAGTAACGACCAAATGGTACGACGCATCTTGGATCTATACAAGTTGCAAGCAAGGACAACAATTATTCAAGGCTGTGGAATTTTGTTTCTCATGGATTCAATGTTTTCTTTCATGGTTCTGCACTTCTTTTTTTTTTGGTCCAATCCTGCAAGATCTTGGATGGAATGTGTGAACTAGTCTGCAACTCGTACATTCTTTCTCTTCTCTTCAGATGTGTGGGGATGTTCTACTCATGGAGTTGTTTGGTTCAAACTCGTGTGTTCACAAGATATTCTACAATGGATGTTTTAGATTCTTTGGTGTTTGTAGAAACATACAGTGAACCAAAAAAGGATAAATCAATTCATATCATTTAGACACATAATTCTTAGTTGGAAAATTAGCAAATAATTAGACTAAAAAACACTAGTAAAAGCCACATGATTTTACCTTTATCACGCAATAAAACTTGAGAAAAATAGGAAAGGAAAAAATAAAAGGTAGACGAAGAATTGTTTGATAATTAAAATGTACTTTGTGAAACAATTGGCTTGAGGAACAAGAATTGTCAAAAGGTAGAGTGACAGAAATTGGGCTAATTGATGAATCCTAACTCACTTGTATTGACTGCACTGGTTGACAAAATATATCCATCAGCTTCAACAAGCTCGTACGTTGCAAATACATATTTATGTACAGAATATGGCAAATTAACTTGATTGATGCAATATTCCATGCATCCCCCATATATACAATAACAACATATGGGGGGTGCATGGTATATGGCCTAGAGGTTCTCTTAAACAATTGGGCATAAGGAAAAACGAAATTAAAAGAGATTTGTTTCGAGTAACAAAAGTAATTGAAGCATTATTTAAGAGTATAAAAATATATAATATGGTATTTTAATGTTTTAAAAGGTATATGCAAAATAAAAATGTGATCTTTAAATATGTAAATACATAACATAACAACGAACAGGTCAAACATTGTGGTGTGCTATTTATTTTATTTTATTTTTACTTTATGAATCATTTTTAAATAATGTCTCTGAATGCTTAGTAAATACCAGAAATTAAAGTTTTGTAGTTCCAACATTACAAGCTAATAAAATACCAAACCCAAAGTAGGGTACATTCTTTAATGACCATTGTATTAAGTGCTGGTAAGTTTGCATCTAACCATTTGAGTACTACGTCTTATACTGATTTACATTTACAACCTTTGTAGTTTTAAGTCACAACATGAGCGTTATGAAATTACAATCAATAGGAAAACCCTTTTTGAAGACATAGAAGAGTTGGTACAAAATAAAGTTCAAGAATATTTTTATGCTTAAAAATAAGCCAACATCGTGCACTTAATCAAATGTTTCTTCTGGACCCAAAATTTGATCATGTTTACACTTTGTGAATACCTACATTTTTACTATTATTATTATTATTATTATTTAAAAAATATATGGATATATATATATATATATATTTAATTCGATCACAAAATCTCAAGCATGAATTACTTATAAAATAAAATTTAATTGGGATGGAAATGAAAGCAAACCCAAATAGTGTTCATGAAGTCTTTGAGCAGAGGTTTTTTCCGAGTGCTTAACTTTAAAGTAACCCGAAGCGTTAAAGGAAGTCCAACAGAAATCACTCTATATTTTGCTCGAGAGACATTTTTCATCCAATAAGTTATTCATCCATCCATTTTACCATTCGTCGACTAGTCAATTATCATTATTAGGGTTTGTTTTTTCACCTGCTTTTAGTTGTTGTAGTTGTAGTTGCAGCTCTAAGTTCTCTTCAGGCTCCTGAACCGTGACGCCATTGCTCGGAGATATTTGACCTTGAAATCTTCCTGATCGGATCCGCAACGCCGTGTTTTCATGGATGATTTCTCGTGAGTTTCATGGAGATTTTTGGTGTGGTTTTTCCTCGTCCTGGCAATGGTAGGGACGGGAGCTGGAGAGGTCGAAGTAGCAGGTGGAAGAGGAGGGGGAGCTAGGATTTCCGGAATATTTTTCAGATTTCGAAAGTTCCGTGATCTGGTGTTTTTGACAAGCATGAATTGCGTTAGCTAATTCCCAAACTCGGAGCTGGTCGTATTTTCGCTGTTCAACTCTGCTAATTGCTACATTTCTTTCGGTAGATCTGGCGGATTTGATTTGGAAATGCCTCTCTTACATGCCTGCATTCTGCTAGACCTAAGTTTACGATCTCAATTAAGTTTTCGGAGGTTCTCATCGAGCAGATTGTTTGCGAGGGATTGAAGAGTGAAAGTGTCTGTATTGAATCTTCCACTATTGACTGATCGGCGTATTTTAGGTCGCTCAAGGCCTAAGATGGGTACGTTTTCATTCGAGTAAGTTTTTAACTGTAGTCTTTTTGAAAACCAACAACAGCCGATGCTACTTAGAAGACAGGGCCAGCAATGTGATTGACACACCGCAGAGTGTCAAGTAAAGCGAGGGCCGCAAGATTTCGCAAATGCTGCGGAATCTCATCTGTCTTAGTTTGGCGCATTGATTGCTATACAAGCTAATCATCGCATTATTATAGAATCAATTAATAATGAAAAACAAGTGGGGCTTTCTGCATTCGTGGTTGTGTACGAGTTAGTTGTCATAGCCTGCATGGATTGCCACTCTTGATGCTGCTAAGACAAAACCATTTGATGGGGAAAATGATGATGAGTCATTGTCTTATCTCTTCTAAAGCTCTACATAGTAGACCGGGTTAGATTCAGAAATCTCTGACGCAAACTTGAGAAATCATTATAGGTGACACGGATTTGGGACCTTACTGTCGGCTACATAAACTCATTACTGCTCTCGATTCACAATTTCCTAATAGCATGCAAGTCGGCTCGTCTACTATCATGGAGTTTCTGTATAGGTAGTTATCTGGGAGTTTTTCGATTTTCTGCTTTTACTTACATCCTATTGGTCCTTGTATTACTTTAGCTGATTCTTGAATATCCTCGAACATTGTATTTCTTCGTTCGGCGAGCCTCGCCATTCCACCCTTTCAAGGTCCATATCTATTCACCTTCAAAAAAATTAATGTCAAATAATTTCTCATTTTTTGCTGGTT
Organism: Physcomitrium patens; assembly: GCF_059467195.1. Classification (NCBI taxonomy): domain Eukaryota; kingdom Viridiplantae; phylum Streptophyta; class Bryopsida; order Funariales; family Funariaceae; genus Physcomitrium; species Physcomitrium patens. The sequence goes on along the minus strand of NC_143430.1, from coordinate 11,540,069 downwards.
CATAGCTGACTATGATGCATGGAGAGGACTGGTTGGTTTTTACACCTCCCTTCAGATGTAAGCCACTCAAATTTTAGCTTCGTTGATAATATAATGCAAGTGATTGGTATCAATCATTCCAATAAGCACCACATTCATTGTTGTTCCAACTGTTGGTCCTCGCATTTTTAATTCTTGCGGGTACTAATGCTATTTTTGTTAATCAGTCATTGTGCACTGGAAGGGAGTGGATGACTTTTATAAGTATCTCTATGTACAAGTAGTATACCGCATCTCCCCGTGGAGCACGGTGATTTTGGAGAGCACTTTGTCATAAATATGATCAGGCACAAGCAAACTGTCTTCTGATTCCAGAAACTTAGTTTTGCATAGTCTGCAAATGCGGTATACTACTTGAATTTTGCCGAAGTACGTGCATTATCATGACGTAGACATCCTGTGCTACTTTGCGAGAGGCCTAAAATTATTTTACGCTTTTTGGGTATGTGAGCCACTATTGATTTGTTACATTTGTGACTCAGTTCGGTGTGGAAAAACATTTGTTGCAATGGATCAAGTTTTGTTTAATAGTTTTTGTTAGTAGGATCCCTGCCTTTTCGCTTTCTGTATGCTCTCTGGTAGTTTGTAAGATTTTCATCTCAGAATTTGCTCAATAGTTCATAATGCAGTATAAAATGGGATCATTACATCGTCTGTGAAGATCTTGGATGTTTTTGGTGTGCGTCATAAATCCTCGTGTCTGTTGTCCGATGCATGCATTTGCTTTTATAGGATAGGAGGCATCGTCAATTTGCGGGTTGCATGAAAACACCACTCTGCAGCAACTGACTTGAGCTACAATTAGAGCCTGCGTGCTTCGCATGGAGTTTATATGGTATGCACTTAAATTGCAATTTTCATGTTCTAGTGTATTAATTTATATAGTTAAATTCTTTATTTTATTAGACACTCAAATTATTATTTTCATAAAAGAAAGTGTCTTGAAAGGGCACAAATGCAAGAATAAACGTCGTTGATACATACTACACATAGCTAAGCATTGTTCTGCAGATTGTTGAATTAACTTATTATTATTATTATTATCATTCAAATTAGTACTTATGTAATTTTTGTGCACAATTCTTTTTCTTAAGTAAATTCACATTACTCATATATATGAGCAATGACATAAAAACAAGATTTTACTTCTATTAATAAAACCATCAATTCACATACATTACTGTAATGCACATACATTACTGTAATGCACATACATTACTGTAATGCATGACATTTCATTCATGCTAAAATTTGTATTGCATGATGTAATCTCCAGTTTTGATGCTCTTGCATTGGTACTTCAGAACAATCCTCACACATCAAGACAATATTTAGGAGTACTTTACACAGGGAATAAGCTAAAAGGCTATAATTATCAAATGTTTTCATTGATTGAAATCAAAAAGCCTTGTTGAGACGGCTTGTATTTAGAAAATAAGTCCAAAGGCCCTAAGATAAAAATATGAGGTAGAATATACTTTTTTGCTACTCATAATTATTTGAATCAAGATATGAGATGACATATTTAGGCATGTAATAAAAGAATGATTTGATTCATTTCATGGCCTCTTTTCACTTTATATTGCTTCTAAAAGAAGTCTTTTCTTTACTTAGTAGATCTTGATAAGGCTTTTAAACCATGATTTTTCAAAGAGGGCTTCTAAGTATAAAGTGCCTCTTATTAGAGCCAAATACCCCACTAGAATTAAAGTAAAAAGATGTGGTAACAAATACTTACATGCATTGTGAATGGGTTGTCACCTTGATGACACGATGTTTCACTAGGATAACATAAAGTTACCTTCTTTGTCTACCTATTCTAGTTACGCTATATGAAACCTTTAAGAAATTTAGGTCTAGTATATTCTATTGTGGCTAAAATTAGTGTAATTTTTGGAGTCATCGTGAGATTTTGTCTTATGAGTGTGTCCGTTTGAGACAAGGTTGTCTTTAAGTTTTTTACACCATTCTTGTCTACTGTTATATGTGCTATCAATTAGCGAGAAGAGATCTTTGTCTCATATGTCGGTGGTTGCCATTGTTACAAAAATATGTAGTTGTAGATCTGGGACTATTATAGTTTAGTATCGATGTGCATATTTCTGAAGGCATTGATGTAAGGTGTGGGTTTCTTCATGTCTTTGGCCAGCTGTCATGGTTGTAGTGATGTCTTGTTTGATGTCTATGAAAAGTTGTTGTGTATCGTAATATAAGAACTTGTAGCTTGATGTGAGATTGTGTATAAGATTGTCTTGTCTAAGGCTGTAATAGTCAGTATCTCAGAAATGATAGTTTATTGCATTTCGAATAGTGATTTAGTTGCTATGAGGGTGTTGCACTAGTTCTTTTGGGACCAAATGTGTGTGGGGAACTAGTCGCCATGCTGGTTCCCTTATTGTTTCTTTAGCAAATTTTTTATTGGCTGTCCAAATGTCTTTAAAGAATTTATTTTTTGCAATGTATATGTCGAAGGTTCTCTAGTGTTATTATAAATCTCTCCACACTTCCATGCATATGTCTATTGTCATTTTTCATGTTTTGTATAATACTAATCCTATGTGGTATGGAACTCTTTCTCTATCATGTATACAATGATTACACCATATATTCCATTGTATCATCGTTTGGAATAATAGCCAAGATGTATTGGGAGAGACGTGGATAAAGGGAGTTAGCTCCTAAGTGTGTAGGGTAGGAGGTCTATATAGGACTTCCTTCCAATTGTTGAAAAGAGAGAGCATTGTTGATGCACATAGGTGGTTATATTTTGTCTATATAATATTTGTATAAGAACACTCCTAGAATGCATGGCTTATTATTTTCATAGAATCATTGTTGTATAAGGAATAGTAGCTATCTTTTTGCAACATATATTGTTATACTCTTATTAGGATTTTCCTCACAAATACTAACTTCTATATGACAAAGACTTTCTTTGGAAGCCTTAGATACGAGAGGTTGTAGTAAAATTCCTGGCATTTGTTGTTTCCAAAGTTATATTCCTTTAGAGTGCCTTCATCTTTTGGAAGAATTGCAATAGATTTTCTTTGGTGTCTATATTTTTGTTTTGTAGTATAATTAAAAAACATGGTATCAAAGAAGACTTTCTGTCTCTTCCACTTCCAATCTATTGGATCTAGTGGAAGTTGGCAAATGGATTTGTCCTTTGTAAGCCAGAGTGTCTGTCCTGTATCAAGCCTCTGTAGGAGGTTGTACTCTGTAAATATCCCATTGGCTCCTATGCATGATATAATGTGGACTTACTAGACTTTGGCTTCTCTAAGGTGTATTAGGCTTGTACTTGCATATTCTAATTCCTATGTACTAGTAATAATGTATTTATTTTCCTATAGTATTGTATTTTTGATTTAGAGTATATAGAAGATCTTTGCGATAGGACTATGAATATCAATTGTCTACCATTCTATAGCTGTGTATAGGTGAGCTTCTACTCAATGCCACGATATAATATCTAGGATTTTAGTACGTTGTGTGATCACTCTTTTGCTCCTTATAAGGCAGTACAAGGTCTATGAATTGTGTTAAGCCTATTAGTCAGTGGAGACTAGAATATCAAATGTCATCTTTATGAAATTGAATTGTTATTACCTAATGGCAAAGAAGAATCTTCCAAGGCTCAAGCCTTGAGGCTATATCCCTCACTATCAATTTTGCTAATAGAGCACAAATTTGTAATTTGGAGTCAAAAACTTTTAATCTCCCTTAGATTAGAAATTGAATTGTGGTGTTCTAATAGACCTTAGCTTATATTGCCCCTATAATAATGCCATATCATAGGTAGTTTTTGACTAGTGCCTTGATTCATTTGAAAACTTTAGATTCAATGCATGCTCAAAGGTAATGTACCATATGGAGGTTAGGATTATCTAGTTGATAATTATTATTTTTCTTGCAAGTGAGAGTTGTTTAGGCCCCTACTTAATGAGTTGTGAAGTAACTTGTTGGATTATTTTATTGCCATTGTCATCTAATATCATATAAAATCCAATTGAAAATTCCAAGTATCTCATTGTTGTTTTTGATCCTACCCAAGTGAGACCTTGTTGCTATCTCCATTCAAAATCTTTGGTTCTCTGTAATGTCTGAATTACCATTGTTTTATACCAATTAATTTTTGCCTCTAAAATTTGGTAGTATTTTTTAAGTGTATTTATTACTCTATTTAAGTTATTTGGATTTTTTTATAGGAATAAGGAGATGTCATCTACAAACATTGAGTTGGAGTGGCAAAATCAATCAGGAAGGATAAGTTTGTCTACTCTATTATTTTCATCATCGAGCATGTAATCAAGGACGTTGGCAACAAAAAGATAAAGATAGAGAGCTAATGGGCAACCTTATCTTATAGATTGCTCTGGTTTAAATGGCTCGCCATGGTCTCCATTGATTATTATCAAGGCTGCTACTTCTATGTTAAGAGCCATAACTCATTAGATCCATTTTGGTGAGAAGCCAATTTGCTTGATAATATCTTATAGAAAGTTCCAATTGATTCTGCCATATGTTTCTTTGAAATCTAGGAGCATTAATACTAGGTCTTAGTGGCTTTCTTCTACCCAAGCTATTGCTTGTGTGGCAAAGAAGATGTTATCAAATATACATTGACCTCTGACAAATCTTATTTGTGATTTGTAGATCCATCTAGGTAGATTAGATACTAGGCGATTAGCTAGTATCTTAGAAATGATCTTATAGATAATATTGAGTAAAGAGATTGAGTAGTAGTTAGTAATCAAGAATGAATCTTTTGGTTTACATATCAAAACAATCTTATTTGTATTGATTTTTGTAGGTAGATAGCCTTGTGTGAGAACTTCTTTAACTAGAGCTACTATGTCTTTACCGACTTCCTCCCAACAGGCTTGAAAGAATTCAAATAAAATCTTATCAAGTTTGGATACTTTTTCTTTTAGAAGGTCAAATATAGCTATTTTTATTTCTATTTTTGTATCATTCTTTTTTAAATCTATATTTTATGCTTCAATTATAAGTCTAAGTATACTTTGGAGGTGCTGATGATGAGCCTTCGTATTATCTTCGACTGCATTATCTATAGTATATAATTGTTTTTAGTATTCTTCAGCATATTTGGCCATATCTCGTTGATGTTTCAAGAGACTGCCATCTACATTGAATTTTCTTATTCAAAACTTTTGGTATTAGATTCCATAGTAATGGAAGAAATCCGCATTGCATCAATCTCCTACCTTGGTCCATTTAGCTAAAAAGAAGGTAAATTTTTTTTCTAGCCTTTAATGTCTAATTTTTTGAATGTTGACTTTTGTTGAGTTCAATGTTTCTCTAGCCTTCAAATCATGCCATTTTTTCTAGAACTCTAATTGTGCTATGAATGGTTTCTTGAATTATTTTTGATATTATTAATTCCAAGATTGTTGGGATTTTTTTGCTATTGCTATATTGATTGTACAGATTGTTTAAAAAGTAACTTGGATTCTGTTGCACCAAAAAGTAGCTATAGATTATTTGATTGCTTACTTCTATGTATCTTTTTCAAGAACATACTCATGTAAGCTAATAATTACATATACAAATAGGTGAAAGTAAGTAAAAGTAAGTAAAAGTAAGTTAATTCTATAGTATTTAATATGGAAGCTTCCTAAAAGCTTCATAGACGTTGCTTTGACTTCATAGGTGTCTTTAATTGACTTTTTGGATTAAAAACGTGGTCAACAAGTTGGCCATGTGCCACACATGTTGTTAGCTTGAAGATCAAGCTAACTATGTGGTCCACACATAGAAAAACTTGCCTTGTAAGTCAAGGCATGTGTCCTACAAAGTCAACACATATTGAAGGTCCTATAGAACGTTGCCATGTAGCTCCTAATTAGATAGTATATATAGAGACAAGAGTGAAGCCTTCTTCACTCTTGTCAATTTCTTTCTTGCTTCCAGTCTAGTTTCAAGGGTCTCTAGTTTTCTTGTCTTTTGGCAATAGCCATTCCAGTTTCTCTTTCAATATACATATTGGTTTATTTATATTTTGTTATCTTTCTTTGAGTGAAGGCTTACTTGACCGAATTACTTTTTCATCGAGTTCTTGTCCTTGACAGATTGACAAGAGTACACCTACAATATCAGAGCTTTGTCTAATCTTGATTAAGAGTGGATTACTCCTTTTTCTTGATAAGTTATAAGCATATTAGAAGTTTCGGATTACCCTCTTCTAAATTCATATTGTCTTTAGTATTTTTTTTGTTCTCAAGTCCTCTCTTCTATTTGTCTTGAGCAATATTAGACATCCTCTCTTTTCTAAGTATTATCATGGCAGAACTTGTTGAAATGAAGAGTACAATGGCACAAATGCAAGAGCAATTGAAGAAGTTAATACTTACGATGCATCAACTCAATTTACCACTACAAGGAGCAACAAGATTGGCAAGAAGTGAAGATATAGAAATGGTTGGAGCTGCTTCAACATCTATACCAAACCATGTCCTTTCTTCTATGGTGGAACGCCCTTCTAGTATTAGAGAACCAAGAATTGCCATACTCAAGAAGATTGATGGTACTAAATCAAAGTTTCGAGGATTTATCAATGAAGTACAATTTGTGATTGAACTTCAACCCCAAAGCTATCCAACTCTAGGATCGTAAGTTAGATTCATTGGTACGCTTCTTTCAAGTTCAGCACTATCATGGTTTTCATCTTTTCTTGAACGATGAAATCCAATATTCGATAATCTAGAGGCTTTTCCAACGGAGTTTCGATCCATGTATGGAGAACATGATGCAATTCGAATTGCAACCAATAAGATCTATATTTTACAACAAGGCAATCGATCAGTAACGTTGTACGCTTCACAATTTCGATAACTTGTAACTGATATCAAGTGGGATGATGCTGCACTTATTAGCCAATTTTTCTACGGATTACAATATGAGGTAAAAAAGTTAATGCTCAACTTATTTGATCCTCAAACATTGAGTCAAGCACTAGACTTTGCTGTGAAGTGCGACAATCACCTTTTTGAATTTCGATTTGAGAACCGTACAAGTGGACCTCAACGTTACTATAATTCAATGGCAACACCAACACCTCTTCAACACATACATTTGAAAGTAGAGGATATATAAATTGATGCAGTACGTTTCAAACCTCTTACTGAGCAAGAAAAAACTCATCGTCGCCAAGAAGGATTATGTTTATATTGTGGAGAACCAAAGCACACTCCTCAACATTGTCCAAAGAAACGACACAATCACAAAATGAGGAGTATGGCTGTGAAAGAAGACAATATGTCGGAAAACGAGTTTATACAGCTACAATAGGGATCGTGTGGTTGAAACCTTGCACAATATCTAATAAAGGTCCTATTCTCTCCTCAGAGCCCTCTCCTTGTTTAACATTAAATATTATTTTAGGACCTAAATATTGTAAAGCCTCTGCTTTGTTAGATTCAGGAGTCTCGGCATGTTTCTTAGATGAAGAATTTACTAAAAGACATAGCATATCTTTAGTAAAGAAAATTAAACCTGTTCATGTAGAAGTCATAGATGGTCGTCCATTGTCTTTTGGAGGTATTACTCATGAAATCCTTCCTATAGAAGTAATAATCAATGGTCATAATAGCTTTGTAGTATTTAATATCATTAGATCTCTCTCTAATCCAATCATTTTAGGTTTATTGTGATTAAAAAAATACAACCCTCAAATAGATTGGATTTTCCAAACTCCTACTTTCTCTAAAAATATAACTAATAGTGTAGTTAATCAAATAGACAGTCATAAGTCCAGTTCAATTAAATCCGTATTTATAGGTGTAAAAGCTTATTTACATGCTGCTATGAAAGAATCACCATATATTATTTATGCCACACCTATTTCTACTGGTAGAAAGACTTCAAGTGGCATTCCAAGCCAATATCAAGAATTTCAAGATGTATTCAAAAAAAAAAAAATGCGGATACATTCCCTGAACATCGTCCCTATGATTGCTCAATTGACCTTCAAGAAGGAGCACAATCGCCATTCGAACCAATCGATAGTTTATCACAAAATGAGTTGACTGAACTCAAGGAGTATATTGAAGAAAATCTAGCCAAGAAATTCATACGCCATTCTAAATCTCCGGCAGGAGCTCCAATTCTATTTGTGAAGAAAAAAGATGGATCATTGCGGATGTGTATTGATTATCGAGGATTCAACTAGATTACCATCTAGAACAGGTATACACTACCTTTAATATTTGAACTTCTTGATCAGCTGAATCAAGCTAAGATCTATACAAAAATAGATCTCTAGTGAGTATATAATCTAGTACGCATCAAAGGAGATGAATGGAAGACTGCGTTTCGAACTAGGTATGGACATTTTGAATACAACATCATGCCTTTTGGACTTACAAATGTACCAGCAGCTTTTCAACATCTAATGAATGATGTTTTTCGAGAGTTTTTGGACGATTTTGTAGTCTGTTATCTAGACGACATTTTGATCTATTCTAAGAATCCAGAAGAATATGAACTTCATGTTCATCATGTGTTACAAAAATTAAGAGATGCAAGACTCTATGCCAAGATAGAAAAGTGTGTATTCCACACTACTCAAGTTGATTTTTTAGGTTACATAATTTCAAATGATGGATTTATGATGGATCCTAAGAAAGTTCAAACTATTATAGATTGGAAGATCCCAAAAATGGTAAGAGATGTCCAATGCTTTTTGGGATTTGCCAACTACTATCGGATCTTCATCAAAGACTTCTCTCGAGTTGTAGCTCCACTTACACGTTTGACTTGTAAAAACAAACTCCGATGGAATCAAGAAATGGAAGTTGCTTTTGAATCTTTAAAGACAGTGTTTGTTTCTGTACCAATCTTGTATCGTGTTGATTTTTCCAAAGCATTCTTTATGGAAACAGATGCATCAAATTTTGCTCTGGGTGCGGTTTTATCACAAATGGGAACAGATGACAAACTTCATCGAGTAGCCTTTCATTCAAGAAAATTCTCAGCAGTAGAAATCAATTATGAGATCTATGACAAAGAACTTCTTGTAATTGTGGATTCTTTTCAAGAATGGCATCATTATCTAGAAGGCGCTTCTAGTCCAGTCACCGTATATATGGATCACAAGAACCTCGAGTATTTTATGTCAACATGCATATTAAATCATTTTCAAGCTCATTGGAGCATGTCTTTATCAAGATTCGAGTTCATCATCACTTATCGGCCAAGAAAACAACAAGATTTGTCCGATGCCTTGTCTAGACGTTCTTATCTTAGACCAAAAGAAGGAGATGCAACTTTTGAGCAACAAAGAACGGTTCTCTTGAAGCCGGAGCAATTTCATCTTTGAGCAATAAAATCAACATTGATCGTTGATTTAACTTTTTTCAAGCAAGTCCAGTTGAGTATGTCTTCAGACCCTCTTGTTCATGATATCAAGAATAATTCTTCTAAATCTCATGATCCCTCTAAATTTGAATTCAAGAACAACCTACTCTATTTCGAAGCATGCCTATATGTTCCAAAAGGAGAAGCACGTTTACGTATTCTTCAAGCTCGTCACGACTTCCCAGCAGCACGACATTTTGGATATAATAAGACTTTGGAGCTGATATCTAGGGATTTTTGGTGGCTTCAAATGTGGAAGGTAGTCAAAGATTTTGTAGAATCATGTGATGTTTGCTTAAGATCAAAAACTCCTCGTCATTGACCCTTTGGACTTTTTCAGCCATTACCCATTTTAAAACAACCATGGTCTTCTGTTTCTATGGACTTCATCACGGATCTTCCAATCTCAGGTTCTTATGACTCTATATTCGTGATAATAGATTGTTTTATCAAGATGGCACATTTTATACCATATACAAAATCTATCATACGTGAAGAAATAGCTAAGCTCTTTCTTGACAATATCTATCGCTATCATGGATTATCCAAGGATATTGTATCAGATAGGGGAACTCAATTTGTATCAAGATTTTGACGGACTCTTTTTAAGATTCTAAAAGTGAATATAAAACTATCTTCAGCATTCCATCTTCAAACTGATGGACAAACAAAGTGTGTTAATCAAGTTTTAGAGCAATATTTAAGATGTACCATTAACTACCAATAAGATGATTGGACAACTCTTTTGCCATTAGCAGAGTTTGCTTACAATAACACGGTACATTCTTCTACAAAATAAACACCTTTCTTTGCTAATTATGGTTATCATCTACGACTTGATACTTTTGACTTTTTAAAAGTTGATAATCCTATTGCGAAAGATTTGGCGATTCATTTATTAGAGCTTCATGCAACGATGAAGGTGTAGTTAAAAGAGGCTCAAGAACAACAAAAAATCAATGCGGATGTCTATCGAAAGGAACAACTACCATTTCTTATGGATGATAAGGTATGGCTACTTTGTCATAATATCAAGACCACTCGTCCTTGTGACAAGTTGGACTATCAAAGATTTGGACCATTTTCTATTTCTACACAAATCAATCCCGTTGCATATCGTTTACATCTATCGGAGTCAATGAAAATTCATCTAGTATTCTACGTATCTCTTCTTGAACCATATAAGATAGTGGACATATCAAGAAGATGACAAGCTCCACCTCCTCCTATAGAAGTGGACAATAATGAAGAGTTTGAAGTAGAAGAAGTCTTAGATTTAAAGCGACCCCAAAATTAATTGAAATATCTTGTCCATTGGCACGGATATGGTATTAGTGAATGCACATGGGAGCCAATAAAGAACCTTGCAAATGCAACAAAGGTGGTGGAGGCTTTTCATTGACGACATCCATTAAAATCAAGATAAAAACCTTCTTTATAAAAGAAACAACATCTAGGCAAGTAACATTCTACTTTCAATCCTTGTTCGTAGCTTCTTTGTAGTTGTGATGCTCAGGAGATGGAGAACCAACAACCAGCGGATTCGACTCAAGAGCCTTCATTTGCTGACCTGCTGGATGAGACATTACGATTGTCACAACCTTCAAGACGACGCAATCGAGATAAAGAACTTCAAGAACGACATATTTTCCCTCGAATAGATGGCGAGATACAACACGTTTGGTACCACAATTTGGGAAGGGACTCCCAATGTTTGGTGATTTTGCTAGAGGTAGGAACAACTCCTGATGGTGTTCCAAATGTTCTATTCGAAGGAAGTTATGAAGGCCTCAACAATGATCAAATAATTGGGTGGTCTTCCCGCCCTAGTATGGGACACTACCGATGGTTGAGAGGCCCTATCAATCATCTTCGAAGAGAACAAAGATCAGAATATGTGGCGAATATAATTCGTTACATCATAGATTTCTTTAACATATGATGACCACTCCTCGTGGAACTCGTCTCTAGAAGGGGGGTAATGTCACGGACATACTCATGTAAGCTAGTAATTACATGTATAAATAGGTAGAAGTAAGTAAAAGTCGATAAAAATAAGTTAATTCTACAGTATTTGATGTGAAAGCTTCCTAGAAGCTTCATAGATGTTACTTTGATTTTATAGGTGTCTTTAATTAACTTTTTGGGATTAGAAACGTAGTCAACAAGTTGGCCATGTGCCACACATATTGTTAACTTGAAGATCAAGCTAATTATGTGGCCCACACATAGAAAAACTTGCCTTGTAAGTGAAGGCATGTGTCCTACAAAGTCAACACATATTGAAGGTCCTATAGAACGTCACCACGTAGCCTCTAGTTAGATAGTATATATAGAGACAAGAGTGAAGCCTTCTTCACTCTTGTCAATTCTTTTCTTGCTTCCAGTCTAGTTTCAAGGGTCTCTAATTTTCTTGTATTTTCGTAATAGCCATTCCAGTTTCTCTTTCAATATACATACTTATTTATTTATATTTTGTTACCTTTCTTTGAGTAATGGCTCACTTGTCTGAATTGCTTTTTCATCGAATTCTATCTTTGACAATCTTTGAGGAGTTTGCGACTTTTTATTGTTGTTAATGGACTTTTATCAAAGAAGTGTATGTAGAAAAGTAGGAGACTAGTGAATTTTATTTTCATAAAAATATGTGAGTAGTTGGAGATGTTAGGCTAAAAAAGCCATATCTCAAATATTTCTCCTTATTCTTGCAACTTTGCTTTAACATATATTCTATCTTGACAGGTTAGGACTGTTTGAAGGATTGAACGACAATTATTCCAAATGTAAATTTTGTTTTTCAACTTCTTATATTCTCCCATGTAAAACATATCTAGAACTTGGAGTTTAGTGAGTAGATTGGTCTAGACAAGTACTTCTCTTATACCACGTCTTAGGATGGTATTGCCACTTTGTTTATTATCTAAAGATTCGACAAAATTAAAGTTTCCTTCTATAATCCAATGAGCTTCTAAGATTTGATAGTTGACAATTTTTTGTCATAGACTTGTTTGGAATCTAGTATGATTGTATCTATGTATGTTAAATATTTCAATTTTCATATTCGATGTAAGATTGAGTGTTATGAATTGTGCTCAGCCAAGAACAATAATTCCATGTTATTGAATGTTTGTTGTTATTTTTGTAAATGTTACTATGGTAGTCTTACTTGCAAGGCTATTCTCTAAGGCTAAGTATATTGTTGCATTCCAAAGTAGAGAGCCCTTTAAGAAGTCTAATTAAGCTAATCTCTTCATACAATCCTTCTGTGTAAATCTATGTTCATATAATAGGGCTATATCAGGTTTGGAGTATGTGTTTAGCATAAAGTCTCAGAGTTCTTTACATTTTCATATGCCTTCTAATTCCTTTCCAAGGCATTGAACATTGAATGAAGCCAGAATTAGGCCATCACTCATATGATTCAATTGGATAATCTATCCCTAGTTTCTATTCAAAGTAGATTAATGGCATCAGATAGGCAAGTATTATGGATTCTTAGGTCTTGTGAGCTATTAAATTGACTCACTTATTGTTTTAGGATAAAAATATGCATTTAGAATGCTTTAAATTACAATATGTAGTGAATAGTGTAGAAATCCTTAGAAAAATAGAAAATTAGAATGTCAATGGTAGAAATGGAGTCTTGGTAAGTCTTGAGGCAATTATCTTTGTTGATTTAGTATTTTTATTTATTTTTGAATATTAAGGATTATTTATTAAGACCAATATTTATATTAGTCTTCTATCTATATGACTACTTATAAAAACTATAAATGTTAGTAGTTAGAAGAAGCATGAAATAAAAAATAAGATTTATAGTGGATTTAAATTGATTTTTTTATTATTAAAAAATTTAAAAATTAGGAAAATTTAGCCTTAAATGAATATTAGCTTTATAGAAATATCATAAAAAATTTCAAAATTTATAGAGAAAATAAAATTTTTAGAGCAATTTTTAAGATCTTAATAAAAATGAGTTTTACCACTTTGGGAGCCTTTATGAAGAAATGGATCAAGATTTGAAGGCCACACAAGGTTTATAGGCTAATTGGGTATTTTTGAATATTATGGTGTGGTAAAAAATTTAAAAATATTGGTCCTTCTAATAGAAAATAGGAGGACCAACAGCTAATGTAGTACTTGTAGAAAGGAGAGTGTACAAGTCTCATATGGGTTGTAGCACCTTGAAGGTAGTTAGGAGGATAAGACTAAGGCCTTGTGGCATCTCTTAGACACCCTTACATACTACATGTGAGCCTTGGTGAGGCTCAAACCCTTGATCTATAAACAAGTTATCCTTAACATAAAATATTTTTACTTCACTTTTTAATTATTTACTTTCTATCTTTAAGACTTCATAACTTATTCATAATAATTCAGATTTATATGTTTCTTATATCATTGGAAAGATAATAAAATTATCTATCTAAAAATATTCTTTTTTATTTTTTATTAGATGAAAATACAGTAAAAAAACTGTGACTTATTTTTGGATGTTGTAATTACTTGATTTCATTTCTTTTACTTGTATATATGGTTTTAGTTTAATTTAGTATCGGATCTATATTGCTGCCAAAGAGGATTGGAAGAGATTGCCATTGGTTGTGTCAATATTTTATTATTGTTAGCTCATTAATGTGAATAAAGAATATCCATATATAGATTTGTGTGTTGTCTTGAGTACTCTAGTCTGCAATCCAATGAATGTCACTCCATCAGCATAATAAGTTAGGTCCATTATTTTGATTTATAATCTATCATCGCAACTTCTTCATGGTTAAATTTATCAAGTTGGTAGGTATAGTTGATTAGATCCAGTCTGCCTTATTGGATGTTTATTGGAATTATAGTGTATGCATTGAAGCTTCCATATTCTGTGAGATCAATAGTTCCAATGAATTCAAAGAAGACCTTATCAGTATCGAGGTGACTTGCTCATAAGACATTCCATTGGTAGAAGAGAGGAGGGGATATTCTCAATGCTTGCCAGAATCAAGGATGAATTAATGGAAAGTCATAGCAAATTGGTCCTTTGAGCACTATATTGTAAACAAAATATCTTAGTTCTTAAACTTGAATTGTTTACTAAGAGTTTGGATTCTGTTCTATGCACTAGTGAATTAGATCTCAAAGTATCTACTACCAAGTATGGTCATTAAAGAGTATGAGGGATGCAGGTTGCGAGTAGCCCATTTATGAAGGAAGTGAAATTTCGGATGTTTGTACATATATCCTATGAGGGTATATTTTTCTTCATGTGATATCTGGGCTTCCATCTATTAGAAAGTACTCTGACTAAGATTTACTCTAACTGTGGTATATTTGGATTGTATTTATAGCAATAGCATGTCTGGTGATGCAAAGATTTTTGTAATTTCTACCATTGCAGAGTCAATTCTATACGCTTAGAGGAGAGTTTTTGCATTCAATTTCATGTGTGTTACTAATCGCTCTAGTTCATTGTCTATAAAATACTGATATATTAGATCTAATTGGAGATTTCTTTGTAAAACCTCTTCTATAATGTTCCTCTTCACCTAAATATAGTCTTAGAATTATTTCAGTGTGTGATGAACAAGTTCTTTGATTTTCATTCCCAATATTGTAACTTGGTTGGTGTTGGCATTGTGGTCATTTGGTAGGTATCCTATGTACTGGATGTGGATTATAATTGTAGTAGTAGTGTACTGGGTGGAGTCATGGTGAAGCTCCAGCATATTCTTTCTATCTCTTTTAATACTTAAAATATTGTGTGGATCCCTTATTAAGGCCTTCAGTGGTTTTGGTATTGATAGTGGCATTGTATCTTGCTCTTGTTTAAGTAGAGTCTAGTTGGATTCTCCTTCATCTGGAAAATAGAGAAGTTGGAGCTCAAAGCTCTCCTTGGATCTTCTCTCCTTTGAGTTGAGACTAACAAAACTATCACAACTTTCTTGTATTTCAAGTAGGGTGTCTAAGGATGGAATACTTACTTGTAAATTTGGTGTTGTTATCATTAGAGGTGGATCCTGTTCATGTATCTTTTGTTGTCCTCTCCCTATACCAATCATGATCTTCAATTGTACCTTGCTTCTTAATACATATGCTAGTTCTTTTTGGATAGTATTAATGCCTTCCTTCTGGCAGCTACTTTCTCCTCGTTTCTCCATGGCTCTCGGTGTATTAGTGTTCAACTACTCTAAGTTCTATTGTTTTGGAAACTAAGATTTCTAAAACGTTCTAATTCTATCGGTTACCTTACTTGTAAATTAATTGGCTAGGTCAAAAAATCTGGATCTATAATATAAGTGTCCAATCTATCTACAATCTATTGCTTCATAATCTCCTAGAGTATTGTAAAGCTTCTCCAATTGTAGAAGTTGAATGTGCTCACTAAAACGTCAAAAATCACTCATTTCGATAATATTGGATCTCTAGGGTGCGGCTCTAGATTTCATGGAGCCCTTGCTCTTGCTCCTCTCTCTTGTCTCTTATTAGAGCTATTTGAGAACTCAACTATTGCAAGTAATGTAGAATGTAAGTTTTATGGTTAGTTATTTATTTTTTAAAATTACATTCAAAGCATCTTTTTCATTGTTATTTATTTTGCTATTCAAGCAATTTTTATTAATAATACTAACAAACATGCTTCTTTGAAGGTATTAGTGATTTTGTAAGTAGTTTTATAATTATAAGAATGAAGCTTCTTATCATTGTCTTAAGGATTAAACCATGGAGCAAGACTAATTGAAATAAGAGTTGAGGGTTGTTGATAGTCATTTTCATAAATCTTAAAAAAAAAATGGTAGAAAGACATTTGTGTAGGAACCAAACATTATAGTCCAACAACATACTACTAGACATAATAAAAAGAAGAGGATGATGTTATTTCTAATGGTATTTCATTGACAGGTTTTATGGTATAAATCTTTTTAATATTATTTAATGTGCAACCAATTTTATTTTTATTTCTATTTTTTTATTCATGTCTAAAACTTAAAATAGAACTACAAAGACAAAGATAATCATATCCAAGTGCACATGATGAAATAGATACTTACAAGCATAGGTAAGATATCTAATATGTGATATTTAAATAATTAGGTTTTTTTATTAAATATTATATATATATATATATATATATATATATATATATTATATATTATATATCATTATAATTTAGACCATCCAATACAATAACTTTAGAACAAAATGAAATGAAGGTGGGATATAGCAATGTTGTAAGCTATCTTTTTAGAAAAAGATAGTAAAAGAATTCAAGTAGTTATAATTTTTAAATCAACACATATCTACCTTTTATTGTAAAATCTTAGAAACCAATGTCAAATATAAATCTAAGTAAAAAAATATATATTTTAAAGAAAAAAAGGTCAAAAGGATAAAAATCAATAATTAAATAAGAATATGATATAATAACTAAAATATTTTTGCCATGGTATGAAAAGACTTAAAAGCCACAAAGGAAAAAAGTCTTAAAAAAAGAATTGAAAAGAACATGAATTAGATCAATCTTGTTTATATTAATTCTATTTGGAGATTTATATGTTAATATAATATTTTTTTTATCTTAAATAAATTTCTGAATATAAATATATTTTTTATTATTTTTATTTTTATTTAAAATTAAATTTTAAAAATATTATTTTAGGATTTTTAATCCATACTTCATATAACAACTTAGTTAAAGCTTATAGAATATTAATGTGTTTATTCTAGGATTGTACAACAACACAACTTTAGAAAAAAAATTAAACACTTAGAAAGTGGTAGAAACCGTTTGATAAGAAATATAATGTCACTCTTTGATATTTATTTTTTTACATTACAATGTTCTATGTTACAATGGATTTTAGTTATATGTAAATAATTAACACACATAAGACTAAAGAAATGTTTCAAATTATTTATACTAACTCTATTTAGATATATAAATATTTATATAAATCTATTTTTTATACTAAACAAAAGAAGATAGTTATCTAAAAAAAGATAAGTTGACTAAGATTTTGCCTTTTGTAATAAATATATACATAATATTAAAAAAATGCAAATAAACATTCTTCTTCTGACGTACATGGTATTTTTTAAAATTTTATCATAAATTTTGGGATTATGTAATTTTTTTCTAAATTATTTCAAAAAGATAAATGTAAACATCTATCAACAGTTAACTTTATCCTTGTAGACACATGCTGAATTGGTTATTTATGACAATTATTCAGGTTAATGGTATGCATCTGCAAGTTGAATGAATGGCTTTGATATTGGATTATCTACAATGGACAAATACCTACGTGAACATCACGTAATACCCAAAGTGCCAGAAGAGTCTTTGCATACATACTGAGCATACACAATATGAAGTTGCAAGTAGTTGAGTTCTGCATCTTCATGTTAATTTTATTAATTTACTTAATTTCTGTTTGTTTGTTTGTTTTACTCAAAGATAATTCCCTGAACGATTCATTAGTAGGTCAGGACAATTGTCAGATTCAATCTTCAAAAGAGAAGGTTTATAAGAATTGCAAAGGTTTTAAGGTGATTCTACAATAGGAAGATGGCAGCTAAAAGAGAATCGAACTTACAATCTAATGCAATTAGTTTGTCCAACTTTGAGGGATAGAATAGTGGAGATGGAATAAGTAAGAACTTCCATCAGTACCAAGAGTACCCAGATAGAGAAATAGAAATCGAATGAATAAATGACTAAGTGAGATAATTAACGTGATACATGTCCTACACCATAATGGATTGTTCCTCCACAGGTGGTGATAAAGCTATCTTGATCCTCTCTTTCTCACAGAATTAATGAACCTCAAGCAATAGTTGTAGCCCCATGTCACACCCCCAGTGCATTTAGAAGTCAACGTAACAATCGATTTATGATTGAGATACAAGCTACATCCTCCAGTGAAGATCTGTTATGTATTCATGGGAATAGAGCGCATTCATGTTATCACGTGTCCATAAGCTTTCTCGAAATACTTCGAATCTATCTAGAGTCGAGATTTTAATTTTACAGTGAATGGATGGATTTGATCTCATCAATTGCTTGCCTTGCATACAAGCTGGGTTCATCATACAAAACAGCTGGATTATCAAGCCTGCTTGACAAGCTCTTGTCTCCAAGAAAAGCTCGGAATGAATCTGCAACACTGTTTGACAAAGATTTGAGGTCATATCCTCCCTCGAGGAAAAAAACACACCGGCCTCCACAAAGACTTTGCGCCAAACTCTTGATATCAGATGCAAGTCGATAATACGTTCCCGTTGTGAACTGCATCCCTGCCAAGGGATCTTGGACGTGTGCATCAAACCTGTACAGTAGAAAAAAAAATATATGAAGGCTTCGATTGTCAAAGATACTCAAACTTACTAATTCCAGTCTGAATGTCCTCAAAAACAACAACCTAAACCGCACCTTTTTCATTCGATTGTAATTTCTACTCAAAGTAATCATATCCAGAACTGAAAACCTATCGAGATATGTAGTTAGCAGGCAGAGCCACTTCTCGACAGGCTTCAAACTCTCTTAAAGAGTCCCTGATTGACTCTCTTAGATATCAGCGTGATTAATTATGACAATCTACTACACGTCAATATCTGGCATAGAAGTATCAAATGATTGACTGTTGACAATGACTCGTGACCTTCAGATCCAACAAGAAAAGCGAAAGGGGCGTTCTTCAGCAACTCGGAAGTGAAAATAAATTCATCAGAAATTTAATCTTCAATAAAGGGGAAGAAACACAAACAAACAAACAAACAAACAAACAAACAAACAGATGAAAGAACATAGGCGCAGAACATTCCCCAAATACATGCAGATGATATCAGCTGGTATCTACAAAAACAAAATGTAAAGATGGAATATACCCAGCAGACACCAGAATGATATCAGGTTTGAAACGTTGAGCAGCAGGCGCAATTACTTCTTCAAATACACGTGCCATTGTGTCATCTCCCGAACCCCCTGGCAAAGGCAGATTAAGAGTTGCCCCTTCTCCAGAGCCAGCACCAACTTCACTCATCTTCCCAGTCCCTGGATAACTACCATCCTGATCATGAAGCAGAATGTTAATATAATCTGTCATCCTACTCAAGCAAATAAGCTAGGAGTGACCTGTTGCACTGAACTTAAATCTATTATGAGCTCAGTTGAGGTGTTATTTAAGTTTTAGAATTATCAGTTTGTAAAACTTAGGGCTCAGGAAAGAGGCGGAAGCCCAATTAAGGCTAAGAAGCGAATACGGATTAGTGACTTTGAAGACCAAGTTATGCTGGTGCAAATCCCTAACTAGAACTCATTTGAAAAGAGGCGGCATAAGAGCTCGAACAACCTGGTGTGTGGAGAGGAAATATATGTCGGAGTCGTCGTAGAAGGCGTCATTAGTCCCATTGCCATGATGAACATCATAATCAATAATGAAAACACGCTGCAACCCGTGTGCTTGTTGTGCATAGCGAGCAGCCACGGCAATATTCCCAAACACACAGAAGCCCATCGGCCCCGCAGGAACTGCATGATGACCTGGAGGTCGCACAAGAGCGAAACCGACGGGAGGATTCTGGGTCTCCTTTGATGCTGCCACCTGAAAGAAAGAGGTAGGTTTGGTGTCATACACATGAAGCTCAAGGAAGGAAATCTCATTTGTAACTTATTTTATTATAACGATTTCTATTAGGTTAAACGATGCAATCGAAGTGCTGCAAATAATCATCGGACCGCTGTAGGATAAAAGTGCTATCCTCCAAACAGTTGCAATGCTTAAGAAAAGAACTGCTGTAACATTAAGTCAGCACATCACGAATTCCGGTGCAATTAAGCTAGAGCAACACACCACAGAATCCACCAGCGCTAAGCTTGCACCTGCCGCCAGCATAGAATCATGATAAGTCTGCGGGAAAGTCACTTGCATATATCAGTCAATAGTCGACTAGAAGTTTTTGATCTGAAAAACTTACACCCCATGACCAAAGCTACTCAATGAAGTTAAATGTCCTGCCACTAAAGACATTTGTTGTATTATGTTAAGAATTCTAGACCTCAGTTTGACAAGATACACAAGAAGGCAGTCAAAGAAGACAAACGAATTACTCAAGACTCGTAAAACAGACTCAATCGAGAAGATGAATCACACAATCATAGGTCCTTCAACCAGAAATCTTATCCAGATCTAAAGAATTTCCACTTCATTAAGATTGTAAAAGCTACAAAAACATATCACAAATACAAACAATGCAGTTCTTCCTTATGCATTCATTGCATTGCTGTGGAATCTAGAACCCTTCACAACTTTGAAGCCGTAATGATTCTTAATTTCACAAAAAAAGAAAATTGTAACCATAAAGTTATTGAGATGCTTTTGAAACGTACAGACGATGTCGCGTACGTAGGTCCTGAGTTATCTAGAAATATAAGGCCTTCGTCTTCTGCCTTTTGCATTGCCTGTCACCACAGTTACCATCGACTTCAGATGAGAACAACGAGGCTGATGATAGTCGTACAAGGCTACATACATAAGCTTCCATACACGATTAGCG
The DNA here is from genome assembly GCF_059467195.1 of Physcomitrium patens. Lineage (NCBI taxonomy): Eukaryota > Viridiplantae > Streptophyta > Bryopsida > Funariales > Funariaceae > Physcomitrium > Physcomitrium patens. The sequence goes on along the minus strand of NC_143430.1, from coordinate 11,519,108 downwards.
CCTCGTACTACAGTAGAGGCAGTCTACTTCGTGCATTTGACCATTGCGGCACAACGTCAGGAAAAGAAGATAGTAATCATCAGATAAAGGGCTCACCCTTTCCAGTCCCTTAACATAACCCAGAGAGTGAACCGCAGCTACATCCTCCTGTGATGCTGCTTTGAAATTCTGAATCCTTAAAACCTCGTTGCCACGAAACTGCAGGTTCGTTCCTTCATCCTTTTCAGTCAGCAAGGTTCGTACATACGTGCTATTCGCTACTAGAAACTCGTGGTGATAGCCATACCATAAAATCTTGAAATGAGGAAGAAAAAGACAGTAAGCATATATAACACTTCTCAGCTTACCTCACCTCAGGTGTCAGTTTCCCCCTTTCCAGAGCTTCAAGAATGGAAGGCACTCTTTCGTTAGATTCGGGATGCCCTTCCTGTGATGGTCATCACAAAAGACCTATAAATAACTCTTCGAGAAGGTGAAATCTGATTTATGCCATGACTATGATATCGCTTTATGAAGTTTCAGTGCAAGATGTGTTCATAAACAGAGTGATCATTGCTTCTTGTTTCAAATAACCACGCAGCCAGTGTCCTTCAAATGCCAACTCGCTTCATGGATGGAAGACCTCCAAGTTAAAAGTTTTGCCCTTGCAACCGTAGGATAAAAACCTCTAATCTGCTTTCGCCTTATAAGACATAAATACATGAGCTCGGACAATATAGAACATGTAGACAGATGGTTAAGAGACTGCTCATTCTCAAATCAAGTTCTAGATAACATTTGAAAAACATTCTCATAATTTTTTTAAAAAAAGTAATAAGCTTACAATTTTTTCCAGAATGAGAGAAAGAAACAGTGTTAACCTGGTAATGACCCAAGGCCGGTGCAGCAGCAAAAATTACTCGAGCCTCAACAAGCTGAGGAATAGGTACAAGGAGCTCTCGGGGCTGCCTGCTAATAGATGTGGAAGCTTGACTGTCCGCAACGCAGGTAATTGCTGATGGACGCTCACTTCGAAAAAATTGACGTGGAAATTCTACCTCATGCACGCCATTTGAACCGAATTCTTTTTCTTTGCCATATACACCACGCGCTGCAGAACTCCCAACAAATTGTTCAGAAAAGGAATGCATTGTTACATTTGTCAAACATTGAATCCAAACACTGAAACGAAATCATCATCGTCGCTTGATAACCAGGAATTCAGGCGCACCAAGCATTGTAAAGCAAACCCCGATAGAAATTCATTAGTTCACCTTCAATCGTCGAAAGCTATACATTACTACCAAAGAAGTCAAATAATATCGTCATCACAAATATTCATACTGAAGAGGTTGCTCGGAAACGCTATTTCTGTAGCTGAAACCACGACTAGCACAAGTTTCCACGCCAATCGACCCTAATTCAAGAAACTGTAGAAACAGAATAATTGACATCAACGTCTAGTGTCTTCAATAGAACCTAATTTACAATTGAAAACGTAAGGAACATGAAGGAACCAAACTGAGAAGAAGAAGAAGAAGATGAAGAAGAAGAGGGAGAACCAATCCCAGACTCAAAACGCGAGGACAGACAATGAGTTCATAGAATTCGAGATAACTTAGAAATTAGAACAGAAATTGAAGTTCTCGCGTATGTCACCTGAGATCCTGTTTCTGCCGAAAGATACAACACGGTAGAAGCAAGAATCCCGTGCAAGTACCGACGCCGAGGACGCCATGGCCATGGCTGCCGCTGCTCTTTCCCGCATGTTCAAATCGACAACACTCACCAGCGTGCGGTCAAGTATTCCCTTCTGCGAGAAGACGACAACGACGACGACGACGACGGAACGCTCCCTCTCCTTCGTCAACGAACCCCTGGTTCTCGTCAACAAGTCCTCGATTTTCGTCTCAGTTATCGTCAACGATACGCTGGAACTGGTACAGTCTACTGATGTGCTAACATATTTAGGAATAGACTATGGAATGAAGAATAAGCTGTAGAGAATCTTCTCATGAAGGAGAAAATTATGTGTGAATTTTATTTTGGGAGAATTGTGTTGTCTTTGAAGAGGAGGTAGTTCTCAAAAGATAGCTGTGGCTTGAACGGTACAAATCATGCTTCACTTCGGGACATGACAAACCCAGGGAAAGATCAGTTTGAATAGGTTGTGAACGAGGGAAAAGTCCCTGGGCTTCTCAGTGGAAAATTTTGCAGAAATGACCACCGACAGGGAGGCTGAAAACGATGACGGTTGCAAAGAGTCTGGCCCTGCATTGCATGGTATCAAGTAATGATATCTCAAGCTCTGCGACGACAAAACGGCGGACCCATTGCGTAGAGGAGCCCACTCACACTGCCATGTTCCAGTGAACACCCTGCTTCGCTCATGTTTATCAATAGGTCGACGAATTGTGTCTCGTGGAGGTGCCTACGCCACGACTGTGACTGTGTGTGTGCACAAAAGACCAACAACAAGACACAGATTATCCTTTAAGCAACGTCTACCGCCATCTACGCTGCGAAGTGGGCAGCATATCATTGCCATCCCGCACATCCCGTCGCCCGCTTATTGCACCGGATCCACGCAAAGTTGCGATCAGGGCATCGAGCACCGTCCTGCCGACGCAAGAGAATGGAATCCGTGCGATCAGGTGTATGCAGTTGGCTCGATCTATAACAATCTTGTGAAGATTAACTTGTTGTCCTAGTGTGGTCGAAATCAGATCGCCGTGCGCTGCGCGAATCAGGTACTCGGCAACATTGTGATTGCCCAATCTGCAGTATCTGACCCATGTTGGCGTACTTTGCAAGCACAAAACTATGTCTTCCTTCAGCAGATATGCATTGCCAAGTATGTTTGCATTACCATGTGATATAACCCAGTTGGATGTATTAGTAGAATACAATCCTTAAATAATTCTTCCAATGCTATTTATTGTGTTGGAAGTTTGGTAGGGTTGTGCGAGAGTATCCAAAGGGGTGGAGTGTATTGATTGATAGTTATTAAGGTTCCGCGTACTAAGTTGAGAGTTGTTGGGCTGCAAAGACACATAAATCATTTGGCGGTTAACATCAATGCTTCATCAATGTGTAAAATGTAATATCTTGTCCTTAAAATCTGGTTATAAAATTGACTTGAAAGTTAAATAAAAGGACTGAGAGAACATTAGAGAATGCATAAGAGTGGACTTTAGTGTTGGCTTGATGGCATAAGTCGACAATTGCATGAGGAATTGGTGGTATTTAATATCCACATAACAACATCTAGACTTCCTTCCAATTGTTATAATAATGTTTTAGTTTGACTAATTATTATATATTTAATTAAAATTTATTATTTTGTTTCTATTATAAATGATATTTTTTCTTTTGGGATTAGAAATAAAACTTATGTGTCTACAATAACTAAGAACAAATAAATCAATGTTTAGAAATACATAAGGAATGTAATTTTTTATAGTAAAATAGTACATAGGATGTGGATTTTTTAATATTTTATACATGTATTAAAGTTTAAAAGTCAAAGCTTTAAATGATCTAAATGAGATTTTATAACTATACACTTCATAAGAAAAATTATGTAATTTTTTCATTAATAGTTAAGATATATTCTTCCACATTTTTTAAACAATATATTAAGATTTTATCAATGATAAAATAGTAATTATAAGTTTTTTCTCAATTAAAAATTATATACTATTTTTATTTCAATAATAGATTAGTAATAATAGACATCATTAACTTTTAATAAATTCCTAAAATAGAATAAAGTGTATCTTGAATGTCAAACTTTGTCATATTTATAGCTTATATTTAATTTTTTAATTTTATAACTATTATTATTTTAAATATATATTAATTTAATATTAATTTAATTTAACTGTATATTAGCTATAATTATTATATTAAATAAATAAATTATATTTTTCATAGTTTAACATATGTAATTTTTTTAATGTAAGTCCTAAAATTGTGAATTTAATTTTAATAGAATTTTTTATCAAATGTGGTACAAAGTTTCTAAATTAAAGATAAAAACTTCTTTTATGATATTTCTAAATTTAAATATATTTTAAAAAGTTAAGAGTCTCTATAATCTTGTTTAATATTTTTTTAAATTACTTAAAGTAAATTCCATTTATTTTTCTTTTTTTCCATTACTTATATGTTATGAGAAATAATTTTATTTTCTAATTTTTAAATATTATATAATTATTGAAGTTTGATCTAATTATAAGCTTTTTAAAAAATAATAAATTAATATTATTTTATAATAAAATAAAACCATAATATTTTAAATTTTTAATTTGTAAAATTATTAAAGTTATATTATAATCATATATTTAATGCTACCTGTGAACATCTTAGAAATAAACATGTATATTTAAATTTAAAGTATGTACATATTTTAAAAAGAAAAAATGATAAAAAATTGTTATAAGTTTTTTAATCAATATTGTGTATATTTATATTTATTTTAAAAAATATCACAAAATAAGAAACACATATAAAAAATCAGTTAAGTTTAATATTAGAGACACAAGAACAACAGTAGATAATCAAGTGTCATTAAGAAAAAATATGTGTTTAATTAATAAGAAACAAGATTAAGAACTATACAACAGTTAGATTGCTTTAAAATTTATAATGGGATAATTAAGGTGTCTGTTTATTTATTTATTTATATGTTAGCAACCAGTTGAAGATCCTAGGAATCACAAAATGGTTTAGAAGTATAATAAATCTTTCATAGAAAATATTAGGATACAAGAAAACATTTTTAAAATACCAGAAGCTTGTAAATGACTAATATATGTATTTAAAGCATCTATTGATTTTAATAGAAAACTATTAAAAATATCCAAAGATTTCTGAGTAGTTTTAGAAGGTTTTGATAGGTAGTTCTAACTCTACTTAGATTATGTATATGACATTAAATTTTCTTACAGCAATAAAGTCTAAAAAATCTTTTTCTTTTTCTTTTTTCTTTTTCTTTGCATTTAAAATATTAAGGGTGTTTTTAGATAATTCTAATAATATATGTGTATATGTGTATATATATATTATTTAATAAATATATAGTTTTATCTATCTAAAAATAAGTGACTTAATCACTTCAAATCAATAAATTTATTGGAATAATTTATGTTTAAGAGAGCCCTTGTATTCATCTTTTAAAAAATAATATTAAAATTACCATATTTACATCTACAAATTTATAATAGAATAACCAAAGCTTAAACATCAGTTTAAAGATTTTTATATCAAAATTGCTAGTAGGCAAGATTGTAGTTAATATTTTGAAGGTGTTACTTTAATTTAAAAATGTCTTACAATTTGGGCCCTTGTTTCCTAAATCTTCAAATTTTTAATAAACTTCACAATAATATTCTTGTTAACTAGTATATGTAAAAGCAAAATCAAAATTCTTTTAGATGTGTAAATGCATCTCTTACCTTCAATTAATGATTTTAAAAAAAATTAAGAAATAGTTTTTTTGATACAATTCTAAAGATAGTCATCATTTTCTTCTCTTGGTTCGTTCTAACTTATACATGTATTAATTAATTTAATAATTATTTTGTAAAAATTCACAATCTTGATAAAAGTTGTGACCATCACCAAGATTGGTCCAATTGTAATTATTTGCTTCAAGACTTTACACACCACCTTGAAGGTAATAAAAATGCATTTAAGAACACGAAATAGACTAATTAGTATGTGATATTTAAAACCAAAAATTGTTGATAACAACCCATGTTGTTGTCACACAATCTCATTCAAAAGACATGGCAGGTGGCAGACAAATAAAGTTCCATTTTATGTGGTGCACACAAGAGAATAAAAAAAGGAAAAGGAAAGAGCATCTCTAAAATACACAACAGGCAAGCTGGCCAAGTATGATTCTGAGGCAGGGGTCTTCAAACTCTGGACCACATCTGACGTGGCAGAAGTGACGTGTCCATATGTTGTTTCAACCACCTGTGTGTCACTACTGGCTACACACAGACTTAATAATAATAATAAATAATAAAAACAAAAACTGACTCGAGCAGAGAACTGTAGATGAAAAAAGTGCCAAAAAACTGTTGGAAGATGGTTGAGGCCTTTAAATACAGTGTTGAATACATGAAAAGGTGGTTTTAGTAGCAGAGTACAAGAACCATCCCCCTCCCCCCCCCCAAAAAAAAAACTTTTTAGAGCTTCCACTAAATGATGGCCCTGGATCCCCCTTCAAGGCTGGCTGGCAATTGAAGCCCAATTGTAGTCTGTAAGTGGGCATCATCAATTGTGGGCTCCCTTTTCCTTGTACCCCACTTGGCTTTTTCCAAAGCATTGTCCACAAGGGACATAACTAACTTAGTGTGGGTGTTTTTTTCCAGAAGGATTGATCATGAACTCACAGGCTGCAGCATTCATTGTGTTGCACACTTTTCCATGGTTTTAATGGATTCATCTATGTGGAGGGTGGGGTGAAGTGAAATCTGTGCTTTGCCCTAGAAAAAGTGTAGACTCCGGCTGTAGTGAAAGTATAAGTAAAAATCCAACTTTGATTGTGATTAAGAAAACTAAGTGGGCAACCAGCTGGTGTGCAGTCTCAATGCTTGGCCATGACTTTGTTATCGGCATAGACTTATATTCTCACTTGATGAAGTGGTGAAGTGTGGTGGGTGTTTTCATTCTCTGGGACTTTATTCATTCATATATTTATTTTGCTCAGTGGAGGAGACATTAAGTAGTGATTTGTCCATGAATCTCTTATACAAAATAGCTCAAAGGATAAACCAACAAGATAAATTGGAGGGGACAAAAACCATCTCTAATTGGCTAAATATCTCATTGTTTTCATAAAAAGTGAAGCAATAATTCAACTTTTGATCAAAATCATAAATTAAAATTTCCATATTGTTGCTGCAGATTGTTGAGAATAGCACTACATTATCACCAGGGGTGGAGCTTGGAAGCTCCTAATAGTAATTTTCAGTAAGTATCTTCTGTGGCCTCTAGGACAGGTTTCCACTAGTGACTATTTGGTCAAGAGTTTAACATTAGCCAAAACTTTGTACTTCAAACTTTATGTCTTGATTGATGGATGGATAAAAATCCAACTCAAATCAATTCTGTTGTTGATATTATACTTTTTTTTATATAATTCAAATGCACAGAAGTTTACAAAATCTATGAATCCACACAAGAGCATTTAACACCCATTCTACTCTATAAGCTTGTTCTTAGCCACAGATTTCTGTATTTGTATGGTTATGGCAGCTTAAAATACTTGGGTTTAAAGATGGATTTTTAAAAGCATGTTGTTGATATTATACTTGTGGTGAAATGTGTTGAAATGAGTTGAAATGTGTTGAAAAATCCAGATGTATTGAAATGAGTCTAAGATGGAAATTTTGAAATTTAAAGACTTGTTGTGAATGTAAAAGTTGAGTGTTCTCTGTACAAATAATGGCTATCTCATTGTGATGCATTTGAAGAAGAGAGATGCGAATAAGAGTGAAGTTGTTATGGTTGGGTCATGAAGCATTTCTGTTTTGTAGACTTAAACAGACAAGAATGATGTTGAGTTTGTTTCAAGGTCTCAATATGAACAGTGTTTATTTATTTATATATTTTAAAATTCGTAACATGGATATTGATGGGAATAAGAACAAGTTATTCTTACAAAGCGTAGAAGCTACTGTGTAGACATACAGAATTAGAGGTGCCTCACATGAATAATAGTTTTTAATGTAGAAAAGAAAAAAATCATCATAAATAAAAAATACAGAAAAAAATTATAATCAAGACAAATAAAACGTTGTATTAAGATAAAATTTTAAGAATTGCTAAATATGTGTAAGGCATATATTATAAAAAAAATATTGTAATATATACTAACAAACAAGAATGACAAGTATCAACATAAAAATTAAAATATATAAACATTTAAAAATTAGAAAGACTAATATTTAGGTACAAAATACTTTCTAAAGTATTTTAAATTATTCAAGTTAATATATTAATGTAGTACTAATTATTCATAGTAATATTAACCACTTTGTTAGTTTCTACTATTTTATGAATGTATATATTTTTTTTATTGAAGACAATAAAAAGAAGAAGAAGATATTAATGATACTAAATCCAGAAATGTAAAAAAGATCAAATATAAGATCAAAATAAATTTAATTAGTACCTATTTATCTAATAACAAATTACATTTTCATCTGTTTTAAAAGCAAATAGAATAAAACTCCTCATTGTCTATTTTTAATCCAAAGAATAAATAGTAAAAGAATAAATTTTTTATTGACTTTATAGCTAATTTTGTATTATTTAGAATTTTTATTTATAAAACATCATAATAAAATATATTACATTTAAGCTTTTAGTTGCCTATTAAGGACTATAGTATTAAAAAGTTTATAGAACCTTAAATTATTATTAATAAAATTAAAATTTGAATCTAAAATATTACAACTTAAGATTTTGATTAAAATATCTTTAAAATATTTTTTTAGGATAGCAATTGAATGTTGTGAATTTTCTTTATAAAATTTTAAATACCAAGAATCAATACATCATAGTAGCTATTATTTGTACCACCTAATGACTTGAATTTAAAAAACTACTTGAATTTTTTATCCAACAAGAAGTAATAAAATAATTATTTAGTTAGTTATTATAACTATTTATACTTCTATAAATCCATTGATATACCCTAAGATAAAAAAAAATTATAGGTGATAATATAAATATTCAAATATGGCCAAGTTAAGTCTACAAAAAAAATCAAAAAAAAATCATGATTTGTTTTTGTACAAAAAGATATTTAATAAACTTATAAATTAATATTTTATATATATATTTTATATTATTTATTAAAAATTATATTTTATATTATATAAAATATAATATAATTTATTATTATATAGTTATAAAAACATCCATGGATTTAGCTTCAACTTTATTTTAAAATATGCATAACCAAGTGTGATAATTTTAAGTAGATGTAGTATCAAAATTTTAAATAAAATAATATTTAATTTATTTTTATAAAAATATTTATTAATAATATAATAGAATTAAATATGTTAGACTAAATTTAAGAAAAGTTATTCTATTTTATTATAAAAAATAATATTATATATTATTTATAAAATACAAATTTTTATTAGAATATTTTTTTAAAAAATATTAATACAAGTCAAATAAGATATAGAATATATCATCTTATTACATTATTATTTTAATAATAATAATATTTAACTTTAAATCTAAATATAATATTTCTAACCTCATTCAATGTTCAAATATAAATAATTATTTATGAAATTAAAAAATTAATGTTAAAAAAATATAAAAAATATTTTCTTAGAGTATTTCTAATGTCACAACAATTTGTATTACTACGTGTTAAGGACATGAATCTCGACAAACCACAAACTTGATACACTCTTATGTATAACTAAAAATGAATAGATATTCATTCAAAACTAATATAGTATTGAAACTAAAATGGCTATTGCCAAAGACAAAAAAACTAAAAAGTCTTGAAACAAGACTAAGGACTTAAAAAACATTGATAAGAGTAAAGAAAGGTTTACTCTTGCATCCATATATACTATTTAATTAGAAGCTACATGGTGAAATTCAATAGGATCTTTGATATATGTCAAATTTGCAAGATACATATTTTAACTTGTAAGGCAAGTTTCTTATATGTACACCACATTGTTAGCTTGTACCACAAGCTACTAATATGTATAACACATAGCTAAGTTAATGGCAAAGTTTTCATTTATCAATTATCTATAAATATGTATAAAGAAAAGTCTAAGATGTGGCAAATCATATTTGTCACATACTCTGATCTATGTTTCCTTCAAGGGTAGTTGATAGGCCTTCTTAGCCATTAATAATATCCCATTTTAGGATCGAAAGACCACCCTATTATTTGATCATTCTTGAGGCTTTCATAACTTCTTTCAAACAAAACATTTGTAATACCATCAAGAGTTGTTTCTATCTCCAATGAGATCACCAAATATCAAGAGTCTTTTCTAAGGTCGTGATTTCAAATGCATTATATCTCGCCATCTATTTAAATAAAAATATGTTATTCTTAAAGATCTTCATCTTGATTATGTTATCTTGAAGGTTATAATAATAAAAATATTTCATTTGATAAGCCAATAAATGATCACTCTTGAGTGTTATACATAAGTGTTGAATCTGTTAGCTATTGATTTTCCATCTTTTTAGAATAACAAATGCACAGAAACTACAAATAAGGATAGAAGATCAAATGCAATCTTTTTTAAATTGTAATTCTTTTAAAGCAAAGATTTTCTATCTTTCAACTTGCTTTTGAGGGATGTTGTTGATGAAAAATATCATTCTCATTTATAAGATTCTTGGCTAGCTCTTATGTGCATTTAATAATATCAAATCCAAGCTAATGAATAAGATAATCTAACCTATTTTGATGTTTTCTTGAATCTAAGACTTCTTCAACTTTATACTCTTGGTTATTATTTAATTCTATAGGAGGATGTATCATGGATATATACCTATTGTAATCATTACCTAGATAGATAGAATTATATAAAAATAGATTAATTTTATAATATCTTTTAGAAAAACTTCTTAAAAGCTTCTTAGATGATATTTTGACTTTATGTATGTTTTTAGTTGATTAATAGATTAAAAACTTAGTCAATAAGCTATCTATGTGCCATATATGTTAGTAGCTTGTAAAACAAGCTAACTATGTAGCAAATATATAAAAAACTTGTCTTACAAGTCAAGATACATGTTATGCAAAGTCGATACGTTTTTGGAGTTTATATAGAATATCACCACATAGATCATAAGTAGATAGTATATATAGAGGCAAGAGTGAAGCCTTCTTCATTCTTATCAATTCTTTTCTTGTTTTTAGTTTAGATTCAAGAGTCTTTAGTTTCCTTGTCTTTTAGTAATAGCTATTTGAGTTTTTTTTTAATATACATACTACTTCATTTATATTTTGATACTTTTTTTTGACACAAATTTTCCAAGTTTGTGCATCTTCTTGTAGTTCATGTCCTTCACAGATTGATAAGAATATACTTATAATATTAGAACTTTGACTTCTTTTGATTAAGAATGGATTATCCTTTCTTCTTGATAAGACATAAGCATATTAAAAGTTGCGGATTACCTTCTTCTAAACTAATATTGTTCTTAGTGTCTTCTTTGTTTTCAAGTCCTTTCTTTTACTTGTCTTGAGTAATATTAGATATATTTTTTTAAAAGTCATTATAGTAGAGCTTCTTAAAATGAAGAGTGTAATGACATAGATATAAGAAAAATTGAGGGAATTAATGCTTGCAATGCATCAACTCAATTTATTGCCACTTGGAGCAACAAAAATGGCAGGAAGTAAAGATACACACATGATTGGAGTCACTTCAATATCTACACCAAATTACATTATTTTTCCTATAGCAAAATACTCTTTCAGTGTTAAAAAATCTAGAGTTGTGTTATCCGAGAAGTTTCATGGCACAAGATCCAAATTTCAAGTATTTATCAATAAAGTACAACTTGTGATTGAACTTCAATCCTAAAGCTATTCAATGCTAAGATCACAAGTTAGATTCATTGGTGCACTTCTTTCAAGTTTAGTATTATCATAGTTTTCATCTTTTCTTGAATGACAAGATTTAATATTAGATAATTTGGACGATTTTTGAAGGAATTTTGATCCATATATAGAAAATATGATGCAATTTGTGTTGCAACTAATAACATTCATATATTGTGACAAGACAGTCAACTAGTGATATCATATACTTTATAATTTTGACAACTAATCATTGATGTTAACTAGGATGATAGTACCTTTATTAGCCAATTTTTCTACAAATTATAATATGAAGTAAAGAAATTGATGCTCAACTTATCTAATTCTCACATATTGAGTCTAGCAATTGATTTTGTTGTAAAGTGTGACAATTATCTTTTTGAGTTCAAATCTGAGAATTCCTCAAGAAAACCCTCATGCTATTACAATTCAATGATACCATTGATAATCTCTCAATTTAAACATCTAAAAGTAGAAGATATGTAAATTGATGCAGTACATTTTAAATCTCTTATTGAACAAGAAAGATTCATTGTTGTCAAAAAGAACTATATTTATATTGTGGAGAAGCTAAATACACTGCTCAATTTTATCCAAAGAAGTGATACCACTACAAAATAAGGAGTATGACTATTAAAGATGAAAAAATATCAGAAAATAAATTTTCCTAGCAACAATAGAAACTATGTAGTTGGAATCTTGTACAAATAAAGGTTCTATCCACTCTTCAAGATCTGCTCCTTATTTTACAATAGATGTATATTTAGGACCTAATAATCACATAGCTTGTGCCATGATAGATTCATGAATCTTAATTTGTTTTTTAAATGAAGAGTTTGTTAAAAGCCATAGAATATCATTAATACAAAAAATTAAATCCATACATGTAGAAGTCATAGATGGCTATCCATTATCTTATAGAAATATTACTTATAAAATACTTCCAATAGATATAACAATAAATGATTATAATAGTTGCGTAATATTAATATAATTAGATCTCCCTCTAATTTGGTTATTTTAGGTTTATTAGGGTTAAAAAAGTATAATCCTTTGATAGATTGAATTTCTTGTAAATTTGACTTTTCTTAGAGCACTATTAAGCATTTTGTGAAAAGCCATGAGTCTAGTACAACCAAGTTCATATTCATAGATACAAAAACTTTTTTGAATGATACGAAAGAAGGATTTGTTTTTATTATTTATGCCACATCCATTTTTAATGGTGAAAAGACTTTAAGTGGCATTTCAAGTGAATATTAAGTTTTTAAGATATTTTTAAGAAGAAGAATGTAGATATTCTTTTGGAACATCATCCATATGATTGTTCAATTGATCTTAAAGAAGGAAGTTATCCTCAATTTGGTCCAATCTATAGTTTATCACAAAATGAGTTGGCTGAATTCAAGAAGTACATTGACAAGAATTTGGCCAAGAATTTCATGCGTCATTGAAAATTTCTTAATGGAGCTTCTATTTTATTTGTGAAGAAAAAAGATGAATCACTAAAAATGTGTATAGATCATCGACGACTCAATAAGATTAACATCAAGAATAGGTACCTTTTATCCTTGATATTTAGACTTCTTAATCAATTAAATCAAGCTATGATCTATACAAAAATAGATCTATGAGGAGCATATAACTTGGTCCATATTAAAGAAGGAGATGAATAGAAGACTGTATTTTGAATAAGATATGGATACTTTCAATATAATGTCATGCCTTTTAAACTCTTGAATGTACCAACTATTTTTTAACATCTTATGAATAATATTTTTTGTGAGTTTTAAGATGATTTTGTTGCCTATTACTTAGACAACATTTTAATCTATTCTAAGAATATATAAGAGTATGAACTTCATGTTCATCATGTATTACAAAAACTTAGAGATGTAAAATTATATACCAAGTTGAAAAAGTGTATATTCTACAATACTCAAGTAAACTTCTTAAGATATATGTCATGGACATATACATGTAAGCCAATAATTATATATATAAATAGGTAGAAATAAGTAAAAGTAGGTAAAAGTAAGTTAATTCTATAGTATTTAGTATGAAAGCTTCTTAGAAGCTTTATAGATACTTCTTTGACTTTATAGGTGTCTTTAATTGATTTTTTGGGATTAGAAACATGGTCAATAAGTAGGCCATGTACCACACATGTTGTTAGCTTGAAGACTAAGCTAACAATGTGGCCCACACGTAAAAAAACTTGCCTTGTTAGTCAAGGCATGTGTCCTACAAAGTCAACACATATTAGAGGTCCTATAGATTGTTGCGACGTAGCCTCTAGTTAGATAGTATATATAGAGACAAGAGTAAAGCCTTTTTCACTCTTGTCAACTCCTTTCTTGCTTCCAGTCTAATTTCAAGGATCTCTAGTTTTCTTGGCTTTTGGCAATAGCCATTCCATTTTTTTTCTTAATATATATAAATATAAATATATATATATATATATATATATATATATATATATATTAAGTTATTTCTATTTTTTCATCTTTCTATGAGAGAAGTCTCACTTGTTTATTTGTCTTTATCATGTTCTTGACTTTGACAGATTGACAAGAATATACCTACAATATCAAAGCTTTCTCTAATCTTGATTAAGAGTGGATTACCTCTTTTTCTTGATAAGACACAAGCATATTAAAAGTTGTAGATTACCCTCTTCTAAACTGATATTGTTCTTAGTATTTTCTTTGTTCTCAAGTCCTCTCTTCTATTTGTCTTGAGTGATATTAGACATCTTCTCTTTTCTAAGTGTTATTATGAGAGAACTTGTTGAAATGAAGAGTACAATGGCACAAATGCAAGAACAATTGAGGGACTTAATGCTTGCGATGCATCAACTCAATTTATCACCACAAGGAGTAACAAGATTAGCAGGAAGTCAAGATATAGAAATGGTTGGAGCTGCTTCAACATCTGCACCAAATCGTGTCCTTTCTTCTATGGTGGAATGTCCTTCCAGTGTTAAAGAACCAAGAATTGCCGTACTCAAGAAGTTTGATGGTACCAGATATAAGTTTCGAGGATTTATCAATGAAGTGCAACTTGTGATTGAACTTCAACCTCAAAGCTATCCAACTCCAGGATCGCAAGTTAGATTCATTGGTACACTTCTTTCAAGTTCAGCACTATTTTGGTTTTCATCTTTTCTTGAATGACGAGATCCAATGTTGGATAATCTAGAGGCTTTTTTGATAGAGTTTTGATCCATATATAGAGAACATGATGCAATTCGTATTACAAGAAATAAGATTCGTATTTTATGACAAGGTAATCGATCAGTAACATTGTATACTTTACAATTTTGACAGCTTGTAACTGATATTAAGTAGGATGATGGTGCACTTATTAGCCAATTTCTCTACGGATTATAATATGCGATAAAAAAATTAATACTCAACGTACACGATCCTCAAACATTGAATCAAACAATGGACTTTGTTGTAAAGTGCGACAATCGCCTTTTTGAATTCCGATCTGAGAACTGTACAAGTGGACCCCAACGTTACTATAATTCAATGGCAACAGCAAAATCTCTTTAATACATACATTCAAAAGTAGAGGATATGTAAATTGATGCAATACGTTTCAAACCTCTTACTGAGCAAAAAAAGATTCGTCATCGTCAAGAAGGATTGTGCTTATATTATGGAGAACCTAAGCACAATGCTCAACATTATCGAAAGAAGTGATGCAACCATAAAATGAGGAGTACTGTGATCAAAGAAGATAGCATGTCAGAAAACAAATTTGTCTAGCTACAATAGGGACCGTGGAGCTCGAACCTTGTACAACGCCTAGTGAAGGTCTCATCCTCTCCTCAGAACCCTCTTCATATTTTACGATAAATATTATTCTAGAACCTAAACATCTCAAAGCCTCTGCCTTACTAAATTCAGCAGCCTCATCATGTTTCTTAGATGAAAAATTTACAAAAAAATATAACATATTTTTAGTAAAGAAAACTAAACTTGTTCATGTAGAAGTCATAGATGGTCGTCCGTTGTCTTCAGGAAATGTTACTCATGAAATCCTTCCTAAAGAAATAGCAACTAATTGTCATAGTAGCTTTATAATATTTAAAATCATTAGATTTCTTTCTAATACAGTCATTTTAGGTTTATCATGGCCAGAAAAATATAACCCTAAAACAGATTAGACTTCTCGTAGTCTTGACTTTTCTGAAAGTATAACTAAGAGTGTAGTTAATCAAGTAGAAAGTCATAAGTCTAGTATAATTAAACCTATATTTGTAGGTGCAAGTGCTTTCTTGCATGCTACAAAAGAAGGATCATCTTGTGTCATTTATGCCACACCTGTTTCTATTGGTCGAAAGACTTTAAGTGGCATTCCAAGCCAATATCAAGATTTTCAAGATGTATTTGAGAAAAAGAATGCGGATATCCTTCCAAAACATCGTTCCTATGACTACTCAATTGATCTTCAAGAAGGAACACAATCGCCATTTGGACCAATCTATAATTTATCTCAAAATGAATTAGCTGAACTCAAGGAGTATATTAAAGAGAATTTGGCTAAGAACTTCATATGTTATTCCAAATCTCAAGGAAGAGCTCCAATTTAATTTGTGAAGAAAAAAAAATGGATCATTACGGATGTGTGTTGATTATCGAGGACTCAACAAAATTACTATTAAAAATAAGTACCTGCTATCTTTGATATCTGGATTCCTTGATCAATTGAATGAAGCTAAGATCTATACAAAAATAGATCTACGAGGAGCATATAATCTAGGGTGCATCAAAAAAGGAGATGAATGGAAGACTACGTTTCGAACAAGGTGTGGACATTTTAAATACAACTTCATGCCTTTTGGACTTATAAATGCACCAGCAGCATTCCAACATCTAATAAATGATGTCTTTCGAGAGTTTTAAGATAATTTTGTTGTGTGATACCTAAATGACATCTTACTCTGTTCTAAGAACCCAGAAGAACATGAACTTCATGTTCGCCTAGTTTTACAAAAACTAAGAGATGCATGATTCTATGCCAAGATAGAAAAGAGTGTATTTCACACTACTCAAGTCGACTTCTTAAGATACATCATTTCAAATGATGGACTTATGATAGATCCTAAGAAACTTCAAACTATTATGGATTGGAAGATCCCAACAATGGTAAGAGATGTCTAATGCTTTTTGGGATTTGCCAACTACTATCTGATCTTCATCAAAGACTTCTCTCAAGTTGTAGTTCCACTTAAACATTTGACTTGCAAAGACAAACTTCAATGGAATCAAGAAGCAGTAGTAACATTTGAAGCTTTAAAGATAGCCTTTGTTTTTGCACCAATCTTGTATCGCATCAATTTTTCTAAGCCATTTTTTATGGAAACAAATGCATCAGACTTTGCTTTAGGTGTTGTATTGTAATAAATGAGAATAGATGATAAACTTCATCCAATAGCTTTTTATTTCAAAAAATTTTCAGCAACCGAGATCAACTACGAGATTCATGATAATGAAATTCTTAAAATCGTGGATTTATTTCAAGAATGGTGCCATTAACTAGAAGGTTCTTCTAACCTAGTCACAGTGTATACGGATCACAAGAACCTTGAATATTTTATGTCAGCATGTGTTTTGAATCGTTACCAAGCTCGTTGGAGTATGTCTTTGTCAAGATTCGAATTCAAGATCACTTATTGACTCCAAAAACAACAAGGTTTGTCTGATGCACTCTCTAGACAATCTTATCTTGTATCAAAGAAAGCAGATGCTGATTTTGATCAACAATGAACAATTCTCTTGAAGCTAGAGCATCTTCATCTTCGAGCAATGAAATCAACACTAACTGTTGATTCAACTTTCATTAAGTAAGTTCAGTCAAGTATATCTTCTGATCCTCTTATTTGTGATATTAAGAAAAATCCTTCAAAGTCTCATGATACTTCCAAGTTTGAATTTAAGAAGAATCTATTATATTTTGATGCATGCCTATATGTTCTAGAAGGTGAAGCTCGATTACGTGTTCTTCAAGCTTATCATGACTTTCCAGCAGCAGGACATTTTGGATACAATAAAACTTTGGAACTAATATCCAAGAACTTTTGGTGGCCACAAATGTAGAAAGCAGTCAAAGATTTTGTACAATCTTGTGATGTTTGTTCAAAATCAAAAATTCCTCGTCATTGACCTTATAGAATTTTTCAGCCATTACCCATTCCAAAACAACAACGGTCTTCTATTTCTAATGATTTCATCACGGATCTTCCAATCTCAAGTTTTTATGACTCTATATTCGTGATAGTAGATCGTTTTATCAAGGTGGCACATTTTGTACCATTTATAAAATCTATCACACGCGAAGAAATAGCCAAGCTTTTTCTTGATAATATCTATCGCTATTATGGATTATCCAAGGATATTATATCAGATAGGGGAACTCAATTTGTATCAAGATTTTAGTGGACTCTTTTCAAGATTCTAAAAGTAGATATAAAACTATCTTTGGCATTCCATCGTCAAACTGATGAACAAATGGAGCGTGTTAATCAAGTTTTGGAGCAGTATTTAAGATGTACTATTAACTACCAACAAGATGATTGGACAACTCTTTTGCCATAGGCAGAGTTTGCTTACAATAACATGGTACATTTTTCTACAAAATAAAGACCTTTTTTTGCTAATTATGGTTATCATGCATGACTTCATACTTTTTACTTTTCAAAAGTTGATAATCCTACAGCGAATGATTTGGCAATTCATTTGTCAGAGCTACATGCAATGATGAAGGCACAGTTAAAAGAAGGTCAAGAACAACAAAAGGTTAATGCGGATGTCTATCAAAAGGAACAACCACCATTCCACATGGGTGACAAGATATGGTTACTTCATCGCAATATCAAGACCACTCATCCTTGTGACAAGTTGGACTATTGAAGGCTTGGACCATTTTCTATTTCTGCACAAATCAATCCAGTTGCATATCATTTACGTCTACCAAAGTCAATGAAAATCTATCCAGTATTCCACGTGTCTCTTCTTGAACCATACAAGATAGTGGACATATCAAAAAAAAGACAAGCTCCACTTTCTCTTATAGAAGTGAATAATAATGAAGAATTTGAAGTTGAAGAAGTCTAAGATTCAAGGTGGTACCGAAATAAATTTGAATATCTTGTCCATTGGTAATGATATGATATTAGTGAATGTACATGGGAGCTAGTAAAGGATCTTGCAAATACAACAAAGGCGATGGAGGCTTTTTATTGACGATATCCATCAAAATCAAGATAAAAACCTTCTTTATAAAAGAAATAAGATCTAGGCAAGATAACATTCTACTTTCAATCCTTGTTTGTAGCTTCTTTGTAGTTGTGATGCTCAGGAAATGGAAAATCAATGACCAGTGGATTTGACTCAAGAGCCTTTGTTTATTGATCTATCGGATGAGATATTACTATTGTTACAACCTTCAAGATGATGCAATCGAGTTGAAGAACTTTAAGAACGACATGTTCTTCCTCGAATAGATAGCGAGATACAATGCGTTTGGTATCACGACCTTGGAAGGGACTCCTGATATTTGGTGATTTTACTAGAGGTAGAAACAACTCCTGATGGTGTTTCAAATATTTTATTCAAAAGAAGTTATGAAGGCCTCAACAATGATCAAATAACTGGGTGGTCTTTCCACCCTAATATGAGACACTACTGATGGTTGAGAGGCCCTATCATTGATCTTCAAAGAGAACAAAGATCAAAATATGTGGCAAATACAATTCGTCACATTATAGATTTCTTCAACATATGATTAACACATCTCATAGAACTCGTCCCTATAAAAGGGGGTGATATCATGGACATATGTATGTAAGCCAATAATTACATGTATAAATAGGTAGAAGTAAGTAAAAGTCGATAAAAGTAAGTTAATTCTGTAGTACTTGATATGAAAGCTTCCTAAAAGCTTCATAGATGTTGCTTTGACTTTATAGGTGTCTTTAATTGACTTTTTGGGATTAAAAACGTGGTCAAAAAATTGGCCATGTGCCACACATGTTATTAGCTTGAAGACCAAGCTAATTATGTAGCCCTCATGTAGAAAAACTTGCCTTGTAAGTGAAGGCATGTGTCCTACAAAGTCAATACATATTGGAGGTCCTATAGAATGTCGCCACATAGCCTCTAGTTAGATAATATATATAGAGACAAGAGTGAAGCCTTTTTCACTCTTATCAACTCCTTTCTTACTTTCAATTTAGTTTCAAGGGTCTCTAGTTTTCTTAGCTTTTGGCAATAGCCATTCCAATTTCTTTCTTAATATATATATCAAGTTATTTCTATTTTGTCATCTTTCTATGACAGAAGTGTCACTTGTTTATTTGTCTTTATCATATTCTTCTCCTTGACAATATATTATTTCCAATGAAAGACTTACGATGGATCTAAAGAAGGTTCAAATTATTATAGATTAGAAGATTCTAAAAATAATAAGAGATGTGCAATGCTTTTTGGGCTTTGTCATTTACTATTGGATCTTCATTAAGATTTTTTTGTCAAATTGGAGCTTATCTTACATGTCTTATATGCAAAGACAACCTTAATTGGAACAAAAAAATTGAAGAATCTTTTGAAGCCTTAAAGTTGGCATTTATTTTTGTACTAATCTTCTTTTGTATTAATTTTAAGAAGGTATTTTTTTATGGAAACAAATGTATCAAATTTTGTTATGAATTTTGTTTTGTCACAAATAGGAAGAAATGACAAGCTCTACATAGTAGTTTTCCATCCCAAGAAATTCTCAACAATCGAGATTAACTATGGAATCTATGACAAAGAACTTCTTGCAATTATGGATACTTTTCAAGAATGGTGTCATTATCTAGACG
Organism: Physcomitrium patens; assembly: GCF_059467195.1. Lineage (NCBI taxonomy): Eukaryota > Viridiplantae > Streptophyta > Bryopsida > Funariales > Funariaceae > Physcomitrium > Physcomitrium patens. The sequence goes on along the minus strand of NC_143430.1, from coordinate 11,498,628 downwards.
ACACTTTCAATCTAGTCACTATATATATAAATCATAAGAACCTCTAGTATTTCTTGTCAATACGTATTTTGAATCATTGCCAAGCTTGTTGGAGCATGTCTTTATTAAGTTTTGAATTTAATATCATTTATTGATAAAAAAATAATAAAGATTGTTTTATACATTTTTATCTTGTACCTAAAAAAAGAGATACAACTTTTAATCAACAAAAGATAATTTCATTGAAGCCAAAATAATTCATCTTTGAGCAATGAAATCAACATTGACTATTGATTCAACTTTTCTCAAACAAATTCAATCAAGTATGTCTTCTAATCTTCTTGTTCATAATATCAAAAATACTTCTTTTAAGTCTTGTGATAACTCCAAGTTTAAATTCAAAAATAACCTACTTTATTTTGAAGGTTGCATATATTTTCTAAAAATAGAAACATATTTATATATTCTTCTAACACATTAAGACTTTTCAACCATAGGATATTTTGGACACAATAAGACTTAAGAGCTAATATCTAAAGATTTTTGGTAGTCATAAATATAAAAGGTTGTAAAAGAATTTGTTCAATCATGTGACATTTGTTCAAGGTCAAAAATTCCTTGTCATCAACTTTATAGACTTCTTTAGCCATTACCTATTTTAAAACAACTATGGTATTTTATTTCTATAGATTTTATTATAGATCTTTTAATCTCAAGTTTGTATGATTCTATATTTGTGATAGTAGATCATTTCATCAATATGACACATTTTGTATCATATACAAAATCTATCACATGTGAAGAAACTGCCAAGTTTTTTCTTAATATTATCTATCAATATCATGGATTATCATAAGATATTACATCAGATACAAGGACTCAATTTGTATCAATATTTTTAAAAATTATTTTTAAGATTCTAAAGGTGGACATAAAGCTTTCTTTGGCTTTTCATCCTCAAATTGATGGTTAGATAGAATACATAAACTAAGTTTTGGAGCAATATTTTAGATGTACCATCAATTATTAACAAGACAATTGGAAAATCCTCTTGCTATTGACAAAGTTTGCTTATAATAATATAATGCATTCTTCTATGTAACAAACACCTTTCTTTGCTAATTATGGTAACCATCTATGACTTGATACTTTTGACTTTTTAAAAGTTGATAATCCTATAGTGAAAGATTTGGGAAATCGTTTGTCAGAGCTATATGCAACAATAAAGGTGCAATTAATGGAAGCTCAAGAAGAACAAAAGATCAATGTGGATGCATGTTGAAAAGAACAACCATAATTCAATGTAGGTGACAATGTATGGTTACTTTATTGTAATATTAAGACTACTTATCTTTGTAATAATTTGGACTATTGCAGGCTTGGATTTTTTTCTATTTATAGATAAATCAATCCAGTTGCTTATTGATTATATCTATTGGAATGAATGAAGTTCCATCATGTCTTCCTTGTATTTCTTCTTGAACCATACAAGACTATGAACATACCAAGAAGAGGACAAGCTCCACCTCCTCCTATAAAAGTAAACAATAATGAAGAATTTGAAGTAGAAGAAGTTGTAGATTCAAGGCGATGCTGAAATAAATTGAAATATCTTATCTATTGATATGGATATGATATTAGTGAATGCACATGAGAGCCAGCAAATAATCTTATAAATAGAGAAAAGATGGTAGAGGCTTTTCATCAACAACATCCATCAAAACCAAGATGAAGGATATCAAATCTTTCCTATAAATAAAATAAAATTTAAAAAAGATTATATTTTATCTTCTATCTTTATAATTTCTATATAATTATGGCATTAAAGAGATAGAAAACCAACAATTGATAGACTCAACTCAAGAGCCATCATTTGCTGACTTATTAGATGAAACATTATAATTATTATAGCTTTTAAGATGACATAATAGGGATGAAGACCTTCAAGAACAACATATTCTTCTTTGAATGGATGGCAAGATAGAATGCATTTGGTATCACAACTTGAGAAAAGTTTTTCAATGTTTGGTAATTTTATTCGAAATAGGCATGACTACTGATGGTATTACAAATATTTTGTTTGAAAGAAGTTACAAAGGTTTCAACAATGATCAAATCATAGGATAGTCTTCTTATCCTAGAATTGAACATTATCGATGGCTAAGAAGACCTATCAACTACCTTCAAAGAAAACAAAGATCAGCGTATGTAGTAAATACAATTTGTTGCATCTTAGACTTCTTTAACATATGATCATTGCTCCTTATAGAACTTGTTCCTAAAAGAAGAAGTAATGTTTTAAATATATATCTATTGTAATCATTGCTTAAATTAATAGAATTAGGTAAAAGTAGATTAATTTTATAATACCTTTTAGAAAAGCTTCTTAAAAGCTTCTTAGATGTTGTTTTGACTTTATATATGTTTGTAGTTGATTGAGATGTTAGAAACTTGGTCAACAAGCTATCCATGTATCACATATGTTGGTAGCTTGTGGAACAAGCTAAGTATGTGGTAGCCATATAAAAAACTTACCTTGTAAGTCAAGATATGTATCATGTAAAGTCAATACATTTTTGAAGGTCCTATAAAATGTCATCATATAGATCTTAGGTAGATAATATATATAGAGGCAAGAGTGAAGCCTTCTTCACTCTTGACAACTCCTTTCTTGCTTCTAGTCTAGATTCAAGAGTCTCTAATTTCCTTGTCTTTTGGCAATAGCCATTTGAGCTTTTTTTTAAATATAAATATTACTTTATTTCTGTTTTGATATATTTTTTTTGATACAGATTTCTCAAATTCATTCATCTTCTTTTAATTCATGTCCTTGACATAAGGTGATATTTTTCATCTTCTTGGTATATCTATTATCTTATATGGTTCAAGAAAAGATACATAAAATATGGCATGAATCTTCATGAATTCTAATAGGTATAATTGATATGCAAGTAGATTAATTTGTTTATATAAAATAAATGGTCTAAGTCTATAGTAATCCAATTTATCACAAAGATGAATAATCTTGATATTGTGACAAAGTAATTATATCTTATCACTAACATGGAATTGAGGTTGTTCCTTGTCATAAGCATCCATATTAATTTTTTTGTTGTTTTTGAGCTTCTTTTTGTTGCACCTTTAAACAATCATATTATATTGTTTTGACAAGTAATTTGTTTAATCTTTTGGTGCAATATTATCAACTTTTGAAAAATCAAAAGTATCAAATTGTAAATAATAACCATAATTGGCAAAAAAATATATTTTTTGAATAGAAGAATGTATTGTGTTATTATAAGCAAACTGTACCAATGATAAAAAAATATTAAATTATCTTATTAATAATTGATAGTATATCTCAAATATTATTTTAAACTTAATTCACTTATTTTATTTGGCCATTAATTTGAGGAAAGAGAATCAAAGATAGTTTTATGTCCACTTTCAATTTTTTTTAAAAAACTCTCCAAATTCTTGATATATAATATGTCTTCTTATCTAATATAATATTCTTTGGAAATCTATGATAGCAATAGATTTTTTTAAAGAAAAACTTAGCTATTTTTTTACTTATAATAGATTTTATATATAGTACAAAATATATCAACTTAATCAATCAATTTATTATCAAAATGTAGGATCATAAGAAACTAAGATTAGAAGATCTATAATAAAGCCTATAGAAACAGAAGACCATGGTTATTTTGGAATATGTAATGGCTGAAGAAGTTCATAAGGTCAATGACAAAAAGTCTGTGATCTTAAATAAACATCATTTAATTTTATAAAATCTTTAATTTTTTTTTATATTTGAGGCTACCAAAAATTTATAGCTTCAAATATTTATTGTATCAAAAATATTTGATTTTTGGAAAGTTGTGACAAGCTTTGGAACACATAATTATGCTTTGTCTTCTAGAATGTATATTTTTTTTCCTGAAATAGAATAGATTGTTTTTGAATTCAAATTTAGAAGTATCATAAGACTTAGAAGAATTATTTTTAATATCATGAATAAGAGAATCAAAGGACATATTTGATTGAACTTGCTTAAAAAAAATTAAATCAATAATTAATATTAATTTCATTATTCAAAGATGAAAATGCTTTGGCTTCAAGATAATTATTTTTTGTTGATCAAAAGATGTATCTCCTTCTTTTGGTACAAGATAAGAACGTCTAGAAAGAACATCTCTCAAACCTTATTGTTTTCTAAATCAATAAGTGATTTTGAAATCAAATCTTTAGAAAAACATGCTCCAATAAGCTTGGCAATGATGTAAAATTTGTGTTGATATAAAGTAGTTAAAGTTCTTATGATCCATATATACAATTACTAGATTGGAAGCACCTTTAAGATAGTGACGTTCTTCTTAAAATGAGTCTATAATTTCAAAAAGCTCTTTGCAGTGGATCTCATAATTAATCTTCGTTCTTGAAATTTTTTTTGGAATAGAAAGCTATAAGATGAAGCTTATTATTGGCTTCCATTTGTGACAAAACTATGCCTATGGCAAAGTTTGATGTATTTGTTTCCATAAAAAATGCCTTAAAAAATTCCACATTATACAAGATTAATACAAAAATAAATGATATCTTCAAGGCTTAAAAAGATGCTTTAGCTTCTTTGCTCCACTTAAGTTTTTCTTTTCATATCAAATATATAAGATAAGCTACAGCTTGAAAAAAGTTCTTAATGAAGATCTAATAATAATTAGCAAATCTCAAAAAAATATTATACATCTCTGATTGTTATTAAGATCTTCTAAACTATGATAGTTTGGATCTTTTTAAGATTTATTATAAATCCATCATTTGAAATGATGTATTTTAAAAAATCAACTTTAATAGTATGAAATATATTCTTTTTCATCTTAGCATATAACCTTAAATTTCTTAGTTTTTTATAATACATGATAAATATGAATTTTATACTATTTTATATTCTTAAAATAAATTAAGTTATTTTAAAAAAACTTATTAAGAAACTCACAAAAAACATCATTCATTTGATGTTAAAAAGCAGTTGATATATTTGTGAGTCCAAAAGACATGACATTATATTTAAAATTCCATATTTAATCCAAAATGTAATTTTTCATTCAATTCCTTCTTTAATGCATACCAAGTTCTATGTTCCTTATAGGTCTATTTTTGTATAAATCTTTATTTGATTAAATTAATTAAAAAATCTTAAAATCAAAATTAGAAGATACCTATTCTTGATAGTAATCTTATTGATTCTTGGATAGTCTACATACATTTGTAAAGATCCATCTTTTTTCTTCACAAATAAGATATGAGTCTTTTCTAGAGACTTAAAGTGGTACATAAAGTTTTTGGTCAAGTTTTTATTAATATACTTCTTACGTGTATGCAACTTATTTTGTGATAAATTATAGATTGGTTGAAATGGTGATTAAGTTTGTTCTTAAAGATCAATAAAATAATCATAGAGACAATACTTCGAAAGAATTTTTCATTCTTCTTTTGAAAAATATCTTGATAATCTAACTATTGGCTTGGAATGATACTTGAAATCTTTTTTCAAAAAAAAATAATTATAGCATAAATAACAAAATTTGGCTCTTCTTTTACAACATGCATAAAAGTTCTTGCACCTACTAATAAAGATTTGGACATATTAGACTTATGGCTATCTATTTGATTAGAAAAATTTTAAATTAAACTTTAAAAAAAATCAAAGTTATAAAAATTCCAATCTATTTGAAGATTATATTTTTCTAGTCTCAATAATTCTAAAATAATTAGATTAAAAAGAAATTTAATTACATTAAATATTACTAAGTTTTTATGACCATTAATTGCTACATCTAAATGAATAATTTTATGGAAAATATCTCCAAAAGACAACAAACGACCACCTATTATTTCTATATGTACAAATTTAGTTTTTTTATCTAATAATATTTCTTATTTTTTGATAAAGTCTTTATCTATAAAACAAGTTGAGGCTCTTTAATCTAATAAGGCTAAGAATTTGTGATTTTTTGGTCTTCAAAAAATTTCTATCATAAAATAAGGTGAAAGATTTGAAGAGAATATAAGACCTTCATTAGATATTACACAAGATTCTAGTTATACAATTCCTATTATAATTGAAAAAATTAATTTTTCAACACATTGTTAATTTGGCAACCAAGCTCCTTATTTTGTGATTGTGTTGCTTCCTTGGAAAATGTTGAGTATTACATTTAGGTTCTCTATAATATAAGCATAACTCTTTTTAATAGCATTGAGTCTTTTTTTGCTTTGGAAGAAGTTTGAAATGTACCATATCAATTTGCATAGGTTCTAGTCTTGATGATTAAGCTTTTGTAAACTTAAAAGTTGTTAGCATGACTTGATTGTACCTCTTTAATCAAATCTTTATTCTAAGCATCTTTCAAAGAATTGATTATTGCATGCAATGGCTTAAGTAATAAATTGCTATAATGAGTCTACTCTTAACATTGTCAATAGTAAATCTTTAATGTTATTTTATAATCCATACTAAAGTTGATTGATAAGGGCCTTATCATTTCAATTCATACCATAAGTGAGGTTTTGGAATCCAATAGTATATATAATAGTTAAAGGTGATCTTTATTGTAAAGATATGAATTTGATCTCTGCTACCTTTTTCTAATCACTTTCGTCAAATATGGCCATGAAGACTTTCCAAAATGAATTTAAATCATATAATAGTAATGAATCTTTTTTAGTCAAAGATACAAACCAGAAAAGAACACTTTCAGAGAAAAGTGCACATATGAAATCAACTTGAGTAAATCCATCAGAGTATTGAGAAGGATACAATCTTAGATAGAACTTTACTAGTTGTAGAAATCTTTGAAATTTTTATCTTGTTCCATCAAACTTCTCTAATATATTTATCCTTATCTCCCTTGTACTTGTTATAACAAGATTTCTTTGATTTAATTGTGAACTTAATCTATTTACTTCTTTCAATTATATAGTTTTTTGGTGTAGACTTTGAACTTCATTATTGGCTTCTTTCATAGGTATTGGAATATTATTTCTATAATTGACATTAAAAACATATAAAATTTCTATCTTAAGAGTGTTGATAATCTTGTGAAGATTTGAAATAGTTACAAATCTATTCTCACTTTTGCAAAGAGTAGCATCCATCATTCTTTCTTCCATAGACAACTTAAACAAATCTAAAAATCAAATTAAAGGAGGATAATCCGAAACCTCTAATATCAAATGAAAATTTCTACAAAGTAATATAGTCTTCTTTCTTTAAGGAAAAAATTATTATTAGGAAATTAAAATATTAGATTAAAGGTAGATAGTCTACAACCTTCAAAACACAACAATAGAAGTGGAATAGTCCACTCTCTTCTAAAAACAAAAAAAAAAAACAATGAATTGGTATTCTTATCAAATTGTTAAGGATATGAAACTTGAGGAACTAAAAACTCAATATACACTCGTGTAATTAAAAAAGAATAGATATTCACTCAAAACTAATATAATATTAGAAATTAAAATATCTATTACTAAAGACAAGAAGATTAAAAAAATTTCAAACAAGACTAAGGACTAGAAAGGCATTGATAAGAGTGAAGAAGGCTTACCTCTTGCATCCATATATACTATCTAACTAAAAGCTACATGGCGACATTTTAAAAGACCATCTTATAATTAATCTACATGGCAACATTCTAAAAGACCATCTTATAATTATTTAAGAATTAGATTAGATTTAATATATATCATGTCTAATCTTATAATTATTTTAAATATAATCCAAATATTCTATAAACATTAATTTTATTCTATCTATTATATTTTTTCTATTCTTTTTGTGCTTCTAATAGAATATAAATATAATTTCATAAATTTGTGATTTTACTTTTTTTATAAAAAAATTGAAAAAAAATTATAAATTTGTAATTTATTCTAGAATGATTAAAATATCAACTTAACATAAAAGAGTAATTAAGATATTTAGTTGAAATATACTACATACAAATAATAATCTATTAAAATTCTATGTTAAATAAATATAATATATTTATAAAAAAAATTATAATACTTTTTATCAAAGTAGATAATAAATATGTTTTATTATTCTAGGTTATATTTCATATCAATTTTTCTTTATTAGAATTATGTAATCTATCTAGATATTATAATATCGAATTACATTTGAACAAAATGAATTAAGTATATTCAAATGATATTTATGTTTATCTTAAAATATCTCGAAATTTTATATATATATATATATATATATATATATATTACTTTTGATATTATCTTTTTTTTTAAAATAATATTTTCTTTTAATAAGAACTTGGCATGTTTTGATATATGAGTCTCTAATGAATAGCTGAGAAAGTCAAAAATAAGATTTAAAAAGAAATTATTTATTTTCTTAACATATAACTATAATTTGTAAAATAACATAAATTGATAGCAAATAAGTATAGAAGTTTAAATAGAATATTTATCAAGAAGCCAGGTTAGACCGCATTTGGTATAAAATAGGTTAATTTAATTTAACTTAATATAATAACTAATATTTGATTGTCTTAAATTTTATTACTTTTTTAATTATTCAAATAAAACTCATATTTTTGGATGATTTGATACTACTTCTAGAATAAATATAAAATAAAATATACTGTATATAATAAGGATTTTTTATTAGAGTAAATAAAACATTTAAGAAGACCTTATTTTAGTGATTTATATATATTTTATTAATTTTTTAAGTTATAAAATTTTTAAAACAATACCATTATTCTTTTGAAATTATTAATATATTATAATGAGTATGTTTTAGAAATTTTAGTACAAAACTTCTTATATTTAACTAAGTAATTAAGAAATAGAAGAGATAGAGTTAAATCGTTGAAATTAATTTAAAACAATATGTAAAAAATACTAGTGTAAGTAGAACAAGATTATGATTTGTTTTTAATTTAGAGGATATAGGAAGGTGAAACCATAGAAACAAATTAGTAAGAAAATAATAAATTTGTATAACAAAAGAAGTTCTAAACATTAAACACATTAACACATTAATTAATTAACACGTTAACATGTTAATTAACACATTAAATATTAATGTAAATTTAGATTGAAAGAAATAAAATCTAATGATTTAAATGCCAATTACAGTCTTATAAAAACCATGAGTAAGTATATTGAATAAAGTCTATGATCTTAGTTATGAGAAAAATAATTGTTGTGGTAGGATTCTATACTACAAGTATATATATATATATATATATTGCTAATAAAAATGAGTAAATAAGAAAATATTGTAATGCCAAATAATAAACATAGTTTAGAAATAAAAATTAAGAATAAATTAAAAAATAGTAATTAAAAAAAGTTACAAGAAAATAATAAAGATGAAATTTAAAAATAATTTACAAAGTTTAAAGTTGAAATTTATAGAAAATAAATAAAAACTCAATTTTTCATAGATAATATTAAAATTCAGAATTGGCAAAAAAATGATGTTTTTTTTGTAATAAAAAAAATTATATACAAAACAATTGACTATACATTGGTTTTACAGTAAAAACTAAATTATTAGATAGTAAATTTTAAAAACATATACAATTAAAGAAGGATGCAATAAATATTGTTGAAACAAGACACATTGAGTCATATAACTATATTAATTTAATTAGGGAAATAGAAAAAATTAGCTAGATACTCCATACTTGCAATTATAATCATTGGTTGCATAGGAAATAAATGACTATTAAGGTGGTTTGTAAGAAGTTGAAAATGAAAATGGAAGAAATTATGCTTTTAGCACAGCATCTAGCCAATTAAGACTGTTATTTCACTCTAAATGAATATAGATTAAATAAATATGATTATAGAATTTTTAATTTATTTCTTTTATTGTTTGACCGTAGCTAATAAAAAAAAAAAAAAGGCTAATTTAATCTTATCTAAAGAAGCCTTGCGTTGAAATATGCTCGATTTTTAATTTTAAATATTATATTTTTATTTTAGAAAATTTAGATAAGGAGTAAGGTACTACCTATAAACAAGATTTTTTATTTTTATTTTTATTTTTACTACCACCCACCTTATAATTCCAAAGACTTGAATGCTGAAGAAAGTTATGCTCTTTAATTCTAAGATAAGTCTAATTTGATACAGCATATATCAGCAATTAATTTTTACAAGTATTAAAATGTAAATAAAAGAATCTTACTTTGATTATCAACCAGTCTTGTAACAACAATCACAAAGTTCTACCTATCTTAAAAAAATGACTTAAAAAGAATTGAGATTACTAATGTTAAAAAAATACCATAGAATTAGGCATACTTCTTATTGTTCTATATAAGCATGCATAGACATACTTTAGATACAAATAATTCAACGTTTGTTTAAAAAATAATATTTAGCATAATGTAATCTATAAATTGTATAAGCAAATGACTGTGTTTTAATATAACTAATTTTTTCAAAAGTATAACTTTGATGATATAATACTCATTGTTGTAATAATATTGATTTAATGATCATTATAATTTTGTATTTTAGTATAATTTAAAATTAAATTAAAAGACTATAAATAATTTTACAAGGTCATTAGAAATGTAAAAGTTTTTTTTCGTACAGTTTTATGTTATTTTATTTATTGATTATTAAAAAATTAAGATACTAAAAATAATTATTTAAAATATTCAACAATAATTTATCTAAAAAATCTTATTTATAAAGAGTTATTAGATGTGGTAAAAGTTCTTGTCCTTGTACCAAAAAACATAGTATTTCTTGTGAATGACATTGATATCTAATTTTTCTTTTTCTTTTTCCTTACAAAAAATTTAAATTAAATATTAAGAACAAGATCTCTTTAAATACAATTTCTATAAATTTATAAAGTTGATGGCATGTAAGTAAGTCTTCAACAATAAAAAAAAATCACCAACATAAAATTTCAATTAAATTTTTATTGATTTTAACTTTTAAAAATATAGATAATATAATAATAGTAATTATTATTATTATTATATATAGAACTAAAATTTGTAAATACCATGTTTGATGTGTATTTTGATTAGAATAAGATGATATTCTATTATTTATATTCCAATTTATAAATATCAGTGTTGTGTTCAATATTAATTTACTTTTATACATATTTAGGGTCATCAACTGTACATTATTTTTATCAAAATGAAATTTGGGTAACCACATAATGTTTCTTACTTCATATTTTTATTTTTATTGTTTTTTTACCTTGACACCTACATACATGCATACACACATCTAGTATTACTTTTATTTCATTCATTAATTTGCAGATTGGCAGGTTTGCAGATTTGTTATATCAACTTAAATTTTTTAATTCTTTTCTTCTTATTTCCCCTCAACTAGAAATTTTAGTTTTAAAAGTTTGACCCCCATAGTCTGCTATGAAACTTTTTATTCTTTTATTCTTTTTATTTTTTAGTTCAGTTTATAATTAGCTGAGAACTGAGAAAATTTTCTTTGAAATTTTTAATTGTCACCACATATGAAAAGTAGTGTTTACATGTGTATTCCTATCATACACATGATACACATAGAGTCATAAAGTAAGCCAATAAACCATGAAAGAATTTCACTTATAACCATGTGAAATCAATATTTGTAAACAATTTTTATGCACTCCATACAATTACTTAAAGCATAAAATAAACTCCTTGCACATAGAAACACTATAATCTTTCTGGGTACATGCACATGAAAAGGAAAGGTTCAATGAAATAGATTTATCACTGTCCCATGACCATCAAGCAACACTATTTCCAAATTAAAACAAAAAAATGGAATCATACTATCTCACTTTACATTAAAAACCAAAATCAAAATCAAAAGAAAAAATAAAAATTGAACTGCAGTGAAGTGCAAACTGAAGCATATTTTACAACAGAAGCATAAATGCTCCCAGTATTATTCAACAAAAAGCATCTCTGACCAAAATGCAACCAGCTCTTAAAGACAAGTCCTGTCCTTGGACAACAACACACACACATGGAATTCCTCCTCAGAAGGAGCAACAACAACAAAATCTAGTGGCAAGCACTTTACAGTTTGGAAAACTGCATGCTGGAGCAGATGCTCAGCCAGCACCATGACTGCAAAATATATGCTTAGAAAAACACTCAAAAAAATAAAAATACAAACAAAAAATAAAATACTGGCTGAAACCCTAATTTCCCACATTCTACTATTCTAGGGTTTTGTGAAGCTCAAGAAGGATTATGCAATGATTGTGCAAGATATGACAGAATTTTATGGGTGAAGGGATGAATATGGGGGGGGGGTAAGAAGAGCTGGCACACAGGAGTACATAGTAAGGAATGAAACTGGATAGCCACAGCTTTGGTGTTGGCTGTGCACAGCAGCACAAAATGATAACAATGAGGCCCCCAGATGTTTCATGCTTGGAGTGAGTGGCCTTATTCACCTCCCCAAAAACAAACACACATACCCCCCCTCCACCCACCCACCCACCCCCCTCTCTTAAAGCTTCTATGTTGATGTGAAGTGGCAGTAGCCACATGGGGTATTAGATGCTGGAATCAGGAGGAGAGCGGTAGGTGTGAAAAGGGTTTGAGGCCAGAGGCCGTCGCTTCATCGTCGCCTTGTGTGCTGACCTGACCGTATGAGTGTCTGAATCCCCGCTGAGTTTTGCAGCGATGGCGCCAGTATGGGTGAGGACCGATGGAGACGCCACCGTTTCATTTTAGCACCCCCCCTGCGCTTCTCTGCGGTGCGCTCCGCGTGCCTCTGCTCTGCTCTGCAGTTGCAGTCCGTCCTCCCTGCTCTCTGAAGTGTGCACATGAGATTTTCGCTGCCTTCGCTGCACGTCCTGATTCACCTCTCTCGCGCGCTTTCTCTCCCTCTCCCTCTCGCTCGCGCTACTGCCCTTGAGCTTCTGCCATCTGAAATCTACGACGGGTTACTTCATGAGCGCTTAGCGTGCATAGACTTCACGAGTTTTGGTTAGCTACCGTGTTGGTTGAGTCTTTGTGAGGTCTGCCCTGCATTGTGTTGCTTAGCGCATATTTTCAGCTGTGTATATGGGATGTCTTCTTGGAAGTCACTGACGTTCCCGGATTGGATTCAGAAGCTGGAGTTATGAGTCTATAGACAGCTGAAGAATGAGCTGTGGAGGTTTTTCATGGGATTGTATCGGTAGTTATGAAATTCCTTGTTTCGCCTCTTGTTAGTCCCGTGCAGAAGACTATGAGAGGAGGGAATCGGGTTGCTAGCTTCTAGGAATTGTTGGAGAGAGACATGCAGAGTCTGGAGTTTGTGTTATTTGCTGATGATTCAATTCGAAGAGATTGTGGCTCGAATGCGTCGCACATTGTCAGCTGCTTCCAGCAGTGCTCAAACCCATGCATGTGGAGTCTATCTGGCGGGTCGGGTAGCTGTTAAGCTCACGAGAAACTTACACAACGAGCGTTGGTTGGTTCTCGACTGAAACCTACCAATGCTCGTCCATGCCCGTGCCCTTGAGGTAAACCCCGGATTCAAAGTGCAGTCTCATGAAATTTCATTGAGGAAGAAGGGGAATCACACTTCTGAATACAAGCGAGAGTATATCTGATGAATATGGCGGCAGACAAGGCGGAAGATCCACCAGAGCTACTGGAAACATTGGCCGAGAATCGAATCACGTTTGAGAAGCAGATTGGATGCTTGGCAGGTTTATTGCAGATTTTTCACTGTCAGTGCACTTTAAATGGTCACCGCAAAACCTCAAATCGCTTACGACCTGTTCACGGTAAGGCCATTGCTACATACAAAGGTTCACCTATGTATCTGTCTCAATGTTGCCGTGCTGAGTACATGCACTATGAATCCAGCACATCCATTTTGTAAGAGCAGAGATGTTGCTGCGATGGTACTATTTTGCGGGAGCGTACAAGTTCAGTTGTTTTAAGTCCTGTCTTTGTGTCGAAAGCTCGTCAAGAGAGGTGACGGCAAGTCACTGAAAATTCATGCAGCACATGAGGAAGGATCTCCGGTCGAATCAAATGTCTTAAAACTGTGGCAGGCTTGCAATTGTGTGCGGATCGAGAACACAGGCTAATTCACGTTATCCTCCTGTACATTGTATTCCTACATCATTGGTTCAGCAGATATTCCTTGTGCACGGGTTTTAAGCTTTAAATTGCTGTGTTAACTTGCTGTTTACAGAGGAGACTTCGCTCCAAGCGCATGATATCCTTAGGCATGACGCTGGCAGTCCAGCGATATATCTTAGGGTGAGGTTTCTCTGTATCACTTCTTCGCTTGTAACGTCGTTTCAGATCTACTAAGTTGCGTATTTTTTTCCTTACCTCACGTCATGTGGAATCCAGGTTTAGTTTTCTTAGAAAACGAAGTGAAACCTCCACACCGATAGTTCTTTGTATACCGTTGACGGTTGAGCTAATTCTATCCTTTAAAAGCTTTTCATTTGTGCCGCTGTGAGGTTTTTACAGTCTGGAACGAAGCCAGCCCGATCTCGAACTGCAATGTATGAAGCAAACATGTCAGTGGAGGAGTGGCCATCTATTAACAAGAAAGAGATTCCTCCAGAAGAAATACCACCTTCCCGGGTCTCCTTCTATTTCGAAAACCAGCCTGGAAGAGCATCACCGCGGAGAGCATCACCCAGACACTCTCCTGTGCATCCCAAAAACCTTCCCCTGTTCCCTGCTCAACGCAGAATGTCCTCGGATAGAAGACCCTCCTATGAGAATTTCCCGAAGTCTCCTGATTCTTCCATCATTCGTAACGTTGTGCTGAATTCGTTGCACAAAGAGAAGTCGCGAGTGTCCGTGGATAATTCTAGCAGAGAAACGATGGCTGGTCTCATACGTTTGAAGAATTTGGCAAGGTCACGCTCAGTTGGTGGAAGAAATGCTTCCGCCAGGGCAGGCGCGGAGTTTCCAAGATCTAATTCGCTGGGTGAGCAAAGAAGCTTGGAAGTGTACAGCGATTGCATAGAGGAACCGCTGGGATTTCTCGCACGAGAGCGGATAACGTCGAACCTCATCCATTTGCGACGCTCAGTTGATAGTCGTGAGATTTCTAGGCTAACTGTAGAATTGGAGGAAGGACCAGGAGTTGGCTCTTTCAAAGATAGGAGACAAAAGTTCGTTGACGATAGGAGTTCTCATCTGAATAATTTTCACAAGCACGAGAGTGACGCTGCCAGACAAGCAGCATTGGACTTGGAAAAGTCCCTTTATGCACTGAATTTGAAGGAATCCTTTCGAACTTTTCAAAAAGATAAAACCTATATTCACAGATCTCTTGTTAGCGGAGATGTTCGGAGATCGCCTCAAGCAGCTGCTGCTTCAAAGATTGGTGGAAGGTCTCCACGAAGAGAGCAAATGACACGACGAGTCGACTTTGAAGGCAGGTGTGGAGGCACAAATGTTGTTGCGCGGTTGATGGGACTAGAGGAACTTTCTGTCCCTTCAACACGCATGGACCTTACAGAAGCAGGAGCAACAGACATGAATTCTAAATCTCTCTCAGCAGACACTGAACATGGAAAATGCGACGAGTACAGGCATGGTTCATACAGAGGAAGATATCTGTCACGAAAGCATCGTCTAATGGATGGCATGCCCTCTAGGATACGGCAGCAAGAAGTTCGTGAAGCCTTAAAGAGCAAGATAACTAAATCCAAGAATTATTTTCACGAGGAAGGTCCGTTGCTCACTATACAAGGCTGCAAAAGTCCAACATCAACACACGAACCCCTTCACGATGATATTATGCAACGACTACAACAGTTGCGATCCTGGAATGCTACAGAAGAGCGTGAAATTCTCAGCCAGATCTTGGAAACCTTACAATTGAAGGGATTGTTGCATTTGCCTCGAAGTAATAGCAGAGAGGCAGCTGATAGGGTGACGCGCAATATTCCTACACAGATGAATTCTGACGAAGTTAATGTTTTCGAATATCGAGCTGATTCAGGACACGATTGGCGAAAATTTTCGACCAGACAGGATTCATCACTGAAGCACCCTGCGACTATTATGATAATGAGGCCCTCTCCGACGAAAATGGAAGTTGCATCCATGCACAAACATGCAGATTGCAAATGTAATGGATCGGAGAGCTCTGAGAGGTCTGAAGCAACAAGCACCCGTTTAAGCAATGAGGACCGGTATGGCTTCTCACCTTCTCCTCGCAATATTTAATGATTTTCACCAAAAAAAATCAAGCAGACTCAATTGAAGACGATACGCTTTTGGTTTGAATTTGACTAGAATATTGCCGCAACTTCCGTCTGATTTGGCGATTGTACTTTGCTCCTTGTAAGGTATTGGTTGTGTTTGAAGTGTATGTAGGGGATCAGCGAAACATGTTCGTGAAAAGATAAGAAGCCCAGCACGATCATCAAGACCTCTGCCGAGAATGAAAGATAATGCCCGGTCGACAAGTCCAAAGCAGCGACGTCCTCCACAAGGAGAAGAAGGCCAATCATGGAAGGTCTCTCTGCCCGTGAAAGCGATGTCCAGCATCAGCAATACTCCATCGCAATTGCCTCAGGCAAGACTCCCTCGAGGTCAAGCCCCTCATTTGAGAGACAAGAAAGAGTCAAAAGCTGCACTTGTGACGTTAAGGGGCCAGTCTCACGGCACGTTGAAGAAATGCTTGGCGGCGAAGAACTGTGAAGCTCAAACTGCAAGAAACTCAGTTGAAACCACTCATCGTAAACGGTCTTCAAGAACTGCAAACAAAGCTGCATCTCCAACCGCAAGTAGATATTCGACACCATGCCGGGATAACGTCGAAGACAGGATTGCGTCGGAGACGCGTCTAGACAAGAAGAAGTTTGCGGAAGGAACTCACTCTCCAGCACACGAGGCAGCCCTAAAAGAAACGGACTATGAGGATTGGAAAAAGGAATGTAAAGCACGAGTTACGGCCGGAGGAGCGATGGACCACAGTGTAGTCAACTTTGATCACGATCCTTGTGTCGATCGACATGCTTTGAACAGCTCTCCGGCGAGGTTAAGAGCAAAATTGCAGGCATGCCAATGAACAAGCTCCTTCTCTACCAAGCCTTGATGTTGAAATTGCTTCGTGTCTTTGATATATGCCCGAATTGACAGTGCTCAGTTTGCTTCGCAGACATTGAAGGATTGTTCTGATGTCAAGGCCGCCCCTAATGAACTAAAGGCGCCCCAAGGTTCTCCAGCGGAGAAAACGCAGACTCCTGATCAACAACAAGGTTTGGAAAGCTGTGACCAGCACAGTCCGGTATCAGTCTTGGACAATAGCGTTTTCGACGCGGAGGATAGCAGTCCCAGTCCTCCTGTCACCACTAATGTTCAAGGTATCCCCTAGTCGATCATTCTGAATACTTGCATAATGAGTTTTGGCTCTAAAAACTGTATGCAACAATCAACAAGTCTTTCAACGTCGTAACCTTGATTGATGCAGATTCACACCAATCCGAAGGGCATGAGTACGAAACGAGAGTTGAGGATGGGGACCGGTTTGCTATCACCCCCTCAACTTCCGTTGAGACAAAACATGTAACTTACGTACCTCCAGCAGAACGTGGTGAACCTCGTGACCTACATGCGGAGATGCACCTACCGATTGACCACATTACCTCGTGTGATGAAGGCATCAATTCTTCATTGAGCAGAGACAACTTGGTCACAGACTTTGTGGGCCAGCTGCTGGTGATGTCAGGAGCCGCCAGGGCGGAGTGGTCGAGCGGGATGTTTGTATCAGGACAACTATACGCTAACCATGAGAATCACCATGAATGGCTCTCCAAATTCGAAGCACCTGAAAACGCTTACCTCTTCAACAAGTGCCACAGACAGCTGCTGATCGATTTTACAATTGAGGTTCTGACAACGAAACTAGCTGAAAATGAGAGCGCAGAGACATGGCTCGAGCCATCTTGGGCTAGGACAGAGCAGCAGCACCAGTTCAAGCGGCAGAGCATTGAGAATATTATATGGAAAGAGTTACAAGATCTTCCCTGCACTTCATCGTATGATATCTGCGATGCAGTTCAAGGCATTTTGCAAAAGGATTTCGGCTCGCAAGGTCCCAAGTGGACCGGTTTCCGAACAGAAGTCGGTGAAGTCGGTGTCGAAGTGGAGAAAATGATCTACAAAGACTTGATGGACGAGGTGGTGAGAGAACTAAAATGCTTCGGCTCATGCAGGCACCTAACAAATATCTTCGAGGGGGGAAGCGGTCCTCGTCGACAGCTATTCACTTCATGAAAGTCATCGCCATCCTTTTTTCAAGTTACATGATATTATATGTGAATGATGTTGGACGTCGCCAACCTTGGCTGCGTCGAACAAATACTTGTGGCAGCAGCAGCAGTAGCGGAGGAGAACTCAAGTTACCCTACAACCATGTGAACTCAAATGTAGGGTCCACGTCTCCAAGGTCCTCTTTATCTCCAAAAGAATGTTTCGGTGTTTCACACATTTTGAGTCCTCACTTCGAAGTCACGTTTTCAGCTGATTATTTTGGGTTGCTTGAAACAAAAGGTATTTTGTTTATGTATAATCTTAACACATTATACAGTACTGTGCATAATAAAAAAAAAGAATGAAGCAGTTTATTTTTTGATCCAAGAAAGTAGAATATAAAATCTCAGTTATTTTTGAACTTTAGAGTTTGGTTTGGTTAGAGAACGAGTGTGGTACAAGGCTTGATTTATGTAACAAATGGTGATTAGAAGAATCAGGGCAGAAAGAAATATAACATAAATCAATCAATCACTCATTCAAAAATGCTAATATATTTGAAAATTTCATGTCTGATTTAAAACGCTTGTAAATGAACCAAAATTATAGTTTTAGAGTAGAAATTTTTTTGAATAGAGGGATGTAAACTTTATTGATTTTGATTAACAAAAAAAAAAAAAAAAAAAAAAAAAAAACAATCAAACAAAGTACTGTGAATGTGAAAATAATAGAAAAAAAGAATGTTGTATTACTGTAGTTAGAGTAAAAAAGGTCAAAACATTGTCTAAATATATACAATTTAAAAGTTATAAAAATCGCTGTGAACAAGCTACAAATGAATTTCATATTTTAAAAAAGATAGTTGCAGTCAATATTGCTGTCTACTTTTGTCTCAGGTTTTGAAATTGCTGTCTACTTTTGTCTCAGGATTTGTAGCAAGTTTAATCTCAAGTGATGTGGATTTTGGAAATGCAAAAATATCAAACATGCACAAAATAGACAATTGAATTCTATTTTAAGAAAAGTTATTTCCTTTTACATGGCCAAGTCCAAAGGTTATATGATTTGTTTTTTTTAATAATTGTGATTACACTTTTTGAATGTCTACTACTTAATTTTAAATTTATTTTACTACATGATAGTAAAATGAATTTCAAATGAATTTTAAATTCATTCATTCATCTAATAATTCTAATACTCTTCACAAAGAATCTATGACGGAGTAAACTAACATTTTTATAGCATTAGTATAAGCAATGGAAATTTCCTTTTCTTATTATTTCTTGTTTCTTTTCAGGTAACTGTGTCTGTTGGTAGCATCAACTTCTTTCTTACAAGATTTAAAACGATATTTTGTTCACAGTAGCATAAGGACACGATTTCAATTGAAATATTTAAAAATACATACTTTATTAAAAATTTATTAGTATATATATATATATATATAGCACCACAGTATTATTGGTCTTAGTTATTTCATACCATGATTCTAATAATGTCATGTTTTAAGGTAAACCGCACAAATGGTAAACTAAAATCAAATCACAGGAGTTTGATATATATATATATATATATATGAACAACTAAAGCAAGAGCATAAAAACTTGTTACCAAATCCAAGACTTTCAAACCTACACTACAAAAGGTATAGATGCAATATGCATAACAACATCTTGGTTGAAAATTACAGAGCTAGTAGTGCACACTAATACCAAGCAAGGAGTTACTGAATTCATTAAAAGTAACTAAACTCCATTATGTTAAACAAGCAAGTAGGTTAGGGTAAGTAATGGAAGAAAAGCTGTGCCCAAATAACAAGGCATTCAGTTAACCAACCATCTCACGTCAACTGCCTAGATTTACTGCAATATACTCTTCCTGCGTGAGAGATTCATCTGCAGGTTTCCAAACCCTAATTTATCACACCGCCATGATGGACAACCCCAGTGAGTTAACTTGAGGAATGCATTAGTCACCAGAATGAACAAGAGCACAAAAGGTCTAGTGACAAATCTCGAGCATTATACTAAAGAGAACTGCAAGAAGTACCGACTCATACCGACAATACTGTTGTCATGAAAGTGTATCATCCTTCCGGTACGAGCTTTAGAACTTTGTGTTGCCGGTATGAGTCAACACCTCACACCTCACACGAAAACCGCGACATCTATGGTTGTCATTGTTGATGAGTGGGAGTAGTAGTAGTTCCACTGATCTGACGATGTCAAACACCAGCTTCTGTGCCTAGCCTTTCGCGAAGGATTTGCACTCCCATGTACCTGCACAGAACCATAGACAGTTGCTCAGATGTCCATAAATTGCGTGATGCATGCTTTTATACAGTTTTGTAGCGTAATTTCTAGAGTTTATCGTTCATGTGAGCCTCGAGCTCGACGTTGTAGTTATGGAGATGCCGCGCGGGGGATCAGTTGTGCGCTGGAAGCTCAGGATGGATCGGTATTTTCATGATACTGTTCATATGGATTCAAAATGGTTACTTTTTCTGTGTGTAATAATTGAAAGTGGGTTTAGAAATGATCGAAGCATCACCTCCCGAGCATCATCACAGTGGCCTGAGGATTCGAGCCGGGAGAGCGTCGGAACGTTGACCCATCGATCACACGGAGCGACTGCACCCCAATGACGCGGTAGTCTTGCCCCACAACGTCCCCAACCAAACTACCGCCGTGGTAATGCCAAATCGTGGTGACGGTATCCACGCACCACTGCCGGATATTGATCGAGTCCTGGGTGGCGTTGGAGAGGTCCCGCTGCGGTCGAGAGCTCTCCACGGCCTCCCTCACAGGCCGCAACACGCGAGGAATTGTGTCAATCGTGTACTGCAGTCTCGATAGTGAAGGCGAATTCAGCATGTCGAGCACCGTGCGAATCCCTTGCTCGCATGTGGCCAAGTCCTGTGGATCCTGAAAGTAGTTGAACCAGACTCGCGGGTTGTCGATGGCGTTCAAGCTAGAAAGTCGCAGCAGCCCCGAAGACAACGGGCCCCATATCTTCTGCAGGATGGTGCCGCTCCATGAAGCTTGAAGTCGAAACGGCCCTGGAACCTCGCGAATCGCCGAAAAGATTCTCGTTAGCGAGGATTGTGCGGTGAAAGTGTCATAGTTTAAGTCGCTGCGTCCCCAGGAGCTTCTCGAGCCGATAGATGTGGGGTTATCGGCAACGGAGTCTCTTTCGGTTGCGGCGATCAAGACCTCTGCCTGCCCGCTTGAGATTTCGATGAAGCTGCCCCAGCTAGTGATACCCACCACCTGGATTAGGGAGACTTCAACCGCCTGGTTGGTGAGCACCCACATAGAATTTGTTGGATTGTCCGCCATATTCGAACCCACGGCGGGGTTGTCGAGGATGGTGGTGATGTTGAAAGCGGCCAGGTGATCGGCTGGGCCGATGCCGCTCAGCATGAGCAGCACCGGGGTGCCAAGCGCACCCGCCGAGAGGATTATTTCGCTACCAGGATTCTCGCTCAGTAGGGCTGTGTGATTGTTGCCGTCGAGATCCACGTATATTACACCAATTGCTCGTGGTTCCCACTGGCTGTTCGCTCCTGCGAGGTAGCAGAAGGAAAGGGGAAGCGAATGGAAGGGAAGGGATCAGTCAACAACGTCAGTGTGTACTGGTGTCTTCGGCAACTAGAACTAGGGGATGAAATCCGACATACCGAATTCGGGAGCGAAAATCAGCCGTTGAGCGCTGGCCCAAATGTAGACGTCGAGGTTGCTCGGATTAGCATACGTGAGAAGGTCAGCAGCTGTGTGGCGGCGGCCATAGCTGTCGAATATAGACCCACCAACCTTCGTGCCGATCAAGTGCTCATACGTCTCGCCGTTGTAAGGGGTCACGCCAACCTCTAACAAAGCGTCTTGAGCCGCGCTCTATCACAGTAGAATCCAGAGGACAAGCTACAAACATTAGAATCACACATCCAACCATGGAACTCGCTCCACGGAAATGTAGATGATATTGCTCGATTCTGTTCAGAGACGACGAATTCTCACTTGGAAAGTTTGCAAAGTCGGAATTTCAGCAATTTCATCCGCAACCCAAGTAAACGAATCGTTCACTAAGGCAACATTCCAGCCCGCCTCCGCGACAAAATCAGGATCAGCATAAGTGAAAAAACCGGCATTGATAGCACTGCCGCCTCCTAGAACCCGGGCACGTTGATTGGGGATTCCTTCTTCGGAGGTGAAGGACTGCGATGCGGAGGTGCTGGTATCGATCTGGAGATTAGGGTAAAACCCAACGAGATTCTCCACGAACGCGTTTTGGTATGGCTGACCTGTGAAAGAATTAGTGACACGAAAACTGAAGGGTCAAACAATCAATCAAGGTGGGGTCTAAAATCTAGAAACAATGTGAGTTCCAGAGTGTTACGTCGTAGCATTTCTGCTTCTGAGTGACACGCCCAAGTTTGGAATCATACCTCCACGCTCCAATAGCAGGACTGAGTAGTTTTGTGAAAGAGTCGCTGCCAAGGGGCACCCTGCCGTTCCTCCTCCAATAATAATGTAATCGTAATCGCGGATCAGAGGTGGCGCTTCCGTGGCATTCAGCACAAAGGAGTAGTTGGGGTCTGGTTGAACAGACACACATACATTGTTCAATCTCTTCGACAATGTGGATTGTAGAATTCGATCCCTCCCAAAACATCATGGAAATTGATTCCCCGATTAAGCTCAGTTCGCAACAACCATGCTACCATGCCTGCTTTACATTGGAAGACCTGAGACTGAAAACTCACCACTGTATATTCTGGCAGAGTAGCAGCACCGGATCATGATTTGCATCATGACCAACACATACAGGAGTGTACATTTGGCCATACTTATCTGAAGTTCACGTTTCCGATCTGGATCTTTCCCTTTTTCCTTTATCCACTGCGCCCCACGTTGAATGTCTCCTGCTTGCGTGCTCGACGATCACTGGTGGTGGCGGGTTGCGGTACAGAAAAGAACGAAGAAGGGGGAAAAAAATTTTAAAATAAAAAAATTAAATTAAAACGAAATAATTTGCAGATATCCTTCGTCTACAAGATGTGGAGATGCTTTGGATTAGACCACTCTTTGCCTTGCAAATAACGGCAAAGTTCAGTTCATGCTAGATGAACAATAGTCCCGACTGGAGATATATAATTATAAAACTTAACCGAAGATTTATAATTATAAATCTGAACTGAAAGATGCGCAAAACTTTGTCAAATGACGACGATACCTTCTTGGTTCAGAGCTAGGCAACTAAATTGTGTCTCTTGATGCACATGCTACGGATCCTTTTGAAGCTTCCTACTCCATGCTATCCTAGCACTGTTCATGATCTCGGTAAGGCAGTGGGAATGCAAATACCTGCACAGTGTTGACTGATGCTTTTATCGAGAGGATGATTGATCGGCGGGTAAGAAACAAACCAACAAACAAAACACACATTCCCATGAGCTCTTCCCTGTTCCGAGGTAAAGTTCCATTTCATGAGAATTTCAATCATTCCAGGATATAAGCCTCGAAATCTATTGGGAACCAACTCTGTCGATAGAGGAATCCAACCTTTTTCTCGAAAGTTAATCTTCGTCCGATAGGGCTGCACGAGAAGGATGACCTATGTTAGCGCACAGCTCCACAATGTGTGATGAGATTTATCTAGCCATGTACTTCATGAACTAATGGAATCTTGGTTGAACTAATCTGCACCAGAAAGGCACCCTTTTACCATATAACCCGATCCTGCAGGGACCATGATTCTTCAATTGGACGGAAGTTGGTGAAGTTTTCAGCATCATGGTTTTCAAAACCCACGTTCACGTACTGCTTACAAAGGGAAACTGCTAACCCTTCAACAGTGTCTAGCCAGTATAACTTATGATAAGAAAAAATAAATAAATAAAAATAACATAACATCATGAATAATAAAACTCATGTTGTGCTATCAGGTTGATCAGAGCGTTCATCAATTTGTTATGAGAAATTTGGCACCAACCGTATATCTTCCACCACCAACTGCCTCACACCACACCAGCTTCATGCTATTGCTGTGGCCTAGGCCTACCAGCTGCAGCAGATCTCTTGTCTCCTTCAATCCCCTTTGGTCTGTGTATGGTGCAACCATTCGGACCTCTACAATTAGACTAGCTCGAAAATCTTCCACGTGAAGCTTTTTATAGAATTCCATTTGCTCTTCTTTACGATGCTGACTTCGAGCTACACGACGCCCACAGACATTGCATTATGCGTAGCCTGTTCAACCTCTACTTATTATTATTATTATTATTATTATTCATTCTTCCTCATTCATATAGTAGTACCATCTGTCTACACTAGCATTATTTTGCTAATTTTTAGCATCTGTTTTGCTACAGGAATTGTTGATGAAGTGCGGTATTGATAGGCAATGATTCAAATATAAAATTAAAAACAAAGTTGCTTGTAATGTCTGTTGTCATGAGCGTGATATTATGAAATTGGCCATCAACAACAACACTGGTTTAAATTCTTCTTAAGGAACCTCTCTTTTTGTGAGAATTTTTTTGTATGTGACTTTATATGGAGGATTTATTTATTTAATAAGGAGATGTATGGCTTTCTTTATAGAATCTATATCTCTAAGTAAAATGTGTTTACTAGATGTTGCCTTTTTATTATTTTATTTCATCTTTGTTTATTTTATTTCTTGCTTCTTATATCCTATTTATTTATTTATTTTACCAAAAGACATATACATATATATAATTTTATTAAATAATTTATTAAAAAATAAAAAAATAAAAAAATAAAAGTTTTTATTTATTTATTTTTATTATTTTTTAAGAATGTACAATGATTTTTCACACACACACACACACACACACACATATATATATATATATATATATATATATTAATTTTGATTATAACTTTAGTAGAAAAAATCATAGATATAAGTCTTTTATAACAAGATATGCTTTGCATGAGCCTCTAGTTATGTCTTATAATACTATTATCAAATTCTAAATAATAAAGTAAAAAAATGTTATTAAAAAGTTCAATAACTTAAAAAAGTTATTAAAACTTTTATATAATTTTTTAGAGTCATTAACAAACCCTTAACAAGTTACAAATGAATGTATAAGAGGGGCAACTTTGCATTTAAAGCTCAAAAACTCCTTTTTCTTGTCTTGAAATCTTTGACTTGTACCAACTAGTGTAAAAAATATTATTTTATTTTTTTAGTATAGGATATTATTTTTGAAAATTTCATGACAAATTTCCTACATTAAAAAAAATTATCCTGCATTAGTAAGGCTTGGTTACTAATATTGTAATAGAAAATTTTAATTAATTAATTTACCAATCTATACATAATTTTTTTGTAAGAAAGTAGAATTATATTTCATTAGTATAATATTTATCTCTTTCTTTGCTAATACATATAAAATATGTTTTGAAGTCTTTCTTTTCTTTTATTGTAGCTCTCAATTTTATCAATTATATTATAATAAGTAAATCTTTTTTTGTAATAAAAAATTCTTAATATGTGGCAAATAAAATTTCTAACAAAAAAATATTATTGCCAAAATACCTTATTATTATTGGTAATATTAAATAAAATTCTATCAACAGTTTTAAAAATTATTATATTGGTTATTGATGCTTATTCTTATGTAATTGTTTTGCAAATATGATGAAGTCTTTATTGATGTAGTTATTTAAGAAAAATAATAAAAAAAAAAAGTTATTATCTTTTTAGTTTAAAATTGTAATAATATTATTTTTTTAAGCTAAAAGAAATAAATAATTAATACTAGAAGAAACAACTAGTACAATTATTTAGTCTTCAATTCTAAAATGTGTTAAAAAATTATTTTATTGTGATAGTACTAAATATAATAAATAAAAATTACTTATTTATAATAAATTCTTAAAAAATAATTATAATTTTTACAATGTACTATTTTCTAGTGATAAATACCACTTTTAAAAATTTGTAGTATATAATTTTTAAATAATTATTTTTTATTTGTTTATATCAATTTTTTTTAAAATTTATTTTTTAAAAATATAAGTGTTATTTCATTTTATTTTATTATATAAAATGATAAGCTTAAACATCCAATAATTCTTTGATCATATAAAATTGATTATTGGTAACAAAGAATCATTATTGCAATCAAGATTTTCAAAATATGCCTTAGCTATAGCATTTGTATCATACAAACTTTTGATGTTTGTAGTATTTCTAAAAACCAAAGCTTGTACAAACCAAAATATCTATATTCTTAGTATTTTTTTATTAGTAAAAAATTACATTACTAAAAGCAAATTTCAATTATATTTTAAATATCTATATGGATGTATTGCATTACAAAGTAAGAAAAAATACAAATTATATTTTGAAATCTTCTTTAAAAGTTAGGCACAACATAAAACTAAAAAAATTTAAACAATAACACTTCTTCAACAAGAATTGCTATTAAATGTTCATATATTTACTTTATTACCATAATTTTGTAAGAACCAATATCTATACCTTTAATTGTAATAATATAAAAAATTGTAGAATGAAGGTTTTTAGGTCTATCATCATTTGCATATATCATAAAAACTCTTGTCAATTGTGTCAAATTTTGGCCTTCTATCTCCTTTTTTGGATTCCCATTAGAATTAAAATATACCTCATGTTAGCTTAAAAGGCAAACTTGCAACTATTGGTCATTGTAGCTTCTATTTTTTAAGCTTAATACTGAAAATTCTATAAGATTCTTCTAGCAATAAAATGTAATAACCATCTAATTATTAAATAATAATCATTTCAATTTTCTTGTATAAGATAAGGTAAAGATAATATTATTTAATTTTTCATATTATATATATATATATATATTTCTAGAAGTATTTTAGAATATGCAATATCAATGTGGGAGTTAAAAAGTTAAAAATTAATAATATTATAAAGAATTATTTGTTTATTGGCTTATATTGCTCTCAACTTATATTACTTTTTTGGTATAGTTTTTTTAATAGAAGCAAAGGTAAACATTTCAAGTTTTTATATTTCTTTAAACTCTTTCAAATATCTTTTTAATATTGATTACTAATCATGTAAAATGCATCTAGCTTAAGATATCTACTAGAGTAGTAAATTATCAAAATCATAATTATTATATGATCTTAAAATATAATTCTAAGATCTAAAATTTTAGCTATAAATGTTATATTCAAGTAAGTTAGATCTCTTGGTTTGTTTTATAAAGTAAATCAATCAAAAGATTAGTATAAAAATATTATATTTTCAAATTGTAATGATATAAATATGTACAATTTATAGTATAAGAATTTTATGTTTTTTTAATATGGCTAACAAATGTTTAAAAGATTTATTATCAAAAATAAGATGGTTAAAAGTCTTTAGACCTTTAAATAATTATGTTATAATTTCTAGCTATTGTGGGTTGCAAATATTGACAATGAAAATATTTGGATTTTTGCAAACTTAAATTATATTAATTCTATCTCAGTAATATTGGTGCATATATCAACTAATTTTTGTAAAAAAGAAGAAAAAGGAAATGTCTTGTCAATGTTGCCAAGAGACTCATATACATTGTATTCTTTAACATACTTATAAATAGAACAAAGAATAACATTTGAGGTTGTCATCTAAATGAAGAGATTGTTATTCTTTGTTCAACTATTGAATGCCTCAAACATCTTTCTTGGTCTAATCTTTGTCAAACAATGAGATTGTACTTTGGTATATTTTTATGAAACTCTCAAAAATAACTGAAAATAATTAAATATAAATATATGAATATAATTATATTTATTATTATATAGTATCATTGAGTATAATTGTATCAACTTAATTTTGCTAAAAACTAGACCATTGTGAACATGAAGATAGTGTTTTGTATTATATATTGGTTCAAAACTTTTATACATTTTAGAACATTATTTACAAGAACAACTATACCAAAAATGGTGGTAAACCATGTGATGATTTTTTGGAGGAGGTCAAAATTGCAACAATTAATGCAAAAATCAGTCACTGTAGTGCATCATTTAATGATCATTTTAACTCTTAAAACATAAAATTATTAAAATATCATTCAAATTATCAATTAACAATTTCACACACCCACATTGAAATGATCCAATGAGTCATCTTTTCACTTATTGACTGTTTATAGCATCGTAATAAGATTTCTAGCCATTAGTGTACCTACTCATTAAATCAAGCCAATTAAAATTACCATAAAATTAAAATTCAGGAAGTAACACTCTTTGTGACAGGATTATGTTTAGAAGTTTACCCTCTGACCTCAAGAATATTATTAAGTCGTGAATACCCATACTGACGTGGTGTTAACAAAGACGCATACAACTAAGAAGTTGCAATTGTAGAGTTCCACTCTCGACATTCCACATGAAAACTTTTTAGGTTAGAGTAAGCGTGTCATACAGAAAATTCTTTGCAAGCCCTCGAAGATCCTGGCGCACAAAATATTAGGAGAATGTTAGTCAGGATGCTCCCAGACTTGATTTGACAACTTAAATGTGTTAGGTGTTTGCACCTCAAAGGTGATGACATCAGTATCATTATCCTTTTATACAAGAAATACAATAATTCAAATTACCGCAACTAATAAAATACTTCTTTTTTTATGCTGCTGAGATACAACCACAGTATGTAGCCATTACCAGTCATACTGGAATTAAGTTCACAAGCACATTTCACACCAGTTATCACATGAGAGATTCGTTGTAACCACACGTTAAAGCTGCTTACTTACATGCACACTAGGTAAACATAGAAAAAATTATATTTCTTGTGACGAGATAAACCCAACCAGTCCGAACTATGTCGGCTAATCTACGCCTCTATGTATCTCTATGCAATGAAGCCTCAATGTAAATGCAAATACTGCACCTACGTGAAAGCTCCCACAATGATTACCTTCTCTTGCAGCAGTGCAAGGTCAAAAATTATATTACTACAGGGTTCCAGGCAGTAACAACTGCTCGGAACTTATTCCCTGGTCAGGGAGCTCTGAAATTGATCCAACCTGTCACACTGCAAGAGCACTAGGGCAGCTTGATAATGTTTTTTGGACAATATGGACAAAAAGTTAAGACCGCTTTAGTGCAGGACAAGCAAATAGGATCACGTTGACCTAAAAATTATAACATACCCTTGAAGACCGGATTGAGACGGCATATACTGGAGCCATATTCTTCGTATTCAGCTTTGGTATGGCAAGCCTGTAGATGAAAGGTCCAGGAAAGCATGCTAAGCCAAATTAGATCTCGATGCATACGAAAAACCACTTGCAATCTAGAGCTCATCGGACATGCTGCTGACATGAAAGTTACTTGCAAAAATTAAATATTAAGAAAGAAGAGAAGCAGATAAAGATGGGTGATAGATATACATTATAAAAATCTGGCGTGGAAGCCAAGAGCGAGCCTCCAAACCAGACAGCGAATCGTTGCATGGGATGTCCCACCACATTTACTTCAACTGCCTGAGACTGTAGACAAATAGCCATGTCTTCACAAACAAGTTGCTGAACAACTTTCAAACCAGCATATCATACCTAAAGCTTAAAAGAAGAGGCAGCTAGGCAGAACTGAGAAAGCAGACAAAGCATGCAAATGCACCAGGGACAACCAAGGAAGCTCAGGCCCTATGTTCGCCAATATATTGGTGCATTCTCCACCTCGGCATGAAACATGATCTGAGTCGTCATGGAAGAGGCTGTAATCATACAAAGGAACTGCTATTAAATAGAATAGGCTTACTTTGTGGTCACCTCCAGATTTCTTTTCTGAAGCTGAAGTCCGCGCATCTACACGTTTCTTGATATCTCGTTGCAATCTTCTTTGAAAATCCTTGAACATTGTAGACCCCCCGGAAAGGACAATATTCTGTTGGAATGAAACAAGGAGTATGTCAATATTCAATTCAGTTCAAAAGACTAATTCTACAAAACAATCCTCTAAATATAACATGGCATATCAAAGGCGGATTATATGGTCAAACCAGACAACCTCAGACAATGAGATGCAGGTGGACATAACACATCGTAAACAATAGACCGCAGTAGGTAATAGGAGCTGCATACAGTGATGACAGAACAAATGAAACTAACCTTGTATAGGGCTCGACGAACATCAATAGGAGCCGATTGTATGCAGTTATCAACCACCTCTGGCAAAGGTGTTGTGAAATCACTGCTATAAATCTCTGGTGAGAAGAATACCTGTCGAACTCAAAAATCAAACGTGTCAGTTTCAAAATAAAATAAACTGTATCAGGATAAAAATATTTCTCAGCATGTGATCAACCCTAAGTAAGTAAAGAAATTGTCTAATATCAATTGAAGGGTGAAAGTTCAATCTCTCCCTCTCTTTCGCTCTCTTTGCGAGACGGGTCCAGACGCTGACCTCGGGCGCCAAAAATCTCTCATATCCAATATCACAAGAAAAGGGCGCTCCAGTTTTCGAATTGTTTCCTTTCCACTGCTTAACGTATTTGGCAGGTTCCTTATCATGCTTACCAAACTCCTGCAACACATGCAGTTCTACCAAGTGAGCAGCCGAGCAGCCATTGCAACAATATGTTCCAGATAATCAATGAGATCCCAGTATTCCTATGACTATAGCTTCATATGATGAGATAAAAATGGATATTACCTTCGCAATATCAGCACATGTGTAGCAATACATTTCTTTCACCCTCCTGGCAATATCCAAGGAATCCTCGGGGGGCACAGGTTCGCCTCGTTCCTAGAATAAACATGTAGCACTTGTAAGTCACCTACTCCAAAAAATTCCTACTTTTCAAATATCTTTTATAGGCTATTCAATCGATTCAAACCGCCACAGAAACAATCTGGAGTGACAAGCTATTACGTGGATCAGCTACAATTATCGACCAATTCTGCCCGATGCATCATATCAGAAATGATTCTATCACATTATGAAGCTGAGTTATGTTGTCATTGAGGTGCTAGGAGAGGTAAGGTTTTGGCTGCTACTCGCATTAGCTGTTGAACGAAATTAGAGAGATCCCGGCCTGCGACAGGAATTGACTTGATGCTGCTACCAATGATGTAACCATCCGCCACTGGAACAACATGAGTCATTCCATCCCCGGCATCCACCACCAAGCCCGTCATTTCCAGCTGCATTCAGTTCCCAACACATTAAAGCCACCAAGATCCCTACACTCAACCAGACTCGCACTTTCTTTTCACTACCAGTCGAAGCCAACAGTGTAAATCCATACAGATCGTAGGTACATGGACCTCAGAAACAACCAGGGCTACTTCAATACACTTATCAATTCACGAATCAAAAGACTCCATTATCAATGATTCACGGGAGCACCAGAAAGAACCCAAAATAGCCAAACTCTACCTTGGAGGTCGTGTAGCCAGCTGCTAGAGCTAACACTGCTTGAGTTGCGATATACAATCCTGGCACGTTGAAAGTCTCGAACATGATTTCTCCCATGTATTCACGATTCTCTGGTGCTGTCAAGGGGCTCTCAGTGAGTAACATATAATGATCTTCTGGATCGCATCGCAGATAGTTGAAGAGGCATTGCTGCCAAAATCTCTCCATCGTATCCCAATTTTCAATCTGCAAAAAGTAACGAAGGCTGTCGGACATTAAAACACCCTTCAGTAGTGCGAAAATATTACGACCACAACCACTTAAACTTCACGTGAAAGAAGTACCCCAGAATGCGGAGGTTGATACGTGTACCTGGCCTTGTCGAATGGGATAACTAAGAGTGTACGCACTTGAGTGTTGCTTCGCAAGTGCCTCTTCGCCAATGTAGAAATCGAGATCAGCCATTACTCCTGCATTGTGATATGCAGCTGTGCCTGCCTTTGGAGCCGACTGGCCCAAAAAGGACTCATTGAGTGCCACTACTGTAGGAATAATAAAACAGGGCTCCACATTCCCTGCGAATCCCATCTTCGTATACCTACATATTCATGTCGTGAGATTCTATGTAGGCTCAATATGCCGTCAAATTGAGCTACAAATACCATGTCTCACGATCTTTAAAGACGATCTTTAAAGACGATCGTCACTGAGTGAACCGTTTAGAATACATCAGAGCGCTACGTAACCTCTAGGTACTTGCATATGATCAACCCCAACCAAGGTTCACGAGGCGTAGCAACGCTCTGAATTCTTAACCCAGCACGACGGGATTCACCAACCCCCCACGCAACGTTCAGCAAAAGTCACAATCCACCGCAATTGATGCTACTCATAACCCTAATTCTCATCGAACCAATCGGACTACACAGGTCCAACAAACGTCTCACGACGGCATCACAACCACGCTTCTAACCCTCTCTCAGCCAGCCTCATTCCAACAATCCACATGCCCACTCTCAGACCGAAAAACCCACAACCAACGATGCAACCAACACAGCACAAGCAATCTCCCAGCGTCACGCCTCGAAACCTCAAAAGGATTCACCGATCGACAATGAGAAGGAATGCATAGAAAGCAATACAAAACACAGCAAAACAAAAGCTGGGTAATGCAAAACAAACATACCCGGTGCCATTGTCGATGACAACAGCAGGACGTTGAGTAGCATCCATCTCGCTGCGACAGGGGAATCAGGGATCCAGCAGCAAAGCTCGATTGTTCACGATCCGAAGCCTTCTCATCGAGGTCGAGGACGAGCAAGGGTTCGTAGACACCTACGGAGCCTTCATCGAGTCCCATTTTCATGCCGGCCAATGGGACGCCTCCCTGCTCGTCCGACGTGTCGTCTGACACGTCGGACTCAGAACGTGTTACGTGTCCGACGTGAGGTGGTGCTGAGTTGGACTTGAAATCCAGCTCATCGTCTCTCTCGCTCCATCTCTCGTTTGTAAATTCTAAGATTATCAGAAAACAGTTCTCAAGTGTTTGGGTTGCTATTTTTTATTCCTTTTTGTGTAATTTTTTAATGAAGGTGTTGCAAAAATCGCATATATATTTGTATTTATGGAAAAAAAATGTAATCTAAGATTTTGATTGTTATTTCGAGCACTGGATACATTTTGTATAAAATATAAACTTACAATGTTCGATTATATATATTTTTATAATGTAATATAATCCTTATTCACTATTGCATATTCTGCATAACGGATTAAATAACAAAACTCGTTTTCAGTAATGAAAAAAAGGAAAATTTAGTTCACCTTTTTTTCAAAATGTTATTGTGATATAAAAAAACACATTTCTATAATTATTTTACTTGTTCTTTTCTTAAATGTAGGTTTGCTATCTTGATTAGTGATGTTTAAAAGAAAACAAAGAAAAAAGAAAAAACTTAATTGCCTCAAAGACAGCTAAATAATGATTATTGATAATGCAAAAAGATTGAAAGTGTGGACGAAAATGTATTACTGCTATGTTTGTAAAATTCATGTTTTTCCAAGTTTTTATTATTGTTAGTTTTAAATGTAATTTTTTTCACAACAACCTTTTTTTGGTGATTTTATCAATATAAGGGTGTATTATATTCTATTTTGTCACAATTCACAAATGAAATTGAAATATTATATTTTTCATTTTGTTTAACTTTACTAAAAAAAACTACCCAATTCTTAAGAACTATATAAACACACATGTGTATAAACCACAACTTCACTCTTAAAGCATGAGCAACTGAACTCATTAAAAGAAAATTCAGCACTAAGGTAATGTTAATTTATATATTTTAAAACCCTAATTTCAACATTTTCGAACCTTTCAACAGGGACACAGTTTGGTATAATTTTAGTATTTTCGATGTATTGAATGCACTAAAATACAAATATAATTACACCTAAAAATAAATACAATTTGTGCAAATCAATACTTCAACTTCATGATTTGATTAAGTATTATGCATGAAATTTTTGATTTAGAATTTGATTTATACATTTGATTTACACAAAAAAAAAAAAAAAAAAAAAAAAAAGTTTGATTTAGAATTTGACTAAGCATTATGCATCCTTTGCTAAAAAAATATTT
Source organism: Physcomitrium patens (assembly GCF_059467195.1). NCBI lineage: Eukaryota > Viridiplantae > Streptophyta > Bryopsida > Funariales > Funariaceae > Physcomitrium > Physcomitrium patens. The sequence goes on along the minus strand of NC_143430.1, from coordinate 11,464,369 downwards.
AAATTGATAAATGCTAATTATATTTGTAATCTCATAGATAAACTTCCAATAAACTCAAGTTCTTCAATAGCAATAGTAAAGACCACAATATTTATAAATATTTTTAAATACTACAGACCAGGAGTGCATTATTTTAATTGAAATGTAGTACACATACTACAGTAGCAACTCTTAGAGAAACAATTGCATAATTCATATTGTAGCCTACTAATCTGGCTATACATTAATTAGTGTGGACCACTCTATTTAGAAATCCATAATATTTTATAAATTACACTAATTACTATAGTCTGTGTAGTCGTATGTTTAATCTTGTTTCAAATACAACATCTTGTTTTTCTTGTATTTCTTAATCTCTTGGTTTTTTGTGTTTATGTCCTTGACATATTGCTGTCTTTTTTTAGCTTTAAATTTATATTATAATTGTAGTTCTGCAATATATATATATATATATATATATATATACAATGCTAGTTTTGAAAAGAATCACATCAACTAGTTTTAAGATTATTTTATTTTATATTTTAAAATGTATAAAATTGAAATTGTAATCATATTTTGTTTACTTATATTTACACACATTACTAGATGTCATAAAGATAGAAAGTGTCTTATATGATTGCATTTTTCCTCTGTGAACAACAATGACAGCAATGTTAGAATCAATGTTGATAGTACCAAAGGTGTCTTCTTAAATTATAAACTATTGTCTAACATAAAATTGTATTGCATACAGACATACACATCTTATTTTAGTTAAACCAGATTGTATACAAAGTTTCTTGCTAAAATTCATTTCATTTTTGTATAAAAAATAAAATAAAATAAAACAAAATAAAAAATAAAAAATGTTATAAAATACAACCATTAATATTTTGTAAGTTTTAAACGTTTTTTTTTTTTTTTTTTTTTTTTTTTTTCTCAAATTTCATAAATAAAAATATAAGAATATCATTACAATCAAAGATTTTGGCTTTATATCTATATATATATATATATATATATATATACTTTTATGATCATATTTCTTTACAATGAATATTATTCTTTTAATGTTTAAAATTTTATAAAATATTTAAATTTAAAATTTAAAAATTGAATCAAGCTAATTTTATGCTTAAAAAAACATGAAGTGTGTTTTTAAAATATTATCTTGAACATCATAGAGAATTGCAACCAGGTGTAAAAAAACAATGTAAAACAAAAAAAATTCAAATTTATACATGGAGTACTTGAATATTGAATTATCAAATCTTAGTGGACAAAGAAATAATCATATGTTGAATTTGACAATTCATATATTTTAGGAGAACATAATTCCTATACAAATTTCAAAACCATGACATAATAAAACATGCTAATAGTGTTATCCATGTTCCACATAGACAGATTGTGTTGGAAGCACCTTTGAAATCTTATTGACTTAATACTTGTAAAATCAATGTCTTGTAAGATGTTGGCATCTAAATTTTTTAGAACAATAATAACAATAATCATATTGATGATTCAAATTGTAACAAACAACAAAGCTATTATTCAAATGATGTGCATGATAGGCAATACAAATAGATATAGTTCAAGCTTGGTGTAAAATATTCATAACCACATGCACCTTTAAATAGAACATTAAACTATTTTATAAGATATGACATACTAAATAGTAATTCAATTCTACATGGTATAAACTTAAACCTAAAAAACAAAAAAAAATGTTACATGGTCAAAAAAAACCATTAAGGAACAAACCAAAAAAACATTAAATATTTTTTTCCAAAGGCTAGAAGACATAATTAACATATCTTTTATATAAAACAACTTGAGGGGAATAAACCAACAAGATAAACTAGAGGAAACAAAACCCATTTTTAATTGGTTGCATATTTCATTGTTTTTATAAAAAATGAAGCAAAAGTGAAGTAATAACTTAACTTTTGAACAATCAGATCTAAATTTGCATGTCTTGGTATAGATTGCAAAGAGTAGCACTCCAAGATCACTAGGTGTAGAGGTTGGAAGCATCACAATGTGGAACAACATCAAACATAGTGGAATGACATGCAACATAGAGTTTCATGTCATATGAAGCTTCAAACAAAAGATTAATTTACAACATAATATTTTCAATGTTTTTTTGTGGCCATTGGCATAAGTCTCTACTAGAATGTAAATAAACCAATACAATTTTTTCTACACAATAGCAAATTTCACCACCATGGCAAATCTTATTGATATAAATAAAACCCATTCCGTTCAAACACGGAGATTATAAAGATCAAAATCGTACATGAACACTTCTACTAAAATACGTACTCACGTACAAAATCGAAAAAGCAGTCCCAAGTCCGATGTCACAATCAGGACCGGGTACATGGGAATTGAGACGTGGGAACATGAGAGGGGACGTGAGACGTGGGACTTGGGTTGATGTACCCAAGTCCTGGGAAGACCAAGTCCAAAGGGGCCCCGAGTCTCCTGCAGTCCCCGCCAGTTGAGAGGGGTTGAAGATTAGGGCACGTCGAACACCGCGGCACAAAGTCCTCGATCACCGAGTGCCGCTAATGCGCCCCATCCGAAGGCACAATCCCGCGGCGCGATGCCACAATTAGGAAGAAAGAATTGGGTTCGAAGGTGAAATCGCAAAAGTAAAGGGTACACAGAACGTGGGGAGAACAGAGGACTCGCAGCGTAACGTGGTGGGAAAAGGCCTTGACTCCAAGCCTTTCACTAAACTTGCCGCTGATCACCGCTAATCTGACCCCCGCGTGCCGCTCTCAGCCGTTTCCGAAGCCTGGGCGTAAGTGAACGATTGGATTTCACTGTACTTAATTTGAGAAGCACCCCACTGATCTGGTTCAGTGCGTGGAACTGATCGCATCGCCAAGTAGACAGAAAATCGTCCCCCGATTGCACGCCGATGGAGAGGCGCCGTTTCCCCGGTGGGGAAGATCTGGATCATGCACTTCAACGCTTTTCTTAGATTGGGTTCAGTCGCATCATCAGGTGGGGGTTGTCTATCGAAACCAGAGTAACCAACCGGTGTCAGCAAACGAGCCGAAGTTAGATCTATTGCAAGCGAGGGAATGAAAGAGGCTTTATTGGCTTTGAGGAATTCGGGTACTGCAGGAGAGATGTGCTAGAACGAGTTGTGAAAGATGCAGGACTCGCGCCGATTATGGCGCAGTTTTTAGCGGTATGAGTGATGTAATCTCTCTGTGGAAGGTTCGTATAGAGATCTGTGGCTAGTGTTGCGATCGGGTGGGTAGAGTTTTGAAGCCGAATGGGGTGCTAATCCGTGATCTTACAGGGGCATGGGTACTGAGCGTTGGAGTTGGTTCTGAGGAGCTGTGTCAAAAATGTGGAGGTTTTTGGTCGGCTTTGTGGTGCTGGATGGAGCCTGTTGCAGCAGATTGGCAGCACGAGTCTAGGTTGCCTTGAAACTGGCGAAGTTTCGGGTGGTGTTGAATAATGTTCAACCAAGTTAGTGCCAAGCCTTGATGCACGCAACAAATTCCGAAAATTGGTCGTTAGTTACAGTTTTTGGATTTGATTGCATTGGTAGTGCCCTTGCCCAGGAACGTTGAACATGTTGTGGTGATTCACGGTAAATTGTGAATTGGACACAATGCAGGGGTTTTGCTTACCGGGACCGCGGAATAGAATCTAAGCTGCATAGATGGATTCTCAGAATGTCCTCGCGGACCAAGTGAAGGGAAATAGGAATCAACTGCAAGGCAGTGGGGAGATTATCTTAACAGCTTCGTCCGAGGTTAGAATTCTCCTGCATTGCTGTGCTCGTAACCTGAATCTCAAATTTGAAGCAGCTAGGTAGGCTTAACTACTCCCATGTTGTGCGGAGGCGACATACTAATAGAGCGGACCTCTTGTTTACCTAACAAATTTTAATAAATTGTGTGGCTCGCGATTACAGTAGAGCTCCCTCATATTTGGAGGGCTGTGAATTCTTGCTTAGATTAGGGTTTTCACATACTTAATCGGAAAAGCCCTAACTTGAGGTTTGGCTGAATTCGCATTTAGGGGATGCGCTTTCCTCCTCAGATTGTAATGATGTGGTGCTTCACATGGTCTTGTTCTGTAGAGATGTGTTTCTACAATTCATGACTGGGAGCATGCTTATGCAGATCGCAGTCAGTTCAGTCACTTCACCAAGTGTCCCAGCTCCAAGTTGCCCTGAGGTCGTCAATAAGCCCACTGCATGTTCAAGCCATCTCCCGCCTCTCTCTGCTACTAAATCTGGAAAGAATTCGACTGCCCACGGGCAAGTGCCTCGCCCGCATTTACGATCAAGAGTTTCTCTCGAGAAGAACAAGTTCAACATCATTTTGACAGGGACACCAGTTTTGCAGCCTACATCTGAAATTCCTCCGACACCTTACTCGGACAAGAGGGCGTCATCACTGCCCGTGCCGCGCGCAAACGCACATTCTTCTGGTAGCAACTCAGAATCCGTCAAAGGACACAGCCATGAATTAGCAATCAACGTGGTGAGTTCTTAGCTTCGACCCTCTGCTTATCCCAGATCCGATTCTAATTTTCGAACCATCACAATTTTTAATGCTGTATTGTCCGATGCCCTTGGTACTAGTTCGTGCTTTGAACTGCACCATCTGAATCTGGTATCCGCTATTGCAACTCGTGTTACAGCTAGGGCACGAGAAAGTAAATCCTATCATACGGTCATTCTCCACACCCGTGATCGGAGATAAGGTCGACAGTGCTTGCAGAGATGGCAAAGGTTATATGCTGGTTAGATCCGCCAGCCCACAACCATCGTCAGTGCAGCAATCTAGGGAAAACGAATCGGGTGATGCCGTTCACCCTCACGTATCATCAGAGTTTGATGTTGAAAAAGGTGAAGACATTTTTTTTCAAAAACATTTGTTTATTTATTTGTTTGTTTGTCTAAACGTAATCTAGCTTTTCATAGTCTGCTCCAACGTTGAGCTCTAGTGTAGGTTGAAGGTATTCTGATTGAATGGATGTGTTGTAAACTACAGGCAAAGGATCCATCAAGGATGAATTAGAAGAAGCAATTCCTGTGGAAGAAGCAGTGTGCAGAATCTGTATGGATTCTCTTACAGAGGATTGTGGGGAGACTTTAAAAATGGAATGTCGCTGTCTGGGTGAGATGGCTCTGGCGCACAAGGAATGTGCGTTCAAGTGGTTTGGTATCAAGGGAGATCGAGTATGTGACGTGTGTGGCACTGTTGTGCAAAATATTCCAGTGACAATGGTCCGAGTCCCTGCCAACGAGCAAACGGTCAACCAATCAAGATCCGTGGACACACACACTGTGAACAGGTGTCCTACCACCTCTTGTTGTTCCTTCTTAATGATGATACAAGCTTTTTCATTGTACAGTCCTTGAATTACAAGTGTTGTTTGATCTTGTTCAGGTCGTTCAAGGAATCGTGCAGTTCGTTAAGACATTATGTTTCATGAACTATCTTCAAGAATTTGTTGTAGTATTCAATGCAATCAGCAACAGGAACAAATATTACATACGTACAGCAAGTTTCTGACCGCATTATTGCGATTGAGTGTATTATCTTACCCTTAAAGTGACTACCTAACTAAATCGATTTTGGTGAAATCTTATGCAGAACTTCTATTTGGCAGGATATTCCTGTTTTAGCTATAATCAACATGATGGCGTATTTCTGCTTCATTGAGCAATTGTTGGTAATTATTTTCACATTTTTCTGGTATTTACTTTGATATTATGCTGGTGCATTTTCGTATACTTGATGAGAGGATTATCTGAATGTGAGCAAGTATTACTCTGATATCGACTAAAAATCTATTCCTGCTCATTGCTTAGTGGTTCCGTATCAGAGGGTTACTTGTGAAAACCTAAGATATGTCCGGAAGAGGTTGTGCCTGGGCTGCACTTACCAAAGATGCGATAATTGTATGCCCTACCATAGGTAGGTGCTGTACGTTCTTTCGTTTAACTTCCTCATGGTTTCCCTTGCAGGTCAGTAAATTGGGTACTAAGGCCCTGGCCATATCTATTCCCTTTTCTATCATCATCGGCCTTCTTGCTTCGGTTACAACTATTGCTCTCGGTGAGCTTCATTGTTGTTGTTAGTATTAGTATTGAAGTTTCCTTTTTTTTTTTTCTTTTTTTTTTTTGCCACGCTCGCATTCCTCATTGACAAGTGTGTAGTCAATTTCTTTATTTCAGAAGAATTTCGAAGCTGGTGCCGGATTTGATGAGGCTGGTTGATATAAAACATACTAGGCTGGTCAATTGGTTTTTACAGCTGGTTATGTATTCGTAGTTAAAACACCACTATACTATCGTTAATTTCGAGACAATCACTGTTTCGAGGCTTTCCGACTACAGAATACAAACTGGTCAATCTGGATGTGATCCTTTCATTACGTATTAATCGTAAGGTGGTCATGGTGGTCTGCAGTTACTAAACGATACGTTTGGATGTACGCCACTATTCAATTTGCCCTCGTCTGTATATTTGGATACGTGTTCTTCTTTAAGGTGGGCTGTGTACGTCTTAAAACTCATTTCTGCTTCGTCTCAAATATGCATCTCATTATTGAAATGCAATTTTCTGTAGGCCATATGCATGATCGAACTTATTACTTTGCACTTCGAGTAAAGGTCTCGTTTTCAAAAAAGTATGCATCATAACCCTTATTCTTGCAACAATCTGCTCATTTCTCTGTCGCGCTCAACCCTGGAGTGCAGACTAAGCTGGAAACCGTGTTAGCCGTTCTCCTTGCAGCCTTTTCGGGCTTTGGCGTAGCCATGACCAGCAATGCTCTCATTTTAGAATATGTTCACTGGAAGACTTACACATCCAGAAGAACCCAACAGGCCGCAAGCGTTGTGGACGTGGAAGTTTCATTTCGACAAGAAAATATAAGTGGTGAACTCGCACCCGCTAATTCACAGTGGTCCCGAGAGCTGAACACCTCGCAGGTCTCCAGTGTTTTAGACATCGGAAGTGATTCCGCAACTGCAAGGAGTCCCAGCTCCAGGAGTCAGGCTCCTTCAGAGACCCACTCTATGCACTGTTCGTGAGAGCAGTACAACCACAACATTCAGAGAGGTTTGAGTTTTACTTTTCTCGCCGTCAAATGATGTTGAAAATGGCTGTTCAGTTGATTGAAAGCCTTGATGGAGGCAGCTGCTTGACGCAGGAGCTTGACGCAGGAGCTTGATCTTAAGGTTTGATCCGCTCTTCTGGACCCATTGAGATCCCAGTTGTAGCTGCAAGTTCGATCCCATTTTTTTTGGTGCACTTCTCAGCCTTGAGTATTTTCTGGAGCTCCTCAACTTTGTATTGTAAGGCATAGAACATGGCTAGATATTTGGAGTGTGTCTCTCCACATGTAGACACCGTTATTCTAGCGTATGACATGATGCGACTTTTATTCACGTAGTTATTGGACTCAACATTGAACACTAAAACTAGTTACTGCTGCGATATATTGTGGAAGTGATAAGCATCATTATGTGCCTGCGAGGTACACATATTTGGGAAGAACTCGATGTTTTCTGGAAGCAGAATATGCTGCTCTGAATCTAACATGTGGACCCGAGTCGCTTCCTGTGAAAGTTTCACCGCCTTAAGGACTTTTGTGTGAGTACATTGTTTGGTGAATGAAGTTCCTAAATACTTTGTTGTCTAAGCTGTGTTGGGTAGTAGCTGAAAATATTGTGGTATGCTGGGTTTGTTAGGTGTTTATGTGGATCACATAAGGTGTTACAAAATTCTATCAGAATGGAACATGTTTATAGCATGGTTAGCCTGAACAAGTTGTGCTCAGCCGAGTGGATCTGTGAAATTTGCTCAGGGACTAGACGCACTGCTGCTGACTGAACTTGAGGCTGCTCCTTGTAAATCTATGAAAATTTGTGTTACACTTAAAATACAATTTGTGGTTTTCATCAATGCACATGTTCTGTATTTGTGTGTAAATTTTTTATGCGAACAATCAGTGATTCTTACTGTGAGGAATCGTGGTTAAAAAGTATATTCACTTCATTGTTCAGTTGCAAGCTTGGGCTTTTCCTTTGGGTTTTTTAATTAGGATAAGAATGTGTAAATAAAAAATACCTTGAAAGCTTTGTCGTTGTCAAAATCGAACAATCATTTGTTAGTCTAAGTCTTTACTTTCTTTTCTGAATTTTCTTCAGAAGCAGGAAAGAGACATCATTTGTAGACTTCTTGTACATAGGCATTGTTCATCAATGTTTTCTTTTTTACTTTTAGCTATAAAATTTATCTGTATAAATTTGGAATTATAATTCATATACAAGAAATAAAATGCTTAGTCTTTTTATTGTGAATTCATTTCTGAAATGAAGTTTATTCACGGTGATATGATAAGTTTAGAGATAAAAATTTTCCCTTTTATATATTTAATATATTGATGAAAAATATAATAGAATTATTGTTCTTATAAAAAAAAAATCACATCAACTAATAATTTTACAGATATGTTCTTCAAACTTTTCATATGTTTTTCTAACAAACAACAAATTTTAAATTTAACAATACATTCCAGTGAAATGTCCTTTGCAATATTAAATTAATATTCACTAATTCATTTGTTTATCCATATTTTAAAACAATACTTGATTAAATTAAGGCCAATTGTAACTTGTTGATTTGAATGTTACGTTACTCTTTTGCACTTTCTTCTTTTTTAGAACTAGATGTCACATCAATCATTGTCTTTTTTCTTTTTTCTTTTTTTTGTACAATGGTGTTATTCTTTGTTACTTTGTCACTTTATTTATTTATTTATTTGTTGTAAGGTCCAACTGTTATAAATAAATGAGAATAATTTAATTTAATTTAATATACTTTTGCTATTATAGTCTTTTTTAGAAACATAGATTCTTTAAATTTTTCTAACTCTATCTTAAAAATCCAATTGTAAAACTTATAATTATAAAACTTTACTATCATGTATTTATTTCCAAGTTAGAGTTTGTTGAAAATTGTAATAAAAAAATACAAAGAAAAAATAAGAAAAATTAAATTTAGAGTTTCAAAATTCAACAACATATAGTATTATAAAACTCTAAATTTATTTTTACTTATTTTAACAACATTGGGATGTGGCTTTATTTGAAACTTTAGTAAATGTTTAAATGGTTAAAAGATTCTTTTTTTTTTATATATGTACATATTTTTAAAATTAAAAATCACAAAACTATATTTCTAAATAACTAACTAATCATTAAAATAAATTAGTTGTAATTGGAATTTATAAATATCCAAAAATTTAATGTAATATTTATTATAATTTTTAAAAAATGACATTTTAGCATAATTATTTAATTTCAAAAAATATTATGATGATTTATAATTTTATTTATTATTTTAAAAATGTAGTAGTTATTCTTTTGGAAATTGAAAGTTCAAATATATGGAGACTAAGAAAGATCATCCTAGACATTTATTTGTTCATAAGGATATACAATTCATATTAATTTCATTTATGATATAATTAAAAATAATATATATATATATATATATATATATATATTTAAAGTGATATAAGCTAAGATAATTTTTAGATTTATTTTATTTATTTTTTATATCAAGACCAATCGAACCTGCAAGATAATTTATTTTTATTTATTTTTATTTTTATCAAGACCAATAGAAATGAGAGATTGGAGAACAGGGATGGAGGACTAGAAATAAGTGACAGAGATGGAGAATAGACAGAATCAATGATGAGATAGTAAGGGAGGATGTGGCTTTAACAACATTATTTTGTGGCTTTATCAGCTTTATATATATATATATATATATATATTTGATACAATAGAATTTAATTCACACAGATAACTCATAGGTAAAAAGATTAAATTCACCCGCCGTATAATTAAAAGAATCAAGTTATAAAAGAAAATATTTTCTTAACTAAATAATTAAGATATAGCAATAAATACATAAAATTATATTTAATTAGAAATTATTAAAAATAAAAAAATAAAAAAATAAAAAATAAATAAAAAATTAAATTAAAATTAAAATTAAAAATTAATTAAAATTATTAAAATTAATATTTTTCTTTATATTTAATGATTATTTTGGAATTTATTATGAAAAACTTCATATTTTTATATTGTATTATTTTTTAAAACTTATAACATTATAAAATAAAAATTACATTTTTTTTTTAATTTTTAGGTTTTCTTAATGCAAAATCTTACAACAAAATCTAAATATTAAAAATTATAATTCATTGTCTTTATTTTCTAATTTTATCAAATTCAAGAACCAAATAAACTTTTTGAGTCTACTTTCCATCTTTTGTGTATTCTTTTTGTTTGTCTTTTGTATAAAATCATTTAAAAATATTCTTTTGATATTCTTGGTTTGTTTTAATTATTATTTTCACTTAAAATATAAATAATAAAAATTAGTTAAATAAATTATACATATTTGTAAATTAACTTATCCATATTTGGATATGTATACATATATATATATATATATATATATATATATATATATATATATTGTAGCAAAATAATAAATTTAAAGATCCAAATATCAAATATAATTAGAATTATTTGTGTCTTCACATTGATTCATTTAAAAACTTTTTAAGCCCTTGGATTCACAAAAATATAAATGATTATTTTAAAATTATTTCTTAAATTGTTTTATTATCTTCTTTCATTTTCAACAATTCTAGGTTTATAAGGCTTAGCTCTTTGTAAGTATAATTCTAAAATTGATCTAAATTTATCAAAACTATTAATATATCTTGTATTAAAAAAAAAATTAAAAATAGAAATAATAGTATAATTAGTTTTGAATTTTGAGTTTAAAAAATCCATAGATTATCTATAAATTCTACATTATATTTATCTTATTAAAAGAAGTATTTTTATTAGAATGAGAGTGTTATATAATGACAACATTTAAGTTCAAGTCACATACCTCATTAGAATGAGAGCATTATGTAATGATAAAAAAAGTGCCAAACTTTGGAACCATTGCATTGAAAACACAATTATATAAGATTCAATTTTTTTTTCTTGAGACAATATCTAAATATAATTTCTAAAAAGCAAGCCTTCTACCAAGGTTGCATGCATGTATATATTAGTATTTTCTTGATTGGATATTGAAAAATCTAATTAAATTAATATTAATTAAGAAGTGATTATTGATTTTTTGGTGATTGACTTTTACAATTTATCTTCTTGGCAAATAGATTGTTATCAATCACAAAAGAAGCTCGTATGATTCTGTAGCTCATAGAAGCTTTTAGACTCTAGTTCCCATGTTGTTAATATTCCAATAAGTAATTATGCCTTGCTGCAATTGTTGCGATGACATCTGATTTATGGAAGGCTCAACTTGTATAAAAAATATTTTTTCCAAATCTTTGCATCATGAAAATTGAACCCTTAATTCACCTAAAATAAGAATAAGGTTATATCTTATCAAGTTCAAGGATAGATTTGCAATTATCACAAAAGTGAGGGATATATTTGCTATCATAAAGAGTACAAGGGTATTCTTGATATTTCAATAGATTTTAGATATATATATATATATATATATACGATATTTTATTTTATTTTATTATAAACTATATAGATATAAGATTAAAAAAATATTGAAAAAGAACATTTAAAACAATACATTAAAAATATAAACAAAAACATCATATCAATGAAAACTGTATTGATGAATTCTTTAACATTGCAATTTTAAACTAATTTTATACTATTGACTAATATTTTTTTTAATATTGTATCAAAATAAATTTAAAATATAATAATAATAATAATAATTTATATAATTACATAAATATAGGCCATTATACATATGATTATAATTACATAAAGACTTCTTTTATATTTTTAAATATCAAAGACATACGTTTTTTTTAAAAAAAAGAAAAAAGAGAAGAAAGAAATGAAAAAACTAGTCTTATATAAGAAACTTAAAGATTTATTTACAAATTTTTTTAAAATGATTATTTGCAATTGTTCATAGAATTTTTTGTATTTGTATCATTCAACCAAAGCAATATATAATGGGTCAAGGAAAATCCCACCTACATGCTGGTGCTATGCTTATTATCATACGGATGGACGACAATAATAGCATGCATTTCATATTATTATGATTATTATTATTATTATTCTTACCTTCGGTGGAAAACAATGATAGCATGGATTTGTATTATTATTATCTTAGGTGGAAGACAATAGTGGCATGGATTAATATTATACAAGCAGCAGAGCGGAGTGACTCAATACAAGTCATTTTTATTTTTAATGTTTGTTTTAGTTTGTTTGTTTTGTGGTTGTCGAGACCTTACACATTTCTAATGCATTGAGTATTTTGACACTCCAAATGTGTGCAATGTAATAATAAAACCTAGACCTTGGATCACGTGCATCCTCAGTACGCAGCGATGACGTCGGGGTTTGTACTGAAGAACCTGGGATACTAGTCAACAAGGCCTCGTGAAAGAGGCGACAAGGAGCAGAAGAAGATTATTGTCACATGGTTTGGGTTTCCAAGTATTATTCTGTGTGTGTGTGTTGGCCGTTAACAAAGTCGATGGAATGGAATCTGCGGTGGACGTGCGATCCTGAGTCAGATGCGGAGGAGCTGTGCCATCGCATTTCTAGGCACAACAACCCTCCCCTTTGGATAAGGCTTGCAATTTTGCAGGTAGGGTGGCAACGTAGGCAGGGCGGATCAGCAACTGCAGAAGCGAATGTCTCCACCGGTGCTTCTTCGATGATCTTGTCCTTGAGTTTCACCAGGTGTTTTACTGACAACTTTTTCGTCATCCCTTAGGAGATATTTCTGCAACTTACAGTGCTGCGAATCCAACAATGCAACGGACTAACAAATCTTCGAGCCCACATTGCGTTTTGTGCTTCCAGGATTTCTTGGACAAGGTGAAGACTTTAATCAGGTAACCTTTGTTTGCCCAAAACGACACTTGGCTGGCTCTTGCCAGTCTAGCATATTCGACTTGGTGCACTGGATTTGTAGAGACTGGTGGAAACCACGGTCGGAGCACTTTTTGCTGTAGCCGAGTCAAATTCAGAGAAAAGTCGAAGGGGGAAAGGTACCTTGCTTTTGCTACATGGGGTGCACGGAACCTAAGTTGCAAGCTGAAAAACTTGCCATATTTTTCGTAACGGAATGTCTATTGCATCACACGTAAAATAAGACTTTTCGACCAGATTTCTCTTGTGTGGCTGTTCATCAACTTTTATACAAGATTTTTTTTGCTTTGTTTTTTCTATGCAAATGGGTGATATTCGATGTGTTGACTAAAAAGGAGATCAAGGATAGAAAGAATTGTGAGTTCTCACAACTGTTCAATAAAGCATCATCAAAAGAACTAAAACTTATCTTATAATATTTCCATTAGTACTATTTGTCTTTTCATGTGGATTTTAGGATGTTTTGTCAAGCTTTGATGTTACGTCAGATCTTTGTACCTACTCTTATGCCTAACATGTTTTCAGTTATCCATAATTAGTGTCATTTGTTAAAAAATAAGTTACAACTTTTTGGCTTTTTTTTTTCTATTCATCTCACATGTAATTGTTCATATTATTTGATTCGATTTTATAGAATTAGATGAAATTAAATTCTGAGTGTATTAATTTTTGCACTCTTATTTGTTAAAGAAAAAATATTTATATTTGTATATTCTAAAAAACTAATTCCAAAACATTGACCAAATTCTTCAAAATCTTTTGAGACTTATTAGAATATTATTCATAAGATTTTTTAGCAGTACAAAACTGTTCTATTTAGTTTAGTTTAGTTTTTTTAAACTAGTTTCAAATCTATATATAAGAGATGTGGTCTAATTTTAAATCTAGAGTTTTTGAAGACATTCTTACAATCTATAAATATTGACATAAAAAAATAAATATTTTTACTAAGTTCAAAAGTTTGATTATTAAATTAAAAAAAAGGAATTAAGAGATATGTATTTTTTTACCATTTAGATATTAATTTAGATTTTAAGTTTTACAAAGAATATTTTATTACAAAGCATATTTATCTAGTAACTTATGTGTATAATTAATATGTATTTTAAATTATTTAATATGTAATTATCAAGGACAAGAATTCAAAGAATGTAAATAAAAAAGTGAGACATTTTTCAAAAAAAGATGACAAAAAATAAAAATAAGTAAATATGTATATTCAAGAAGAAACTAGAATGGCTATTGCCAAAAGACAAGAAAATTAGAGACTCTTGAAACTAGACTAGAATCAAGAAAAGAATTGGCAAGAATGAAGATGGCTTCATTCTTATCTCCATATATACTATTTAACTACAATCTATACATCAATGTTCTATAAGACCTCCAACATGTGTCCAACATGTAGAACATATGTCTAATTTGCAAGATAAGCTTTCTATATGTATGCCACATGTCTAACTTGTACCACAAGTATCTAATATTTGCAACAAATGGCCAACTTGTGGACAAAGATTTCAAGCAATCAACCACCTATACTTACATATAAAGACAAAGTTGCATCTATGAAGCTTCTAAGAAACTCTTTTATAAGTTATTATCAAATTTATCTACTTTTATCTACCTCCATCTACTAATATTATCTAGATAATTATTAGAATAAATGTAGATTTTTGTACAATATTAGATCTAAAATATTCATACTTTATTTCTTTTAAAGTTACAAATATTTAAATTTATATCTTACAATTTTCTTTGATCTTGTATTTTCTATTTTAGCACCAATTTTCTATGAATTGTGATTAAATATATCTATTTTTTAAAAAATTAAAATTATACCATAATAATTATTTTTATATTTTAAAAAATAATTAAGAAATTTTGTGTATATATATATATATATATATATATGAAGTTGCTTTAATCTTGATACATTTAATTTTAATCTAATCTTTAGACTATATACATAGTTTATAATTTAAAAAGTAGTTGATATAATATATAGCCAATGTTAACTAAATCTTAGATTTATTAGCTATTGATTAATATTTAATAAATATTTTTATTTTTAGAATTATTTAGTTGTAGGATCATATTTACTTATTTAATTGCTAATTTTGCTATTTTAACTTCTATATCCATAGTTCTAATACTTCTATTTTAGCATTACTAAGAAAAAAATCATATTAAATAAAATAATTTTTTATTTTTTATTTTTTATTTTTTTCCATCTCCCTTTAAATTTCTAATACATATTTAGTTTTTAAAATTTTCTTAATTTATATGAAAGTTTTTTTAAAATTTAATTTTTTTGTATCTATTTAAAAATAATCTCTATTTTGTGCCATAGACTAAATTTTATAAATTTGAGCAAAAATCTTTAGATATTTTAAATAATAAAAATATTTCATAAATAATATTTTATATAACTATCTAAATAGAGATAAAAAAATTAAAAATTCTAATAAATGTAAATAAATATTACTTCTAAAAAAATAAAATTTATTAATATAGTTTTTTTTAAAGATTAGAAAAATTAAAATATATTTATCTACTTTAATATTTTTTGAAAATTTGAAAATTGTTTGAATTATTAAGAAACTTATTCTTTCTATCTTAATGATAATTATTTAATAAATTTAAAATATGTTTAAATTTAGAATAAAAATAGTCAATTTTTTTGGATATTTTTCAACTAATATATTTTCTAAACATATAATAGAAGATCATACAAAAATATTTCTGAATTTAATAGAGATATTTTTTACAGAAACTAAGTTTTAAAAAGATTCTATGTAAAATTTGCTTAAGTATAACTTATTTATTTATTAATATCATTCAAATAGAATCACTTATAGTCAATGTGAATTAATATATTCTTAATATTTATTATCTTAATATTTATTATCTTAATATCAAATTAAACATTGTATTTCTTAAAATTGGCACCAAGTTGCAATATTTCAAATTATATTAGCACAATGCAAGCAATGGTTTCTAACCTTTGCGATGACTTTTAATGCTATTTGAGTAGGCATGTTTTTTCTATTAAGGATTAAGTTTAGCATTCTTATTTGAATAAAAATTGCTTCTTGAACTTTATCTTTTGTAACATCTTATCTTACCTTTATATTAATTTTAGTTCCTTCCAAGTTATTAATTTTGTAAAGAATGATATTATTTTTAAAAAATATATTTTATTTTATTGGTTTTATTGACTATTTTTTTAAAAGTAAATTGTATGTATTTTTTTTTCTTGTCTAAATTATATTTTACAAAAAATATTCTTTGTTAAATTATTAGAATTGGAAGAAGTATACTGTGTCAATTCTTCTTGCCTTTCTTTATACTATCAGTTGTAATAATATTATTAAGTTTCTTCTAAAAGGAAATCTTATTAGATGTCCAAAATATCCAAATGTTTAGATCCTCTTATCCATTATTGTAAGTTGATTTTCTCAAAGTAAGTGCCAATACTTAACATTCTTTAATTCTACAATTTATCTTCATACAAAATCAACATTTTATTAGAAGAATATTATGACATATAAATATTTGTTACTTGTACCTTTGATTCTCATCAATCTCCAAAGTTTAGTGCCAGAAAAAACCTTAATTCATGTGACTTATCATTATCCTAATTTACACAAATTTGTCCTGTACCAATGACTACATGCAAGGCAACTTTGAGAAACACATCAAATAATCATTTTAGTGCTACTGTATAATACCTGATGTTATCTCTTCTCTTACTCTTTCCACAGACATAAACATTTGAAACCCCTAATCCAACCCAATCACAATCGCACCAATATTCAACCAATATCATGCCAACCCAGCTCCCCAGTTTTCTACCTCTCAGAAGAACTGATCTATCCTACCTTGTGTAAATCAGATCACAAACAAGGAATTGCTAAATCATTACTCTTAAGCAGCGCATCCAAAACTGCGCTTATAACTGTAGAGATCTCCAGGAGCTCCTCTTCCTGCACCATAAATCCCGGAGCTCACCTGATTCAGTCGGCCGACCCCTATCCTTGAGCTTGCTGTCACAATTAATAATACTGTTCTTGGCATTAAAAGCATTTAGAATTGAATCGGTGATACCTGCTTTTTCCATGTTCGACAGGCAGATAGCACTAATATTGAACGGTGAGTGGAATCAGCTGTGGCCCAGAATCCAAGTTGAGTCACAGGAAAGTAAATCAACCAACCGTTCACAGTAACACCAAAATATATATCTTTTTTACTTTCCACGAATGAAGTTCGCATCATGGCTCCACTTTGCAACCTCGACCCCACACAATCTTAGACACACATTATTGACGTCTCTGTTGTGAAATGGATCGACACAAGCAAGTTCTCTCAGGGGTTGTTCATTCTTACCCTTTATCGCCGGAGCTTTCACTTTATTAACACCAAAAGAAACTCAAAGTTGGGGGCGAAGTCGAAGAAACAAAAATACTTTGGGCTCAGGCAGAGAAAAGCATGGTGCAGGGGGGGGGGGGGGTAAAGAAGCTTGAAAAGCTCATGGCTCTTCCACGAACTCCGGAGTCCTTCTGTCACCCCCTGCGATGAAAATGGAGGATCCCACTGCGTCTACAAACAAAAGTTCCTATTGGTACCCTGCGGGTCTGAGGGAGAGCTAGGTTTCTGTATGTGTTTTGATCTACAGACGCCTCCGTTGTTCCCGACTTGTCATTCCTTTGCCCGATTTGTCAAAAGATGCTTGCGTCGAAGCTTTGGGTCGGATATAGCAGGCACTCTAATGGCACTCAAGGCTGGGGCATGATAAAAGCGGACGACGACTGGTTGCACTCGAACTCGTGGTTGCCTGTCCTTCGCAGATGCTGAACTTTCTGTTTACAGTTAAAAGTTTTGCACATCTTTGCACATCTTTGCGGGATTCTTCTACACCAGTCTCTCTGCTATCTGGCACGGTAAATTTCTACCGCTCGTTTTGTGCTTCATCCATGCTCTCCTTATCGTTGTTTTAGACTTTTACCTCTCTCTTCTGGTTCTCCCTCATTCATTTTGCCAAGAATATATGTTCCTGATATTCTTAACATAAGGTGGGGTTCCGCAAGAGTCGACATACAAAACTAAAATTGCCAATCATGTTGTGTGACTTTCACAGTGTTGGTTTGTTCAGTGGCATTGTGAATGTTCATGTTTGGAACTAACTAACTGGGTGAATCCAATTAAACAGCAAAGGATTTTGTCTACATCCAGTTAAGAATCAAAGAATTCTGCCTACTTGTGTTTCAAAAACAAAACAAAACAAACTATCTGTCTGGGTAGACTTCCACCCTCATTGTACGGTGAAGAGCATGTGGATTTTTAGGCATGAAGAAGGTTGCAACTCCTCCTTGGATAATCCCATGTCTATTGAGTCTACACATTCTTCATGATGTACACTCAGTCTTGTCACATGCATAGACAATAACGTGAAGGAGTAGCTATGTGCTTAATGCTCATTGTTTTTATTGAAGTTGAATATTTTCTTCTCTGGGCCCTTGAAATTTGATAAAGTTTCAAGCTCTGCCGATGTGATAAAGTTTACTTCTACACCAAATCTCAGCTGATGTGTGGAAGTTAACTTACTCCTCCCCTAAATTCCACAAAATCTCAGCTGAGGATTTGGCGGACCTAGGAGAATATAGTAAGAAGTGCAATAAAAGCAGGACTTTTAGAGTTCTAATTCTTGGGGTCTGAGTTTGGGTGAAAACCAGTCCAAAAACCCAATTCCTTGGAACTGCACAAGTCCAACAAACGTGAGCCTCCATGACTGCCATTAGGAGCCCAAAAAGAGCCAGTTAGTGTAGACAGTAAAACTTGAAAAATTGGATTTTCTACATAATAGAAAAAACAAGGATGTTAGTACATTCATTGATTGTATTAATAGTATATTTATTATTTCCTTAAATATAACTAATTATGGCAAAAACTTATTGTTTGTCCATGGATTGTGCTGATCAATGGTGCATTGTGGAATAATAATAGAGACATATGGACACACCCAACACATAAATGCTTCCTTTGATATGATACTTCTATGCAACACCACTAAGTTTATAAGTACCTTAAATTCAATGAACCAATGTTTTTTCTTTTATTAATTCAAGTACAAAACATTACATAGTTTTGTCTAGTCAAAATGCTTACAAAATATGACAAACAAGCTTGTTGTGTTGACAACACTAACTACTAAACATCCAAATTCCAAAAGAGAGAGAGAGAGAGAGAGAGAGAGAGAGAGAGAATGTCCTTCTATGGATTTTGATAATGCCTAAAAGTTTTTTAATCACTTCTTTTATCCTAAATTAGTTACTAGTAGCTTCTATTGTTGTAACTTTATTCAATCTTTTTATTATATTGACATCCTTTAATATTGCAACTTTTTCTAAAAATTACTCACATCATCCATGGCGTTGACATTTTATCCTTATTACAATTTTACAATTTGTTTGTAGATGCATTGATGTGTTGTTCTTTCTTACTTTTGAAGGCATTTGTTGGTCAAGAAACAAGATTTTTGAAACTTTTGGAATATTTTTCTAAGCATTAAAGAGGCAATTGTTATTTGTATAATTTAGCAATGGCTTTGGCAATGGCATAGTATATGTGATAAATTTTGACATTGATTTTTTATGCATATTTATATACATCAAAAATTATTTTTTCCAACAATTAATTCTATATTGGATATTTTTTTTTTATTTATGTTTGAATCTTCATATAAATAGGCACAATCCAAATTATTTTAAAAGTATACTAACATTGTGTAATTTATTGCTTTTTAATTTATAATCTTACTTTTCTTGTCATTGTTGTCTTCTTAAAATTTCTTATCCAATATCTATAGTCATTTTTTGTCATAGTTAGCCTTACATATCCTAAAATTTGAGATAAGATTGTAGAAATAACATTTATTTCTATATTATCTATATCCATTTAAGTTTTTAATATGGAAATTTGTGGTTAAGAAGTTAGAACCATAGGCTTTGAACTATATCTTGGAGGTTTTAGGATTTCTTGTATAGGTGCTTCAATTAGTCTTTTGTTATACTTAGAGCTTTATTCTTCTATCCTCATATTATTTAGTTTTCATCTATTGTCTTTGTTTAATAATTCCAATACATTTATTATATCTATAATATATTTTTATATGAATATTTTTTTTTCTTCTTAAATATCAAATTTTTGTTTTTCTAATTGGATTGCATTGATGACAATGATGCATATTTTCTCCTAAATCCAATTGGTTCAATTGACTTTGAAATTTTATTGGACTACTTTTGCTACAAGGTATTCTTATTCTATTTGGTAAATCCTTTGCTCTAATTCATTAGCAATCATATCTCTTTGTTTTTTAGCCTCACATATCTCCCATTATAATTGGATGTTTATAGCAAAGAATTTGTCATAGCATTGTTTAATCATTTTGTTGGATATTTCCAATATTATGTTAAAGACATGAATTTCAAAGAAAGAAGTCCTCAATACACTCTTGTGTCCCTTAAAAGAACTAGTAAGTCAAAGCTGATATAGTATTGAACTAGAATGGCTATTGCCAAAAATAAGAAGACTAGAAATTCTTGAAACAAGACTAAGAGCTAGAAAGGCATTGATAAGAATGAAGAAGGCTTTACTCTTGCTTCCATATATACTCTCTAACTAAGAGACCATTTGGTTATGTTGCTTACTTTTATTTATTAACCAAATGGTCATAATTAGTTATATTTATACTTTTTTTTAATTATCTTTAAACTTTTTAGAATATTTTTAATGATAGATTCTATTTAAATAACAACTTTAAGCCTTTTTTAGAATATTTTGTGATAGATCTCACATAAACTACCAACTTAGCTCTAATTCTAGAAACTTCTCAAATATAGCTTCAAATATCTTATTCATACTCTGTTATAATTAATCTCCCTCTACTAATGGAAAACGTCCTTATTTTGTTTCCGATGGTATCTCCAAATTATTTCTTGATAATAGACAAGGTTCTATATAAGTTCTCACATTATATTGTAGATGAGATAACCTTTTTAAAGAACTTTGTACTGTAGTTGTGGATGTCTATTGCCATGGCAAAGATAGCAATACTCCAAAATGGTATCTACTTTATACTCTTGTTGATTATTAATTAAAACTAATAATAGTAGTAGTTGGTGTTGATTTAAAAAATACCTTGGTTTAGTATGAAATTCCTTGAGTTACAAAATATGGAAGACTAGATGGATCTAAATATGTGGAAAAAGCTCAAGGCAATATATAATATCAAAAATCACTATAGAAATGTAAAAAATTCTAAGCTACCAAGGTACTAATTTATAGACTTGAGTTAATATAGCAAGTGAAAAATTGGCGTTGGAGAATAACACCAAATCACCTTCCCAAAAGATCTTATATTATTGGTGGTTATCCATATATTGCTTCTATCAATTTTTTACAATAAGAAGGCAATACCGTGCCTCTTATAAAGTTATTGTAAGTATAGAATAGGTAAATAAACTTTGTGGTAAGTTACTGGTTGGTTATTGACAACCTTGAAAATTAGACTGATGGTTAGGCAGTTTAGTTGATAACAGTAGGTTGTTAGTGGAATAAATGGTTAAGAATTCAAAGAATCATAACCTTTGGAATCCGCTCGCTGATAGATCATCTTTTTGGTAGGATAAATAGGTTGAGGAAGGAGTGATCGGAGCCAGACTGTGAGAGTTGTAAGTTGAGATAAGCTTGGTATTACCTCTTTGTTTTCTTTATTATTTGCTTACGAAGAATTGTGATTGAGAGAAGTATTGTTGAATTGATAATCGTAGAATAGATTATGTGTTGAATCAAGACGGAAGTAGTAAGCCTTGATATTTTATAGTTTGATACTAGATTTCAGATAGCCAAAATACAGTCAATTGTGACACTGACAGATCCAATTCATATAACTAGTCTTTTCCCGTGTTCAAATCTATCTCTATTAGTTCAATTGCTTTGGTGTATCGAAGCTTGAACGCAATGAGAATAACATTTTGGCATCTTTGCCGGGGAAATGATAACAATATGAAATATTAGAAATTGATTGTATGGGAGATGGAATTATATGTTGAATGAGAACGTGAAAAGAACTAGTTTTAGGGTTACAAATATGTGAGTTATAATTGAAGGCAGTATTGATTTTGTAAAGAAGAATAAAAGATTATGAGTGATAATTACAGGAGGGAGGATTATCAAAGAATTAATTGATAAGCAAAAGAAAGACAGGAACAATTACGCATAAGAAATATCCTAGGGGAACGACAAAAAGTAATTACAGGTCCAAAAAAAATCAAAAGAAGAAAAATTCAAATTCAAATAGTAAAGAAACGAGTGATAATACCAATGGCCATGGAAGTGCCAAAAGTACCAATTGCAGTACAAATGGGAGCAGTAGGAGACCGAATTACAAGTGTGGCACCATTACCTACTTTTAGTGGTTGGTCGGGCTTTGATCTCGATCACCATATATCTCAATTCTTGACAACATATGTGGCTAATAATAGTAGAACTGAAGACATTTGATTGAGATGGTTGCCAGCAATTTTAAAAGATACAGCTTTTGAATGGTATATTCGACAACCAGTGGGTAGATTTTTCAATTGGGAGGCCTTGAGGAATGCCTTCCTAATCCATTTTAGACCAATTGGATTTGAAGATCGGCTTTGAGAAAGTTTTATGAATAGCAGGATGTTTGTGAGGGAATCCATAGAGTCCTATTATGGCCGGATCACGGATATACTTTGTAAATGGTCAAATAATCAAATGCCAGATGCATTTATATTGTCGATATTAATTAATAGTTTGCATCTACCAGAATTAAAAATGTTTGTAAAAGAGGCTCGACCAGCTACAGTAGAGGCATTGTTGGCACGAGCAAAGGTATGGGAAGAATATCATTATGACTAATTTTTAACAATGGGAGCCACGATGATTCCAAGTTCAAGAAGCCAATAAATACAACCGAAAAATATGTCAATAGATAATTATCCACAAATGGCTGCCTCCAATGTGAAGAATGTTATGTTGTAACAACCAATTAATGCTACACTACTCCAAGCAATAGCACCAATAACAATGACACCTTATTTTATATCGCCAACCTATCAACAATCGAAGTTGTTCACAAATGTAACTGTTAAAGATCCAAATGAAGCCTTGTTATTAAATCTAACAAAGAAGATGGAAGAATTGGTCGTGAATCTGGCTAAAGAAAAGGAGAAACAACATAAGCCTTTTAATACAAGACCTAATATATGGTGTAATAATTGTAAGGGACAAAGTCATTTTGATATGAAATGTCCATCACCTAGACAAACGAGTATTCAATGTACATTTTATGGAGGAAAGTATCCTACCCAAAACTGCTGGCATTTACAAAGGCAGTAATAATTCAGTAATCAGATCATGATTCCACTGACTCAGTGGGAAGTCAATCAAGTTCAAATAGGAAATACGTATGGATGGAATGGAAATCGATCTAATTGACAAAATCAAACATTCAATAATTTTCAAAGTTTTAATTCTAATCAAGGGTCTCCATCAAACCCTCAGAACTACGAGAAGGAGCAACAAAGATATCAACAATATGCTCCACCGACGTCATCAAACCAAGTACCCTCCGTACAAACAGGACAAACAGGATCATTTTCTAACCCTACATGGAACAAGCCTAGTAGGTATATACCAGTGGAAACACCCAATATGACGGATGGAGGTGCAAGAAGATCACTTCGTTGTTTTTGTTGCAGAAAAATTGGTCATTATACTAGTGAATGTTCCAATGCTAGAGCCAATAATGATTGTGTGCCAGTATGTGCAAATTACAAGCAGTCGAGACATACTTATCAACAATATAATGCTCCGTTCAATTTCAATAATTGAGATCAGCAGATCCAAAGCCAAGGAAAAATGGAAGAGATAAATCAAGGTCCTCAAGATTCACTAGTTCATCGGGTGGAAGTAGTGTAAGCTATCCATACAAGAAGTCAGTAAAAAGAGAAAGAACCAATTCAACATTTGGATGATCTTGAAGCGAAGGGCCAATTAGACCCAATTACGGAGACATTCAATCTAGGTCCTGACATAGGCCCCTTACTTAGTGTAAGATCTGAATCGATTGTGCACTGTAATGAGGTACCAATTACGGAGGTTTTGGTTCCGTGTCGAGCTGTTCTATTTTCTACACAGTTTTGAAAAACATCATTTCCGTTGAAAGATTCTCTAAGAGGCATGAATTCCAAGGAACCAATATCAACCCAATTGGGAGAATAATCTTATCCGATGAAAGAAACGATTTTACAAGCTCCGTCAAATTCAATTCCAATAGCTTTATCAATTTCTAATATAGAGAAAACTAATTTACCTGCGTTGGTGTCTAAGACTGGGAAGAAGAAATAGACATTGGAAACTACCACTAATAAAGAACCATATGATATTCTAAAAGATTTGGGTACCATACAGCCCACGATCTCTATGAAGCAACTATTGGTAGTAGCACCTAAGTGTCGAACTATCTTAAATTTTTCATTAATTCATCACAGATCTCAAAATAAAGAAATCTGAGAAATAAGTTTGAATCCCGATCCGGGTGCACCTATGATTGATGTTTCAATTGATGGAGTATTATTATCAAGAGTGCAAGTAGACAAAGGATCTAATGTAAATCTTATGAATGCCGCTACAATGGAGGAGCTAGGTTTGGATTACTTATTGCTTACTACAGTAGTTTTGAAAATAGTTGACTCTAATCGAGTTAAACTTATGGATATTTTACGAAGTATTGATATAATAATTGTGGGAATTTTGTACAAAATTGATTATATTATTTTTCAATTGCAAAGCTCTATATTATCATATCCAATTTTATTAGAACGATTATTGTTATATCAAGCTAAAGCTTGAAATGACTGGGGCCATGGTACATTGGCAATTGGAAAAGATAATGATAAAATTGTGCTTCAAATGTACCATGTCCAATATCACTGAGAAACTCAAGTTGCGAATTCAGAATTCATGTCGGATTGTGAAGATGAGTCTATAGAAGAAGAAATTGGTGCACCTGATCCAATTTATGCTGATACAAGGCAAGTTGTCGAACACACTAGAATGAACTATCAGTGCAGGGGACCAAGAGAGTACTTAGTTCCTCCAGATGTTATTGACAATTCTGATTATATGATTGTATATTGGATAAATAGACGAGATGTTAATCACATTAGTGCTATGGAACTGGAATTAGAAAGTTTTAATTTATGAGATTTTATGAAAGATTCTGGAATTGAGCAAAATATCAGTCTAGGGACTCCTGAAATTCCACAATGTCAACCAATTAATTTAGGTACAGGAAAGGCTCTCCAAATCATTCAAATTTATGACCATATAAAAGGCAAGGAGAAAGAAATTTAGGTGGATTACTTTTTAATGGATAAAATTACTTTCACATAGTCGTATGCGGATTTGAAAGGAATTCTAGCTGAAGTTTGTAAGCATCGAATTATATTGGAGGAGAATGCTACACTAGTACGCCAAAGACAACATCAACTTAATCCAAAATACTCACTTATGGTAAAAGAACAACTGGATAAACTCTTGGAGGTTGGATTTATCTATTCAGTTCCTTTCAATGAATGGGTTTCACTAATTGTTATGGTACCAAAAAAGAATGGAAAAGTTTACATCTGTCAAGATTTTTGAAAATTAAATGCAATTACCAAGAAGGATTATTTTTCTTTATCATTCACGGATAGTATATTGGATGCTGTTGTTGAATATGAATGTTATTCATTTCTTGATGGATTCTTCGATTATAATCAAGTTAAGATTGCAAAAGAATAGTTAAAAACTACTTTTATTATGAATTGGGAGATCTTTGCCTATAAGGTTATGCCATTTGGGCTTTGTAATGCACCAGCTACATTTCAAAGGGTAATGATGCAAGCGTTCCAAGATTATCTATGAATTTCAATGGAAATATTTCTAGATGATTTTTGTACATTTAGTACGAGAGCCTGGCATTTAGAATGTCTAGGTCAATGTTTGAATCAATGTGCCAAATATGGAATTTCTTTAAATTTAAAAAAATACCAATTTGGAGTGTTTTTTGGTAAATTGTTGGATCATATAGTTTCGATGGCAAGCATTGCTACAGATCCGGATAAAATAAAGATTATAATAGAATTAAAGCAACCAGACACTGTTACAGGTGTTCGAACATTTGTTGGCCATGTCAATTATTATCGATGATTTATCTATCTATTCATAGTTATATGCCTTCCATTAACAAATCTCTTGAAGAAACCACCAATCGATGAGACTAGTCCATTTTGGACAAAAGAATGTATAATTGCATTCGAAATATTGAAACAAAAATTAGTTTCAGCACCAATATTGGTGGTATCTTGTTGAACAAAACCATTCCAAGTTTATGTGGATGCATCTAATATCACGATTGGTTCTGTGCTAAGCTAGAAAGTTGATCGGGATTTTGATCACCCTATTTATTATGCAAGTCGTCAATTAGTAGTAGCTGAAAGAAATTATACAACAATCGAAAGAGAAGCATTGAGAATGATTTATTCCATACAAAATTTTTGACATTATCTTCTTGGTTATAAATTTATTTTCCATATCGACCATTATGATTTAAAATATATGATTAATAAGCCTCAATTGAGTGGTTGTATTGCACGATGGGTTCTACTCTTGCAGGAATTTGACTTTACTATTCAAGTAAGACTAGAAAAATCACATTCCAATGCGGACCATTTATATCAGTTATCCAATATATTGGGTAATGAACCCATTAACGATGTACTATCTAATGCGGAACTGTTTGCGATAGATATAATTACTTCAGAGTATAATGAAATAATTCAATACTTGACATTTCAAACCTTCCCACCCAATTTCAATGAAAAGCTTAAATGACGCTTAATATTAAAATGTGCACCTTATACGATGATTGGTGAAGATTTATATAAAAAGGGCAAAGATGGAGTTTTACGACGCTGTATTTATCAAACTGAAGTGCGTACTATATTGGAAGGTTGCCACTTGGACAGTTGTGGTGGATATTTTGTGGGGGACAGCACGGCTCGTAAAGCTTTACAGGTTGGTTATTGGTAGCCAACAATGTTTACAGATGCCTACCAATTCGTCAATCATTGTGACCTATGTGAGAGAACAATGTCGTATTGTAAAAATATATATAGTGTGAAAAATATAAAATAATGTGTTGAAATAAAAGAATCAAGATTAGAAGAAGAGAGGAGGAAGAAAGAAAAGGATTAAGGTTATAACTACAATATCTTGGATTTTTACTGCATCTTGTTATAAGCTCAAGGATGATAGGTAGGCCAAACTGCTAATTTCTTGCTTAAACTTCCACTAGCAGTACCAAGTCATGAAGCCACGGCTTTCTATAGTAAAGTCAAGTGGATTTGGACCCACGCCAGCTTCAAAATAGCCAACAGCTTATATCACACAAGCTTCTCTGACTTGGCAGTGTAAGTTGTAGTTACCTTTCTTTTATCCTTAATTTAGTCTAAACTAATTTATTCTATTTATTAGATTTTCTTCTATGAAGTTTAGATCTAATTTACTTATGTTTTTCTTCTACATTAGGTCTGAACCTAATGGTTGTGGGCTGAAATTAGAAGAGAAGTATAGTAGAAAGTAGATACTGAGAAAGTAGAATGAAAATCTACTTTAAAAGTTGAGTTTTTCCAAGTTAGTCAAAAGGATAAAGATGAAGAGGTGGAAAGATATGGGATAAGGTTTCTTTTGACCAAAAAGGAAGGAAGACTTGGCGGAAATGACGAAAAGTGGAAAAAACTCAAGATATAAAGAAGGGAAGAAGAGCAAAGGATGAGAGAAGGAGGATTTCAGTAGAACGTTTTTGTGTGTAGAATGAATTAGGAGAGGATTTTGAATGCGAGTTTTTGTAGGTTTAAAGTAAAAAAAGTGAGA
Organism: Physcomitrium patens; assembly: GCF_059467195.1. Lineage (NCBI taxonomy): Eukaryota > Viridiplantae > Streptophyta > Bryopsida > Funariales > Funariaceae > Physcomitrium > Physcomitrium patens. The sequence goes on along the minus strand of NC_143430.1, from coordinate 11,436,366 downwards.
AACAATTAGAGACAAATTTCATGTAATTTGATTTAGTATCAAGGGAGATATGGGTCGTCGAAGTTGCGGGTGTCTAAGACTAGGGCAGTGAGGATTAGTGAATTTCGGGGCCTTGGTTCTTAGTGACCACTTGAACTTTTTAGGCGAAATTTTTCGGATTTTGTTTCTAATAAAGTTAAGAATATTGTATCCAAATCTCAAGTCCATACAACCTATGAGCTAGGAGATACAAAGAAATGAGTGAGAAGGGTTCTCTTAGAGTACTTAACCTTTTTCAAAATTTCTTTTTGGATTTGATTTCTTATCTTGTCTACTCTAACATATCCAAAATTGACTCTCATATATACTCTAGTTTAGGAATTAAGGAGAATAATAAATTCGGGATTTTGAAGGCAGTAGGAGGAAAGAATATATAGTGAATTTTTAGGGTTTTTAGGGTCTGATTTTAAGATTTGGATGTGTTAAACGATGTTAGACTCTTCCTTGGTCATTTAGTTGCAAAAATGACCCGATGTTTTCTATAGCAAGAACTCTTAACACGACAACGAGTCGACCTATTGGAACTTCAATAATGCCATTGGTACCAATTTTGGCTCAAGCGCCTTTTGAAAAATGGAGAATTGATTTTGTGGGACCAATTGTATCAGCTTTGAAAAATGGACAAAAATAGTATATACTGATAACAATGAATTATGTAACAAAATGGGTTGAAGCCGTAGCTACAAAAATCGATGGTGCAAGTACAGCAACCTTTTTGTATGAAAATATTATTACACGGTTTGGTTGTCCACGAGAATTGGTTAGTGATCGAGAAATTTATTTTATAAATAGTACAATCGAAGCACTAACGACTAAATACGAGATAAAACATTAGAAGACTACACCGTATCACCCTAGAGTCAATGGACAAATGGAAAAGACTAATGAAATTTTATGTATAATCTTAACAAAAACAGTTTCAGGAGCAAGAACAGATTGGGATACTAAGTTGTTCATAGCTTTATGGGCATACCATACTGCATATAAAGTTACTACCAATGGTATTCCTTTCCAATTGGTTTATGGCCAGGAAGTAATATTACCTATTGAATTGGAAGTCCAAAGTTTACGAATTGCTATAGATAATAGATTGGGAGATCAGGATTCATTACTGTACCATTTAGAAGAATTGGAAAAATTGGATGAAACTAGAGACAATACATTAATGATAATAAAAACTACCCAAAAATGAAGGAAGACTTATTATGATAGTAAGCTTAGACCAAAGGCTTTTATACCAAATGATTTGGTACTTCTTTATGATAGTCGATTTAAAAAAATTTTAGAAAAATTTCAAGTTCAATGGCATGGGCCATATCAAGTTATTGATTGATTTCCAAATAGTTCAGTACAATTGGAAGATTTTATGGGTATTAAATTTACGATACGGATCAATGATAATCAGCTTAAACTTTATTATATATAAACTCGGGATGGATTTTTTGTTACAAAAGGGAAGATCAACCCAATTGATTGAACCATAGTAAGAAGTAGGAGGGGAGCTCTTGACAAGCATCATGTTTTCTTTTGTGGTTAAGAAAAATTTGACGAACATGATGTTTGAGAAAGCAAGGGTGGAGACCGATTGGAAGGAATAGCAAGAACGGTTGCAGGTAGAGGTTGCAATGTTGTAGACTAAACTAGTCACATTAGCTAAGGAGGCCAATAATTTAGTGCAAACCAATATGCCAATTTCAGTGATAGCACCTTCGAAGATGCCTTTGAAATCGACAGAAGAATGGTAGAAGATATAAGAAGAGCGTGACAACCAAATTGGCCGACGTGAGTCTCAGGTACGGGAATTGGATTAGTTGAATGAAGATCTGATAATACATTTGGATGGAGAATCTTTGAATACTAAGGCAGACGACGAAGATGTAGTAGAAGAGAAGGTCACCAATTCAAAGGGTAGTAAGCCATCACCATTGACTGAAGAAGTCAACGCTGCTACATCTTTATAAGTTGAGGCTAAATAATGTTTGCAAGGATGTTGCACAATTAAGAGTAGGACTATATAGAATAGATAAATAAACTTTGTGGTAAGTTACTGATTGGTTATTGATAACCTTGAGAATTAGATTGATGGTTAGACAGTTTAGTTGGTAACAGTAAGTTGTTAGTGGAATAAATAGTTAAAAATTCAAAGGATCATAACCTTTGGAATTCGCTGGCAGACGGATCATCTTTTTGGTAGGATAAATAGGTTGAAGAAGGAGTGATCGGAGCTAGACTGTGAAAGTCATAAGCGGAGATAAGCTTGGTGCTACTTCTTTGTTTTCTTTATTATTTGCTTATGAAGAATTGTGATTGAGAGAAGTATTGTTGAATTGATAATTATAGAATGGATTATGTATTGAATCAAGACGGAAGTAGTAAGCCTTGGTATTTTGTAGTTTGATACTTGATTTCAGATAGCCAGAATATAATTAATTGTGACACTCACAAACTCAATTCATATAACTAGTCTTTCCCCGTGTTCGAATCCACCTCTATTAGTTCAATTACTTTGGTATATCGAAGCTTGAATGCAACAAGAACAATAGTAAGCCATTGTATAACTCCTCTGTTATTGACTTGTTGGTGTTAATAGGACGATAGAGAGTTGTTGGCATAGACGGTAAGGAAGAATGGTAAATGATTGGTACTTATTTAAATGCTATCATTGTAAACAAATTCTAAGAATATCAAATATTCATCCTAGTTATTATGATGAATTGCTACAAATGCTTGTAGCATATCTTCTAAAAAATTATTTGCATGCTCAGTTTGTCCATCTATTTGAGGATAAAAGGCCTTGAATATAACAAATTGTGTGCCCAATAATTTGAACAAAGCATGCCAAAATTTTTCATGAAGCACAAATCTTGATTTGAAATAATGACATGAGATAATCCGTGGTGATGAAAGACAATATCAAAGAAGATCTATATAATTACTTAGGCATCAATATTAGAGTACACCATAGCCAAATGAAGTTGCTTCAAGAATTGGTCTGCAAAGACAGCAATTGAGGTATGATTCTAAAGCATGTGCAGTAAACATATAATGAGATCCATAGTCATATGTTCTCAATATGTCATAAATAATGGAATTGGATGCAATAGTCTAAGAGATGTTGTGTTGCATATTTTTTTACTTTGACATGACTTGCACGAGCACATAAAAGCTTGAATATTATAATTCAAACCTATCCAAAATCATATCTTCAAGATTTGTTTTAAAGTCTTATCACACTTTAGATGTCCAGATATTGGAATATCATATTCTTCTTGAAATATGTGCATCCAAAATAAGGCATCATCAAGTACATAAATCTGCTTCTTGAAATAGAATAAGCCATCATTAAGATAATAATCTTGATATTATATATAGCTCAGCTTTAATTGATCAATCATTATCTTAAAATAAATATCTTAATATATAGCTTTCTTCCATTCTATTCTTCTTGTTAGATTTGAAATGATACTATTCATAGTAGCAACTTCTACTTTGTTCTTCAATTCAGACTTCAAGTCTAATTTATACAATAAGGTCTCTGACATGGTATATTATTGTCCTTGTTTGTATTCAAGCTAAATGTCAAAGAATTTTAATTATTCTTTTGAAGAATAATGTTCTGATTTTATATTTTCTAAATGCAAAATATATAACAAGGATCAATATTCAGTCCAAACAGTCACTAGCTTCTCTAACAGATAGTATTGATATATTTTTGTGGCATATATAATTATTAGTTTCTCTTGATCACATATAAAGTAATTGCACTTTGTCTTTTTGAACTTGTGTAATTCATATGCTATAGATTGAAGAATCCTACTAAAATCTTATTGAAGGACCATACCTAAAGTAAAGTTGAAAGCATCAATATCAAATATACAAGGAAAATTGAGATCATATGATTATAATATTAGAGAAATAATAAGTACTTCTTTCAAGTTATTAAAGGTCTTTTTTTACTCTAGTTTCCATTCAAATGGGGCACCTTTTTCTAATAGGGTTATTAGTGAGACATCAATATATATAAATTGTCAAATAAAATATCAATAATTTCTAACAAGGCCTCAAAATGAGTTGACTTCAAAAGCATCCTTGAAGGTTGGCCAATCTTCTACCACTTTCATCTTATCATGCTGTATGCATATGCCTTTGAAAGACACAACATATTCCAAAAAAATGACCTCTGACTTCTAAAGTTCACACTTTAATTGCTTGTAAGAAAAATGACTATCTTATAGTAGATACATCACTTCCTATAGATATTGTTCATGCTCTCAGAGGTTTTACCATAGACTAAAATATCATCGATAAAGACAACTACACACTTATCTAAAAGGTCCCAAATTAATTTGTTCATATGACTTATGGAGGAGGTAAAATATTGGTGATACCAAAAGATAAAAGAAGCCATTCAAAATATCCATAGCACGTATAAAATGCCATCTTTTCTATATCTTCTTTTGCAATAGGTATCTGCTAATAGCCACTTCAAAGGTTCAATTTACTAAAGATGGTTACACCTCAAAGTTGATCAAGAAGTTCATCCACGCATGGACATGAATATGCATTTTCAACAACTTATTTATTGAGTCTTCTATAGTTAATATAAAATTAAAGTCCATCATCTTTTTTGAGTGCAAAGAGTACAAGTGCTCTCTGTAGTGACTTGCTTTTTTGAATGAGGTCTTCCTCCAAGAATTCGTCTAATATCTTTTATAGCTCTTTAAGTTTATTTAATATTAGGTAATAAATTGATTGATTTGCCAATTTGGCCACAAGTAATAGTTCTATTTGGAAAGAGGTACCTTAATTAAGTGGCAAGCTACTAAATAAGTCAATTGAAAAAATATCTCAATATTTGTATATGAATTGCTCTGCCTATTTTATTCTCTTAATTATCTTTTCTACCACTAAAGCAAGATTTGTAATGACCATATATATTGATAATTTATGCTATATTTGCTTCTTCATAAAAATGATCTCTACAAATAAACCTTTAGCTACAAATTATTTTTTTACCTCACTCAATATGAAGGTACAAAGAGTCACCTTGCATCCACCATCTTTGTAGGAGATTGTCCTTATTAATCAATTAATTTGCATATTTTTTGCCTCTAGCCATGACATACCGAGGATAATATCATATCTAAGCTTGGTTACCTTCAACTTTCCTCTTAAGACATAAATGTCACCCAATCTCAAGATTTCTTCTTTACGTGTCTCATTCAATATATTTTCTTGGTCATCTGCTAGGTATATACTTTCCTTTTTTATCACCTTGGTCTTAATCCTAAGTCAATTGGTAATTCTACTCAAGATATAATTTTTTGTGGAGTTGCAATCCTCAAGCACTCGATATGGCTGTCCTCTTAGTTGACCCATTAGACATATCTATTGATCTTTTTAATAGTTGCTGAAGATCATACTATTTTTTTTTTTTGAGGTAGCAGCTATTTCTAGTATTGGTCTTTGGTGCTTTTATTGAAGAGCCTCATTTTTCTACTTTATTTTGTTATCTATTTAGTGGATCTTGAGATTGTGAATCTACCTTGATTTTTTCGTGCCTAAATTATGATATTTTAAAAAACCTCCAATTTGATAGCTTAGCTCTCAATAGTAAAAACATAGTTCTTTCTATGCCAATATTTGTGGTCTTTGTGGTGTTAATAATCCTTGAAAGGCATTAATTTCTTTTAGTGTTGATTTTTGTGCCATAATATTAGATAGTGGCATAAGTCTTTGCAGTATAGGTTGTACTCTATAATTTTTGAAATCTATAGCATCAACCTGCTCTGCAATCCTAATTGCCTCTTTAAATATTCATAGATTCTTTAATTCCACTTTTTGCTAGATGATAGGTTTTAATCCTTGTACAAATCAATCCATCATCTCCGCCTCTAAAATATTGTTAATTTGGAGATATAAGGACTTAAATTTGAAAATATAATCTTACATTGACATGGATTGTGTAAGGTTAGTCAATTGATTGCATACTATGTTTTTTACATTGATGGGCCAAAATTTATTCTTAAGCTTGGTCTCAAATTTTTAGTAATCACAAAATCTATCTTAAACTCCATAGCTTTATATTTGATATTATTACCAAATAATTGTTATACCTTTCAAATAGATGGTTGCATATATAATTCTTTTGGTGGTATTTGTTCCAAATAATTGGAATTATTGTCACATGTTAAAGAGCCATTGGCATACATCTTTTTGCTTTGAAGTCTTAGAGTATATTTTGGACTTGCTCAATTTTAGCTTAATAAATGTCAATTCTCTTGTCTTAGAGGCTTGTATTTGCCCTTACAAAATAGCTATCTAGCCTAAAAGATGTTATAATTAAGTCTTTATTTGGAATTGCTTTGTCATATCTCCCATATTATAATTTCTTTATTAAACTTTACTATTGTAATGCCTTTTCTCTTCTAGATAACTTCTTAAAAATTGTTCATGGTAGCTCCAAAATAATACTTGATGTGACGACAATAATTGACTGTCTATAAGATGGTGGCTATCAACACACTATTAAAGATCAGACTAATACTCACTATGATATCAATAAAACAATATCATATTATTTGTCATCCTATTGGGAATGCACTGGACATCTGGGTGTAGAAGATAGGATTGTATTATACAAATATCTAAATATGTTTCATCTTTATAAGAAGAATATAATTTGAATTTTAATTCAAAAGTACTTAAATCTAATAAAAAGTACTCAAAAATACTTTTTTTAGTAATCTCAACCATAAATAAATTCCAATTGCCTTATTACTTTAATAATTATGTAATTTTGAAATTTCTTTATAAATCTTAATCTTAATTAGTAAGCTTTAGGAAATTTTAGCTTATGATCTAATAGTTCACTTAAAGCAAAATTTTGTATACAAATGCTATTATAAGTCTTCTATATATTTAATAAGAATTCACTCCAATCTAACTAATAAATAGTGAGAAAATGTCCAAAAACCAGATTGATATTACTTGGCCGCCAACTTTAAAGTTGATGCAAATGTTCCAGCAGTGATTTCTCCTTCTCCAATTATTAACTCCAACTCAAAATTGGTGTATGGCTTGATCTTTAAGTCTTCCAAGACCATGCCAAATTTCATCTTAATCCAACTATTAGATATTTAGATATCATAGAAATTGTACCCAATCTCAAACTACCAACTTCTGGTATATTCTTGTACGAAAACCTAGATATATTTCAATTATAATATTGAATTATCACAAAATTTTACATACACTTATCACACCTAATTAATCAAATACTATCAAAATTTGAATTGTAGATGTGACACCAATTTTATGAACTAATTGAGAGTACTAGCCCTAATTCTATTGCATAAATTCCAAGTTACTTATACAAATCCTGATTTTGAAAAATAATTACAAAGTCCAAATAAATCCTATCAAAACCAACCTTATATCTCTAAAATAAGCTTCAAATTAGCTCTCATATTCTAATTTCAAAACTTTGAATGAAATTCTATTTGCCCTAGACAGTCCTTTTAGTGGCTAGTGGTCTGATTTTGATCCTGTCTCACAAACGGTTGATCCTTGGGTATCAATCTAACCTATTCTAAGGATTTTTTAATCCAACTCTATCCTCAACTTAACTTTAGTATCAACTATACTAATTATTTACCTCTTTTAATCTGATTTTACCATTTTGTGGTCTTTTTAAGGTAGTAAAAGAGTCTTTATAGCCTAGAAGGTAAAAGTATTAACCAACCTTCAATCTACTATTTATTAAGATAAGAAAATAAACTAAGAGGCTTTTATAAAAGCCATTTTAAGATATATTGAATTATTATTGAATTAAAATAATTACATATTAATTAGAAATTCAATTTTAATTATAATTTTATTATATAATTGTATTATATTACGACAATGGCATTGGACTATCTCTAAGATCTAAGATCCTTCCAATCCATAGCAATATAAATCCTATCACAATGTAAGACAACATAGATTAGAACAAAACTGAATAGAACTAAACAAAATGAAATATGAAAGGTAGAATAAAGGAAAAGAGAATAAAAAAAAATTGAATAGAAAAAGGTAAAACCAAACTTTACTAAGAAAAATGGATCAAAGCCATACTTGACTAGATATCCAAATGGCTTTAGCTGGTCTTAATTATATTCTTTTCAACCATCCTAGAACTTTTTAGAATATTTTTAATGGTGGATTCTACCTAGATAATTGCCTTAAGCCTTTTTTAGAATCCATTTGGATCTTACATAAACTACTAACGTAGTTCTAATTCTAAAAACTTCTAAAAACTTCTAAAAAATTCCTAAACATGGTTCTAATTACCTATCTTTATGCCTCAATAATATAAATATCTTATTCATATTCTATTATACTTAGACCATCTTAAATTTCTTTGTTTTGAATGAATTTAATATCTCTAAATCCCGTTTGTATTATTTGTAGGTATCATGTAATTTTTTGTATTGATTTGATACATTTGCACCTTGCTTGTATTGATTGTGGATTTGGTGTAATTATTTTTGTACCTCAACCATAAATCTTAGTTGAAGTGGTGTGCTATGTTTTTAATAGTGTATCAAGTATCAAAAAATATATAAGATTTAAAATGGACAAATAGGGCTGCTAGCAAGTAGTTTACAATGAAGGTGAAAAAATTCAATAAAAAAGTGTTTGACAAAAATCATATTTTAATTAATATTTTTGTAATTATATGCCATTAAATACAATTATAAATGGTCTTTTAGAATAAAATTATAATTATTGCAAAAGAGGATGGTATCAAAGACATAAATCTCAAAAAAAGAAAATTCAATACACTTTTGTATTACTTGAAAAGATTAAAAAGTTACACAAAGATGGTAATGTAATGAACTAAAATGGCTATTACCAAAGATAAAAAGATTAAAAAAACTTGAAATAAGACCAAGGATCAAAAATTATCATGGACATATATATTTATTTCAATAGTTACTTATATGATTAAGTAGAAGTAGATAAATATAGAATAACTTCATAAAGTCTTCTAGAGAAGCTTCTTAGAAGCTTGATAGATGCGGTTTTGACTTTAGATGTGTTTGTAGGTTAGAAACTTGGCCAAAAGCTAACCATGTATTGGTAGCTTATGGAACAAGTTATCTCTGTCTAATAGCTTATAGAACAAGCCAACTATGTGGTGCATACATAAATAACTTTCCTTGTAAGATAAGATATGTGGCTAGCTAAGTCAACACATGTTGGAGGTCCTATAGGACATCACGATGTAGCTCTTAGTTAGATAGTATATATGGACGCAAGAGTGAAGCCTTCTTCACTCTTGTCAACGCATTCCTAGTCCTTAGTCTTATTCCAAGACTTTATAGTCTTCTTGTCTTAGGCAATAGCCATTCTAGTTGAATAATATATTATTTTTGAGTGACTTTCTAATTCTCTTCAGTGATAGAAGAGTGTATTGAGGATTTTCTTTCTTTGAGATTTATATCCTTGACAGTTTGACAAGAGTGCTAATATATTGTTTTTGTCTTATTTTAGAAATGAGTGGATTACTCCACTTCTGTTATTGTGTTTTAAAGGTTACGAACTACCCACCTTTAAACAAAAAAATTTATTTTCTAACACTGATTTTTTTTTAAAGAGAGTGGATTACCCTTCTTTGTGGGATTTGTTTTTAGAGGTTGTGGATTACCCTCGTCTAATTTAACTTTTGAATTTGTTTGAATTGTCTATGAAAGAAAAAATTATGGATGCTACTCTCAATGGAAGTGAGAATAGATTTGTAACTATTACAAATCTTCATGACCTTGTCAACACTCTAAGAGTGGAAATCTCATGTATTTCCAACGTGAATCATGGAAGTACTATGCCTACGCATATAGAAAAAATTCAGAGTCTGTGGTAAGAAGTTGTGCAGTTGAAAGAAGCAAGTAGATCAACATCACAACCAAATCCAAGGAGTTTTGCTTCTATAAGTATGATAGACATAAGGATTATTATACTTGAGAAGTTTGATGGAACAAGATCAAAAATTTGACAATTTTTGTAACAAGTCAAGTTCTATCTAAGATTGCACCTTTTTCAATATCTTGATGGATTTACCCAAGTTGGATTTATTGGCGCACTACTATCAAGAAGTGTTGTCTCTTGGTTTGCACCTTTAATGGAAAAAGATTCACGACTCTTTTATGATTTGAATTCATTAATAGAAGTATTTACGGCCACATTTAAAAAAAGTGATCGAGAACAAGTAGCAGAGACCAAGCTTTTATCCTTATGGTAAGGATCACAATCAACCACTACATATATTGCCAAATTCCAAAATCTTGCTTGCGACGTGGAGTGGAATGATAAAGCACTTATCAACCAATTTCGATATGGATTGAAAGATAGCATCAAAGATTTGTTATTAATAATGCCAAAAATAGAATCTTTGGAATAATTTATTACTCAAGCCATTGCATGTGACAATCATTTTTTTTGAAAGGCATTAAGAACAAAGATTTGGTTGGAGAAGAACGAGTTAAGTAATGGTGGTAGCTCCCAAGTTTTCTGAAACGTATTCATCAAAGCTAGAACCAATGCTAATTGCTATAATATATTTTAAACCTTTCACAAAGCAAGAAAAGACTTGATGTTGCTAAGAGGAGTTGTGTTTATATTATGAAGAAGCTAAACACACTACTCAATATTGTCCAAAGAAGCAACACAATTACAAAATAAGGAGCACAATTACTATAGAAGATAATGTGCTAAAAAACAAATTTTTTCAACTACAATAGGGGTCGTGCGGCTTAAATCATATGCAACACCTAATAAAGGTCTTATCTTCTCCTCAATTCCCTTACCTTATTTTATAATAGAAGTATATTTAGGACCTAATAATCACAAAGTCTTTGCCTTATTAGATTCAAGAGCCTTAGCATATTTTATAGACGAAGATTTTGCCAAAAATCAAAAAATACCTTTAGTGAAGATAGTTAAATCCGTACATGTAGAAGTCATAGATGGTTGATTGTTGTCTTTTGAAAATGTTATCCATAAAACTATTCCTTTAGATATAGCAATTAAAGATCATAACAGCATAATAGTATTTAATGTAATAAAATCTTCTTCTAATCCAGGTATTTTAGGATTATCATAGCTAAAAAAATATAACCCTCAAATAGATTGGATTTCTCATAACCTTAACTTTCTTGATAGTTTAATCTAAGATTGCATTAGAAAAGTAGAAATACATAAGTCCAGTACGTCCAAACTTTTATTAGTAGGTACAAAAACTTTCATGCATGCTGCAAAAGAAGGATCATCTTTTGATATATATACTACACCCATTTCTAATGATGAAATAATATTGACTGATATTCCTAAGTAATATTAAGAATTTCAAGACTTTTTTGAAAAAAAAAAATATAGATATTCTCCTCGAGCATCGATCTTATGATTGTTTAATTGATTTGTAAGAAGGAGCTCAACTACCATTCGGACCTATCTATAGCTTATCGCGGAATGAGTTGGCTACATTAAAGGAGTATATTGGTGAGAATTTGGCAAAGAACTTCATATTCTATTCAAAATCTCTAGCTGGGGTTCCTATCTTATTTATAAAGAAGAAAGACGGATCTCTACAAATATGTGTGGATTATCGAGGATTCAACAAGATCACCATAAAAAATAGGTATCCTTTGCCTTTGATTTTAGGACTTCTTGACCAACTTAATCAAGCAAAGATCTATACCAAAATAGATCTATGAAGAGCATACAACTAAGTTTGTATCAAAGAAGGAGATAAATGGAAGAGTGCTTTTCAAACTAGGTATGGATATTTTGAATACAATGTCATGCCTTTTGCACTCACAAATGTACCGGTCGCTTTTCAACATCTTATGAATGATATTTTTTGTGAGCTTTTAGATGTTTTTGTTGTTTGCTATTTAGACAACATTCTAATCTACTCTAAGAATACAAAAGAACATGAGCTTCATGTTTGTCATGTGTAAAGAAATTTAGAGATGGAGGATTATATGCCAAGTTAAAAAAGTGTGTATTCCATACTACTCAAGTTGACTTTTTAGGATACATCATTTCCAACAAAGGCCTTATGATGGATCCCAAGAAGGTTCAAACTATTATAGATTAGAAGATTCCAAGAACAGTACAAGATGTGCAATATTTTTTAGGCTTTGCTAATTATTATTGAATCTTCATCAAGAATTTTTTTCAAGTTATAGCTCCACTTACACGTTTCACTTGTGAAGACAAACTTAAGTGGAATAAAGAAGTAAAAGCATCATTTGATGTTTTAAAGAAGGAATTTATTTTTGTACCAATCTCATATTACGTTGACTTTTCCAAGGCATTCTTTATGGAAACAGATGCGTCAGATTTTGCTATAGGTACTATGTTGTCACAAATGGGAATAGATGACAAACTCCATCCAATAGCTTTTTATTCGAGGAAATTTTGAGTAGCTGAGATTAATTATGAGATCCATGACAAAGAGCTCTTTGCAATCATAGATTCATTTCAAGAATGGCATCATTATCAAGAAGGCACCTCAAGTCCAGTTATGGTATATATAAACCATAAGAACTTTGAGTACTTCATGTCAACATGTGTCTTGAATCATCATCAAGCCCGTTGAAGCATGTTATTATCTAGATTCAACTTCAAGATCACTTATCAATTCAAAAAATAATAAGGTATATTAGACGCTCTTTCTAGACATTCTTATCTTGCACCAAAAGAAGGAGATGCATCTTTTGATGATCAAAGATTAATTCTCTTGAAGCCCGAGCATTTTCATTTTCGAGCTATAAAATCAACATTGACTGTTGATTCATCATTTGTGAAGCAAATTCAATCAAGCATGTCCTCTGATCCTCTTGTTTAGGATATCAATGATACTTCTTCTAAGTCCCATAATACTTCCAAGTTTGAATTCAAGAATAAACTATTATATTTTGAAGGATGCTTATATGTTCTAGAAGATAAAGCTCTATTACGTGTTTTTCAAGCTCGTCATGACTTTCCAACAACAACACATTTTGAGTACAATAAAACTTTGGAACTAATATCTAAAGATTTTTGGTGGCTACAAATGTGGAAGGCAATGAAAGATTTTGTATGATCTTATGATGTTTGCTCAAGATCAAAAACTCCTCGTCATCGACCTTACGGACTTTTTCAACCGTTACCCATTCTAGAACAACAATGGTCTTTTGTTTCTATGGATTTCATTACGGATCTTCCAATCTCAGGTTTTTATGACTCTATATTTGTGATAGTAGATTGTTTTATCAAGATGACACATTTTGTACCATATATAAAATCTATCACAGGTGAAAAAATAGCTAAGCTTTTCATTGACAATATCTATTGCTATCATGGGTTGTCAAAGGATATTATATCTGATAGGGGGACTCAATTTATATCAAGGTTTTGAAGAATCCTATTCAAGATTCTAAAGGTCGATATAAAGCTTTCTTCAACTTTTCATCCTCAAACAGATGGACAAACGGAATGGATAAATCAAGTTCTGGAGTAGTATTTGAGATGTACCATCAACTATCATCTAGATGATTGGACAACTCTTTTACCATTGACAGAGTTTGCATATAATAATTTGGTACATCCTTCCACTCAATAAATACCTTTCTTTGCTTATTATGGTTATCATCCACTTCTTGATACTTTTGACTTTTCAAAAGTTGATAATCATATGGCGGAAGATTTAACAAATCGCTTGTCAAAGCTACATACAATAATAAAGATACAATTAAAAGAAGCTCAAGAATGACAAAAGACCAATGCAGATGCCTATCGCAAGGAGCAACTACAATATAATATAGGTGATAAGATATGGTAACTTTGTCGTAATATCAAGACTACTTGTTCTTGTGATAAATTAGATTATTGTAGGCTTGGACCTTTTCCTATTTGTGAACAAATCAATCCTGTTGCCTATCAATTACATCTACCAGAGTCTATGAAGATCCACCCTATATTTCAAATATCTCTTTTGGAGCCGTATAAGACAATGAATATCTTAGAAAGAAGATAAATGCCACCTCCTCTTATAGAAGTAGATAATAACCAAGAGTTTGAGGTGGAAGAAGTCTTAAACTCAAGGTGGCGCTGAAATAGGTTGAAATATCTTGTTCATTGGTGTAGATATGATATTAGTGAATGTACATGGGAGCCATCAAAGAATCTTGCAAATGCAACAAAGAAAGTTGAAGTCTTACATCAATGACATCCATCAAAACTAAGATGAAGAAAAGCAAACCTTTATTATAAAAGAAACAAGATCAAAGAAAAATAACATTCTACCTTCTATCTTTCATTATAGCTTTTGTGTATTTGTGATGAGATAAAGCACCAACAACTAGTAGATTCAACTCAAGAGCTTTCATTTGCAGACTTACCAAACAAGACATTGTGATTGTCACAACCTCCAAGACGACGGAATTAAGATGAAGATCCTCAAGAACAACATGTCCTTCTTCAAATTGATGGCAAGATACAACATTGTCGTGTTGTAGTTTGGCTACCATATGAAAATAATATAATTATGTACTTAATATATAATTTATTAAGTAACATGGTGAGAGCCATATTAGTAGATTTTAATTGGTTGTAAAATATAATTTGATTATTATCTTGAAAAGAGGTTGTTTAAAAAGATTACTATAAAAATTGTATAACTTTAATTTCCTTTTGATAGTGGCTTTTAAGATTGGTTTTGGTTGATAGTAACTTCTAAATATTTAGAGTCACCTTTGTTAGACATTGGTGACATTTGAAAATTTATTTTGATTCTTTTATTTGATATTTAGAGCATAAATTATATAAATCTTATAAGAAAAAGGATTGAAGAAGGATTTTGGTAGCAAAGGGAGTAATTAAGGCACCAATATAGATGAATGGAGATGAATAATGAAAATCTCCATTCCTATTGGTCAAAAATCATGACCAATGGACTTTGAGGAGGCTACCTGAGGCCATATTAGAGATTAGGGTTATTTTCTCGAGGCCATTCAAGTTTTGAAGGCTAGGGTCAAAAAATCTAGGTTTTTGGCTATGGTTTTGGTATAAGTTTTGTGTCATTTAGGATTTTTATGAAGAAGTTATAGGTGCTCAAAGTTAAGGTGTTAGTTTTGGACCTACTGTCATTCTTTTGGACATAACGCACTCGTATAGATAGCAATTGAGGATCGGCGACTTCGACTAGAGAGAGCACTTTTGCGGCTATACTTTTTACATACTGCTTACAAGACTTCAAGTTGGCATAAAGGAGTTATTGGATTTTGAAGTCAGTGCATTCAATCTAAGGGTAGTAATTAAATCGATTTACTAGTGGTTGTCTCTTAAGCTATATCTTGAGCAATTTGATAAGGTTTTGGCTCAAAATTTTAGAGAATGTATAATTTCATATTAGTAAAATTTATGCATAAGTTTTATGACATTTGGAGTTTGGATTTTTGAGATATAAGGAAAATAGTTTTTTTGGTGCTTGTAAATTAGGGTTTAGAGTGCTGTTAGGGTTTCTTAGATGCCAGAAGATCGGGAGTGAATTTGTAGTTGGTTTTTTTGTGGTAAAAGTTAAGGGTGAATTTTACCTATCTTATAAATTTGAGACAAATTGAATGGTTAGATCAATAGTAATGATTTTTTAAATTTTGGGGCAAGAAAATCCTTCACAGGAAAAATATGTTTTGAAGGGATTTTGTTATATTTGGAGTTTTATACAAAAATAAAGGAGTTTTGGAAGCTAAGATAAGAATCATATAAAGATTTAAGCTACACTCGCTACAGCTAGATACCCAATATTTTCTCAGATATCAAATCATGCCATACAACAGACTTGGTGAATCCGACGTGAAATTTTTTGGGGTAGAGAGTTTTGAAGAAATATTTTGGCTTTTATTATGGAAGAGAAGCAAGGAAGTCGTAGGAAGAATTGCATTGGGGAATCTCCATTGTAACTTGATCCTACTACAACTCAAATATTTCAAGCATTTGTACTTTTTATAAAAAGTAGTGGAATGCAAGGAGGCAATGGCTACTAAAGCCTTGCAATCTGTTGTTGGTTTATTGGATCAATTTGATGGAAGAAATATTTCCAAGTATCTTAAGTATTATTCTCGGAAGATGGAGCTCAATAAAGTATCGAAGAAAGATATGATCTTTACATTTGAGCTTGCAGTTGTACTAGAGCTTCGTGAGCATATAAAGGGGATTATTAAAACTCATCGAGAGAAATGGGAGGATTTTTTCCTTCAACTAAAAGAAGAGTATTCTTTAGAAGATGCAGAAAGGGTGACAAGAAAATTATTTATGGAATGGATCAATAAATCCAATAAGGGTTTAGTTACAACAGAGTTATTCCGAGACTTTGAAAGACAGTTTCTTCAATTGTCTCGAGTGGAAAAGCTTACACTTGAAAATAATAAGGTGGAGTTATTTCTTCAATCAGCTAGCAATGATTTACAAAAAAAAGTTAGAATTATTGTTGGAGGATAATACAGAGGACAATGGACTTACTATTGATTAGAAGAAAGTCTCTGAAGCTATGGGCATACTTGCTAAAAGAAAATACCGGAGGAAAAAAGTGGTAGTAAGGCAAGAAATGAGACCTCTATCAACTACAATATCTCATAGGCAAATACCAAAACTTGCTACACCAGTAAGTACTATTTCAATTCCTATGTCTACAATTACACCACAGAAAGATGCAATTGATGAGTTGGTAAAAGGAATGAAAGACTTACAAATCAAACTGGCAAAGCTAGAAGAGAAAGAAGGATTACCTGAGAGTAAATCTGTATCAAAGCCAAGATATATACAACGATGTATTTGGTGTGATAGTATGGAGCATCCTCGAAGGAAGTGTAGAGATTTTACTGATATTCTGTGAGATGGAGTAATTTTATAAAAAAATAGAAAAATTACGTTGCGAGATACAAGTGAGTTTCTCAAAACCAATTTTGAAAAGGGAGGGATGAAAAAGGTTTTGAAAGAGCATTTATTTCAATAGGCTATGACATCAAGAGAAGCTATTACTCATGGCATTGAGGTTGTAAGGAAGAAGGAGGATGTTTATGATAAACATGTAAATATAGAGGATCTATGGAATCATGCTACATCAGCATGAATAAAGGAAAAACAACAAGGCAAGAATTACTTAATACAGCCACAATAATTAGAAATGCCACAAGATAGGATGACCCTATAGATACTATGTCTGTACATGCTTATTTAGCAAAGTCTCAACATAAAGCCCTAATGGAGGTGAAAAGGGAAAGAAATGAAATAGAAGAAAATCCAAAAGAGCCAAAAAACAAGAAGAGATCTCAAAGGCATGCAGAAATAATATAAAATAAAGAAATATCTATATCACATGCTAATAGACCATCCAAGGTTGGGCCATCGATATTGCATCTTGAAAATGCTTCACTACCAAAAGAAAAATAGGAAGAAAGAATGGAGGTTGATAAAGACAAAGAGAAGAGTAAACATATTACTTATAAGCTTCAATTTGATATTGAAGCAGCCATAGATTTGAAAGGAGTCTTGGAAGAAAGAGTATTGAATGCCAAAATTAAATTTATTCTACGAGAAATTTTAGGCATTACAAAGAGAGAGTTTCATGAAGTCATCATAGACACTGTTAAGCGAAAGAGGCAGTTGGCATGAGAATCTGTTGTATCTAATGCTTTGGATACAATCTTAACTGAAGAAGAAGAACATGAATTCGTAAAATGTTATATCAATAAAAAGGGACAATTTGATTTGGATGAATACAAGGATGTTAACAAGGGCCCTGGACACAATACCAAGGGATATTGGGCAAGAGCCACCATAGAGACTTTAGTAAAAATGGAAGACTTGGAAGAACCAGTAATTGCTCTCATTGACCATGGATTTGAAATTAATATTATGTCAAAAGAAGTCTATAAACGTGGAAGGTGGCCCATTGATATTAACCATGGATAGGTGATTCGGGCACCAAATAATACACGAGGAGATTTTTATGGTGCTTGCCCAAATGTGAAGGTAAGGTTGGAGATGTGACCACAGAACAAAAATTTTTTGTTCAAGATACTACTTCATATTCAGTGATTCTTGGTCAACCATATATTACAATTGTGAGGATGGAGACCAAAGTTTTGGATGATGGATCAGCATGTTGTCATGTTGTGGTTCGGCTACTATATGAAAATAATGTAATTATGTACTTAATATATAATTTATTAAGTAACATGGTGAGAGCCATGTTAGTAGATTTTAGTTGGTTTTAGAATATAATTTGATTATTATCTTAAAAAGAGGTTGTTTAAAAAGATTACTATAGAATTTTTATAACTTTAATTTCCTTTTGATAGTGGCTTTTAAGATTGGTTTTGATTGATAGTAACTTCTAAATATTTAGAATCACCTTTGTTAGACATTGGTGACCTTTGAAAACTTCTTTTAGTTCTTCTATTTGGTGTTTAGAGCATAAATTATGTAAATCTTATAAGAAAAAGGATTGAAGAAGGATTTTGGTAGCAAAGGGAGTAATTAGGGCACCAATTTAGATGAATGGAGATGAATAATGAAAATCTCCATTCCTATTGGTCAAAAATCATGACCAATGGGCTTTGAGGAGGCTGTCCGAGGCCATATTAGGGATTAGGGTTAGCTTCTCGAGGCCATTCGAACTTTGGAGGCTGGGGTCAGAAGCTTTAGGGTTTTGGATATGGTTTTGGTGCAAGTTTTGTGTCATTTGGGGTTTTTATGAAGAAGTTATAGGCGCTCAAAGTTAAGGTGTTAGTTTTGGACCTACTGTCACTCTTTGAGGCATTGCGCAAGCATACAGACAGAAAACGAGAATCGGCGAATAGAATTGGAGAGAGAACTTTTTCGGCTTCAATTTATGCCTACTATTTGCCAAATTCCAAGCTTTGATGAAGGAGATATTGGCAGTTGAAGTCAGCGCTTGGAATCTAAGGGTAGTAAGTAGACCAATTTACTTGTACTTGTGATTTGAGCTATATCTTAGACAATTTGACGAGGTTTTGACTCAAAATTTCCAAGATTGTGTAAAATCTTGTAATACAACTTTCTACATAAGTTTTGTGGAATTTGGAGTTTGGGTTTTTGAAATATAAGGAAAATAGTTTTCGGATGCTTATAAGTTAGGGTTTTGTGCACATGCTAGGGTTTCTAAGATGCTGAAAGTTCGATGATAGATGTACGGTTCATTTTTGTTGTGGTAAGGATAAAGAATAGCATTTATCTTATGTAGAAATTTGAAACAAACTGAACGGTTGGATCGAGATATATGAGATCCTAAAGTCTGATGTAAAAAGGTCTTTGCGTGAAGAAAAATGTTTTAAAGGATTTTAATATATTTTGAATTTTTTATACAAAGCAAAGAGGATTTTTGGGAGCTAAGGCATAATATATAAGTGAAACCTAAACTCTCTACAACTAGATACTCAGTGTATTCCGAGATAGCAAATCACGCCATACGACAATGTGCCTGTATTAGAAGTCAAGATGGAAAAAGGGTAGTGCAATTTCTAACAATACCCTGCAAACTATAAGAACAATTGGAATTATTTACGAAGTGATTTATTACCAAGGATTAGTAAAGAGTTTAAAGATTTTTGTTGGATACCACTATAGAGCGGGAATATAGTGGTACATCAAAGAAAGTATTCTTGCATGGAGAGATTAATATCTTTCATACAAGTGTTGTAAAATTATATAAGAATAGATATGTTGTACATACACAATTTAATGGCTTACAAAAATGGGAGAAAAGAGGTATGCAAAAAACTGAAAAAGACCTAAAAAGAGTAGATGTGCTTGATAAAGATACTTAAATAGCAAGTATATATATGGACACATGTTCAGAAGATTTTGGAAGAAATAAGCTGGAAATACAAGGACAAAACTGATATGCGGCATTGATTAAGGCAACAAGAAATTTGTGAAGGTAATAGAGAAGACATAAATTTCTTTACAAATGAAGAAGTGGAAGACATGGATCAAAAAAAGACAATATTGGGAAGTTGATATAATGCCGACCACAACTTTGGTTCTTCTTGGTGCATACCGGAGAATGCACAGATTTAGAGGGGGTAAATGTCATGTTGTGGTTTGGCTACTGTATAAAAATAATGTAATTATGTACTTAATATATAATTTATTAAGTAACATGATAAGAGCCATATTAGTAGATTTTAATTGGTTGTAGAATATAATTTGATTACTATCTTGAAAAGAGGTTGTTTAAAAAGATTACTATAGAATTTTTATAACTTTAATTTTCTTTTGATAGTAGCTTTTAAGATTGGTTTTGGTTGATAGTAACTTCTAAATATTTAGAGTCACCTTTGTTAGACATTGGTGACATTTGAAAATTTATTTTGATTCTTTTATTTGATATTTAGAGCATAAATTATATAAATCTTATAAGAAAAAGGATTGAAGAAGGATTTTGGTAGCAAAGGGAATAATTAAGGCACCAATATAGATAAATGGAGATGAATAATGAAAATCTCCATTCCTATTGGTCAAAAATCATGACCAATGGACTTTGAGGAGACTGCCCGAGGCCATATTAGAAATTAGGGTTATTTTTTCGAAGCCATTCAAGTTTTGAAGGCTAAGGTCAAAAGGTCTAGATTTTTGGCTATGGTTTTGGTATAAGTTTTGTGTCATTTGGGATTTTTATGAAGAAGTTATAGGTGCTCAAAGTTAAGGTATTAGTTTTGGACCTATTGTCATTCTTTTGGGCATAACGCACTTGTACAGATAGCAATTGAGGATCGGCAACTGCGACTAGAGAGAGCACTTTTGCGGCTATACTTTTTACATACTGCTTACAAGACTTCAAGTTGGCATAAAGGAGTTATTGGATTTTGAAGTCAGTGCATTCAATCTAAGGGTAGTAAGTAAATCGATTTACTAGTGGTTGTCTCTTGAGCTATATCTTGAGCAATTTGACAAGGTTTTGGCTCAAAATTTCAGGAAATGTGTAATTTTATATTAGTAAAATTTATGCATAAGTTTTATGACATTTGGAGTTTGGATTTTTGAGATATAAGAAAAATAGTTTTTTGGGTGCTTGTAAATTAGGGTTTAGAGTACTGTTAGGGTTTCTTAGATGCCAGAAGATCGGGAGTGAATTTGTAGTTGGTTTTTTTGTGGTAAAAGTTAAGGGTGAATTTTACCTATCTTGTAAATTTGAGACAAATTGAATGGTTAGATCAATAGTTATGATTTTTTTAAGTTTGGGGCAAAAAAATCCTTCACAGGAAAAATATGTTTTGAAGGGATTTTGTTATATTTGGAGTTTTATACAAAAATAAAGGAGTTTTGGAAGCTAAGATAAGAATCATATAAAGGTTTAAGCTATACTCTCTACAGCTAGATACCTATTATATTCTTAGATAGCAAATCATGCTATACGACAATGTGTTTGGTATCACAACCTTAGAAGAGACTCCCGATGTTTAATGATTTTATTAGAGATAAGAACAAATCTTGATCGTATTCTAAATGTTTTATTTAAAGGAAGTTATGAAGGTCTCAACAATGACCAAATAACATAGTCGTCTTCCTTCCCTAGTATGGGACACTATAGATGGTTGAGAGGACCTATCAACCATCTTCGAAGAGAACAAAGATCGGAGTATATAGCAAATACATTTCACTGCATCTTAGACTTCTTCAACATATGAAGACCACTCCTCATGGAACTCGTCCCTAGAAGGAGGATAATATCACAGATATATATATATTTATCTCAATAGTTACTTATATGATTAAGTAGAAGTAGATAAATATAGAATAATTTTATAAAGTCTTCTAGAGAAGCCTCCTAGAAGCTTCATAGATATAATTTTGATTTTAGATGTGTTTATAGATTAGAAACTTGGCCAAAAAGCTAATCATGTATTGGTAGTTTGTGGAACAAGTTATCTCTATCTAATAGCTTGTAGAACAAGTCAACTATGTGGTACATACATAAGTAACTTGCCTTGCAAGATAAGACATGTGGCTAGTAAAGTCAACACATGTTGGAGGTCCTATAAGACATTGCAATGTAGCTCTTAGTTAGATAGTATATATAGAGGCAAGAGTGAAGCCTTCTTCATTCTTGTCAATGCATTTCTAGTCGTTAGTCTTATTCGAAGACTTTTTAGTCTTCTTATCTTAGGCAATAGCCATTCTAGTTGAATAATATATTATTTTTGAGTGACTTTCTAATTCTCTTTAGTAATAGAAGATTATATTGAGGATTTTCTTTCTTTGAGGTTCATGTCCTTGACAAAAAGGCATTGACAAGAATGAAAAAGGCTACACTCTTGCTTCCATACATATAAGACTTGCAACATGTGTTGACTTTATAAGACACATATCTTAACTTGCAAGGCAAGTTTCTTATGTATGTGCTACATAGTTAGCTTGTTCTATAAGCTACCAACATGTGCGATAAGTAGTTAACTTATTAGTTAAGTTTCTAACCTATTAATAAACTATAAATACATGTAAAATCAAAGCCATATCTATGAAGCTATTAAAAAGTTTTTTTAAAAAGTATTATAAAATTAATCTACTTTTATCTATTTCTATCTAATTATATAGGTAATTATTAAAATAAATATGTATGTCAAAGATAGATGGTTTTTAATATGTTACATAATTGTGTGAACATGGCTTTCAAATGCTTTTATCCAATTCAAAAAATATAGTATGTGTACTTGTCTTATTGTACTCTATTTACAAACTATTTTTCATTTAGGCAAGAATGCTTATAAATGGCCTTATTTTGTACAACTATTCCTTTGAATTCTAGCCAAAAAAAGATGCAAGTATTGAAGTATATAATTCACTTTGACTTTTTCAAAAATAGTAGTAGTGTATTCTTCATGAAGGTTATTGATTGGACAAAGTCATTACACTAATTGGCAAATACATTATTTCAGAGGTGATTGCAATATGTCAATAGATTTGTCACTTATGTCTAAGTATTTTTGGAGTACTACTTCCATTGATATAATGCCTTATGGACATAGAACTACAATTATGTCTTGGTGGTTAGTTGCACTATATTTGTAGAATTACTTACTACATAACAAAAAATGAAAGAAAAAAAATAGAATATTTGGAATAAATTACATCATTAATAGATTGAATAGGATAAAAATAAAACAAATCAATATTATAGATAGTAAGCAAAAGAGAGCTAAAACAAATATAACTTGGTTTTGAGATGTCAAGATTATAAAGACAATATAGAATCCCAATAAAATGATCTTTGAAGTATGGTTGAATAGAAACTACTTAGATAATAATAGTAGCAATGTTAAGGCCAAAGATATCAACAATTGGATTTAGACACATCTAAACTAAATTATAAATAGAAGATTTATCAATCATGCAAATGTAACTTCTAAAGATGTATAGTTGTTCTAAATGCTATGGAAAAAATGATTTTTGAGATTCTACCTAGTGTTCCACTATTTTCAAATTTCAATATTTATTAATTGAATTATTGCTATAAAAATAGTTAAAATTCTTGCACTTTCATTCTTCAACTTATAATTTATGACACTGCCTTTAGAATCTTCACTCTTATAAAAAAAATAGTAGCAATTGTGGTTTATTTGTTAGACAATTTTGATAGTGATTTTGAGTAGATCCATAATTCTAAAATTTTTTGTTCATACATAATTATTGATTTGATTGAAATATGTTATAATAGACTTTATTTTATTGTAATATTATGATTTTATTTAATATTTTTTTGCAAGGTAGATGTTTGATTTTTGAAGATTTCATTTGCAAAGTAATAGATGCCAATAATTGCATATATTATACATTGGTAGTTTTTATACCAATCTTAATGGTGGTACACTATAACTAACAATGTTACTTAGTTCTCTAGAAATTTATATAGTTGCTTCTATTGTTTTACAAAATAAGATGACATGCATATAAATTAATCCTTATTGAAGTGAAGTATGTAAATTCTCTTAGAATCATTAACTAATATTTCTACTTTATCTAATATTTTATTGAATCAATGATAAAAGACATCTATTAATTTATTTGAATGTTATCTAGTTATATTCAATACTTACAATGCTTTCTTATTACTTTTAAAAGTCTATTTTTTATTTCTATTTAAGATATAATATAATTTTTTTCCTAAAAATTATAAGTCTAATTAATTCTAATTCCTTCTATAATTATAAAAAAAATATTTTTGAATTCTATTAGATCAATGACTTGATTGATTATAGCAATATTTTTGAAACATTATAGATGTTAATTTGAATCATCACTTGTTTGAAATATTAGGTATAGAATTATGCGTTGTGAATTATTAAAAAATATTATTATTTCTATTGTGATTTGTATAATTACCAGTGTAATTATAGATACATAAATTTTTATTGTGGTTAATTTTGCTAAATATGATAATATGGTTATTTATGAAGTTTTTTCTAATGAAAAAATATTTTCAATTTATAATTGTATTGAAAGTTTTTGCATCTTTATTTTTATTTTTTTGTTTTTGGCATTTACAGCCAAAATTTGGTATTTCATCTATTTGAAGAGATTCTTGATAGACTCCACTTCTTCTTCCAAGCTTTTTTCTAATGTTTTTAGAAAGTCAATAGATAATTTGTCTTTACAATCTTTCCTTGTAAAAGTGTCTTTTTTTGGAACCATGCTCTTTGATACTATTAGTTTTTTGAGTCAAATTTCTAATAAAATAGCCATATTTGTCATTCATATAATCTATTGTCTCAAGTTAAATGATCCTTCTCAACATGGTTGCCAAAATGTTTCCTTGTAGATTGTACTAGTTAGTAGTGTGTTGTAGAATAGTAATAGTGATAAATTGATGCACCCAAGACATAAATCCTTTATTTGATATCATACTTCTATACAACACTACCAAATTTATAAATATTTCATACTCAATAAACTAATGTTCTCTATTTTATTGATTTGAGTGTAAATATTACATAGTTTTGTTTAGCCTAAATGTTTATGAAATGTAATAAACTAGCTTGTGGTATTGACTAAATATCCAAATTTCAAATAAGAAAGAAAATAAATATGTCTCTCTATGAATTTTCATTATGCCTAAAAGTTTCCTAATCATAGCTTTTATCTTAAATTTGTAATCATGTTGCAATAAGTTACTAGTTGCTTCTATTTTCACATCTTCATTCAATCTTCTGTCACGGACATATGCATGTAAGCCAATAATTACATGTATAAATAGATAGAAGTAAGTAAAATTAAATAAAACTAAGTTAATTCTATAATATTTGATATGGAGGCTTCTTAGAAGCTTCATAGATGCTGCTTTGACTTTATAGGTGTCTTTAATTGAATTTTTGGGACTAGAAACGTTGTCAACAAGTTGGCCATGTGCCACACATGTTGTTAGGTTGAAGACCAAGCTAACTATGTGGCCCACACGTAGAAAAACTTGCCTTGTAAGTCAAGGCATGTGTCCTATAAAGTCAACACATATTGGAGGTCCTATAGAATATCGCCAAGTAGCTTTTAGTAAGATAGTATATATAGAGACAAGAGTGAAGCCCTCTTCACTTTTGTCAACTCTTTTCTTGCTTCTAGTCTAGTTTCAAGGGTCTTTGGTTTTCTTGTCTTTTGGCAATAGCCATTCCAATTTCTTTCTTAATATACATATTGAGTTATTTCTATTTTGCCAACTTTCTTTGAGAGGAGTCTTACTTGTTTATTTGTCTTTATTAAGTTCTTCTCTTTGAAAGATTGATAAGAGTACACTTACAATATCAGAGCTTTGTCTAATCTTGATTAAGAGTAGATTATCCCTTTCTCTTAATAAGGCATAAGTATATTAGAAGTTGCAGATTACCCTCTTCTAAACTAATATTGTCCTTAGTATTTTCTTTGTTTTCAAATCCTCTCTTCTATTTGTCTTGAGCAATATTAGGCATTTTTTTTTTTTAAGTGTCATCATGGCAGAACTTATTGAAATGAAGAGAATAATGGCACAAATGCAAGAGCAATTGAGGGAGTTAATACTTGTGATGCATCAACTCAATTTACCACCACAAAGAGCAACAAGATTAGCAAGAAGTAAAGATATAGAAATGATTAGAGTTGCTTCAACATCTACACCAAATCATGTTCCTTCTCCTCTGGTGGAATGTCCTTCCACTATCAGAGAACCTAGAATTGTCCTACCCGACAAGTTTGATGGCACCAGATCAAAGTTTAGAGGATTTATCAATCAAGTAAAACTTGTGATTGAACTTCAATCCCAAAGCTATCCAACTCTTGGATCACAAGTTAGATTCATTAGTACGCTTCTTTCACGTTCAACATTATCATGGTTTTCATCTTTTCTTGAACGACGAGATCTAATATTGGATAATCTCGAGGCTTTTTTGGCGTAGTTTTGATCCATGTATGGAGAACATGATGCAATTCATGTTGCAACCAACAAGATCCATATTTTATGATAGGATAATTAATCAGTAACGTTATATGCTTCACAATTTCAACAACTTGCAACTGATATCAAGTGGGATGATGTTGCACTTGTTAACCAATTTTTCTACGGATTACAATATGAAGTAAAAAAATTAATGCTCAACTTACTTGATCCTCAAACATTGAGTCAAGCAATTGACTTTACTGTGAAGTGCGACAATCATTTTTTTGAATTTCAATCAGAGAACCGTACAAATGGACCTCAACATTACTATAATTCAATGGAGACACCAATATTTGTTCAACATATACATTTGAAAGTAGAGGATATGCAAATCGATGCGGTACATTTCAAACCTCTTACTGAGCAAAAAAAGACTTGTCGTCGTCAGGAAAGATTATGCTTATATTATGGAGAACCTGAACACACTGCTCAACACTGCTCAAAGAAGGGACACAACCATAAAATAAGGAGTATGGTGTCGTATGGCGTGATTTGCTATTTGAGAATACACTGGGTATCTAGCTGTAGAGAGTGTACCTTAAACCTTTATATGATTTTTTTCTTAGCTTCCAAAACTCCTTTATTTTTGTATAAAACTCCAAATATAACAAAATCCCTTCAAAACATATTTTTCCCGCGAAGGGTTTTTTCGCCCCGAACTTTAGAAACTCATAACTATTGATCTAACCGTTCAATTTAATTCAAATTTACAAGATAAGTAGAAATTACCCTTAACTTGTACCACAAAAAAAACCAACTGCAAATTCACTCCCGATCTTTTGGCATCTAAGAAACCCTAGCAGACACTCCAAACCCTAATTTACAAGCATCCGAAAACTATTTTCCTTATATCTCAAAAATACAAACTCCAAATGTCATAAAACTTATGCACAAAGTTTACTAACATGAAATTACATATTCCTTGAAATTTTGAGCCAAAACCTCACAAAATTGCTCAAGATATAGCTCAAGAGACAACCACTAGTAAATCGGTTTACTTACTACCCTTAGATTGCATGCACTGACTTCAAAATCCAATAACTCCTTCATTCCAACTTGGAATCCAGTAAGCAGTATGTGAAAAGTATAGCCGCAAAAGTGCTTTCTCCAGTCGCGGTCGCCGATCCTCAATTGCTATCTGTACGCGTGCGTTATGCCCAAAAGAGTGATAGTAGGTCCAAAACTAACACCTTAACTTTGAGCGCCTATAACTTCTTTATAAAAACCCCAAATGACACAAAACTCGCACAAAAACCTTAACCAAAAACCTAAACCTTCTGACCCTAGCCTTCAAAGTTCGAATGGCCTCCAGAAACTAACCCTAATCCCTAATATGACCTCGGGTAGGCTCCTTAAAGCCCATTGGTCATGATTTTTGACCAATAGGAATGGAGATTTTTATTTTTCATCTCCATTCATCTATATTAGTGCCCTAATTACTCCCTTTGCTACCAAAATCCTTCTTCAATCCTTTTTCTTATAAGATTTACATAATGTATGCTCTAAATATCAAATAAAAAAATCAAAATAAGTTTTCAAATGTCACCAATGTCTAACAAAGGTGACTCTAAATATTTAGAAGTTACTATCAACCAAAACCAATCTTAAAAGCCACTATCAAAAGGAAATTAAAGTTATACAAATTCTATAGTAATCTTTTTAAACAACCTCTTCTCAAAGTAATATTCAAATTATATTCTACAACCAACTAAAATCTACTAACATGGCTCTCACCATGTTACTTAATAAATTATATATTAAGTATATAATTACATTATTTTCATATAGTAGCCGAACTACAACATGACAACGGCAATCAAAGAAGATAACATATTGGAAAACAAATTTGTCCAACTACAATAGGGACCGTGCAGCTAGAACCTTGTACAATACCCAGTGAAGGTCCTATTCTCTCCTCACAATCCTCTCCATGTTTTACGATAAATTTTATTCTAGAACCTAAACATCACAAAGCCTCTGCCTTGTTAGATTCAGGAGCCTTAGCATGTTTTTTAGATGAAGAATTTGCTAAAAGATATAGCATACTTTTAGTGAAGAAAACTAAACCTGTTCATGTAGAAGTCATAGATGGTCGTCCGTTGTCTTCAAGAGATGTTATTCATGAAATCTTCCCTATAGAAGTAGCAACTAATAGTCATAGTAGCTTTGTAATATTTAATATCATTAGATCTCCCTCTAATTCAGTCATTTTAAGTTTATCATGGGTAGAAAAATATAATCCTAAAATAGATTGGACTTCTCGTAGTCCTGACTTTTCTGAAAGTATAACTAAGAACGTAGTTAATC
Source organism: Physcomitrium patens (assembly GCF_059467195.1). Classification (NCBI taxonomy): domain Eukaryota; kingdom Viridiplantae; phylum Streptophyta; class Bryopsida; order Funariales; family Funariaceae; genus Physcomitrium; species Physcomitrium patens. The sequence goes on along the minus strand of NC_143430.1, from coordinate 11,407,511 downwards.
AAGTAGAAAGTCATAAGTCTAGTATAATTAAACCTGTATTTGTAAGTGCAAGAGCTTTCTTGCATGCTGCAAAAGAAGGATCACCTTGTCTCATTTATGCCACACTTGTTTCTATTGGTGGAAAGACTTCAAGTGGCTTTTCAAGCCAATATCAAGATTTTGAAGATGTATTTGAGAAGAAAAATGCGGATACTCTTCCAAAACATCATTCCTATGATTGCTCAATTGATCTTCAAGAAGGAGCACAACTACTATTTGGACCAATCATCAATTTATCTCAAAATGAGTTGGCTGAACTCAAGGAGTATATTGAAGAAAATCTAGCCAAGAACTTCATATGCTATTCCAAATCTCGAGCAGGAGCTCCAATTTTATTTATAAAGAAAAAAGATGGAACATTGCAGATGTGTGTCGATTATCGAGGACTCAACAAAATCACCATCAAGAATATGTACCCGCTACCTTTGATATCTAGACTCCTTGATTAGTTGAATGAAGCTAAGATCTATATAAAAATAGATCTATGAGGAGCATATAATCTAGTACGCATCAAAAAAGGAGATGAATGAAAGACTACGTTTCGAACAAGGTATAGACATTTTAAATACAACGTCATACCTTTTAGACTTATAAATGTACCAGATGTATTTCAACATCTAATGAATGATGTCTTATAGGAGTTTTTAGATGATTTTGTTGTATATTACCTAGATGACATCTTAATCTATTTTAAAAACTCAGAAGAAGATAAACTTCATGTTCGTCATGTGTTACAAAAACTACGAGATGCAGGACTCTATGCCAAGAGAGAAAAGTGTGTATTTTATACTACTCAAGTCGACTTTATAGGATACATCATTTCAAATGATGGACTTATGATGGATCCTAAGAAACTTCAAACTATTATGGATTAGAAGATCCCAAAATGATAAGAGATGTCTAATGCTTTTTGGAATTTGTCAATTACTTTCGGATCTTTATCAAAGACTTCTCTCAAGTTGCAGCTCCACTTACATGTTTGACTTGTAAAGATAAACTTCAATAGAATCAAGAAGAAGAAGTAGCATTTGAAGCTTTAAAGATAACCTTTATCTCTGCACCAATCTTATATTGCGAAGATTTTTCTAAGCTATTTTTTATAGAAACAGACGCATCGGACTTTGCTTTGAGTGTCATATTGTCACAAATGGAAATAGATGATAAACTTCATCCAATAGCTTTTCATTCTAGAAAATTTTCAGCAGTCGAGATCAATTATGAGATCCACGACAAAGAACTTCTTGCAATCGTGGATTCGTTTCAAGAATGGTGCCATTATCTAGAAGGTGCTTCTAATCTAGTCACAGTGTATATGGATCACAAGAACCTTAAATATTTTATGTCAGTATATGTTTTGAATCGTCACCAAGCTCGTTGGAATATGTCTTTGTCAAGATTCGAATTCAACATCACTTATCAACCAAGAAAATAACAAGGTTTGTCAGATGCACTCTCTAGACGATCTTGCCTTGCACCAAAGGAAGGAGATGTTGCTTTCAATCAACAATGGACAATTCTCTTAAAGTCAAAGCATCTTCATTTTCGAACAATGAAATCAACACTAACTGTTGATTCAACTTTCATTAAGCAAGTTCAGTCAAGTATCTCTTTTGATTCTCTTATTCATGATATTAAGAGAAACCCTTCAAAATCTCATGGTACTTCCAAGTTTGAATTCAAGAACAATCTATTATATTTCAAGAGATGCCTATATGTTCTAGAAGGTGAAGCTCAATTACGTGTTCTTCAAGCTCGTCATGACTTTCTAGAAGCAGGATATTTTGGATACAAAAAAACTTTGGAACTAATATCCAGGGACTTTTGGTCGCCACAAATGTGGAAAGCAGTCAAAGATTTTGTACAATCTTGTGATATTTGCTCAAAATCAAAAACTCTTCATCATCGACCTTACGGACTTTTTCAGCCATTATCCATTTCAGAACAACCATGGTCTTTTATTTCTATGGATTTCATCACAGATCTTCTAATCTCAAGTTCTTATGACTCTATATTCATGATAGTAGATCGTTTTACCAAGATGGCACATTTTGTACTATGTACAAAATCCATCACAAGTGAAGAAAAAACCAAGCTCTTTCTTGACAATATCTATCTCTATCATGGATTACCCAAGGATATTATATCAGATAGGAGAACCCAGTTTATATTAAGATTTTGGCAGATTCTTTTCAAGATTCCAAAAGTAGATATAAAACTATCTTCAGCATTCCATCCTCAAATTGATGGACAAACGGAGCGTGTTAATCAAGTTTTGGAGCAGTATTTAAGATGTACCATCAACTACTAACAAGATGATCAAACAACTCTTTTGCCATTCGTAGAGTTTGCTTATAATAACACGATACATTCTTCTACAAAATAAACACCTTTCTTTGCCAATTATGGTTATCATCCATGACTTGATACTTTTGACTTTTCAAAAGTTGATAATCCTACAGCGAAAGATTTGGCAATTCATTTTTCAAAGCTACATGCAACGATGAAGGCACAATTAAAAAAAGCTCAAGAACAACAAAAGGTCAATGCGGATGTCTATCAAAAGGAACAACCACCATTCCACATGGGTGACAAGGTATGGTTACTTCGTCACAATATCAAGACCACTCGTCCTTGTGATAAGTTGGACTATTGAAGGCTTCGATCATTTTTTATTTCTGTACAAATCAATCCAGTTGCATATCATTTACACCTATCAGAGTCAATGAAAATCCATCCAATATTCCACAAGTCTCTTCTTGAACCATACAAGATAGTGAACATACCAAGAAGAAAACAAGCTCCACCTCCTCCTATAGAAGTGGACAATAATGAAGAATTTGAAGTAGAAGAAGTCTTAGATTCAAGGCGACGCCAAAATAAACTAGAATATCTTGTCCATTGGCTCGGATATGATCTTAGTGAACGCACATGGGAGCCAGTAAAGAATCATGTAAATGTAGCAAAGGTGGTGGAGGCTTTTCATCGATGACATCTATCAAAATTAAGATAAAAATCTTCTTTATAAAAGAAATAAGATCTAGGCAAGATAACATTCTACTTTCAATTCTTATTTGTAGCTTCTTTATAGTTGTGATGCTCAGAAAATAGAGAACCAACAACCATCGGATTTGATTCAAGAACCTTCATTTACTGACTTCCCAAATAAGACATTATGATTGACACAACCTTCAAGACGACACAATCAAGATGAAGATCTTCAAGAATGACATGTTCTCCCTCAAATAGATGGCGAGATATAACACATTTGGTATCACGACCTTGGAATGAACTCGTGATGTTTGGTGATTTTATTAGATGTAGGAACAACTCCTCACAGTGTTCCAAATATTTTATTCGAAGGAAGTTATGAAGGCCTCAACAATGATCAAATAACTGGATGGCCTTCCCGCCCTGGTATGGGACACTATCGATGGTTGAGAGGTATTATCAATCATCTTCAAAGAAAAGAGAGATCAGAGTATGTGACAAATATAATTCGTCGTATTATAGATTTCCTCAAAATATGATTACTGCTCTTTGTGGAACTCGTCCCTAGAAGATGAGGTAATGTCATGGACATACGCATGTAAGCCTGTAATTACATGTATAAATAGATAGAAGTAAGTAAAAATAAATAAAAATAAGTTAATTCTATAGTATTTGATATGAAAGCTTCCTAGAAGCTTCATAGATGTTGCTTTGACTTTATAGGTATCTTTAATTGACTTTTTGGGACTAGAAACGTGGTCAACAAGTTGGCCATGTATCACACATGTTGTTAGCTTAAAGACCAAGCTAATTATGTGGCCCACATGTAGAAAAACTTGCCTTGTAAGTCAAGGCATGTATCCTACAAAGTCAACACATATTGGAGGCCCTATAGAATGTCGCCATGTAGCCCCTAGTAAGATAGTATATATAGAGACAAGAGTGAAGCCCTCTTCACTCTTGTCAACTCTTTTCTTGCTTCTAGTCTAATTTCAAGGGTCTTTGGTTTTCTTGTCTTTTGGCAATAGCCATTCCAGTTTCTTTCTTAATATACATATTGAGTTATTTCTATTTTGTTAACTTTCTTTGAGAAAAAACTCACTTGTTTATTTTTCTTTATCAAGTTCTTGTCCTTGACATCTTTTGACTATGTTGATATCCTTCAATGTTGCGGCTTTTGCTAAAAATTGCTAATATCATCCATGGTATTAAAACTTATGCTCACAAATTATTTTTTTAATATTTTCATAGCTTATGATTCATAATAATGTATATAAGATTATATTCAACTACTCATAACAAAATAATAATAATAATAATAATAATAATAATTAATTAAGATTAAATAGCTCATTATCAACCAATATATCAATGATTCTACTATATACTTTTAAAAGGCAAATAATTCAATATTAATATAATTATAGATCATTTCAAATATTAATAATGTATTTGTTTTAAAAATCAATTAGTAAAAAGTAGATAACATATGATATCAAAAAAACAACAAACTTTCTTAAATGCATAAATATGATAAGAAGTATATAAAATATATTAAATATAATACTAAATTCAATAGTTGATTATATCATTTGAGCTTCTATTATCTACTTTCCTATGGTTAAGAATGGTTTGTAAAGAACATACGAATTTTATCTAAATTTATTTTTTAATAATAAATAAGTAAAACAAAACTACTTATAGATTCAAAAAGAGACAAATTCTAAGATTGAATTGGTATAAAAAGTTTCAACCTAATATATAGAAATTAAAATCTATAAATATATTTAAATTATTTATTAGATAAACAAATACAACTTTAAGAAGTAAAATAAAAATATATATATTTATATTTATATTTTAAAAAAATATTTATTCAACTTGTCTATAAACGTATAAAATAATAAATATTCTATTCTTTTAATACTAAATACAATCAAAACTCCTTTCAAATAAAAATCAATTAACTTTAATTTGATGCATTGGATATATAAAGATTATATTTTAGACTTGATAAGAAAAATATTAGAATAAGAATAAATAGTTATTGATAATAAAACACTAAGAAGTCTTAAACTAATATAGAATAAAAATAAAAAGTATTGATAAGAGTGAAAAAGGCCTCACTCCTTATTCTATATATACTATTTATTAAAGAAGTACAGAGTGATGACTTATAGGCCATATGTCATTTGTTAAACTTGCAAAATATGTGTCTAATTTGTAGAATAATTTTCCAACATGTGCACCATATGGCCAACTTGTAATAATAATTAAAAGCTTTATTTTTTAGATATTTTATTTAATTATAAGTTTTTAGAGAAATTTGATATGTATAATAATAAATGAAGTTCTAATTATCATCAACTTATATCAATACTAAGAATCTTGAGTTAATTTTTAGTACACGAAGGATGACTTCAAAACTTATTAGTTAGAATCATGTAATTGTATTTATTAATAAATTATAAAATTAAAATTTTACTATTTTTTTTAAAAAGCTACATAACTTCTAAAAATCATAAATTGTAGTAGAACTTACTTTTTGATAATTATTAAGATCAATTTATGTCTAAAAACTAACTTATCAAATTAGAAACAATTGTCAATTAGATTTTTTGTCTTTTCATGTATGTAAAATAAAAAACAATTGCTAAATTTTGGTGGTAGGATTGTTTATCTATCTATTCATAAACACTTTTAAAATATTTTAAAAAATAGAGAAAATTTATTTAATTAAATAAAAAATTATCTTCTACTAACAAGAAACATTGCAATACATATATAAGAAGCTGGTTGTAGAAAATTTAAGAAATTTAACTCAGGTTTTTTATGAAAACTTATCTAATTTCTATTCTTGGAAATGGAAGCAAAGTAACACGTCCTCTAAATACTCTTCAGTAGAAAGCAACAAAAACAGTAGAGAAAAGTTTTAAGGGACCAGTTTTGAAAACCATGCTAGTTCTGAACAAGCCCAGATTTTGCTCAGATTTTCTCAAATGGAAAAGCTAGACCTCCATTCACAAATATGATGGAGATTCTAAAAGCCTAGATAGGTTCTTAGTCAAAGTCCACCAGGATGATGTTGATTTGTCAGGATGGAGGTTGTCTGGACATGGACATTGTCGATGTGAAGCACGTTGCTACTAAAAAAATTCTAAAGAGTAGAAAAACGATGCGCCTTCAAAGGTGCTTTTAAGCCCAATTTTCCAGAAGCATTCATCTCAATGTGCAGAATGACTGAAAGGTGCCCAACATTACTTGATTGTGTACGGCAAAGAATCAACTGTTACTTCATTCTTTACTCCTAAGTTCCTATTTCAAGCTCGACCTTAATTTTGCAGTTTAAACCTATTTTTGCTCCACATGTCAACGAACACAAGTTTATTTTTTCTGCTCTTTTGAATAAGTGAAGGAAATGTGATGCAGTCTATGAAGAACAACAAATGTTAGCATCTATGAGTTTTGTTCAAAGTCCGAATGTACGTATATGTATATGAATAAAGAGAAGAGAAGAAGAAAACATACATTTAAAGTTGAAAAATGAATGCTTCACTCAACTTTTGTGCAGTAGCGTCAATAACCATGGCACTGATATTGCCAATGAGCTGCCAACGTGGATGATATTGTAGTGTACATTGACCAAATGTGTATGAACACTTTAAATGTTGCTTTTAGTGTTGCTTAATGATAATGAAAGAGTCGAAACTAGAAAGTCAAAGATTGTCAGCTATCTGAAGGACTACCCTCACACTGGTATTTAGGACGAAACCCTCATTTTGTTTAATATCATTAGAAGCTCACAAAATAGCACTCATATGAGAAAGCCACAAAAAAAAAAAAAAAAAAAAAAAAAAAAATTGAAATGCATAGTTCTCAGAGAATGAAAGATGACGTACAATGCAGAATTTGATGTCTCATGGAAATCAACAAGATAAAAACACTCGATTAACACTGCTTTACCTTTACCATTGATGGAGTTTGGAGTCTAGTGTGGAACCCATTCAGTGCTTTTGTGGATTCACGCTTTATAGATCTTGCCGCAGAGGGCAGCTGGGCTTCAAGGTTAATGATTCATATGTAGAAAGGAAACAGTTTTACCTCCAGTGCATTTGACAGGCTACGTGCGTTGTAACTACACAAATGCACATTCATTTACTCTCCGTAGTGGGGTATCGAATTTCCAACACAACGGTTCTGTGAATGAAAAGCCTCGGGAATCGGCGTTTCACTTGCCAAGAGCTGACACATGGCGTCCTTCTCTACACCTCAGTTCGTTGACTGAAAACAGATCTCACACTAGTGAATTCGTTCAAAATTGGTGGCAGGGTCCCACTTTCCTCAATCGATCGCTTTGGCGCGAGTGTGTTTTTATATGCGGTAGTGCTTCTACTAGGTAGCACTGAGGACGGTGAAAACCCCCGAGGCTGCTACAAATCAAGTATATAAACAGACATCACACGAGTGGTAGTTTATACTGATCGGGATTAATGGAAGCATGACATCTTACGATACAGTACGGTGCGGTGCGGCGGGGTGCTGAAGATGAGAACTGCGATAATCCATCCACAATACCAGCTCCGGTCTCTGGATGTGCATAAGGTAGTGTTCTTGTACTTGCTTATTGCATTAAGGGTATTGATTCTTCCAGGATCTCATAACCTGCAGTACTTGTCTACATCCGACAAGCTGCAGGGTCTGACCAAAGGTATCAGTTTGTGGCGACATGCTCATGAACAAGAGTCCTAAACTTTTGTTGCTGATGGCTGTAGGTAGCTCACTGGCGTGTTCCAAGTTTTGAGAAAGTTACTATTTGTGTTTGACAACAGCCTTGTCTGTGCGTTCAATCGACTTGGTTCATATCATGACACATGATGAATTCTCAAATTCTGAATAAGGAGCCCTAACTTGATGCCCTCCTCTGTTTTTTTGGACCAATTCAGGATCCCAGTCTCTATGGTCTCCATTAGAGTTCAAACATCGTTCGCAAGGAAATCACAAAAGTAGTTTTCTAGTTCTCACGAAAACATCCAATCTAAGTGTTGAACATGTTTTTCTTTCTAAATTGAGGGTGTGCAGCAAAGACTGTCACCTGTTACCAACTTGGTTGATACTGAATGCATTCATTGTGGTTGTTTACAGGATATTTTCGGACTGCAGACTCGTGATTGCAGATTGAAGGAAGCACACCTTTCAAAACATGACGTCGCTCCCCAGTGTCGTCATTGCACTCGCAGTCCTGTGTGCGGTGGGAAGCATAGCTTTAGTAAAAATTGTGGATGGAAAGCCCTTTCCAGCTCCCGACTTTAAGCTTTGTAACTTGGCGTTTGGTTCAACGGAAGCCTGCTGCACGTTACCGGAACGCTTGAACCCTCTAAAGGAATTTGATTTCCAACCCCATCTGCCCATGCGAGTGCGACCCGCGGCTCATCTTGTCGACGATGCCTACATTGCCAAGTACCAAAGAGCAATGGAACTCATGCGAGCGCTTCCAGAAACGGATGGTCGATCATTCCAAGCGCAGTACAGACTTCACTGCGCTTACTGCAACAACCATCTTTACTACGAGTCCCCCGAGCAGCCGTTGGAGATTCACCAAAACTGGCTGTTCCTCCCCTGGCACCGCCTCTACATGTACTTCCACGAGCGAATACTGGCAAAACTGATCGGCGACGACGAGTTTGCCCTGCCCTACTGGAATTGGGACAACCAGTCACCGGTTGCCCCCTATCCCGGAGCGGTTCCGAGAGTATATGATCTTGAGTGGAGTTTATCACCAGATGCAATTAACAAGACATCGTCACTGTATGACGCCGACCGCAACAATTGTAGCAAACCTCCTCGGCTTCCGGAGTTCCACAACTTTACGGCATGTGAACCGCAGAACTTGACATTAGCTCGAGAACAGAATGCCCAATTGATGTGGACTCAAGCAGTATCAGTTTCAGTGACGCCCTTGATTATGTCTGGGGCGCCGTATCGATTTGGCGACTACGGTGGCATGGGGATAGGTGGGATTGAAGGTAGACCCCATGGACCAGTGCACTTATGGGTGAATGAAAAAGACATGGGGGTGTTCAAAGATTCGGCCTCAGACCCAATTTTTTTCGCGCATCATGCTAACATGGACCGATTGTGGGAGATCTGGAAAACATTTCCTGGGAAGTACCGCAAGGATGTCACTGATCCAGATTACCTCAACACGGCCCTCACCTTCTTCGACGAAGACGGCGACCAGGTGAGCGTCACTGTGGCACAGGCGCTGAACCTCGACCTGCTGAGGGTTAAATACCAGGAAGTGCCGGTTGCGTGGGCCAACAAAGGAGCAGTGCAGGAAGGCGCAGATCCTTCCTGGAGATTCTGCAACCCACATTCTTCTGATGCCGACATCGCCGCAATGATCAATAGGACTCGGCGCTTTAAGGGACCGGTATGGGTTCAGCAGGACGGGGTAACGTTCAAACTGAGACGACAGCCCTGGATGTCTGAGCACCTCGGTGAGGAGATGCTTGAGATTAAGGGGAACTTCAACTGGAGTTCTAATCATGCTTTGAACGCATTCGCCTATTACCCGGACGCAAACTATGAAAGGACCTCGGTTGGGTGTTTCGAGTATATCGGTAACCTGCTTTCCTTTCCGCACACTGGCATGTCACCGGGTATTAAACCCGTGATCAGGTTTCGTATGGGTATCCAGCGCAAGCTGGAGCTCATGAGCAGGGCTCATCTCAAGGAGGTCGTGATTACGCTTGTCGGTGAAGCACCAGTGGCGTCAACGGATGACACTGGTGAGACTGGCTTCAACCTCACCAGCTTAACAATCATATACTCCAAAGAGTAGGATTGTGGGATAGAAATCTCCTGGTGTGACAATGACACCGTACTGAGAAGGGATCCTTCCCAGAATACGCTTGAAGCGCAGCTCCCAATCTACCAAGTGCCAGGATTTGCGATTTTGGTCGATGAAACCACTTAAATTCTTTGAAACTTGACATTACCGTGAAACATATGGGAAAGATTGAGTAAAAGTGAAGGGGATAGTTGCAAGATGTAGCCTCCAGTCAAATAATTACGTTCATTTAGTTTATTTCTCAAAAATATGCTCGAAATTCACAATGGTATCTTATCACAAATAGTTTCAGTTAGACCTAGTCCAGCCAAATCTTGATTGATGAATTTAACTCCTGTGGGATTAACACCGTCAGTTGTGAAGCGCGATCCAATCCCGTACCAGGCATGATAAGCATGCAGGGTTCAATCTGGTCACACGGCGCACATCCACTATAGTAAATGCACGCTGAAACATAACAGAAAATGTCACATAGCGACAGGTAATAAAAGATTTAAATAAGGAAATACAAAGCAGTGAGGTTGTAGAATGTTAGGTGTTCCCTCTACAACAATAACTCAGATTAGCAGGAATCTCTAGGTCGTTTTAGAGAACAAACAAAAAAGGCCGTCACATTATATAATTCCCTGACGAACATCAATAGCCTAGATATTAACGATCACCATAAAAATTTAAGAAAATTTAAATCTCCGTACTTAACATTGAATCGCATCTCTAAATGGTATACTAAAACTTCGGATTTGGAGTTAAAGAATTACAATTATAGTATCTATGAAGCAGCCCATCATCCAACATGCAGAAAGATTATCACAGAATTCAATTTGCAGACCTAATATTCCTTTTCACAATCAAGAGTTCATACATTATAGAACAACATCCACATGCTTCACCAGATAGCCTAAAGGACCAATCCATCTCCAGAGTAAACTGAATCCAACACATTTGAAATTCAACCATGCATCAAGCCCCCATCCTTTCAGGCGCAGCTCTTCTTCCGACTCAACCCGTTCTAAGAGAGAGAGAGAGAGAGAGAGAGAGAGAACGCATCCTATAATTCGATGTCATGAGTACCAACGAAGGCAGCAGGCCACTCAAATTCATTTCTAACCTTCATATGGATGGGCCATCGTACAGCCAGAATAAAATGTTCCAAAAGCACAAAATGCCTAGTAATAAGGTCTGTAACGCATTGGCCTCCTAAACCTGGGCACTTTCCTGCACATCACCTCCAATGTGTTAGCACCATGCACGATGAGTTTAAGTATAAAATTAGCAACCAAGTAACCTTGATGAACTAAAATTCACTTAACCAACTACAAAGTACCAGATTCTACGAATAACTTGGGGGGGCTACAAAGAAAACAGAGGCACTATGAATATACAGTCAGAGATTGGTTCATCTAAAAAAATGATAGAAAAACTATTAACACTACTTAAGAAATCAACAAGCTAAATAAAAAGCAGGAAGCACGGTAACTTTGAACTCCATATGAAATATGCACCACTACAACTCAGAATGGAATCCACCAAGGATGCCCACCCAGAACCATAGGAAGCATACCCATAGGGAGCTGAAAAGGGCCTCCGTGGGCGGTACCCATAATAAGGGGCGTAAGGTCGACCCCGATAGCCCTTCATTCCGGGCACATTTGTCCTCTTCGCTGTAACCTACAAACATATTCCAGCTATCCCACTTAAAACAGGAATACAAGGCATTCCAGACATCAAAATCGCATTTCAAGAACTGTCTCATGTCGTGAGTAAACTTTCATGAAACCTATGAAAAGTACAGTGCATGATTGGCATGTAAAAAGGACAATATCTGCAGCCAAAAAAAGTTTAAAAACCTTAATTGGACGATTATGCAACTCAGATTCACTAAGAAGTATAGCGTTTTGAACTGCTTCGACCTCCAAAAATTCAACGTACGCATACCTGATGTCAAGAAGCATGAGGTCAGATACCGAACATGATCCATCTTTTGCGTATCGCAAAAACATTGTCCAGCCAATACGAAGCAGCTACTTTTTTTCCAAAAAAGAGCTACACTTACACAGGATATTCTACATATGCTATCCAAGTTCAAAGCCTCTAGTAAGATATTATCAAAGCATCACAGCAAATGCTCAGTGACCAAGCTGGTGAACAAGGAATATTACCCTTTGGGTGATCCAAACTTGTCAGTCAAAATTGTGACACGATTAACTGTACCACACGACTGAAAATGCTGTTGTACTTCTTCTGGAGTGCAGGCATAATCAACCTGCGAAGCAGAAACAATAAACTCAGACTAAGTGTTCGCTAAAATTCCTTCACAAAGTACGCAGGACCTTAAACTGCTGCATAAACATAGTTGCGTGTACCCAGATCAAAATCACAAATTAGTCAACTAAAAATAAGAATGCAAGCAGACGTCAAAATTAAAAATTCCCACAGGCAGATGAACACATCATCACAAAATATAACAAAATTGGAGAGAGTGTTTACATTCCCAACAAAAACTGAACGCGCATCAGCCTCCTCTCGGTTCGCTTGATCTCCATTTGTGAGTGCTGAATCTGAACAGTTCAATTCACGGGCGAGTTACTTCGTGAAGAAAGAAAATTGTTACATTGTACATGAGACCTGAAAAAAATCGTAAGTTGCGCCTTGGGACCACAATGAACGAAAATATATTCCCAGTCCACATCTCAACAGTCAATTACGACAACAGATATTTTATGCACGCTCAGCCGAGTACGTAGGAAAATGAACTTAATGTCACAATAAGACCTGCACTTAAATACCTAGAACCTGACTCAGATACTCACTATGACAAACACGTTTCGGTTATGTAAAAACATAAAGAAAAATCAATTTCTGATTCAAAATCAGGCTTACTGCTGTGCGAAGTTAACATGCGAGAGTAAATAAGAAAAATCAAACCTTGACTACCGCCCATCTCCTTCTCGACTTTAGCCTGCATGTCGCGCAGAGCAGCAGCTTCTTCTTCCATCTCCTTCAAGCGTTTCTTCATCTCCTCTAGCTCCTGAATGGGCACATAATGGAGACAATGGGGAAATGAACAGGAAAACATCAAATGGCAGCTAAGAATGTTAGCATGATTACTGACAAACGCCCACCTATGGACTAATCTAAAAACAGCGCAACATTGTTGTTCTCCTTATTTCCATTTATTCTTCCAAGCGACACTTTAAAGCTATAAAGCTTAACAATTCACATATCTGAAAGACAGCTCCCAGAACAATCCTCCTGTGACCAAACCTTTAGAACAGGAATATTCCTCCTGTAAATCCCTTGGCAAGTCGCACCGTTATAAGCCCAACTATTTACCTATTACTAGATAAGGATCTCAAATGCATACGAGTTTGAGTTATATATATATATAACATCAAATTTTCCAAAACACCTTCAACACATGCAAAAATCTCAATAGATTGCACAATAAATTCCCACAAGACAACCTTCGAAGCAACCTCGTCGGTGCCAACATCTTCCCCCTTAAGGAGCAGGTCCTCCCCATCTCCATCCGAGTCAACCTCAAGCTCCCCCTCCACTTCGTCGGGTATATCACCACCGTAAACTTCATGCTCCTCCTCCATTGGAAACTCTCCGCCTGGCGTCAAACACACTCTAAAACCCTGGTGACAACAAGCTGCACCAACCAACCCACAACCCACCCCAACTTCTGTGCTCACTAAGCACAAAAATCCTTCGAAACCCAAAACCCTAAAGAAAGAGTACCGGAAACCAGGCGTAGGGTTTGGTATAACGGATCCCGTAACGAGAACGAGACGCAAAACAAGAGGCGTGGGCCTCGTCCCGACGGGTGGGCTTTCTCTCGCTCTCTCTCTCTGCCACGAAGGTGTTGGTCCGTTAAGGGTAAAGAATCCACTTCTTCGAGGAGGAGGAGGACGACGACGAAAGAAGAAGTAGAATACGAGTAGAATGAGGAGTGAGTTTGAATGAATGAATGAATAAATACATAAATACATAAACAAATAAATGAGAGATGGGCCCCACCCTCCCTCGCTCTCTCTCTCTCTCTCTCTCTCTCCTGAGTTCTGACCTAATTTCCACCCCCTTTATTTACACCCTCATTTACACCCTCATTTACACCCATTTCCCCTCCGACCCATTATGGGTGCAAATCTTCAATCAAGACCACCATGTTATTTTCTCAAATAACTGTATCATATAAGGCGTTAGTTTACTATAAAATTATATGTTGTTAATCCTTGTTGATTGTGTTTTCTATGAGTATTTGTGATCTTTCGTCTTTCCTTCTTATTGATATTAAATACAATGGATTAAGTTCTGATTGTAATCTCAAGTTGGAACTTTTTTGGTGTGGGTTATTGAATCGATGATTTATTATTTTATTTTTTATATTTAATATATAGAACTTAAGTTACAATCCATTGTATTTGGCATCATATTGATTTTGAGTTATAAAATGAAAATTCTCTAATTTTGATGTATTCAGCATTCAGCACCTTTAAAACCATGTGATTGAAAAAAGATTTCAAAATATAGGATGTGCAAAAAGAAATAAACATATACAAATTAAAAATAAGAGTAAAAATAAACACCAGAAATTAATTTAATATTCTAAAAAAAATTGTACATAAAAATGTGTGTCAATAATTTACTTATGAATTTTTTACATTTATTTTATTTTAATTTGTAACTAAATTACGTTCTTTTACTTTTTAATCTGCTGTTATTTAAATTAAATACATCTATTTTAAAATAATATTTTTTATTCCAAAAATATAATAATTATTATGTAATAGTATTTCTTTAAATAATTAGAGGCAGTTATAAAAGAGCTGAAAATATATATTCCAAATCCCTCCAATTCCAAAACAAGTGACTAAAAGAGAGATGGAGAGGAGAAGAGGGACTAGGAACAAGGGATGGGGGACATGAGATAAGAAATAGCGATAGAAAAGAGGGACATGGAACTAAAAATAGGAAACTAGGAACATGCAAGTAGGAATAGAGGACTAAAAACATGGGATTGAGAATAGGGGACTTGGAATAGAAAATTACAACCATAGGACTAGAAATAGGAAAATGGGAACATGAGACAAGGAAGCAGGAACATAAAACAAGGACAAGAGATGGACAGAATTAATCATGAAATGGCAAGAGGGGTATGGCTTTAATAAAATTGGGGTGTGGCTTTAACAACTTCCAATTTTTAATATAAAAATTATTACAAAATAAAATTTAAAAATTATACTATATATATATATATATATATATAGAAATAACATTCTTTTTAGTCAATACATTATTTTTATTAAATTCATTTTTTATGAATAAAAATTAGATAATATAAAAATTAAATTATTTATAGTAAAATATTATTTATTAAAAAAATAATAAAACTCATAGTTATTGATAATATTTTTATTAGAAGACAAATACAAACTATTTTTTAAATTTTTCCTAGCAATATTTAAATAAAAAAGAAAATGTAAATATTAAGTAAATTTAAATTTTTGTGTTACTTATTCAATATGAATGTAATAGAAATCTTTACAAATCAATAAATTTGAATTAAATTAGATATAAATCTAATAAAATAAAATCTTTGTATGTAATTTATAATTATTGATTTTTTCATTCTTTCATAGTTTTGTTTGTTATTAAAAATTTCTATATTTTGCTCTTATAAATAAATAAATATATATATATATATATATATATATAGAATAAGAAGCTTTTAGGTATATATTTTATATTAGAATGTTTTATTTTATCAATTTAATTGAATTACACTAAACATAAATGCAAAACACTTCATATAATATAAGATAAAAATGTAAAATATAAGAAATAAAGAAATAAAGGAAGGAAAATTTTTTAAAAATAATAATTATAAAGGCTCATAATTAATTCAATATATAAAATTTTATAAAACAGTGAGATTCAAACTTTTCTTAATATACATTAAACTTTTGCAATATGCAAATAAATCAAAAATTGACTAATCAAAAATTCATATTTGTTTAAAAAATATTAAAACAGCTCTTGTCATATTATGTATTTGCACTAATCATTTTTAGATAATATTTTACAAAATATAGACATTCTATGAATATGAAAAAATCTAAATTATAAAAAATTAGACATCTTGATAATTTTAACACTTGTAGTTTTTAATGAAACAACCAAAAGAAATGGCTAGGTCAATAAAAGCAAATACTATGGCTAGGTCAACAAGAAATCAAATTTATATTTATTTTTTAAAGATGAAGAATATATATATATATATATATATATATATATATATATATATTATAAGTTTTTGAAAATATTATTCCTTAAAATATTATTAATAATCAAGACATAATTTATATTTTAGTTTGTTCATTAGCTGTAGTTTTTAATAAAAACAAATACTTAAAATCACATGGAAAGAAGTAGCTAAAATATAAATGATTGGTAGGATTGGTAGCAACTAAGACTTAAGAGAATTGTTGTAAGAGTATTAATTTTTGAAAGGAATTTAATGATAATCCAAAATAATATATGAAGATTTATTCTATATTTCTAAATAAAAGATATTGAAAGTAAAATGTTTTAATACTCCACATATCTTATCCTTTGCATCTTAATTATTTTCTATCATCTAAAAATTGTTATCTTCAATATATCAATTAAATATTTTTTCTGCTCGTATTGAGATTTGAGCTACAAGATTGTTTTTAATGATACATTCTGATAAACAGTAATATATATATATATATATATATATATATATATATAATTTAGACATCAATAATACCAATTCTGATTTTAGATGTGTATAGAATTATATCTTATAGAAGAAGGTTAAAAAAAATTTGGAAATTATTAACCACCAATTAAAGTATTCTTAAATATACACTTGTTTTATTAAAAAAAAATAAAGACACATATTTGTGTTATTACATATATTTTAAAAAAAAATCTTAGTGAAATTACAAAATGATAGTTTTAAAATATTATTATATATATATTATATATTCTTTTGGTTATCTTTTTATTCATAAAAGATTAACTTGAATATATATATATATATATATATATATATCTGATGTATTTTAAGACCATATCAAGTTTTATTTTTATATTGAGAAGAAAAAAGAAATTCTATATTGCAAAAATATGTCACAAAATTTTGAAATTTTGAAATTTTGAAATTTTAAAACCTATCTGATTGCATTAAAAATTAGAAGATTGTCTACTTAATTGTTTCAAAGTAGCTGAATTTATATTTAAGCTTTTTCAAATTACTTATAAACAAAACAATTATATCTTGTTTCTTATTTCTCATATCTTATTTTACAATTATTTCTTAATCAAATCTTGATTTACTTGAAAGATTGGTCGATTATAAGTAGTATATTATATCCAACATAATACTAAATAAATATAAGAAATTAAGGGTGTGAAAGAAATTTTACATAAAGAAATATCAAAATTGAAAAACAAAATTAGGTATTTTTTTTCCTTTTTTCAAAGCATTAAACTTTAAATAATCTTCAATATATATATATATATATATATATATATACATACACACACATATACATAAAGTCAAAAAAAATTTATAGATGAAAAACTTAAAATAAAGAAATATTTTACTTTAACATTTTCGCAATCAAGTAGAAAATCCATATAGAATTTTGTAAAAAACATAACTACAAAAAATAAAAAGATAAAGGACATAAAAACAAAAAACAAAAGACAAAAAAAAAAAAACAAAACAAAGCAAAACAAACAGCATCTTCCAGTATAAGTTGTTTACATGTAAGATGGGATGAGGTACAATACTAGATTTTATTCACTAAAAAATTGAAGGACGTTTCAAACCAACTTGCTAGCATACAGAAGCATACAGACACATATACACTAATCAAATTTTTTATTATTTTATTGAAATAATGCATTGATTGAATTAGAATTAAAATTTATACTAATATTTACGAGCTCACAATTGAGTATGCACTTACAAAATTAAGTTATAAAGTGACCAAGAGTATGGAAAAAAAACTTTAAAATAAAATAGGTTAATTTAATGTAAAATTTATAAAAAAATAAATAAAAAAAAGTAATATTATTTAATCAATTCCATAATAAAAAAACTTATATATCAAGTTATAATACTCGAAATTAATTTATAGCTAAAAGACTAGAAAATAAAAATACTAATATAGTAAAATATAAGATTAATAGGAGACCTTGCACATTTAGAGCAGGGCAAAAAACTATCTATACCTATTATATGTATCAAATTGTGCATTTGGATTCCACAAAGTATATGGTATTATTAAATTATGTTTATACTTAAAAATATATAAGTGGATTTTATTAGCAAAGATATCCATGAAAGAAATGACATAATCAAATCTATTTTATTTGTTAATAATTGGAGAGCTTGTGGCGTAGGTACAAGAAAAAGAAAAAAAATCTAATTCAAACATGTCTTAAACATATCTAAGAAATAGCTAAAATAATTTCCGGTTTAAATCTTTTTGAATTTTATATTTGAATTAACTTAATATCAATAGATGATTTATAAAGACTTTCTATTGAAGTTTTGTTATTTCAAATATGAATCTCTGCAAAATACATATTGGAACTTATACAATGTAAATAAAGCAAAAAAATCAAACTAATTAAACTTATTATGTAATGTAGACATAAGTGTTTTTAAACTCATCATAAGTAATAATAGAAATTGCTTCATTACTTAAATTAACTTATCTAAAATAAATTAGGAATAATATATAATTAAAATAGATGTCAAATACGGATTAAAATAAAATTTATAAGCACATACACTTCTTCAAAAAAAAAAAAATATATATATATATATATATATATATATATATATTAAATGCACTAATAACTAGAGAGGTATTTTGTACATGAATGTTATGAAATTAAATAAGAATTTAAAACTTTATCAAAGTTAAAAATTAAATTATTTTAATAATATTAGATTTATGAAATAAGCTTTATAAATAAACTATTAGTAACATTTATATTTGAAAAAATAAAAGAATATTAATTATATATATGTATATTTTATTTTTATTTTAATAAATAATTTTTATTTTGATTATTACTTAAATTAAATTATCTTGAATAAGTAAGAAATATATATATATATATATATATATATCTATATACAAAAATATATACATACATAAGTTACATGCCTATATATATATATATATATTAAAGATAATTTAATTTAAGTAATTATATTTTTATTATTAAGTAATTAGATTTTTAAAGATATATAAGTATTTTTTAAAGAAATATGTTTATTGAAAAATTTTAATTAAGCATTATCTTAATATTTTAAAAATAAAAAAGATATAACTTAAGAAAAAAATTAAATATTATTTAATATTTTTGATAAAAAAGTAATTAATAATTAAAAAAATTTCAAATTGAGATATAAATACCAAATTTTTTTATACAAAGGTAATATATCAATATTGAGATATCGATACTATGGTCATTTTGTATAATATATCAAAATTAAAAATCCTTGGTTACAATTTGAACAACTTTTTAAGATGCAAATTTAATCTTTATAATATATATTTATTTTTATAATTATTTAAATTACTAATATAACTTCTTTAAATAAAATTTTAATTATGTATTGATTTTTTTTTAATTTCAAATTTTATAATTAATAAAAAAATTTATTTTTTAAAGATATATAAGACTATACTTATGTACTTTAATATTTTTGCAATAATATTTTTGAATAAACACACAACTTTGTTTGAAGTTTCAATTTAAAAAATAATAATATTATATCTTTAAAATACAATATTAGTCTACAAGAAATAAGATAATTTTTTATCTATTTTTTTTAATATAAATAAAAAAATAATAAAAATAAATAAATATATATCAATATGTATATATATATATATATATATATTTAAGGGAATAATAAAGCAATCCAATATTTTATTAAAGCAATCCACCTATCATGACAAATTGGCACATAGATTGTAGAAATCGTTTTCATCATAAAGACCATCATCTATATTTGAATAAACAAAACCATGATTTTAAATATGGTTTCCAATGGATATTTTTAATGTCTATTTGTATTTGTCTTGTCTTATTTTATCTATAGGTATATATATATATATATATATATATACTCAATCTTCTTTTTTTTACTCGTATATTAGAGTGTGCTCTTTTTCACATTGTATATACTTTATAGAAGAAAGGAAATTCTATATTTTTTAATGTTTTGCATTTTGCAATGGAAAGTGAGGTATACATGTCTACACTAGCAAAGGGATATTTTGAAGGATCCTGATATATAGTAGTATTCTAACAAAGATATTTAATATAAAAATAATAGTAAATATAATAATTAAATAATTTTAATTGGTATTAATTAAAATTGTATTGTCAATCAATAAAGTATATTTTAACTAAGTGTGCAAAATATATTTTAACGTACACTTTGCTTTGCAAAGATATTTTATCACAAAACATCTTTCTATTTTGTGACATTTAAATTTGTTTATGATTGAACTACTAGAATAAAATGAGCTATAATTAAATTATGTTTAGTATTCTTAGAGTATCATCTTATTAACTATGAGGACTGAAAACAAAATATAATCTAATCTAATATAAAAAAAATTGTTCAACTCAAAATTTTAAGTATTAGTGAACAACATTTCTAAATTGGATAAGTAATAGAATGTTTGAATAGCAAGACATGCATTATTTTTTGTTCAAAAAGACTCTAATAAGTATTAGTTTAAAAAGAGAATAATTAGTTAGTATCATAAAATCATACAATAGTCAAACAAAAAGTAAATTTAGGATGATTAATCTAATATTTACTTAATTACTTGTAATAAGTGCAAGTCAATTTGAAATGAAATATAATCTTTAAAAAGTAGCTTCAATACCCAACTATATGTGAAATTCAAACATGAACTATTTCAAACTAAGACGCTTACTATACACCAAGAACAACAAAAGTTGGTTGAATATCATAATTGACAACATGAGCAATGTTCATTAGCTGAAATAGTCACTTATTTGGAGTAATGCTAGCCTTGTTCATATACTTGAAAAATTTCATTGCTTCTATTATTTATGTACAATAAAAAATAAAACTTTTAAAACCAAAAAAAGACCACTTTAAAGGAAGAAAAATAAAAATATAAAATCTATATTTTTTAGTCAACTATAATTTTTTAGTGTGTGCATATTAAAGAACCTTGATTGTCACAAAGCTTTTTAGTCTTTCTAAAAGTCTCTTTGAGAGCATTTATGGAATGAATATTAAGTATTAGTCCAAAGATGTTTCTAATAGATTTGAAGGTTTGATATGCATGGTTAGCATCTCAAATATTTGTTCATCCTAATATGATGTAATTTAAGGCTGCTAGAAGTATTAATTGTCCACTACCATGCATTTCAGCTAGCTTAAAGTATGCCTTCAAAACATATGAGAAAATGAGGGCTTGTGCTCAATATTTGGAAGTAACTTCTATTGAAAAGTAAAGCACTATATAAATAGTATTCTAGTATCATACACTTAAGACAATAAACTTTGATATCCATGCATATTGCAAGTTATTTACAAGCTAGTCACATTATCACAAGTCTAACTATTAGCAAATTTAAGACATTAAAAGTGATTCTTCACATCCATCCTTTCTTACCAAAAATAAATAAATTAAATTTATCCCATCTAATTTACTAGAGCCTATTTAAGACAAAAAAAATGTAGAGGCTTTAATGACAAGAACCTCAAGATTTTAAGCTCTTTTGTATTTTGATGGATCTTAAATTGATACTACATCTCTACCAAAGTTTAAAATGCGACATTGAATTGTTATAAAGTGGACAAGGTATGCACCAAGGCTATACAAGTAATTAGGTTATATACACAAGTTGAGCCAATAGATGAATTAAGAAAGAATGAAGCCTCGTTGGTAAGTGTGACATTAGTAATGCATACAGTCATTTCAACAATGGCAAAAATACTTTTCTTATCTATTATTAGGAATTATGCAACTCTTGATATAATTTGGTTATTAAAGTATTATAAAGTAATAAGAACATATTTTGCATCATCAACTTATATTGTTGTTGTAAAAAATTCTACTAATGTCTAAATTTGAAGTGTCATTTGATAAGCATGAATAAATACAAATATGCAAAATAATTAACACAAATCATAAATAAGTAGGATCAACTATTTTTACTTTGTTCACAGCCAAAGTATTTAAAATATAGTACTACATACATGATGGTGGTTTGTAAATGATCATCTCCAATTACTTCATTACAACAATAATTATTTGAATGTAGTAGTAATAAACGTAGACAAGTAGCACTTTATTATACGTAGTCTTGTTGGATACAAGATTTTTATTTTACATAGCCGGTATACATTTTAATGTACCTAATATTTTTTAATAGCCACAAATTTGAATTCACCATTTTGTCCTTAGCAAATTAATCCTTCATAAGCCTTACTTTACAAAATGATTTGCCATGATTCTTGAAAAATGTATTTTAAATAGAATGCATACTTAATAAATATGACACTATTTGAATCATGCATCCTTCAAAACAAGAGAAGTTACTAGTTTAAAGATCGATTAGATCCAAATACATGACGTATAAAGCAAACTTAATACAATTCAAACTTTGTCAATATATTATTGGATTTGTATAGATGCTAAAATTGAATACTCATAATCAGCAATAACTTCTAATTAATCAATTAATAAACATATTAATAGAATTAGTACAATTCCATGGTTTGAAATAAGTACTTATTTTTAAGTTTAGATGTATAATAAGAGTAAATTTAAAGGCCATTGATTTTTTGAGTTCTTGGCTTAATTTTGTATTTGTCTACTTCATTTAAAAGATTTACAAAAACATGCAATAAAATGTAAGCAAGACATGGTCAAAAAGTAAGAATATTATATTATATGAATTGACTACAACTAGAATCATAATTATAAATATAAGAATTTGAAATAATGTGCCAAGTATTCACAACTTTCATAAACAATTGATTAACCTCTAATATATACCAATAAAATTTCAACAAAACAATAAAGCTAAAGCAATAAATTACATCAATAGGACTAAACCTAGTGACCATGGATATGAAGCATTTGACTATTGGTGAAGCTACTACTAAAGTGGTAGTGTTACTTATGATAATAAGTAGCATATAGTAATTCTAGTAAGGAACAATATGCTTGAGATGCAATGTAAGAGCAAAGCAGTGATATTATTTTAAGACTAGATTATTTATTTTTTAAAAATAAATAATTAATATTCTATCATAAAGGACTGTAGCACATGGAAGTGGCTATGATTGTAACAATGATGAAAATTAGATAATCATGATTATAGATGAATGTTCTAAATTTTTATTGGTTGTGGATCCAATTATAGAAAAATAAAACTAAAAGTAATTATTTTTTTATGATTGTGATGATGGATGGATTGCTTTAGTAAAAATTTAGATTGATTTAATAATAATATATATATATATATATATATATATAATATTGAATTAAAAATAATACTAGATATAATACTAAAAACAAGACAATATTAAGATTTTCTTAAAAAATTTAATGGCAAAAGTGAAATAACCTTCACCTAACTATCTTATTTATAGTATAATAACTAGGCTTTGTAAAAGATTCTAGGAAAGATTTTAAAACCTATAAAATAGTTAAAAAATCAAAGATATTTATATCAAAATTTTCTAAAAGATTAAGAAAGGTTTTAAGTAGTTATAGAGGACTAAGATCATTTGACTTTTAATTAGATATATATATATATATATATATATATGTATAATGATACATTAACCAATAAAAATTTAAGTAAATTTAACTCTAATAGAATGGACTTCGCATCTCAATGTTGTACAAGTATAAACTTATAAGCAAAAAAATTGCCATAAAGCTAAATAAGAAATTAGTTACACTTGATAAGATGCAACAAAGTTTTTTAAGATATGTGTATTAATAAAGATTCTATATATACATAGAACCTAGTTATGCACATTTGCTTTCATTACTAAATATTTTTAGATAAATTCTGATTATGTATGCATATAAATAAAAATAATTATTTTTTAAATTTATAAAATTTAATTCACTTTTAGATAAGTAATCTAAAAATAAAATCAAAGAACATAAGCCATACATCAAAATTGAACTTACATTTTAGCAATTTTGTAAATGTTTATAATAAATAATATTTCAACAAAAATCTCAAAAACTACAATTTACAACAACATTAGGTTGAACACTTAGAAAGTTATATCATAACCAAGATGACAAAGAGTATATTATATGCACAACATTACAACCATAAATTCAAAATATAAGTCAAAGTAAATACATTATATGACAAAATTCGTGCAACACACATGATAATGCACAAATACTATGTATAGAAGCATAAAAGCGTATAATGCCTTCAATTACACACACAAAGATTTTTGGATGCAATGCATGTGCTAAAATGCCAAATTATAAGACTAACTAATATAATACAAATAACACCAAGTACATAGTTTAAACTAAATATAACCAAACAAGGAAAAATATCATACATACCTTTGAAATATGTTGAACTATTAAGAATACCTTTGTATTCTTGATAATAGCAAATATACCCCTCACTTCTGTGATAGTTGCAAATTTACCCTTGAACTTGATAAGCTATCACAAATATCCACAGGCCCTCTTTGTGCTGCATAGACTACTGCATGGCCATTTTTGTGTCGAGTATCAGGGAATGCGAGAGTGGTAACAGTTGAGAGAAAAGGTTTCAGCAACTGAGAAAGGGAGTTCTTCGGTCGTAGGTAAGTTCCTTTGATGTTGATGTCGCCCTAGGGATCCATGTACAAGGATGCCAAGATGTAGTCGGAGATCTCAACTCCCCATGTCTGAAATGCCTTAAAACTCTGGAACTGTTGGTTTTTCATGATCCAAGTGTATTTGAAATGTGTGACAGGGAAAGATACGTCGTGCACTCGGAACGTGAATTGCGTGACAATGTCGAAGGAATTTGCACTGGCGCCGCACAGAGCAAAGAACAAGTTGCTATTTTGGTTGGCGGTTGCAGTGACCAGCGTGCCATTGGCAATTGCTAGTGCTCCAAGGATATTATCGGAGACAATACCGAATTTTGTAGAGGAGAAGCCCCATCCACCTCCCACAGCGCGGCCAAATCTCGTAGCCTCCATCGCCCATGGATCACACTTATTTGTGTAGGAGTTTTGATGGTGCTCATGGATCACCACCTGAGAAGGCATTGGTGTTGATACAATCTTGTATTCTTAGCCTGAGTTGGTCGATCCTCGTTTCCTACGTTTAAAATAATTGCGGATTTTCTATTAAAAAATGACAATCCAGGTTTCACTTGGACTTTTTATGTGAAGACTCTAGGATTTCCCTTCACTTCACCAGTCTTAACTCATGGTGTAGAGCTGCACTGATGTTGCTTTCACATGTAAAGACAAGCAGAGGCGCAAAGTGATACAATATGCAGATTGTGCGGTAGCTTGGTGTTCCTGTTTGGTGGAAGAGAAATAGCATTCATGGTTATCTTTCAAAGCGTCTCCTTCACCCAGCCATCGATGCAGTCCTTCCTCATTGTATAATATGAAAGTTAATACTCCGTTGAAAACACATACTAATATTAATAGAGCAGTTCGGGCTAATCTCTTCCGATTCTTGAACTTGCTGCTTTTTCTTTTAGCATGAAATGGTTAACTTGCAGCTCTGCTATTGCTTGTCTGTAGCTGAGCACCCTAACCCAGGCACATCATGCAATGCCAAGCTTCAAAATACGTCTTGCGTGTTGTTGAATTTTTCCTATTTTAACTGCACGTATCATTCGAAAGTAGTCGTAGTCCAAAGGTAGGGTAAAATTCTCACCAAGGAGTGTTATCAAAGTTAATAAATACCCCACATGCATCAATGGTTCCAACCAACATAAGAAACTATAATCAGTAACATTGTAATGGTTTGATGTTCCAGAGTTCTAAAAAATAAACCCATTCCGAATGAGTGGCAACTCCGATTTGTCCAGTTTCTCAATCTGATAATCGGTATCAAAGGAACCATCTAAGGAACTTCGGTTTCTTCTCTCACCCAAATCATTGAACGAAATTGTTACGCCCAAGCTTAACTCAGATGACAGAGGAACGGTTTGCTGTTTAGTTGGACTTTTGAATATGCTCATCAACGAAGGCAACACCCGCACCCAGTCATGTGGTGCATACAGAATGCATAAACCGCTGTAGATGTGTTCGACGTTATGCTCTGCAAGACTATGGCAAAGTTTCATTCTTCCTGGAGGTATAGAAATTGAACTCAACTTTTCGATTGCCAGTTGCAAGTAGTCACACCTTTTAATTCGTGTGACACGTACCTACACCGCTAGAACAAACTCGCATCAACAAATTCGATTTTTGGATCAATCACTTTGAAACATGCACTGTGCAATGCATATAAACTCAGAAATTTAAATACACAGTGGTGGCAGCAACTGCAGCGGCATGTAAAAGACGGTTTGTGGAGCAGGTAAGACTCCAGTTGCACTTAATAAAACTTACTTGTGATAGCTTCTAAAGCTAAATGGTAGATTGGCGATTATCACAAAAGTGAGGGGTATATTTGTTATTGTCAAGAATACAAGGGTACTCATGATATTTCAACATATTTCAAGGATATGTATGATATTTTTCCAACAAACAATAGTATAAAGTTTGAAATTTGGAAAAAAAAAAAAAAAAACAAAACAAAACAAACAAAGATTATCAAATATGTCATATTCAACACTTGGATCACAAGAGACTTTATTTAATATTAAAGCATTGATTTGAATAAAAATAATGGTATCGATATCAGGAAAGTAAAACAATAATAGAATCATAGAAAATATTGACAATGAACATAAGATAAACAACTTAAGAAGATTTTATTTTTGAACTGGAGTTCAATTTAAAAGAAATTGTGCTAAACAAACTATCATAATAAAAAAATGCAAGTATATTAAAGACATTATAAAAAAAATATAATATAGAAGATAGCAAATCTATCAAAATTCTCCTTGGCATTAATGTAAAATAGTCGAATCTATTAACAAATAAATTTATAAAAGTAAAACATGAAATAGAATGTATTTTATACATGTAAAAGTAAAATCTCAATAAAATGCAATGATAATGACTACGATTAATATTATAATTCTAATTGGTATAATAATCCTACAGACGTCAAAAATAATTTACATAATTAGCTCATGATAAAAAAAAATATAAAATTTTCAAAAATGTATTGCACTTAAAACTATACCTTAAAAGACACAATAATAAAAAGAAATAAAAAGGTATACAATGTTCATCAAAAATTATCCAGCTCATCAATACACATAAAATATTTTGAAATAATGTCAAAAGCAAAATTTATCAATAGTTTAAGTGAATCAAGATTTGAATTTTACAAATAACTTCAACAATCACCTAAAGTTCTCAATAAATAAATCAATACATTGTTTTACTTAATTAACCTTGATAAACTTTAAAAAGACACACCATACTTTCAATCCAACAAATAATTATAATCGTGAAAATGATAGGAAATATTTTTAAAAATAACAATAAATTGTATCAGATATACCAAGAATTACTAACCATAAGCAATAAAACGTTTCATAACATGATTAACAACAATTATCAATTCACACATAAATTCTTCCAAACAAACTAATCTAAGAAAAAACCTAGGCTCCATGCAAAGCTCAACTCCATGTCATCCAATCAATTCAATTTACAAATAAAACATTTCAAAAAAGTAAAAAATAATTCAAATCAAATAGAATGGCAAAAATAATACTATCTCTAATACTTAAAATGGTAGCACATACTCTAATAAACGACATTGTCCTATTTGTCATGTTTTAAATGATAAAAAAAAGACACAAATTTTCACTAGTAAAGTATAAAACTGAACTTATTGAAAACCGCTAAATTAAACCCTTGTAAGTTAAAATAGAATAAAGTAACAGATATTTTCGCTCTTTATGAAGATGTGCAACTGCATTCTGAAGCAAAATTAATAGAGCAAAAGTAGAACATTAGAAGGGCCTCCACATGTGCTAAAAAAGGCACACTACCATTATAGAGACTTCATTTCCAAACAAAAGTGAACACGAATCCCTTTCCATGCACAGAAATCGAGACAAGGACAAAACCTCGACTAAATTCTTTGCTTGATTCACTCTTAAAACCTTCTACAAGTTGGACAACTGGATGCAAAAGCAAAACTGAGGTTTGAAAGTGGGTGGAGTGAATGCCAATTCAGTTATGACAACTCAACCAGAAATCAAGTTTTTAATACCACTAGGATCAGAATCAACATTGCACTTGGATGAAGCAAAAAAACAAATGTGAGAAATCCTCATATCTTACTCCAAACATCCTCTTCACAAAGTCGAGAATGTTGCGCTGATACTAACACTCTCATTACCATCTCTACATATTAGTGCATCGGACTTCATCCAGCCCCTGACAAGATTAAAAGTCTCGGCACTAAGTCCATGTCTACGACATTGCAAATTGAAAAAAACCCAGGCACTATTTTCTTGGAGACTTAATCATCTCGAAGTTTCAAGTGAGCTTCCTAACAGGAAAATAGCCCGAGCGCCAATACTTCGAAGACTGAATAGAAATGGGAACTCTCCATTGTCAACCTCAGTCCACGAACCCTCAGGCACATCCACCTCTCTGACTCTTACAATCCTCCCAAGTGATATACAATAGAGACGGTCCACATAGGAAAGCTGCACTTACGAAAAAATGGCGATGCAACGAGGTTCAAAGTTGAATTGACTGAGAAGAACGATTACCCCGTAATCGATAGCGAAGGGACAAGTGCTAGGGGCATAAACAATCTTCTCCAAAACAACGACCGACCAAGCAGAGCAAACCAGTGTAGGCAGCAACCCACGTCAACACGATCGTGCGTACTCGCCGAAATTTCATCCCATCCACATGCTATTAAAAAATCTCCACAGCTCGTTAGGAATCCACATCCTCTCCAAATACTCCAGCAAAATCACCGCATACATACGACTCTGACACACTTGACAATGCATGCTGCCACAAGTGCATGCGCAACACACTAACCCCGAAACAAAACACCACACCAAACATGAGCAGCTCCAACTCTTCGCACCCTGGAACCCGAAAAACAACCCCTTGGATGTCTGCCTCAATCAAAACGCTCACAGTTCATTGACACAAACTCACCATTCCGGTGTCACACATCGGTGCTCAGGTCTACTTCGCACAACATCGATTCAAACACCACCTCGTGGACATCATCCAGGACACCCTCAACTCTCTCTTCCAATGCAAACTTCCAAGGCAACCCATGACGCCTGAACGTGCGACTGTACCAACTTCCATTTTCCGTATCGGCATCACCAAAAGAGACTTTCATCTGGGCAATACCCGACATGACCCTGTCTTTATTGCGAGCCCATCATCTGCATGCCCGCCTTGTTCACACAAGCACTACAAACATCCACCGTCTCCAGTCCACGAAACCAATGGACCAAATAATCCAGTAAATCATTCCGACAGCACGGCCCATAACCGCCACGTCAAGCACACAACCACGCACTCACACGCCTCGCACACACCAACATACAGGAATCAGACAATTAAACACATCGCCACTACACACTGCTTAAGCTCAGGGTAACAATGTATTTCCAACAGCTCAAACTTCTTAAAAACGTCTTTCAACTGCCTCCAAAAACAACCCGAACTTCTCAACTCCAAGTCCGGTTCCAATTTCAATCCCCCCACCACCCCCATGCAACTACGGTTGCACCCTGGGGTCAAACGCCGGAGCTTATCCGCAACAACGCTCCCGAACTCTCGCTCCAACTATCTACTACCGCTAGCCCCGGTGGTTCGCGCAGGATCAACGTCAGTGTCAGTCTCATACTGTACACGTAAAACCGCCCCAACCCCTCCACCTCGTTGGCCATCGCGTCCTTCCGCCGCGCGTAATCTTACTATATTTACCCCTCGCTTCTGTACCCCAGCCAACCGGCAAAGTCCCTCCGCATCACCCCAGCGACGTGCTGCACCTGACTGCCTGCCCCTCCTGCTGCTGCCGCTGCCGCACATCGCTTCTCGACTCTTCTTCCAGCCAACCGCGCGCCTAAGCCTCCTCCAGATCCTCCTCGTACTCGCCTTCCTCCTCGGCGCTCGCGTCCTGGTACTGCTGGTACTCCGACACCAAATCGTTCATGTTGCTCTCCGCCTCCGTGAACTCCATCTCGTCCATGCCCTCGCCCGTGTACCAATGCAAGAAAGCCTTCCTCCTGAACATGGCTGTGAACTGCTCGCTCACACGCCTGAACATCTCCTGAATCGACGTCGAGTTACCGATGAACGTCGACGACATCTTCAAACCCGTCGGGGGAATGTCACACACACTCGACTTCACGTTGTTCGGAATCCACTCCACGAAGTACGACGAATTCTTGTTCTGCACGTTGATCATCTGCTCGTCCACCTCCTTCGTCGACACCTTGCCCCGGAACACCGCCGACGCCGTCAAATACCTACCGTGCCGGGGGTCAGCCGCGCACATCATATTCTTCGAGTCCCACATTTGCTGAGTCAACTCGGGAACCGTCAGCGATCGATACTGCTGAGAACCCCTCGATGTCAACGGTGCGAAACCAATCATGAAAAAGTGTAGACGGGGGAACGGAATCAGGTTCACGGCCAGCTTCCGGAGATCGGAGTTCAGCTGCCCGGGGAATCGCAGGCAGCAAGTGATCCCGCTCATTGTCGCAGAAATCAAGTGGTTCAAGTCTCCGACTGCGTATCCCCGCAAGACAACACGCATCAGTCACATTCCAACCACACCAAACACCACGTTCAAGAACACACGCCCTACTCCTCACCCATGCACCTCACCTACCCCCACCACATCGACATCCGCGCCCATGTCCTCCCACACCACACCACACCACACCAATGCCGTACAACCAAAAGCTCATCCCCAGGTCATCTGTCACTCACATGAGGGCGTGATCAGCTTCAATGTCCTGAAACAGATATCGTACAGCGCTTCGTTGTCCAACACCATGCACTCGTCCGCGTTCTCTACCAGCTGGTGAACTGACAAGGTCGCATTGTACGGCTCCACAACGGTGTCAGACACCTTAGGCGAAGGAAACACCGAGAACGTCAGCATCATCCTGTCGGGGTACTCCTCTCGGATTTTCGAAATCAGCAACGTCCCCATTCCGGATCCGGTCCCTCCTCCCAAAGAATGACAAAACTGGAAACCTGCACATCGCGCAATCGTGTAACCCACCCTGCCCTGTCAAAACCCGGCCTCACATCTCGCCGCACCAGCTGTGCAACGCAGTCATGGGACCAAGCCATTACACCCTCACGGGATAAGGAACCACACACTCATACGTCCACCAACCACACAACAACGACGGGCATACCTTGCAGGCAGTCGCAGCTCTCCACCTCCTTGCGCACCACGTCCAAAACAGAATCGATCAACTCAGCTCCCTCCGTGTAGTGTCCCTTAGCCCAGTTGTTTCCGGCACCAGTCTGCCCGAACACAAAGTTGTCGGGTCGGAAAATCTGTCCATACGGACCCGTCCTAACGCTGTCCATTGTTCCGGGCTCCAAATCCATCAGCACCGCACGCGGCACATATCGCCCGCCGCTCGCCTCGTCGAAGTACACATTGATGCGCTCCAGCTGCAAGTCCGTCACGCCCTTGTACGACCCCGTAGGGTCGATGCCATGCTCCTCGCAAACAACCTCCCAGAACTTGGATCCGATCTGGTTACCGCACTGCCCACCCTGGATGTGCAAGATCTCTCTCATCTTGCTCAAGCTGTGCGAAGCTCGAAAGACCACAAGACCTAATCCGCAGACAACAGAGAAGAAGAGCAGAGAAGGAGAGGAGAAGAGAAGGAAGGGTGGGAATGCCCAACCTCGGAAGCTCGGTGGGAGAGAAGTAAGCGAGCGGGACAGAGCTCGGTCCGCAAGGGAAGCGCAGATATCGGCCTTTGAAACACACAGCGGAGGTAAAGGGGATGGACGCCTCAGCCAGAAGAACAAGCAACGACATCGTTCCCCTGCCCG
This sequence comes from Physcomitrium patens, assembly GCF_059467195.1. NCBI lineage: Eukaryota > Viridiplantae > Streptophyta > Bryopsida > Funariales > Funariaceae > Physcomitrium > Physcomitrium patens. The sequence goes on along the minus strand of NC_143430.1, from coordinate 11,375,376 downwards.
CCGGTTCAGGTCTCTCCTCCGCCCCGCCGTCAGATCTCCCATCTGACGCTCCTGGCCTCCCGGGCAGCCGAGGTGAAATGTTCGTCAGGGAGAGGCTGACACTTTCCAAATGCCGGAGGGTACAAGTCCAGGATGGGGCGCAGTGGCCGTCGGATGAGCAGATCTACGGCTGGCACGGCAGAGCAGCTGGCTGGGAAACCCTGGCTGGCCCACAGATATTTTGTCTGGGATGAGCGATTTTCAAATTTTTCTCGGCATCGCTGTCCCACTCGTGGCCTTCAACTCCAAGGGTCTCGCATTAATGATACTCTTCCCGTTCATCCCTGGTCGCATCCTTCCATTTTGTCGTCTACTGCACTCGAGTTTCGTTACCATGGATGAAACCAATGCCGATGAATTTTGGACATACTGTGACATTTTAGCGGATGAGGAGAGAGACTAGTCATGGCCACGCCCTTCCTATTGAACATCATCCATAATACTTTGCGATGTTCGCCATTGAAACCAAATTTATTTATTTATATATATATATATATAAAGTTTTCAACAAAATTGGAGACAAATTTTAGATAGAATTATATATGAATGGTAAATATTGTAGACATACTTTTAAAATTTTCATGTCAATATTCAATTATTTTATGTATTATATTTTAAGTTCTATTAATATATTTTATATATTTATTAATTAAATAATATTATTTATTTTTTAAATCTTATTATTTTTTAAACATAATAAAATATCACTTAAATTAATTGTCTTAAATATTATGAATATAAATGTCAAATATAAAAATATTACAGATATATAAATTTCAATTGCATTTTTGTAACATCATTTAATTAGAGTGATTTTTAGAAATCTAAACTATTTTTTATTAGATTCTTAAAATATTTCAGCAAATTCTAGAAAGTTCTAAGAGGATTAAAGAAGTTGTTCGAGAAGCTTCATAGAGTTGTTTCATCTTCAAGCAACTTGAGAACTTCTAGAGAAGCTTTCTAAAGTTGCTTCATATTTAAGCAACATAAAAAACTTCTTTAAAAGCTTTTTAAGGTTGCTTTGTCTTTAAGCAATATGAGAACTTCTTAAAAAGCTTCCTAATACCTAATATATATTCGAGTCAAGACTCAAGGAACCTCCAATCTTGACAATAGATCTCTTGGAGTTCTAACTCACTTTTCTTGATGTTGATCTTGTATTTATCTGATATAATTAAGTTTTTACTAGTTTTTTTATTTAAATGCTATTATTCAACTTCTTGTTTGGTCTTATACATAGTGTATCCTTGATTGTTTGTTGAGAGTAAGTTTTTATTAATATTAGAGCTTGATCCTTCTTGATAGAGAGTGGATTAGTCCTCTTCTTGAAGGCACTTGAATACTTTAGAAGTTATAGATTATCTTCATATATATTGGTATTGTTTCAATTTTTTATTTTTATTTTTATTTTTTCCTTTTGAAATGGTTGGAAGTGAAGATGTTAATACAATTGAATTTCTCAAATCCAAGTTAGGTATTATTCTAAGTACACTAAATGCTTTGTCTCATAGAATTATTAAATTTAAAGAATTTTTTACAAGATTTTATGATGATGCAAGATCTGAAGTTGTTGCAAGATCACAAAATAAGCTTTTGGCATTAAGAGATTGCATTGACCAAAATCTTGCAAAGAAATTTATTCGACATCCCGAATTTCTAGCAAGTGTACTAATTATTTTTGTAGAAAAAAAAGAAACAAAAAAGACAAGAAAAAAAGAAAAAAAGAAAAAATGATCTTATTAAATATTTGTTGATTATTGTAACCTCAAAAAAATATTGGTGAAGAATTTTTATCCATTATTATTGATATTAGGGTTTTTGAAGCACCTCAATTATATCAAAATCTATACTGAAATAGATCTTTCTAGTGCATATCATTTAGTGCAAATTAAAGAAAGAGATGAATGAAAGACAACATTTTGATTAAGAGACGGTTTTTTTTAATGTAATGTCATATATATGTTTTTTTTTTTTTTTTTCAAACACTTTATGAATGATATTAGTGACACTCTATTTATTTATTGACTCATACATATGTACCATATTTTTTTAAAATCACTCAATATAAATATTTTAAAAAAACTAAAAGGGTAGTTGCTAAAATTTAGAATATTAAAAATTCTTAAACTTAAATTAGAACAAAGAAGAACATTTCTAAAGTATAAAAGCCTTCACTCAAAGTTCTATATGTTAGAGGTGTTCATATTTATCTACACAAGAATTATTAGATAAAAAGTAAATATAGGTAGATTTTAAATTATTGAATTGTATAGCTTTTTACAAGCTTCATAGATGCATATTTGACATAAGATATATTTATATTAAGTTGAAAGGTTAGAATCTTGGCTAATAAGTTAGCCATGTAATGCATAAGTCGATAACTTGTAGTATAACTTAACAATGTGGGATGCATATAGGAAAATTGCTTTCATAGATAAACCATATAGAAGATCAAATAAGTTTTTGAACATAAGAGTTTGTACGCAAAATTTTGTAAAACAATTATTACAACTCTACACAACTTTGAAGCTCATTTTACAAGTAGTTCAAGATTCTTAAAAAACATCTTCAAACAAATTTAGAAAATAATTCCATATTTTTAAAGTTGAAGATGAAATATGGCTTCTTTAATAAGATATTAAGAATAATCAACCTTGCAATAAATAAGACTACTAAAGACTATAATTTTGTATTAAAAAGCAAGTCAAACTACTCGCCAAGTGATTGAAATTATTGATATCTAAGAAGGTACATCTAGTCTTTCATGTTTCTTTCCTAGAGGTTTGTACAAAATCAACTATCCCAAGAATAATATAACTAGTATTGCCTTATATTGAACTAAAAAATCATAAAAAAATAAAGTAAAAAAGATCAAAGATTTTTTGCAAAGATTGGCAAGTTAGAGTATATTATTCGTTAGTGTAGCTACGATATCAATAAACATATGTCACAACCATCAAAAGATCTAATTCATGTGCCAAAAAAGGTTTAAAAGTTTCAACATTGCTATCATTAAAAATCTAAACCTATTTAAGGAAGACTTTTATATGAAACTACTACTAAAATAGTGTATATAATGAAAAAAAAAATATTACTTGCAATAATCTTTGAGTTTAATGTGTATAGTTTATGATCCAATATGTCAAATTAAAGAGAGTTTTAAAGTCATTACATCAAGAATTTCAAAGTAGAGCTAAATTAGAGCATTTTTTTATTATTTCTACGAAATCAGTTATACAAACTCTTGAAACCATTATAGATTATCCTTAAGATAAAGTTCAATCTTTTTAACAAAAAAAACCATCCATGCTATGATGAATAAAAACTAAAAAATATTAAAGATGATGCTTGGACTTTAATAGGTGAGTTATCTTGATGAAGTATAAATGCAACTATCTTCTAAAAGGTAAAAGCTTGAGAAAGATGTTGCATCACAAACTTAACAACTTCAGATCTTGCATCATCATAAAATCTTGTAAAAAATTCTTTAAATTTAATAATTCTATGAGACAAAGCATTTAGTGTACTTAGAATAATACCTAACTTGGATTTGAGAAATTCAATTGTATTAACATCTTCACTTCCAACCATTTCAAAAGGAAAAAATAAAAATAAAAATAAAAAATTGAAACAATACCAATATATATGAAGATAATCTATAACTTCTAAAGTATTCAAGTGCCTTCAAGAAGAGGACTAATCCACTCTCTATCAAGAAGGATCAAGCTCTAATATTAATAAAAACTTACTCTCAACAAACAATCAAGGATACACTATGTATAAGACCAAACAAGAAGTTGAATAATAGCATTTAAATAAAAAAACTAGTAAAAACTTAATTATATCAGATAAATACAAGATCAACATCAAGAAAAGTGAGTTAGAACTCCAAGAGATCTATTGTCAAGATTGGAGGTTCCTTGAGTCTTGACTCGAATATATATTAGGTATTAGGAAGCTTTTTAAGAAGTTCTCATATTGCTTAAAGACAAAGCAACCTTAAAAAGCTTTTAAAGAAGTTTTTTATGTTGCTTAAATATGAAGCAACTTTAGAAAGCTTCTCTAGAAGTTCTCAAGTTGCTTGAAGATGAAACAACTCTATGAAGCTTCTCGAACAACTTCTTTAATCCTCTTAGAACTTTCTAGAATTTGCTGAAATATTTTAAGAATCTAATAAAAAATAGTTTAGATTTCTAAAAATCACTCTAATTAAATGATGTTACAAAAATGCAATTGAAATTTATATATCTGTAATATTTTTATATTTGACATTTATATTCATAATATTTAAGACAATTAATTTAAGTGATATTTTATTATGTTTAAAAAATAATAAGATTTAAAAAATAAATAATATTATTTAATTAATAAATATATAAAATATATTAATAGAACTTAAAATATAATACATAAAATAATTGAATATTGACATGAAAATTTTAAAAGTATGTCTACAATATTTACCATTCATATATAATTCTATCTAAAATTTGTCTCCAATTTTGTTGAAAACTTTATATATATATATATATAAATAAATAAATTTGGTTTCAATGGCGAACATCGCAAAGTATTATGGATGATGTTCAATAGGAAGGGCGTGGCCATGACTAGTCTCTCTCCTCATCCGCTAAAATGTCACAGTATGTCCAAAATTCATCGGCATTGGTTTCATCCATGGTAACGAAACTCGAGTGCAGTAGACGACAAAATGGAAGGATGCGACCAGGGATGAACGGGAAGAGTATCATTAATGCGAGACCCTTGGAGTTGAAGGCCACGAGTGGGACAGCGATGCCGAGAAAAATTTGAAAATCGCTCATCCCAGACAAAATATCTGTGGGCCAGCCAGGGTTTCCCAGCCAGCTGCTCTGCCGTGCCAGCCGTAGATCTGCTCATCCGACGGCCACTGCGCCCCATCCTGGACTTGTACCCTCCGGCATTTGGAAAGTGTCAGCCTCTCCCTGACGAACATTTCACCTCGGCTGCCCGGGAGGCCAGGAGCGTCAGATGGGAGATCTGACGGCGGGGCGGAGGAGAGACCTGAACCGGCGGGCAGGGGAACGATGTCGTTGCTTGTTCTTCTGGCTGAGGCGTCCATCCCCTTTACCTCCGCTGTGTGTTTCAAAGGCCGATATCTGCGCTTCCCTTGCGGACCGAGCTCTGTCCCGCTCGCTTACTTCTCTCCCACCGAGCTTCCGAGGTTGGGCATTCCCACCCTTCCTTCTCTTCTCCTCTCCTTCTCTGCTCTTCTTCTCTGTTGTCTGCGGATTAGGTCTTGTGGTCTTTCGAGCTTCGCACAGCTTGAGCAAGATGAGAGAGATCTTGCACATCCAGGGTGGGCAGTGCGGTAACCAGATCGGATCCAAGTTCTGGGAGGTTGTTTGCGAGGAGCATGGCATCGACCCTACGGGGTCGTACAAGGGCGTGACGGACTTGCAGCTGGAGCGCATCAATGTGTACTTCGACGAGGCGAGCGGCGGGCGATATGTGCCGCGTGCGGTGCTGATGGATTTGGAGCCCGGAACAATGGACAGCGTTAGGACGGGTCCGTATGGACAGATTTTCCGACCCGACAACTTTGTGTTCGGGCAGACTGGTGCCGGAAACAACTGGGCTAAGGGACACTACACGGAGGGAGCTGAGTTGATCGATTCTGTTTTGGACGTGGTGCGCAAGGAGGTGGAGAGCTGCGACTGCCTGCAAGGTATGCCCGTCGTTGTTGTGTGGTTGGTGGACGTATGAGTGTGTGGTTCCTTATCCCGTGAGGGTGTAATGGCTTGGTCCCATGACTGCGTTGCACAGCTGGTGCGGCGAGATGTGAGGCCGGGTTTTGACAGGGCAGGGTGGGTTACACGATTGCGCGATGTGCAGGTTTCCAGTTTTGTCATTCTTTGGGAGGAGGGACCGGATCCGGAATGGGGACGTTGCTGATTTCGAAAATCCGAGAGGAGTACCCCGACAGGATGATGCTGACGTTCTCGGTGTTTCCTTCGCCTAAGGTGTCTGACACCGTTGTGGAGCCGTACAATGCGACCTTGTCAGTTCACCAGCTGGTAGAGAACGCGGACGAGTGCATGGTGTTGGACAACGAAGCGCTGTACGATATCTGTTTCAGGACATTGAAGCTGATCACGCCCTCATGTGAGTGACAGATGACCTGGGGATGAGCTTTTGGTTGTACGGCATTGGTGTGGTGTGGTGTGGTGTGGGAGGACATGGGCGCGGATGTCGATGTGGTGGGGGTAGGTGAGGTGCATGGGTGAGGAGTAGGGCGTGTGTTCTTGAACGTGGTGTTTGGTGTGGTTGGAATGTGACTGATGCGTGTTGTCTTGCGGGGATACGCAGTCGGAGACTTGAACCACTTGATTTCTGCGACAATGAGCGGGATCACTTGCTGCCTGCGATTCCCCGGGCAGCTGAACTCCGATCTCCGGAAGCTGGCCGTGAACCTGATTCCGTTCCCCCGTCTACACTTTTTCATGATTGGTTTCGCACCGTTGACATCGAGGGGTTCTCAGCAGTATCGATCGCTGACGGTTCCCGAGTTGACTCAGCAAATGTGGGACTCGAAGAATATGATGTGCGCGGCTGACCCCCGGCACGGTAGGTATTTGACGGCGTCGGCGGTGTTCCGGGGCAAGGTGTCGACGAAGGAGGTGGACGAGCAGATGATCAACGTGCAGAACAAGAATTCGTCGTACTTCGTGGAGTGGATTCCGAACAACGTGAAGTCGAGTGTGTGTGACATTCCCCCGACGGGTTTGAAGATGTCGTCGACGTTCATCGGTAACTCGACGTCGATTCAGGAGATGTTCAGGCGTGTGAGCGAGCAGTTCACAGCCATGTTCAGGAGGAAGGCTTTCTTGCATTGGTACACGGGCGAGGGCATGGACGAGATGGAGTTCACGGAGGCGGAGAGCAACATGAACGATTTGGTGTCGGAGTACCAGCAGTACCAGGACGCGAGCGCCGAGGAGGAAGGCGAGTACGAGGAGGATCTGGAGGAGGCTTAGGCGCGCGGTTGGCTGGAAGAAGAGTCGAGAAGCGATGTGCGGCAGCGGCAGCAGCAGGAGGGGCAGGCAGTCAGGTGCAGCACGTCGCTGGGGTGATGCGGAGGGACTTTGCCGGTTGGCTGGGGTACAGAAGCGAGGGGTAAATATAGTAAGATTACGCGCGGCGGAAGGACGCGATGGCCAACGAGGTGGAGGGGTTGGGGCGGTTTTACGTGTACAGTATGAGACTGACACTGACGTTGATCCTGCGCGAACCACCGGGGCTAGCGGTAGTAGATAGTTGGAGCGAGAGTTCGGGAGCGTTGTTGCGGATAAGCTCCGGCGTTTGACCCCAGGGTGCAACCGTAGTTGCATGGGGGTGGTGGGGGGATTGAAATTGGAACCGGACTTGGAGTTGAGAAGTTCGGGTTGTTTTTGGAGGCAGTTGAAAGACGTTTTTAAGAAGTTTGAGCTGTTGGAAATACATTGTTACCCTGAGCTTAAGCAGTGTGTAGTGGCGATGTGTTTAATTGTCTGATTCCTGTATGTTGGTGTGTGCGAGGCGTGTGAGTGCGTGGTTGTGTGCTTGACGTGGCGGTTATGGGCCGTGCTGTCGGAATGATTTACTGGATTATTTGGTCCATTGGTTTCGTGGACTGGAGACGGTGGATGTTTGTAGTGCTTGTGTGAACAAGGCGGGCATGCAGATGATGGGCTCGCAATAAAGACAGGGTCATGTCGGGTATTGCCCAGATGAAAGTCTCTTTTGGTGATGCCGATACGGAAAATGGAAGTTGGTACAGTCGCACGTTCAGGCGTCATGGGTTGCCTTGGAAGTTTGCATTGGAAGAGAGAGTTGAGGGTGTCCTGGATGATGTCCACGAGGTGGTGTTTGAATCGATGTTGTGCGAAGTAGACCTGAGCACCGATGTGTGACACCGGAATGGTGAGTTTGTGTCAATGAACTGTGAGCGTTTTGATTGAGGCAGACATTCCAAGGGGATGGTTTTTCGGTTTTGTCTTTTAAGGCTGGCGCCTGCCTAGCCTCCTTTGTCCTTCAGCGCATGTTTGCTTGTGACGTTTGCGTTGGGATTGTTAGTATTGGTCTGGATGGAAATTTTATCGTTTCTATCGGCAGCAACTAAGTGCGTCTTGTCATTCCCATGGGAGAGGTCCCCTCTTTCGTTTCGTATTTGTCTAATTTTGAAGTATTGGTTTGCGTTTGCTTTACGGTTTAGTGAATTTACGGAATGGAAATTCATTGAAGCATAGTGTCTTTGTCGATTGCCGTTGTCTTGATATTGATTAGTACGTTTCTGTGTGCTCGCAGCCTTATACAATTTCATATTGTGTCCCTGGTGATGACTGCGTCACCGTGGCCACCGTCTTGTACGCAGAACACAGACTGCGGTTCAGATTTTACGTAGTTTATGGTGAATATCATTTGATTACTTGTCCTGGACCGGTTTGTTTAGTCGGTTGGAAATCGGTTTTTACTTTGGTGACGTTTGCCTGTATTCGGTGCGCATTTATCGTACTGAGTGAGGACGGATGAGACCGATTTGGTAGATGTTGTCTTTCATGCAACATCTACCAAATTCGTCCGTTGTTGTGGTCTTGAAGTGATTAAAAGCTCCTTACGCTCGTTTCGTCGCTTCCGAGCATGAAACAGTGACAATTCCATCGTTCCAGGTATCTAAGAATGTCTTCGTTGCGTCGTTCTTCACATGGATTGGAAACATGCTTAAGCTGAACTTGTTACTTGAGTTTTATGTGAGAGAACCGTGTGATCCAGAGAGGTGGCGGTTCCAGAGGGCACATTGGCAATTCGTTACTACTGAGAGTCTCCAATCTTGGTCAGTCTTTATAGTGAAGGCGGGTGGCTCAAGCATTTTACTTTCCCGGATTCTCACTTTAGACTACTAGATGATTCAGTGTACATGGAGTATTACTTGGGAGACACGGACTTTGTGCTGAGATTTGAAACCTAACATCGGGCTGTGCGCTGTCTGATGCATTATGCATATTCAAAAATGATAATAGAAAATGAAGCACGAGAGCAACAGACGCAACTTGATGGGGAGGAATGTTCGGAGTAGGATGTGACTATTTCGTACATTCGTAATTTGTGTAATGTCGCCAATAGAATAGTCTACTAACCGTGTTTATATTTTTAGTCATTTAATGGATCTAACTGCTTAAGTGATGCGTCAAATTCTTCATCACTTTTAAATATATCACGATAATTTTATCGTTGGTCGTCGTGCCTACTGCAAACCATTGGACGATGATTCATTTACTTTCAAATTGCTTAACTCGTACATGATTATTTTGTTTTTGGCATCGTTACCTTGTTGAAAGTTGATTTGGTTAAGCTGCCTTATTCAACAACAATCAGAACATAATGAACCTTGCCAATTGCTAAATCCGTAGGATTTAATTTGGGAATCGTACAGAACATTAGTTTTAAAATAATTGAGCTTTAAACATTATGGTAGATGAATTCCTATGTCAAGAACTGGTATAATTTCCAATTCTGATATTTTTAATATATTTTTTGTGAATAATTTGTTCTACAAAAGTTGGATATATTTACCATTTTTGGACTAATATTATTACTTTAGACAATCAATGTTAATGCATTGATGCAATTTGTTTTTGGAATTGGGACAATAAAGTTTCTTTAGCAGTACAAAAACATTGGTTGACTGCATTGTCTAACACAATATTAGATTAGGTGGCATTATAAATCTTGTCTATTGAAATCATTATTACATTAATTCAAAGTGCATTAAAATAACTAAAGTGGCTCATTATAAACTTCTTTGAATAGATTCTATAAAGTATATAGATGACACCATATGGCCATCATTGATTGCCTCACTGTTAAATAGAATAAATAACTAAAAACTTGTTTTCATTTTTGACTCCAAATTGTTGCTCTAAAAATCGATGTTATATCTACTACCTTGAAACATTTAAAAAGTTGACTTTAAATAAATTTTGTGGTTATAATAAAAACATATGTAAAAAAATCAAAGTTGATCTAATGCTTCAATTGTTGGTAATAATGTAGAATTAGTTACATTCTAAATAATACACATTGTTTGATACGTTTTTAAATAGATTTAGATTTTTTTAATTTTTTAATAAGAATAATTTATTAGATCTTATAAAGATCCAAGATATTATGAAGACATTTTCTCTAAATGAAATAAAACAAGTTATAGTATTTTCTAGATTGTTCAAAAGTAATTTGTATCACATAAAAAGTTATGCAAAGATGATAGTTTTATTTTAAAACTCATGTATGTATGTATGTATGTATGTATATATATATATATTATTGTCATTTGGCAATTGCAAGATTATATAGATAATTATTGGTATATTAAAAATATCTATATAAATATCATTCTAATTTCTTGAAACTAAAAATTTGACATTTATAATAATATATTGGATATTCTAGTAAATGTGATCTTACTTCAAACTCTTATTAATGAGGCAACCCAATCTATTATGTAGGCCTTGTAGTACATAATGTTATAAGATATGAATATACAACAATGATAGGATTTTTTTTTTTTTTTTTTTTTTTTTTTTTTTTTTAATAATATTGTATGCTATTAAGAAATTTTAAATTATATATATATATATATATATATATGGCCTTGATATTCCTAATCAGAAAGTCTCAAATCTTTTATCATTTGGTCTATTTATAAACTTTGTATTAGAAGATCTTATCAAATAATATGAAAATATCAATTATCATTAGAGATAAAGAGAAGATAGAGTATTACAAAAGTACATTTGGTCATAATAAACCTTAGAAATTATAAGAAACTATAAGTGATACATGTGATTAATTATTGATAAAAACATAAAATGTATAAAATTTAAGATACACAATAGTGGTGATCAATCTTGTACTATAATACTCATCAATATTGCTATACATATAATATTTACCGACATATCTTTATTCTAAAAAATTAAAACCTTCATATTTAAGCAAGAATCTAATATTAAAACTTTGTATAAAGTGAGAATTTAATGTTGTTGAACAATTTATAGACAAAAATTCCTTAGAAAACATGTACATATTGGTAGAGGAAAATTACACCATTAAGTGGATATAGATCAAAGTGTTTGAAATAATATTAAATTATTAACGACTTAATTTTTTTGTAGGAATATGTTAATATGATTTGAATATCTTTTATATTTGAAATGCAACTAATAAGTATATTTACTTAATGGCTCTTTTTAGAATTTAATTGGTTATTTTATTCTCAAGCATAAAATTAGAAACATATTATCTGTAGTTTTTTGATTTGGTTGAATCCATATATAATACTTTGATAAAAGTATTGAATATACTTGCAAAAAATGATTGTTTAATTTTTTTTAAAAAAATCCATCTACAACTTTATTTAAATATCAAATAATGTACAAAGTAGCAATCAATTTATCTATATTTAAAAAAAATTATAAACACCTACCTCTTATATCTATATAATATAAAATTTTAACAAAAAAAATTAAAAAAATAAAAACATAGAGATCTAATAAGATCTTTTGAAATTGTAATAATATTTGAAAATAGCTAGTTTAATAGAACAAATTAAGGCATTCTCTACCAAATTATAAAAAATAATTAAAATGTGTGGTTTATTCTTGATTGATTCTACTTTACATTGTTTTAATCTTTTAGTCCAACTACTTATTGATAGATTTCAATGTTAAGTTCTGTAACTTCGTTGTTTAATGTCCAATTACCAATTAGCCAAATCAAAATGGATAGGGTATACAATTAATTGATTTTCTTATTTCTCTACAGTAATTTGGAAGGACATTTACAACTTATTTATAGCAATGGTAAATTGCTCAAAACATTATCAATTTTTTCCTATGAGACTGACATTGTTGCAAATAACCGGTCAATGTAAGTGTTTTTGCTAATTAAGAATAACAAATTGTAGCATGCAAAGATGTCAATGACATAACTGTGAGAAGAATAGTTTTAGAAGCCTTAAATTTATACTTCTTTGAATCCATGAAAGTACTAAAGACTCAACATTAGCAATTATACAAAAATGAATACTAAATAGACATGATTGATTTGATAAATTTTGTCTATTTGTTTTAAAAACAAACAGTGTATGGTAAAATGATATAGGAATTAAGGGCTAGCAGTATTGAGTATCAGCATTCTATTAATTTTCAGAGAATAAAAATTCATGGAAAATTGATGAATTGTGATTTATTATTATTATAATTATATAACTAGAAATAGTATCTTCTCTTGTTTTGAAGTGTCAACAAGAGTAATATTTTATTAATTTAAAGCTTACAAAGTTTAGGGGGAAATATATGTTTTTATATATATATATATATACGTAAAAAAAGTTCAAATTTCTAGAGAAAGAAAACGATTATGTAGAATGAGAAGGCAATACTAAATGGTTTTGTGTTTACAGTAACAACCGTAATCCATGACCACGTATTCTAAGCTTTGTACTAAACAATTTTTATCTTTAAAAAAAACCCAAGCAATAACTTTTTCTTATGTAATAACCCTATACTATTTCTTTTTCAGTTTTTGTATATTATAATCAAGTTGAAAAGAGACTGAACCCAATAAACTGAAACTAACTACCATAAACAGAGAAGCTAACACAACATATCACTGATAGATTCTTCCTAGGGCAAAGCACCTTGAGCTCTGCACTTAGTCCTTTTCCCAATCACCGAACACATGCTGACTTGCTCATTCGCCTGCCATCTATCTGGGCTGATTCTGAAACTTATATATTATGACAGAGAGAGTGACCGCCTGGCTGTCTCTGTCTGTCTGTCATGTTGAGCGAGCCAAATTCCTGGAAAAAATAGGAGATGCTTTTCAGTAGAACTGGCAAGCTGTGGTTCAAATGGATGGATAGCTCTGAAACCCACTTGGGTAGATTCATGGAGCTGCTATGGTCTTCTGAAGCAGTCAGCTGTCTTTTGAGCTGCCACCTATATTCCCCTGTAACTGGGACTCATGTACACTATAGCGGCAATTTGCTCTATACAACAATATAAACTAGAGTATATTACTGGAGACCTGATTCGACACGGCCAGTCTTCAAAGCTGATAACAAAGAACTCTGGTGTCTTTCGAGATTCGTAGCTGGGTTCTTTGCACATTTACACTGAGCAATAGATCTGTCTCCAAACAAACCGGTTTTTCTACGAATCCATTGAAGGATCGAATAACAACACCTGCGATCATTGGAGTAGGACAATATCCCTATACCAGCAGATAAACCGTATATGCTGTAATGCGAGGATTGGCTCCTTGGTAAGACCAAAATCAGTAGGTGGTCAACATTTTTCATGAAGCATTCCAGTAGCTTTAAGATGATAGTGGATTGGGTGAATGCTTTTCCATTGTTCACCTAAGTTTGTCAATTTCGCAACAAGTGTTTTAATTTCTGAAACTGAAAGTTTTCTTAGTTTTTTCAGTGGGATCAATACAACATAGTATTATTCACATTATGTTTGATTAAAATAAAAAAATAAATGACTATTACAGAATAAAATTTGAGAACCGTTAATGAAAAACATTTGCTTTAGTAATCAAAATCTATTTTGAAAATTTCTCCTAGAAAAAGGAATCTTACATAAAATGTAAACATTGTCTTAATATTTTTTTTGCCATTGTTTGAATGGGGGGTTTCAAACATGGAAAAATTGCAAAACCAAATAATTAGAATTTTCCACTTGATATTTCTAGGATCACTCAAAATATCATATCCAAAATATCATTGTTCAAACCTTAGTATCTTTGATATTTTCTTTGATAAATATGTGACACCCACTTGCCACATAGTGATTTTATAAAATATCAAGTGATATTTTGGTGAAGTATCAAGTGATATCAAGTCAACATAGTAGGTCAAATTAACTTCAAATATTATATTCTAGATTCATCATTTCTTACTCTTTTATACTACTTCTTTGCTCATCTATATGCCTCTAAAGAAGATTGTAGAAAAGGAGATTATTTTGAAAGAACTAAGTATGATTCAATCATTTTTTAGTTGGAAGATCCAAAAAACTTCCAAAAGTTATATGGTTGAAGCAAGACTAAAGTATGAAAAAAGGAGATATTGAAATTTGGAGCTCTGGTTCACTTGGCTAATTAAATGAATAAAACATTGAAGAAAAAATTCAATCTTTCTACAGCCATATGCTAGGTTGTCTACTTACTTTTAAAGCCAAATACATGACTGTTTAAGATTAGTCAATGGATACCAATATTAACATCAATGAAAAAGATCATAAGTAGAGTATATATACAATAGCCACAAATTTTGAGAACCTTATCCATTCTTTAAAAGAATGCATGTTTTGTATAATGCAAGGCTAAATGTGAATTCTCTTTATAAGAGAGACTCCACAACAATAACAATTATCAATTCATTGTTATCATTAGCCAACTTGAACTTGTTGCCTTAGAAAATACTATCCAAGGATATATGAGAGATCTTACATTAAGATGAATCCACAGTGGTGTACTAGGAGGAGCATGATTTCTCACTTTTTCCTATTTTTTAAAAATTTCTATCTTTATTATCATCATTAATTTTCTTAAAATTTCAATCAATTAATAAATTTTCTATTACTATCTCAAAAGAGATGATTTAGCCATTTATTTTAGAGTCCAAAAGAAAATCTCCAAAAAAATGCTACACAATGACTAATACATTTGTAAAGTCATCACAATTAAAAGCTGCTATAATAATAAAATACTTGATTCAATTTAAGCAAGATAATTAGAAAGTTGAGGCTTGTTTACAAAATAATTTAGAATTGAAATAGAAGTTGGAGTGAAATAAGATAGTATTTGAAAGAGAGAAATGGCCATAGAATATGAAAAAAGAGGGATGATTTTGAATTGTGAAAGAAAGAACAAGCTCTTTGACCTAATCTAATCATAGTTAAGCCAAAAAAAGAATATATAAGAAATAAAACAAATTATAGCCATTGTGATGGACATACATATTTATCTATATAAGAAGTTATAGATAAAATATAAATATAGATAAATTTGATATTATCTTTTGATGTAGCTTTTTAAAAGCTTTATAGATGTGTATTTATTTTTATATATGTATATAATTGATTAATAGGTTAAAAAATTAGCCAACAAATTAGTTATGTGTCATATATATAAGAAGTTTGTGGTGTAAGCTAATGATGTAGTATACATATAAGAAACTTATTTTGCAAATTAAGGCATGTGTCTTACAAATTAGATACATATTAGAAGTGTGATAGGATGTTGCCATGTAGGCCTTAGTTAGATAATATACATAGAGACAAGAATGAAGCCTTCTTCACTCTTATCAATGCCTTTCTAGTCGTTTGTCTTATTCCAAGACTTTTTAATCTTCTTATCTTTGACAATAGCCATTCTAATTTAATATTATACTATCTTTGAGTGCTTTTTCAATCTTTTCAAATAACACAAGAGTGTATTGATCTTTCAATCTTTTAAGATTTATATCTTTGATAGTTTGATAATAGTGCCAACTCAATGTTCTTATTTTGTATTAGAAATGGGTGAATTATTCTTTTTCTATTCTTATGTTTTAAAGGTTATAGACTACTTAGTTTTAAACTCATTTTTAGTTTTCAAATGATAGCAAAAATAAAACTTGTATCTTTATAATAAAGGTCACATTTAGCTACCATATATACTATAGAATTTTAAAATCAGAATTACAATGTAGATTGAAATAACAAAGCTTTTATCAATAAATTTTAATATGGATTAAAAGATAATGTCAAAGATTTAATATTGACCATGCTAAAGACAAGCTCATGAAAAGCAATTTGTTGCTCAAGCCATTGCATGCAACAATTAATTCTTTGAATAATGCCAAAAATAAAGACTTAGTTAGAAAGGTATAAATCAAGCCATGACTACAATCTTTAAGTTTACAAAAACTTAATTAATTAGATCAAACCTATGAAAATTGACATGGTATGTTTCAAGCATCTATCATGAAAATATATATATATATATATATATATATATATATATTTACTTCAATAATTACTTATATGATTAAGATGAAGTAGGTGAACATAGATTAATTTCATAATATCTTTTAAAGACGCTTTCCAAAAACTTCATAAATGTGACTTTGACTTTATACATGTTTGTTGATTAGAAAATTTGTCAAAAAATTAGCCACATTGTGCTGTGGCATGATTTGCAATCTTAAAATACATGGGATATCTACTTATAGAGAGTTTAGTTTTAACTTATTGGTTAAGCTTTAATAAGTGATTTATTCTACTTTTAATTTATATATACAAACTTGCTTTCAAAACCTCTTTATTTTATATAAAATGTTCAAATTATAAAAAAATCCCTCAAAATATATTTTTCTTGCAAAGGATTTTTTTTTTTGAAACTTTAGAAATTCATATCTTTTGATCCAAATATTCAATTTCCATCAAATTTTTATATAATGTAAGTTTTATTCTTAAGCCTTACTACAAAAAAATAAAATATAAAATAACTATCAAACTTTTGGCATCTTAAAAATCCTAACAGATGCTCTAAATCCTAATTTACAAGCACCCGAGCACTATTTTCTTCATATCTCAAAAATCCAAAACTAAAATATAACGAATCTTATGCACAAAGTTTATTAACATAACTATACATATTTTTAGAAATTTTGAGCCAAAATCTAGTCAAATTACTCAAGATATAGCTCAAAATACAACCACTAGTGAATAAGGTCACTTACAACCCTTAGATTTGCAAGTGCTAACTTCAACCTCTAATATCTCCTTTATTTTAACTTAGAATTCATCAAATAATATGCTAAAAGTGTAGTTTTTTTTTTTTTTTTTTTTTTTTTTTTTTTTTTTTTTTTCTCTCCAATCCTAGTCACCGATCCTTTATTGCTTTCTATACATGTAAGTTCTGTCCAAAAGTGTGATAGTAGGTACAAAATCAACACCTTAACTTTGAGCGCCCATATCTCTTTCATATAAACTCCAAATCATACAAAATTTGTATCAAAATCATAATAAAAAACCTAAATTTATTGATTTTAGCCTCTAAAATTCAAATGACCTTAAAAGCATAACCTAATCTCTAATAAGGCCTTGGATAGCCTCCTTGAAGTCCACTAGGCATGATTTTTAGTCAATAGGAATAGAGATTTTCATCATCTATCTCCATTCATCCATATGGATGTCCTAACTTCTCTTTCTACAACCAAAACTCTTCTCTAATCTTTTTTCTTATAAGTTCTACATAATATATGTCCTAAACATCAATTAAAAGAAATAAAATAAGACTTCAAGGATCACCAATGTCTAACAAAGGTGATTCTAAACATATAAAAGTTACCACCAACAAATACAACTTCAAAAGTCACTCTAAAAAAAATAAAGTTCTATAAATTCTAATAGAAGTCTTTTTAAACAACCTCTTTTTGAGGTAGTAATCTATCCTTATTCTATAATCAATAAAAATCTAATGATATGGCTTTCACCATGTTGTCTAGTATATTGTGTATTAAATATATAAACATATTACTTTCATATGGTAGCCGAACTACAATAGGACAACATGTCACAGATGTTGATAGTTTGTTGAACAAGCTAACTATGTTGCACACGTATAAAAAATTTACTTTACAAATTAAGACATGAGTCTTGTAATTTGGATATGTTTTGAAGGTCCTATAGAATGTCACTATATAACTCTTAGTTAGATAGTATATATAGAGGTAAGATGAAAGCCTTTTTTACTTTTGTTAATTTATTTTTATTCTTAATTTAGTTTCAAGCATCTATATTCTTTTTCTCTTTAGTAGTAGCCATTCTAATCTTAATACTATATTACTTTTGAAGTAATTATTTATTCTTCTTGAATTACAAAAGAATATTTTTAGATTCTTCTTATTTTGATTCATATCCTTCATATCTTTTATTGAATTATTTTATTTTATTTTATTTTATTTTAATGTTGTTAAGAAGTTTTATGCTTATATTGTGGAAAATCTAAACACACTAATTAATATTTTCCAAAGAAGCAATGCAACCACAAAATGAAGAGCATAATTTTCAAAGAAGACAATGTATCAAAAAATGAGTTTCTCTTACTACAATAGAGACTATGCAGCTGAAATCTTGTATAATATCTAATAAAGGTCTTATTTTATACTTTAACCCTTTATTTTATTTTATAAAAAAATATTATTTGGAATAAAAAAATCATAAAGTCTTTTCCTTACTAGGTTTAAGAATTTCATCTTGTTTTATAGATAAAGCCTTTGTTAAAAAAACTAGAAATATTTTTAGTCAAGAAAAATAAACTTGTGTATGTAGAAGTTATAGATGATCATTTTTTGTCATCTTTAGATGTTATCCATAAAATAATTCTTTTAGATACAATAGTTAAAGATCACAATAGCTTAATAATATTTAATATTATTATATCTTTATTTAATCCAATTATTTTAGAATTATTGTGGCTAAAAAAATATAACCATTAAATATAATAGATTTCTTATAACCTTGATATTTTTAATTAGTTTAGTCTAAGATTTTGCTAGTTGAATAAAAATTTATAAGACAAATACAACTGAACCTTTGTTGGTTGGTATAAAAGTTTTCATGCATGTAACAAAAAAAAGACAACTTTTTTTATGTACACCATAACTATTTTTTTTTTAAAAAGTCTTTAAGTCATATTTTAAAGTAATACTAAGATTATTAAGATGTTTTTGAAAAGAATAATATAAATATTTTTCTAAAGCATTATCCATATGATTGTTCCATTGATCTTTAAAAAAAAGCTCAACTACCATTTGGACAAATCTACAGCTTATTATAAAAAAAAGATAGTTACATCAAAGAAATACTTTGACAAAAATTTGGTTAAAAACTTCATATGCCATTTTAAATATCCAACTAGAGTTTCTATCTTATTTATGAAGAAAAAAGATGGATCTTGACAAATGTGTGTAGACTATTGAAAATTCAATAAGATCATTATTAACAATAGATATCTTGTACTTTTGATTTTAAGACTTTTTGATCAATTCAATCAAGTAGAGATTTATATAAAAATAAACCTACAAAGAACATTCAATTTGATATGCATTAAAAAAAGAGATGAATAGAAGATTACTTTTCAAACTAGATATGAACATTTTGAATATAATGTCATGCCTTTTGGACTCACAAATGCACCAATTGCGTTTCAATATCTAATAAATGATATCTTTTGTAAGTTTTTTTATGATTTTATTGTTTGTTACCTAAACAAATATTTTAATCAACTTTAAGAATATAAAAGAATATGAACTTCATATTTTTTACAAGCTAAAAAAATTAAAAGTTATAAGATTATATGCTAAGATAAAAAAGCATATATTTTATACTATTCAAGTTGACTTTTTAAGAAACATCAAATCAAATGATAGTCTTATGATGGATCTTAAGAAGGTTTAGACTATCATAGATTGGAAGATCCAAAAAAGAAAGAAAGAGATGTGCAATGTTTTTTGAGATTTGCTAATTATTATTAAATATTCATCAATAATTTTTTTCAAATTACAACTCTTTTTATATGTCTGACTTATAAAAATAAAATTGAATGGAATAAAGATGTTAAAATATCTTTTGAAGCCTTGAAAGCAACATTTACTTTTGTACCAATCTTCTACCATGTTGACTTTTTTAAGGAATTTTTTATAAAAATAGATACATCAGACTTTGCTATAGATGCGATATAATTACAAATAGGAGCAGATGATAATCTCTATCCAATAGCATTTTATTTTTGTTGAAGATCAGCAAATTCTTGCATAGTCGCTACCACATAGAATTAAATTATAGTAAGTTTCTAATAGTCAAAAGATAATAAAGAATTAAAAAAATTTATTATAGTATTAGCTATGATTTTAGGTAGTAGTTAGATTAAGAAGAATTTAGGATTTACTTGGATGTAACAAAAAAAGATAAAATATGATTGTAGATGAAGATTCCAATTATAAGTAAAGAGTGTTGGAAGTGAGAGTCATCTTACTCCACACTTCTCTTGGATGCAACCTTGTTGATGCTAAATGTTGTAACTTCTAATTTTTTTTTCTTCAATGAGTTATGAATCTACTCACATTTCCTTGTGATTTTCTTTGAAATTATATGAAGTTTTTGTTGTTGTATAGAGTAGATCATATTTTTGTTGATGACGTTAGGATTTTTAAACTTCTAATTTTTAGATTTAGATTTAGATCTAGATCTAGATCTTTGTTTTTTTTTTACTTATTGTTAAGTACATCTTGGATTTAGGATTTAATTTATATCTTACAGTGATGTTATAGAATACTACTAGTATATTTTTTTACTAAGTTAGATCTTTAGTAGACTAAATTTATAATTTCATGTATTAAAATAGCTTAAGGTGCTTAAAAGACCTATTATAGTGCTTAGAGGTGATTTATTAGTATAAAAGTAATAGAAGAGTAGCAAATCTGGTTTGAGACATTTATATAGTTCATTGGACTTGTGAAAGGTCGTAGAAGTGAAATTAAAAGTGTTTTGAGAGTGAAAATTCTAATTTATTTACAAAGAGGGTATTTTAAAATTGTAAGGCAGCAACATCTTCTTGCTGATTTTGAGAGCTTTAGGATTATTTTTCTTGGTTATTTTTTATACATCTCTCCTTTAGACATGTCTTCAAATAAAAGTGAAGACTTGTGAGCAATTGAAAAATTTAGAGCTGAGAATTTCTACCATTGGAAGATCAATATAGAGCTTTTGTTGGATTTTTTGGACCTATAGAATATTATAGATAAAAGTGAAGAGCCTCCAGATATTCATGCTGACATAAAAGAAATTAAAGACTACAAACATTGTAAAAAGAAGGCCTTTGGATTGATTGCAACTAATATTGATAAAACCAACTTCTTCTATATTATCTCTTATAAAGAATGAGCAAAAGCATAAAAGAGTCTTTGGAATATTTATGAAAGTTAGAACTTATCAAATATCATTTACATGAAAAAGAAGTTCTTTACTTGTAAGATAGAAGAAAGTGAAGACCTCATGGTATACATCAATAAAGTGAAGATACTTACAAATTAACTTGCAATTATAGACAAGTCCTTAAAAGATGTAGATATTGTTATGACTCTATTCATAAGCTTGCCAAAATTTTACAACTATCTCATTATGGCTTTGGAATTTATGAAGATGAAAGAACTCACAATGGACTACGTGACAATAAGATTTAGTCATGAAGTAACCAAGACGAAAGAAAATAGCCTCAAAGTAAAGATTCAACACTTTATTCACAACAAGGCAAGGACAACTATTCAAACTAAAGAAGTAATGTCAAAACTTACTTCATTTGTCACAAAGTAAAATATTTTACTCAAAAATACTACAAAAGCAAGATGATGAAAAGAAAGAATGTAAATATTATGCAAGATAAGTTTGGAGGACAAGATTATGCATTTACCTCTTCTTCTATATTATCTCTTATAGCAAATGACACCTCAATGGCTACCATGTCAAGATAGATTGTAGTCTTAGGTTGTTTCAAGCATATGACACCTTATAAATATTCATTTGACACTTATGAGGCTATTTCAGCATCAAATGTGATTTTGGTAGATAGTGGCACATGTAAAGCCATTGAAATTGGTTCTATTATAGTAGAGATGGTTGTAAATAGAAAAATTAATAGAATTAAATTCAAAAACATCCTTCATGTACTCAAGATAAAGCAAAATCTACTTTCGATGAGTAAAATTATAATATAAGGTTTTATGGTTTAATTCAATAAGAATGAATCTTTTGTAAGAATATTGTGTGGAAACATGGTTGCCAAGGGCTCTAGAAAGGAAAATTTATACTATCTAAAGTATAAGAAGGTCAATGAAGTAGAAGTAGCTACATTTGTTGACTTTACATCAAATCAAGACAAATTGAATATATGGCATTATGGTCTTGGCCATTTGAATGTGAAGAATATGGAAAAGCTTAAGTCCATGGTAAGTGGCTTAAATCTTAGCAAAAAAAGCTAAAATGCAATACAACTTGCATGTAAAGAATACATACAAGGCAAACAACAAAGTACCTTACTTTCAAGTGGTATAGTAACATATGCTACTAAGTTATTAGAGATTATTTATTTTCATATATGTGGTCCTATAAAGAATACAAGTATTGGAAGAGCAAGATATTTCTTCACTTTTATTGATGTTTTCTCAAAAAATATTTGGATTTATATTCTTAAAGCCAAAAGTAAGTACTTTTGGAAGTCTAAGGAATTTAAAACACTTATTGAAAAACAAAGTGAGTGTAAGATCAAGGTATTAGGTACAAAAAATGGAAGTGAGTATATATCTAAGTAATTTGATTTTTATTTGAAAAATGAAGGAATTACTAGACAAATAATAATTCTATATATTCTATAAAAAGATGGTATTGTTGAAAGAAAAAATTGAACTATTATAGAAATAACAAAGAACATATTTCATGCTCAAAATCTTAGTTATGAATTTTGGAAGGAAGTTGTGGTGAATGCAATATATATAAGGAATAGGTGTCTAACAAGTGTGCTTGCATCAATGACACCACAAGAAACTTAGGATAGGAGACAACCTTGTATTTTACATATTAAGACCTTGGGATGCATTACATATATAAAGTCATTAGATTATATGAGGTCTAAACTTGATGCAAAAGATACAAAGTGTGTTTTCTTAAGATATTCTGAAGGTATCAAGGTATATAGGCTAATGTGTTTGGACACCAAAAAGTTCATCAAAAATCATGATGAGTTTTTGGAGCATAAGAATGCTTGTGAGTACTTAAATATGTATTCAAGTAGAAGTAATGATGTATTTGTGGACACACCTTTAAATTCAACAAAGAAAGAAGGAGATGAAAAAAAAGAAGATGGTAAATGTATGAATGAAGATGAAGAGACAAAGAAGATAAAGAAGAAGGCCTTACAAATTTCTATGACTAAAAATAAAGATATTAAAGATTATAATAATGATGATGATGAAGAGTACCAAATTTTGAGTAAAAAAAAGATAAGTTTTAAGGGAAAAGAAGCATAGAAGAGAGCAAAGAGTGCAACAAGATTAATCTTCTTCAAATGAAAGGAGATATTCCTTGAGAGAAAGAAGACCACATGACAAATAATAGAAGAATTACATCTTTTCTCAAGTAAATGAAGAACATATAAATATTGC
Source organism: Physcomitrium patens (assembly GCF_059467195.1). NCBI lineage: Eukaryota > Viridiplantae > Streptophyta > Bryopsida > Funariales > Funariaceae > Physcomitrium > Physcomitrium patens. The sequence continues at coordinate 11,352,044 of NC_143430.1, read as the reverse complement.
TCTCTTTGCTGATCTATTATCTTTGTATGATGCAATAAAGTTCTAAGATACAATTAAGTGAGAAAAGGCTATAGAAGAAAAATACCAATCTCTCATAAATAATGGTATATGGAAATTGATACCTCTTCCAATAAATTGATCTAATATTGGTTATAAATGGGTGTTTAGGACTGAAAGAAATGCAATGGATGTGGTAGTGAGGTACAAGATAAGATTAATTTCCAAAGAATATTTATAAGTTTTTGGTAGTGACTTTAATGAGACTTATGCACTCGTTGCCAAATTCACTACCATTAAGACTATTGTGGCAATTGAGGCAGTAATGGACTTGAAAATATACCAAATTAATGTAAAGATGGCATTTTTGAATGGAAAATTATAAGAAGACATTTACGTAGATTAGCATCAAGGATTTTTATAAGAAGGCAAAAAAAACCTTATATTCAAGTTGAAAAAATCCTTGTATGAATTGAAACAATCCATAAAAGCATAATACCAATGTATTGACATATTTTTTATTAATAAGGAATTTGTAAAAAGTGAGGTTGATCATTCACTATATATAATGCAATCTAAAGAGTTCTTGTTGATTATAATCATCTATGTTGATAATTTTATCACCTTGGCTAATAATATAGAAAAGATGGATTGAATGAAGGCCATATTAGAAAAGGAGTATAACATGAGTAACTACTATTTATGTTGAAATAGTAGAACTCTCCACAATGAGATATATATTCTTTATTGGAATAGGAGTCATTTCATGGAATTGCAAAAGATAACATATCATTGCAAGATCAACCATGGAAACTAAACGCATGGCAACTAGTCATTAAGCAATGGAAGCATATTAGATAAGAAAATTTTTAGAAGACATTGGATTAGTACAATTAGAAGCAACTCTAATAATGTATAACAATCAAAGATGTCTTATATTTACCATGAATCCAAAGCATCATTCAAAAATCAAGCACATTGATGTTCAACATTATTTCATATAAAAAAAAAATAAAAAATTGAATAATAGGTATGAAGTATTATATTACAAAAGACATGCTTGTTAATGTACTTACAAAAGCAATAGTAAAAGATAGATAGCACAAGTTGATAGAGGCATTAGGCTTAAAAGCCTTTCAATAATTAACAAAGTGAGAGTGTTGAAGTTTAGCAAGATCTTACATAGTTGCTACCATATAGAATTAAATCACAATAAGTTGCTAATAGTTAAAAGATAACAAAAGATTAAAATAAATTATTATAATAGTAGCTAAGATTTTAAGTGGCAACTAGGTTAAGAAGAATTTAGGATTTAGTTAAATTTAGCAAGGAAGAATGAATATGATTATAGATGAAGATTCCAATTATAAGTAAAGAGTGTTGGAAGTGAGATTCATCTTACTTCACATTTTTCTTAGATGCAACCTTACTTATGCTAAATGTTATAGCTTCTAATTTTTTTTTTCTTTAATAATTTTAAAAAATTATCAACAATAAAGATTAATTAAAAGATCCATAATAAAGAGCTTTTTATAATTATAAATTTAATTTAAGAGAGAAATATCAAGGACATGAATCTTAAAAAAAAAAGATCTTAATACACTCTTATTTGACTAAAAAAGACTATGAAATTATTTAAAGATGGTAATATATTAAACTAGAATGGCTTTTATCAAAGACAAAAAGACTAGAAAGACTTAAAGAAGACTAAAGACTAAAAAAGTATTGACAAGAGTGAAGAAGGCTTCACTCTTACCTCCATATATACTATCTAACTAAGAATTCTGTCGCAATGTTATACATAACTTCCAACATGGTTCACTTTGCTAGACATATGTTTTAACTTATAAGGTATGTTTTCTATATGTGTGCCACATAATTAGCTTGTTTCACAAGCTATCAATACATATGAAACATGGCTAATTTGTTGACCAAGTTTCTAACCTACAAACATGTGTAAAGTCCAAGCAACATTTATGAAGCTACTAGAAAGATGTTTTAGAAGATATTATGAAATTAATCTATTTTTATATACTTCTACTTAATCATATAAATAACTATTAGAATAATTTTATATGTTTGTCATATTATCTTGCCTTCTAAGGATGAGTTCCATGAAGAGAGGTCATCATATATTGAAAAAATTCAAGATACAATAAATTATATTTGTCATATATTTTGATCTTTTTTTTTCTTTAAAGATAGTCAATAGGTTATCTCACCCATCAATTGTATCTTATATCAAGGAAAAAAGACCATCTTGTTATTTGATTGCTATTGAGGATTTTATGATTCATTTAAAATAAAATATTTAGAATATTATTAGGAATTGTTTCTATTTCTAATAAAATCACCAAACATTAAAAAACTCTTCCAAGGTCAAGATATCAAACGTATTGTATCTTATCATGTATTCAAGGAAGGATATGTTGTTCTTAAAGATCTTTATTTCAATTATGTCATCTTAAAGGTTGTGACAATCATAATATCTTGTTTGATAAATTAGCAAATAATAGCTCTTGATTTAAATCTATTAGTTGTTGGTTTTCTATTTCCTTAGTGCCACAAATACACAAAAGCTAAAAACAAAGATAGAAGATAAAATACTATTTTTTGTTAATCTTATTTCTTTTATAGGAAAGATTTGCTATTCTTCATCTTAATTTTGATGGACATTGTTAATAAAAAGCCTCAATCTTCTTTGTTGTATTTACAAGATTCTTTATTTGTTCTCATGTGGATTTAATAATATCATATTTGTGCCAATAAAAAAGATATTTCAACCTATTCTGGATATTGCCTTGCATCTAAAACTTCTTCCATGTCAAATTCTTGATTATTATCTATTTTTATTAAATGAGGTGGCATTTATCTTTTTTTTGAGATATTCTTTGTCTTATATGGTTCAAGAAGAGACAAATGGAGTATAAAATGGATCTTTATAGACTCTAGTGTCATATTACGTGAAGTTTGCTTGAAAATGCAATGGATACCTTGCTGTGGCAAAAAAAAAATAGAACTTGCAATTAAATGATGCTAAGAAGTCTAATAGAATTTTAAACAAACTCAAATAAAATTATAACAATGTTAATCAATCTTTACTTAAATCCTAAAGAAGTCTCAAGAACTAACAAAAAAACATAAAAAAAAATTAATAAAATATATATAATTTAAAAATCTTTAAAAAATATCAAAAATAGATATTTTAATTAAATTCTAATCAAATCCTAATATAACTTCAAAAAATTCTAATAAAATATTTAATCAATCTTAATCAAATTTTAAACCAAATCCTAATAAAATCTTAATAAAATCCAAATTAAATTTTAATTAGATCTTAAAATATCTTAAAAAAATCCTAATCAAATCTTAATTAAATCCTAAATCTCAATTAGATCCTACACAAACTTTAAATTCTAATCAAATTTTAAATCAAATTCTAATGTTATTCTAAAGAAATCTTATCTAAATCCAATCATATATTAATCAAATATTTAAAAAATCTTAAAAAAATCTTAAAAAAATCTCAATCAAATTCTAATCAAATCTTTAATCCTAAATAATTCTTAAATCTTAGATCTATCTTAACCAAATCTTAGAAAAATCCTAAATCCTAATCAAATCCTAAAAAAATCATAAATCCTAATCTTTAATAAAATTCTAATTAATTCCTAGATCCTAAATCAATCCTAATGAATCATTATTCAAATTAAATATCTTAAACAAACTCATAACAAATTCTACAATAGATGAAAAATTTAATAATTAATGCTTGGACTTTTGATTTTGACTCAAAATCTACAAACTTTGTAATAATTTAGATCATAAATATTTTTTGCAAGAAAAACTTCTAAAACCTCTTAATTGTTAGTTATCTTCCTTCTTTGATTTGAATATTAGACTTTCAACAAAGATTTCTCCTTATTGAATCATTCAATTGCTCAAAAATTAGAGTTGTTTATATATATTCAATTCATAATTGCTCTTACTAATTTTTTCTTCATTCAAACTATCAAATATTGTCAGATTGTGAAATCCTTCACTGATCCTTAATCTCAATTATTTGAGACTATAATCCTCAAAAATTATTATATTCTTTAATCTAATTAGTCGATAGGCCTCAAATTTCTTACAAACACTTATAACAAGTATAACAACAAATTTCCAAATTTTTACTTGTATACATATTACAAAACTAAAAAATCTTCAAATCTATAAATATATTTTTATTTCTTAAAATCCAAATCCACCAAATACATTATTGATTTTAAAAATTCTTAAAAATCTCAAAATTAATCCATATAATATAAAACCAACTTTCAAAATTCTTTCTTTAATCTACTTTCAAATCTCACTCTCTAATTGACAAAAAACTCCTTTTATCTAAAGTTTCATCTTTTTTTCTTTCTTCCCATTCTTTGATAGGAACATAATCTGAAAAATACATAGTTTTTTCAAGAATGAAGTTTTTCAATACTTTTTTCATCTCATTTATCATATGTGTAACCAAATTTGTAGCACCATATAAAAGAATACATATTTTAATTAATCCAAGTAGTATTTTTATTATTATTAGATTTCTATTTTTATGTACAAGTTGAAATTGATTATAGCTTGAATATAAATCATCCATTAAATAAATTTCCTTTTCTAAAAATTCTTTAGAAAACTCATCTATTAAAGGTCCTAAATTTATATTTTTAATAATTACTGCATTTATTCATTGCATATCTTAAATAAAAAATAATGATACATTTTTTTTAGGCACCGTAAATCAATGACTAAAATAAAGAGCAAAAAAAGGCTCTAAATTTTTTATTTGTATCTTTTCTTTTAATAACTCTACTAATTTAGATAAGTGTGTTCTTAACACATGAATTGGCTTTAAGTTTCAAGGCTCATGTGATATTATGAAGCTAACTATAGAAGCAACAATATTAAGATATATACATCATGTTTCATGAAATCCAAAGGCAAATAATTTATCTTGTTTTGCATGTATTTTTTTAGAATATTCAATTTTTTTTGGTAATAAAGAACCATCACATTCAATCTTTAATTCTTTGAAATTTTCTTTTATAAATTGATGTCAAATATTCTTTAGATTTCTTAAGCTCTCTTTCTTTGTATGGTATTAGTTGCTTGTATTGTCCATCTAAGCTCCATATTAATTAGCCATCTCTATTTCTTATAAAGATTCTTACACATAAGATTTATCACAAAATTGTAGATAATTAAAGCAACAACCGGTTCTTCTATATCTCCTATCTTTATCAATACTTCTATACTTGTCTTTGTTCAATGCTTTAGAGTATAATGGCTTGAAGCTTCTATTTCTTTGTCACTAGAATCTTCAAAATGCACTCATTGTTTATAACCATTTTTTTTTACTTGATAATTGCTTATAATAATTATCAACCTCTTTTTCATCTTTATATATCTTTACATTAATAATATGACTCATTTCAGCTTTATCTATTAATTATCTTTTTTTAATGTTGTCAATAGTAACATCATGAAATTTCTTCTTTACAATTCTTAAAATCTCTTTCAATGTGAATTCCACTTTAACATTTAATATAAATTCTTCAAACACCTCTTTTAAATCTATTAGTGCTTCAATATCAAAGAGTAGCTTATAAGTCATTAGTTTACCTTTATCTTTTGTTCCTTTTATTTTTTTTTCCAATGTTGTTGAAATATCATTTATTGGAAATTCTTATAAAGTTTCTTCATGAGCCTTCTTTCCTTGAGTTTATTTCTTAGAAGAATTTCCTTCTTTTATATCATCAAAATTTTCTTGTTTCTTTTTTTTCATCAAAGCTTTATGTTGGCTCTTAGCAATATATGCATGGAGTAAAAGAACTTCTATAGGATCTTTTCAAAGTATTGCACCACGTATTATATTTCTAGTTTTTAATAATGCTTTTCAAGGTATTTTTCTTTTTTGAATTATAAAAATGGTAGAAGTCCAAAATCCACTTGTTTCTATATTTCCATCAAAGTTATCATCTATCCTAGCATCTTAACTTATACATTCTTATATTGTTACTCCATGTGCTATTAAATAGTCTTGAATTAAAGCTTTTATATCTTCCTTACAAAAATTGATTTCAATGAGATCTCTTATATTCTTTAATGCCATCTTTCCATCTTTCTAGAAAATAATTCTTTGTTACATCATATCATTAAATTCATTGCAATCCTTTCTAATATGAAAAGCATCATCATATCAAATATATTTTTGTATGTATTTTTATTTAAAAATAGCCTTTAAATTATATATAGAAGTCTTTTCTTTAAGTTTTGCTAATTTGATTTAAAGATCTTGAATACCATGTATAATTTCTTCAACTCTTATATCTTCTTTTTTTGATGTAGACATTGATTATTGAATAATAGTTATTGTCAGTCATATTATATATACATGAATTTTAATTGCTTATATTACTATTAGAATATTAATCCTATTTTTCATTTGTTTTTATTTTATAAGTAAATTCATTACATTTTTAATATTTCTCCAGTTTATTATCAATCTTTCATCTTCTTGTTTATCTTCAAGAAGCAATTCTAATTTTTCTTATAATTCTCTATTGACAGCTTGAAGAAAAAATTCAACCTTATTTGATTCCAATGTTAACTTTTCTACCTTTAATAATTGTGAATAGTGCCTTTCAAATTTCCTTAATAGCTTTGTTGCTTATAAATTCTTTTTAGGCTACTCAATCCATTTGAAAAATAATTATTTAATAATACAATAAGTATCCTCCAAGAAATATTTGTCTTTTAATACATATAAAAATATCTTTCATGCACTTCTATAATGCTTCATAATTGATATAACATGTTTTTTTTTTATCTCTAATACTGTAGTAAGTCCAAATAGCTCAATTATCTTCTTCTCAGATATCCAATTTAATTCCATTTTCTATACATAATATCTTAAATATTTTGAAATGTCTCTTCCATCAAATTGATCAATTTTGTTAATCATTGCTTGCAATGTGTTGATTGCCAAAGCTTCTTCATAATTATTACTTTGCTATTGCTGCATAATCAATGTAAAAGCTGAAACATGCTTGTAATAGTTGGATCCATGTATATATCTTATTCTTTAGTAAAAACTCCATTAGAAGCTCTACTTAAAGCTCCACTTGAAGCTCCTCCTATAGCTCCTTCAAAACTCTTATTTTTGTTCTTCATTAAATAAAAATAGTAATAAACAAACTCCAAGACCTTCTACCTCAAGCTTTCACATTGGATTTACTATTTATATTGTATTACATGTATTCTTGCTTAAGAATGCACTATACACCTAAGTGTAGAAAATAAGTAGAAATATAACAACAATCCTATTAAGTCTAATATAGTCTTAACTAAAATTTAAGTAATCCTTAATAATTCTAATCAAAATTTAATAAATTAAAAATAAATTTAAAAGAAGTTTAAAAAAAACACAATAAATTCTTAAAGAAATATAAAAATAAATCTTTAAAAAATAAAAATAATTTTAAAAATATACTATAAATAATTTATTTCAAATAATAAAAAATTCTTTAAAAATAAAAAATAGAAATTCTAAATAAATCCTAAATAAATTATAATATAATTCTAATTCAAATCCTAATGAACCTTAATCAAATCCTAATGAAATCCTAAATCTTAAATCATTCCTAATAAAATCATAGTAAGATTTTAATCAAATCCAAAAAAAAATCCTAAATCCTAATTAAATCCTAGATCCTAAACCAATCCTAATCAATTCTTAATCAAATCCTTAATCTTAAGAAATTTCTTAAAAAATCCTATAGTAGATTATAAATTCAATAATTAAAGATTGAACTATTGATTTTGATTCAAAATTTTCATATCATGCAAAAATTAAGGTAGTAACAAGCTTAAGAAATTTAAAAAAGATCACACATACAAAATAGATAATAATTCCAAAACTTTGTTCAAAGGTTGGTTGGCTTCCTTCTCTAACCTTGACGTTGATATTCTCAAGCCATGATCTCTTTGAGAAACTTTGTATTTCTCAAAACCTACTAAGTATATTATTAATTTTGAAAATTCTTTAAAAACTCAATATTAATCCAAATGATATAAAACTAGTAATCCAAAATATTTCTTTAAGTATTCTTTCAAATTCTACTTTTTGATTGACAAAAAAACTATCAAAAATAGTATAGGTGCTCAATTTTGTGCCTTGGGATTTGATTTCGATCCTACTTTATAACTAGTCCTCTTTGGATATTAATTTTTTTTCTTGTATTAATTTTTATTAAAATTAATTTTTAACTCTTATCTATATATGCTTATATCTTTTATTCTTTTAATTTATTTTAATTTTATTTATTTATGGCTGTTTAAAATAATTAGAATCTATTTTTATAAAAAATAATTTTAATATTATAAGATTTTACTACATGCTTATCTATTATTTATATTTTTCTACTATATCTTTTTAATTAGAATCTTCTATGATAAAATAATTTCTTTCTTTTTTTCACCAAATGATTGTGTTACTATATAATAATAGTAGATGTAATCAATAAGCAATAAGATTGACTTATTTATAAATAAAAAAAGAGTGAAGCCTATGATAGTCCAACTTATGACAATGATGACTAGTCTTGATATTGTGATGAAGTAACCATACCTTATTACCAATATTGAATTGTGGTTGTTCCTTGCAACATGCATCTATATTGATCTTTTATTATTCTAGAACTTCTTTTTAACTATGTCTTTATTGTTGCATATAACTCTCACAAAAAAATTTCTAAATCTTTTGCTGTGGAATTATTAACTTTTAAAAAGTTAAAAATATCAAGTCTTGGATGATAACCATAATTGACAAAAAAAAAGTTTTATTAAATAGAAAAATATATCAAATTATTGTATACTAACTTTAATAATAGAAAAAGAGTTATCTAATTATCTTAATAATAATTGATTGTACACCTCAAATATTCCTCTAGAACTTAATTCATCCATTCTATTTGCATATTAGTTTCAAGATGAAAGGCCAAAGATAATTTTATATCTACTTTCAATATCTTAAAAAAAAAATCTTCAAAATCTTGATACAAATTATGTCCTTCTATCTAATATAATATTCTTTGGTAATATATAATAGCAATAGATATTATTAAAGAAAAACTTAGCTATTTCTTTGCTTAAAATAGATATTTTATATGGTATAAAATGTACCATTTTAGTGAAGTTATCTATGATTACAAATCTAAAGTCATATGAACTTTAATTTAGAAGATCCATAATAAAATCCATAGAAATAGAAGACCAAATGTTGTTCCAATATAGGTAATGATTGAAAAAATCCATAGAATAGTTGATAAGGAGTTTTAAATCTTGAACAAAGGTCACATGACTGTACAAAGTCTTTCATAGCCTTTCACATTTGTACGTACTAAAAATCTTTAGATATAAGCTCTAAAGTCTTGTTGTATTTAAAATATCTTGTAGTTGGAAAGTTATGACATGCTTGAAGAACATGTAAATGCCTTTCTCCTTTTGGAACTTGTTCCTTTCAAGTTTGTCTATACATGTCCAATGTGTAAGAAAAGTTGTAACTTGAAAAAAATTCTTGATGAAGATTTAATAATAATTGGTAAATTTCAAAAAATATTATATATCTCTCATTATATTTGATATCTTCCAATCTGTAATAATCTAGACATACTTAGAATCCATAATAAGACCATTATTTGAAATGATATATTTCAAAAAGTCAACTTGAGTAGTATAAAATATATACTTTTTTATCTTGGCATATAATCCTATATTTCTTAGTTTTTAAAATAAATGAAAAATATGAAATTTATACTCTTTTATACTCTTAGAATAGATTAAAATATTTTTTTAACTTAAAAATAAAAAAATTATCAAAAAATTCATAAAAGAAATCATTCATTAGATGTTAAAAAGTAGCTAATGTATTCATGGATCTAAAAAGCATGATATTATATTTGAAATGTCTATATCTAATTCAAAATGTAGTTTTTCATTCATCTCTTTTTTTAATGCATACTAGGTTTTATGCTCCTTATAGATCTATTTTTGTATAGATCTTCATTTGATTTAATTAATTAAAAAGTCCTAAAATTAAAGATAGAAGATACCTATTCTTGATAGTGATCTTGTTGATTCTTTGATAGTCCATACACATTCATAGAGACCTATCATTTTTCTTCACAAATAAGATGAGAGTTCCAACTTGAAATTTAGAATGGCATATGAAGTTATTAGCCAAATTTTCATTGATATATTCCTTGAATGCAACCAATTCGTTTAGTGATAGGGTGTAGATTGGTCCAAATGGTAGTTGAGCTTGTTTTTGAAGATCAATGGAATAATTATAAGGACAATATTATAGAAGAATATTTATATTTTTTTTTTTCAAAAATATCTTAATAATCTTGATATTGACTAAAAATACTACTTAATATCTTTTTACCATCTAAAATAGGTATGGCATATATATCAAAAGATGATTCTTCTTTTTCTACATACATGAAAGTTCTTACACCTATTAATAAAGATTCGGATATATTAGATTTATATATTTCTACTTAACTAATAAAATTTTAGATTAAACTATAAGAAAAATTAAGATTATGAAAAATCCAATCTATTTAATTTTTTTTTTAATCATAATAATCCTAAATTAATTAAATTAGAAGGAGATCTTATTATATTAAATATTACTACAATATTATGAACTTTAATTCTTATATCTAAAAGAACAATCTTATGAATAATATCTCCAAAAGATAATGAACAACATCTATGACTTTTATATGTACAATTTTAGTTCTCTTTATTAAAATAAGCTTAAATGAATAAGTTTTTTTATCCTAAAAGTGTTGATAAGCTTGTGAAGATTTGCAATAGCTACAAATTTATTCTCACTTTTACTAAGATTAGTATTAATAATTTTTTTTTATAGATAATTTAAATAAATTCAAAAAATTAAATTAGAAGAAGGTTATTTGTAACTTCTAATATCAAATGAAAATTTCCAAAAAAAGAGATAATCTACTCTTTTTAATGAAAAAATTAGTGTTAAAAAACTAAACTATTTGTTTAAAGGTAGGTAATTTGCAACCTTCAAAATAAAACAATAAAATTGGAATAATCTACTTACTTCTAAAAAATACAAGAATAATAAGTTAATACTCTTGTAAAATTATTAAAGATATGAATTTTAAAAAAAGAAGATCTCAATACATTCTTATGTGACTCAAAAAGAATAAAAAATTATTCAAAGATGGTAATATATTGAATTAGAATGGCTTTTATCAAAGACAAGAAGACTAGAAAGTCTTGAAATAAGACTAAAAACTAAAAAGACATTGATAAGAATAAAGAAGGCTTCTTTTTTACCTCCATATATACTATCTAATTAAGAGTTGTGTAGCAATGTTCTATAAGACCTTTAACATGTGTTGACTTTATTAGACACATGTTTTAACTTGTAAGGTAAGTTTTCTATATATATGCTACATAATTAACTTGTTCCACAAGCTATCAATACATATGAGATATGACTAACTTGTTGACTAAGTTTCTAGCCTACAAACATGTGTAAAGTCCAAGCAATGTCTATGAAGCTTCTAAAAAGATGCTCTAGAAGATATTATGAAATTCATCTATTTTTACCTACTTTTACTTCATCATATAAGTAATTATTGAAATAATTATATATGTCTATAATATGGAGTTATTATATAGAAGGTGCTTCTAGTCTAGTCACTAAGTATTTGGATCACAAGAACCTTAAATACTTCATCTCAACAAGTTTTTTAGAACATGTCTTTATCAAGATTTGATTTTAAGATTACTTATCAATCCAAAAAACAATGAGATTTGTTAGACATCTTTTTTAGATGTTCTTATCTTGCACAAAAAAAAAATGCAAATTTTGATCAACAAAGAACGATTTTCTTGAAGTCAAAGCATTTTCATCTTTAAAAAATAAAATCAACATTGATTATTGATTCACTCTTTTTTAAGCAAGTTGAATCAAGTATGTTCTTTAATCCTCTTATTCATAATATTAAAAATAATCCTTTTACATCTTATGATACTTCAAAGTTTAAGTTTAAAAATAATCTATCATATTTTGAGAGTTGATTTTATATTCCAAAATATAAAGTACAATTATAGATTCTTCAAGTTCATCAAGATTTTTAAGTGACCAGACATTTTTAATACAACAAGACTTTAGAATTAATATTGAGAGATTTTTGGTAGTTTCAAGTGTAGAATGCACTCAAAAACTTTGTACATTAATGAGATATTTGTCTAAGATTAAAAATTCCTTATTATTAACCTTATGGACTTCTTCAACCATTACCTATTCTAAAACAATCATAGTCTTTTTTTCTATGAACTTTATCACAAATCTTCTAATCTTAGGTTCTTATGATTTTATATTTGTGATAGTTATTTTTTTTTACCAAGATGGCATATTTTGTACCATGTATAAAATCTATCACAAGTAAAGAAACAATTAAACTTTTCCTTGATAACATCTATCACATCATGGATTATCTAAAGATATTATATTGAATAAGGAGACTCAATTTATATCAAAATTTTGAAAAATATTTTTCAAGATTCAAAAAGTAGACATCAAGTTGTCTTTGACTTTTGATGGACAGATGAAGCTTGTAAACCAAGTTTTGGAACAATGTGGGTGATTTGGTAAAGTACTTTGAGCAAATATCAAGGATGAAATATCAAGGGTGACAATAGGAATCTGACCGGAGTAAGTGCCCTGTTTGAACAGCTCGATCTTCCTCTGCCTTGCAATCCAATTATGGAGAAATCATTATGGGGGGCTCCAGCTTCTATTTTCAGTCCGCTTTCGAAAGCTTGGAATGTTCGGCCAGGAGTTCAGCCGAGGATGTAGGGGAAGACTGCAAGGGGCATGTGCGGATCTGGAAGTGAGTTCGTTGATCCGCATGGTTTTACTTCTGCAACAGATACAATTGCGAATAGTAACCGTCTCTGACAAAGCTGCTTTCACAACAGTGCGATCATTGGAAACTACTATCATTCGAAAAAGCGGTGTGAGCATTGGATTTTGCACGTAAATAGCCAGCTTGGGCATATTCGTTAAGTAAAGGGGTTCAAGCATTGCTGTAAAGATAAAAGAACTGTCTATCTTGCACGAAGTAAAATGTTCCTTCATAGTTATCACAAGCAACAGTACATCAGGAGAAGGGGAAGAAGAGAATGATGGCTCTACTGCATGAAAATCGGTCGGTGGCCGTGTGGGGATAATCATTGGATTCCACTGTGATTGAAAAAGTTGACAGATTCCTCTACCATTGTTATCTTTGTCCAGCTCCGTCTGCAGTAGCACCCAACTGATTGGATGCATCCCGATTTCAATCCAAGGGTGCGAAACACATGAAATTTATCTCTGGAATAGTCACCGCGACGTAATAATCTATAAGCAATTCGCGTCTGAGGCTAAATTCGAAACTACAGCTTCCGACTCTGTTAAAGGTTGGACCTGGATACGCATGGTTTTCAGACTTTTGGCATGAGGTTGGTCACAACGTAATTTTCCGAATAAATTACATGTGACTACCGTTTCAGGGCAGCTCGCTTTGTGTCTCCAGGTTCAGCGACTTCCAGAAATTCTCGATTAGAATTACTGTCGTTTCGGAGAATTTGCGACTAAGGGATTTCGTGCTCTTGATTGTTTTGGCGGTCGACTTTCAGTACTAGACCTTCTTGTTTACATCCTGCTTTGGGATTGTCGGCACGAGCTCCGTGCCCTAAGCATTAATGTCTTGTCTGGAAAGGTTACCCTGTTCCCGATTGTCACAGATCGAAGGTAGCTTGTTGCGCTCTGGAGGTTGGGAGTCAAATTGCGCACACCACTAATTCCGGGTGAGTGAACCATCCGATCAAAACTTCTGGTGATTTCATTCATGTGCTGAGCTAATTTCCTTGCGTGGTGTATTCACGGGTTTCGTCAAGAGGTGGTTCACTTCATCTTTACTCCATCGTCACAAACACCATCGACTAACTCGTGAGGATGTAGTTAGTTTTGACACGATGTGTAGATTCATCAACATCTCAAACTGAGAATTGAACTAACAATTATCGGCGGAGTATTTTCCGTAGATTCGAGGCCGTTCGTTGGGAGGTATTCAAATCAAGGCCCCGACCTCGCAATGAGTCTGCTTATGTTGTGTATCAAAGAAGTCACTCTTTTGGGACTGCACTGCAAATACTGAATACCTTCGCCTCTATGGACGGTTTCGGATTGAGAAATGGCCCTACGCAATTGAAAATGTGTGGTATAGGTGAAGCAAGTGTTCAAATTCCTCTGACTTTTATCGTCGTGTTCGAGTGAAACTTGCGATGACGGCCGGCCTCCGAAGACTCGACGTGCACTTCGATTTCTCTAGAGTCACCATCAATGTTCAAAATGCCACCACCTTCCCTCAATCACCTACCTCTCATCCACCGTCTCATGACCATTCTGGCCCAGAACAAAGCTCCTACTTCGCTCGGTCATTAAATTCCAGCGTGGTAGTGGTTATGGGGGTTTTGCTCTTTGCGCTAATTGCGGCGGCCTTTATCAATACCATAGCTAGGTGCCTCTTGCGTAGACGACAGACGCAGCCATCCGATGATCATAATGAGAGGGAGAAGGGGCTCGACAAGAGCGTCATCGAGGCTCTTCCTGTGGTAGCTTACAGCCCTGATTCCATAAAATCCTCATTTGATCCGTCGGGGGAAAATGATTGCGTGGTGTGTCTGAGCGGATTTGTTGAAGGGGAAAAAGTCAGGCTGCTTCCGCACTGCAAACACGGATTCCATCTGGTTTGTATTGATACATGGCTTCTCTCACATACAACATGCCCCGTTTGCCGTCGCAGTGTTCACCCTGCCGAGACTTGCAGTGAGAGCGACACCGACGCTTCGCTTACTCCTCCGACATTGGAAATCAGCTCTAGGTCTGGGAATGCGAGGAATGCAAACACTGATGTAGAAATTGTTGAACCCAGTGCACATCAGCGAGTGACGTCTTAGTCGACCCAGCCGCTGCGGCAGCAATTGCAACCCCCGGCGCGAGCAGGAGCCGTCCCAAAGAGGTTGTTCGGTTTCATGCTACACACCAAGGGCATGTCTAGTATTATCCATAGCTTGGGGCCTCGCAGGTTTGCTGCTCGGAATCTGGGTGCCGTGGTATATTTGAGGCTATATTTTCCTGAGAGACATTGCTGTCGTTTCCGTTGCTCATTGCAAATTCATGTCCCAACTGCAGAGATTACTTGCTTGATTAACTTCTCTGTCATGTCCGGGGGGGCTTTCAAAAAGAAAGGAAAAGGTCGCAGGGTGAGGTACGAATTTTCCGGATATTTGTGATCTTCATGAAAGAGGAGGGAAAGGAATGTAATTTGTAGCATAAGAAGTTGAGCCATGGCTGCGAAGTGTTCCTGGGTGAAGAGGTCAACATGTTCTGGCGTTGGATCAACACTGGGAGCACAAAAATTATGCTCACTCTAGCTAACACCGTGACGGTGACGACTAAGGGTTAACTATAAAAGCCACTCAGATTATCGAATCTGGCTATGGAGTTGAGAAGCATACTGTAGGGTTTCGTGAAGTGTTCGATATCAAGCATCGTCACAAAAGTGACGAGTGTTGCATATTAACCAGACTGGTGAGCAACTTTGATGTCTCCAATGCTGCTCTTGGGATCCTAAACCCCGAGGATTCATTCTTGTCAGTGATATTTGTGTAGATGTAGCGGAACCTAAATCCTGTCGCTTTAGCGCAACTTGATGTTGGAATTCAACTGTCGAGTTCAATGAACGATTGTACGGAATTGGGCGTCCAGTCCTATTATTGCATGGTTTGTGGGACTCAAAACCTACGAGGTTCCCCAAAGCGTTGGAGCCCGCAATGGACAAAACCGTGACGGTGAAATAAAGCTAGTTTATTTTTGCACAGGTGCATTAAAAGCACTTGAACTCTAAACAACATAGAAGGCGACCATACGTGTGCTTAACGCTGGACAGTTCACGTGGTTGAATGGGATATGCATGGGATTCCAAGTACATGCTCGTGGATTCAGATTTCAAGCTTGTGTTGCTCTTTGGCACGTTGCCAAACTCTAGCCGTAGGAGTCTCTGAGCACCCTTTTGTCAAACTATCACATTTATAAGCGGACCCTTGGTGCTTTTTATTTATTTTATTTATTTTTTTACTCAAATAGAATGTAATTCTATTGCAGTTGAAACATGATACATAAAGGAACCCAGCCAGGTCCGGCCAGGTTCAGAAATCCGCAATCCACGTGGCTAGGACTGCCTGACAACATTATTGTTTGAACGTGTCTATAACTACTACTTCAGTCTCTGGTCTGCGCTTGCAACTTTGCTTGGCGTGGATCCATGCTATTCGCCCGTAATCAACCATGTTTAACCAGATTTTATTAAACATCTTCTCATTTGACCTTAGGGTGCAGTTAAACACGGCATCATTTCTTTCTAGCCACAAGAGCTAAGTGACGGTGCTTCTTAGTAGTAACCACAACCTGCTGACTTTTTTGAACCGTCGCGGCGTGCGATGAGTAAAGATACAATGTTTCCATGTTGGTGAAAACTGGAGCAATGGAATGCTTACTTTCCGGTCAGTGCGTTCCTGCCTTGGGTGCGCTCCCCTGCTCGAACTACTTACCATTGTCCCGAGTGGTGGAGGTTCTTCTGAGTGTGCACATAATATGATTGCCCCATTTCCACGCCCTTTGTGCTGAAGTGCATTCCCAAAAGCGGTGCAGCACGGTCTCCCGCTTGCCACACATATAGACGGTAGAGCATTGATCAATGCTATTGCTAACTCGTCCTCGCCAAGCATTCAAGGCGACCGCTCTGTGCCAAATGAGCCAGAGCAAGCCGGCTTCTTTCTTCCTCGTTCCTTGTCCCACACATTCAGCCACTTGAGTCTATAATTGGCCTGAATGATTCCTTGCCACTTGGACGGTACCACTTCGGGGACTATGTGTTTCTTCTTGAGTAATCCTCTCCCCATTGCAGCCGCGTATGCCATGAAGGGGATTGTGTTGCCCCACTTAAAACGATTGGGATCCCAGTCAAGCTGATCTGTTCTTCCGTAATAAAACCTAGTGCAGGATTTCTTCTGTCTACTCTGCACTAACACCACTCTTGCTCGTCTGATGAATCCGGTAATCCATATTACTGGCAGGAACAATCGACTTTCACCCTCGTGCATTTGTTGAGTTAGAGTCGTGTACCTCCATTAATTGATGTGCTCGAAGGTCGATATTTAACTTTTTTTAATCTCTGCCAAAGCCCATGTGTGGATCAAATCCAAGTTTGGGCGGAAAGCAAGTGAAGCTTGCCATACCCATTTGGGTTGCATTGCATGTTCATCGTCGTAAACCCCGAGCCAATACCCTTCCACGCATCTGCTATAGGGTGATAGTAGAATCGCCTTCCACGTTCGATCTAGTACTGTTGTAAGCACCCGCCATGCCCCTTCTTCATGTGGTAATACCCCTTTACAGTTGAACTTCTTCATGCTGCAGAAAATGGTCAATCACCCATATGTCCCGAACTTATTGCATGCCGGCCTTATGCAGCTCGGTTGCTCTTCTTTTGGAAAATCTAAGACCCATGGTCTGTATCCATGGGCAGAACCACAAGCTACAATTTAGGACCTCCTCGTACCGGTCTGGTGGGACAGCTTGGATTGAAGGAATTATCTGTTTCCATGCACGAGTAACTCTATTCCATACTAAGGAGCCACGTTTGCTTTGGTGCCTTGGTAAAGTGAAGAAATCTAGACTGGGGCTCCACTCCCCCCCCCGAATATGGTTGACTTTGGATTAACCTGTATCGCAATAAAACGTGAAGGTTGGATTGTCCGGGCTTTAAAGCCTTCACCACTTGAGCAGAAGTGCAACCACGGCATCTCCTGGGTAGATTAAGTTGATGCCTCCATCTTCCTTGTGTTGACAATCATCAGATGATTGGAGTGAGAGTCCAAAGGGGGCGTCCAACAACTTACTAAATTTAGTATTTTTTTGCACATGATGTTCTAATTTTATTAATCCAAAGAGGTTTATCACCTTCACATTTGTACTTCCAAAATTCACTAGATTTCTTTTGATTTAATACTAAACCTGATGTTAAGCAAAATGTATCTAGTGTATAAATGAAAATACTTATTAGCCCTTCTTCATATAATAGAATAAGTGATGTGTCATCTGCATATTGAACTTTATTCTTCATGTGGTAATACCCCTTTACCAATATCAAAGGGTAGTTAGATTCCTTTGATATTGCCATAGTCAATGTCTTTTTCAATCACATAATTTATTATCTTTGCCACTAAAAGAAAGAGGTAGGAAGCAAGTAGGCATCCTTATCTTATCTCTCTTTTAATAGAGAAGGGAATTGAGAGTAAACCATTAAGCTTAATATAAGCCAAAGTATTTCTAAAGATTAGCCACATTATATTTATAAATTCATTTAGAAAGCCAAATTTCTTCATTGCCATAAATAAGAAATTGCATTCTATCATATCATGTACTTTAGAAAAGGCTAACTTGAAGAATAAGAGAGGTTGACCTCATTGTTCTACCCATGTCGTTTTTTCTTGTATAAGAACTAAATTGTCTAAAATATACCTCTAAGAGAGAAAGGTTGATTGGTCAGGACTAATGATACTCATAAAGACTAATTGAAGCCTTAATTCAAGGCTTTAGCTTAGATTTCATATTCCTTATTTAAGAAGGTAATAAGTTTCTAATTTATAAGTGTTTTTTTGCTCTTCCCTTTGTGTAATAGTGCAATTGGTCTATTAGAGATCCATATTAGAAAGTATCATATTTTGATGCGTTATTAGACCATTTTTAGATAGTCAAGGCCTAATAGATTTTAAAATATAATATAAAATTTTAAAACTATACCGTCAAGTTTAAGTAACTTTTCAATGGCTATTTTAGGTAAAGCTCAAGTAAGCTTATTGAATGTGAGGAATAGTGATAGCCGGACTTTTGTATCTAACACAAGCTGTCAACTATCGACCCCAATGCTTGGTGTCCTGTTCTATAAGATATTATTGTCTATTGTTGTGTGGCATATAATCTACCATAGTATTTGGAGCAAATATATGCCATTGCTATATGATTGAAATGACTCTATTTTGAATTATCTTCTAGTTTCATAATATATAAAGTTTTAAATCTTTTTTAATTAACTTGAAAGAATTTTTATAAATATTTATTATCTATTTATTTTTATTACAGTTTTCTTTTCAAAATTCATCCATCAAATTATTTATTTTCCATTACTTTCAATTTTTTGGTGCATTTATAGAATTTTTCTTATAACAATACACTTCCAAGTTTTTATTGAAGGATAATTATTATAAGTTCTAATCAATTGTAAAGCTCTATTTCCTTTTGATACCAACTTATAGCTTTGCAAATACAATATTATTGATAATACTTGACACATCTTTGTAATTTTCTAAAAAAGATAGAAAATCTATACACTATCCAAAGATGCCAAATTTTGTACTAAACCTTTAAGCTATTGAGATACCTTGCATTCATCACATATTATAATAGATGTGCAAGCCTCAAGATAACTTAAACTTCTCGCCATATTAATAAATGATTTAAAAATATACTATCTCTAAATATGCGGTAACTTGTTGCACTAGATTTGTATCCCATTATTTGTATAAAGGCATAAATTTTGTTGAGCCTTACTATACTTCTTATTCCATCTCTACAAAGATTGTTCTAGCTAAATTACAAGATATTAGATGCCAAAAATCTATCATTTATTTAAAATTCTAGTTTTAAGGAACAAAAGAATTATTTTTTTACTCTAGGAGTAATAATCCATTTATGTTAGATTTATTTATCCTATATTCTACAAAGTTCCAATCATTGGCAAGAAGCCAATGACAATCTCTAAGATTTTTTTTTTCAGAATTTAGTCTAAAGCTTGCAATATTTTGAAGAGGAGAAAGATGCATATACATTAATAATAGGAATATCAAAACCATTCATACTACTAAGGTGGATCAATTGGATACAATTTGACTTGGATTGTTTGATTATAGTGACTAAGTGATAAATGTAGGGTGTTACCTATATAAATATCTCCATGTTTTCTATCTCAACATTTATCCATCTATTATTATATACTATTGCTACTTCTTGGTAGTAGAAGGTGGCTTAAGTCAGATACTGTTATGTAGTTCTAGTAACTTATTTTTTTAAAGCTTATGCTATTGAAAGCAAAGAATTTTGATCTTAAGTTTAAGATTCTACAAGTAATTGTGAAATAAAGTTATTTTTTTAAGGACTTTAATTATTGTATGTTTCAAGATAGAATTGTAATCTTCATAGATAAGTTGGTGGAGTAGGTTTTATTGATTTCATGATAATTTCTTGAGTTAAATTTGAGTTCTATATGTCTATGTTGGTGGAATTGTGGGAAGCAATTTCTTTGAAATAATTTAATTTGTAGATTATGATAAGCTATTGTTTGATTTGATAACTACATTTTAAGAAGAGAGGGATTTTATTAAGCCATTCTTTATGTCTTATCTATGAAGCCATTTGTAGAATAGTCACATAAAATGAGCTGCCATCTCTCTCTGAATCTTCTTGGATGTTTGAAGAATTGCTTTAAATAAATATAGGATACCTTTAGATTGGATTTTTTCCACAAATTATATTGCTCTAAGTATGGCACTAAAAAAGACTATTGTATTTATTTTGACTAAGAGAGATATCAATAAATTGCCTTTCTTAAATTTAATGTTGGGTCTCATTATGTATTGTTTATTATTTTTTCTATTGACTATTATTTTTATATTAAATCATAGAGTGATCACTCATAAGTGTACTTCAATTACTATCCCTATTATATCTTATTGGACTGTAGTATTCAATAGGACAATGCATCATATCTAGTCTATTTGATCCATGGTTAGTTGTTTGCCTTTCGAAGTGATAGTAGGATTATATGATGATGGATCCATTATAATGTTGTTTGCTACTATTGCTTCTTTGCCTCCTTATATTAGCAAAGACACTGACTTTACACCACTTATGATGTTTTGTTGTTCTTTTAAAATACTAGATGCATCCCAAAATTGGCTAGATATATAGTTTGGTATTCTTTTAATCTTTTTTAATAGAATATTTTATTATGCAGTAAAAAAAAGGTCAAATAGAAACATGATACCTTGTCTTGCATTTCAATCATTTTTTTCTTCACAAAATTTATTAATTTCCAAGAATTTAGTTATATATGGAAACAATTTCTTTCTTTACCACAATGTTCGTATTTTCTTTTATGCCTAAATTAGGCTTATCTTTCTTCTGATGCTTGTCTTGTTTATTTGCCTCTATTTTTTATGATTGCTACCTTGTAGATCCTTGCCAAATTATTTTGAGTATTTGGAGGTCATGGACAAGTTTGTGGTGTACATAATAATTGGAATGTATTGACCTACCTATGTTGCAGCTAGAATTTCTAAATTGGTTGATGGATTCTATTGTTCAAATCCCTAATGTGTTCTATTGGTTACTTCAATTGGTATTGGAGTAGATGTTGTATCTCTTCTTATTTGTATAATTAAAGCAACCTCAAGTTTTTTGTTCCTTTTTAGCCCAAAAAATATTTTACTCTCTTTTACTAGATGAGCTATCAAAAGACAATATCTACATTGGATCAATAAATTATTGTAGTGTATTTTGATAAGAATCATATTTTTTTTGATTAGATTGATGGCTCCTATTGTATCCTCCTTTTGATAATTATACAAAATTTTTGGTCCATAGTATTTTCATTATATTTTATGTTTTTTAAGTATTGTTCTTAGGCTTTGTGCCAGGTCATGAGTACTATTCAAAAACTTATCCAAAATATCCTTGAGAGTTATTTACACATGCAATTATATGCCTATGGATTTAGGTGGATTAAATCCTAGGATCCATGACTGCAAAATATATATGCCTCATCTTGAAATGTAAGGAATATGCATCAAATTTTTTTGTATAATTGCTTATATTTTTCTAATCACCTAAAAGAAACCATGACCTAAATCATGACCTAATTTCAAGTCTTCAACAATTTCTTTGGCTAGGTTAGTGATCCAATTGTGCAACAACTTAGATGCTTACTTTCTTTCTACAAAATATACAATAATAATTTATTTTTGATAATATTTTATTTTAAATTTAACTTCAAGTACTCTTTTATTTAGCATACTTGAGGTCAAATATTATATTGCTTTGTTCTTATTGTGGAGAGATCAACATTAGCTTGTATATCCAAAACTGTTAATCTAAAATTATTGGTGGCCTAAACCAAATCCTAAATGTGATTTTACTCTAAGTATGTGTCTCATATGCTGTGGAGAGCATTATATGGAAACAATCTCAAACACAATGTGGCTATTTTACTATAGATTGGACATAAAAATATCAAATATTACAATGTATGTAATTCATGGACTCACAAATGTACCACATGCCAAGACAAGAAAGTGCGTCAAAGCCTCATTAGAATCCTATTTGAATTCACCTTTGGTGCTTTTAGATATATATATTTTTTAAGTTAAGAAACTTAATTAAGATACTTATTGCATTGCAATAAGACTTTTTTTTAATAATAATCATACTTCAATAATATTTTTATTTTGTAGATGGATAATATATCTAAATAAAAATTTGAGGTGGGTAAATTTCTTGCATCTTCAAAACTTTATTTTATTTTGGTTAGAACATATGATGACGCTTCAAAGTACTCTGTCATGTAGAAAGTGAAGGCTTCAAAAAAATATGTACTACATGCATCAATGTTCTCAAACAAATAGTTATTCAATCACATGTGAATGAATGAGTGAATATAATCTAATTTAATTTTTATTACTTAAAGCAATTGTAGCGACAAAAAAAATATAATAGTAAAATAGTATCATACTTTAGGATTTATACTTGAATGTGAGTGATTTGATCCTCCAATTACCATGCTGTAAAGATGAGTGGTCTACATGTACAATGAAAACATACATAAAGATACTAAAGATGAAGCTGGCCTATGCCCTAGTGGCTCTTATTGCCTTTGAAGAACGTTAGACAATGGAATATGTGTAAAAGCTAAATAAGATAGAATCAAAGTTGATTGTTGTAATTGCAAACTTAAAAAAATTTGTTGCTATTAATCCAACTTATGCCATACCATGTAAAAAATTATTCAAAGACTTAGTTAGAAATTGTATTTTTTTTAAATATAGAACTAATAGAGATTCAACTTGATGAAGAAAAAATTAAAAAAGAAATGAGATTTTATAAAGATTTATTGTGATTGCATATTTTGTGGAAGTCAAATCCACTGCTAAGGTTCTACAAGCTTGGTTAGAGTATATAAAAGCTAAGGTGTACAAAGAATTACAACTTGGCCATAACCTAAGCTACAATTTCTGTCAGATAGTGTATGCAGATGAAGTAGCATCATAAAAATTGTTAATAAAATTACCACACTTCTCTTAATTGGAGACTTATATCATTCAGCCATAGATGGAATAATTTAATTTAAATCACCTAATTGGCATAAGAATGCTAATATTGATAACTTTAAAAGCCATCTCAAAAAAATTAATAAATAGTACAAGAAAACTTACTTAAAGTCTTAGGATGGAGCTTAGGCAAGATTGAAGCAACAAAATATAGATTGATTAGAATTTTTTTGTTGCACTTACAAAAAAAAGTTCATTTATATTTACAATATGAGCATTCAATCAAGTAATTGGCAAAACAATTCATATTTAAGTGAATTATAATTATTTATTTATTTACTATAGATATTACCTATCTATCTAGCACCTCATTTATAATTGCTTCTTATTCTTTGGATATTGCTTGATCACAAATATTAAAAAATAAATATAAAAGGTGCCAATATTAACTCACTCTATCTTACAAAGTAATATAAGCTTAATATTAAATGGACCTCAATTGGCCTTTGTAAACTCAAAGACTTTGCTTCCTCCATCTAAACATGAAACTGCTATATTCCTAGTCTAAACTTCAACAATAGAATTTGTAGCAAGCTTTAGCAAATTAGAAAGCCGTAGAGGTCCAAAAATATATAGAAACATCAATTTAAGAGAGATAAGGTGCACACTAATAATCTACAATATAAGAGCTTAAACTAGACTACTTGGCTGAGTAAGAAATAAAATCGTGGATAAGAATCCTCTCTCAATATGTTAAAACTTTTAGATAATTTTGAACAAGGCATGTATTGAATGGACTAAAAGACCACCAAATAAGGCATCCAACTATGAGATGAATTAAAATACATTACTATGAGAAATTAAGAAGTTGACCTTACTTCTTCTACAAAAATTACTAAAAAAATCAATCTAAAACCAAAAAATAGATGAGGCATACCAGAGTGCTATGAAAATATCCAATAATTTTGTAAAAAATACACAACAAAAGATTTTGTTTGTTGATTTCATCTTAATCAAGGCAGATAGTAAACATCATTCAAATTCCTTTATTATTCTAATATATATGGATTAGATTAAAGAAGATGTAAGATTAGAGGAAATAGAAGTGAGCAATGTAGCCATTCATATGGCACAAAATATAACATATGTTCAGTAACTTAAGATGGTCAATTTATAGCCTAATCGGCTTGATATCAACTTAAATAAAAAAAATATATCATGATTAATTTTGGTGGAGTAAATCATGGCACCTTTATAAATATAATAAAAAAATTTAGCTTAACATACAAAATAAGGAATAAATTATGCTCTAAAAGAACCTTTTAATCATTAGATGCTCCTATAAAGACAATTTGAAAAGCCTCTAGAAAAAGCTAAGAGTTAACTACCTACTTGACTTTTTTCTTTAATAAGTGGTTAAGAGGTCAAGGATTGGCAATCAAAATGATTCAATATTTACAAGTTTGGTTGTCAAGCAAGATATTAGTAAGAAAGAATTAAAGGATAATTCCATAAAAATAATTTCAAGCTTTCATCTCTAGATAAATTAGAAAAGAAGTCAACTCATGTTTAGATATCTTGGAAGCTACATTAAGAAATTAGAGCTCTCTTTCTTATTAATTCAAATCATAAAGCTTACAATTTTAATACAAAATGTGTAGAAATTGAAAAATCTAAAAAAAATAAAAATTAATATATAATTATTCATGGCAATTATGGCATAAAATCAATATTTTTTGTATTCAAGAGCATAAGCTCTAACATAGTAATATGTTGGCACTTAAGAATTGAACATGGTTAACAGCTAGGTTTTTTCGACTAAAAAGCTAATGTTACTTATAATCAAAGGACAAACAAAATAAGAACCAAAAGTAGAGGGATAGATCTATGGATCTCCCTTTGCTTGGCTCACTTTATTACATCGTTACAATACTTGAGGTTTGGAAGGTTACAATGAATCTAGCTTTAAAGTATTAAAATTAATTTTAAATATTTGTACCTCATACATCACGTATAAGTATGAATCACAAAATTGACTCATTTGTATATTTAGTACAAAAAATGGACTTATTGTTCATAAAATCACAAGTTTTGTGAGTTAGTAGTAGAATTTTTAGATAAATAGAAAAAAAGATTGCTAATAATGGATATACAACCTAAGATATAATTTCTTGAGATGGACTTCCAAAATAAGTATGTTTTTATTTAAGTTATCCAAGACTAGAAGAAGGTCCAAGAGTAAAAGTTTGTTGTTGTTGATTTTTTAATTAAATAGGAAGCTAAAGAAGAATTGTTGATTCAAACCTATTCAAAAGAAAAATAAAAAACTACTATTTGTTAGAAGTCCTTAGAAAAAAATATAGAAACAACATCAAATGAATAGAAAAATAAAATAAAATAAAATAGTAGAGGGAAGAAAAATCCAAAAAAAAAGGGGAGGAAAGGAAGAAAACGAAAGGAGAAGAAGAAAGAGTAGGGAGAGACAAGAAAAGCAGAAAAGAAGAGTAGGGGGAAGAAAAAGAGAAGAAAGAAAAGACAAGATGAAAAACAGAAAAAAATATATATATATATATATACATATATATATATATATATATATATATACATATATATATATATATATGATCCTTCACCTTCCCGGATTTTTCAGAGGTGGAGGCTGATCTAATTCTTCTGGGAGGATCCGCAGGGGTTCAGCAAAGAGCACCCCAGGGCCTCATTTTTTTGTAGTGTGGTAGCTCCACATTTCCTGCAAGCTGCTGTTAGAGCATTTTTCCACTCTTGTGTTTTTTTTTTTTTTTTTTTTTTTTTTTTTTTGATTTCCGATGTTATCGACGGAGGTGGAGCGTGGATTCTTCCGTTTTTGGTTTTGGTTGGTTAGCTATTCCTACCGAGCAGAAGTGCTGTGTGGCGGCTTCGGCGGTTGGTCAACGGTTTTCCCTGCCTGAGCTGGGTTGCAGTGGTAATGCTTAGTGTGTGCGCGGTGCGGCACTGGTTCCGTTGGTGTTGGCTAGAGAGGCGGCAAGCTCGCAAACCAGTCGCAGTTGGAGCTACAGTGGAGCATCGACTGAGGTTCTTCCTTATCTGCTTGTTCTCTTCGGTTCAACGTTAAAGGAGGTGCGGTGCGACGCTGATCTAGTGCTTAGATCCTTGTTGGATTGCGCTGCTGATGGCTGCTTGAGTATAATGCGTTTAACTGGACGGGTTGGCTAAGTTTTGGTGGTTGCAACAAGGGAGGAGTTGTAAGGAGACAAAGACCCGTGTTTGGACGGTGACAGCGTTTGATTGACGTCAGAAGAGTTGTGACGTGTTTTGATGCATCGGAGGGAGACTTGCGTGTTGTGAGGAAGAAGTTTTGAGATTCTTTCAGAGCGTGGTGCACGGCTAACGCCATAGACTTGGTGCAGTTCTGAATACAGTACCTTCATCACAGGTGTTGGCGAAATAGATGCACATGTGTTTACAACGTGATTGAGCGCCAAATTTCGTCGTGGTCAAATAAGTTTTATTGGGAGACGACTCATCCTGCAGCATCATGCTGTATGGTTGGAAGTGTATTCGATCTTGGCTTAAAGACATCCAGCAATATATCTCTAGGCCGATGTTGTAAATTTTTTTTCACGGTTGTTACTACATTTCCGTCAGTCGTAGGATTTGCTTCGAAGGATTTGAAGTTCATTTGTCTTTGGCAGTAGAATTGACAACGAATTAGTACAAATCTGGTAGTGTGGACAAGGATCGCAAGCATATGTCTACTATTTCGGTGTTCTAGTTCTAACGTGATCAAGTTGTTTCTGAGAAAATCAGGGACTAGTTAGATTTTTCTCTGTTTGAGACAATACATATCGCATCCTAGGATACGTTGTGATCTTTGACCATCTTCAAACCTAAAGTTGAGGAAGGGTATGAGATTAGTGGTGTAGTTTACCCTGATCGAAGTTCTCATTCGAGGATTGTGAGCAAGTTGGTGTGTGGTTGGTCCGCTGCAGAGTTGGGCCGACTCTCCCTAGGCGGCAACGTTCCTGTTCTGGAGTCATCGAGCTCAACAGCGATCGAACCTGCGGACGATGGTGGCCGCTCGCCTAGCAACTGGGCGATCTGGCAGAGCATGGCAAACTGTGGTGGAATTCGACTCATAGCAAGTCGACCAATGCGGCACTTCCTTTTGGCTTGGTGAGGACTCCAAGACAGTGATATCACGAGTAGAGTAGATCACAAGAACTTAGGCTAGGCCTGAATTGGGTTAGTTTGGATGAATAATTTAAATTGAATGAAAACATGTTGAAGAAATCTCATACTTAAATGAAAACTTATTCAAGGATGAATTTTTGTTTAATGGATGAATTTTAATTAATTAAAAATTATAAAATAGAAATAAAATATTATTATTTATTATTATTATTATTATATATTAAAATTTATATATATATATATATATATATTTATTTCTTAATGTGTAAATTTTAGAGTGATTTATTATTGTAATTTTGAAACAGTGGTAGAGTTTTTGATTGACTTCTAGGGGGATTTTAGAAAAATAAAGAGTGATTAGATTAGGATTTAATAAATAGCTACAACATCTAAAAATTTAATAGTTTTATAAATAATACTATGTACAAAAGGTTGTAGAACATAGGATGGACAAAGATCTCTTATAGCAAGGATTGAGCACCACAATAGACAATTTACATAATGACCTTAAGAATGTTTGGTGTTAAATGCAGTCAACTAGTTATACTAATTAGTTACAATAGATGGAAGGCAAGAAGGTAGAAGAACAAAATCTATATGCATAGTTAAAGTGGAAACAAATAGGAGATTGTTGCACAATGGAGTTTTTTTGTATACATAAGGAATAATCCATAATCTCTTACATTGCAAAACTTACAAATAAAGAAAGATGGCTATAAGGCATTTGAAGGTGATGGCATACATTTGCCAAACATTCTATAGTAAGTTGTATAAGGTGTACTTAGTTATCGCAAAAACCAAGGATGTTGGACAACATGCAACAACCAACATTGTCAAATTGTTGGATGAAAAAATAAAAATCAGCCTTATGAAGCGACTTATCCTTGGCAAGCTCAAAGTGACATTAGGTGCTATGCAAAGGAATAAGTTACCTCACCCGGATGGTGTTATAATAGAATTTTATAAATATTTTGAGACTTGATAGGAGCAAAATAATTAGCCATGCTACAAGGGAGTATTTTGCTAGGTTGTTTTTTCTAAGAGGTGACACAAGGATTAATAGCCTTATTGCACAAGAACAGACCAAGACATGATCTTTTCAACTAAAGGCCAATTACCTTATTAAATATTGGTTGCAAGATTTATGCCAAGGCTTTGAAACTTTGTCTCTAAGTAATATTTGTGCACATTATTAATAAGGATTAATTCACATTTCTTCTTACATTGTCATATGGCATGATTTGCAATCTCAGAATACACTGGATACCTACCTATAGAGAGTTTAGCTTTGGCTTATATATGATATCTTATCTTCCAAAAATTCATTTATCTTGCACAAAAGCTCAAATTAAAATAAAATCCTTCAAAATATTTTCTTTCTACAAAAACTATTTTTATCCTAAACTTTAGAAATTCATATTTCTTGATCCAACTGTTTAATTTTTTTTCAAATTTCTATTCAACATAGATTCTATCCTTAAGCTCTATCACAAAAAAAATGAATTGTAAATCTATTACCGATCTTCTGGCATCTTTGAAATCCTAATATGGCCCCAGGCAACCTCTTTGAAGCCCATTGGGCATGATTTTTAGCCAATAAGAATGGAAATTTTCATCATCAATCTCCATTCATCCATATGGATGTCTTAACCTTTCTTTTTTTGTTACCAAGTCTCTTCTCCAATCCTTTTTTTTATAAAATTTACATAATATATGCCATAAATATCATATAAAAGAAACAAAATAAGACTTTAAAGGTCACCAATATCTAACAAAGGTGACTCTAAATATTTAAAAGTTACTACTAATAAGATCAACTTCAAAAGTCACTATAAAATATATGTATATATATATATATATATATATATATATAAATTCTAATAGAAGCTCTTTTAAACAACCTCTTTTTGGAATAGTAATCTATCTACATCCTATAACCAAAAAAAATCTACTAATATGGCTTTTACCATATTGTCTAGTATATTGTGTATTAAATATATAAACATATTATTTTCACATAGTAGCCAAACCACAATATGACAATGTAATATATTCAAGATAATTAATTATTGATACATGAAATTATGGCATAAACAAAGATATTAGATTAATCTTTTTTATTTCTAAAATTAGATTTTAAAAAAGCTCATGATAAGATTGAATAGAACTTCTTATTCACTATATTGGATGAAATGAACTTCTCTAAAGAATTCAATTGCATGGTTAAATTGTTATTTGTTAATGTAACAACCAATATAAAGATAAATGATTCACTCTTTAAATCTTTTATCTTTGAGAGAAAGATAAGACAAAGATGTCTATTAATATTCTATCTTTCCTTTGTTGTGGCAAAAGCTTTTAATGCAATAATATCTCAAGAAGTTGAATGTAGGGCCATCAAAGAATATAACTACCTATGAAGCATTGCCAACAAATCATGACACAATATATAAATCACACATTTTTAATCCTATTAGATATAGAAGAAAATGTAAAACATGCCATTTTCCATTTTGAAAATATTTTTTTAAAGATCAGACCTAGTTATCAATTGGCTTAAATCAAGTCTCTATTTTAAAAGAAATCTAATATTAAGGCCTTTCTTAGAAGCTATCTAGTAAGAAGAACCACCTAATACACCCACATAAAGGTCTCATAGATACAATGTTGTTAGTCCATATACAAGAAAGGAATTAATTTTATTAATTCAAATGATGCAATTGTAGTCTTAATAGTCAAATGAGTTGTTAAGGCCTTGAAACCAAGTGACTCCAACCTACATTTAATACTAAGCCATTATCTAAGTGAATTTCAATCATACAAAAGAAGGAGGTAGTAATCAAACTTAGAATTCTTTACCATCAAAAAACATCAAAGATAAAAAGGCTCTATAGTTTGGAATAGGATTGCAACAATTTAGAAGTCTTTCTTCTCTTATATCACCTATCTTCTACAAACTTGTCTTAAAAAGTGGCTTAGCTATAGTATGTGGCATCAACCTAATGTCACTAGCATCAAACAAAGATTTACTAAAGCTACGATGGCAATACTTCATTAAAACAAGTTATAAAGATCAAAAGACATATGAAAACATGAACTTTTTAAGCTTTATGAAAGCTCAAAGATGGTTCAAATTAAAAATAAAAGAGGAAGGAACTTAAGAGGCACTCATTGCCTTACTCTGCTAATACTAGAGCTAATTTTTGGTCAGCCCAAAATTCCAATTACATGAACGAGATTAGATAAGAGTTTATACCATCAAGGATTCTAATATTTCAATGATGGTGTAGCAAACTAATAAGATCTATTAAGTTGTTTCAAATTCCACAAAGTACTAGATTCTTATTGATATTAAGATTTATAAGGTAGATGGTCAAGTAAAAAATTTAATAAAAATTTCTATAGAAGATCAATGCTTCTAAAACCAAAGATTGGAGAGGAAGGCATAGTATACAATATAGGCCATTGGCACTCTTAGAAGAATCAAAATTATACATGTGCGAGAAGAGATGAGCAAGAAAATTACCTTTCTTTATTACAATAAGATTGATTATCAAGTATAGAATTCCAAACAATGTAAGTGGCTAAGTTATGTTCCTTTTATACATTACACATCAAAATTGAGATGGTTCTAGTTGCAGAAGCAACATATAGTTTAAAATGTGGCAATCCAAAAATGAGAAAGAATAATTCCTTCTAACTTTAAATTTAAGTAGAAAAATATTTAGGATAGAAAAATAGTGCAGAAAGAGGAAAGGCTTCTTTGGTTGACATGATGCTATGCAATAGCTATGAATGCATAGAGAGATAGAATAAACAACAGTATTGATCAATGTTATTTAATGTGCTTGACAAGCATTAGGAAATCTATTTTGCATAAATTTTAGAAGTATTATTTTATAGTGAAAGTATAGAGATAGAGAATTCACATATTCCAATTACTTATATCAAATCCAAAATAAGTAGAAAGACTATAGAGGGTGACAAATAACAATAATTCTATTAAAAAATGTTATGAGATCTGTCCAAGTAGTAACAACAAGAATACAAAGAATACAACTAATCAACATGAAAATCTTACATAATTCTTTTCTTTAAGGAACCATTGTATATTTGCATACAAAATTTTGTAAAGATTCAAAATGATAAGTTGGAGTTGGCTCTTGCTTTGCAAAGTGATTTTTTGGATATTATGGATTGAGAAAAATAGATGTTGCATTCAATAGAATACACTAGCATCAAGAGAAGTTATATCAAACAGTATGATTATATATAATAGAAATATATGGTTCAAAATGCAACAAGAAGATAGAGTATTTAAAGCCTATATAGTCATCATATTAGAGACTTATAAACTAGTATAGAGAGTATATTGATAGCGGATATAGTCAAACTTGAGGTAGAAAAATATTAGATCAAAGGCCATATATTTTTGAAGTATGTACAATGCACAAAGTTCATTATTGAAGTGATGTGCATGCTACTAATTCTAAATATTTTACAAAGTTATGTCTTGCACTTGCTTATTATTCCAAAAACTCAAGTAACAACTGACAACTTCCATTCTTTATTAGTCTATTGTAAAGATTTATTTTTTAATGTTCTTGTATTATATAAATTCTTGCTTAAAAATATATTGGGTACTTGGTTGTAGAAAGTAAATTGGAAATTACAATAATAAGATTTTAATAATTCTAATAGAATTATAAATAAATTTTAATTAAAATTTAAAAACTATAATCAAATCTTAATTAAATCCAAAAAATATCTTTAAAAAATTATAAAAGATATATAAGAAAATTCTAAT
Organism: Physcomitrium patens; assembly: GCF_059467195.1. Taxonomy (NCBI): domain Eukaryota; kingdom Viridiplantae; phylum Streptophyta; class Bryopsida; order Funariales; family Funariaceae; genus Physcomitrium; species Physcomitrium patens. The sequence continues at coordinate 11,319,481 of NC_143430.1, read as the reverse complement.
TTTTTTTTAAAAATATCTTTAAAAAATAATAATAAAATTTTAAAGAAATATTTTTAAAGAATCTTAAATAAACCTTAAATAAATCATTATCAAATTCTAATAAAATTTTAAATAAAGTTTAATAAAATCCTAATAAAATCCTAATAAAATCATAATTAAAGTCTAATGTAATCTTAAATGAGTTTTAATAAAATTTTAAATCTTAATCAAATATTAATCAAATCTTAAATATTAATCAAATCATTATCAAATTCTAGAAAAATTATAATCAAATTTTTATCAAATCAAAAAAATAAAATAAAAACTTAATAACTAATAATTAACTATTGACTTTAATTCAAAATTTACTTATCTTTTAATCTATTAGTTAAAAAAAGCACAATAATTTTGAAGAAGATCAAACATACTAAATAGAAGATATATCTCATAATTTACTTGAATATTGTGTAGTTTTCTTTTTCAATCTTGATTTTGATCTCCCAACTCTAATATCTTTTTATGTCATAATGCATTGATTCTAAAAAAAATTAAATTTATTACCAGTCAAATCTACTATTCATGTAAAAAATATGATTTTAATCTAATTAGCAAATAGTTGCAAATTTTAGAAATCTTCATTTGTCCTCTAAATTCAAAAAACTTAGAGCTTAGTAATTTTAAATTTCAATACCTTTCAAAAAAATTATTCAATCAAGTTCAAGTTTATAATACACATTCAACATAACTATAATTACACAATCACAAAATTTCATTTGTGGATCATCTACTAATCTTACAAAAATTTCTAAAGAATAAACTCTTTATATTCTTCAAAATCCAAAGTCATCCTAAAATAATCATAATTTTATAAAATCTCAACAAATTTATTACAAATTCAGATCTCTCAAAATCAATGTCTAAAAATTCTTGATCTTATTTGCTCTCAAGTCCACTCTTTGATCTACCAAAAACCCAAAAATTATGGTAGATGTATGGTTTTATATTTGGAGGTCTGATTTTGACCTTGGTTCACAACTAATTCTTTTTAAGTATCAACTTTTGATTTCGTGACATAATTTTATTACAAAATACTCTTGAATATTTTCTAAATATAAATATATTAATTATTTTACTTATCTACTTTATTTTTATTTCATTTATAAACATACAAAGTAAATAGAAACCTATTTTGCAAAAAGGCAATATTAACACTTATTAAATTTACTACCTCTTTAATTATTATATATATTTTTAAAATAATTTGATACAATATTTTTAATTAAGCTCTTATATTATATAATCATTGTTTTTTTCTTTTACCTAATATCAATATTATAAGACAACATCTTATAGAATCCTTGTTGCATAAGCAATTCTGTCACCTTTTACAATCTTTGTTGCAGAATCAATTAATTCACCTTCACATGCTACAAAGCTTTGATACCACTTAATGAAATTAATCAAAAATGTGCATTAAAGTGAGGAGTTTGATTTTGTAGAAAGTCTTATAATGAGTTGAACAAAAATGTCATGTATCTATCTGCATAGAACTGATCACTACTAGAAGCTTGGCCAAGTTTTAAGTAGTCTGTGGAGTTGCAATTGTTCGTTACAGATGGAGTTGCTGATGGGCATTGCAAGAATCAAGAGATCCGTAATGCTCTTTTTAGTTGTAGAAGTGGTGTTGGTGTTGGTAGCTTAAGCTGCCGCGAAGAGGTGGTGATGAGTAGAAGGGATATGAGAGCGAGAAGACTGGGCCAGTGGTGACAACACCAAAAGAAGAGCTCTTGACTTAATTCCACACCCATTCTATTCAACCTTTTTATTTTCTGCACTCAATGCACCACATAATACAAGACGTTGTATTAACAGTGGCAAATGGCAAAGGTTGTTTGAATGGCATAAGACACAAAAGCAATCTTCTAAATATGCTCATCTACGTCGTAGATTGTTAAGCTTCTGTCAGCAATTGACACTAACAATGTTTCCTCTCTTTTTCAAATTTTCTTTGAGATGTCCTCTATCACAACTGCTCGTTGAGTACTTGACTATCGGATTCATCAGTTTCAAGAGATTTGACACAACCAGCAATCAACTTGCAATACATAGCAATTGGTCCAATCTAGAACAATCTATTGCATGACATGTCAAGCATACTTGGGAGGAATCCATCAAGTTTTAATTGTGCAACATCAAAATTCCTTGAACAACTACAAATGCCTGATGAAGGGCTGCGTGATAAGCTCCATGTCTGTTAGGGAGCAATTAAGGGAGCAACCTTGATTAAAAGTTTTCCATTCATCAAAGGCTGGCCAATAGATGGAGTTGTGATCTGTGCAGTGACGATTGTCTCTTTTGCTACCAGCATTTGCAATCCACCCCCAACAGAACCACCACAACTTCCTAGACATTTATCAGGTCGTTACACACAACAACTTCTTATCTAGTTATTATGTTGTCTGCACTAGGCACAGAAACGTTATACAATTAAGGGCACCACAGACCCAAATCTACCACCGAGCTATGCAGATTCCAATCACACCATCAAAATAAGCGCTGGCACCACAAAAATCATTGCAACAAAGATCAAATTCAAGGTTGACAGTCGAGCTTGATAATGAACTCATCATGAACTGATTTTGATCTTAAATATCAATGCTGATGTCTCCCTAACTCAAGTTGCTTTCAAGACTTTGAATCATTCAAGACTTTCATGATTTCGTAGTTGCTGTCAAGAGGTTGTTGACTAATACTAGTCAAGCATCTTAGTATCATACTAGTATTAGTCAACAACCTCTTGAGCTTATCCGAGCTGTTGGTGACCTTAGCTTACCGGTGAAGATTCAGCGGCTCTCTCAGTAAGCAATGAATGACATGGCGCAAAGAATTGTAGTTGGAGAAATCCTCACTAAATGTAATTTGGCTGGTCTATAATGATTTTTAACTACAAAAAGATTTGCAGGTTGTATCCAAGTTTGTAAAAGAACATCAAAGAATTCAAATTTCAATTGTGAAATCACAAGAAACATTGTACTATAAGGTTTAACTTGGAAGAAAAAAAAAAAAAAAAAAAAAAAAAAACTTATTGGTAATCAGCTTATAAAATAAAAAACAATAAAGTTATTTTATGGAGATGAGAGAATCAGGCTATATTTTATTTGAGTCAAATTATACAATGCGTAAAGTTTTCAATCACTTAGTTACTAAAAAAATACAATTATTTTTAAATATTTCTTATGCAACAAGATCATATTTGTCTTGTTTTATTATCTTTTGTTTATTGCTTATTATTTTATTATTTTAATTTTTTCTCTTAAAGATGGTATTTTAATTTTATTTCTTATCATAGTTTTAATTATTTTTTATCCAAGTCTAAAATAAAATATAAACATTGAATTATCATTACATTAAATAGATTTATTATTTCTATTTTTATTATTATTATTTTCTATAAATTATTCAATTTTATATTCTTAATTTATTATATTACTTTAGTAAAAATTAATATGAAAAATGAATTATTTTAAGCACATTAAATAATATTAAATAACTTGAAAGAAACTTCATGAAATCATTGTAAAACTTTATAATTATAGTTAATTAGAAGTTGAGGATTTATTTCAACAAAAAATCTTTGAAACTAAAAAAAATGAAAATAAAAATAAATACAAAATTATAGTTTAAAAATAAACATATATATATATATATATATATATATATATATATATATATAATTATTAAGAAATAAATTATTAAATTTAACTAATCTTATAAAAACTTCTTATAAAATAAATTATAATTTTTTTATGTTTAATTTTATTTATTAATTAATCTGAGTACTTCTAATACAAATTTTATGATAAGCCAAATTTAATGTCTATTATAAAAAATAAAAACAATGACTAAATTTTTATTTTTTATAAATAGTAATACTTTATGCATAATCATTTTATGTTTTATATTATTAGTGAATTATATTTATTTTGTTTCTTTCAAAATCTATTTTATAATCTATAAAAAAATTTAGAAGAGAAAATTAAATAAAAAAACTATAATTTAATTATTTTTTAGAATTTTTAGATATATATATATATATATATATATGATTAATAAATTATTAGAGTTTTAAAGAACTTTATTAAGAACCATCTAAAAAGCTCTATTATCTATGAGAGAGTCTACATTATCAAGAAGGTATTTATTGGAAAGAATAATTGGAATACAAAATCTACTAGTCCTATTTCTATTTGGATTGAGAGATCTTAGGAGATAAAACACTCTTTTGTGATATGAAATAATTTATTTGAACATATTCTTGCTTATCTATTGATTAAATCAAATAATATTTTGATGTGAGGTTTTTTTGGTCTAATCTAAAATAAGCAAGATCTTATTGCTCTAATATAAAATTAATGGGTATCTATAAACCAATTTCTACCAAGGTAAGATTTAATCTGTAAATAAACTAGAAGTAGATCAAAAATCCTTTCAAATAATATTTCAATTTTTAATATAAATTCCTAATAACAAAGAATTTTTTATTTTAAATCTATCGATAAATCTAATTTTTTATATATTTTTCTAAAAATAATTACAATAGAATAGAATTTATCATTTGCAACCATTTGTGATAACTTTTCATCTATTATAAAATATGATATTTTTTATAAGTAATTACTTTCAAAGATTTAAAAAATACAAATAAGGTCCATAATAAATGTTATTTTTAGTTTCAAAAAACAATCATGTCTCTGTTATTCTAAATTTCTTTAATTAAATTCATACATGAAAAAATTAAAATTTTATAATAAAACATTTATGAACATTTTAGAATAGTTAAAGTTTCTTTAAAATCATTGAATTTCTTATACAATCTTCAGAATTATTTAATTTATAATAGCTTTTACTTTCTTATCACACATACTTAATCATTTTTTAAGATGATGTTATTAGATTAATAAACTTGAATTCTATAAAATATACACTTTACTAATTTTATATTTAATTTTATATGTCTATATTTTCTATAAAACAAAAAACATATATAATTTGTATTTTAGCTTGATTTAGTTATTTTAATAATAGCTAAAAATATTTCTAAAATAAGTTTAAATAAAATCATATAAAATATCTCAAAAAAACTAATGCATAAAATTTTGATAAATTAACTAAATTATTTTTGAAATTAAAATATATAACTAGTTTAAAATGCAATCTTTTCTTATTTTTTTCTTTGGTACATATTAGATTTTATATTTTCTAAAGTTCTATGTACATGTAAGTTTTAGCTTGATTTAATTATTTAAATAGTAAAAATATTAATAATATAAGATAATAGTATTTAATAATTAATTTTATAAATTTTCAATAATTCATAAATTAATTTTCTACAAAAAATACTGATACATTTGTAAGAGACTTTTAATTTTATATAAAATTCTTTGCACAACTCTTATCAATGTATTCTATAAAAAAGAACAAAAAAATTATTATTATTTTTTAAAAAAGGATTGTAAATTGGTCCAAATAATAGAAACATTTTCTTCTTAAATTCTAACTGCACAATCATATAGTAAATTTTTGGATAAAATTCAAATTCTTCATTTTAAACACAATTTATAATTGTATAGATTACTTTAAAATTTCATTAAATGTTTCACTTAAAGATGAGCTATGTATATATAAACAAATAATAATAATATTTTATTTATTTTTACTTTTATAGAAACAAATCTTCAAATTCTAGAAGTTTGATTTTTTTATTATGAGACATTATTTTTGTTTTAGTATTTTTTTCTATAAATTAAGAAAATTTTAAAAATATATAATATATAATATATATAAAGATAATAATCTCTTAATAAAAATAGACTTAAAATATCACGGTTGATTTGGCATTGACGAATATTTTCATTAGGACAACCACTTCAATTGGCAAGATTCTATAGATAATATTTTCTAAATTAGATATCAGATATTTATAACTTTTGAATATACAGATTTAAAATATTTACTAAAAATATCATGCAATTTGTAGAAAAATGATTATAAGAAAAAAATAGAGGCCTTAGAATCTGTTAGAACAAAAGTAAAACAATATATAATTTTTTAGTTCTAAAAAAAATAAAGTTAATAAATAAAAAAATCTTATATTCTTATATAAGACCATTATAAGATAATTTTGTATACACAAGTATTTTTAGAATCCCTATTATAACAATACAAAGTAGTTTCTGATATATTGTCTTCTTTTGTAATTTTGTTCCTTGTCTTTTAATTATATTATATCTTAGAATAATATAAAAAAAAAAAAAAAAAAAAAAAAAAAAAACATGTTTAAACTCTATACACAGAAAAAAATTTATTTACTAATTTCAAAAAATAATATTTGATAGAAGAAGCTCATATTTTTTAATATTAATTTTTAAGTCATTTAATTTTGTTGTATAATTTTATAGTTATTTTTAGAAAATTGTACAGACATTAAGGAGTAGTAACACATATTTTTCTTAAAAATAAAAGAATTGATTGTCATATTTGAAAAAAAATTAATTTCTTAACTTAAATTTTAAATAATAAATAAATTTAATAATATTTTTTTCATTTCAAGTTATTATCTTAACAAAAAAAATTGTTATTAATATCAAACAAGTTATTATCTTAACAAAAAGAAGTTCTTTTTTTGAACTCTTAATTTAATTTTTTGTTTGATATTATTTTTATTTTTATTTTATATTAATTTTCATCCATTAACAAAAAGTCATCGAAGGATAATTTATCATGTGTGAATAACTTCTCATCCACAAATCACTTCTCATCTACTCTTAAAATTCATCCATGCTCAAAATTCATTCTTGAATTAAATTTCATCCAATAAGTTTCATCCGACTTTAGGTCATTCAAAACCCTAATCTAATTGCATCCTAGCTTAACTTCCTTCAAATCAAACTTAGGTTTGTCTCATTCCTAAATTATACTCTAAAAATTGATCCTAGTTTGAATTTCACTCCGAGGCTATCACCTTGAGGGTTCTTGCGGAAGAATGGCTCGTTGGAAGTGCTCGAGGCTGGTTTCCCGAGCTGAAAGCTTGATTTCCCAAACTGAGAGCTTGATGGTATTATGCAATCCACGCTGCCTCTCCTTCTTGGTCCAAATGGAGGAATGTAGGCATGGATCTAAACTAGGCGCTCCAGTTAGAAACAAATTGCAGTGCAGCAAAGGGGGTAACTCCACTGCTTATACCCTCTCCCAAACTTTTAAATCAAAATTCAGCAAGGAAGTGGTCATGAGATAGATACAGCATGGCAGCTCAATAACTTGCACATCATGTACCTCCACAACTAAAATATACTTTCCGCCTCAAACTAGTCAAGAATGAGCTCAATGCGAAACTAAATACTCATAAAACATTGCAATAGCCAAATGGTGTTTGCTAGATGCAGGACCAGCAACTTGATATTACAAGCATCGATCTTCACTATATTCTTTCCTTTACCAGTCCTCCACTGGTGCGCAGTTCATCAGCGTGCAACGAGAGTGCCCCTCAACATCCTCAGTGTTGATCTACACCAACCACCTCAAAGATTCTTTTACCACAGATCAACTTTACAGAGGCTGATTATTGCTGAATGTAGGCACGCACTCGTCCAGCTTGACGACGATGATGTCATTGTTGCTGGCTTAGTACTACTACTAGTACTGTGGTAATGGCCGCGTACCAATTGACCACAGCTCCTCAATAGCAGCTCATCGCAAATTATTCCACAGCAACGCAATGATTCAATTCTAGTCTGGACTTCTATAACCGATTCACAATGCCGATCCAAAAACCACTCTTGTGATCAAAATCATGCAATTGTCATCTAGCCTATAGAGTCTGGATTGTATTCTCCAAAGCAAGATCGCTCCATACGATCCCTCCAATTCTAACAACAAGTACCGGATGGTTCGCCAAATCGAGGTTGAAATCTACGATTCTAGGGGTCCGATTTGAAACGAAAAAAAACAAAACGCAGCTCGCACTCCATACACTTCACATAGCAGCCCAAGTCGAGAGTGACCCTCAAACAACCACGGGAACCACATCGCAACTCCACACAATTCCACCAAAACGGCACCAGACCTAGACAATGCCACCGGCATTGCCACCACCAAAGTCTTCGACTGTAAGAACGCCCACGTGATAATCAATCAACTAGCACAACAAGACAAACCACAACCACTGTGACACCGTCTCACTAGATCGCCGTCACAACAGTGCTAGACTGCCAACTGCACTGCCGCTTGAATCTCAAGCTCGGATGCCAACCGTGCCATTTTGAACTCAACACTGTGTCCCAACCGTTCACCGAGCAAGGGAAAAAAAAAAAAAAAAAAAAAAAACAACTAGACTATTGTGATGAACCAATAATGAGTACACCCCCATTGGGCATCTCTTGTTTTCTGTTTTTTTTCTTTTTTCCTATTCCTTGATTTGCTTCTAATTTATTTATTTATTTTATTTTTTCTATTATTATATTTTTAAAAGAACTATTAATAAAAATAAATAAATAAATAACTTTTTTTTCTTTTGACAACAAGGGCTACTTCCATTGGGCTATCATCTAGTATTAGCTAACAAAAAATTATGGAAATTTGGCTTAATAAATTCTATCATAGGTTGCACATTTGCTATTAGTAGTCTATTTTCTATTTTTTCTCAAAAATCTACTACTAATTCACAAAATTTGTGATTTTAAGCACAATAATTGTATTTTTTATGCTAAATATGTCAGTGAGTCAATTTGGTGACTCACAAGTAGATACAAAAAAAAATATTTGTAAGAAGTTTTAAATCTTTTTGATTACCTAACAAATTCTATTATTTTTTTTTATAAAAAGATTTTTAAATTTACAAAATATACATGTTTTTTTAATATTTAATTATTATATTCCAAAATGAATAAAAAACAATGTAGAGTTTGTTGAATGATATTTTCATTAACCTAACTTGAGATATTTAACTCATATAACTTCATTATTGGAAATTAATAATGTGTTGTATATGATCAACAAATCTATAAATTTGGACTAATTTCTATCAAAATTCTATAATATAGTACTCTTGATTCTTTCTTAGATAGAATTATGATTCTATATATCTAAAATAAGATTAATCATAAGATGTGATATAATTATTAAATTATATAATCAAAGAATAGTGATTAAAAATATTAATAAAAATTAAAAATAACACATAATTATAAGAAACAAAATACACAAATTCTAAATCTCTTTGATGGTATCAAGAAAAAGGGTGGTTTTTTCTTTTTTTTAAACGATCAAATTTTTATATTAAATTTTTTAGTCTTTTGATTAATTATAGATACAAATTAAGATAGTTCTTTAAAAAAAGATATTATTGTATAATATTTTTTTAAAAAAAAGATATATTTATAAAATAAGAAGATATTTGAATTTTTATTATTAAGATAAAAATAATAATATCTCGAACTAAAAATAGAATATTTAAAATAATTAAAAATAAAATTAGAAAAATATGATCCTAATTTCAAGAAATTTTTTAATCTTATTTAATTATATTTTATAATTAATTATTTATAAATATGTGGATGACTTACTAGAAGATATCAATTTACAATTAATTTCTCTTGTAAACTCTTATCTAATTATAAATTATCTATTGTTCAATGCCTTGAGTGCTTATTTACAGATATCTTAAAATAAAATTTATTTTAAGAGTTTAACTATTATTATCCTTAATGAGCCTTCAATACAACTTCTTTAATGAATTTTTATTCTAACATTGTATATATGTAAAATTCATAATTTTTATTAATTTCTAAATTTTAAAATATTTTTTTAAATACTATTTATTAGATCAATTTTAACTTTAACCTATTTCATTCAAATCCAACAATCCTAATCATAAATTTAGGCAATCTCCAAATTTATGATCAAATTTTCAACAAATCTTAATTTTATTCTAATAAATCATAAAAAAATTAATCTTAAACAATTCTAATCTAATGTTTTATTAACTATTAATTTATAAAAAAATAAAAATTTTATCAATACAACTAATCTAATAAGTAAATTATGGAGAGGAATAGAAAAAAAGAATTAAGTGATCATTTAAAAAAATATAATTGATTAATTTAACTTATTCTTGTAGTTTATGGAATGATTTCTTATTTTCCAACAACCATTCTAGTGTAGTTCAAAGTCTAATAAAAAAATATTCTTAACCAACTTCCTTTTGCAACTTTTTCTTCCAACTTTAAATTCTACATCTAGTATAGATAGCTCCTCAAATGTTGGTTGATTTTTTCCTAGCACTGACATTTAACACAACTCATTTAAAACTCAAACAAGTTGTTTGTAATGCCATGTTGACCGCACAACATTGATTCAACTCCAAAATTACAATTCAAGTTGGCTCATGTGACCGAGAACAACCTTGAATCTCCAGAGCAATGAAACAATTGCCCTGCTTGCCCTCTTTGTCTATGTTGAGAATGTTTAGAAAGACACAAGAGTAATAGTAAGTTATATACATACACAAGAGTAGTAATAAGTCATACACACAAGAGGGTTTCTAAGGAGTGAGAGCTTCACACACAAAATTCTATTGATCTGGTTGTGTCTTGTATATAAGAAGAGAAAAGTAGAAAAGATAAATAGTGTTTCTCTACTAGACTCTAAATATTATAGCTATGATATTTACTGTAGTCTACAATAAATATTATGGAGAGCGTCGGCTATATTTAATGATCTCAACATTCCTCTTCGCTCATCATAATATTTGCATAATATAAAATTTGTATAGAATTATGATCTATACTTTTCTGTCATCTTACAAGATCAACAATTGTTGCCTCATTAAAACCTTATGTAAGAAAACCTTATTGTATTTAAGGACAAAACCATAGATGAAGGAAAAAGAGTACAACATCATTTCTTTAATTATTTAAAGAGCTCATTAACTTTCTTATTCAAGAAAAGTAAGTCACTGCATACCAATACCATAAGTAAGTTAACGATGGTTGCACAATGGGAGAGCTTTGGTAAAGAGATCAGCAAGATTATTTGTAGATTCAATTTTCTTAATTATAAGTGCTTTATCAATAATCAAGTCATGGATATAATTAAAATACTTTGGATCAATATGCTTTGTCTTGTCGCCTTTAATGAAACCAACTTGCATCTGTGCAATACAAGCACTGTTATCTTCATGCAAGATAGTTGGAGAATCATTATATAAAAATCCACAGGTTGTTTGAATGAATTTATCAATTGTTCACAACCAAATACATTCTCAAGATGCTTTATGTAAGGTAATAATTTTTGCATGGTTGGATGAAGTTGCAGTTATTATTTGTTTCACTAATTTCTATGACATTGCAGCTTCATGTCTTAAAAATACATATCTTATTTGAAATTTAGTTGTTGCAGTATCAGATTTATATCTTGCATCATAATATCCAACCAATTTTGGATCTGCAAATTGTGTATAGTATAATCTCAAGTCTTCAGTATCTTTTAAATAATGTAATAAATATTTGATACCATTCCAATGTTGTAGTGTTGGACGTGCACTATGTCTTGCAAGAATACTAATTGCAAATGCAATATCTGGTCTTGTAGATGTAGCTAAATATAAAAGTTCTCCAACCACTGTAAGGTATGGATATTGCTCTCCCAATATTTCCTCTTTCTCCTTGCATGGACGGTATGGATCATGACCATCACAACCATGTCCAACCATTGGTGTGGACAATAGATAAGCATCAATCATATTAAATCTTCACAAGATTCGTCTAATATACGTTAGTTGGTAGAGAAAAATGCTACCATTTGTTAAATGCATAATCTAAAGACCAATACAAAAAGTTATTTTTCTTAACATTTTCATCTCAAATTCACATATAAGTAGGTTAATAGCTGTAACATATGCAGATGTAGTGCCTACTAGGTTAAGATTACCAATATATACAACAATAATTACAAAACCAATTTTATCTTCTTTGATAAACAAACAAGGGATTAGTGGATCACTTATAAAATTATTTGTAATTAAATAATCTCAAAGACATTGATACCACATGCGTCCGGATTGTTTTAAACCATATAATGCCTTACATAATTTAATACCATAATATTGTCCTAGAGGGGGTCCATTCAGAGTTCCTATTTCTAAGCCAAGTGGAACTTTCGTAAAAATATTTGCATCAAGAGAACCATATAAATATGCAGTTATTATATCCATCAAATGCATCTCAAAGGTGGCATGAACTATCATTCCAATAATATATCGAAATATAATTGAATCCATAACTAGAGAATATATGGATTGATAATCAATGCCAAATTGTTGAGTAAATCCTTGAGCAACAAGACGAGCTTTATAGCGGATTATTTGACCTAGAGCATCTTGCTTGCATATTAATACCATCTTATATCCCACAGGGTAAGATGTAAGAGTGTCTACAATTGGACCAAAGACTTTCCTCTTACGCAAAGAAGCATACTCCTCTTCAATAGCAGTTTTTCATTTTGACCAATCAGAGCAACGCATCGCCTTCTCGATGGTTTGAAGTTCAAGATTGTCTTCCTTGCAAGAAAAGGCTTCTATAATCATATATGCAAATGATTCATCTACCATAATAGATTGTTTATCCCAAATATCATTTATAGTATAATACAAAATAAATAATTCTATACTCAACTTGTTCTTATTCCTTCCAATTCCAAGATTTTTTTTCATAGGAATTGAAGGTACATTATGCATGGATATATCATCATGAATTGGTAGTCCTATAGAATGAGTGGCAATTTCTTGAGAAATAATATCACAATTAGTCAATTTTACAGCTTTTTTCTTACGTAGTTGCTTAACTAGTCCACGAGTTCTTTTAATTGTTGTTGTTTTAACTTGAGGTATTGTAGTCAATGGTATTGCAATCTAAACAGGTGCATTCTGAGCCTCATTAATAAGAACTCTTGTAATTCTAAGCGCATCATTTAAGCCATCAGGTATTTCATCTATGATCCGTTTTAGATACAAAATCTTAGCAACTTCAATTTCTACTAAAGATGTCCTAGGATTGGAATTCATTGTAAACATTTCTGATGCTTCAAATATGAGTACTTTATTTCTTTGTTGATTAGATACTCCTCCTTGAAGAGATGGAGATACGTTTTCTTCAAAATGGCAATTTTACAAATGTGCATGTAATAATGTACCAGTTGATGGATCAACAATACAAATAATGTTTGGTGAATCAAAACCAACATATATGCCTTCTTGTCAATGAGCTCCAATGGTACGTCATTGAAGTTCTGGTACTGGAATCCAAGCACGGCAACCAAATACTCATAAGTGACATACATTTGGAACACGACCTGAAATGAGCTCATGTGGTGAAATAATTTCAAGAGAAGAAAGGCGGAGGCATATTAATGCTGCAGCATATAAAATTGCATGATTCCACATAGATGCAGGTAAATTTACGTGAAGGAAGAGTGGCCGAGTAATGAATTGTATACGCTTTATAAATGACTCTGTAAGTCTATTTTGAGCATGTTCATATGGAACACAATATGTCAACTCAATTCCTGCTGCAGTACAATAGTCTTCAAAAGATTGATGTGAATTCTTTTATATTATTCATACGTAATTTTTTTATAGGATAATCAAGAAAATGTGCCCGAAAACAAATAAGCATAGATATAAGATTGGCAAACACCATGTTTCGAGTTGATAATAATGAAACATGTGATTGTTTACTTGATGCATCAACAAAGACCAAAAAATAATGAAATAGTCTTGATATTGGATTAATAGGACCACAAATATCACCATGCAATCTTTCAAGCATTGGTGGTAATTCTTGTGGAAGTTTTTAAATTAAAGGTCGAATAGTCATTTTACCTTGCACACATGCATGACATAATTCTATAAAGTCTACATCTGCATGCTTTAAATTGTACTAAGTTATATATGGAATGATCTTTCTAAATAATGTGGATCTTAGATGTCCCAATCGTCCATGCCAAAGAGAAACACAACTCTCTGTGATAGATGATGCAAAATTAAATAAAATGGGAGGCCGAATCATAATTCGATATAAACCATTTTTAGTAGTAAAAGCTTTTTCAATAACTTTATGATTCTTCGTAAGAACCAAAACCTCTTTTCTATTTAAAATGGCAGTCAAGAGGTGATAACCATTAATACGCATATCTTGGTAGCTGATCAAACTCCGAGGTACTGAGGATGCAAACATTGCATGTTTACATTTTATGATGGAAACTACAGGTAATTTTACCATCATTGTGCCCTCTTGGAAACAAAATGTATTTGTTCCATCCATGGTCATCATATTTTTAGTTTGCCAAGTTAAAGATTTTTCAATAAAAAATCGTCTATCTTGCAAGATAGTATGTGTTCTTTCAGAATCAATAAGTACATCATTTGATTCATCATTAGAGGTTTTGTCATTCATATAAGCTTCTAAATCATCAATACCAATTGAATCCATCGACGCATCTATAATATGAACTTCACAAGTCTCAGCTCGTAGTTTCTTATTTTCTTGGAACATTTCAATAAAATATTTTGAAGTACGGCACGTATGTACTAAATGTCCAATAATTCCACACTTATGGCAAGAATACATCTTTGATTTTTGTTTTCTACTATAATTAATAGTAGAACGTTTATTCTTTCCATATGAGTAGAAATGGTCATGATTATGACTACCTTGATACTTATAAGCACGTTTTCTATGTTTATATAATTTTTTCTTAGATTTTGAAATATTAAGTGCAAGAGATTTTGGAACTATAGTTCCAATAGGACGAGCTTCTGCATTGCGCAAGAGTAGCTCATTTTGCTTCTCCACAAGAAGTAGATGGGACATGAGATCAGAATGACTCTGAAATTTTATGTTCCTATATTATTGTGCAAGCACGGTTGATACAAGAAGAAATGTAAAGAGAGTTTTTTCAATCATTTCTTCTTTAGAGATGATTTGTCCATATAATCATAATTGTGAGACAATACTAAACATTTCACTATTGAAAGCATTTAAATTTGGAAAATCCAAGACATGTAAATGTGTCCAATTATGACGTGCACGTGGAAGGAAAATAGTCTTTTGATGATCAAACCTAGATTTAAGATTCTTCCAAAGTTCTGCAAGATCTTCTATTTCCAAATATAAATGTTGTAATGCAGGTACAAGATGATGACAAAGGAGAAGAAGTGCTTTCCAACGAATAGTAGAAAGAATATAAATACTTGTTGTAGGAGATTCTTCAAACATCATGACATTTGAGAGTTGTTTTGCAAATAAATTTATTTTTGCCATTGTTGCCCATAATAGATAAATGTTTCCATCCACAATCAATAGTAGAAATAAAAGAGCTTGAAAATGTTGGGATGCATTGGTAATAGTTGGAATCATAGTAGAAGTAATTAAAGATGTTGAAGTACTCATTATAAATAAATCTGTAAAAAAAAATACAAAATCAAGTAAAAAAGTTGAGTATAACATACCTTAAAATATAATATCAAATAAAATGATAAAATTTAATTTAAAAATATATATATATATATATATATATATATATATATATATATTTAAAGAAAGATTGTGGATTAAAGCAGTAGAAAGAGTAGTAGGATGGCAGCAGCAACAGCAGTAGCATGGTGGGCAGTAGCAGCAGCGTTAGTGGCATCAGCATCAACGTCAACGGTGGCAGGGTGGAGGCAGTGGCAGTGGCAAATTTGGCAGCAGCTCGGCGGTAATTCGGCGGTAGGCACAGGGCATAGCAGGGAGCAAGGTGAAGCTGAGCTGGATCAAGTATTCTAAGCAAGTATTCTAAGCAATTAAGACAGAGAGTAGAACAAGTACTTTAAGCAAGCAGCTAATGTGTGAGCGGCCAGCAAGAAGAGCAGCAAGATCATGAGGCAGACATTGAGTAAGAGTAGCAAGAAGAGTCAAGATTAGAGCAAAAAAATTATGATAGTGTGTAGAAGAGAGTCGTGCTGATAATGTATTGAGAATGTTTAGAAAGACACAAGAGTAATAGTAAGTCATACACACACACAAGAGTAGTAGTAAGTCATACATACAAGAGGGTTTCAAAGGAGTGAGAGCTTCATATACAAAATTCTATTGATCTCGTTGTGTCTCATATATAAGAAGAAAAAAGGAGAGAGGATAAATAGTACTTCTCCACTAGATTCTAAATATTATAGCTATGGTATTTACTGTAGTCTACAATAAATATTATGGAGAGCGCCAGCTATATTTAATGGTCTCAACAACCTAGAAGGTATTTGAGATTGTGTGTTCTTAAGCTTATTAGAATACTCAACTTACAATTCTTGTTGTTGATAAGCCCCACCTTCACAATATTTGATGGATTGTGGTTTTGGTTGCTGCAAGTAACAATTATATGATGTAAGCTTGATCTTTGATGCATTCTCCAACTATATTTTTGCTTCTCAATACTTTGTCATCTTCCATTCTTCCTACAAACTGTGCTCTTAGCTCCCATTGTCCCATTCTATATCATCATTTGTTAATATGTAACCATTATATTTAGATAGTTATAATTATCTTATAATTTAGGAATCCAAATTTTACAAGAATTAATAAATATTATTATTATCATTACATATTATGTTCTTTTTCTTTTTCCTTTTCTTTTAACATAATATCAAAACATCAAATATGATTCTATACTATAATTAATTCAATAATTAGAAGACCAAATGTCCATATTATATATTAATTATTTATCCAAAAAAAAAAAAATCAATTATGGCATCTTAAAATTCAATTCATAAGATATATTTGATAGATTCATAAATCATGTCTTATGAAATATTTATCAAATATGTCAAATAAAGTATTAGAATAAAAATGATTATTTTTTAAAATAATCTTTAATTTTTTGTGAATGCAACAAAACTTGATCATGGTTGTACAAAATTGGAATTATAAAATACATAAAAAATTAAAGATGTTAAAGCAAGAGAAGTTATTATATTATATTATAGTAATAAATAAGTTGGCTTGATAAAATCTCTTAAAACTTCTAAGAAAGTATGGAATAAGTTAGAATCGACATAAAATAAACTAAATTGATAATACAAGACATAGTACAAAAGAACTTATCTAAATTAGATATGAGTGAAAAAACTCCTATAGTAGAATTTATTGAAGAATTTCAAAAAATTCTTAATGGAGTTTCAATATCAAGAGTTGTTCTTCTTTAAAAATAACAATATGTACAATTATTAGGAGTTCTTTTTCTTTCATAGAGGACTTTTGTTACATCACAAGGCTCTCATATAAATAATAATCTATCTAATTTGATTTCAAGAATTTTAAAAGAAGTTGCAATGCGGGAATGTGAAGATTTTTTGCAAAGTTTCAATATAACATCTAAGTCAAGATTTTTTTTTGGTAAAAAGTCAATACAAAAAAAATTAGAAATAAAAGAATATTTAAAATAAAGACATTTATTGTGATAAATCAAGACATATACAATTTAATTGTAAAAAAATTTCACTTGAAAGGCTAATAATGTATATAAATCTTAAATTAATATTCTAATTTAGCAAAATCAAATAAACTTTAATTATTTATAATTACAAATAAGAATGAACCTATAAATTTATTTACTTGGTATTTGAACATTAAAGTAATATGTCATATATCACAATACACATCATATTAAATTTAAAGTCTTTCTTAATTAAATACATAAAAAATGATGCAAATCATAAAGCCATCAGCAAGGGCACAATGCAAATTAAATTAAAAAATGGTAAAATTATAGATATACAAGAAGTTTTCTATGTTTCAACTTA
This sequence comes from Physcomitrium patens, assembly GCF_059467195.1. NCBI lineage: Eukaryota > Viridiplantae > Streptophyta > Bryopsida > Funariales > Funariaceae > Physcomitrium > Physcomitrium patens. The sequence continues at coordinate 11,301,612 of NC_143430.1, read as the reverse complement.
AGTTAAAATATTATTGTCCATACATAAGCCACTTCTTAATATAAAAGTATTAAATTTATTTATAATTATTGTAATATTAAAATATATTACAATAACAAAAAAAAATCTAGTAGTAAAAATTAATGAAGTTGGAAATTTCTATCCATAAGAAGTTGAAATCCTTGACTTCAAACAATCAAATTCACTTGTAATAAGTAAAACACCTAAAAAAACAAAAACAAAAAAATATATATATATGTATATATATATATATATATATAGCATCATTATTTAAGACATGTTAGTCAATATACATTAAAATAAATGAATAAGCTTGACATGAATATACCACATTATTTTTTGTACAAAATTTGTTTAGTTAGAAATCAACATAAAAAATTCTTTTTCTAATGATAAGACTCTACGTGCTTCAAAACCACTTGAGTTGGTCCACATCAATATATGTGATTTTATACAAACTAAATTTATTAAAGACTTCACTTATTTTGTAATTTAAATTAATAATGATTCAAGATTTACTATCAGATATTCTTTAAAGCATAAACAACATACATTTCATATATTTCAAGCTTATAGATCTCACACTAAGAATCAAATAAATGATATAATCAAGACTTTATATTCTAACAATAAGGAATAATATATATCAAAAGAATTTAATAATTTTTGTATTCAACATTGAATACTATCTCAATTCATTTGACCTTACACACTAGAATAAAATAGTATTAGCAAATATATATATATATATATATATATATATATATATATCTTAGGGTCTGTTAGATTTATGTTACATATATTTGGATTTTTTATTTTATTTTAGACGGATGCCATAGCCACATTTATTATATACAAAATAGAACATTTTTAAAAGTATCAAAAGCTTCAATTACTCCTTTGACATTAAGGTGTAGTAAAATACCTTTTTTAATTTATTTGAAGATCTTTGCTTATACAATGTATGTATATATTTCAAATGAACACCATCAAAAGATTAATATGAAAAGTATAAAATACTTTTTTATTAGCTATAGTGATTTATAAGGTAGAAAGTGTTATCTATTATTTGATAGAAATAAAAAAATATACATATTTTATTGGTCAAAAAGCTATCTTTGATTAAAAAAATTAATAAAAGATTTTTTATTCAAAAAAAAGAATTAATACAAAATAATAATAATAATAGTAAAAAAAAAGCCTTATTGATGCTTTAGTTAAATCACAACTTAAGGATCTACTATACAAAATCTTGTCTCTTTACAACAATTTATAAAAAATATTTTTATTTATCTTGAACATCTTGATATTCACTCATAATTAACATTATCTAATCATTTTGTGCCTTTTAATGATAGTGATATTCAAAGTAAATTACAACATAGAAAAATATTTTTTAAATTATTAATTATCTCAAAACTCTTTTTTGGCACAATGATGATAATAGCAATGATACTACTTTAAGTAATTTGAGATCTTTATTAGACATCATATCAAAAAAGTCTACAAGATTAACAAAATAATAATAATAATAATAATAATAATACTAAAAAAGTACTAATAAAATACTTCAATAATTTTTTTTATCATATCTTATTTACAAATCATTTATCTACTTTACTTGATCTTCATGAACTTACTATAATTATAGAAGTTTTAAATGATAAAGATATTATCAAGTAGAAAAGAATATTAGATGTTGAATGTGATTCTTTAATTAAAAATAATACATGGATTTTGAAAAATCTTCCTTCAAGGTGTTCTATAGTACATTGTAAATGTATTTTTAAAATATATATATAATGCTTATTGAATAATCATCTATTACAAAGCTAAAGTGACTGCTAAGAGTTTTTTACAAGAAAATAGAAATGACTATGTAGAAATATTCTTTCATATGGTAAAAATAAGTTCATTATGTATTTTATTATTCCTAAAAAATAATATATGATCTATATGTTTATTAAATGGACATTAAGACAATGTTTTGTTATGGTTACTTCAATAAGAAAATTTATATGGTTCAACCAAAGGATTATATTAATCCTTGGTATCCACATAAAGTTTGTAAATTACTAAAAGTTATATATATATATATATATATATATATTTATGAATTAAAATAAGCTTTATATATATGGTATGAATATGAAAAATTCTATTATTATTAGTAATAATATATAATTCTTAAATATTATTAAAAAAAATTAGTAAGTGGCTTTGAAATGAGTAATAAAGAATCTATTGAAAATGAAGATGTTTGATTAGGCATGATAATTAAATGTAATAAAATTAACAAATCTATAAGTTTATCACAAATTAAATGTGTTATCAAAAATTTTACAAGATTTAATATGTATGATTATGAATTTGTTTCAATGTCACGGACATACTCATATAAGCTAGTAATTACATATACAAGTAGGTAAAAGTAAGTTAATTCTATAGTATTTAATATGGAAGCTTCTTAGAAGCTTCATAGACACTGCTTTGACTTCATAGGTGTCTTTAATTGACTTTTTGGATTAGAAACGTGGTCAATAAGTTGGCCATGTGCCACACATGTTGTTAGCTTGAAGATCAAGCTAACTATGTGGCCCACACGTAGAAAAACTTACCTTGTAAGTCAAGGCATGTGTCCTACAAAGTCAACACATATTGGAGGTCCTATAGAACGTCGCCACGTAGCCTCGAGTTTTATAGTATATATAGAGACAAGAGTGAAGCCTTCTTCGTTCTTGTCAACTTCTTTCTTGCTTCTAGTCTAGTTTCAAGGGTCTCTAGTTTTCTTGTCTTTTGGCAATAGCCATTCTAGTTTCTCTTTCAATATACATACTTATTTATTTATATTTTGTTATCTTTATTTGAGTGAAGGCTCACTTGTCTGAATTGATTTTTCATCAAATTCTTGTCCTTGACAGATTGACAAGAGTATATCTACAATATCAGAGCTTTGTCTAATCTTGATTAAGAGTGGATTACCTCTTTTTTTTTATAAGATATAAGCATATTAGAAGTTGCAGATTACCCTCTTCTAAACTGATATTATCATTAGTATTTTCTTTGTTCCAAAGTCCTCTCTTCTATTTGTCATGAAGCGATAATAAACATCTTCTCTCTTCTAAGTGTTATCATAGCTAAACTTGTTGAAAAGAAGAGTGCAATGGCACAAATGCAAGAGTAATTGAGGAAGTTAATGCTTGCGATGCATCAACTCAATTTACCACCACAAGGAGCAATAAGATTGGCAGGAAGTGAAGATATAGAAATGGTTGGAGCTGCTTCAACATCTGCACCAAACCATATCCTTTCTCCTATGGTGGAACGTCCTTCAAATATTAGAGAACCAAGAATTGCCCTACCCGAGATGTTTGATGGCACCAGATTCAAGTTTCGAGGATTTATCAATTAAGTGCAACTTGTGATTGAACTTCAATTCCAAAGCTATCCAACTCCAAGATCGCAAGTTAGATTCATTGGTATGCTTCTTTCAGATTCAACACTATCGTGGTTTTCATCTTTTTTTGAACAACAAGATCCAATATTGGATAATCTAGAGGCTTTTCTGGTGGAGTTTCAATCCATGTATGGAGAACATGATGCAATTCGTGTTACAACCACTAAGATCCGTATTTTATGACAAAATAATCGATCAATAATGTTGTACACTTCACAATTTGATCAACTTGTAACTGATATCAAGTGGGATGATGCTGCACTTATTAGCCAATTTCTCTACGGATTATAATATGAAGTAAAAAAATTAATGCTCAACTTACTTGATCCTCAAACATTGAGTCAAGCAATTGACTTTGCTGTGAAGTGCGACAATCACCTTTTTGAATTCCGATCTGAGAACCGACCTCAACGTTACTATAATTCAATGGCAACACCAACACCTCTTCAACATATACATTCAGAAGTAGAGGATATGTAAATTGATGTAGTACATTTCAAACCTCTTACTGTGCAAGAAAAGACTCGTCGTCGTCAAGAAAGATTATGTTTATATTATGAAAAACCAAAGCACACTACTCAACATTGTCCAAAGAAATGACGTAATCACAAAATGAGGAGTATGGTTGTGAAAGAAGATAATATGTTGAAAAACGAGTTTGTCCAGCTATAATAGGGACCGTGCGGCTGGAACCTTGCACAATATCTAGTAAAGATCCTATTCTCTCCTCAGAGCCCTCTCCTTGTTTTATATTAAATATTATTTTAGGACCTAAACATTACAAAGTCTCTGCCTTGTTAGATTCAGGAGCCTCAACATGTTTTTTAGATGAAGAATTTACTAAAAGACATAGCATATCTTTAGTAAAGAAAAATAAACCTATTCATGTAGAAGTCATAGATGGTCGTCCATTGTCTTCTGGAGATATTACTCACAAAACCCTTCCTATAGAAGCAATAATCAATGGTCATAATAGTTTTGTAGTATTTAATATCATTAGATCTCTCTCTAATCCAGTCATTTTAGGTTTATCGTGGTTAGAAAAATACAACCCTCAAATAGATTGGATTTCTCGACCTCTTACTTTCTCTAAAAGTATAACTAACAGTATAATTAATCAACTAGAGAGTCTTAAGTCCAATTCAATTAAACCCATATTTATAGGTGCAAAAGCTTTCTTACATGCTGCTATGAAAGAATCACCATATATTATTTATGCCACATCTGTTTCTACTGGTGAAAAGACTTCAAGAGGCATTCCAAGCCAATATCAAGAATTTCAAGATGTATTTGAAAAAAAGAATGCCGATACACTTCCGGAAAATCGTTCCTATGATTGCTCAATTGACCTGCAAGATGGAGCACAACCGCCATTCGGACCAATCTACAGTTTATCACAAAATGAGTTGACTGAACTCAAGGAGTATATTGAAGAAAATCTAGCCAAGAATTTCATACGCCATTCAAAATTTCCAGTAGGAGCTCCAATTCTATTTGTGAAGAAAAAAGATGGATCATTGCGGATATGTGTTGATTATCGAGGACTCAACAAGATTACCATTAAGAATAGGTATCCACTACTTTTAATATCTAGACTTCTTGATCAACTGAATCAAGCTAAGATCTATACAAAAATAGATCTTCGGGGAGCATACAATCTAGTACGCATCAAAGAAGGAGATGAATGGAAGACTGCATTTCGAACTAGGTATGAATATTTTGAATACAATGTCATGCCTTTTGGACTTACAAATGCACCAGTAGCTTTTCAACATCTAATGAATGATGTTTTTCGAGAGTTTTTGGATAATTTTGTGGTTTGTTATCTAAACGACATCTTGATCTATTCTAAGAATCCAAAAGAATATAAACTTCATATTCATCGTGTGTTACAAAAATTAAGAGATACAAGACTCTATGCTAAGATAGAAAAGTGTATATTCCACACAAGTCAGGTCGATTTCTTAGGTTACATCATTTCAAATGATGGACTTATGATGGATCCTAAAAAAGTTCAAAGTATTATAGATTAGAAGATCCCAAAAACAGTAAGAGATATCCAATGTTTTTTGAGATTTGCCAACTACTATCGGATATTCATCAAAGACTTCTCTCGAGTTGCAGCTCCACTTATACGTTTGACTTGTAAAGACAAACTCCAATGGAATCAAGAAGCAGAAGTTACTTTTGAATCTTTGAAGACAAGGTTTGTTTCTGTACCAATCTTGTATCGTGTTGATTTTTCCAAAGCATTTTTTATGGAAACAGATCCATCAGACTTTGCTCTGGGTATAATTTTATCACAAATGGTAACACATGACAAACTTCATCTAATAGCCTTTCATTCAACAAAATTCTCAATAGCAGAAATCAATTATGAGATCCATGACAAAGAACTTCTTGTAATTGTGGATTCTTTTCAAGAATGGCATCATTATCTAGAAGGCGCTTCCAGTCGAGTCACCGTGTATACGGATCACAAGCACGTCAAATATTTTATGTCAGCATGTGTATTAAATCATCGTCAAGCTTGTTGGAGCATGTCTTTATTAAGATTCGAGTTCATCATCACTTATTGATCAAGAAAACAACAAGGTTTGTCTGATGCCTTGTCTAGACATTCTTATCTTGCACCAAAAGAAAGAGATGCAACTTTTGAGCAATAAAGAACGGTTCTCTTGAAGCCGGAGTAATTTCATCTTCGAGCAATAAAATCAACATTGATGGTTGATTTAACTTTTCTAAAGCAAGTCCAGTTAAGTATGTCTTCAGACCTTCTTGTTCATGATATCGAGAATAATTCTTCTAAATCTCATGATTACTCTAAATTTGAATTCAAGAACAACCTATTTTATTTCAAAGGATGCCTATGTGTTCAAGAAGGAGAAGCACGTTTACGTATTCTTCAAGCTCGTCACGACTTCCCAGCAGTAGGACATTTTGGATATAATAAGACTTGGGAACTGATATCTAGGGATTTTTGGTGGCCTCAAATGTGGAAGGCAGTCAAAGATTTTGTATAATCATGTAATATTTGCTCAAGATCAAAAACTCCTTGTCATCGACCTTTTGGACTTTTTCAGCTATTATCCATTCCAGAACAACCATGGTCTTTTGTTTCTATAGACTTCATCATGGATCTTCCAATCTCAGGTTCTTATGACTCTATATTCGTGATAGTAGATCGTTTTACCAAGATGGCATATTTTGTACCATGTACAAAATCTATCCCAGGTGAAGAAACAACTAAGCTCTTTTTTGACAATATCTATCGCTATCATGGATTACCCAAGGATATTATATCAGATAGGAGAACTCAATTTGTATCAAGATTTTGGCGGACTCTTTTCAAGATTCTAAAAGTGGATATAAAACTATCTTCGATATTCCATCCTCAAACTGATGGACAAACGGAGCGTGTTAATCAAGTTTTGAAGCAATATTTAAGATGTACCATTAACTACCAACAAGATGATTGGACAACTCTTTTGCCATTGGCAGAGTTTGCTTACAATAACACGGTACATTCTTTTACAAAACAAACACCTTTCTTTGCTAATTATGGTTATCATCCATGACTTGATACTTTTGACTTTTTAAAAGTTGATAATCTTGTTGCGAAAGATTTAATGATTCATTTATCAGAGCTACATGCAATGATGAAGGCAAAGTTAAAAGAGGCTCAAGAACAACAAAAGGTCAATGTGGATGTCTGTCGAAATGAACAACCACCATTCCTCTTAGGTGATAAGGTATGGCTACTTCGTCGCAATATCAAGACCACTCGTCCTTGTGACAAGTTGGACTATCGAAGGCTGGGACCATTTTTTATTTCTGCACAAATCAATCTAGTTACATATCGTTTACATCTACCGAAGTCAATGAAAATCCATCCAGTATTCCACGTGTCTCTTCTTGAACCATACAAGACAGTGGACATACCAAGAAGATGACAAGCTCCACCTCCTCTTGTAGAAGTGAACAATAATGAAGAATTTGAAGTAGAAGAAGTCTTAGATTCAAGGCGGCGCCAAAATAAATTGGAATATCTTGTCCATTGGTGCGGATATGATATTAGTGAACACACATGGGAGCTAATAAAGAATCTTGCAAATGCAGCAAAGGCGGTGGAGGCTTTTCATCAATGACATCCATCAAAATCAAGATGAAAACCTTCTTTATAAAAGAAACAACATCTAGGCAAGATAACATTCTACTTTCAATCCTTGTTTGGAGCTTCTTTGTAGTTGTGACGCTCAAGAGATGGAGAATCAACAACCAGCAGATTCGACTCAAGAGCTTTCATTTGCTAACCTACCAGACGAGACATTACGATTGTCACAACCTTCAAGACGACGCAATCGAGATGAAGATCTTCCAGAACAACATGTTCTTCCTCGAATAGATGGCGAGATACAACACGTTTGGTATCATGATTTGGGAAGGGACTCCGGATGTTTGGTGATTTTGCTAGAGGTAGGAACAACTCCTAATGGTGTTCCAAATGTTCTATTCGAAGGAAATTATGAAGGCCTCAATAATGATCAAATAATTGGATGGTCTTCCCGCCCTCGTATGGGACTCTACCGATGGTTGAGAAACCCTATCAATCATCTTCAAAGAGAACAAAGATCAGAGTATGTGGTGAATATAATTCGTTGCATCATAGATTTCTTTAACATATGATGACCGCTCCTTGTGGAACTCGTCCCTAGAAGGGGGAGTAATGTCACGGACATACTCATATAAGCTAGTAATTACATATACAAGTAGGTAAAAGAAAGTTAATTCTATAGTATTTAATATGGAAGCTTCTTAGAAGCTTCATAGACACTGCTTTGACTTCATAGGTATCTTTAATTGACTTTTTGGATTAGAAACGTGGTCAACAAGTTGGCCATGTACCACACATGTTGTTAGCTTGAAGATCAAGCTAACTATGTGGCCCACACGTAGAAAAACTTGCCTTGTAAGTCAAGGCATGTGTCCTACAAAGTCAACACATATTGGAGGTCCTATAGAACGTCGCCACGTAGCCCCTAATTAGATAGTATATATAGAGACAAGAGTGAAGGCTTCTTCACTCTTGTCAACTCCTTTCTTGCTTCTAGTCTAGTTTCAAGGGTCTCTAGTTTTCTTGTCTTTTAGCAATAGCCATTCTAGTTTCTCTTTCAATATACACACTTATTTATTTATATTTTGTTACCTTTCTTTGAGTGAAGGCTCACTTGTTTGAATTGATTTTTCATCGAGTTCTTGTCCTTGACATTCAATACTTTTTGAAGTTGGATTAAGATTAATTAAAGATACAAGTCTAATAGATCCTAAAGATGTAGAGGCAATAAAAGATGTTCCATAATCAATTATTGTAAGGTGCTGAATGCATGCCATGACTTATATTAGGTCTAATATTGCTTTTGATATAAGTCAAGTTGGTAAGTTGCTAAGTTTATGGCCAATCCAAATTAAGCACATTTATGAATATTAAAATGTATAATGAGATATCTTAAAGGTAATTTAAATTATAAAATTATTTATTAAAGTATATAAAGTTTTATTCATTAATAGTATTAAGTTCAATTTTGAAGTGATAGTGATTGAAAAAGTAATAAAGACTCTCAAAAATCTACTTTAAGTTATGTATTTATATTAGCCAATGGAGCTATTTCTTTGAAAAATTCATGACAACCTATTATAGTATTATCTTCTACTAAAGCAAAATCTATAGCTAGTGTTTCTATTGCAAAAGAAGCTATTTGGATTAAACAATTATAAAAGACATGCTATCACCAATTGAAAATCTTACCTTATATTGTGATAAACAATCTACAATTTCTTTATCTAAAAATCCACACCATCATGACTAATCAAAACATATTGATATAAAGGTTTTCTAACTTAAGTTGACTTCAATCTTAGATTTAAGGTTAAACATGGAGATATTGGTGTTTAATTTTTTCCAACTAAAGATGTAATAGCCAACGCATTGATAAAAGCTTTACTAAGATCCAAATATTTAAATTGTTTAGAAACAATGGTCACGAAGGCAAAAATTAGTAGATAATTTAAATATTGATTAAAGAAAAATATTAGTAAATAACCATTCTATTTAGATAGTTACAATTACATTTTGACTTAATGTCCCTTCATAACTCAGGTTGACATCAACTTTGTAGTACACATTTTACTAGAATTAAGAAAGATTATTCTTACTGTTGCGTATTACTTTCTGTTTTCTTCTTTCTTCTCTTTTAACACCAGCATTGTCGTCATACTCGAGAGTGTTCCGTCCTGCCTGAGACGGTGGTATGATTACTCCTCCTTATAAGTGCTCTTTGAAATTAAAGAAACAAAACCACCTATGCTTTTCAATTTTCCAGCCTGATCATACGGTGAAGAGTTCTACAATGTTGATATCACTGCCAGCATTTTTAACCCCTGAATATAGAAAACACCAGCACATCTATACCTTCTTATTTTGCTTTCGAGTCCTCTTCCTTGAAACCAAAAAATCTAGATGTGGACGTTTCCAGAATGAACATGCACAAAAGTCGATCTCACAAGAGTTCAACAATGGCGCTGTCCAACCTCCTCATTCCAGCTCTGCAACAAGACATCCGCAGCAGCGATACAACCTCCAATACCAGTGTTTAGCTTCAGTTCTTGGTCATGCCCACATGTATAATTCAATCTTGCCAGCAGCTCTGTGATGACTGCTTCAATCTTTGCCAAGTATGCAAAGTATAGAGTTTGCAGGAGAATACGTTTAGTGCGGGAAACCATTAGTTGTTGCTCAAAATCGTGCTCCGAGAACCACCTAATCATGTTGTGAGCAACAGGAGCCAGCCCACTTAGATACTTTCTGCTGCGTCCTCCCAATCTGCAGCAATCATAAAATCTTACTTCCCAAACTAGCATGCACTCATACTTGTCGTAACCTTGAACACAGCGCTGATCGCACACTCTTAGAAAGCATGTTTTAGAGATCATCTCGAGCATCCTCAATTATCAAGCGAAAATGCCTTCCCAGCTTCTCAAGGATGATAATCACATAAGCATAATGTTTCGCAACGGTGCTTCCCTAAAAGATGACCAAGGCGCCATCTGATGCCGGCTTTTGGGATCACACAGTGTTTTTCTTAGCGTTTTTCATATCATGTTAAAGAATAGAGGCATCGACATGCCTATATTTGATACTATTCTTAGTATTCGTAAAGAAGTGCGGAAGTGAATTCTTCCGTTTTTCAGCTTTAAGAATGGCGTTCAAACATCCATCGATGTATACTTTTGGTGGCTCCATTACAAAGGATCCAGACCTTGGCACTGACAGTGAAGAAGGTCCTGAATGTTGAACAGCTCGTAATGCTCTGGGGGGACTGGAATGTAGATGGGTAGGATGACTACTTGTACAATTCCTTCGTGCAATAAGCGGACCAGAAGCAAGAGTAGAAGTAGATGGACAATATTTGCAAATAACTCTCGCAAAAGTTTTGTGATTCCCAAGTCTCTATCATTGATTGAAGTGCTAGAACCCAGTGGGCTTAATGACCATGAGACTGCAGCTAAGCTAAACAAAGAAAAGGTTATTCAGAGAAGACGAGCAACAATGAATAGATCTCAAGCTTTGAGGATAAGAAAGGCGCTGACTTGACGTTGCTTGTTATAGGTGTCGATGAAACTGCACGCCGGATCTGCCAAATAGGTGTCGATGAATCAGCATTCTGTTGGTTTGCAAAATCATGCGGTGAACCAAGCATAAATGAACCAAATACATTCTTAATTGTCCATGTGTAGTACACACGGTCTGTGCTGGCGTTTCCATAATCTTGTTGAATGTGTGGTTCCACAGGGATAGATCCCTGGTGTACTAGATATCCTGCCCCTGCCACTTGGTTCTCTGCTCCAATGTAATCAAGGCTTGTCCGATTGGAACTTCATGATCGTCTTGGAGCCCACGCGTAGCTTGCTGTATGAATGCATGAGCCTCCAACTCTTGATAATGAGCAGCTGTTACGAAACTGTGTAACTCCGCCTTCTTCTATTTAACTACCGTTTCCTTGGACTGCAGCATAAAAGCACGCAAGTCTGTATCTTTATTTAGAGTAACATATTTAATGTGTTCAAACGCCTGCAACGCTAGTTCGTTCCACATTTGACCTAAGTGAGCTACTTCACCTGCCACTACCGCCAAGTCTGGCAGCTTTTCCATGCATACTAAATTAATAGAATAGCTTTACAGTCGAAGAATGAATTCAGTACACCTTCCCCTTTCATTACCTCCATGCGTGAGGGAAGTAATTCCTCCTCGCTGAGGCGCAGCCATAGTTGTAGACTATGACATCAATTTTGCCCCTTCAAATGTTAGAATACCTATCCTCATTTTTTCAGTATAATTTCGTTTTTATAGATTATGGGCCAAGTTAATCGGCTGATGTGTTAATGGTGCTAACCTGACCCCCAATTTCCTCTTATTACTTTTCCTTAAGGATATTTAGACATGTCGGCCTGTAATCACTGAGATGACCAGATCGGCTTGAGATATAGGCTGAGGTTCTGTTGCTTGAGGTCCCTCTTATCATCAGAGATTGCTGACTAGGCCTTCCTCTGTTTTTTCCACTAGACTTTCCAAAAAGCTTCACTTGAGAGCCACCCACTTCTCCTTTCATTCCAGGAATATTAAAAGTATTGCAGCCTACTCTTCTCGCCCAATCTTCTTTTTGTACGATTAGCAATTTCTATCTTTTTAATGTTCTCTTCTTTCAGGTCTTGAAATATATTATAAAAGAATAAAAAAATCTTCATACAATTTAATCTCAAATCTAATGTAACTGCTAATGATGGTTTAAATTCACTTATTAACTATTTTCTACATTGAAATATTTTTAAATTATCTATTTTTTTCTAAATTGTAAGTTATACTAAACTTATCATAAGTAATAATAAAAATTGCTTCATTACTTGAATTAGCTTATCATAGATAAATTAGGATTGATATATGATTGACATAGATATGAACTACAAGATAGGTTGTAGAAAAAATTTAATAAGCACAAGCATTTCTTTAGATTACAAAGAGTTCTAAAAAGAATAGATAAAAGATATTGACTACACTTAGAAATAGAGAGATATATCAACTTCCATCTCTAGCCCTAGTTTCTAGCTCTTATTTCTAGCCACTGTTCTTTGTCTTGATCTCCTCAATCCTTGTCCTTATTTTTGCAACATCACTTTGTGGAATTCATAGATGCAAGTGAGAGTGTTCAATGCAAAGAATTCTTTTGATAATTTGGTTGTAGGACTTGTAGTGTAGCTTATGAGGCATGTTGCTTTATTTGATGATAGTTGGTAGAGTATTGATGCTCAAATCATTCAATAAATCAATGCATACTTTCTTCTCTAATTGACTTTTGCAAACTTGGGTGGCCATAGAAATTGAAAAGTTTTAAGTTTCAAATCCAAGTATATACTAGCAATTATTAACTCAAAATGAATTGTGAAGGTGTCGGAAAGCAGTACATAGTAGTTTTCAAGACTTCTTTGAATTCAATTGAGCAATGCAGTTGGTGACTACTTAAGTCAATAATTATTAGTTAAACGTAATGGAGGTTGAAATTGTAGTGTGAATGTGATGGATGACATTATAAAACTTACATGCTATAATATCAAAAGCTTTCTCTATGATATTTATAGATAGGTAGTACATATTAATGATAAATATCACTTCTTTGTCAATTCTCATGAGTGAAATGATGCAATGTTGTCTAATATTAATCATGGATGATTTGATCTCTTTACACACAATAATGCCAAATAGATGCTGGCTACTAAATTTGTGTAGCTCAATTCCTTCTTTTACAAAACAAAATGGAAATATGGATAGGTTATAAAAGCATGCTAATGCAGTCAAAATGCCATTGTAAAGCATTGTAAAAAAAAGTTATAAATCACAAGCATGGAAAGAGAATATTATAAAAATTTACTACTTAAAGTTGCCCATGATTTAAAATCCACAAATATAATAAATTTAGAAAATAGGTGTAATGATCCCATAACTACTACCCTATATACACAACCAACTAATCCTCAATCTTTATTGACACCAAATTAATCATGAATCCCATGTAGAAATGTGTCATTGCTTTATATTTTGGTCACTCAATCTCATAGTTACCACTAGTCACTTATATATCACATTGAAGCTTACATACCTTGATACAATATAAAAAAATTGTAATGGCAAATTTGAGCATTTACAACATAAGCAAATTTAATTAAGATGAGCAAGGGCATCAATGTTTTGAAGATGGCTATAGGAGATTTTCAAGGCACTAAAAAGTCAAAAATTACATGTGCATAAAATCAATGTAAAAACTTTTCTCACAATTGTATATATTGTCATGAAATTGATCTATATTATGCATTTTTTTGGTCCATGTCTTTTTGAATGCATACATCAATTGCTGTTCTAAATTCACCTTTGTTGTTTGTATGTTTATTTGTTGATTATTGATTGTTTGTGTGTTTTTTTAGTACTATTCTTACTATGTGATGCACTAGAAATCTTTATGCCACTAAAGATCTTGTATTGTCTAGCTCTCCTCCATAACTTTGTCTTATATTTGTCCTATTCCATTACCCACCACAATATCAAGTCCTCTACCAACACATCTAGGTCATACAAGTGATGGAATTGGACAAAGACATAGATTGAGTACAGGGATTGAAACAAGGAAATAAGAGTGGAGGTTGGAAACGAGAAGAACAAAGACGAGGGTTAGGAATAAGAGTAGGTGCATAGAATGAGGGGAATTGAATTGGGGGCTGAAAATTGGGGTGGGAATTGGAAACGAGAGAATGGAGATAGAAGTGCAATGATAGATTTAGACATGTGGGTTGGTTTAATAAAGCAAGGATCATTTTAACATTCATATATATATATATTTGAAATATAAAATTTTAAAAAAAATCATTTTTTTGTTATCTAAATATAATTATTAAAGTATTCTAGTTAAATACCAATCTAATATTCTGTAACAAAGAAATGTACAATAATTAATTAATCTTTTTCAAGTTTAATATCATAATAATAATAAACAAAATGATAAGAGCAATCTAATCAAGACATCAAATCCTAATTTTAATATTAAAAGAATATAAATAAATATTAAAAGAAATAAATCAATACTAAAATATCAATACGAATATAATATCAAATTAACATATTACACTTTATATAATTTAATAAGAATTTAAGCATCTTCTTTAGAGACTGATTACATATTTATTCTATTCTTTTTATAACATTAAATACTAAAGTTATAAGTATAACTTCTTTAAAAATATATTTATAAATGTGCATTAAACATTAAAAAGTTGAATTATATTATTAATGTTATATAATCATGAAGTTAAATAAACCTTAGTTATACACTTTAATGCGATTGGCCATATTGAAACAAAAATATTTTGGTATAATCACACAACTTAGTTAAGAAATTACATTTAATTCATAATAATATAATACCTTTGAAATGCAATAGCAACCTAAAATAAAGAAGACAATTCTATTAACTAAAAGAAAACAAGTTTCCTACTAAAAATAAATAATCTTTTTATATTGTACAGAACATCAAAACAAAGATGGTAGTAAATATGCAAGCATTCTAATAAACGACATTGTCCTATTTGTCATGTTTTAAATGATAAAAAAAAGACACAAATTTTCACTAGTAAAGTATAAAACTGAACTTATTGAAAACCGCTAAATTAAACCCTTGTAAGTTAAAATAGAATAAAGTAACAGATATTTTCGCTCTTTATGAAGATGTGCAACTGCATTCTGAAGCAAAATTAATAGAGCAAAAGTAGAACATTAGAAGGGCCTCCACATGTGCTAAAAAAGGCACACTACCATTATAGAGACTTCATTTCCAAACAAAAGTGAACACGAATCCCTTTCCATGCACAGAAATCGAGACAAGGACAAAACCTCGACTAAATTCTTTGCTTGATTCACTCTTAAAACCTTCTACAAGTTGGACAACTGGATGCAAAAGCAAAACTGAGGTTTGAAAGTGGGTGGAGTGAATGCCAATTCAGTTATGACAACTCAACCAGAAATCAAGTTTTTAATACCACTAGGATCAGAATCAACATTGCACTTGGATGAAGCAAAAAAACAAATGTGAGAAATCCTCATATCTTACTCCAAACATCCTCTTCACAAAGTCGAGAATGTTGCGCTGATACTAACACTCTCATTACCATCTCTACATATTAGTGCATCGGACTTCATCCAGCCCCTGACAAGATTAAAAGTCTCGGCACTAAGTCCATGTCTACGACATTGCAAATTGAAAAAAACCCAGGCACTATTTTCTTGGAGACTTAATCATCTCGAAGTTTCAAGTGAGCTTCCTAACAGGAAAATAGCCCGAGCGCCAATACTTCGAAGACTGAATAGAAATGGGAACTCTCCATTGTCAACCTCAGTCCACGAACCCTCAGGCACATCCACCTCTCTGACTCTTACAATCCTCCCAAGTGATATACAATAGAGACGGTCCACATAGGAAAGCTGCACTTACGAAAAAATGGCGATGCAACGAGGTTCAAAGTTGAATTGACTGAGAAGAACGATTACCCCGTAATCGATAGCGAAGGGACAAGTGCTAGGGGCATAAACAATCTTCTCCAAAACAACGACCGACCAAGCAGAGCAAACCAGTGTAGGCAGCAACCCACGTCAACACGATCGTGCGTACTCGCCGAAATTTCATCCCATCCACATGCTATTAAAAAATCTCCACAGCTCGTTAGGAATCCACATCCTCTCCAAATACTCCAGCAAAATCACCGCATACATACGACTCTGACACACTTGACAATGCATGCTGCCACAAGTGCATGCGCAACACACTAACCCCGAAACAAAACACCACACCAAACATGAGCAGCTCCAACTCTTCGCACCCTGGAACCCGAAAAACAACCCCTTGGATGTCTGCCTCAATCAAAACGCTCACAGTTCATTGACACAAACTCACCATTCCGGTGTCACACATCGGTGCTCAGGTCTACTTCGCACAACATCGATTCAAACACCACCTCGTGGACATCATCCAGGACACCCTCAACTCTCTCTTCCAATGCAAACTTCCAAGGCAACCCATGACGCCTGAACGTGCGACTGTACCAACTTCCATTTTCCGTATCGGCATCACCAAAAGAGACTTTCATCTGGGCAATACCCGACATGACCCTGTCTTTATTGCGAGCCCATCATCTGCATGCCCGCCTTGTTCACACAAGCACTACAAACATCCACCGTCTCCAGTCCACGAAACCAATGGACCAAATAATCCAGTAAATCATTCCGACAGCACGGCCCATAACCGCCACGTCAAGCACACAACCACGCACTCACACGCCTCGCACACACCAACATACAGGAATCAGACAATTAAACACATCGCCACTACACACTGCTTAAGCTCAGGGTAACAATGTATTTCCAACAGCTCAAACTTCTTAAAAACGTCTTTCAACTGCCTCCAAAAACAACCCGAACTTCTCAACTCCAAGTCCGGTTCCAATTTCAATCCCCCCACCACCCCCATGCAACTACGGTTGCACCCTGGGGTCAAACGCCGGAGCTTATCCGCAACAACGCTCCCGAACTCTCGCTCCAACTATCTACTACCGCTAGCCCCGGTGGTTCGCGCAGGATCAACGTCAGTGTCAGTCTCATACTGTACACGTAAAACCGCCCCAACCCCTCCACCTCGTTGGCCATCGCGTCCTTCCGCCGCGCGTAATCTTACTATATTTACCCCTCGCTTCTGTACCCCAGCCAACCGGCAAAGTCCCTCCGCATCACCCCAGCGACGTGCTGCACCTGACTGCCTGCCCCTCCTGCTGCTGCCGCTGCCGCACATCGCTTCTCGACTCTTCTTCCAGCCAACCGCGCGCCTAAGCCTCCTCCAGATCCTCCTCGTACTCGCCTTCCTCCTCGGCGCTCGCGTCCTGGTACTGCTGGTACTCCGACACCAAATCGTTCATGTTGCTCTCCGCCTCCGTGAACTCCATCTCGTCCATGCCCTCGCCCGTGTACCAATGCAAGAAAGCCTTCCTCCTGAACATGGCTGTGAACTGCTCGCTCACACGCCTGAACATCTCCTGAATCGACGTCGAGTTACCGATGAACGTCGACGACATCTTCAAACCCGTCGGGGGAATGTCACACACACTCGACTTCACGTTGTTCGGAATCCACTCCACGAAGTACGACGAATTCTTGTTCTGCACGTTGATCATCTGCTCGTCCACCTCCTTCGTCGACACCTTGCCCCGGAACACCGCCGACGCCGTCAAATACCTACCGTGCCGGGGGTCAGCCGCGCACATCATATTCTTCGAGTCCCACATTTGCTGAGTCAACTCGGGAACCGTCAGCGATCGATACTGCTGAGAACCCCTCGATGTCAACGGTGCGAAACCAATCATGAAAAAGTGTAGACGGGGGAACGGAATCAGGTTCACGGCCAGCTTCCGGAGATCGGAGTTCAGCTGCCCGGGGAATCGCAGGCAGCAAGTGATCCCGCTCATTGTCGCAGAAATCAAGTGGTTCAAGTCTCCGACTGCGTATCCCGCAAGACAACACGCATCAGTCACATTCCAACCACACCAAACACCACGTTCAAGAACACACGCCCTACTCCTCACCCATGCACCTCACCTACCCCCACCACATCGACATCCGCGCCCATGTCCTCCCACACCACACCACACCACACCAATGCCGTACAACCAAAAGCTCATCCCCAGGTCATCTGTCACTCACATGAGGGCGTGATCAGCTTCAATGTCCTGAAACAGATATCGTACAGCGCTTCGTTGTCCAACACCATGCACTCGTCCGCGTTCTCTACCAGCTGGTGAACTGACAAGGTCGCATTGTACGGCTCCACAACGGTGTCAGACACCTTAGGCGAAGGAAACACCGAGAACGTCAGCATCATCCTGTCGGGGTACTCCTCTCGGATTTTCGAAATCAGCAACGTCCCCATTCCGGATCCGGTCCCTCCTCCCAAAGAATGACAAAACTGGAAACCTGCACATCGCGCAATCGTGTAACCCACCCTGCCCTGTCAAAACCCGGCCTCACATCTCGCCGCACCAGCTGTGCAACGCAGTCATGGGACCAAGCCATTACACCCTCACGGGATAAGGAACCACACACTCATACGTCCACCAACCACACAACAACGACGGGCATACCTTGCAGGCAGTCGCAGCTCTCCACCTCCTTGCGCACCACGTCCAAAACAGAATCGATCAACTCAGCTCCCTCCGTGTAGTGTCCCTTAGCCCAGTTGTTTCCGGCACCAGTCTGCCCGAACACAAAGTTGTCGGGTCGGAAAATCTGTCCATACGGACCCGTCCTAACGCTGTCCATTGTTCCGGGCTCCAAATCCATCAGCACCGCACGCGGCACATATCGCCCGCCGCTCGCCTCGTCGAAGTACACATTGATGCGCTCCAGCTGCAAGTCCGTCACGCCCTTGTACGACCCCGTAGGGTCGATGCCATGCTCCTCGCAAACAACCTCCCAGAACTTGGATCCGATCTGGTTACCGCACTGCCCACCCTGGATGTGCAAGATCTCTCTCATCTTGCTCAAGCTGTGCGAAGCTCGAAAGACCACAAGACCTAATCCGCAGACAACAGAGAAGAAGAGCAGAGAAGGAGAGGAGAAGAGAAGGAAGGGTGGGAATGCCCAACCTCGGAAGCTCGGTGGGAGAGAAGTAAGCGAGCGGGACAGAGCTCGGTCCGCAAGGGAAGCGCAGATATCGGCCTTTGAAACACACAGCGGAGGTAAAGGGGATGGACGCCTCAGCCAGAAGAACAAGCAACGACATCGTTCCCCTGCCCGCCGGTTCAGGTCTCTCCTCCGCCCCGCCGTCAGATCTCCCATCTGACGCTCCTGGCCTCCCGGGCAGCCGAGGTGAAATGTTCGTCAGGGAGAGGCTGACACTTTCCAAATGCCGGAGGGTACAAGTCCAGGATGGGGCGCAGTGGCCGTCGGATGAGCAGATCTACGGCTGGCACGGCAGAGCAGCTGGCTGGGAAACCCTGGCTGGCCCACAGATATTTTGTCTGGGATGAGCGATTTTCAAATTTTTCTCGGCATCGCTGTCCCACTCGTGGCCTTCAACTCCAAGGGTCTCGCATTAATGATACTCTTCCCGTTCATCCCTGGTCGCATCCTTCCATTTTGTCGTCTACTGCACTCGAGTTTCGTTACCATGGATGAAACCAATGCCGATGAATTTTGGACATACTGTGACATTTTAGCGGATGAGGAGAGAGACTAGTCATGGCCACGCCCTTCCTATTGAACATGATTGGGGATGTTTTGCATTGGAAATGATTTTTTTTTTTTTTTTTTTTTTCTTGTTTCTATTTTATTTAATAGGTGCCTTACAATTTTTGGAGAGAATAGTAAGGTAGAACTATATATGAATGCACAACGTTGGGGGCATACTTTTAAAATTTTCATATCATAATTCAAAATTTTATGTCCTCCTATCGATAGTTTTGGATGGTAATGACAAAGTTACCAAACCAAATTCAAATTGAATCTTCTTATATTTAAGTGTTGTATTTATAACAGGAGCGTAAAATTAACTCTTCATCTGCCTACCATTCGAATCTTTAGGGGGTTATTTGATAACGAATTATGTGATTTACGGCCTGTGTTTTTGGATGCGATGCATTTAGAAATAGCTATCTTTTGAAATTTTACTACTACTGACGTATTAACTACCGTGGTAAGTTTTGTATATATTTGGGTTATCTTGATTTGTTCAACTTTTTTGTTAAGTCATGTTGACTGTCTTAACATTAAGAACGATGAATGTTGTAATGTAGTGGAAAACATTTTTAATGAACATTAATTGTTTAGTTTATTATTATGCTTATACAATTTTTTGTGTGGCCACGATTTACTTCCTTTGATTTGTTCGCTGTACTTTTAGTTAGTGTCTAATTTTTTTTGCCTAGCGTAGTTTTAAAGATGTGAGTTTGTATTAACTCATCATCGACGCATGTTGTGCCTATGTTTAACGTCAATTAACATAGAATGAATATATAACATTAAGTTGAGGAGACATTGTTTCAACTAATTCTGATGTTTCTATTCCTTTCTCTCTGTGTTTTTAATTATTATTATTATCATCATTGTTATATATTTTTTGTTAAAATAATGGTTATATAATTCTAATAATTTGTTAAAATAATTGTTATAATCAATATGTTTATGATTATTATTATTATTGTCATCATCATTGTTATATTTGTTTGTCAAAATAAAACTTGTTATTTATAAAATTTGTAATTATTTCATTATTTGACATTCACAAAAACTTATTTTCTTGCAGTATCTGTTGTGTCAATCCTTCTTCACAATTCACCAAATTCTCTCCAATGTAAAATTATCAATTTTGCTTGCTTTTCTTTAGAGCTGCTTCATTTCAAGCCATCTTAAGAATTATCTCAAGAATTATGTTCTTTATCCCTCCCACTCTTTTTTCGAAATTAGCTTATCACCAAATGCAAAATCTCAAAATTAATGAGGGAGTGCAAAGCAGATACCATTGGGTTGATTTAAGTTTGAAATGGGTTGCTTTAATCCTCCTCTCAAAATATTGTGTTGTAAATCTCATGTTTTGATAATTTCTACACTGTAATGTAATATGTTTATATAGTTAATATTCCCACAAATTGATTAAAATTGCACTCAATCTGTGCCAGAATATAATGTAAATTTTTTCCACTGTTAAGATTGAATGGGCACATGACTGCAAACATGAGTTTATGTCCATATCTGTGTTAAAATCATCATAGATCATACCAGCGAATCTTCAATCAAGTAAAAACAAGACGTGTGTCTTCAAATTTGTGGTTCTGTTAGTCCCACTGTGATTTTCATTAAAAGTTTTTTGCTTTGTAACTCTTTCCATGCTGAATTAATAATTGGAATCAGAACAATGTATAGTTTTGATACAATATTGGTAAATGTTTTCACAGTTTTTAACATCTTATGGTGCTTCAACTATCTGTGAGGAATTTTCAAATTTTTTTATATTTAAAGATGTTTTGTGAAGAAGACATTTTTAATGATTTAATTCAAAAATATGAAAATTATATATTTCTTGTTCAAATTCAATTCGAATATTAATATTGTTAGAAACACAATAATGGTTTTTAAGGTAGAAGTTAGAAGTGTCATACATGTCAAATATCTTTAGTTAAAGAGAAACAGATAATCTAAATAAATTAAAATAAATAAATCTCATGAATAAGTTCAAAAAATAAATCCTAAGATCTAAATAAATTTAAATAAAATATAATCAAATAAAATATTATTTCTAAAAAATAATTATAAAATTCATTTGTATTCCTAGTTTAAAATTTTAAAATGCAAATTCTAAATTCAAAAGTTTGAGATTTGATAAAAATAAATAAATAAGTGACAAAAAATAGATCAAATTTTAACAAGATAAATGTATTATAAGATATACATATTTTTAAAAATTATATTAAAAAATATTTTTTAATATTTTATAAAAAGAATTGGTATCTTACAAAAGTCTATTTTTAATAATTTATAATTTAAAAATAATTCTAAATTCATACTATTTTAAATAAAAATAGATTTATTTATACTTTAGCTGAATATTTTATTTATTGCTAATCTTTTATTGCTAAAACAACACTTTTAATATATGATTTTAAATTACTATTTCTAATTACTTTCATTGCTAAATACAAAATTGGCTTTCTGCTATTTCAGAATTTTACACTAAATATACATATTAATTAATTTTCTTAAAGGAAATAATTCTGCTTATTTATATTTCTAAGCTTCATATTTTACCTGGACTAACATATTTCAGATATCCATGTTTATTCAAACTAAACTAATATTATACAAAACAATCTTTTATTCTATCAAACGAAGTTCTTTTCCTACAAGCATTTGACTTTGACTTACTGTATATTTTTAATAATACACTAAGTAGTAAATCCAATAATAATAGTAATAAAATTTTACATATAGATGGAGTCAAAAAAATTTCTTTCTACAATCATAACCAATACCTATAGACATTGACTCCTTAATATTGTTTGACTCTCAAATAAAATTCATCTTAATACTAATAAAAGAAACTATTCTCTATTCTTTATAACTACATCTAAATTTCTAATTCTTTCTTCTTATAATTCCTTCTAACTAACTTTAGTCTTAATAATTTAATTCTATGAACTAATAATTTAAATTTAAGCTAAAACCTAATCCATAAATAGATAATTATTTTATTCAAATATCATATAATTGATCACTAGTGGATGAGTTTTTAACTTTAATAGACTCTACTAACATTAATCAATTAGATTAAATTTTTATATAAATAATTGAAGCTTATTTTAATATTTTTTATTCTAATTTTATCAATCCAATTTGGGAGTTAAATAGACCTTATTTATTAAAAAAAAATACTATTACTTGGGTATTTTAATTCTTAGTTAAAATTAATCTTGTTTTATAAAATAATCTGCTTCAATTTAGACTTTAAGTTTTTTTTTCTTCTTCTTTATATTCTAACTAATTTCTTTAATTGATTGATTGATTGTTTTATTTATTTATTTATTTTTTATCAAAGTTCAAATAATACTAAGTATTGGCATGAAATCATATTACATAGTTAATTTTTTATTTAAAAACTTCTATAGTATGTCAAAATTTTGTGACATATTGATTGATATCTTACCTTTAATTGTTTATAAGTATTTTGATTTGTTGCACTATTTTATACAAATTATTATTATTTAAAATATATACTATAATTAATAAATAATAAATTTTAATATATATATATATACATATATATATCTATATATATATATATATCTCATTTTTTAAAGATTTGTTCTCTTTAATTTTAGTTCTTTGATCTTAACATTATTTCAGCTCTTATTTAAGATTATGTTTTAAAGATTTTTTGACCTATAATTTTTTTTCAAACTTGGCTAATTTTTATATGTATTTAGCAAATAGATTTTCATTTATTTTTTAATTCTATTTTTTTCTTCAACATCATTACTATACTTGTAAAATCAAGTCTCATTTCTTCATTAAATATTTTACACAAATATTGAATTTTTCAAAGCCTTAATATTAAATATAATATTTATTAAAAAAATTATTTTAATTTATTAATTAGCTAATAATTATTTTAATTTCTTAACTTAGATATTTATTTGATTCAAATTTTAAACTTAATAAAAATTATTTTGTTTATGCTCCACAACTTAAAACAAACATTAATATTGGTTTTGAATAGATATTTTGAAGAAATATTTTGAATAACAAAACTATCTTTTCTATAACTATTTGCTCTTCTAACACTAAAAAACATTTATAATTTAGATTTGTGATGTTTCTTTTTTAAGTGCATATTATCATAGATAACCAATGGAAGAAGATTCTAGAAGATTCTAAAAGATTCTAAAAGTTTTCAATGACTAATTTTTATTATAAGAAGTAAGAAATTCAATATGATAGATTCTAGAGAAGCCAAGTTAGATTTGACTATAAATGCTTTTGAAGCATTGAAAATTAAGAGAGAGACCTTATTTAAAAACATTGAAAACTTTATATAATCATATATAGTAGTCAAAGAACAAAACTATCTAGGCTACTGCTATAAGTTAGTTTAAAATTCTATCATTAAGATTTACTTCATTAAAAGATGTATATATTCAAGACAACAATCTAATGTTATGAATAAAAGAACCAAGAAATCACTTTCCAAAAAAAATTGATGGAACTTGTTCAAATTTTTGTAGCTTTATTAATTGAAAATAATTTATTACTTTTCTCCATCTTCAACAATATTCTATGGAAGTATCTTTTGTTGGTTTGGCTAGAATTTTGTTCTTAAGTATGTTTTAGTTTGTTCCTTTTTTAAAAAGAATTCTTTCATATCATATAGTTCTAAAATATTTTTGGTGGCATTTTAGGAAGCATTTGGTAAACATAATAATACTTATTTTGTAATAATTAAAATTTGAAGCCTTCAACAAGAAACATATTTTGTATTGGTTTATGTCTTAGATTTTTGACAATTAGAATATGATACAAAATAAAATGAAGAGGCATAATTAAGCTAATTTTATAAGAGATTATAAGATAATATGAAATTTCTATTGTTGTCTATATTTGATCTTTAGTTACTTAATGAAGCCATTAGTCAAGCTATCAAGTATAAAACTCTGTTTTTTCAATATCTAGAAGATTAATGTCTATTATTTATGCTACAAATTTATTTAACATCTTTTATATTTATTAATTATAAAAAAATATTTAGAAATAGAAGATATGCAAATTGATGCATTTTTCTTCAAGTTCTTTATTGAATAATAGAAAAAGCATCAAAGATAACAAGAATTGTGTTTGTATTTAAAAAAATTTGGCTATAAAATTAATAATTGCGACAAAATACATCAACATATATTTCAAATAATGAGTAAAATTATATCACGAAATGCTTTGCAAGAAAACAAAGATGTCTAGCTACAATAGGAACTATACAGCTAGATTCTTTTATTTAATAAAGCAAAAAAAATCCCATTTATCATCTTGTCTCTCTTCCTGCTTTACCATATCAATATGTCTAGATGCTAAAAAATTCAAAATACTTGCTTTGATAGTCTCATTAGCCTTTTCTAGGTTTATTAATTTAAAGTTTTTAAGAATATACAAAATTTCTATAGTTAAAAACCTAAGGCTGTATGTAGAGGTCATAGATAGTTAACTTTTGTTCTTTAGAGATGTCTTCCACAAAACCAATCTATTAGAAGTGGCATCAAAGACAATATATAATTTTTAAATAGATATGGATATTTAAAATACAATGTCGTGTCTTTTGGTCTTATAAATGTACCATCAAGTTTTCAACATTTGATAAATAATGTATTTGGTGTTTTCTTTGATAATTTTGTTATATCTTATTTAAACGACATATTAATTTATTCCAAGACTCTAAAAGAACATGGATGACATATCCATCTTGTCTTACAAAAATTATAAGATAATAGATTATTCACCAAATTATAAAAAATTTATATTTCATAAGACTCATATCAAATTCCTAGGCTATTTCATATCAAATAAAGACTTCTTGATAGATCAAAAGAAGATTAAGATCATTAACAGTTGGACAACTCCAAAATCAATACATAATGTTTAATATATTTTTTGATTTGTAAAATTTTATAAAATATTAATCAATAATTATTCTCAGATAGTTGCTTTACTTACATAAGTTACATGTAAGAATAAGCTTAAATAGAGATTAAAATTTCAAATAGGAATTAAAAGCTCAAATAGAAATTATTATGCTTAAATATAATATTTATCATAATCCATCTCTTGATTTATCTAAAATTTTCCATGTCATTTTTATAGGAAAATTAATGCCTTGGATTTTGCATTAAAAGCAGTCTTATCATAATCTAAAATATAAAAAAAATTATATCTAATTTTATTCTATTATATATATATTTTAATTATATAAATAAATTATGAGATGTATAAATATAAATTTTGAATAAAATATGGAAATTTCATTTAAGATGTCATGCCTTTTGGATTCACAAATATTCAAAATAATTTTAATATCTTATACATATATTTTGATAGATTTTTTAGATAATTTTATTTTTTATCATTAATAAAATATTTTAATTTATTCTAAAAATATATAAAATTATAAAATTTATATTTATTATATTTTATAAAAATTCAAAAATATAAGAATATATACTAAGATGGAAAATCGTGTATTTCACACTACTCAAGTTGGCTTCTTAGGATATATCTTTTTAAATGATAGCCTTATAATAGATCCTTAAAAAAATAAAACTATCATAGATTAAAAGCTTTTAAGAATAATAAGAGATCTTCAATATTTAAAATTTATCAACTATTATTAGATCTTTATCAATAATTTTTTAAAAGTTTTAATTCTATTTATATATTTGACTTGTAAAAATAAACTTGAATAGAATAAAGAATTTGAAGAAATATTTAAATTTATAAAAATAATTTTTATTATAAATCCAATTTTAAATTCTATTTCTTTTTTAAAGCATTTTTTTTGTAGAAATAAATACATTAGACTTTGCCTTTGGTGTAGTATTGTTACAAATAGAAGAAAATAACAAATTTCATTCTTTAGTTTTTCATTTATGAAAATTTTTAACAACCAAGATCAACAAGAAGTTTTACAATAAAGAAATTTTTACAATTATAGATTTATTTCAAAATTAGCACCATTATCTAGAAGATTTTTTTTATTCTAATAATTGTTTATATAAATCACAAGAATCTGAAGTACTTTTTATTAAGATGTATTTTAAATTATTTCCAAATTTATTGAAACATTTCTTTGTTAAAATTAAAATTTAATATTATTTTTTAGCCATAAAAATTAATAAGGTTTGAATGATGCTCTTTTTAAATATTTTTATCTCATAATAAAATTAAAAAATGCAGCTTTTAGTCAACAATAAATAATTCTTTTGATACTCGAGCAATTTCATCTTTGATCTATGAAATCAACATTAACTATTGATTCATCTTTGATTATGCAAGTTTAATCAAGTGTATCTTTAGATCCTGGTGTTTATGATATTAAAAATAATCTCTTTAAATTTTATTTTATTTTTAGTTTGAGTTTAAAAACAATCTATTGTATTTTAAAAGATGCTTATGTATTCTTGAAAGTAAAGCACAATTACTTGATTTTGAGACTTGTCAAAAATTTTAAAATTGCATGATATTTTGGATACAATAAAATTTTAGAATGAATCTTAAGAGATTTTAGGTGATCTTAAATGTAGGAGGCAATTCATAACTTTGTACAATCATATAATTTTTTTTCAAGATTAAAAACTTGTTGTAATTAATTTAATAGACTTTTTAAGCTATTATTTATACTACAAAAATCATAGTCTTTTGTTTCTATGGAATTTATCATTGATCTTTTAATTTAAGTTTTTATAACTCTGTATTTGTAATAGTAGATTATTTCATTAAAATGACACATTTTATGCCATATACAAAAACTATCATTGATGAAGAAAAATCTAAACTTTTCTTTGACAATATTTATTTCTATCATAGATTGTCAAAAAATATTATATTAGATAGAAGGACCCAATTCATATCTAAATTTTAGAGATTTTTTTTTATATATTGAAGATAGACATAAAATTATCTTCAACTTTGTATTCTCAAATTAATAGACAAATATAATGGATAAATTAACTTTTAGAGTAATATTTGAAATGTACTAACAACCACTATTAAGATGATTGGAAAACTTTCTTGCCATTAATAGAATTTTCATATAATACTATAATATATTTTTTAATTTAATAATCAGCTTTCTACGATAATTATGGTTATTATCTATGATTTGGTACTTTTAACTTTTCAAAAGTTGATAATTTGGTAGCAAAAAATTTAGCAAATTGTTTGTTAGAGCAGCATATAATAATAAAAGTATAATAAATTAAAGCTTAAAAATAGCGAAATATTAATATAAATTCCTATCAAAAAGAATAACCTCAATTTTATGTTGGAAATAAGGTATGATTACTTTGTCACAATATTAAGACTAATTGCTTTTGTAAAAAATTAGATTATTAAAAATTTAGACCATTTCATGTTTGTAAATAGATTAATCTGATTACATATTGATTGCATATATCAAAGTCTATGAAGATCCATCATGTATTCTTTACATCTTTTTTAAAATCATATAAGAAAGTGAACATATTAAAGAAAAGACAAATGCCATCTTCTTCTATAAAAATAGATAATAATCAAAAGTTTGAGATAATTTTTTTTTTTAGATTTAAGGTTGCATCAAAATAGGTTAGAACATCTAATAAATTGCATTCCAAGGTTAATTTTTTAAAGATTTAATAAAGATTTTATTCTATCATCTATTCTTGTTTATATTTTTTGTTGTATTGGTAGTATTAAAAAGATAAAAAATTAATATCCTACAAATTCAATTTAAAAGCTATATTTTGATGAATTACAAGATTAAACATTAAGATTATCTCAACCTTCAAGATAATATAACTGAGATGAAGACCTTCAAGAATGACATGTCTTTCTTTAAATATATGATGAAATGCAATGCATTTAATATTACAACTTTGGAAGAGACTCTTATTGTTTGGTGATTTTATTAGACAAACAAACCACTTGTGATGCTATTTTATATGTTTTGTTCAAAAGAAGTTATCAATGTTTCAATAATAATTAAATAATAAGATTTTTTTTTAATTCTATCATAAGATACTATCAAAGATTGAGAGGACCTATTAATTATCTTAAAAAGAAACAAAGACCACAGTATATAACAAATACAATTTTTTACATCTTCAACTTCATTAACATATAATCATCAATCTTTGTGGAATTTATCCCTAAAAGAGATGAAAAGAGGAAGGAAAGAAGGGAAGATATTGTCATAAATATAACTAACACTTATAATTATCTAATAAGAGTAGTCAAATAGAAAAAAAATAAAAGTAGATAATTTATACAATATATTATAAAAAAACTTCTTAAAAACTTTATAGATGCAAATTTGACTTTATATATGTTTGTAGGTGATTGATATGTTAAAAATTTGACCAAAAAATTAACCATATGCTTCATATGTTGACCACTTGTGATATAAATTAGCTACATATTGCATATGTTAACCAATTGTGGTACAAGTCGGTTATATGTCATATATATAAAAAAATTGCTTTATAAATTAAATATATGTCTTGTATGTTGGACATATGCTGGAAGTCATATAAAATGTTGCCACATAGTTTTTAATTAGATAGTATATATAAAAGTAAGAATGACACCTTTTCCACTCTTGTCAATACCTTTCTTATTCTTAGTCTTATTTCAAAAATCTCTAATCTTCTTGTTTTTGGCAATAGTCATTCTAGTATTAATACTATATTATTTTTGAATGAATATCTTCTCTTTTCTTGTGACATAAGAATGTATTGATTCTTTTGTTGTTTATAATTCATATTCTTGGTATCATTTCAACCAAATATTTCATGGCATCAACCTGAAGATGAAGAATTATTTGATGTAAAAAGATATTAAATAATAACTAGTAATTACTTTGTGGAAATTATCATTAAAGTAGAACCTATCTATGAAAGATGATTTTACAACAAAGACAAAAAAAATTCAAACTTAGTCTATAATTTTAAAAAAAGAAAGAGGTGATGTCATAGATATATAATAGAAGAAGATCCTAGAAGGTCCTTGATAATTCAAAAAAGTCTCCTATAACTTTTGATATACTCTAAGAAGCTTTGAAAAGGTCTTAAAAGATTCTAAAGAATCTTAGATGGTCGTAGAAGATTATTGGAGGTTTGCCTCACCTTTAAGCATCAATAAAAAATTTTAAAGAGCTTCTTTGTATCTAATATATATAGAAGTTGAGACTAAAGAGACTTTTAATTTCAACAATGCAATCGTTATTACTTGAATTCAATATTTTAATTTTATTATTATATCTTATTGTAGTTCCTTATTTGTAATATAAAATATTTTTATTTATTTATTTTTTAAATTTTTTTAAAGTCTTAGAGTCTTTTTCTATATGAGTTGTATATTTTTAATACATTTTTTTAAATTAAAAACTATTATTACTTTTTTAAGATCTCATTAAATAATTTGTTAAATTTTAATTATTAAAATAGATTTTATTGTCAAATTTGTTAAAATATTCTAAAGTCGTATTATTAATAATAATAGATTTATCTTTGTATTTTTTATATTTATTTTAGATGATGAATTTGTTTGATTTGGAACTACTCTTAGGTTTTTTAATTGTAATAAATATTAAAAGAGGTACCAATTTATTTCTTTGAATTTTAAAGATATATTTAAATAACTTATTTTTAATTGATTTTTTCTTAATAATTAATTTTTTTTCAAATTTCTATCAGTGATAAAAAAATTATTTTCAGTATTTATTTACAATTTTTATTCAACTTAAATATTAAAAAAATTATCTAATTTAGAGTTACCTAAATTGCTCAACTTTGAAGTAAGTAGATTTTTTAGATATATCTTAATTATAAATTCATATATATATATATATATATATATATATATATAAAAGAAATTAATTTTAGAAAATTATGTTAATAATTTAATTTTTTTATTATTTAAAAATATGATATATGCATTGTTTTGATCTACCTCTGAAATATACAAAGATAAAAAATTAAATAGCTAAATCTAGTATTTGTTTAATTTAATTGATGCAAGACTTTAGATAAGTGTCTTCTTAGACATCTTTTTTATTATTTTTATTACTATTTTACATTAATTTATTTATAATATTAAATAAATTTATTTTAAAAACTTTTAAAAAACATATAAATATATAAATATATAAATACAATGTTGTAGTGGCAAAGATAATCTTAATTTGTACAATTTTGGTACTAGCTCAAGGTGAAGGTTTAGAAGTTCATTAAATAGATGTCAATACTATATTCTTGAACAGAATCTTTAAAATAAAATATTTATAAACTACCTCAAATATATTAGATGGTGAAGAATACCTAGCATATAAATTCTTTAAAGCTTATAATAGATTCTATTAAAAATATCCTATTGTATAGAACAAATAAATAGATGACTATTTTATCTCACAAGGTCTGAACAAAGCCAAAAAAATTCTATAATTTATGCAATGTAGACTACTAATAGATTCTATATTATTATTATATTCTATATAGATGGCATTATGCTAATGTTTAATAACAAAGAACTTCTCTTAAAGATATATAGAAACTTAAAAAAAATATTTGAAATAAAAGATTTGAAATAAAAGATTTAGAAGAAATCTATTATATTTTGGACACATAAATTATATAAAATAAAAGAATTTATAAAACCTACCTTATTAAAACCTAGCGTTTTAAATAATTTTACTTTATATTTTTAATAATAATAATAATACCTTAGCAAAAGTATAAATTAAAATTCTTTAAAAGGCTTTGAATGAAAGATCAATAATCTTTAGCTATTCTTTTGGATTTCATTAGTAAATTATTAAAAAATATGAATCTACAAATTCTTGAGGAAGTTGAAGCAATAAAGAAGATTCTATAATAGATTGCAATTGGAATTTAGTCTATACAATGATAGGGAATAAAATTGATGTTCTTTATTTTGTAAGAATTAATAATTGATATAGAAAAAATCCTTTCCTTATATATTAAATAGTTGTAAAATGGGATTATAATATTTAGAAGATGTAAAAAATTACATGTTAAAATATAATAAAAGTATTTTGATTTTAAAAGTTATTACTTTTTGTAATAAGAATTATCTAAGAAATATTGATTTATAATTTTTTACATTTATTATGTATTTTTGTTGATTGGTAGTACTATCACTTGAAATAGTAAGAAGTAACCAACAATTTGATTTTTTATTGTCAAAGTACAATATATAATAGCTATTTATGCAAGAAAAGAAGCAATTTTGCATAAGAGATTTTTTTTATTAAATTCATTAAAATTTTACAAAATAGTTCTATGATTATTTTTAATAATATCTAAAGTTGAATTTGTCTTTAAATAATTCTACATTTTATGTTCTTATCAAACATGTCAAAATTCAAAATCATATTTTATTTATGAGAAGATTTAAAGTTACAATATCAACTTATTTTTTTGTAGGATTAAATACATAATTGAAGAAGTTTTGACTAAGATTCAAACTTATAAAAAGTATTGTAAATTTAAGAAAATAATGGATATCATGAATGTTTTTTACTCTAATAGGTCAATAAGTATGAGTGTTGATAGAATACATGACTTCTATTAGACATATAGGCAGATGCTATCATATTGCCAATTTGTAAGTTCTATCTACTATATATTAATGGTATTACCATTTAGCCATTATAGCCTACTAAGCTACCATGTAACTTAATAAGACAAGTGTCTACATGTCAATTAGACCTCTTTAGAGAGACTAGTTGTTATTGTGTTTGCACTAGATAATTCACATACTTACAATTCTATCCTAAATTATTAAAATTATCTATTTATTTATCACGTTTTTAACATATATAAACACCATTTTATATGTGATATTTATTTATTTATTTTTATTCTATGCTTTCTTAAGTATTTCTAATGCAATAAAATTATATCATAATGATGTCTTGTATATATGGCATTAGTTACTAGTTTAAAAAAAAAACTATATTTGATATGTATAATTTATATTTTTTTATATAAAGAATAAAAAAATATTTAGATATTTTCCCTAAAAGTGTATCTAATTTAATGTAAATAAATTTACAACGTCTTTAATATGTTTTAGATAAATTTTATTAGATTTAAGACTCATATGTATATGTATTTATGTATATATTTGTTACAATCACCATCATGCATTGTATTAAATCATGTTCTTTTTTATATCTTGGATATTACAAAAACAATTAAATTTAACTAATAAATAAAATTTAGCATTAAATTTTTAATAAATTCAGTTTTAGATAATTTAATATAATATTTTAGTTTTAAATATTTTATATTTAAATTTCATAACATCTTAACTTTTTTCTAGCACAAGAATTATTAATCTGCAATTGATTTTATCTATTAAAACTATTACCAAATTAATTATTCTTTTTGAATTTTTAAATATAAATTCATGTAAAAATTCAAATTTTTATATGTAAACGTGTATGAACAAAATATTCTTATTATTTTTTTCTAAAAATTATCTAAAATCCTATAGTTTTAGATTTAGTCATAGAAATCTATTTTACACAAATTAAAATATTAAGTTATTCTCTTATGGGATTAAAATATTTAAATTGAATTTATCAAAATAAATTAATAGAAAAAAACTGATAAATTTTCTTTTAATATTATATTATTTTTAAATTGAAAAATAAAACATATCTGACGAACTCTTTAAATATAAATTTAAATATAAATATTTATTGAATAAATTAAATGATGTATGGTCAAGTTTACGTATTGATTTTTTTTCAATAATAAAGTACTCAACTTTCTACAACATTGAAGAATGTATTTTAGAATTACAAAAAGCACAAGTTGCAACACACCCCATTATTCCTTTATTCTTTATTGTTTGTAAGTACTGCACTTAAATGAGTCAATTATTTCCACATATTTCTATGTTCTTATACCTTCACATTATTTTAAAAAGCTTCCAAAGCAAAAAAGCAAAATAATTGTGGCATGATGAGTCATCAAAGTGTCCTGCACAACATATGCCATGGCTTTTGATGCACTCTGTGTGGGCTCAGTGATGCTGATGCAGTTGTTCAGCTGCAATATATCACACAGCCTGCAGGTGAGCCTGGATTCTGTGCTGTCTAGTTTTATTGCTCAAGCTCTTCAGAGCTTACTCCAGCCAAAACATTGCTGGACACTTGCATTGATCTGGTTTAGTGCCCACTATGTTCTATCCAATAAACCATACCAACATCAATTCAAAGTTCATTCAACCATTCTGCAATCAATTCAAGAGATTCTGTAGTCAACAGAGCATAGGGTATGGGTGAAAAGTACTGAGGAGGTCGGCAAGAACTGATACATTCTTCAATCTGCTTCCTGTTGCCCGGAAAGAACTTTGAAGTATTCATTAGGAGAGGAATTGGCTTTGCAATAGTGACTTCAGACTAGTCAACCACCAGTTCAGAGTATTTGAAAATCACTTTCAGCATAGAGAGGACATATATATTGAGTTTATTTTTGGTACTGTAGAACTTTGCATCAAGGCCCAGGTTTCAACCTCCAATGCCACATGAAGACTATTCACTTAGTACTTGACCTTCAATGAGAATGTCCCACAGCTCTAAAATCAGTAGGGAAATCTTAAAATAGAATCTGGACAATAATGGATAAATGTGACATCACAGATCTGAGGGTTGGTCCAGATGCATCCTTTGTGGGTCTTTGAAAAAGTGATTGGCATACATTGGGGTTTTTCAATTCTGGTTCTACAAACCCCTTGACAACATCCAACTATTCAGGAATTTTCAGATGAATTAAAATCTGGTCTTAGTGTCTCTGCCCATACACCCCACAAGTAGAAATTCATAATTTTTCAGCTTATTAGATGGTTATGAGCTAGAATGTGAAGCTCTCATAAACCACTTTTTTATTTTTATTTTTATTTTTTTTGTTTCAACTCTGGTTTCAGTTTCCTCCTATTACACACATCTACCCATTCCATCATGCCATTGTTAATAATTCCTAATTAGAAACACTGAAGAAGCTTACTTGGGTGCTACTTTATATTGTTGAATACCATGTCATTATGCTCCATCCACATGATTCAAAGCACCACCGTCCAGATTTGTGACTACAATAAGCTATATGGATCCAATTATTGATGGCTTTTCATAGAGAAGAGACCTTAATGCCACAACAAAGGCTACCATGGACTTCTTGCATTAATACTATAGACCATAATATTGAATAAATGTGTACTCTATTGCCTTGCGCACTATGCAGAGTACCTATCTTAAAAATAATGAAGAATTGATTCATCAAATTGTATGAGGCAAATAAGATAGCTTAGAAAAATTACACGATCAACCTAATCCTTCCATGTATTTAACATTATTACTGGATGCCATATTAACCATAAGAAGCAAGATTCTTTATTGACTTGGCTCTTGATTTATATTGTTTTTCAATGAAGCTTGAAATCACCATGAAGTACCCTGATCCACTTTGTTATCACTAAGTTAGGCATGATGCATTTTGCTTAAAAAAGCTTCCTTCTAAGCTTTGTTGAGTATCCAAAAAAAGAGACTAGGCCTCCATCAAAGGCTACTAGAATCTTTTGGGATTCCAATTTAATAGCTCTAATTGACCTTTTAAAAACTAAGCTATTCTTTTTTAGAAAATTTATTGTATCTTTATAATTCTAATGTAATAATAAAGCCTTATAAATAAGTAGACATAATTACCAGATTGGAATAAGAGAAAATAATACTAAAAAGAACTATAAACCATATTTTAGTGGAAGAATTGAAGATTGTGTAGAGGATTGTACTACAAGGTTAATTCACTTCTTCCAAGACTTGCCAAATTGTAACTAGAAAAGAGTTTCTATTGCTCTAGTAGCAATCAATCTATTCTTTTTGTACAGCAGATGAAAAGCTATCTATTAACAACATATCTATGAGTCATCAAAATGACTCATTTAGATATTTAGTACAAAAAAATATAATTATTATGCTTAAAATAAAATATATAGTAAATAGTATAGAAATCCTTAGATAAACAAAAAATTAGAATGTTAGTTGTAAAAATGGAGTCTTAATAAATTTTAGAAATAATTATTTGAGTTGATTTAGTATTTTTATTTATTTTTGAGTATTAAAGATTAGTTATTAAGATTAATATTTAAATTGGCCTTCTATCTATATGTATTACTTATAAAAAACTATAAATATTAGTCAATAGTTAAAAGAAGTATAAGAAAGAATCTCATATCTTTTTAGTTATTGATATAAAAAATATGATTTATAATTAATTTATATTTATTTTATTATTATAAAAAATCACCAAAGTAAAAAAATATAGCATAAAATTTATATTAGTATTATATAAATATTATAAGAATTATTAAAATTTATTTAGAATTTATTCAAGAATTTTTAGATTAATTTTTAAAATTGATAAAAATAAATTTTACAACTTTGGAAGCCATTATGAAGAAATGGAGTAAGATTCAAAGGCCATGCAAGGTTCCTAGGCTAATTGGATATTTTTGAATAGCATAGTGAAGTAAAAAATGCAAAATATTGGTTCTACTAGTTGAAAATAAGAGGACTAGCAGCTAAAGTAGTCCTTGTAGAAAAGAAGGTGCACAAGTTCCATATGAGTTGTAACACCTTGAAGGTAGTTAGAAGGATAAGCCTAAGGCATCGTGGCTTCTCTTAGAAATCCATATACACTACATATGAGCCTTGGTGAGACTCAACTTCTTGAACTATGAGCAAGTTATCTTTGAGGTATAATATTTTTACTTAATTTTTTAATTATTTACTTACTAACTTTAAACCTTTATAATTTATTCATAGTTATTTGAATTTATATGTTTCTTATATCATTAAAAGACAATAAATTTAAATATTTATAAATATAATATTTATTTTTAAGTTAATAAAAATCTAATAAATAGATTAGAATTAAATATTGAAGTGTTTATTTGCTTGAATATATTTTTTTTTACTTGTTTTGTGATTGTACTTCTTATATTCTTATTATTTTCTTGTCTCACTTTATACCACCAATTACAAGTAACTCTTTATTAAAAAAATCTTGTAATTTAGATTGAGAGGTAAAATTTACCCTCATAGGACTTCAATACCAACCTTGCCTAATAGTAGCTATAATCTATATGTGAATTTCTATAGCTTTGAGATTAAAGGCCATTGTTGCTTTCTATGCCATAAGAAAGAGATGTTTTTTTTTTTTTTTTTTTTTTTTTTTTTTAATCACATTGCATTTAAGCCCAACCTTATGTAATTGGGATGCTTGGAGTTTTGAAAATCTAGCACCAATGAGAAGAACAGAAGAAAACCACCAAAAATATTCATAAGAAACTTCTTTAGTTATACTCAAGCTAATTATTTGTATATCTTTTGCCAAGGCTTTTTAAGAAGATTCGATTATAAACCAAGCATCACATCTTTTTTTTACTTAAAAATAAAATAATATAAAATATTTTAAGCTAAAAGAATATTTTTTATGAATAAGATTAAAAAAGGCTAAATTTGAAATTTAATAAAATATGAAGATTGGACTTACCAAATTCACAAGCTTTCAAAATCTATTTCATCAATAAGAAAATCAAGTCATTTATTGGATTAACCATGTCAATACTTCTACAAGCTCCTCATTGGCAATATTGAATTTATAATTCTTTAATACAAGCTCATTGGAGGTTCTCAAATTATATATAATTTTGAACTTAAGCCAAAGCTTTTGCCATTCTTGATTTTGTGCCTCTGAAAATTATAGAAAAAAAAAAGATAGAAGAAAATAATATCTTGTTAACTATCATGGCTCTACTAGTCTTGTTTATCTTAATGGTATTCTAATACTTAAGTTTTTGATCTATTTTAGCCTTTAAAAAATTATTTACATCAAAGAAAGATATATTAATATCAAAAAAGATAACTAATAGTTTGCTAATATTACATTAAACAACTCAAGAAATTTCCAATGTATTGATTCATAATGATCTTATTTCTTTTACTTTCCAATAGCAGCATAATTTATTCTAGTTTAATACTAACCTTAAACTTAGGCAAAAAATTTTCAACTCCTTGAAAAGTTCTTTCACTGGACCTTCTAGCCTTCTAAAAGTGAAAGAAATAACATTTACATATTGAGTAATTACTTATTGTCTATTTTAAATTAGGAGGCTTATACTACAAATCCAACATTTTTTTTATTTATTTTTTAATTATACAATTAAGTGCTGCTTCAATTCTAAGAAATAAATACCAAAAAAGAGGACACTTTTGACAAATTCTTCTTTTTATAACAAAAAAGAAGAACAAAGAACCATTTATTTTAACATTTTTTAATACATGTATAAAGAGCAATCTTGTGATATCAACAAATTGTCATAGATATATGTATTTATTCTAATAATTATCTATATAACTAGATAGAAGTAGGTAAAAATAAATTAATTTCATAACATCTTCTAGAAAAGCTTCCTAAAATCTTTGTAGACACAATTTTGACTATACATACATTTATAGTTGATTAATAGGTTAGAAACTTGATCAACAAATTAACCACATGTTACATGTTATTGTAGCTTATAGAACAAGCTAACTATCTAGCCTACATATAGAAAAATTACCTTATAAATTAAGACATGTATCTAACAAAGTCAATATGTATTGAAAGTCTTATAGAATATCACCATGTATCTCTTAATTAGATACTATACTTTCCTCTACTTTAATATTTTAAATTTGTTTGAATTCTCTACAAGAGGAAAAATTATGGATGCTACTTTAGGCAAAAGTGATAATAGATTTGTAACTATTATATATCTTTATAAGCTTATCAAATTTTTTAGGATAGAAATCTTACATATTTTGAATATAAATCATGGAGGTATTATTGCTACATCTATAGAAAAAATTAACAATGAAATTTAAAATTTGTACAAAGAAGTTGTACAATTAAGAGAAGCAAGTAGATTAAATTCACAACTAAAGCCAAAGAATCTTGCTCCACTCAAATTTTTCTTCACAAGTCAAACGTACAAGTAGAGCTGCAAGTTGAGGAATTTTTTTAATAAAGATTTGATAGTAATTGATAAAGTCTAAAAAG
This sequence comes from Physcomitrium patens, assembly GCF_059467195.1. Lineage (NCBI taxonomy): Eukaryota > Viridiplantae > Streptophyta > Bryopsida > Funariales > Funariaceae > Physcomitrium > Physcomitrium patens. The sequence continues at coordinate 11,262,605 of NC_143430.1, read as the reverse complement.
CATTGCATATTTTTTACTATTTTTGGAATCTTCTAATTCATGATAATTTAGACTTTCTTTAGATCTATCATTGATCCTTTATTAAAAATGATATATTCAAAGAAGTCAACTTGAATAGTATAAAATATACATTTTTCTAACTTAGTATATAATCACACATCTCTAAGTTTTTGTAACACATGACAAACATGAATTTCATGGTCTTTTGTGTTTTTAGAGTAGATTAAGATATTGTCCAAATAATAGATGATAAAATCATCGAAAAACTCAAAAAATACATCATTCATTACATGTTGAAAAGTAGTTGGTGTATTCATGGCTCCAAAAGGCATGACATTATATTCAAAATTTCCATATCTAGATTGAAACATAATTTTTTATTCAACTCTTTTTTCAATATGTACTAAATTATATGCTCTTTGTAGATCTATTTTTATATAGATCTTTGTTTCATTGAATTAATCAAAAAATTTTAAAATCAAGAATAGAGGATACTTATTCTTGATGGCGATCTTGTTGAATCCTCAATAGTCTACACATATTTGTAGAGATCCATATTTTTTCTCTACAAAGAAGATAAGAGCCGTGATTAAAGACTTAAAATAGTATATGAAATTCTTTGTTAAGTTATCATTAATGTACTTCTTAGGTACAGCCAACTTGTTTTGTAATAGGCTATAGATTGGTTCAAATGGTTGTTGAGTTTCTTCATGAAGAACAATATAACAATTATAAGAACAATGCTTTGGAAGAATATCTGTATTTTTTTTTTAAAAATACCTAGAAAATCTTGATATAGCTTAAAAATACTACTTAACATCTTCTCATCATCAAAAAAAGATTTGGCATATGTAACAAAAGATGATACTTCTTTTGCTACATGCATAAAAGCTATTGTACCTATTAATAAGGATTTAGATGTACTAAACTTATGTATTTTTATTTGACTAACGAGATTTTGGATTAAACTACTAAAAAAATTAAGATTATAAAAAATCCAATTTATTTAAGAATTATATTTTTTTAACCAAAATAATTCTAAAACAATCAAATTAAAAAAGGTCCTATTATATTAAATATTAATATACTATTATGATCTTTAATTGTTACATCTAAAGAAATAGTCTCATGTATAATATTTCCAAAAGATAGCAAACAACCATCTATATTTTCTACATGTAGGGGTTTAGTTTTTATGACTAATGATAAATCTTATTTTTTAACAAAATCTTTGTCTATAAAACAAGCTGAGGCTCTTGAATTTATCAAAGCCAAGACTTTTTGATTTTTTTTTCTTAAATAAACTTCTATTGTAAAATAAGATGAGAGATTTGAAGAGAAAATAGAATCTTTACTAAAAATTATGCAAGATTTTAATTGCATAGTTTCTATTATAGCTAAAAAAACTTATTTTTTGACACATCGTCTTCTTTGGCGATCAAGTTTTTTATTTTTTAGTTGCATTGTTATTTGAATAATGTTGAACAATGTATTTAGATTCTCCATAATATAAGCATAAGCCTTCTTGACGTTGTCGTATGGCGTGATTTGTAATCTGAGAATACACTAGGTACCTAACTGTAGAGAATTTAGCTTTAGCTTATTTATGATTTTTTATCTCCCAAAAATTCTTTTATCTTACAAAAAAGCTCAAATTATAATAAAACCCTTCAAAACATTTTGTTTCTGCAAACGATGTTTTTACCTTGAACTTTGGAAATTCATATTTCTTGATCCAACCATTCAATTTTTTTCTGAAATTTCTATTTAACATAGATTCTATCCTTAAGCTTTATCACAAATGAAATAACATGTAAATCTATTACCAATCTTTTGGCATCTTTGAAATCCTAGCAGATGCTTTAAATCCTAATCTATAAGCATCTAAAAACTATTTTCTTTATATTTCAAAAATTTAAAATCCAAATGCCACAAAATTTATATTTAAAGTTTTTTAACATAATTATTCACACTCTAAAAAAGTTTTAGCCAAAATCTTATCAAATTGCTTAAGATATAGCTCAAAACACAACTACTAGAAAAAAAAAATAAGACTTTGAGGGTCACCAATATCTAAGAAAGGTGACTCTAAATATTTAAAAGTTACTACTAATAAAATCAACTTCAAAGTCACTATCAAAATAAAGTAAATTTATATAAATTCTAATAGAAGTCTTTTTAAACAACCTCTTTTTGAAGTAGTAATCTATCTACATCCTATAACCAACAAAAATCCACTAATATGGCTTTCACCATATTCTTTAGTATATTATGTATTAAATATATAAACCCATTATTTTTACATGGTAGCCAAACTACAGTATGACAACATCGTCAAATCTTTTTCTATTCCATGAGGATTTTAAAACAAATTATATCAATTTATATTAGTTCTAGCTTTGATAAATAAGTTTCTAAAAACTTGAGAGCTGTCATTGTCATGTTGTGGTTCGGCTACTATGTGAAAATAATGTGATTATGTATTTAATGTACAATTTACTTAACAACATGATAAGAGCTATGTTACTGGATTTTATTTGGTTGTAGAATGTGGTTAAATTACTACTTTAAAAGGAGGTTTTTTAAAAGGATTACTATTAGAATTTGTATAACTTTATTTTCTTTTTAAAATAGCTTTTGAGATTGATTTTGTTGGTAGTAATTTTAAATATTTAGAGTCATCTTTATTAAACATTGGTGACCCTTGAAGTCTTATTTTGGTTCTTTAATTTAGTGTTTAGGGCATATATTGAATAAATCTTGTAAAGAAAAGAGTTGAAGAGAGATTTTGGTAGTAAAAAGAAAGTTTAGGATATCCATATAGATGAATGGAGATAGATGATAAAAATCTCCATTCCTATTGGTCAAAAATCATGACCAATAAGCTTGGAGGAGGCTGCCTAAGGCCATATTAGAGATTCAGGTTAGTTTTTTGGAGCCATTCGAGCTTTGAAGGCTAAGATCAAGAAGTTTAGGTTTTTGGCTATGGTTTTGGTGTAAATCTCGTATGATTTGAAATTTATGAAGGAGATATAGGCACTCAAAGTTAAGGCATTGATTTGGGAGCTACTGTCACTATTTTTAACATAACGTATGCATACAAAGGGCAATTGAAGATCGGCAATTGCAATTGGAAAAAGCACTTTTGCAGCTACACTTTTTGTATATTTCTTACTAGATTTCAAGTGGAACAGAAGGATTTATTGGATTTTGAAGTTAGCACATGCAATCTAAGGGTAGTAAGTGATCCGATTTACTAGTGGTTGTGACTTAAGCTATATCTTGAGCAATTTGACAAGATTTTGATTCAAAATTTCAAGAAATATTTCTATTCATGTTAATAAACTTTTTACATAATTATGTTGATATTTAAATATTGGATTCTTGAGATATTAGGAAAATAGTGCTTGGATGCTTATAAATTTGGATTTAGAGCATCTACTAGGATTTCTTAGATGCCAAAAGATCGGGAGTGAATTTGCTATTGGTTTTTTTTGCAGTAAAACTTAAGAATAAATTCTACCTACTTTAAAAGTTTGAAACAAATTGAACGATTAGATCAAGAGTTATGATTTTCTAAAGTTCAAGAAGAAAAAATCCTTCTTGGGAAAAATATGTTTTGAAGGAATTTTGTTATATTTTGAATTTTATGCAAAATAAAAGAGTTTTGGAAGCTAAGACAAGATACATATAAAAATTTAAACTAAATTCTCTACAGCTAGATACTCAATGTATTCTTAGATAGCAAATTACGTGATACGACATCATCATTATATGACTTATTCTTCTTCAGCCAAGTCTTTGTTCTTTATATCTTTGAAATAATCAATTATTACATACAATGGCTTAAGCAATAAATTGTTTCAAAGATTTTGCCTTTAATATTGTCAATAACAAATCTTTGATATTATTTGTACTTATTGTCAACTTAATTGTTAAGAAATACGCAAAATTTGAGTTAAAATCAACAATTCATTCATTAGTTATTGAGGTTTAAATTTGCTATAGGAATTACTTAGGATTGATTAAGGTTCGATTTAAGATTTGGATAGGATTAGGATTTGGTTAGGATTTGATTAAGATTTGGTTAGGATTAGGGTTTGATTAGGATTAGAATTTGGTTTTATTTAAGATTCAATTTAGAATTTTTTTAGGGCTTCTTTAGGATTTTTTTGTATTTATAATTTATTTTAAAAAATTTTAAAAAATAAAAATAAAGTAAAATAAAATAATAATAATTAGACTTAATTGATGCTTGATTATAGTTACTAAGCTTTTGTAGTAATTTATATATGATTTTATTAAAGTGGTTAGGACTTGTTGTTGCAAATTCCTTTCATCTTCCATAGACAGGTGCCTATTGCATTCTCAAGTAAGATTTCATATAATATGACAGTGCAACCTTCAAAAACCTTAAATTCAATGATAACATCAAATAGAGATCTTTGTAGGACTATTCTCAATAACTAGTAAAAAAAATCCAATAGAATTTCTGAGTGAATTTGAACATGTTAAGCTACATTTATGGATGTAAATCCATTGGTGTGAAACAATCCATACAACCTATAGATGGGATCTTTAGACTGTTGTCATATTACATGTTGTCTTGCTTGGAAATGCATTAGATACCTAGCTGTGGAAGGTGAAGTTATGTTTCACAAACATCCAAGAAATCCTAATAGGTTTCATCAATATGAGAAGAATATAATCCAAATATCAATTCAAAAGTGCTAAAAAACACTCTTCTTAGTAGCCTTATTTAAACATAAATCTCAATTATCTTATTACTTTCATATTTAAACAATTTAAATTTTTCTTGTAAAGCCCAATTCTAATCAGTGAGCTTTGATAAGCTATAACTTCTAATCTGACCATCTACTTGATGTGGAATTTTTCATGCAATTTTTAATATAAGTCTTTATATGTTCAAGAATTTTCAGTCCAATCCAACTTATAGATTGTGAGAAAACCTCCAAAAATTGCATTGATGTCACTCAGTCACCAACTTGAAAGGTGAAGCAAAAATTCTAGCAATGATTTTTCTTTATCCAACCACTCACTTTCACTCAAAATTGGTTTACAACTTAATCTTTAAGTCTTTCAATGCCATGCCAAATTTCACCTTGATCCAACTAATAGATCTCTTGATATTACAGAAATCCTACCCAACTTCAAACTACCAACTTTCGATATGTACTTGTACCAAAACCTAGATATCTTCCAATTGTATTGTTGGATTACTACAAAATTTTATATATATTTAGAACACCTAATTATCTAAGTACTTTCAAAATTTGAATTATAGATGTGATACCAATTTTACAAATTAGCCAAGAGTGCTAGCCCTAATTTCATTGCATAAATTCCAAGTTGCCAATACAAACCTTGACTTCCAAAAACAATTGCTAACTCTTTCCAAATCCTATTATGGAAGGGCAATCACATCTTTGAAATAAGCTCTAACCTAGCTCTCAAATTTTCATCTTTGATCTTTGAATAAAACTCTATTTTGTCTTAGGCAGTCATTTTAGTGGCTAGAAATTTGATTTCGACCTTGTCTCACAAACAGTCAATCCCTAGGTATCAATCTAACCTATCTTAGGAATTTTTTAGTCCAATCCTATTCTCAACTTAATCTTAGTATCAACTATACTAATTATTTACCTCTTATAATCTGATTTTATCAATTTATGGCCTTTTTAAGGTAGTAAAAGAATTTCTATATCCTTGAAAGTAAAAATATTAATTAACTTTTATCTACTTGCTATTAAGATAAGAAAATAAGTTTAGAGGCTTTCATAAAAGCCTTATTAGAACATGTTGAATTTTTGTTGAATTAATATAATAGAATATTAATTAAAAAATATTTTTAGTTATATTTTTACCATACATTTGTGTCACAACATGACTTCGCCTTTTAATGTGTTCTAAATCTAGACTAAAGTCTTCTATATTGAATCAATTTATAGACTTGCAATCATATAGAATTTCTAAAATTCACCATTTTTTGGCTCCATTTGCTAGTCCTACTCTTATATAACCAACTCTTAGATTTCATGCTACATTTATTTCATAATAAAGACAACCTTCTCAAATCATTATCCTAATTAACTTAAGTAATACAAATTTCTACACCTAGTAGAAAGAAAAGGCACGGAGCATCAAAGTAATCTTGATCTATCATATCAAAATTCAATCTCAAATTTCATATCCAAAACTAAACTCCAATCTCTAAATTCAAAAATCAAGTTGATTATCTATAAACCTCTAAGATAAAATTTTAATAAAAAAATATACAAAAGCTTTTCAAATGCAATCGCAAATCAAAACTTGATGATGACATCTTTCTTTAATTTCTGCATCAATTCCTTTGCTGCATTGCAATAACTCTTCCTTCTATTCCAAAGAAAAAAAGAACAAAAATATAACAACCTTGAATTGTAATTGCAAGACTACTACAATTTGAAGGTGGAACTTGACCTTCACACCATACTCTTGAAGAAAGAACTTACATCCAATGCGTTGTCATATTATGTGTTGTTTTGCTCAAGAATGCACCAAGCATTTAACTGTGGAAGGTGAGATTATGTTTTACAAGTAGCCAAGAAACCCTAATAGGTTTCATCCATACAAGAAGAATATAATCTGAATTTCAATTTAGAAGTGCTTAAAACACTCTTCTTGTTAGTCTTAACTACACATAAATCCCAATTACCTTGTTATTTTCATATCTAAGCAAATTAAATTTTTCTTATAAGCCTTAATCTTAATAAGTGAGCTTTAACAAGCTGTAACATCCAATCCGACCGTCCACTTGATGTGAAATTTTGCATGCAATTTTCAATATAAGTCTTTTATATGCTCAAGAATTTTTAGCCCAATCCAACTTATAAATTGTGAGAAAATCTCCAAAAATTGCACTGATATTGCTCGGCTGCCAACTTAAAAAGTGAAGCAAAAATCCCAGCAATGATTTCTCCCTTTCCAATTATTAACTTTGTCTCAAAATTTGTGTGTAGCTTGATCTTCAAGTCCTCCAGCACCACGCCAATTTTCACGTTAATTTGACTGATAGATCTTTAGATATCATAGAAACCCTATCCAACCTCAAACTGCCACCTTCTAGAATCCTCTTGTACTAAAAACTAGATATCTCTAAACCACGCCATTAGATTATGAAAAAATTTTGTATACGCTTAGTACATCCAATAATCTAAACAATATCAAAATTTCAACCATAGATGTTACATCAATTGTACGAACTAGCAAAAATTGCTAGCCCTAATTATATTATATAAAATCCAAATCACTGATACAAACCCTGACTTTGAACAACAATTTCTAAGTCCTTCAAAACCCTCTCAAAACAATTCTTATGTCTTTGGAAAGAATTTCAAGCTAGCTTTTGAATCCTAACCTTTGATCTTCAAATGAAGCCCTATTTTGCCCTAGGCCGTCATTTTAAAGGCCAAAGGTCTGATTTCGACCCTGTCTCACAAATGGTCGACCCCCGGATATCAATCTATCCTATCCTAAGGATTTTTTAGCCCAATCCTACTCTAAACTTAATCTTAGTACCAACTATACTAATTATTTACCTCTTTTTATCTGATTTCATTAATTTATGGTCTTTCTAAGGTAGTAGAAGAATATCTACAACTTAGAAGGTAAAATCACTAACTAACCTTCAACCTACTAATTATTAAGATAAAAAAATAACCTAAGAGGCTTTTATAAAAGCCATGTTTAGATATTTTAAATTATAATTAAACTAAGATAATTAGATATTAATTAGAAATTCAATTTTGATTATAATTTCACTATATAGTCGTATTACATTATGATGGCATCCAACAAAAAACTTCTACACTCTCATGTTGAGTAGTACAATCATGATTTAGATCACTACTCAAGTTGTCAACTACTATGCACTAGCTCTTTAATTGTCAGAGAATCTATAATCAATACAATTACAATACCCTTGACATTCACCACAATTCTTGAATAATACAACACAAAAAGGAAATTTTTTTAAAAAAATAAAAAAATAAAGTAAAGAGATTCTCATATTCTACCACATACTAGACAATGATGACAAGTCAAGTTAAGTATTTGCTACTTCTTGTGCAACAAGGATTCATATATAAGGAAATACAATTTGATGCTTCACAACTACTTCAGGACAGCCACAATTACATGTCATTGGAACTAGATCAAAATCTCATCAAAAGACCTGAAATTGCAACAGGTCCAAATTGTCATTATACTAGCTCAAGGAAAAAAAAACTAATCAATTGCCAAAACCATTGAACTATTGCTTTGTGCTAAAGACTCCAATGTTAGTGTGCCACCATCGATGGTGATTACTAGCTTGATTAGCTAGAAATAGAATTTATATGTAAATCTTAACTATTATATTTTTACTTGATTTTATCTACATTAGTCACAATACTTGAAACCAAACAAGCTGCCAATGATAAAAAATACCACTTTGAACTATAGCAATTTACTACACAAGAATAATAAAAAAAATAAACAATGGCACTGCTACACAAAAAAAAAAAAAAAAAAAAAAAAACCATTATAGAATATAAAGCTTGAAATGTGCAATCCAAGAAAAACAAGAGATCAAAGAAGTGCTACACCACAATACATCTACAATACAAAAGAAACATCAAATATCATTTTTAGAACATTTGAAGCTTGAGAAAATATGAAGAAAAAAATAAAAAAATAAAAAAATAGGATTTGAGGTGGCTTGGACTCCTATTGACAAAAAAGTTGTCAGAATTTGGAAGAAACCTCTTTTTTTTTCCTCCTCATCTTTCCTTCTCTATTATTTATTTTATTTTATTTTATTTTATTTTGTTTTCTTCTTTTCTTCCATGATTTTTTTTAATTTTTTTTATTCATAATATACATCTCTTAGATATTGATATTAATGCATATATATATATATATATATATATATATTTAAAATAGAGATATCTCCTTTCAAATATCCCTTCAACATATCCTACATCATTCTACCACAATATGAATGCTCAGAGTCAACAATCAAATGTTAAAAGCAAGAGACTATCTAGAAGTACATCCCACCTCTTTTCACCCTAATATTATGGCAACTATGGTTGTAGTTGATCACTACCTCATGACCAAAAAAATTCGCTTGCAGCCAGAAGAAATCATTGAATTTAAATAAATGATTACCTAAAAGGTGTTCTTGAATATATAGGATATCAATATGATATAATATAAATAAGTAGTAATTTTTAACAACATCTAGTTTTTTATGGTCATTGAGTCATTATAAGTTATGAATAATAATTGAAACTTATATTTAAGTAAATAGGAGGAGGAAGGGGGGGGAGAGGGGAGAAAATCAACTAAATATTTCATGGACTTGCAATGGATCCGCCTTTAGGAATTCTACACCCTTGAAAGCAAAGGTCGTATTGATGTCGGAAATAGGCGGAAATATCTTGCTTTTAAAAAAATTGATGGTTTATGAGGCATTTAAGCTATGAAATAAAAAAATCCTTGATTTAAATTTAAAATACTCATATTAATTAACTATTGAAAAAATTATGCTTGAAGAAGTTCAAGTATTCTTTTAGAAACTCCTCTTAAAATTTTTAAAGTTGAAATACTAGAACAAAGAGTGTAGGAGCCTATAGTATTGATATGTAGTTTTGATAGCTATATTGTAGATGTCTCTCCAAGATTATTGATAGGAAGTAATTAAAAAATAGATATAATTTAATTTAGGTCAATACTAAGATACTAAACAAAAATAAGTAGGATGGTCACAAATATATTTAAACATGGAACGTGTCCAATTAGATGAGGCATTATAATCTCTTGAATTGCAAGTATATTTGAAATTAAAACCTCTTTATAATATAAGATCATAATATCTTTAATATCAAAGTAAGCAAAATTGATTGAACAAAGATGATGGTCACATCCTACAATAGAGGGATTACAATTTCTTAGATTATAAATAATTTTGATAGATACATATATTTATATAAATAAGAAGTACTAAATAGAAGATAAATATAGATAGACTTGATGTTATGTAATTAAAAAACTCCTTAGAATCTATATAAACACATATTTATCTTTATACATGTTTATAATTGATTGGTAGATTAAAAACTTAGCCAACAAGTTAGCTATGGATTACACGTATGGATAGCTTAAAGTATAACCTAATAATATAATATACATATAAGAAACTTACTTTGCAAGTTAAAATACATGTCTTACAAATTGGATGTGTATTGAAAGACCTTGTCACAGAAATATATATATATATATATATATATATATATATATATATATATATATATATATATATTCTAATAAATACATATATGATTAAGTAGAAATAAGAATAGGTTAATTTCATAATATCTTCTAGAGTAGTTTATTAGAAGCTTCATAAATGCTACTTTGACTTTACATATATTTGTAATTAATTAGTAGGTATCATGGACATAATCATGTAAGCTAGTAATTACATATACAAATAGGTAGAAGTAAGTAAAAGTAGGTAAAAGAAAGTTAATTCTATAGTATTTAATATGGAAGCTTCTTAGAAGCTTCATAGATGCTACTTTGACTTCATAGGTGTCTTTAATTGACTTTTTGGATTAGAAACGTGGTCAACAAGTTGGCCATGTGCCACACATGTTGTTAGCTTGAAGATCAAGCTAACTATGTGGCCCACACGTAGAAAAACTTGTCTTGTAAGTCAAGGCATGTGTCCTACAAAGTCAATACATATTGGAGGTTCTATAGAACGTCACCATGTAGCCACTAGTTAGATAGTATATATAGAGACAAGAGTGAAGTCTTCTTCACTCTTATCAACTCCTTTCTTACTTCTAGTCTAGTTTCAAGGGTCTCTAGTTTTCTTGTCTTTTGGCAATAGCCATTCTAGTTTCTCTTTCAATATACATACTTGTTTATTTATATTTTGTTACCTTTCTTTGAGTGAAGTCTCACTTGTCTAAATTATTTTTTCATCGAGTTTTTGTCCTTGACAGATTGATAAGAATACACCTACAATATCAGAGCTTTGTCTAATCTTGATTAAGAGTAGATTACTCCTTTTTCTTGATAAGATATAAGCATATTAGAAGTTACAGATTATCGTCTTCTAAACTAATATTGTCCTTAGTATTTTCTTTGTTCTCAAGTCCTCTCTTCTATTTGTCTTGAGCGATATTAGACATCTTCGCTTTTCTAAGTGTTATCATGGCAGAACTTCTAGAAATGAAGAGTACAATGGCACAAATGCAAGAGCAATTGAGGGAGTTAATGCTTGCGATGCATCAACTCAATTTATCACCACAAGGAGCAACAAGATTGGCAAGAAGTGAAGATATAGAAATGGTTGGAGCTGCTTCAACATCTGCACCAAACCATATCTTTTCTCCTATGGTGGAACGTTGTCGTATTACGTGCTTTCCTGCTCGAGAACGCGCCGGGCGTCTGGCTGTAGAAGGTAGTATGGAGATCCGCCGATAGTCAAGCAGTCTATCAGTTTTTACTGCTGGAATATAAACGACTGCAAGAATACACCGTAAATCTTTACTGATGCCCTTCGACTGCTTGTCGAAGTCCTTTTTTTGCCCCAGCCGGTAGGTCTCTAGACGTTACAGAGAACCCCAAACAACCCAAACTGTTAATCTTCAATACCCCTTTGTACTTACGATCTTGTATCCACTGACTGTCCTGTTAGATTAACCCAATAAATTTCATTCACTCCGCATACTCAATCCTATAGACGCCCCTTTAATCCTTCAATCACAGACGTAACTCGATTTTATAAAACAGTCAAGAGTATTCAAACCCACTTCATTTAAAAATCCCGATTCACCATTACAACACTGACTTCAACAGCGATTGCCTCAGTCGTCCCAAAACTCTACGAAGAAGAAAAATCCAAATTCTATGTCTTTCCTTCCCCGACCCGAAGCATGAAGCTCCTCTCTCTAATTTCCTTGATCTTCCAAAAACCTCCAATGAAAACCGAACTAGTAACCTTGCAAAAGCTTGAAAACTCGCTCCCCCCGATTCCCCCCGAAAAAAAACCTTCCCCCTCAAAACTATATCCCCCCTAACCTTATCCTCTGAATTTCTTCAATCTTCCGTCTTAGATCCGGAATTGGCTCCCACCTCAAGCTTGGATCCAAAATTGGCTCTCGCCGTCAAGCTTTCTCCTCTGTTTTTACCTTTACGAAATCCATTTTCCCGAAGACAACGTTCCTTGAAAAGGCACAGAGAACAGGACAGCCTGAAACAAAATCGAACCCCGTAATCGGGACCACATTGAGTCGCCCGACCAATTCAGGTCCTATATTGGGAAAGATGCCCGTAGTAACCTGGATGTTCTCGTAATTGGGTCAAATTGGTCCTCGCGTCAGACTGGCTAAGACCCGTAGTAAGACCTGGATTTCCCGTAATTAGACTGCATTGGGTTGACCGGCCAATTCAGGTCTCATATTGGATAAGAGGACCCGGATTGGATTCTCGAAATTGGATCCAATTGGCTCCTCGAACCCGTCGTGTGAATTGGTCCTTCTCTTCTTGTTGACTCCCGTTATTGGAATCGAATGGAGGATTTCAGTATGCCTCGGCTGACTGTAACGGAGTGACTGAACTTGACCACTCAGTATTTGTACTGGAGTTGGTTGATGCTCCCAATATTCGAGGTAACTGAATATTAATAAAATTCCCCTTTCTTTTTATTTTCACTGTATACTCGTGTTACAACACGACATCAACCGAAATCAACCGAAATTCAATACCTTCTACCTCAAGCTTTCACGTCGGGTTCACCACTTATGTCGTATTACGTGCTTTCCTGCTCGAGAACGTGCCGGGCGTCTGACTGTAGAAGGTAGTATGGAGATCCGCCGATAGTCAAGCAGTCTATCAGTTTTTACTGCTGGAATATAAACGACTGCAAGAATACACCGTAAATCTTTACTGATGCCCTTCGACTGCTTGTCGTAGTCCTTTTTTTGCCCCAGCCGGTAGGTCTCTAGACGTTACAGAGAACCCCGAACAACCCAAACTGTTAATCTTCAATACCCTTTTGTACTTACGATCTTGTATCCACTGACTGTCCTGTTAGATTAACCCAATAAATTTCATTCACTCCGCATACTCAATCCTATAGACGCCCTTTTAATCCTTCAATCACAGATGTAACTCGATTTTACAAAACAGGCAAGAGTATTCAAACCCACTTCATTTAAAAATCCCGATTCACCATTACAACACTGACTTCAGCAGCGATTGCCTCAGCCTTCCCAAAACTCTACGAAGAAGAAAAATCCAAATTCTATGTCTTTCCTTCCCCGACCCGAAGCATGAAGCTCCTCTCTCTAATTTCCTTGATCTTCCAAAAACCTCCAATGAAAACCGAACTAGTAACCTTGCAAAAGCTTGAAAACTCGCTCCCCCCGATTCCCCCCGAAAAAAAACCTTCCCCCTCAAAACTATATCCCCCTTAACCTTATCCTCTGAATTTCTTCAATCTTCCGTCTTAGATCCGGAATTGGCTCCCACCTCAAGCTTGGATCCGAAATTGGCTCTCGCCGTCAGAGCTTTCTCCTCCGTTTTTACCTTTACGAAATCCATTTTACCGAAAACAACGTTCCCTGAAAAGGCACAGAGAACAGGACAGCCTGAAACAAAATCGAACCCCGTAATCGAGACCACATTGAGTCGCCCGACCAATTCAGGTCCTATATTGGGAAAGATGCCCGTAGTAACCTGGATGTACCCGTAATTGGGTCAAATTGGTCCTCGCGTCAGACTGGCTAAGACCCGTAGTAAGACCTGGATTTCCCATAATTAGACTGCATTGGGTTGACCGGCCAATTCAGGTCTCATATTGGATAAGAGGACCCGGATTGGATTCTCGAAATTGGATCCAATTGGCTCCTCGAACCCGTCGTGTGAATTGGTCCTTCTCTTCCTACTGACTCCCGTTATTGGAATCGAACGGAGCATTTCAGTATGCCCCGGCTGACTGTAACGGAGTGACTGAACCTGACCACTCAGTATTTGTACTGGAGTTGGTTGATGCTCCCAATATTCGAGGTAACTGAATATTAATAAAATTCCCCTTTCTTTTTATTTTCACTGTATACTCGTGTTACAACACGACATCCACCCTCTCTGAACCTGTGCATCCTCCGGTATGCACCAATTTACCCAATTGCTGTTTGATTCAGAAGATATCCCCTACGTCTTTGTCCAGTTCATCTTCGTCACCTTCATTATCCATATCACTTTCATCTTCTTGCTGCGGAATCTCTGTACCTTCATTAAGGTCTTCCATATTCATCTCTGTGTGTCTTCGTTTAAATATTTTTACTCGCTTCCCTGCAATTGGTATTTTCAATTTTGTACCATCTAACTCCCGTAATGAGTAAGTCGCATTATCATGAACAGTTGTTATAACATATGGTTTAAACCAACGTTTTGAAAATTTCCGCAAAGTACTATGTTGATTATCCAGACTATTGTCATAAACAAGTACCCAGTCACCTTCCTCGATTGCTTTTGGTCTCAATCGATGTTGCTTATCGAATCGTGCCTTGTTTTGTAACCTTGCTCTTTTTAACCTTTCCAATGCTATCTGGACATCTTCCGTTCTTTGCTCCAATTGTCGAATCCTAATAGCCAGAAGTTCTTCTCTTGTCAATCCATCTTCCCATGGTAGCATACTCCAAGTAAGTACCTTTTCTTCAATCGGCATAATTGGTTTTTGACCTGTCATAAGTTCTACTGGCATATATCCTGTCACCGAACTATGTGTTGTTCGATCAGCCCATAATGCAAATGACAAAAGCCGTGGCCACTCTTTAACTTTCCCATTACAAGCTTTAACCAATGCTTTCACAATCGGTGGGTGACCACGTTCGCTTTTTGCATTCCCTTCCGGATTATAAGTAGTAATCAGTGATAGTTTAACTCCACATCTTTCAAAGAACCTACGAGCTTCTTGTGCATTTAATTCTCCACGATCTGCAGTGATTTTTCCTACGCACCCGTAACGACAAATGACGTCTTCAAGCAAAAACATACAAATCCCCTCTATAGATTTTGTCCTCAAGGCTCTTCCTTCTACTTGATTTGATAAATCTTCACGAGCTAAAACCAAATATCTCAATTGCCATAACCCAACCGGCATAATAACCAAATCAACAACCCATTTAAAATGAATAGCCAGAGGATACGTAGGATGAAGACCATCTCGATGTCGGATATTAGAATACGATTGACAGATTTCACATGACTCTACAAATGAGAGCACATCTCGATACATATTTTTCCACCAATATCGTTCCTTGAACTTAGCAAAAGTAGCCCAGATTCTTCTATGCCCTGCCCATAAACTATCATGAAACTCCTTTAATAATTTTAGTTTTTCTTCCCTTTTGCCTATCACTCGTTGTGACATCTCAATTCCTTTCTTCGGTCTCTTCCATAAGAATCCATCTCGAAGTAAAAATCCATATGCTTTTTTTCTTATTTGTTTGAATTTTTCTGTAGACCAATTCTCCTGCTTAGTCAAGGTATTCAAGTAATGACCAATATCCAATAATTCTCCTTCATAAGATTCTTTAAGAAATAGCTTGTCTTCCCTGTTGAGATTAGATATTGAATAGAATTTCAATCCGACATCATCAATGTCTTCAACCATTTTGTCCTCCCTCTCGTATCTTGCTCGAGATAGCATGTCTGCTACTAAATTGTCCTTTCCAGTGATATGCTTAAATTCTGGATTTAGTGACTTAATATAAGCAATCCATCTCAACATTGCAATATCTGGCGTTGAACAGTTAATAATCATTCCAAGCAATGGCAAGCAATCTGTTTCAATTACTACTACTGCCCCAATCAAATAGTCCTTTTCAGCTTTCATAGCCGAAACGAATCCCCAAAGTTCTCTTTTGACTTGCGAATATGCACGCTGACGAATACTTAAAACTTTAGCCCCAAATCGAACTGCAAATCTACTCCCATTCGAATCATCTTGACCCACCGTTCATCCAACGGCAATTGGACTAGAGTCTACAGTAAGAATCACTGGTCTATTGCACTTATAATCAACCTTCCTCAATATTGGAGGTGACATCAATAATTTCTTCAATCTTTGCATTGCCTGAATATGCCTTTCTTCCCATTTAAATCGGTAATCCTTGCGTAATAGTTCATATAATGGATCCGCTATATGAGCAAAATGAGGGATCCAGATTCGATAAAATACACATGCACCCAAAAACCTGCGAACCTCTGTTAAAGAACCACAATCCTCTTTCATCCTTCCAATTGCATCAACTTTAGTCGGATCTGATTTTCTTCCATAAGATCCGCATAAATGTCCAACAATTACAACCTCTTGCACTCCAAATACGGACTTCATACGCGATAATATAAGATGAACTTCTCCAAGCTGCGTTAACATCTTTTCACAATCTTGTATATGATCAACAACATATTTGCGACATCCCTTCTTATTTAAAGTTTCATCCTTGTCTCCTTCTCAGTACCTTTTTATAAGAACATCATCCAGAAAAGGCATAGTCTTTTCTGGAATAAAATCTCTCAATACCTTATTCATCCCATTCATCATATGTGCAACTGAGTTGGTCGCGCCTTGAGGAAGAGTGCACATTCTAACCAATCCAAGCGGTGTCCTCATCGTTGTCATATCTCTACTTCCTTCGGCAAGTTGAAATTGATCATAACCTGAATACAAATCACCCATTGAATAGATCGCCCTTCCAGCAAACGCCTCAGTAAATTCATCCACAATAGGTCCAATTCCTGCATTCCTGACAGTTACTGCATTCATCGGTTGCATATCTTGAATAAACCGTAGTGACCCATTCTTCTTAGGTACCGTAAACCATCGACTAGAATACGGCGCAAATGAAGGTTCCAATATTTTCATCTTTATCTTTTCTTTTAATAGTTCCACCAATTTAGGTAAATGTGCCCTCGGTACTGGAATCGGTCTTAGATTCCAAGATACATGCGGTACAGTGAAGATAACCATAGGTGTTATAATATTTGGATCCACACACCCAATTTCATGAGATTCAAAGACAAACGATCTACCTTGTTTAGCCAACATCTTTTTGAAGCAAGTAATTTCCTCAGATAATAAAGAACCATCAAAACCAATCTTCAATTCTTCAAAAGTCTCTTCAGTAAACTGATGTCCAATACTCATTGGATCTCTTAAACTTGCTTCTTTTGATGCTTCTCCCATTTGTTCTTTAGAATCCTCTGGTAATGGTCCGGCAACAGGCTTTACCTTCTTATCTGCCGTTTTATATCTCGTCTCTACTGTGACTTCTGGTGCTTGAAAAGATTCAAGCATGGTATAAACCTCTCTCGAATGAATCTCAACAATCTTATCATTATCCCCTAACCCAATAGATGTAATCAATTCCAATGAATCTTCCAGCCCATTTTCTTCATAAACACCCAAAATCCTCTCATCCTCTTGCAATGCACTTATCTTGCGTAATTGTCCTTCAATATTATATAATCTTTTTCTTTCTTTTCTTTTAAAATCATCAACTTTCTTATACATAATATTTCCATTTTCCAATATACCAATAAAACTCGCATCAAAGGCACCTTCATCTCACGAGAGTTTCTCCTCTTTTGTACCTCCATAATCTCACTTTACAGTGGTACCTCCCCAAAATCCTTAAATCCTTCAACAATCTTTGGCAATGGTTTCTCCCTCAACCTATCTCGATTCCGTTCATGGTTAGGAGGTACTGTTAGAAATTGTACAGCTTTCCTCCCATCTTTGCTCCGTATCCTTGCATAAGCAGAACCATCGTCAAGTACCTTTATTTCCATCCGTGTTGCCGTGATATAAGGTTGTCCTAAAATCAACGGATAAGATGTTGTATCTTGAACGAAGAAATGTTGCTCCGTCGCAACATCCCCAATCCGAATTTTGACATCTGGACAAGCTCCATATAATTTGCCTCATGTGTTATTAGCTGCTCGTATTGCCCATCCATGTTCCATATCAATTGGCCATTTTTGCTTCTTATAAAGATCTTTAGACATGAGATTTATTTCAGAACCATGGTCCACCAAAGCAACTATTGGTTCTTCTATATCTCCTACTTTCACCAATACCTCAGTAGTTGCCCTTGCCCAATGCTTTCGAGTATAATGGCTCAAAGTTTCCATTTCCTTGTCACTAGAATCTTCGAAATGTACTCGTTGATTATATCCATTCTTTTCATTTGTTGGTTGCTTGTAACCAATATCAACCTCTTCTTCATCTCTACATATTCTTGCATCAATAGCATGACTCATTGCAGTTTCGCCCATTAATTGCCTCTTTCGCTTAATGCTGTCAATGATAACATCATGAAACTCCTTCTTTGCAATTCCTAAGACTTCTTTCAATGTGAATTCCACCTTAGCGTTTAATATACGTTCTTCCAACACCCCTTTCAAATTTGTTGCCGCTTCAATGTCAGAAAGTAGTTTATAAGTAATTGATTTGCCCTTATCTTTTGTCTCCGTTGTTTTTTCTCCCAATGATGATGAGGTATCCTTTACATGAAATTCTTATGAAGTTGCCTCCAAAGCCTTGTCTCCTCGAGTTTGCCTCTTAAAAGAATTTCCTTCTCTAGTATCATCAAAATTTCCTCGTCTTTTTTCTTCCATCAAAGCTTCATGTTAGCTCTTAGCAATATATGCATGAACTGAAAGAGACTCAACAGGATCCTCCCAAGCTGTTCTACCTCGTATTGTAGCTGCAGTTCTCAATAACGATTCTCGAGGTAATTTCCCTTCTTGCATTGTAGAAATGGCAGAAGCCCAAAACTCTCTAGTTTCCGTACTTCCACCAATTTCATCATCTACTCTAGCACCATAACTTGCACTTTCTCGTACTACTGTTTCATGCTCTTTTAAGTAATCTTGAACCAATGCTCTCATTCCTCCCTTGCCAAAATTGGTTTGAAGAAGATCCTCCCTATCTTTCAATGCTATCTTCCCATCTTTCCAGCAAATAATTCCCTGCCGTATCATATTATTAAATTCATTGCAATCTTTTCTAGTGTGTGAAGCATCATCACACCAAATGCATCTTTGTACATATCCTTGTTTTGAAACATTCTTTGAATTATTTATAGAAGTATTCTCTTCAAGTCTTGCCAATTTGATTTGAAGATTTGGCATTCCTCGTATAATTTCTTCCATATCCATATCTGCTTTTTTTGACAAGGATGTCGAAGGTTGAATTGTAGGCATTGTTGGTGGTGTTGTACGTACTGGAGCTTTGAGTGCTTGTACTGTTTTCAGAATATTACTCCTATCCTTCCTCCTTTCTTTTTTTGTAAGCAACCCCACCGCATCTTCAACGTTCTTCCACTTCGTTGTCAATCCTTCATCTTCTTCTTTGTCTTCAAGAAGGGGTTCTAATTTCTCTTGCAATTCTCCATCAGCAGCTTGAACAAATAGATCAACTTTGTTCGGCTCCAATGTCAATTTTTCTACCTTCGATAATTGAGAGTACTGCCTCTCAAATTCCCTTAGTAGCTCTGTTGCTTGTAAATTCTTATTGGGCCGTTCAATCCATCCCAGAAACAGCTTCTTAGTAACGCGATCAGCATCTTCCAAGAAATATTCGTCTTTCAATGCATGTGAAAAATCCTCCCATGAATTCCCACAACGATCCGTAATCGATGTAATGTGGTCCCTTATCTCCGGTATCGTGGCAAGTCCAAATAGTGCAACCATTTTCTTCTCAGAAACCCGATTTAATTCCATTTCACGAACATAACATCTTAAATACCTTGAAATATTCTTCCCATCAAATTGATCAATTTTATTGACCACTACTTGCAATGCTTTGGTTGCCAAAGCTTCCTTTCGATCATTGCTTTGCTGTTGCTGCATTGACAATGCGAAGGCTTGAAACAAACTAGCAATAGACGGATCCATGTGCATACCTTGTCCTTTAGAAGACTCCCCACCAGAAACTTCTCTCAAAAATCCTTCAAAATTTTTATTTTCGTTTTCCATAAAAATAAAGATAAAATCAACCAAAATTCAATACCTTCTACCTCAAGCTTTCACATCGGGTTCACCAATTATGTCGTATTACGTGCTTTCCTGCTCAAGAACGCGCCGGGCGTCTGGCTGTAGAAGGTAGCATGGAGATCCGCCGATAGTCAAGCAGTCTATCAGTTTTTACTGCTGGAATATAAACGACTGCAAGAATACACCGTAAATCTTTACTGATGCCCTTCGACTGCTTGTCGTAGTCCTTTTTTTGCCCCAGCCGGTAGGTCTCTAGACGTTACAGAGAACCCCGAACAACCCAAACTGTTAATCTTCAATACCCTTTTGTACTTACGATCTTGTATCCACTGACTGTCCTGTTAGATTAACCCAATAAATTTCATTCACTCCG
This sequence comes from Physcomitrium patens, assembly GCF_059467195.1. Taxonomy (NCBI): domain Eukaryota; kingdom Viridiplantae; phylum Streptophyta; class Bryopsida; order Funariales; family Funariaceae; genus Physcomitrium; species Physcomitrium patens. Next base: position 11,242,111 of record NC_143430.1, on the reverse strand, counting down.
CATACTCAATCCTATAGACGCCCTTTTAATCCTTCAATCACAGACGTAACTTGATTTCACAAAACAGTCAAGAGTATTCAAACCCACTTCAATAAAAATCTTGATTCACCATTACAACACTGACTTCAGCAGCGATTGCCTCAGCCTTCCCAAAACTCTACGAAGAAGAAAAATCCAAATTCTATGTCTTTCCTTCTCCGACCCGAAGCATGAAGCTCCTCTCTCTAATCCCTTTGATCTTCAAAAACCTCCAATGAAAACTGAACTAGTAACCTTGCAAAAGCTTGAAAACTAGCTCCCCCCGATTCCCCAGAGAAAAAATAAAAACCCCCTTTCAAAACTATATCCCCCCTAACCTTATCCTCTAAATTTCTTCAATCTTCCATCTTAGATCCGAAATTGGCTCCCACCTCAAGCTTGGATCCGAAATTGGCTCTCGCCGTCAAGCTTTTTCCTCCGTTTTTACCTTTACGAAATCCATTTTACCGAAAATAACGTTCCCTGAAACGGCACAGAGAACAGGACAGCCTGAAACAGAATCGAACCCCGTAATCGGGACCACATTGAGTCGCCCGACCAATTCAGGTCCTATATTGGGAAAGATGCCCATAGTAACCTAGATGTTTCCGTAATTGGGTCAAATTGGTCCTCGCGTCAGACTGGCTAAGACCTGTAGTAAGACCTGGATTTCCCGTAATTAGACTGCATTGGGTTGACCGGCCAATTCAGGTCTCATATTGGATAAGAGGACCCGGATTGGATTCTCAAAATTGGATCTAATTGGCTCCTCAAACCCGTCGTGTGAATTGGTCCTTCTCTTTCTGGTGACTCCCGTTATTGGAATCGAATGGAGGATTTCAGTATGCCTCGGCTGACTGTAACGGAGTGACTGAACCTGACCACTCAGTATTTGTATTGGAGTTGGTTGATGCTCCCAATATTCGAGGTAACTGAATATTAATAAAATTCCTCTTTCTTTTTATTTTCACTGTATACTCGTGTTACAACACGACAACGTCCTTCAAATGTTAGAGAACCATGAATTGTCCTATCTGAGAAGTTTGATGGCATCAGATCCAAGTTTCGAGGATTTATCAATCAAGTGTAACTTGTGATTGAACTTCAACCCCAAAGCTATCGAACTCTAGGATTGCAAGTTAGATTCATTGGTATGCTTCTTCCAGATTCAATACTATCATGGTTTTCATCTTTTCTTGAACGACGAGATCCAATATTGGATAATCTAGAGGCTTTTCTGATAGAGTTTCGATCCATGTATGGAGAACATGATGCAATTCATGTTGCAACCAATAAGATCCATATTTTATGACAAAGTAATCGATCAATAACGTTGTATGCTTCACAATTTCAACAACTTACAACAGATATCAAGTGGGATGATGCTGCACTTAAGAGCCAATTTCTCTACGGATTACAATATGACATAAAAAAATTAATACTCAACTTACTTAATCCTCAAACATTGAGTCAAGCAATTGACTTTGCTGTGAAGTGCGACAATCACCTTTTTGAATTCCGATCTGAGAACCGACCTCAACGTTACTATAATTCAATGGCAATATCAACACCTCTTCAATACATACATTCAGAAGTAGAGGATATGCAAATTGATGTAGTACATTTCAAACCTCTTACTGTACAAGAAAAGACTCGTCGTCGTCAAGAAGGATTATGTTTATATTATGAAAAACCAAAGCACACTGCTCAACATTGTCCAAAGAAACGACATAATCATAAAATAAAGAGTATGGTTGTGAAAGAAGACAATGTGTTGAAAAACGAGTTTATCCAGCTACAATAGGGACCGTGCAGTTGGAACCTTGCACAACATCTAATAAAGATCCTATTCTCTCCTCAGAGCCCTCTCCTTGTTTTACATTAAATGTTATTTTAGGACCTAAACATTACAAAGTCTCTACCTTGTTAGATTCAGGAGCCTCAACGTGTTTTTTAGATGAAGAATTTACTAAAAGACATAGCATATCTTTAATAAAGAAAAATAAACCTGTTCATGTAAAAGTCATAGATGGTCGTCCATTGTCTTTTGGAGATATTACTCACAAAACCCTTCCTATAGAAGTAATAATCAATGGTCATAATAGTTTTGTAGTATTTAATATCATTAGATCTCTCTCTAATCCAATCATTTTAGGTTTATCGTGGTTAAAAAAATACAACCCTTAAATAGATTGGATTTCTCGAACTCTTACTTTCTCTAAAAGTATAACTAACAGTGTAGTTAATCAAGTAGAGAGTCATAAGTCCAGTTCAATTAAACCCGTATTTATAGGTGCAAAAGCTTTCTTACTTGCTGCTATGAAAGAATCACCATATATTATTTATGCCACACCTGTTTCTACTGGTGAAAAGACTTCAAGAGGCATTCCAAGCTAATATCAAGAATTTCAAGATGTATTCAAAAAAAACAATACGGATACACTCTTGGAACATCGTCCCTATGATTGCTCAATTGACCTTCAAGAAAGAGCACAACCCCCATTCGGACCAATCTACAGTTTATCACAGAATGAGTTGACTGAACTCAAGGAGTATATTGAAGAAAATCTAGCCAAGAATTTCATACACCATTCAAAATCTCCAGTAGGAGCTCCAATTCTATTTGTGAAGAAAAAAGATGGATCATTACGGATGTGTGTTGATTATCGAGGACTCAACAAGATTACCATCAAGAATAGTTATCGACTACTTTTAATATGTGGACTTCTTGATCAACTGAGTCAAGCTAAGATCTATACAAAAATAGAACTTCGGGGAACATACAATCTAGTACGCATCAAAGAAGGAGATGAATGGAAGACTACATTTCAAACTAGGTATGAATAGTTTGAATACAATGTCATGCCTTTTGGACTTACAAATGTACCAGTAGCTTTTCAATATCTAATGAATGATGTTTTTCTAGAGTTTTTGGACAACTTAGTGGTTTGTTATCTAAATGACATCTTGATCTATTCTAAGAATCCAGAAGAACATGAACTTCATATTCATCATGTGTTACAAAAATTAAGAGATGCAGGACTCTATGCCAAGATAGAAAAGTGTGTATTCCACACAACTCAAGTCGATTTCTTAGGATACATCATTTCAAATGATGGACTTATGATGGATCCTAAGAAAGTTGAAACTATTATAGACTGGAAGATCCCAAAAACGGTAAGAGATGTCGAATGTTTTTTGGGATTTGCCAACTACTATCAGATCTTCATCAAAGACTTCTCTCGAGTTGCAACTCCACTTACACGTTTGACTTGTAAAGACAAACTCCAATGGAATCAAGAAGCGAAAGTTGCTTTTGAATCTTTGAAGACAGCGTTTGTTTTTGTACCAATCTTGTATCGTGTTGATTTTTCCAAAGCATTCTTTATGGAAACAGATGCATCAGACTTTGTTTGGGTGCAATTTTATCACAAATGGGAACACATGACAAACTTCATCCAGTAACCTTTCATTGAAGAAAATTCTCAATAGCAGAAATCAATTTTGAGATCCATGACAAAGAACTTCTTGCAATTGTGGATTCTTTTCAAGAATGGCATCATTATCTAGAAGGCGCTTCCAGCCAAGTCACCGTGTATACGGATCACAAGAACCTCGAATATTTTGTGTCAACACCCGTATTAAATCATTGTCAAGCTTGTTGGAGAATGTCTTTATTAAGATTGAAATTCATCATCACTTATCGGCTAGAAAAACAACAAGGTTTGTCCGATGCCTTCTCTAGACATTCTTATCTTGCACCAAAAGAAGGAGATGTAGCTTTTGAGCAACAAAGAATGGTTTTCTTGAAGCCAGAGCAATTTCATCTTCGAGCAATAAAATCAATATTGACTGTTGATTTAACTTTTCTAAAGCAAGTGTAGTTAAGTATGTCCTCTTGTTCATGATATTAAGAATAATTCTTCTAAATCTCATGATCCCTCTAATATTGAATTCAAGAACAACCTACTCTATTTCGAAAGACGCCTATATGTTCCAGAAGGAGAAGCACATTTACGTGTTCTTCAAGCTTGTCACGACTTCCCAGTAGCAGGACATTTTGGATATAATAAGACTTTGGAGGTGATATCTAGGGATTTTTGGTGGCCTCAAATGTGGAAGGTAGTTAAAGATTTTGTACAATCATGTGATGTTTGCTCAAGATCAAAAACTCCTCGTCATCGACCTTTTGGACTTCTTCAGCGATTACCCATTTCTGAACAACCATAGTCTTCTATTTCTCTAGACTTTATCATGGATCTTCCAATCTCAGATTCTTATGACTCTATATTCGTGATAGTAGATCGTTTTATCAAGATGGCATATTTTGTACCATGTACAAAATCTATCACAGATGAAGAAATAGCTAAGCTCTTTCTTGACAATATCTATTGCTATCATGGATTACCCAAGGATATTATATCAGAAAGGGGAACTCAATTTGTATGAGATTTTGGCGGACTCTTTTTAAGATTCTAAAAGTGGATATAAAACTATCATCGGCATTCCATCTTCAAACTGATGGACAAACGGAGCGTGTTAATCAAGTTTTGGAGTAATATTTAAGATGTACCATTATTTACCAATAAGATGATTGGACAACTCTTTTACCATTGGTAGTGTTTGCTTACAATAACATGATACATTCTTCTACAAAACAAACACCTTTCTTTGCTAATTATGGTTATCATCCATGACTTGATACTTTTGATTTTTCAAAAGTTGATAATCTTGCTTCGAAAGATTTGGCAATTCATTTATTAGAGCTATATGCAACGATGAAGGTGAAGTTAAAAGAGGCTCAAGAACAACAAAAGGTCAATGTGGATGTCTATCAAAAGGAACAACCACTATTCCTCTTAGGTGATAAGGTATGACTACTTTGTTGCAATATCAAGACTACTTGTCCTTGTGACAAGTTGGACTATCGAAGGTTGGGACCATTTTCTATTTCTGCACAAATCAATCTAGTTGCATATTGTTTACATCTACCAGAGTCAATGAAAATCCATCCAGTATTCTACGTGTCTCTTTTTGAACCATACAAGACAGTGGACATACTAAGAAGACGACAAGCTCCACCTCCTCCTATAGAAGTGGACAATAATGAAGAGTTTGAAGTAGAAGAAGTCTTAGATTCAAGGCGGTATCAAAATAAATTAGAATATCTTGTCCATTGGCGCAGATATGATATTAATGAATGTACATAGGAGCCAATAAAGATTCTTGCAAATACAATAAAGACGGTGGAGGCTTTTCATGGACGACATCCATCAAAATCAAGATGAAAACCTTCTTTATAAAAGAAACAACATCTAGGCAAGATAACATTCTACTTTCAATTCTTGTTCGTAGCTTCTTTGTAGTAGTGACGCTCAGTAGATGGAGAACCTACAACGAGCGGATTCGACTGAAGAGCCTTTATTTGCTGACTTGTCAGACGAGACATTATGATTGTCACAACCTTTAAGACGATGCAATCGAGATGATGATCTTCAAGAATGACATGTTCTTCCTCCATTAGATGGCAAGATACAACGCGTTGTCGTGTTCTAATACGAGTATACAGTGAAAATAAAAAGAAAGGAGAATTTTATTAATATTCAGTTACCTCGAATATTGGGAGCATCCACCAACTCCAGTACAAATACTGAGTGGTCAGGTTCAGTCACTCCGTTACAGTCAGCCGGGGCATACTGAAATGCTCCATTCGATTCCAATAACGGGAGTCAGCAGGAAGAGAAGGACCAATTCACACGACGAGTTCGAGGAGCCAATTGGATCCAATTTCGAGAATCCAATCCGGGTCCTCTTATCCAATATGAGACCTGAATTGGCCGGTCAACCCAATGCAGTCTAATTACGGGAAATCCAGGTCTTACTACAGGTCTTAGCCAATCTGACGTGAGGACCAATTTGACCCAATTACAGGAACATCCAGGTTACTACGGGCATCTTTTCCAATATGGGACCTGAATTGGTCGGGCGACTCAATGTGGTCCCGATTACGGGATTCGATTCTGTTTCAGGCTGTCCTGTTCTCTGTGCCATTTCAGGGAACGTTGTTCTCGATAAATGGATTTCTTAAAGGTAAAAACGGAGGAGAAAGCTCTGACGGCGAGAGCAAATTTTGGATCCAAGCTTGACGGCGAGAGCCAATTTCGGATCCAAGCTTGAGGTGGGAGCCAATTTCGGATCTAAGATGGAAGATTGAAGAAATTTAGAGGATAAGGTTAGGGGGGATATAGTTTTGAAAGGGGGTTTTTATTTTTTCTCTGGGGAATCGGGGGGAGCTAGTTTTCAAGCTTTTGCAAGGTTACTAGTTCAGTTTTCATTGGAGGTTTTTGAAGATCAAAGGGATTAGAGAGAGGAGCTTCATGCTTCGGGTCGGAGAAGGAAAGACATAGAATTTGGATTTTTCTTCTTCGTAGAGTTTTGGGAAGGCTGAGGCAATCGCTGCTGAAGTCAGTGTTGTAATGGTGAATCAAGATTTTTATTGAAGTGGGTTTGAATACTCTTGACTGTTTTGTAAAATCAAGTTACGTCTGTGATTGAAGGATTAAAAGGGCGTCTATAGGATTGAGTATGCGGAGTGAATGAAATTTATTGGGTTAATCTAACAGGACAGTGAGTGGATACAAGATCGTAAGTACAAAAGGGTATTGAAGATTAACAGTTTGGGTTGTTCGGGGTTCTCTGTAACGTCTAGAGACCTACCGGCTGGGGCAAAAAAAGGACTACGACAAGCAGTCGAAGGGCATCAGTAAAGATTTACGGTGTATTCTTGCAGTCGTTTATATTCCAGCAGTAAAAACTGATAGACTGCTTGACTATCGGCGGATCTCCATGCTACCTTCTACAGCCAGACGCCCGGCGCGTTCTTGAGCAGGAAAGCACGTAATACGACATAATTGGTGAACCCGACGTGAAAGCTTGAGGTAGAAGGTATTGAATTTTGGTTGATTTTATCTTTATTTTTATGGAAAACGAAAATAAAAATTTTGAAGGATTTTTGAGAGAAGTTTCTGGTGGGGAGTCTTCTAAAGGACAAGGTATGCACATGGATCCGTCTATTGCTAGTTTGTTTCAAGCCTTCTCATTGTCAATGCAGCAACAGCAAAGCAATGATCGAAAGGAAGCTTTGGCAACCAAAGCATTGCAAGTAGTGGTCAATAAAATTGATCAATTTGATGGGAAGAATATTTCAAGGTATTTAAGATGTTATGTTCGTGAAATGGAATTAAATCGGGTTTCTGAGAAGAAAATGGTTGCACTATTTGGACTTGCCACGATACCGGAGATAAGGGACCACATTACATCGATTACGGATCGTTGTGAGAATTCATGGGAGGATTTTTCACATGCATTGAAAGACGAATATTTCTTGGAAGATGCTGATCGCGTTACTAAGAAGCTGTTTCTGGGATGGATTGAACGGCCCAATAAGAATTTGCAAGCAACAGAGCTACTAAGGGAATTTGAGAGGCAGTACTCTCAATTATCGAAGGTAGAAAAATTGACATTGGAGCCGAACAAAGTTGATCTATTTCTTCAAGCTGCTGATGGAGAATTGCAAGAGAAATTAGAACCCCTTCTTGAAGACAAAGAAGAAGATGAAGGATTGACAACGAAGTGGAAGAACGTTGAAGATACGGTGGGGTTGCTTACAAAAAAAGAAAGGAGGAAGGATAGGAGTAATATTCTGAAAACAGTACAAGCACTCAAAGCTCCAGTACGTACAACACCACCAACAATGCCTACAATTCAACCTTCGACATCCTTGTCAAAAAAAGCAGATATAGATATGGAAGAAATTATACGAGGAATGCCAAATCTTCAAATCAAATTGGCAAGACTTGAAGAGAATACTTCTATAAACAATTCAAAGAATGTTTCAAAACAAGGATATGTACAAAGATGCATTGGGTGTGATGATGCTTCACACACTAGAAAAGATTGCAATGAATTTAATAATATGATACGGTAGGGAATTATTTGCTGGAAAGATGGGAAGATAGCATTGAAAGATAGGGAGGATCTTCTTCAAACCAATTTTGGCAAGGGAGGAATGAGAGCATTGGTTCAAGATTACTTAAAAGAGCATGAAACAGTAGTACGAGAAAGTGCAAGTTATGGTGCTAGAGTAGATGATGAAATTGGTGGAAGTACGGAAACTAGTGAGTTTTGGGCTTCTGCCATTTCTACAATGCAAGAAGGGAAATTACCTCGAGAAGCATTATTGAGAACTGCAGCTACAATACGAGGTAGAACAGCTTGGGAGGATCCTGTTGAGTCTCTTTCAGTTCATGCATATATTGCTAAGAGCCAACATGAAGCTTTGATGGAAGAAAAAAGACGAGGAAATTTTGATGATACTAGAGAAGGAAATTCTTTTAAGAGGCAAACTCGAGGAGACAAGGCTTTGGAGGCAACTTCATAAGAATTTCATGTAAAGGATACCTCATCATCATTGGGAGAAAAAACAACGGAGACAAAAGATAAGGGCAAATCAATTACTTATAAACTACTTTCTGACATTGAAGCGGCAACAAATTTGAAAGGGGTGTTGGAAGAACGTATATTAAACGCTAAGGTGGAATTCACATTGAAAGAAGTCTTAGGAATTGCAAAGAAGGAGTTTCATGATGTTATCATTGACAGCATTAAGCGAAAGAGGCAATTAATGGGCGAAACTGCAATGAGTCATGCTATTGATGCAAGAATATGTAGAGATGAAGAAGAGGTTGATATTGGTTACAAGCAACCAACAAATGAAAAGAATGGATATAATCAACGAGTACATTTCGAAGATTCTAGTGACAAGGAAATGGAAACTTTGAGCCATTATACTCGAAAGCATTGGGCAAGGGCAACTACTGAGGTATTGGTGAAAGTAGGAGATATAGAAGAACCAATAGTTGCTTTGGTGGACCATGGTTCTGAAATAAATCTCATGTCTAAAGATCTTTATAAGAAGCAAAAATGGCCAATTGATATGGAACATGGATGGGCAATACGAGCAGCTAATAACACATGAGGCAAATTATATGGAGCTTGTCCAAATGTCAAAATTCGGATTGGGGATGTTGCGACGGAGCAACATTTCTTCGTTCAAGATACAACGTCTTATCCGTTGATTTTAGGACAACCTTATATCACGGCAACACGGATGGAAATAAAGGTACTTGACGATGGTTCTGCTTATGCAAGGATACGGAGCAAAGATGGGAGGAAAGCTGTACAATTTCTAACAGTACCTCCTAACCATGAACGGAATCGAGATAGGTTGAGGGAAAAACCATTGCCAAAGATTGTTGAAGGATTTAAGGATTTTGGGGAGGTACCACTGTAAAGTGAGATTATGGAGGTACAAAAGAGGAGGTACTCTCGTGAGATGAAGGTGCCTTTGATGCGAGTTTTATTGGTATATTGGAGAATGGAAATATTATGTATAAGAAAGTTGATGATTTTAAAAGAAAAGAAAGAAAAAGATTATATAATATTGAAGGACAATTACGCAAGATAAGTGCATTGCAAGAGGATGAGAGGATTTTGGGTGTTTATGAAGAAAATGGGCTGGAAGATTCATTGGAATTGATTACATCTATTGGGTTAGGGGATAATGATAAGATTGTTGAGATTCATTCGAGAGAGGTTTATACCATGCTTGAATCTTTTCAAGCACCAGAAGTCACAGTAGAGACGAGATATAAAACGGCAGATAAGAAGGTAAAGCCTGTTGCCGGACCATTACCAGAGGATTCTAAAGAACAAATGGGAGAAGCATCAAAAGAAGCAAGTTTAAGAGATCCAATGAGTATTGGACATCAGTTTACTGAAGAGACTTTTGAAGAATTGAAGATTGGTTCTGATGGTTCTTTATTACCTGAAGAAATTACTTGCTTCAAAAAGATGTTGGCTAAACAAGGTAGATCGTTTGTCTTTGAATCTCATGAAATTGGGTGTGTGGATCCAAATATTATAACACCTATGGTTATCTTCACTGTACCGCATGTACCTTGGAATCTAAGACCGATTCCAGTACCGAGGGTACATTTACCTAAATTGGTGGAACTATTAAAAGAAAAGATAAAGATGAAAATATTGGAACCTTCATTTGCGCCGTATTCTAGTCGATGGTTTACGGTACCTAAGAAGAATGGGTCACTACGGTTTATTCAAGATATGCAACCGATGATTGCAGTAACTGTCAAGAATGCAGGAATTGGACCTATTGTGGATGAATTTACTGAGGCGTTTGCTGGAAGGGCGATCTATTCAATGGGTGATTTGTATTCAGGTTATGATCAATTTCAACTTGCCGAAGGAAGTAGAGATATGACAACGATGAGGACACTGCTTGGATTGGTTAGAATGTGCACTCTTCCTCAAGGCGTGACAAACTCAATTGCGCATATGATGAATGGGATGAATAAGGTATTGAGAGATTTTATTCCGAAAAAGACTATGCCTTTTCTAGATGATGTTCCTATAAAAGGGTGCAGAGAAGGAGACAAGGATGAAACTTTAGATACGAGGGGGTGTCGCAGATATGTTGTTGATCATATATAAGATTGTGAAAAGATTTTAACTCGGCTTGGAGAAGTTCATCTTACATTATCGGGTATGAAGTCCGTATTTGGAGTGCGAGAGGTTGTAATTGTTGGACATTTATGTGGATCTTACGGAAGAAACCAGATCCGACTAAAGTTGATGCAATTGGAAGGATGAAAGAGGATTGTGATTCTTTAACAGAGGTTCGCTGGTTTTTGGGTGCATGTGTATTTTATCGAATCTGGATCCCTCATTTTGCTCACATAGCGGATCCTTTATGTGAACTGTTACGCAAGGGTTACCGATTTAAATGGGAAGAAAGGCATATTCAGGCAATGCAAAGATTGAAGAAATTATTGATGTCACCTCCAATATTGAGGAAGGTTGATTATAAGTGCAATAGATCAGTGATTCTTACTGTAGACGCTAGTCCAATTGCTGTTGGATGGGCTTTGGGTCAAGATGATTCAAATGGGAGTACATTTGTTGTTCAATTTGGGGCTAAAATTTTAAGTATTCGTCAGCGTGCATATTCGCAAGTCAAAAGAGAACTTTGGGGAGTCGTTTCGGCTATGAAAGCTGAAAAGGACTATTTGATTGGGACAGTAGTAGTAATTGAAACAGATTGCTTGCCATTGCTTGGAATGATTATTAACTGTTCAACGCCAGATATTGCAATGTTGAGATGGATTGCTTATATTAAGTCACTAAATCCAGAATTTAAGCATATCACTGGAAAGGACAATTTAGTAGCAGACATGCTATCTCGAGCAAGATACGAGAGGGAGGACAAAATGGTTGAAGACATTGATGATGTCGGATTGAAATTCTATTCAATATCTAATCTCAACAGGGAAGACAAGCTATTTCTTAAAGAATCTTATGAAGGAGAATTATTGGATATTGGTCATTACTTGAATACCTTGACTAAGCAGGAGAATTGGTCTACAGAAAAATTCAAACAAATAAGAAAAAAAGCATATGGATTTTTACTTCGAGATGGATTCTTATGGAAGAGACCGAAGAAAGGAATTGAGATGTCACAACGAGTGATAGGCAAAAGGGAAGAAAAACTAAAATTATTAAAGGAGTTTCATGATAGTTTATGGGCAGGGCATAGAAGAATCTGGGCTACTTTTGCTAAGTTCAAGGAACGATATTGGTGGAAAAATATGTATCGAGATGTGCTCTCATTTGTAGAGTCATGTGAAATCTGTCAATCGTATTCTAATATCCGACATCGAGATGGTCTTCATCCTACGTATCCTCTGGCTATTCATTTTAAATGGGTTGTTGATTTGGTTATTATGCCGGTTGGGTTATGGCAATTGAGATATTTGGTTTTAGCTCGTGAAGATTTATCAAATCAAGTAGAATGAAGAGCATTGAGGACAAAATCTACAGAGGGGATTTGTAGGTTTTTGCTTGAAGATGTCATTTGCCGTTACGGGTGCGTAGGAAAAATCACTGCAGATCGTGGAGAATTAAATGCACAAGAAGCTCGTAGGTTCTTTGAAAGATGTGGAGTTAAACTATCACTAACTACTGCTTATAATCCGGAAGGGAATGCAAAAAGCGAACGTGGTCACCCACCGATTGTGAAAGCATTGGTTAAAGCTTGTAATGGGAAAGTTAAAGAGTGGCCACGGCTTTTGTCATTTGCATTATGGGTTGATCGAACAACACATAGTTCGGTGACAGGATATATGCCAGTAGAACTTATGACAGGTCAAAAACCAATTATGCCGATTGAAGAAAAGGTACTTACTTGGAGTATGCTACCATGGGAAGATGGATTGACAAGAGAAGAACTTCTGGCTATTAGGATTCGACAATTGGAGCAAAGAACGGAAGATGTCCAGATAGCATTGGAAAGGTTAAAAAGAGCAAGGTTACAAAACAAGGCACGATTCGATAAGCAACATCGATTGAGACCAAAAGCAATCGAGGAAGGTGACTGGGTACTTGTTTATGACAATAGTCTGGATAATCAACATAGTACTTTGCGGAAATTTTCAAAACGTTGGTTTAAACCATATGTTATAACAACTGTTCATGATAATGCGACTTACTCATTACGGGAGTTAGATGGTACAAAATTGAAAATACCAATTGCAGGGAAGCGAGTAAAAATATTTAAACGAAGACACACAGAGATGAATATGGAAGACCTTAATGAAGGTACAGAGATTCCGCAGCAAGAAGATGAAAGTGATATGGATAATGAAGGTGACGAAGACGAACTGGACAAAGACGTAGGGGATATCTTCTGAATCAAACAGCAATTGGATAAATTGGTGCATACCGGAGGATGCACAGGTTCAGAGAGGGTGGATGTCGTGTTGTAACACGAGTATACAGTGAAAATAAAAAGAAAGAGGAATTTTATTAATATTCAGTTACCTCGAATATTGGGAGCATCCACCAACTCCAGTACAAATACTGAGTGGTCAGGTTCAGTCACTCCGTTACAGTCAGCCGGGGCATACTGAAATGCTCCATTCGATTCCAATAACGGGAGTCAGCAGGAAGAGAAGGACCAATTCACACGACGAGTTCGAGGAGCCAATTGGATCCAATTTCGAGAATCCAATCCGGGTCCTCTTATCCAATATGAGACCTGAATTGGCCGGTCAACCCAATGCAGTCTAATTATGGGAAATCCAGGTCTTACTACAGGTCTTAGCCAATCTGACGTGAGGACCAATTTGACCCAATTACAGGAACATCCAGGTTACTACGGGCATCTTTCCCAATATGGGACCTGAATTGGTCGGGCGACTCAATGTGGTCCCGATTACGTGATTCGATTCTGTTTCAGGCTGTCCTGTTCTCTGTGCCGTTTCAGGGAACGTTGTTTTTGGTAAATGGATTTCTTAAAGGTAAAAACGGAGGAGAAAGCTCTGACGGCGAGAGCCAATTTTGGATCCAAGCTTGACGGCGAGAGCCAATTTCGGATCCAAGCTTGAGGTGGGAGCCAATTCCGGATCTAAGACGGAAGATTGAAGAAATTCAGAGGATAAGGTTAGGGGGGATATAGTTTTGAAAGGGGGTTTTTTTTTTTCTCTGGGGAATCGGGGAGAGCTAGTTTTCAAGCTTTTGCAAGGTTACTAGTTCGGTTTTCATTGGAGGTTTTTGAAGATCAAAGGGATTAGAGAGAGGAGCTTCATGCTTTGGGTCGGGGAAGGAAAGACATAGAATTTGGATTTTTCTTCTTCGTAGAGTTTTGGGAAGGCTGAGGCAATCGCTGCTGAAGTCAGTATTGTAATGGTGAATCGAGATTTTTATTGAAGTGGGTTTGAATACTCTTGACTGTTTTGTGAAATCGAGTTACGTTTGTGGTTGAAGGATTTAAAGGGCGTCTATAGGATTGAGTATGCGGAGTGAATGAAATTTATTGGGTTAATCTAACAAGACAGTGAGTGGATACAAGATCGTAAGTACAAAAGGGTATTGAAGATTAACAGTTTGGGTTGTTCGGGGTTCTCTGTAACGTCTAGATACCTACCGGCTGGGAAAAAAAAGGACTTCGATAAGCAGTCGAAGAGCATCCGTATAGATTTACGGTACATTGTTGCAGTCGTTTATATTCCAGCAGTAAAAACTGATAGACTGCTTGACTATTGATGAATCTCCATACTACCTTCTACAGCCAGACACCCGGCGCGTTCTCGAGTAGGAAAGCACGTAATACAACAACGTTTGGATCACGATTTGGGAAGGGACTCCCGATGTTTGGTGATTGTACTAGAAGTAGGAACAACTCCTGATGGTGTTCCAAATATTCTATTCGAAGGAAGTTACGAAGGCCTCAACAATGATCAAATAATTGGCTGGTCTTCCTGCCCTGGTATGAGACACTACCGATCGTTGAGAGGCCCTATCAATCATCTTGGAAGAGAACAAAGATCAGAGTATGTGGCAAATATAATTTGTTGCATCAAAGATTTCCTTAACATATGATGACTGCTCCTCGTGGAACTCGTCCCTAAAAGAGGAGATAATGTCACGGACATAATCATGTAAGCTAGTAATTATATATACAAATAGGTAGAAGTAAGTAAAAGTAAGTAAAAGAAAGTTAGTTCTATAGTATTTAATATGGAAGCTTCCTAGAAGCTTCATAGACACTGCTTTGACTTCATAGGTATCTTTAATTGACTTTTTGGATTAAAAACGTGGTCAACAAGTTGGCCATGTGCCACACATGTTGTTAGCTTGAAGATCAAGCTAACTATGTAGCCCACACGTAGAAAAACTTGCCTTGTAAGTCAAGGCTTGTGTCCTACAAAGTCAACACATATTAGAGGTCCTATAGAACGTCGCCACGTAGCCTCTAGTTAGATAGTATATATAGACACAAGAGTGAAGGCTTCTTCACTCTTGTCAATTTTTTTCTTGCTTCTAGTCTAGTTTCAAGGGTCTCTTGTTTTCTTGTCTTTTGGCAATAGCCATTCCAGTTTCTCTTTCAATATATATATTTGTTTATATATATTTTGTTACCTCTCTTTGAGTGAAGGCTCACTTGTCTGAATTATTTTTTCATTAAGTTTTTATCCTTGACAGTAGGTTAGAAACTTGATTAGTAAGTTAACTACGTATTGGTAGCTTACAAAACAAGCTAATTATGTAGTGTACATATAAAAAACTTGTCTTACAAATTAAAATACGTGTCCTACAAAGTCAACACCTTTTGGAGGTCATATAGGATAATATCCCATAGCTTCTAGTGAAGAATATATATAGAAGCAACAATGAAGCCTTCTTCACTCTTGTTAATGTCTTTCTAATCTTTAGTCTTGTTTCAAGATGTTTTAGTCTTGTTTTTAGTAATAGCCATTCTAGTTCAATATTATATTATCTTTGAATGAATTTTTAGTTCTTTTCAATGACATAAGAGTGTTTTAAGGATTTTCTTTCTTTGAGATTCATGTTCTTGATAATTTGACAAGAGTATTAACTTATTGTTTCTATCTTATTTTAGAAGTGAGTGAAATATCTCACTTTTATTGTTGTATTTTGAAGTTTACAAACTACCTACTTTTAAACAAAAATTCTTATTTTCTAATACTAATCTTTTCCTTAAAGAGAGTAGATTATCCCACTTTGTAAAAATTTTCTTTTGGTATTAGAATTTGTGGATTATCTTCTTCTAATTTAACTTTTTGAATTTATTTGAATTGTCTATAGAAAGAACAATTATGGATTTTATTTTGAAAAGAAGTGAAAATAAAATTGTAACTATTGTAGATCTTTATAAACTTGTCAATACTATAAGAGTGGAATTTTTTTGTATTTTCAAAATGAATCATGGAAGTATTATGCCTATGCCTATATAAAAAGTTTAAAGTTTGCGACAAGAAGTTGTACAATTGAAAGATTTAAGTTGATCAAATTCGCAATCAAATCCAGAGGATTTTGCTTTTGCAAGTATGATGGGGACAAGGATTAGTATGCCTAAAAAGTTTGATGGAAAAAAATCAAAATTTTAGGGATTTCTTTAATAAGTCAAGCTCTATCTAAGATTACATCATTTCCAATATCTAGATGGATTTACACAAGTTGGTTTTATAGGTGCATTTCTATCACAAAGTGCTTTCTCTTCATTTGCATCTTTGATGGAAAAGGATTTGCAACTCTTTTATGATTTGAATTCATTCTTAGAAGTATTTAGAGCCATATTTGAAGAAAGTGATCAAAAAAGAGTAGTAGAGACTAAATTCTTACTTTTTCGACAAGGAACACGGTCAGCTATTATATATGCTATTGAATTCCAAAACCTTGCTTGCAACATGGATTAGAATGACAAAGCCCTTATCAATCAATTTTTATATAGATTGAAGGATAATGACAAAGATTTATTATTAATAATATCAAAGGTAGAATCTTTGAAACAATTTATTGCTCAAGCCATTGCATGCGATAATTGATTATTTGAAAGATGTGAAGAACAAAGATTTGGTTGAAGAAGAATAAATCAAATAATGATGGCAACTCCCAAGTTTTTAAAAACTTATTCTTCAAGATCAGAACCAATACAAATTGATACAATACATTTTAAATCTCTCATAAAGTAAGAAAAGACTTGACGATGTCAAAAAGTCTTATGCTTATATTGTGGAGAAGCTAAACATACTGCTCAACATTGTCCAAAGAAACAATACAACCACAAAATGAAAAGCATGGTTGCTAAAGAAGATAATCTATCAAAAAATAAGTTTTTCCAACTATGATAGAAAGTGTGCGACTAGAATCTTATGTAACTCCTAATAAAAGTCCTATTTTTTTCTTCAAATCCTTCATCTTGTTTTACAATAGAAGTTTATTTAAGACCAAAAAAATCACAAAGTATTAACTTTATTAGATTTAAGAGCCTTAGCTTTTTTTATAGATAAAGATTTTTTTTAAAACCAAGAAATATTATTAATCAAAAAAACTAAACCTGTACATGTAGAAATTATAGATGGTTGTTTGATATCTTTTGGAGATGTTATACATGAGATTTTTTCTTTAGATGTAGCAATTGAAGATTATAATAGTATAGTAATATTTAATACAATAAGATCTCTATCCAATCCAATTATTTTAGGATTATTTTGGTTAAAAAAGTATAATTCTCAAATAGATAAGATTTCTTATAACTTTTATTTTTTTGATAGTTTAATCCAACATCTCGTTAATCAAGTAGAAATACATAAGTTTAGTACATCCAAGCTCTTACTAGTACATGTGAAGGCTTTTATGCATGCTACAAAAGATGGATTATCTTTTTTTTATATGCCACATCCATTTTTTATGGCGAGAAAATATCAAGTCGTATTCCTAGCTGATATGAAGATTTCTAATATGTTTTTGAAAAAAAGAACGTAAATATTCTTTCAGAGCATCCACCTTATGATTGTTCCATCGATCTTCATGAAAGAGCTCAACCATTTAGACCAATCTACAGCCTATTACAATACAAGTTGGTTATATTTAAAGATTACATTGATGAAAATTTGGTTAAAAATTTCTTACATCATTCTAAATCTCTAGCTAGGGCTCCTATCTTATTTGTAAAGAAAAAAGATGGATCTCTACAAATGTATTTGGACTATCAAAGACTCGACAAGATCACCATCAAGAATAAATATCTTCTATTTTTGATTTCAGGACTTTTTGATCAACTAAATCAAGCAAAGATTTGTACAAAAATAGATCTATGAAGAGCATATAATCTGATACACATTAAAAAAAGAGATGAATGGAAAACTACATTTTGAACCAAGTATGGATATTTTGAATATAATGTCATAACTTTTGGACTCATGAATGTACTAACTGCTTTTCAATATTTAATGAATGATATCTTTTGTGATTTTCTTGATGTTTTTGTTGTCTATTATTTAGAAGACATCTTAATCTACTCTAAGAACACAAAAAGCATAAAATTTATGTTCGTGGTGTGTCACAAAAACTTAAAGATGCAAGATTATGCCAAGTTAGAAAAGTATGTATTTTATACTACTCAAGTTGATTTCTTTAGATATATCATTTCTAACAAAAAGCTAATGATTGATTTGAAGAAGGTCCAAAGTATCATAATTTGGAAGATTTCAAAAATAATAAAGAATATGTAATGTTTTTTGGGCTTTACCAATTACTATCAAATCTTCATCAAGAATTTTTCTGAAACTGTAGCTCCACTTATGTATTTGACTTATAAAGAAAAACTTGAATAGAATAAAAAAGCTAAAGCATTTTTGAATGCTTTAAAAAGGATTTTATTTTTGTAACAATCTTATATAGTATTATTTTTTTTAAGATATTTTTTTATGGAAATAGATGCATTAGATTTTTCTTTAAATGTAGTATTATGAAAAATGGGAGCACATGACAAATTCCATCTAATAGCTTTTCATTCCAAAAAAATTTCAACAATCAAGATTAATTATGAAATCCATGACAAAAAACTTCTTGTAATTATAGATTTATTTCAAGAATAGTATCATTACTAAGAAGGCACCTCGAGTCTAGTCACTATGCATATAGATCACAAGAAACTTAATTATTTCATGTCAGTACGTGTTTTAAATCATTGTCAAGTTTGTTAAAGCATGTCTTTATGAAGATTTGATTTGAAGATCACTTATCAATCCAAAAAATAACAAGGTTTATTAGACACCCTTTCTAGATGTTCTTATCTTACACCAAAAGAAGAAAATACATCTTTTGTTCAACAAAGAATGATTCTCTTGAAGCTAGAGCATTTTTACCTTTGAGTAATAAAATCAACATTATTTGTTGATTTAATATTTGTCAAGAAAAATTCAATCAAATATATCTTTTGATCTTCTTGTTCATGATATTAAGAATAATTCTTTTTTAGTCTCATGATACTTCTAAGTTTGATTTCAAAAACAACCTACTCTATTTCAAATGATGTTTATACATTCTAGAAGGTGGAATATAATTACTTGTTCTTCAAACTCATCATGACTTTCTAAAAACCAAATATTTTGATTATAACAAGACTTTGGAGCTAATATCATGAGATTTTTGGTAACTTCAAATATACCATACAATCAAAGACTTTATAAAATCATCTGATATTTGTTCAAGGTTCAATATTCTTCACTATTGACCTTATGGACCTCTTGAGTTATTACCTATTCCAAAGTAACTATGGTCTTTTGTTTCTATGGATTTTATCACAAATCTTTTAGTCTTAAATTTGTATGATTTTATATTTGTAGTAGTAGATTGTTTTTATTAAGATCATATATTTTGTACTATGTACAAAATCTATCACAAGTAAAGAAATGGCTAAACTTTTTCTTAACAAAATCTATCGCTATCATAGATTCACTAAAGATATTATATCGGACAGGGAGACTCAATTTATATCAAGATTTTGAAGAATCCTTTTCAAGATTTAAAGGTGCTTTTTATCTTTTCATCCTAAAATGGATGGATAAATAGAATTGTCAATTACATCTATTGAAGTCTAAGAAGATCTATCCCATATTTCATATATCTCTTCTTGAGCCATATAAGATAGTTAATATCTCAAGAAGAAGTCAAATGCCACCTCTTCCTATAGAAGTGAATAATAATTAAGAGTTTGAGGTGGAAGAAGTCTTAGATTTAAGGTATCAGTGTAATGCATTAGAATATCTTGTTTATTGGCATAGACATGATATTAATAAATATACATAGGAGTTAGTAAAGAATCTTGTAAATACAGCAAAAGAAATTGAGGCTTTACATTGATGACATCAATCAACAAGAAAATAAAGAATAGCAAATCTTTGCTATAAAAGATACAAGATTTAAGAAAGATAGCATTCTATTTTGTTCTCTTGTTTATAACTTTTGTGTATTTGTGATGCTAAAGAGATGGAGAACCAACAACCAATAGATTCAACTTAAGAGCTATTACTTGTTGACTTATGAAATGAGACATTGCAATTGTGAGAACCTTCAAGATGAAAAAATCAAGATGAAGAACCTTAAGAATGACATGTCTTTTTTTGAAGATGGTGAGATACATTATATTTGGTATTACAACCTTAGAAGATACTCTCCATGTTTGATGATTTTATTAGAGATAGGAACAATTCATGATGGTATTCCAAATGTCTTATTTGAAAAAAAGTTACAAAGGCCTCATGTGAGATATCAATTATGTTCTAAAATTTAATATTTTTTTTTTCTATTTTATGATAATTGAGTATATTAAATTAGAATTTATAAAATTAGAATTTAGTTTTATAGAATTTTTAGGATTGCAACCTTTGATGGTATAAATTATAGCTTAATTCCTTGAATTAGGTTAATTAGGACCAAAGTGATAACAATTAGAAAATTAAAATAACAACTTAGTTACTTTTAATAATTTAGAAGTTATTAATTACTGCTATGAAGGTTGATTAAAAGCCTATGAATTCCCCTATAATTATTTCACATGATTTAAAGTGAGTTAGAATTATAATTTTTTAAAAGATTTAGTGAATTTTAATAATGATAGTCTTAAAATTTCTTCCAAATTCAACAAATTTAAGTGCCATGGTGGTTCTTCTAATTAATAAAAGACTTATTAATACAATGGTGGCCTCTATGGAATGAAGAAAATAAGATTAGTATCCTCTCCTTCAAAATACAAGTGAAGCAATAAAATTCTCATTTTGAAGAATTTTACAAGAATTGCTAAGATCCTTGTAAGTAAAAATTTCATAAAAATTATAATTGAGCATGGATTGAGGAATAAGAATAATTTATCTTAATATAATCCACCACTCAATTTTTTAAGAGTGGCTTGGTTTTCCAAGCCCTCCCATTTTCTTCTTTTGGTGAAGGGTGAAGCCATGCCAAATTTTTGCCCTAAATTCTAATCTTATTTTATTTTTTGATTTTTGTGAACTTGTGGTTGTCTATGCATGGATCTTAAATAGTGAATGTTGATAATTGGATTTTAAGAAATAGATCATTGTGGTAGATAGCTAACTCAGCCTCCCAAATATCCCAAAGATTCAAGAACCTCGGATTTTCCAAAATCAATCATTCAATTTTTTGAGTTTCGATGTGAACTCTTTTTTTAGTTATAGCTTTTATTTTTAGATTTCTAGAAAGGTAAGAATTGCTTGATTTAGAGTTATAGACAAAATTTTGGTAAAATTTTGAATGCATAGGAGTTAGCTACCTTAGTAGTTTAGATCAACCACCTTTGAAGAGGCATTTCTTAGTGCCTCCTAATTGGATTATTTTGTAATTTTGGAAGTAAGTGCATCTTTAAGCTGAGCTTCTAATGGCATAAATTTTACTAATTTTAAAGACAAACTGAATTTTTGGTTAATTTTCAAGAAGTGGGAAGTTGCTTGCCATGGCAGTCTTGATTTAACTTGAAGAAGCATTTTCTCGTGGCTTAGATACCGGATTGAATTTAAATTTATTGAAATAGCCTTAAAGGCCATAGTAATCTCATTAATTTTTTATTTTTTTATTTTTTTATTTATATTGATAAGCATTACTTAGAAGATTTAAATTTAATTGAATTGCTAATATTAAGATTTAAATAAACTTAACAATTACACAATTGGGAGTTCTCCTATTCCACCTTTTGAACTTGTTGTGTTACATCAGTTTCATCAAGTGGTGAAATTTGGACACACAACAATCAAATAATAACATGGTCTTCTTACCCTGGTATGGGACACTATCAATGGTTCAAAGGACCTATCAACTATCTTCAAAGAAAATAAAGATCAAAATATGTGGCAAATACAATTTGCCGCATCTTGAATTTCTTCCAGATATGAAGATCGCTTCTGGTCAAACTTATCTCTAGAAGGAGGAGTAATGTCACAGATATACATATGTACTCTAGTAAATATCTATATGATTAAATAGAAATACATAAAAATTAATAAAAATATGTTAATTTCATAATATCTTCTAGAGTAGCTTCCTAGAAGCTTCATAGATGATGCTTTGACTTTACATATGTTTGTAGTTGATTAATAGGTTACAACCTTGGTCAAGAAATTAACTACGTGTTGATAGCTTACAAAATAAGCTAATTATGTAGCGCACATATAAAAAACTTACCTTGTAAGTTAAGATATGTGTCTTGCAAAGTTAACATCGTTTGGAGGTCCTATAGGATATTGCCACATAGCTCCTAGTTAAGAATATATATATAGAGGCAAGAGTAAAGCCTTCTTCATTCTTATCAATGTCTTTCTAGTCTTTAATCCTATTTCAAGACTTTCTAATCTTCTTATCTTTGACAATAGCCATTTTAGTTTAATATTCTATCATTTTTTAGTGATTATTTAGTATTTTTGAGTGATCCAAAAATATATTGATCTTTTAGTTTTTTGATATTCATGTTGTTAATAACAATAGAATCTAGAAGGGAAGTTTGGATATTTTGCACTATTATAGACCTAAATCCCGCCTTATTCCTAAATATGAGTGGAATAAGGGACCATTCTATCTCCTTAATGGATTGTTAAATATTCCTCCTCATGGCCCTTCTTTGGAGTAGGGGACCATTCTATCTCTTTAATGGGTAGTTAAGTATGGAAGTTGGACCTTTGGATCCAAGCTTGTTGTTCAATGAAGACAACCCCTCCACTCTAGTGATGTCAATTGGTTGGGAGGGTGTAGGTGTCTTTTGCAGAGTGTAGTTAACAGGGGGGGTGGGGAGGTAAGATCTGAATGCTTTAAGTTGATGACAGAAGGTGCAAGGATTTCGGGGTGCTTTGTTGTAGTTGTTGAGGACCTCCTCTTATAGCTTTCTTCTTCTGGTAAACTTTTTCCCACCCATTCCACTCATATTTAGGAATAAGGCGGGATTTATAGTTAGAGTAATAATTCCCAATGCAATCAGTGCTTTCGCTGGGCATTCCAGGGCTTTGTCTTTGATCACCCTCCAAGGACCCGGATGAGTCAACAAATATCGTCGGATTTTGACCTCTCGGCTAAGAGAGGAGGCAGGGAGGAGAGGGAAGGAGGAACCCTCTCACGTCCTCTTGTGATTGGAGCCAGGGGTGTCTGTGTCGTTGCCCGCGCCGAGTTCACAGGGTCTGAACTAGCCATTGTCTTGTTATCCTCACCAGCCTGCCCTCTAGAAGCCTTGGATCTCTTACAATCCATAATTAGATGGTCGATGCTTAAGCAAAAGCGACACCTAATCGGCAGGTTGCAATAATCAACCATGATTGCTGAGGTAACCCTATACAGCTCGTTAGTCACCAAAAGTATCGTTTGCCAACCGACCCGGCCCTCCAGGGCTACACAAAATCTCTGCTCCGTCGAATTTGCGTTACGGGAGTCGCTTCCCAGTAAGACAATCCCCTTGCGATTAGTGCAGCAACTTGCATGAACTCACCTGGTATTCCACGCAGCGCGACTCATGTCGGGACACGAAGACCTCTTGGATGGCTCGGATCGAAGACCAGTGTCTAGGTTTGCAAGATACAGGTGCCCCACTGCGATCTATGTGGGGTGAGCATAAGAAGTTTCTTAGTGGATACGGTGGAGCATAGAAGTTGGAATAAACCCCGACCCAAGTCCTCCCAAGCTCCACCGTAACTCCGATCTGCACTTAAACCGCATCTAGCCACCTAGTTAAAACGGAGGTTGCTTACCCCCGACAAAATAGGCGACGATAGCATGTTTCTGGAGGTGTTCCGTCGCCCTTCGTGCGAGCTCCTGGTCAACTTTCACCGATGCGCCCTCCATATGTAGTAAAAACCCCGCGCTGCTCCTTGTGTACCCTGCTGGAAGCTTTTCTCTTGCAGTTGCCGCAGTTGGGTGTACTTTGGCGTGTTTACCCATGTAAGAAATGGTAATCAACTCAAACATTCTAGATAATGAACTGCTACCGGATTGCTGGAGTTGAAATGAGAAAGAAGTGGAAGGCAAATCCAACATGTCGTTTGAGCTTTGTAACCTGAGAAATGATAGAGTTTTTCTCGAAATTTAAGTAGGATCTTCTTTGGATAAGCTTCATCACTTTTTTTGTATTCTATAAAAACATGCATAAAATTTGTAATTTTTGCCTATCTATATTTATGATTTCAAAGATAACAACATTTGATAATACTTTCCATGATATTGATACAACAAGAGCACTACAATGAACCTGAATAAAATCTATACAGTCAGTAAAGGATAGTATGGATAATACATTCTCAGCTTAAGTAAGACATTATACTTCATTAAGAGTAAACTTCAATTTATTTTATTTTTTAAGTATTTGTTGGTACTTTCCAAATCATCCAAGTCTATCCCCTATATTATTCATTCATTTGAATATGTTTGCAACATGTACAATAACTTAAACATTGTAAGTCTATTCTGTCCCTATAAAATTAAAAACATACATATAATGTGATTATAATGTAAATTATGCTCCAAAACCTCTTTAATAACTTAAAAACAAAAAAATATATTTATACAAGAATTATACTTAATTTTATTGGTAGACAACATTACAAGTTTAAGTTTATTAAACATTCTTTATAATCAATTTTCATCATTGAATTATTCACCATATATGAACCTTCGCATCATCATCCAATATTTTCAACATTCTAACTTTTTAACACCATAGGTATTCAATACTCGAATAAATTCTGTACGTTTTAATATTTGGTGCATCAATAAAGATCAAATTACTTTATTTTTTCTAATTATTACCATGTATGGTGGACAAAAAAGTTCTCTCAAATGCCTTGTTTATACTTAAAGTAACCAAAAAGACAAAAAGAAAAAGAAAAGAAAATACAAATTAAGATAAATAATATTTTAATTTTAGATTTAATAAGATTCAGAAAAACCAACTAAAAATATCTAATAAAAAAAGATAATGTGGAATGTACATTTTTTTTACATAGCATTTAGGATATTGTTGTTAAGAATTTTCATATAATAAATTTCATATTTATTAGAATGAAGATGTAAGTTGACATATTTAGACGTGTAACTTAAGAATGATTTGGTCCATTTTAGAGTCTATTCTTATTTCATATTATATCCAAAGATCAAAGCTTCCAAGTGAGAATTTTTCTTCATTGAATAGAGGAACTTGATAAAAAAAAGGTCTTATATAACCTAGAAGCATACATTAAAATTCTTTACCAAGATCCCTGAGTTTGTCACAAAAACTAATTTGTAGAATTAGAGTTGATGGAATTTGTGATTTTATAGTCTTTTATATTAAAATTATAATTAAAAAAAAATGAGATAGTAGATAAATGATAACAATTAATGATATATATTCAAAAAAAATTTAAGAGATATAATTAAAATAATAAAATTTAAATACCAATAGAATATTACAAATATAGCCAATTATTGGCTATTTTAATAGAAGAAAATTTTAAATTTATTTTTTTGATATTAAAAGGTAAAAAGAATACTATAAAATTTAAACTTTACAAATGTTTGATAAAAGAATTATTATAAGAAATAACAAGAAATGTTATTTTTTTAGTTAAGATTAGATTTTAATTAAAAAATAAATGTAAAGAATAAAGTATATTATTTTAAAGCAAAATAACATGAAAAATACATTGGCTAGATTAAAAAAATTCTATATATCCACCAAATTATTTTTTTAAGAAAATAATTTAAGTACAAAAAATAAACAATATTATAGTAATTTTTGACTAGCTGCTAATAAAATTTATAATATTTTAATCAAAATTCTAATAATTCTTTAAGTTTTGCAAAAATTCAAAAGTACATCTAAGATAACTACTACAAATCTTAAGCTATACTATGGACAAATATTGAAGCTAATTTTTTTTCCATTAGAATAGATATAGAATGATCTAAAAAGTTTTAAGGATAAGAAATCAAGTGGAAGAGACAAATCTCAATAGAAGAATTTTTTTCCATCTAATAAGAATATCTAAGACAACCACTCATAGTTTGGTGGTTGTTGTTAATAGTTCTTCAAATTTGCATAAAATTTAGAGTGTTAGTGTATTATTTACTTATTGATGAGTTAACTAACTAGCTTTATCATAATCTATAAGTTGATTCCATTTAGTAAGTTTGACTTTGAAGTTATTTCAAACTCTTTCTTTGAATATCTTAGCATTTAATTATTTTTTATACAATGTAGAAGCAAGCTCCAATTGTAAGTGGCCATAGTCTATTTGTATCCTTAATTTGAAGGATAACTTCTCCAAAGATAGATCGTGAGAGAATTAAGGCAGGCAAAGGTTGTTCACTTGGCCAAACTTCACCTAGTTGATATAATAGACTACTTCTTTATTCTCAAACCTTCTTTGTTATAGGACATTCCAAAAAGCAATATAATATTGTTTTTATAAAAATAGAGAGATAAATAGACCAATTTCTATTTATTCTTTTATCTAAATTTTCTTGCCATGTATTCAGTACAATTTTTTTGTCTCATATAAGCCATATTAAAGTAGACTCATTTTTAGATATAGTTTTATCCATAGAGCTTTTTATTGCATTTAGTAAAAAATACAATTTTTCCAACTCTTTGATTATTCCATTTGGTTATTTGCATTAGGATTTGAGTAATGTAACTTTTTAAGATATATTTTTCTATTTTTTTATGGTATTCTTCTCAGATTCTATTGTTCCAATAAGAGTCTTCAGGGTTTTGTTTTGATTGATTTTCAATATCAAGAATATATAAAAGTAGACACTTTGGTAGGATGAAGGCATTGCCATTTAACAATCATGTATCTTAGAAAGGTTAGTTAATAAGATGATTGGTTCATTAGCAACCTCTTGACTTCTTAAAGAATTTAATTAAAGGATATTTGATTCAATATAAATATAAATATAAGGCTTCTTTGCAATATGATTTAGGAAATAAATATTTCTACATGATATTTTTACTATTTCCACCAAGCATTGATGTTGCACTCTCTACACTGTTATTGTTGTTTATGTTGTGCTTTTGTGACTAGCTGAATTTAAGCAATAGCTGTGATTTGGAAAAAATTATCTTGAGACCCTTGCATAGGAAGTTGTACTGAAGGCACATGTGTTGAAAGTTGTTACCATAAACAATCCCCAACATGTAGGATCCTTATGTTGAAAAAGACAAAGGCATCCTTCATTAAAAATCTAATCAAAGCAAAATAGCCATTGAACAAGTCACCAAACCACAACAACAATAATGATGTGGAAGATGAAACTCAATGCTGGATGGAAATAGTAAAAATATTGGGTCGAAATATCAATTCCCAATAATTAACACTAAACTTTCAAAAATTTCGAGTCAAATGGACTCAATAAATAACAATTTTCTTTCAGACTACATTTTGTTCTACATTACTCTAATCGAAGGCTTTATTAATAAAACACACCATGATCATTACACAACACAAATACAGACGGGAACTGAAGAAAATAAGAATTAGAAATCATAACATTCATGAGGTGAGAAAGGTTATGAAAAAACCAACTCCCGAAAAGATTACAAGGGGAACGACAGCACCAAACAGCAAACTGACAATCCACACACGAACAAGTAAACAAGCGTGCAGTATGAATGTAACAGAACTTCTATACAAAAACAATACAACAGAAGTATTCAGACAACAATATTTATACTAACATAGATTACGTCGTCATCGATGGTGACTCAGTAAATGTGACAGGTTCAACACGTATTTGTCAAATAACAATAAAACACGTAAAGACCGAGCAACACCTCTCCAAACTCTACAACAAAACAATACACACGAATCCGTGATACGATTTCACGCAAACAAGTGTCAACATCGAACACCCAGCTGGTGCAACCCGTCGGTCTTCGATGACCATAGCGACCATCCGTGCTGACAAAATCATGCTGTCCAAAATTGGAAAAGGTGCAATCACTATCTCGAAAGGCATCCCAATCCCACAACTCGTCTCCAGGCGTGATGTCCAAATTAGTAGCCCTCGGGCTCATGTACCGTGCTCCAACATTGCCTCCAGTCCCGCGTGTGTCTCCCCGTGCATGCACCCGAAGCATCGAGAGAGCCTTGCAGCTTGCACGCAACATGCATATCACTATTTGCACCCATCCAAAATAGCTCATGCCACACCCAAGTCCATGACATCACACCACCACCCCACAAGGCGCACATCGATACAGGAAAGCACGTCGTTCATGACATTAAATTAACATGTAAAATGTGAATTGACTTACACAAAAGTAGTCAACAATAGACCCTGGCAGAATAACCAGACTCCCAAAATCTACTCTAAGTAAACGCCTTCGGACCTAACATTCACCACTACTCCTCCGCAGCGCTTGCCGCACTCAAATCTACGCTCAGATCCAGATTCTTCCCCGTAATCCTTGTATACATCGAAAGCACGTCTTGCACCGTCGTCTCAAAGTGGGTCGTTGGATCGTAGCTCTGCCCCACGCACACAAACCAAAACACAGCACGTCAAAAAAAACACCATTCCCTCTCATTTCAAAACCCGAATCTGCGAACTCTACATCAGCGCAGACAGCGCCTCCCATCGAGCCGCTCAACCACGCCTCGCAACTCGTCTCCCAGGTTCTCAAATCGACACCGGACCAACAATTGACCCAACTCTTCACCACACACATATGGCAGCCCTCAATACACTACCCCCCCCCCCCCCCACGTACACATGCGACTTCCCAGTGAGTGATCCTTTGAAATTACTACCTTTGAAATGAAACAGTTGTCCAGCGACGAATCGTTCACTGGCTCGTACATGTCGTACATGTCAATAATCTTCTCGTCAATTTGACCCAGCAGGGAAAGCCCCGGCTGAAGCTCAGCCTCAGGGTTCTCCGTCTCCACCTCCGCTGAAACAAACGCGATGTACTTGCCTTTCGGAGCCACGTTGTGAGAGTGAGAACAACAGAACACATACCTGCCACCGTATCGATCAAACGTCAGCATCGAACACACCACACAAACTCCGTACCAGAGAAATGCACGACCAAACATAACACTTCACCAGCCACCACATCTCACCGACACATAATTAACACCAACGCCTGCCTCCCTCTCTTCCAATCGTTCAGGCACCCTAACACTTCCACGTCATTCCTCACGAAACGGCACTCGAAGCTGCACCACTTACATGTCCGATCTGCGGCCAAGTTGCTTTTGCGGTAGAATAATCTGAACTGAATCGGAGTCGCCGGTGTTCGGAATCGGATGGCTCATAAAGCAGATAGCACGCACCACCTTCCCGACCTTCTTCACCTGAAACCAACCAAAGCCCCATGTTCAACGGATCCGTCCACACAAGATGGTTCGTCGCCACAACCACGACCTCCATTCGAAGCGCACCCACACAAAACCTCAAATCCTACAATGCTCCATTACCTTATTCGGCAGGTATGACGGGTCGCACACGACTTTCTTAGCCTTCGCCGTCTCACCCTCAGATGTAACTCCCATCACTTGACCCATCTCATCAAATTCGACCTGATACATCACGTCAAATCCACAACGCTCAGTTTTCAATCAACCCAACCACCCACGACTGCTCGTTCGCCACCAAAGCACGAGAACAAACAAAAATCTGGTGGCTCCACCACCACCTCCATCATTCTTGTACCTTGCACTCCGGTTTGGCAAGCATGTAAGTTCCTCCGTACACTGCACTCAGACGGGCGAACCCCTGCAACAAACAAAGTTCACGTACCCAGATCAGACTCGGATCACATTAGACCCCGCACGCGCGGCGCTAAGAACGACGGAGAAGTTGCTCGCCCCCTAAAAGACCCATTGCCTCAACCACTCCCGCTGCCAAAGCCTGCAGTTTGGCACCACCCATTGCGAACTGCCAATCTGACTCTCTGGTAGTGGTTACGCCATACTCATAACCTCGAATCTCCCCATCCAGCTTCACAACGCCACAGTACAATCGGTGCTCCGTACACTGGACGAATGGAAACAGGCACCAGCAAGGCATGAGGACATACCTGCGGCAACTCGCCGAGACCATACAGCGGGTAAATGTACGGCGACCCCCCCTGGAACCGTGCCATCGACTCGGCGTACAACTGCA
The DNA here is from genome assembly GCF_059467195.1 of Physcomitrium patens. Taxonomy (NCBI): domain Eukaryota; kingdom Viridiplantae; phylum Streptophyta; class Bryopsida; order Funariales; family Funariaceae; genus Physcomitrium; species Physcomitrium patens. Next base: position 11,212,006 of record NC_143430.1, on the reverse strand, counting down.
CCAGTCCCAAAACACGTCACAAATCAGCCACATCGGTGCACACTGCAATACCCAAAGCCTTCCTCGGCGCAGTGGTGGGAACGAAATCAAAGCGACTGACTGTGATAATAACCATGCGTTCACGACGTTCGGCATACCTTGACTCTTTTCACAAAGTCCAACGCTGGCTCCGACAAGAACCGATCATCGCGATGCAGAGCCAAAGAGTGTCCAATAAAGTCTACTGTGTTGGCATCCAGCCCGAACTTCCTGCACCACAGTTTACACGATGAGATGCAGCACCCGCCGGAATTACCCCCCACAAGCTTACTGCCGTGGTCACAACCACCCCTACGATCCAACACACGTCAAGCGACCATGCCCGACACACATGCACCTCGCAAATCAACCTACAGATTCCGGCCAAAGAAAGACACATACTCGAAAACCTCCTTGGTTGTCACTGTCCGCAAGTCCATTCCCTCGTGTGTTTTGGCATCCTCCTCGTCATAGTTCTGCACAAAGATGAAAAACTTGCGAGCACGCCTCTTCTCGAACAGCCCCATCAAGGGCGACTTCAATGCCTCCACGTCGTTGGCCGGAACTTTATAAACCTGTCATCATGGCACCACAAACGGCTTCAATGCACGGCTAGCGGCTACACCATCCTCCGCTTGTAAGAAGCGCAGCGCGGTGCCTGCAGCTACCCTCCAAGGACCTGGTCCTCTTGTATCTGCCAGATGCCTCTGGATGAAACCACCGCAAAGCATCGCTCCACCACAACATGGAAACCAAACAACTCTAGCAACCTCACGAATGTTTCCCCGACGGAAAACACACGAGTGCGCACCTTTCCCTGCTTGTAGACGTAGCTGCCGTCCACGGCCTTGAATAGCAGGTACTTCGTTACATCCGTGTGGATGAGCACCCTCACGAGAGCGCCATTCGCCATCATGAACTACAACACAAAACGCGCATTCCAATCTTCAGACGCCCATCACTTGCACTTACCAGCGCACGTAAGTGGCTGGACGTGTTACTACACACCCACTGATGGCGCAACAGATACGAATTCACTGCAAACTGAAACACATCACGCCCACTCTTTCATTACCTTAGGAACCATGTCCACATTGTACTCTTTGCTGGATCCCAAAGACGCCGGAGGCTTCTCATCCCCTCTGAACTTCTGCCACAACTGCGACACAGAAAACGCCCCACACTTATCACAGGCTCCGATACATGACTATTGAAAGCTCGAACACTGTTTTGAACCAATCCCTAGCTCCAATGTAGCTCGTCCCTGTATGATCATTGATCGACTTGGTGGAACGCGTCGCTCCAACACTAGTTGCCCGAGTCATGACTCCAAAAACAGATTCCGATACCCTCCATAACCCCACGGGAAGCAGTGCGACCAACGCCTTCAACTTCAAACCTAACCGATCGCGCGCTTTCGCGTAATATATCTGAATACCCGTTCCATGAACATCGCAACAAGCGTCTAAACGAAGGGAGCGACGCTCTTCAATTGCAAACAGATCCTAATTGAACGAAGCGTACACACCCACACACTAAATTCCTCAAACACACAATTCAAACCCAGAGCCCGGGCAACCGATCTCACGCCTAAATTGGGAACACGAGACGCCGCCACCACTGTATTCGATCAATACAACACTACAGGGCTCGCACATCACCCACCTGGTTCAAGTTCAAAGATGCAGCAGCTCCGCCGTAATAGTCATTCCTGTCCATATGAAGCACCTGCCACCGACACGTACCATCAAAAAGAAATGAAAAAACTCTGGAACCGGAACGGGGTCGGACGAATTACAATCACCGACTCCACAGCCTCTTCACCACTCATCCTCCAGCCAACTACGCATTCCACCCATCTGCGCGACTCGCCAACCCTTTCAAACCTCACCGCACACCTCGACTCTGACTCACCACACCCACCCACCCCAGCTCCAAACCTGCCGGAAAGATCCAACAACGCACACAATCCTTCCAAAACCGCCCCCACAACCACGACCCACGCAAACCGTCATCCCTCGCCGACCACAAATCCACGCTACACCCAGAGAGCCGGCAGCTACGCCACACCGCCCGAGTCACACAGATCAACCACGATCTGCGATCCCACCCACCTTGAGACGATCCACGGAGAGTAGCCCACTGAGGATGCACTCCTTCAGCCCGGTGCCCAGCACAATCACATCGTACTCTTCATCCATGGTGCCGGCTCCACGATCTGAAGGCGAGGGACAAAACCCTTGGAGGAGGGAGGGAGCGAAGGGGGAGGGGAGGAGAGTAAGAGCAGCAGGGGTGGGGCATTAAATTGAAATGAGGTGATGCGAAGAGAGAGAGAGCATAGGGCGTGGGGGGCGGGGGTTGGGGTGGGGGAAGTGCAGATGTAAGATAGATCTACTTGTTATAGAAATCAGGACAGAGGAGTATGACGATGTTGTAAGCAGCTGGCCATGGCCGGTCCCCCGTCAGGATCTGTCTCACATCCTCAAGACGACGCTGCTGGCACGGAATGGCGGAGCGAAACCAGGTGTTCCGCACATGGCCCGCTCCCTTTTAGCTCCTCCCCCTTCTCCCCTTCTTCGCCTTCTGCGCTCTCCCTCTCTCTTCTCGCCTTCTCTTCTTGTCCACCTCCCCTCTCCTCCCTCGTTTCGCTTTCCCTTCCTTCCTTCCGCTCCATAGCACTCTTCTTTTGTCTTGTCCGCTTGTTAGTTTTGAATTTCTGATTTCAGGGAATTTCTGATTTCAGGTTACGTATGTAATGTAGAAATGATGTATTATGCTGTCTAATATGGACTCATACTTGTGCAATAATATTTGACAAGTGATGTCCTTTTAACATTCATAAACTCTATTTATATAGGTTAGTGTATGTATATCATAATTTTGTCTACATGAAATACTTGTTATGTTTTGAAATTTTGGATGATAGATAAGATTACTTTGATTTTCTAAGTACACTTTATACTTGTATATTTATTCTTATTACATTTTCTATTAAATCTTTTATCTTAATGTTTATTTGTCCTACCAATTATTATTTTATTAATGTATGACATATTAACTATTATTGGTTATTTATATAGAAGTATTTGGTCATGAATAAACTAATAATTTCAGTCTTATGGAGCTACTTATTTAATGATTTATTAACTATATAAACCATAGTTAATACAACTATTCTTATATATATATATATATATATATACATATTGATATATATATACATATTGATATATATATACATATTTATATATATACATATTGATATATATATACATATTTATATATATATACATATTTATATATATACATATTTATATATATACATATTTATATATATATATATACATATTTATTTTTATTAATTTTATTCTTTTAAAGATATTAGATGGAGAAGCTTTCTTGAATTAACATTCTTTGTTATATTAAGTCTTGTAAGTATTTTTAATGTAGAAAGCTTCTTATTATAGAGTTTTGTTTGGATATGGTAATTTAGTCATTGAGTAAAGCATAGAGATTTTAAATATTAAAAGGACATAAATTAAATAATTTAATTTATGTAATTAATACATAAATGGGTGGATCTCTTAACTATTTTTTAATAACTTTATATTATTGAGGTTTTTTATTTTTTTTATAGGATCTTTTAATTTTAAGTTTTTATTGGATCCTTGTAATATTTTGGAGTACTTGTGACATTCCTTCTTTGCCATCATTGTGTTTGTACTAATCTTCTTTGATATTGTATTCTTGCTAATCTTCTTTGACATTATTTTCTTGTTCATTTTTTTTAATATGAAATTATTTGTATTAAAAAAGAGATATATTTTTCAATGATGGATGTTGGAAGATGAAAAATATTGAAAGATGACAAGTACTTTAGGTGGAAAAGTGACAAGTGCCATTTGTTGAAGACGACAAAGGCTAAAAGATAACAAACATCTTTGGTTGAGCGACATCAAAGGATGAAAAGACCACTTATGCCTTCATTCATCTATAAAATTAGATAGTTGACTTCTTGGAATATGAAAACCTTATCATTGTATTATGCCATGTGTAAAATTTATCTATTCTAATTCATCTTGATCACTTATATTATATTTTATACCACATATCTTTGAATCACTAGTACCTTTCTACATGGTATTATAGTATAGGTCAATAGATGGACTAGTAGGTATATTGTAAGTTGATTATAGCAATGATAAAAGATTTGCACTTTGATTTTAAAAGCTTATAACTTGACAATTATAAAAACTTATGGATCATAGATGTTTTGAATGAAGAACATTTTTGTAAGAAGTAGCCTTCATAATTTGTATACTAGTACACCAAACTTTATTATAAGTGAAATATAAAAACATAGCAAATAGAATGCCTTAAATATCATCAATAATAGCGTGAAATATAATATAGCATTAAAATTATCAAAACACTATTTAAAGCCATAAAAATACTAAAAATTATTGAAATTTTTATATATATCAAATAATACATTTCTCCAAATGTTTTTGATAGCTAAATTCTTCACAATTTGAAAAATAAGAAATATAGATGCTATTTAGCTAATATAAAAGAAACATCAAATTAAATGGATAAAATAAATATAGAATTATTAAAAAAAAATCATTATGTATCATACATTAAATAATTTCTTTCCATATTATAATATGATGAAAAGAGTGACCTTCAACAAAAAAATTAAAATTTGTGTTTGATAGTATATTTAGTCAAGTCATGTAAAATGTAATCATTGGCTACTGACCTATTTGGTTGGATCATTTATCTAATCTAATCTAATCTTTCATTATCTTCATATATTGGTTCAAATAGTATATCTATTTGTAATGGATTGATCTTGCCAAATCTAGGTCTTTTGTCAAATGCATAATATTATGCGCTTGAATGATAAAACAATTGGATAGCAAATATTGCTCTATTATATACATTAAATCTATTAATTTGTCTATCATGCCTTAAATTTCACACTCTATGATTTCTATATTGCATCTTTATTGGAATAATGCTCTTAAATGGTACATGATCTTGCAAATATTAAAAATCAACACTTTCCTAATTATAATAGGTAAAATATTATGGAAAAGGTTATGATAGTTATTGCTATTTATACTTGAGATTTAATATTCCAAAAACTTGTACTAAAACAAGGAACCATATTTTTTAGGTGTTTTGATAGATCTAATCAAATCCATCATATTCTTATACTTTCTTTTAGTTATCATCTATGGTACTTCTATCAAATAGATATTTATATCTTTGACTTTCTTCTTGTCTATACAAATAATAAAAATAAAATTAAATACTTGGCTAAAATATAAATAAATACCAAAACAATAAAAAAATTAATATGCTAAGAGTTAGTTGTAGACATCAAGTCTATGAGATACAATACATGTATTTGATACAATTACTAATAATATGAGATAGATGGGCTTAATTAATAACCATGGTAGAAGGTTCATGTTGATGAGTACTACAAGCTAAGTAGAATGACTTCTTGCATTATTTTTATATGGATGCACTCTGCCAAATGCTAAAGCAAGGAAATTATTACTATATCTCATATTCAAAAAAAGATGTAATTTAGAATATATTTATAATAAGATATAGATAAGATAATTATATAGATAATTAGAACCATAGAAGTTTGTAGAATTGAGACTAAGTTAGTGGACTAGATAGGATCCATTATAGAACATTCTAGAAAGGATTTTGGGTAGTTATTTAGATCGAACTCATCGTAGAACCTTCTAAAAAGGCTTAGGGCAGTTATCTAGATGAGGCCCACTACCTAGGAACATTCTAAAAAGTCCAAGGTGATAGGACAAGGTATAAATAAGACTGGCCAGGGTCTTTTGGGGCATCTGGTGATGTATGGCTTCAGATCTTTTCTCTTAGTAAAATTTGGTTTTTCATCCTTTTGTTTAGTTCTATTCTGTTCTATTTCTATTTGCTCAATTTGTCCTTTATGTCCTATTATATTCAATTTTGTTTAATTCTATTCTGATCTATTTTAACTTAATTTGTAATGAGATTTTATGTTGTTGTGGAATAGAAAGATCTTAGATTTTTGTGATAGTCTAGTCTTGTTTCATTGATATTAAAATGAGTGCTAGACTGTTTATTTTTTGTAGCATGTCAATAGTCATCATTTAGTCCAAGGTCAGTTACTGTCATCACATTGGGTATTATATTGAGGTTATATTGAGCTACTCTTAAAATATCAATCAAGAGGTGAAAAGATATTACAATAGTGGAATCGAGGAGAGAAATTATAGTATGGGAGACATGGAAGAACAATCTTAAATAGAAGCTCAAATATAACACCTCTTAGGCCAGATAGCTACTTTGTAAGTGCAAATAAAAGCCTTACAAACAAGAGAGTCAATATTGACTAGATTGAAATTGAGTAAGCGTAGTACATACTCTAAAACTTTAAGATAAGAAGATGTATGTCAATGGCTCTTCAACATGGAACAATACTTCCAACTATCTAGGACAAATATCATTGAAGAAATTATATATGCAACCAATTATTTGAAAGATATGGAAACGATTTGGTGGTGACATAGAATTCAAAGTTATAGAGCTCAAGGTAGATTTTTGTGATTGGAAAGAATTTGAGGCCTAGTTTAGGAATCAATTTTGGTCTATCAATGTGTCACGGACACAGAAATATAGACTTGAGATCTAACAAGAAGTTCAAGAAGAACTGACAAGAACTAGATTAATCAGATGAATACAAGAACAACACTAGAGAAGTAAGCTAGAGCTCCAAGAAATGTGTTGTCGAGAGTAAAGAACTCTTCAGGCTTGATTCCAATATATACTCCTATTTAGGAAGCTTCTGAAGTAACTTCTACTAATTAGGAAGCTTCTAAAAGGTTTCAGAGACTTACTTCTAGAAGGTTCTAGAAACTTATCTCTAGAAGGTTCTAAAGACTATGTCCCTAACATCTTCTACCAACTAAGAAGCTTCTAGAAAGTTCTAGAGACTTGCTTCTAGAAGGTTCTAGAAACTTGTCTCTAGAAGGTTCTAAGGACTATGTCTCTAACATCACCCCCTCTTTTAGCTTCGAGGTCTCTGAGAAGCAATGTTGTTATTAATCAGTACCAACGTAAGAAAATGAAGATCTGTCGCATAACGTTTGTTATGAACTCCAACTGTTGTTTACGAGGCAAGTGGTTCATCGACCCTTGAAGTCAACAGTAGTGGCCCACTCCTTCAACTTATGACCAAGCATGAACTTCCGTGTCCTCATTGTGAAATTGTCCTACAAACACGTCTTTTGGCTCACCATTGTAAGCACGCTCGGACTCAAATACAATCACCAATGATCAATTACTCAGTATCCTCCATCGTCATCGTGGTGTAGGCGGTTCTTCATCTCGGGGTCACCTTCGTGAGCTAGTCGGTTGAGATAATCTGATTGGCATAGTATCTATCTCTTGGCTATCCATATCAGAAGACCAAACTATGGCTACTGAAAAAATTCTATTTTATCTTGGAAAAAATAACTACATCAACTATGAATTTTGGTGGTGCTCTTTTCCTTTCTTATATTCTTAGGTGAGCAAGCTTCAGAAGGAAGCTATCGTTGAACCGGCTTAGGTTTATGAGGATGTTGTTGATGAAACTCTTGTACCTTTTACAGCGCATTGGCAAGATTTTCAGCTGGCTCTTACGTTTGCTCATTAATGTCGTAGCCGCACCAATAAACAAGATACTCCAACTTGCCCCACCTTTGCTGTGAATCCATTACCTTTTCAACCTCGTATTCCTCATGGTTCTCGATCTCAATACTCGGTGGCGGACATTGCACTCTTCCAAAAAAAGATGACTCTCGATAAGGCTCCAACAGAGAAACATAAAAGACTGGATGTACCTTCATAGAAGTCGGTAATTCCAAACGGTACGCCATTGGATTGATTTGCTTCTGGATAATGAATGGTCCCAATCTTCGATAGTCCAACTTATCATATGGTTGCTTGGTCTTGATATTCTGTCGAAGAAGCCATGCTTTATCTCCAATTTTGAAAGTAGGTGCTTGATTCTGAAATCTATCTGCAGACGCCTTGTAGGATTCTTGAGCGGATTGTAATTGAAGCTTCAATGTATTTTGAAGCTTTGATAGTTGTTTCACAAATCCTTCAACTACTGGATTGTTATTTGTTGACGGATTCAATAAATCAAGCTTCGGATGATACCCATAGTTGGAAAAAAATGGTGTGTATTGAATCGACGCATGGAGGGTGTTGTTATATGCAAACTCGACTAACGACAGATATGTGGTCCAATCGTCTTGCTGATAGTTGATGCTGCATCGTAAGTATTGTTCCAAGACTTGGTTCACCCGTTCCATTTGGCCATCAGTTTAAGGATGAAAAGCCGAAGAAAGCTTGATATCCACCTTCAGTATCTCAAAGAGAGGTCTCCAAAACTTTGATACAAACTGGATTCCTCGATCTGATATGATATCATCTGGTAGTCCATGATATCGATACACATTATCGAGAAAGAGCCTTGCTGTGACTTCATTGGACGATGTCTTCTTGCAAAGAATAAAGTGCGCCATCTTTGTAAGCCGATTTATCACGACAAAGATGCTGTCAAATGAATTCGATGATGGAAGGTCCGTAATAAAGTCCATGGAAACTGAAGACCATGGTCGACGTGGAATCAGCAATGGCTGTAGGAGTCCATAAGGGCGATGTCGAGGATTCTTGGATCTTGAATAGATGTTGCAGGAGAGGACAAAATCTTTCACATCCTTCTACATTTGGGGCCACCAAAAATCTTGAGAAATAAGCTCCAAGGTCTTGTTGAATCCAAAATATCCCGAAGCTGGAAAATCGTGGCGAGATTGAAGAACTCAGAGTCGTATTGGTCCTTTTGGAATATTTAACCGCTCCTCAAAGTATAAAAGATCTCCCTCCACCTTAAATTTGTCATCATTTGCACGCTGCTTAATATCAATGGCTACTCAATCTTCAATGGTCACGGCACGTACCTGATTCAAGAAGTCAACATCAATTGACACAATAGTAGCGCAAAACTGAAATTGCTCTGGCTTCAACAATGTCGTACATTGTTGATCAAACGCTGCTTCTCCAACCTTTGGTACAAGATACGATCTCCTCGATAAGGCATCAGATAGTCCTTACTGCTTTCCAGGTCGATAGTGATAACAAAATCGAACCTAGATAGTAACATACTCTACCGAGCTTGACGTCAATTTAAAACTCGAGCCGATATGAAATACTCCAAATTCTTGTGATCTGTGTATACGGTCATTGGGTGTGCAGCTCCTTCAAAAAAGTGATGCCATTCTTGGAAAGAATCCACTATAGCAAGAAGTTCCTTATCATGGATCTCATAATTGATTTCAGCAGCAAAGAACTTTCAAGAATAGAATGCAACCGGATGGAGCTTCTTGTCTTCTCCCATTTGTGAAAGTACAGCTCCCAAAGCAAAATCCGAAGCATCAATTTCTAAATAAAAGGCCTTTGTAAAGTCTGGATGTACTAAAATTGGAGCCGTAGTAAATGTGATTTTTAGGTCTTCAAATGCCTTCTCCGCTAGAGGTCCCCATTCTAGCTTATCCTTGCATGTCAAACGAGTGAGAGGAGCAGCAACTTGAGAGTAATTCTTGATGAAGATCCGATAGAAGTTGGCAAAGCCAAGAAAGCATTGTACGTCTCTCACCGTCTTTGGAACCTCCCAAGACACGATTGCTTCTACCTTCTTGGGGTCCATCTTCAAGCCTTCCGTAGTCGCAACGAACCCTAAAAACTCCATCTCTATTTAGTGAAATAAACACTTCTCCAACTTGGCATAAAGTCCTCGCTCGCGTAGTTTCTCCAAGACCAAACGAACATGCTTTTCATGCTCTTCCTCATTTTTGGAGAATATCAAAATATCATCCAAATAGATGAGAACAAAATCGTCAAGGTGCTCTCAAAAAATGTCATTCATCATATGTTGAAAGACCGCTGGAGCATTGGTAAGACCAAAGGGCATGACATTATACTCAAAATGGCCATACCTTGAACGGAATGCTGTCTTCCACTCATCTCCTTCCTTGATTCATACGAGGTTCTAAGCTCCTCTTAAATCAATTTTTGTAAAAATCCTTGCATGTCCAAGTTGTTCTAAGAGACCAGAAATCAAGGGTAACGGATAACAATTCTTCTTTGTTACCTTGTTGAGGCCTCGATAGTCCACGCACATCCGCAACGAGCCATCTTTCTTCTTCACAAATAAGATGGGTGCTCCAGCTGACGATTTTGAATGACGGATGAAGTTCTTGGCTAGATTCTCGTCGATGTACTTCCACAACTCTACCAACTCCATCTGCAATAGATTGTAGATTGGGCGAAAAGGCGGTTGTGCTCTTTCCTACAAGTCTATGGCGCAATCATATGGTCAGTGTTCGGGTAGCATGTCAGCATTCTTCTTTTGAAACATGTCTTTAAAATCCTTATATTGCTCAGGTATACTTGTTGTTGAGATCTTCTCCCTGGTAGTTGGAGCCGCATAAATGATAAACGGTGTGCCTTCCTTGGACGATCTTATAAATGCTCTTGCTCCAATAAATAAGGATTTCTCTATTCGGGGTGTTCTACTAGGCTTGTTCTTGGGTGGTTTTGTGGAAAAGGTTATCTTCCGCAACTTCCAATCTATGGATGGGTTATGCTTTTTCAACCAGGAAAGACCAAGAATAATAGGATTTGATGGGGTTCTAATAATATTGAAAATAATATGACTACTATGGCCCTTAAACGTCACTTCTATAGGTTTTGATTCATGGGTGACACTACCAGACAATAAAGGTCGTCCATCTATGACCTCAACGTGAACAGGTTTGGATTTTTGTACTAAAGGGATCTTATGACACTTCACAAATTCTTTGTCTAAGAAACAAGCAGATGCTCCTGAATCTAATAATGCTAAGGTTCTTAATTTTTGAGGGCCAATAAGCAAAGGGATTGTAAAGCAAAGGACAGGTTGAGCAGAAAGAAAGGAACCTGGTTGTTGTTGCGATATTTCATTGTGCAGTCGCACAGTTTCTATTGTGGCTGGGCATCCTCGTTTTCCTGAACAAACGCACCCCTAGTCTGACAATACGTCGATTTTTCTTCTTGGTGTAGTTTCCAACTTTGTGGCCTTCTTCACCGCAATACAAGCATATAACTTCCTCCATACGTCACTTTTTTTCTTCTTGGATAAGAGATTTGATACGTACTGCATCAATTTGCATGTCTTCTACCTCTGAATGTGTATTCACACTACATGCCGACATAGTTGAGGCATGGCAAACCGTATGTTGTCTTGAACGTTGATCTTGACAGTGTTGGAATAGGAGATTATCGCACTTCACAGCTTGGCTAATAGCTTCGTTGAGCATTTGTAGATCAGGAAGAGTTAATAGCAAATCCTTCACATCATCCCTTAAACTCCAATAGAATTGACTCATCAATGCTTCTTCGTCCCAATTGATATCACATGCTAATTGCCTGAAGTTCGATGCATAGACTGATGTAGAGTGCATCTCTTGTCATAGTAACCGGATCTTTGTTGTAGCCCATCGAATCTTGTCGTGTTCACCAAATTCTTCCGCAAATGCCTCCAAAAAGGTTTCAAAGTTGTTTAGTATGGACGATCATTTTTCAAACAAAGGAGCAAACCATAATAGAGCTTGCCTTGTAAGTAAGGTTCCAACAAGCCCAACACGTGACTCCTCCGTTGGATAGCGTTCGGGCTGTAAAACTGTTATCAACCTGATTTGATTGACGAATCCTCGAAACTTGGAACTCTGTCGTATTACGTGTTGTCTTGTTCGGGAATACACTGGATATCTGGCTGTGGAAGGTATAGTTGTTTTTGCAAATAACAAAGAAATCCTAATAGATTTTATCCATGTATGAAGAATATAATTGAAATATCAATTTCCAAGTATTTAAAAACACTCTTCATAGTCATTTTAACCATACAATATTCCAATTGCTTTATTTCTTTTATAATTAAGTTGTTTTTGTTTTTCTTAATAAGCCCTAATCCTAGCCAGTGAGCTTTGACAAGTTGTAACTTTTGATCCAACCGTCCACTTAGTGTGAAATTTTGCACCCAAATACCAGTATAAGCCTTCTATATGCTCAGAAAATTTCAGCCCAACCCAACTTACAGATTGCAAGAAAACGCCCAAAAACTGCACTGATGACACTCGGCCGCAACCTTGAAATTTGATGTAGAAACTCCAGAAGTGATTTCTCCTTTGTCAACTATTAACTCTAGCTCAAAATTGAATAGCCGCTTGATCTCCAAATCTTCTATTACCAAGCAAAAACTTACGTTGATCCAACTAGTAGATCTTCAGATATCACAGAAATCCTATCCAACCCTAGACTGCCAACTTCCGACAACCCTTTGTACTAAAATCCAAATATCTCTTGATTGCATTATTAGATTAACACAAATTTTTGTATACACTTAGCACACCCAACTATCCAGACAATACCAAATTTTGATCCATAGATGCTACACGACTTGCACAAACCGATTGAGAATGCAAACCATCAATGTTTTATATAAAATCCGAAACACCAAAATAAACACTGACTTTGAGCAGCGATTGCTCTTTCCTCACAACCCTAATGAAACCAAACTAGTGACCTTGAAAAGAGGTTGAAGCTAGCTCTTCGATCCAAAAATCTGATCTGAAAAAAATCCCCCCTCATTTCTTAACCTTTTTCCCCTTTAACCCTAATTCTCTCCTCTTTCAAACCCTAGCCTCTGAATTTCTTCAATCTTCCGTCTTGGATCTGGAATTGGCTCCTTCCGTCTTGGATCCGGAATTGGCTCTCGCCGTCAGAGCTTTCTCCTCTGTTTTTACCTTTAAGAGATCCTTTTACCGAAAACAATGTTCCCTGAAACGGCACAGAGAACAGGACAGCCTGAAACAGAATTAAAACCCCGTAATCGGGACCACATTGAGTCGCCTGACCAATTCAGGTCTCATATTGGCTAAGAGTCCAGTAGTAAGATCCGGATGTTCCCGTAATTGGATCAAATTGGTCCTTCGCGTCAGATTGGCTGAAGCCCATAGTAAGACCTGGATTTTCCCGTAATTAGACTGCATTGGGTTGCCCGACCAATTCAGGTCTCATATTGGGTAAGAGGACCCGGATTGGATTCTTGAAATTGGATCCAATTGGCTCTTCGAACCAGGCTCACCCGTCGTGTCAATTGGTCCTTTTCCTTCCTGCTGACTCTCGTTATTGGAATCGAACGGAGCATTTCAGTATGCCCCGGCTGACTGTAACGGGGTGACTGAACCTAGCTTCTCAGTATTTGCACTGGAATTGGTCGTTGCTCCCAATATTTGAGGTAACTGAACATTAATAAAAATCCTCTTCCTTTATATTTTCACAATATACTCGTATTACAACACGACAACACGTACCATCAAACTTGTCCGGAAGGCTAGCTCGGGGCTCCTTATCTTGTAGAACCAGTGGTGCTTGTCGAACCTGAGGCAAAGTTGCTTCTCCAAGTACAAAAGTTTGAGGCTGGTGCAACCTAGATTGTGCCATCCCAGATGCTCTATCATTATGAAGCTTTGCCACGACTCCTTCAATCTCTGCAGTTCTTTACGATAACGTAGCGAGGGCATTCATGATAGCATCCAACTTGGACTCCGAACTTTCCATCATACTAATGTCTTGGCCTTTGGCCATTCTAAGAGAAGGACAGAAATGACTCTACAAGAAGATAATATTGGTTTAGAGGAGGGTACTCCGCAACCTCTAAAATGCCTTAGGAGCTTCAAGAAAAGGGGTAATCCACTCTTTCCAAGAAGAATAAGACTCCAATATTGTAACAAAAGAAGTATCAGTTTAGAGGAGGGTAATCCGCAACCTCTAAAATGCTAGTACACTTCCAAGTAGAGGGATAATCCGCTCTCTAACGAGGAAGAAACTAACTCTGATATCTGAGGTGAGTGAAGTCTCGACAAACTGTCATGGATACAAAAATACAGACTCGAGATCTAACAAGAAGTTCAAGAAGAACTGGCAAGTTCTAGATTAATGAGATGAATACAAGAAGAACACCAGAGAAGTGAGCTAGAGCTCCAAGAGATGTGTTGTCGAGACTGAAGAACTCTTCAGCCTCGATTCCAATATATACTCTTATTTAGGAAGCTTCTCAAGCAACTTCTACCAACTAGGAAGCTTCTAGAAGGTTCCAGAGACTTGCTTCTAGAAGGTTCTAGAAGCTTATCTCTAGAAGGTTCTAAGAACTATGTCCCTAACATCTTCTACCTACTAAGAAGCTTCTAGAAGGTTCTAGAGACTTGTTTCTAGAAGGTTCTAGAAACTTGTTTCTAGAAGGTTCTAGAAACTTGTCTCTAGAAGGTTCTAAGGACTATGTCCCTAACACAATGTAGAAAAGATAGCACGCAATCAATTAGCAAATCTTACACAAACTAGGTTGGTGCAAGTTTATGTCTTCCAATTCAAGTTCATATATCTCCAAATTAGCAATGTTTTGGAGGTAGAGATGATGGATTGATTCCTATGAGGTTTGAAACCTGGAGTCCAACAAGAAATAGACCTAAAGGATCTATAAACATTCAAAGAAGCAATTTGGATTACAGAGAGGGTCGATGCCATAAATTTCAGAAAATATGGAGTATGACGTATAGTACAAAGTTCTATGTTGCTATATAATATCATGGCACAACAACCAATGCCAATGGACATTGATGCCTTACAAGGATCATTGACACCACAAAGATGACAAATATTAGTACAAAAATGATTGTATTTCTATTATGGGGAGCTAAGCTATGAGATTGGAGGTTGTGTAAGACGTCAAAGTGTAAGTACCAGTAAGATAAGGCAGATTCATAGTCTTGAAACTTATTAAGCCGATAATGAGTTAGAGCAGGAAAATGAGGCTCCTTAGTAAAGGCACCAGGGACAAATACTGGTGGTAGCTATTGTCTTTCATAGACAAATGGTATAGCCTTGGATAATTATAAAAAGAGTCGACTAGTACATCCATCGAGACTACTAAGAGAACAACCATGTTGAGTGCTTGCAGATTGTGGCTCTACAAAAAATTACCTCTCAATTAAAATTGCCTACTAGCTTGGAATTAAAATCAAGGAAATCAATGAAGGAAGTATATATCTTGTAAATGACCAAGAGAATATATTGAGTGAGACATATGAAGAAGAAATCTTGAAGTTGATACATACCTACAACTTAAGAAAGAGATTCAAGGTGACAAAGCTAATGTATGATGTTATCTTTGGTATGCCATGGCTAAAAATAAAAAATAAAAAAAGTTGATTAGATAGCAAGGATAATCTCTTTTAAAGATGGATGATGCAAGGTGACTCTTTGCACCTTTACAATAAGTGAAGAGAAAAGAAAATCTACAATGAAAGACTTACTTATAGGAACGACTTTTATGAAGAAGCAACTAGAGCATGAACAACCGATATATATATATATATATATATGGTAGTTCCAAATCTCACATTAGAGGTGGAAAAGATAGCCAAAGAGATAGAACAGGCAGAACAACTCATATGAAAATATCAAGATGTCTTTCCAATTGACCTATCTAGTAGTGTATCTCCTGATTGAGATGCCTCCTTTCAAATAGAACTGTTACTTAGAGCCAAATCAATAAGTTGACTAATTTATTGCCTAGCACCAAAAGAACTTGAAGAGCTGCGAAAGACATTAGATAAACTCTAGGAAAAAGGCCTCATTCAAGAAGCATATTACTATGGAGAACACATGTACTCTTTGCACCTAAGAAAGATGGTGTACTTTGCTTTTGCATCAACTATTGAAGTCTCAATAAATAGACTATTAAAAATACATATCTACTTCCACACATAGATGATCTTTTTGACCAACTTTGAGGTGCAACTATCTTTAATAATTTGGATCTTTGGAGCGTCTATTAGCAAATGCCTATTGTAAGAGAAGATGTGGAAAAGACGATATTTTGTATGTACTATGGATATTTTGAATGACTGATTTTATCTTTTGGCCTTACCAATGCTTCAGCCTCTTTCATATGTCACATGAATAGATTTTTTTGAGACCTTTTGAATAAGTATGTATTCGTCTTCATTGATGATATCCTTGTATATAGAAAAATCTATGAAGAGCATGGATAACACCTACAAGAGGTACTATGCTGGTTGCAAGATAGTTTCTTCTATTATAAGCAATAAAAATGTGAGCCTTGGAAGTTAAAAGTCACCTTTTTGAGGCATGAGGTATTCTTTGGAGGCATGCATATGGAGCAAGATAAGGTAAAAGCAATAGAGGATTGGCCAACTTCCAAAGATGCTTTTGAAGTTTGCTCATTTTTAGGCCTTGTTAGATACTATTACTGTTTTGTTTGGCAATTTGCTTACATTGTTGCCTCATTGACAAACCTATTGGAAAAGGGTTCCCCATTTGAATACAAATTGGAGTAGCAAAATGCCTTTGATAAGTTGAAGGAATCAATCATTATTGCTCTAATATTACAATTATATGATCATAATCTCCTTTGTACACTTCACATTGATGCCTCTGACTTTGCTATTAGAATGGTTCTTCAACAAGACTTTGGTAGGGGCCTTCAACTTGTGGCATATGAATCATGCAAGCTCAGAAGGATAGAGTGCAATTTCTCTTTATCTGATTGAGAGTAATTAGCAATTGTAGACACTACTAAGATGTGGCAACATTATCTATTGGAAAAATCAGTGGTTGTTCGGATTGACCATTGACCCTTACTACATAATTTTTATTTAAAAAATATGAAATTATGGCATTATCATTGAAAAGAATAGTTGTAGCTTTTTGATATCCATCTTTAGTACAAGTAAGGGCAATAATATACTATGCCATATAATTTATCATAGAGATCAAACTTGAAGAACGAATTGGGAGATGAGATAGAAGTTGCTACCATTAGTAGTATCATTTCAAATCTAAGCAAAGAGGCAGAATGGAAGGAAGCTATGTAATGGAATGCTTATTTCAAGATGATTAGTAATCTATTGAAGGTGGATGATATACAATATTAGGATAACACTCTTAGTAATGGCTTACTCTATTTCAAGAATCAAATTTATATACTTTACAATGCTAAACTCTAGACGCGCATACTTCCGGAAGGACATGACATCTCAATATCTAGATATCTGAAACAAGAGAAGTCCTTAGAATGGATCTCAAGGACATGATTTTGGATAAGTTTAGATTACGATGTTCGTACCTTTGTATGCTCTTGCAAGTCATGTCAACATAATAAAGTATACAAGGTAATATCTCTTAGAATATTGTAGCCAATTTTGCTACTTATATGACGTTGGAAGCAGGTGACTATGGATCTCATTACGTGTTTATTACAAATGCATCATAATCATATCGTAATTTTTATTTTTATAGATCAACTCTCAAAGCAACTTTAATTGGCTGCAATGTGCTCGGATATTAATGCTCCAATGCTTGTATAAGTCTTTTTTGATATTGTCTTTTGTCACCATGGATTATCTTGTATCATCATTTCAAATTGAGATTCACACTTCATGGGAAGTTTTTGGTAAGGCTTGTTCAAGCTACTAGACACATGACTTGTTATGTCTATAGTCTTTCATCCTCAAATGGATAGACAAATAGAGCATATAAATCTGACCTTAGAAGATATGCTACGAGCATTCGAGGCGGTTCATCATAATGATTGAGATGAATACTTGATATCCTTAGAATTTGCTTATAATGATAATATTCAAGTAAATATTGATCATTCACCATTTTTTCTTAATACTAATCAACATCCAATTATGCCAGAAACTTTCTATTGTCCTATCAAGATTAACAACCTAACAATAGAAGAATTTATACAATGACTTACAATGACCTTATAAGAAAAACGGCACTACCTCTTTACTGCTTAGAATTGACAAAAGTAATATACAGATAACCATCAACAACACAAGACCTTTTGAAAGGGTAATCATGTGTTACTCTCCAATATCAATTTGCCACTTGCAACATCAACCCAAATCCATAAACTAGCATCTTAGTAGATTAGATCTTTTCATATTTTTGCAGTAATATCTGATGTTGCATACCACCTCAAGCTTTGGCCACATATTTGAGTCCATTCAATTTTCCATGTTTTACAAATGAAGAAATTTCATACCAAGCCAAAGAGCTTTCCAGATCAACACCAACCACCACTACCACCAGTTGTAGTTGATGACCAATAAGAATATGAAGTGGACAACGTTTTGGAGTATTGCTACTTTTGTCATGGTAGTGGATGTCCACAACTTGAGTACAAAGTTCTTTGGAAAGGTTCAATGCAATGTGAGAATCTACACAAAACCTCATTTATTGCCAAGAGACGATTTGGAGATAACATCAAGAACAAAACGAGGATGTTCATAGTAATAGAGAGGGATTAACTATAACATAATATAGATAAGATAATTACATAAATAATTAGAACCATCAAAGTTTTTAGAATTGAGATTAGGTTAGTATACCAAGTAAGATCCATGGTGGAACATTCTAGAAAGGATTGTGGGCATTTATTTAGATAGAGCCTATTATAAAACCTTTTAAAAAAAGCTTAGGGTAGTTATCTAGATTGGACCTATTATAGAACCTTCTAGAAAAAAAATTTAAGGTAGTTATCTAGTTAGAGTCCACCACCTAGAAACATTCTAGAAAGTCTAGGGTAGTAGGACAAGGTATAAAGAGGATTGGTCAAGGCCTTTTGGTGCATCTAGTCAGGTATGGCTTCAGATCCTTTTTTTTAGTAAAGTTTGGTTTTGCATCTTTTTGTTCAGTTTTGTTTTGTTTTGTTTATATTTTCTTAGTTTGTCTTTTGTATCTTATTTTATTCAGTTCCATTCAATTCTATTCTAGTATGTTTTGTCTTATTTTTTGATGAGATTTTATATTGCTATGGAATAGAAGGATCTTCGATTTTTGATATAGTCTAGTCATGTTTCAATATTTCTATGCTTTTAAGTCCAAAAAAATCTTTATTATTCTATTTTTGCTGACATAGTTGTAGTAATGAATCATTAGAATCAATAATATTAATCTGCAATAAATTATATATAATCAAGGCATAATCAAGAAATAATATATTTTTTTATAAAACAATATAAACAACTAAGTATAATTAGTATCTCTAATTAATATGGATAAGCTTTCTAACATATACAAAATATTATATATACAATACAATTGAGTTAAAAAATAATAACTTCTTTAGAATTCTTTTTGTAAATATATCTTCTTGATATTTTGATTTTTGATACTTCAAGAAATTTTCTAAACTATCATACTTCTAGTAATAAAGAACTATTGTACATGGATAGGCATGAATTATGACATAATCAAGTCCAATATCAATAACAATCTTTTGTGCTTCCATCCTTGATTTAGACATCTTCAAATCAAGACTTTGATTAATAATATGGTCATTTATACAACAAAAAACACTATCAAGATATTGATTTGTCATACTTAGGATCTTTGTGTAGATTCAAAAGGAGTCCAAAATTATTGTTAACTTGTTTGTCAACAATGTGATGTAGATTGATGTTGCAACTTCATTCTTTAAATAAGTGATGTCCAATACTTCTTGAACTACTATATCAAAATCTAGAGATTTTAGCTAAAAGCCCAAGTAAGTCATGATAAAGTTCAATATGACTATATTAAGATATTTATATATTTCATCTATTTCTATTTATCTATCTTCCATTAGATTTTCATGTTTGTCCAATTCATATAGTCTTAAAGTATGAAAATGATCAAAGTCACCAAAAACATGTATTATGGCTTAAGCTTATTAAATATAAAACTTGTCACAAATAATAATATTTAAATTAATATAATCAAATACAAAATATCTTACTAAATGCCATGGTCAACAAATAAAAATATTAGAAATCTTCATTCTAACAATTTAGAATTATCCTTATTTGTATCACTAGTAAATGCTATTGTTATGAAATGGATGCAAAAATAAAAACAATACATGTTGTAAAAATGGAGTTTGTCAAAATAACAATAAAATAAATTTAGAAGTAAAAATATCAAATGATCAATAATTTGAAGTCCTATTTTTTTTTTGATATCCATTGATAATAAAATATGACTAGGTCACTTTGATAAAATTAATAGTAAAGTTCAATAAGGACAAAAACCATATCAACTTCAATCTCTATTTTTTCTTGGCACTGGCACCACATGAAAGCTGATATATTAGATCTAATTAAAAATATAGAAGAGAAGAATTTTATTTTTTTAACACATGTATTAGAGGAAAATATTATAATGGTGCTTTTCAACTATAATAAAGATAAGCAAGCTAGCATTTTTGTATTATGCAAAATTTTGCTTAAGAATGCATTAAGTACTTGATTGTGGAAGGTAAAAAAATATTGTAATGATAAGTTCTAATAATTCTAATAGAATCATATATAAAATAAAATTAAAGCTTAATAAACCTAATCAAACATTGGTCAAGTCCAATTAAATTTTCATAGAAATTATAAAAAATATAAAAAAAATCCTAAAGAAATTTTAAAAAAATCATAAAGAAATAATAAAAAAATCCTAAAAAAATCAACAAGAACCTTAAAGAAATCCTTGAAAAATTTTAAAGAAATTTTAAAGAATCCAAAATAAATCCTAAAAAAAATCTTAAAGAAATTTTAAATCCTAAATCAAATCCTAATTAATTCAAACCAACCTTAATCAAAATCTAATCAATTCAAATCAATCCTAAGGTAATTTTAAAACTTCAATATTTATTAACTTAACTATTGATATTACTTAAAATTTTACACACCTCTCAATCTCTTAATTAACAATAAGCATAATAAATTTGAAGAGAATTAAACTTATGAAATTTTAAAAAAACATCATAATCTACTTGGTTGTCTATCAATCTCTATCTTTGACCTTAATATTGATCTTCCAATAGTAATAACTTCTAGTTAAACTATTAACTTGCTCTCAAATTTTGCATAAGTATTGAAAGTCAATTCAATTATAAGTTTTAATAAAAATCACTTCAATCCAATTGGAAATTTTTTATAAATCTTAGATAACCTTATTAGACCTAAAAATCCAATTTCTAAGATTCTAATCCACTTGAACTTTAATAACATTCAATCTATTTATTTGATTAAGTTCAAATTTACAACATATATTCAATACAAGTATATTCATAAATTTATAAATTATACTCTTAAGATCTACTATAAAATTCATGAAATTTCTTAATTTATAAATCTTATTTAAATTCATAAAATCCAAAATTATCTAAACCAACTTTGACTTTGCAAAGCTCTTACAAAGTCATTACAAACTAAAATTACTCAAAACCAATGCTTTAAAAAATCCTCTAAAGTCTTATTCCAAATCCCATACTTTTATTTATAAAAGAATCTTGGAGTTGCTATAAGAAAGTGTTTGTGGCTTAGGATCTGATTTGACCTGGGTTGACAACCAATCCTCTCTATGTATCAATTTTTGTCTTCTTAAGATAATCTTTGCTAAAATCAATTTCTAACTCCTCTCTACATATGCTTATATTTTCTACTTTTTTAATCTATCTTATTTAATTATATTTATGGCTCTCTAAAAAAAATAGAAGCTTATTTTTTAAAAGGTAAAATTTTTACTTTTAGTTTATTATCCCTTGCTTATTATCTATATTTTTAAGATTATTTGCTATAATATTTTAAAATAAAATCTTCTATATTTTAATATTTTATTCACTTTTTTACCTATTAATTATATTATATCATGACATCTATCTCTCTTAAATTTATGCATCTTCTAGCATGCCTTAAGATTCTTCATTATATTGATGTAGAATGATCTTCATCTTCATCAAATTCTTTATTTTTAATTTGTTCTTCTGATCCCATTCAATTTCTTCTAATGGACTTTATTTTTTACTAATATAAATGTCTTCACCTCTTGATTTAAATAACTTAATTTGCTTGTGTGCTATAAGTATCTTCAATCTTGTACCATTAAGTTCTTGTAATAAGTATGTTCTATTGTTGTATACTTATTTGACATCATAAGATCCAACCATCTTTTTGCAAGCTTCATTATTGTACTATGTTGATTGTCTAAGTTACTCTTATAAACTAACATCCAATTACTATTTTTAATTACCTTAGGTAGTAGTTGATGTTTTTTATCAAATCTTTTTTTTATTCTTTTTTCTTGCTTCATTCAATCTTTCTATTGTTGCTTCAATATCATTAAGTCTTCTTTTAAATTTTTGAATCTATAATGCTAAAAGTTCTTCTCTATTGAAATTATCTTTCCAAAGCAATATATCTTATGTAGGTACTACCTCATTTTTAGACATTATTGATTTTTTTTCATATATTAATTCAAAAGGTATACACCTTATTATTGAACTGTGAGTTATTTCATTTGTCCATAGTACAAATGATAGTAGTCTAAGCCATTCATATGATTTGCTATTGCATGCCTTTACTAATGCCTTAACAATAGGTGAATGCTCATACTTACTCTTATTATTACATTTTAAATTAAATGTATTTATTAATGAAAGTTTAATTCTTATTCTATTAAAAAAATTTTGTGCTTCTTTTGCATTCAATTCACCTCTAATAACTATAATTTTTTTAATACAACTATAGTGACAAATAAGATCTTCTAATAAAAATTGATATATATCTTCAGTACCTTTTATTCTTAATGTTTGTTCTTTAATCATATTTAATAAATCTTCTTTTGCAAGTATCAAATATTTCATTTGTCGAAATTCCATAGATATTGCCACTTAATCTATCATCCACTTATAATGTAAAGCTAAAAGATATGTTAGATGTAATCCATCTTGATGTCAAATATTTAAATATACTTGCGAATTTCACAAGATTCTACAAAATTTGCAATAACTTTGTAGATGCCCTTCTACTAATATTTTTCTTTTAATTTAGTAAATGTTGCTCAAATACCTCAATGCTCTACTCATAAACTTTCATAAAATTCCTTAATAATTTTGTATTGAACTTTTGAACAACATATTATCCATTGTCATAGACATACATATTTATCTTGATAATTATTTAAATAATAAGAATTAGTAGAAGTAAATCAAAGTAGATAAATATGATAATATCTTATAGAAAGCTTCTTAAAAGCTTCATAGATGTTGTTTTGCCTTTATACATATCTATAGGTGATTGATAGGTTTAAAACTTGGCCAATAAGGAGGCCATGTATCGACATGTTGACCACTTATAATATAAGTTGGACATATGGCATATACCTATGAAACTTGTCTTGCAAATTAGACATGTATCCTACAAGTTGGATGCGTATTAGAGGTTCTATAGCATGTCGCCACGTATTCCTTAATTAAGTGGTATATATAGAGGTAAGAGTGAGGCTTCTTCACTTTTATCAACTCCTTTCTTGGTTTTTAGTTTAGTTTTAAGAGTCTTATGTTTTCTAGTCTTTAGCAATAACTATTTCAGTTCTTCTTTGAATATACATACTTTCTTCTATTTTGTCACTTTCCTTTTGACATAGATTCCACAAATTTATGTATCTTCTTATAGTTTTTTTCATTGATAGATTGACAAGAGTGCACATACAATATCAAAGCTTTGTCTTTTCTTAATTAACAATGGATTATTCCTTTTTCTTCATAAGACATAAGCATATTAGAAGTTGTGGATTACCCTCTTCTAAATTGATATTATTTATAGAAATTTTTTTCTTGATTCTTGAGTATTATATTTTGTAAGAATAGACACCTTTCTTTTTATTATGCTAGCATACCAGAGCTTGCTGAAATGAAGAATGCAATAGCTCAAATGCAAGAACAAATGAGAGAATTAATACTTGCAATGCATCAACTTATTCTACCACCATAAAGAGCAATAAGATTATCAAGCAATGAAGATATAGAGATGATTGGAATTGCTTTAATATCTATACTAAGCCATACTACTATTCCTACTATAAAACATTGTTTAAATTTCAAAGAACCAAAAATTAGATTGCCTGAGAAGTTTAATGGCAAAAGATCTAAATTTCAAGGATTTATCAATCAGGTACAAGTGATGATTGAACTACAATCTCAAAGTTATCCAATTCAAGGATCATAAGTTAGGTTTATTGAAATACTACTTTCAAGCTTTGATTTATCATGGTTTTCATCAATTCTTAAATGACGTGATTCAATATTAGATAATTTGGAAGCATTCTTAGCAAAGTTTTGATCTATGTATAGAGAACATGATGCAATCCATGTTGCAACTAATAAGATTCATATCCTGTGATAAGGCAATCGATCAATGACATTATATGTTATATAATTTTGATAATT
This sequence comes from Physcomitrium patens, assembly GCF_059467195.1. Taxonomy (NCBI): domain Eukaryota; kingdom Viridiplantae; phylum Streptophyta; class Bryopsida; order Funariales; family Funariaceae; genus Physcomitrium; species Physcomitrium patens. Next base: position 11,187,531 of record NC_143430.1, on the reverse strand, counting down.
AGCTACAAATATCAAATACGATGATATAGCAATCATCAGCCAATTTTTCTATGGATTATAATATGAAGTAAAGAAATTGATGTTCAATCTATTTGATCCAGAAACATTGAGTCAAGCAATTAACTTTGTTGTGAAATGTGACATTCAGTTTTTTGAGTTTTGATTTAAGAATCACATAAGGAAACCTCAATGTTATTACAATTCAATGATGATATCAATACTTTTCAATCTAAGCATTTGGAAGTAGAAGACATGCAAATTGATGCAGTATGTTTTAAACTTCTTATCAAATAAGAAAAGATTTATTGTTATTAAGAAGGACTATATTTATTTGTGGAGAAGCTAAATACATTGATCAATATTATCCAAAGAAATGAGGCAACTACAAAATGAGGAGTACTACTATCAAAGATGAAAACATGTCAAAAAATAAATTTGCCTAGGTACAATAGGAACTATGTAGCTAGAATCTTGTGTAATTCCTAATAAAGGTCCTATTCACTCCTCAGAACCCTCTTCTTATTTTCAATAGATGTGTGTTTAGGATCTAATAACTACAAAGCCTCTATCTTAATAGATTCAGGAATCTCTGCTTGTTTTTTAGATGAAAAATTTCTTAAAAGTCATAATATATAATTAGTACGAAAAAACTAAACCTGTACACATAAAAGTCATAGACAGTCGTCCGTTATCTTTTGGAGATGTTACTCACGAAATACTTCTTATAGATGTAGTAATAAATAGTCATAATAGTTACATAATTTTTAATATAATTAGATCTCTATCCAATCTAGTCATTTTAGATTTAACATGGCTAAAAAAGTATAATCCTATGATAGATTGGATTTCTCATAAATTTGATTTTTTTTCAAACATCATTAAGAATTTTTCTAATCCAATAAAAAGCTATAAGTCTAGTATAGTCAAACTTGTACTTGTAGGTACAAAAGCTTTTTTGCATGCTGCAAAAGAAGGATCATCTTTTGTTATTTATGCCACATCCATTTTAAATGATGGAAAGATTTCAAGTGGAATTCCAAGTCAATATCAAGATTTTGAAGATGTTTTTGACAAAAATAATGCAAATTTTTTTCTCGAAGCATTGTCCATATAATTATTCAATCAATCTTAAAGAAAGAACTCAGCTGCTATTTGGTCTAATCTTTAGTTTATCAAAAAATGAGTTGGCTAAATTCAAGAAGTATATTAATGAGAAGTTGGCCAAGAATTTCATATGCCATTCAAAATCTCTTGTAAGAGCTCTTATCTTATTTATGAAGAAGAAGGATTGATCATTATATATATGCGTCGATTATCGAGGACTCAACAAGATTACTATCAAGAATAGATATCCTCTGCCTTTGATATTTGGACTTCTTGATCAATTAAATCAAGCTAAGAGATATACAAAAATAGATCTACAAAGAATGTATAATCTAGTTCGCATTAAAAAAGGAGATGAATGATAAACTACATTTTGAACAAGGTATGGATACTTTGAATATAACATCATGCCTTTTGGACTCACAAATGCACCAATTGCTTTTCAACATCTTATGAATGATGTTTTTTATGAATTTCTAGATGATTTTGCTATTTGTTATTTAGGTGACATTTTAATCTACTCTAAGGATGTAGAAGAATATGAAGTTCATGTTTGTAGTGTGTTACAAAAATTTAGAGATGTAGGATTGTATGCCAAGATGGAAAAGTATGTATTTCATGCTATTCAAATTGACTTCTTAAGATACATCATTTCAAACAATGGTCTAATGATGGATCTTAAAAAAGTTCACACAATGATGGACTGAAAGATTCTAAAAATAGTAAAAGATGTATAATACTTTTTGAGATTTGTAAATTACTATCAGATCTTTATCAAGAATTTTTTTCAAATTGTAGTGCTATTCACATGCTTAACTTGTAAAGACAAGCTCAAAAGGAATAAAAAAACAGAAACATCATTTGAATTTTTAAAGAAAGCTTTTATTTCTGTATCAATCCTGCATTGTGTTGTCATGTTGTAACATGACTATATGGTGATAGATGATAATATGGATCTTATTATACAAGAGCCAAGTTAAAACATAAAGTAAAAAAATATGGATAAAAGATAAGAAGGTAATAAAACTTTTAGTAATAGTACTACTTTTTTTTAAAAAGTGACTTCTACTTACTTTGTAGAACCAAAAATAAGGTAAAATAAGGTAGATTGGAAAAATAAATGATATAAGTATCTATAAAAAAAAATTAAGAGTAAATTATAGAAAAAATTACTTAGAAAAATTAGATATTGATACTTGGAGAGGACTAATCACAAACTAAGATTGAGATTAGACCCTGAGGCATAAAACCAAGCCTCAATGATAATTCTGGAATACTTTAGTAGATCAGAGAGTTGAATTTGATAGCAGACTAAATAAGGTTTCTATGAGCATTGGTTTTGTGTGATTTGGATTTGTAATGACTTTATAAAGACTTTACAAAGTCAATTTTTTTTTAGATGACTTTGATTTTTGTGAAATAAAATAAAATTCACATTTTGGGTAATTTTGAAAATTCTATAACAGATCTATAGGAGTGATATTGGCTTTGAAAGATTGGCATTAAGGTTGGAGAAGGAGGCCAACTAATATCCAAGCACATTTTTGAGGTTATTGTCTATTTAGTAATTTTGATCCTTTTCAATTGTTTTTGTACTTGGTGTCAACTTAATTGTTAAAAAGTATACAAATTTTGAATATAAATCAACAGTTCATTCATTAGTTATTGAGGTTTAAATCTGTTGTAGGAATTACTTGAGATTGATTAGGATTTGATTTAGGATTTGAGATTGGTTAGGATTTGGTTTAGGATTTGGGATTTGGTTAAGGTTTGGTTTAGAATTTAGGATTTGATTAGGATTTGGTTTAGGATTCAGAGTTTGATTAAGATTTGATTTAAGATTTAAGATTTGATTTAGAATTAGGATTTGATTAGGTTTTGATTTAGGATTTGATTTAGAATTAGGATTTGATTAGAAGTTGATTTAGGGATTAAAATTTATTTAGGATTTATTTAGGATTTAAGATTTAGTTAATTTTTGGCCTAAAGTTTGATTGAAGTCTAATAAGATTTTAATTAGGATTAAATTAAGATTAAATTGAGATATATTTGAGATATATTTGTGATCATTGTAACATTTCTTTAAGATTTCTTATTATTTCTTTGTAATTCCTTTAAGTTTTTTTTAAATTAAATAAAGCTTGCTTAGCATTATTATAATCTAATTAGAATTTAGTTAGTATTCTATTAGAATTAGAATTTAGTTGTTGCAATTTCCATTCTACTTTCCACAGCCAGGTGCCTGAAGCAATCTCATGCAAGACTTCACATATTATGATAGCATTGACTTCTCCAAAGAATTTTTTATGGAGACAAATGCATCTGACTTTACTTTAGGTGCAGTCTTATCACAAATAGGAGCAGATAACAAACTTCATTCAGTAGCTTTTCATTCAAGAAAATTTTCAGCAACCTAGATTAATTATGAGATGTACAACAAGGAACTTCTTGTAGTTGTGGATTCTTTTCAAGAATAGCATCATTATTTAGAAGGCGCTTCAAGTCCAAACACCATGTATACAGATCACAAGAATCTTAAGTATTTCATGTTAGCACGTATTTTGAATCATGGCTAGGCTCGTTGGAGTATGCTTTTTTTAAGATTTGAATTTAATATCACTCATTGGTTAGAAAAATAATAAGATTTTTGTGATGTCCTTTTTAAATATTCTTATCTTATACCAAAAGAAGGAGAAGCAGTTTTTAACTAATAAAAGATAATTTTACTAAAGCCAAAATAATTTCATCTCCAAGAAATAAAATCAACATTGATTGTTGATTTGACTTTTCTCAAGCAGATTCAAGCAAGTATGTCCTCAGTCCTTCTTGTTCATGACATTAAAAACAGTTCTTCTAAGTCTCTAGATACTTCCAAATTTGAGTTTAAGGAGAACCTACTCTATTTTCAAGGATGTTTATATGTTCTAGAAGGAGAAGTACTATTATGTGCTCTTGAAGCTCATCACAATTTCCTTGCAGTAGAACATGTTGGATATAATAAGACTTTGGAACTTATATCTAGAGATTTTTGGTAGCCTCAAATGTGGAAGGCTATTAAAAAATTTGTGCAGATATGTGATGTTTGTTCAAGATCCAAAACTCCTCATAATTAATCTTATAGACTCCTCCAAATATTAACTATATCAAAATAACCATGATCTTTTGTCTCTATGGATTTTATCACAAATATTCTAATTTCAAGTTCATATGATTTTATATTTGTGATTGTAGATCATTTCATCAAGATGACACATTTTGTACTATGTACAAAATCTATCATAGGTGAAGGAACAACTAAACTCTTCCTTGACAACATCTATTGCTATCATGGATTACCAAGGGATATTATATCATATAGAGGAACACAGTTTTTATCAAGATTTTGGAGAATTCTTTTTAAGATATTGAAGGTGGATATAAAACTATCTTCAGCTTTCAATCTTAAAACTGATGGACAAACAAAATAGATAAATCAAGTTTTAGAGCAATATTTGAGGTATACCATCAACTATCAACAAGATGATTGGATAATTTTTTTGTCATAAGCAGAGTTTGCTTACAATAATTCGATACATTTTTCTACTCAATAAACACCTTTCTTTGCCAATTACGATTATCATCCATGATTTGTCACTTTTGACTTTTCAAAAGTTGATAATCTTGCAGTAGAAGATATGGCAAATCGATTGTCAGAGCTACATACAATAATGAAGGCACAATTAAAAGAAGCTCAAGAATGATAAAAAGGCAATGTAGATGTCCATCGTAAGAAACAGCCTCAATTCCATGCAGGAGATAAGTTATGATTACTTTGTCATAATATTAAAACTATTTGTCTTTGTGACAAGCTAGATTATTGTAGGCTTAGACTATTTTCCATTGGTGAATGGATCAATCCAATTGTTTATTGATTACATTTACTAGAGTCTATGAAAATCCATCATGTGTTCATTGTGTCTTTACTTGAGCCATACGAGACAATGGATATACAAAGAGAGAGACAAATGCCACCACTTCTTATAGAAGTGAATAATAATAAAGAATTTGAGGTAGAAGAAGTCTTAGATTCAAGGCAATGCCAAAATAGGTTAGAATATCCAATACATTGGCATAGATATGACATTAATGAACATATATAGGAGCCATCCAGGAATCTAAGAAATGCATCATGCAAAGTTAAAGCTTTTCATCAATAACATCCATCAAAATCAAGATGAAGAATCAAGAAATTCGTTGTTATAAAGTAAAGCAAGCCCAATAGAGATTTTATTCTATCTTATATCATTATTTCTTTGGATTTTTTAGTGCTTAGGAGATGGAGAATCAACAACCAAGAGATTCATTTAAGAGCTATCATTTGCTAAGCTATCTTATAAGATATTACGACTATCACAACCTTTGTGATAGCAAAATTGAAATGAAGACCCTAAAGAATGATATGTACTTTCTCAAATAGATGGAAGATACAAAGCATTTGGTACCATGACCTTGGAAGGGACTCCTGATTTTTAGTGATACTTTAGGAGATAGGAACCATTTGTAATGATATTACTAATGTTTAATTTGAAGAAAGTTATAAAGGCCTCAATAATGATCAAATATCAGGGTGGTCTTCTTGTCCTAGTATGAGACATTATTGATGGTTGAAGGGACCTATCAACTACCTTCAAAGAAAATAAAGAACAAAGTATGTGATAAATACAATTCAACACATCTTAGACTTCATCTATATATAATCACCGTTCTTCATAGAACTCGTTCCTAGAAAGGGGGATAATGTTACGAACATACATATTTATCTTGATAATTATCTAGATAATAAAAATAAGTAGAAATAAGTCAAAATAGATAAATATGATAATATCTTATAGAAAGCTTCTTAGAAGCTTTAAAGATACTGCTTTGTCTTTATACATGTCTATAGGTGATTGATAGGTTGAAAACTTGGCCAACAAGGAAGCCACGTATTGACATGTTGACCTTTTATAGTACAAATTGGATGTATGGTGCACACCTAAGAAACTTACTTTAAAAATTAGACATGTGTCTTACAAGTTGGATGCATATTAGAGGTTCTATAGCATGTCGCTACATATTCTTTAATTAAGTAGTATAAATAGAGACAAGAATGAGGCCTTCTTCACTCTTGTCAATTCTTTTTTTGGTTTTTACTCTAGTTTCAAGAGTCTTATATTTTCTAGTCTTTGGCAATAGCCATTCTAGTTCTTCTTTGAATATACATACTTTTTTCTATTTTGTCACTTCTCTTGTGATATAGATTCCACAAGTTTATGCATCTTCTTTCAGTTTGTGTCTTTGACATCCATTGTAGTACTTTTTTGCTCTTTTTTGGATGCTTACATAAATATTTATTGTATAAAAAATATCCATGGATTTTTTTGTGGATTTTCTTAAATTCTTGATCTGTCCAATCTTTATATTGCTTTAATGTATTCAAATACTTTCTAATATCTTTTCATTTTCTTTCATATAAATTTCTTAAAAATATATCTAATAGTATATTTAAATATATATCTTCTTACTTTAATAATTCATTGATATATAAAAACTTATACCCACATCATCTTCTAAATCAATCATATCTTTTTTTATTGTTATACCTTGCTATTGATAATATATTTGAAATTAAATTTTTTTCTCTGCTATGTGTTTAAATTCTAGATTCATAGATTTGATATATGCTATCTATCTTAATATAGTAATATCAAGAGTTGAATAACTTGTAATCATCGCAAATAAAAGTAAATAATTTGTTTTTATAACTATCAATATCATATTACATGAAGTCTTGCTCGAGAATGTATTAGGTACTTAGCTATGGAAAGTAAGAGTGTTGAAGATTAGCAAGATCTTATATAGTTGCCATTACATAGAGATAAATCATAGTAAGTTGGTAATAGTGAAAAGATAACAAAAAATTAAAAAAAGTTACTATAGTGGCAGTTAAGATTTTATGTAGTAGCTAAATTAAGATAAATTTAGGATTTAGTTGGATGAAGCAAAGAAGGATGAATATGATTGTAGATGAAGACTCCAACTATAAGTAAAGTGTATTAAAAGTAAGACTCATCTTACTCCACATTTCTTCTTGGTGCATGTTAGGGACATAATCTTTAGAACCTTCTAGAGACAAGTTTCTAGAACCTTCTAGAAGCAAGTCTCTAGAATCTTCTAGAAGTAAGTCTTTGGAACCTTCTAGAAGCTTCCTAGTTGGTAGAAGTTGCTTGAGAAGCTTCCTAAATAGAAGTATATATATTGGAATCGAGGCTGAAGAGTTCTTCAGTCTCGACAACACATCTCTTGGAGCTCTAGCTCACTTCTCTGGTGTTGTTCTCATCTGATTAATCTAGTTCTTGGCAGTTCTTCTTGAACTTCTTGTTAGATCTCGAGTCTGTATTTCTGTGTCTGTGACAGTTTGTCGAAACTTCACTCACCTCAGATATCAGAGTTAGTTTCTTCCTCGTTAGAGAGCGGATTATCCCTCTACTTGGAAGTGTACTAGCATTTTAGACGTTGCGGATTACCCTCCTCTAAACTGATACTTCTTTTGTTACAATATTGGAGTCTTATTCTTCTTGGAGAGAGTGGATTATCCCTTTTCTTGAAGCTTCTAAGGCATTTTAGAGGTTGCGGAGTATCCTCCTCTAAACCAATATTGTCTTCTTGTAGATTCATTTTTGTCCTTCTCTTAGAATGGCCAAAGGCCAAGATATTAGTATGATGGAAAGTTCGGAGTCCAAGTTGGATGCTATCATGAATACCCTCGCTACATTATCACAAAGAACTGCAGAGATTGAAGGAGTCGTGGCAAGGCTTCATAATGATGGAGCATCTAGGATGGCACAATCTAGATTGCACCAGCCTCAAACTTCTACACTTGGAGAAACAATTTTGCCTGAGGTTCGACAAGCACCACTGGTTCTACAACATAAAGAGCCTCGAGTTAGCCTTCCGGACAAGTTTGATGGTACGCATTCCAAGTTTCGAGGATTCGTCAATCAAATCAGGTTGATAACAGTTTTATAGCCCGAACGCTATCCAACGGAGGAGTCATGTGTTGGGCTTGTTGGAACCTTACTTACAAGGCAAGCTCTATCATGGTTTGCTCCTTTGTTTGAAAAACGATCGTCTATACTAAACAACTTTGAAACCTTTTTGGAGGCATTTGCAGAAGCTTTTGGTAAATACGACAAGGTTCAATGGGCTACAACAAAGATCCGGTCACTATGACAAGGGATGCGCTGTACATCAGTCTATGCATCAGACTTCACGCAATTAGTATGTGATATCAATTGGGACGAAGAAACATTGATGAGTCAATTCTATTGGAGTTTAAGGGACGATGTGATGGATTTGCTGTTAACTCTTCCTGATCTACAAATGCTCAATGAAGCTATTAGCCAAGCTGTAAAGTGTAATAACCGCCTATTTCAATGTCGCCAAGACCAACGTTCAAGACAACATACGGTTTGCCATGCACCAACTATATCCGCAAGCAGCGTGAATTCACATTCAAAGGTAGAAGACATGCAAATTGATGCGACACGTGTCAAATTTCTTACTCTGGAAAAAAAAAAGCGACGTATGGAGGAAGGTCTATACTTGTATTGCGGTGAAAAAGGCCACAAAGTTGAAAACTGCCCCAAGAAGCAAAATCGACATATTGTCAAGACTAGAGGCGCGTTTATTCAGGAAAACGAGGATGCCCAGCCACAATAGGAACTGTGCGGCTGCACAGTGAAATATTACAACAACAACCAGGTTCCTTTCTTTCTGCTCAACCTACCCTTTGCTTTACAATCATTTTGCTTATTGGCCCTCAAAAATTGAGAATCTTAGCATTATTAGATTCAGAAGCATTTGCTTGTTTCTTAAACGAAGAATTTGTGAAGCATCATAAGATCCCTTTAATACAAAAATCCAAACCTGTTCACGTTGAGGTCATAGATGGACGACCTTTATTATCTGGTAGTGTCACCTATGAATCAAAATCTATAGAAGTGACGTTTAAGGGCCATAGTAGTCATATTAATTTCAATATTATTAGAACCCCATCAAATCCTATTATTCTTGGTCTTTCCTGGTTGAAAAAGCATAACCATCCATAGATTAGAAGTTGCGGAAGATAACCTTTCCCACAAAACCACCCAAGAGCAAGCCTAGTAGAAAACTCCGAATAGAAAAATCCTTATTTATTGGAGTAAGAGTGTTTATAAGATCGTCCAAGGAAGGCACACCGTTTATCATTTATGCGGCTCCAACTACCGGGGAGAAGATCTCGACAACAAGTATACCTGAGCAATATAAGGATTTTAAAGACGTGTTTCAAAAGAACAATGCCGACATGCTACCAAAACACCAACCATATTATTGTGCCATAGACTTGTAGGAAGGAGCACAACCGCCTTTTGGCCCAACCTACAATCTATCGCAGACGGAGTTGGCGGAGTTGCAGAAGTACATCGATGAGAATCTAGCCAAGAACTTCATCCGTCATTCAAAATTTTTAGCTAAAGTACCCATCTTATTTGTGAAGAAGAAAGATGGCTCATTGCAGATGTGCGTAGACTATTGAGGCCTCAACAAGGTAACAAAGAAGAATAGTTACCCGTTACCCTTGATTTCTGGTCTCTTAGAACAACTTAGACGTGCAAGGATTTTTACAAAAATTGATCTAATAGGAGCTTACAGCCCCGTACGAATGAAGGAAGGAGATGAGTGGAAGACAGCATTCCGTACAAGGTATGGCCATTTTCAGTATAATGCCATGCCCTTTGGTCTTACCAATACTCCTGCGGTCTTTCAGCATATGATGAATGACATTTTTTGAGAGTACCTTGATGATTTTGTTGTCATCTATTTGGATGATATTCTGATATTCTCCAAAAATGAGGAAGAGCATGAAAAGTACGTTCGTTTGGTCTTGGAAAAACTACGCGAGCGAGGACTTTATGCCAAATTAGAGAAGTGTTTATTTCACCAAATAGAGATAGAGTTTTTGGGGTTCGATGCGACTACGGTGTCTTATTACGTGCTTTCCTGCTCAAGAACGTGTCGGACGTCTGGCTGTTGAAGGTAGTATGGAGATTCGCTAATATTCAAACAGTCTATCGGTTTTTGACTATTAAAATATAAACAACTGCAAGAATACACCGTAAATCTATACGAATGCCCTTCGACTGCTCGCTGAAGTCCTTTTTGTCCCAGCCGGTAGGTTTCTAGATGTTACAGAGAACCCCGAACAACCCAAACTGCTAATCTTCGATACCGCTTTATACTCATGATCTTGTATCCACTGACTGTCTTGTTAGATTAACCCAATAAATTTCATTCACTCCACATACTCAATCCTATAGACACCCTTTTAATTCTTCATCACAGACGTAACTCGATTTCACAAAAACAGTCAAGAGTAATCAAACCCACTTCATTAAAAATCCCGATTCATCATTACAACACTGACTTCAGCAACGATTGCCTCAGTCTTCTCAAAACCCTATGAAGAAAATAAAACCCAATTCTCTGTCTTCTTTCCCCGCCCGAAGCATGAAGCTAGCTCTCTCAATCCTTCAAAACCCTCCTAAAAACTATTCTCTCCCCTCCCCATTTCTTATTTTAATTCTAAATTTCTTCAATCTTCCGTCTTGGATCTGAAATTGGCTCCCGCCGTTAGAGCTTGGATCCAAAATTGACTCTCGCCGTCAGAGCTTTCTCTTCTATTTTTACCTTTAAGAGATTCTTTCACCGAAAGGACGTTCTCGGAATGGCACAAAGGACGGAACAGCCTGAAACGGAATAGGAGCCCCGTAATCAGGATCCCATTGAGTCGCCCGACCAATTCAGGTCTCATATTGGGTAAGAGTCTAATAGTAAGATCTGGATGTTCCCATAATTGGATCAAATTGGTCCTTCACGTCAGATTGGCTGAGGCCCATAGTAAGACCTGGATTTTCCCATAATTAGATTGCATTGATTTGCCCGACCAACTCAGGTCTCATATTGGGTAAGAGGTCCAAAATAGGACCTAGATTGGATGTCTTGAAATTGGATCCAATTGACTCTTCGAACCAGGCTCACCCGTCGTGTTGAATTGGTCCTTTCCCTTTTTGCTGACTCCCGTTATTGGAATCAAACAGAGCATTTCAGTATGCCCCGGCTGATTGTAATGGAGTGACTGAACCTAACCACTCAGTATTTGCACTAGAGTTGGTCGATGCTCCCAATATTCAAGGTAACTGAATATTAATAAAATTCCCTTTTCTTTTTATTTTCACTGTATACTCGTGTTACAACACAACATCCACCTTCTCTGAACCTGTGCATCCTCCGGTATGCACCAATTTATCCAATTGCTATTTGATTTAGAATATATTCTCTACGTCTTTGTCCAGTTCATCTTCGTCACCTTCATTATCTAAATCACTTTCATCTTCTTGCTACGGAATCTCTATACCTTCATTAAGGTCTTCCATATTCATCTCCACATGTCTTCGTTTAAATATTTTTACTCGCTTCCCTGCAATTGGTATTTTCAATTTTGTATCATCTAACTCCTGTAATGAGTAAGTCGCATTATCATGAAGAGTTGTTACTACATATGGTCCAAACCAATATTTTGAAAATTTCCGCAAAGTACTATATTGATTATTCAGACTATTGTCATAAACAAGTACCTAGTCACCTTCCTTGATTGCTTTAGGTCAAAATCGATGTTGCTTATCGAATCGAGCCTTATTTTGTAACCTTGCTCTTTTTAACCTTTCCAATGCTATCTGCACATCTTCCGATCTTTGCTCCAATTGTCGAATCCTAATAGCCAGAAGTTCTTCTCTTATCAATCCATCTTCCCATGGTAGCATACTCCAAATAAGTACCTTTTCTTCAATCGGCATAATTGGTTTTCGACCTGTCATAAGTTCTACTAGCATATATCCTGTCACCAAACTATGTGTTGTTCGATCAGCCCATAATGCAAATGACAAAAGTCGTGGCCACTCTCTAATCCTCCCATTACAAGTTTTAACTAATGCTTTCACAATCGGTGGGTGACCGCGTTCGCTTTTTGCATTCCCTTCCGGATTATAAGTAGTAGTCAGTGATAGTTTAACTCCACATCTTTCAAAGAACTTACGAGCTTCTTGTACATTTAATTCTCCACGATCTGCAATGATTTTTCTTATGCATCCGTAGCGGCAAATGACATCTTTAAGCAAAAACCTACAAATCTCCTCTGTAGATTTTGTCCTCAATGCTCTTCCTTCTACTTGATTTGATAAATCTTCACGAGCTAAAACCAAATATCTCATCTGCCATAACCTAACTGACATAGTAACCAAATCAACAATCCATTTAAAATGAATAGCTAGAGGATACGTAGGATGAAGACCATCTCGATGTCGGATATTAGAATACGATTGACAAATTTCACATGACTCTACAAATGAGAGCACATCTCGATACATATTTTTCCACTAATATCGTTCCTTGAGTTTAGCAAAAGTAGCCCAGATTCCTCTATGCCCTGCCCATAAACTATCATGGAACTCCTTTAATAATTTTAGTTTTTCTTCTTTTTTGCCTATCACTCGTTGTGGCATCCCAATTCCTTTCTTTGGTCTCTTCCATAAGAATCCATCTCGAAGTAAAAATCCATATGCTTTTTTTCTTATTTGTTTGAATTTTTCTATGGACCAAGGTATTCAAGTAATGACCAATATCCAATAGTTCTCCTTCATAAGATTCTTTAAGAAATAGCTTGTCTTCCCTGTTGAGATTTGATATTGAATAGAATTTCAATCCGACGTCATCAATGTCTTCAACCATTTCGTCCTCCCTCTCGTATCTTACTCAAGATAGCATGTCTGCTACTAAATTTTCTTTCCCAGTAACATGCTTAAATTCTAGATTTAGTGACTTAATATAAGCAATCCATCTCAACATTGCAATATCTGGCGTTGAACAGTTAATAATCATTCCAAGCAATGGCAAGCAATCTGTTTCAATTACTACTACTGCCCTAATCAAATAGTCCTCTTCAGCTTTCATAGTCGAAACAACTCCCCAAAGTTCTCTTTTGACTTGCGAATATGCACGCTGACGAATACTTAAAACTTTAGCTCCAAATCGAACTGCAAATCTATTCCCACTGAAATCATCTTGACCCATAGCCCATCCAATGGCAATTGGACTAGCGTCCACAGTAAGAATCATTGGTCTATTGCACTTATAATCAACCTTCCTCAATATTGGAAGTGACATCAATAATTTCTTCAATCTTTGCATTGCTTGAATATGCCTTTCTTCCCATTTAAATCGGTAATCCTTGCGTAACAGATCATATAATGGATCCGCTATGTGAGTATAATGAGGGATCCAGATTCGATAAAATACACATGCACCTAAAAACCTGCGAACCTCTGTTAAAGACTCACAATCCTCTTTCATCCTTCCAATTGCATCAACTTTAGTCGGATCTGGTTTTCTTCCATAAGATCCACATAAATATCCAACAATCACAACCTCTCGTACTCCAAATACGGACTTCATACGCGATAATGTAAGATGAACTTCTCCAAGCTGAGTTAACATCTTTTCACAATCTTGTATATGATCAACAACATATTTGCGACACCCCTTCTTATTTAAAGTTTCATCCTTGTCTCCTTCTCTGTACCTTTTTATAAGAACATCATCCAGAAAAGGTATAGTCTTTTCCGGAATAAAATCTCTCAATACCTTATTCATCCCATTCATCATATGCGCAACTGAGTTGGTCGCGCCTTGAGGAAGAGTGCACATTCTAACCAATCCAAGCGGTGTCCTCATCGTTGTCATATCTCTACTTCCTTTGGCAAGTTGAAATTGATCATAACCTGAATACAAATCACCCATTGAATAGATCGCCCTTCCAGCAAACGCCTCAGTAAATTCATCTACAATAGGTCCAATTCCTGCATTCCTGACAGTTACTGCATTCATCGGTTGCATATCTTGAATAAACCGTAGTGACCCATTCTTCTTAGGTACCGTAAACCATCGACTAGAATACGGCGCAAATGAAGGTTCCAATATTTTCATCTTTATCTTTTCTTTTAATAGTTCCACCAATTTAGGTAAATGTGCCCTCGGTACTGGAATCGGTCTTAGATTCCAAGGTACATGCGGTACAGTGAAGATAACCATAGGTGTTATAATATTTGGATCCACACACCCAATTTCATGAGATTCAAAGACAAACGATCTACCTTGTTTAGCCAACATCTTTTTGAAGCAAGTAATTTCCTCAAATAATAAAGAACCATCAGAACCAATCTTCAATTCTTCAAAAGTCTCTTCAGTAAACTGATGTCCAATACTCATTGGATCTCTTAAACTTGCTTCTTTTGATGCTTCTCCCATTTGTTCTTTAGAATCCTCTGGTAATGGTCCGGCAACAGGCTTTACCTTCTTATCTGCCATTTTATATCTCGTCTCTACTGTGACTTCTGGTGCTTGAAAAGATTCAAGCATGGTATAAACCTCTCTCGAATGAATCTCAACAATCTTATCATTATCCCCTAACCCAATAGATGTAATCAATTCCAATGAATCTTCCAGCCCATTTTCTTCATAAACACCCAAAATCCTCTCATCCTCTTGCAATGCACTTATCTTGCGTAATTGTCCTTCAATATTATATAATCTTTTTCTTTCTTTTCTTTTAAAATCATCAACTTTCTTATACATAATATTTCCATTCTCCAATATACCAATAAAACTCGCATCAAAGGCACCTTCATCTCGCGAGAGTACCTCCTCTTTTGTACCTCCATAATCTTGCTTTACAGTGGTACCTCCCCAAAATCCTTAAATCCTTCAACAATCTTTGGCAATGGTTTTTCCCTCAACCTATCTCGATTCCGTTCATGGTTAGGAGGTACTGTTAGAAATTATACAACTTTCATGCCATCCTTGCTACGTACCCTTGCATAAGTAGAACCATCGTCTAGTACTTTTGTTTCCATCCGTGTTGCCGTAATATAAGGTTGTCCTAAAATCAACGGATAAGACGTTGTATCTTGAACAAAGAAATGCTACTCCATCCCAACATCTCCAATCCGAATTTTGACATCTGGACAAGCTCCATATAATTCGCCCCGTGTGTTTTTAGCTGCTCGAATTGCCCATCCATGTTCCATATCAATTGGCCATTTTTGCTTCTTATAAAGATCTTTAGACATGAGATTTATTTCAGAACAATGATCGACTAAAGCAACTATTGGTTCTTCTATATCTCCTACTTTCACCAATACCTCAGTAGTTGCCCTTGCCCAATATTTTCGAGTATAATGGCTCAAAGTTTCCATTTCCTTGTCAATAGAATCTTCGAAACATACTCGTTGATTATACCCATTCTTTTCATTTGTTGGTTGCTTGTAACCAATATCAACCTTTTCTTCATCTCTACATATTCTTGCATCAATAGCATGACTCATTCCAGTTTCGCCCATCAATTACCTCTTTCGCTTAATGTTGTCAATGATGACATCATGAAACTCCTTCTTTGCAATTTCCAAGACTTCTTTCAAAGTGAATTCCACCTTAACGCTTAATATACGTTCTTCCAACACCCCTTTCAAATCTGTTGCTGCTTCAATGTCAGAAAGTAGCTTATAAGCAATTGATTTGCCCTTATCTTTTGTCTCCGTTGTTTTTTCTCTCAATGATGATGAGGTATCCTTTACAGGCAATTCTTGTGAAGCTGCCTCTCGAGCCTTGTCTCCTCGAGTTTGCCTCTTAGAAGAATTTCCTTCTCTAGTATCATCAAAATTTCCTCATCTCTTTTCTTCCATCAAAGCTTCATGTTGGCTCTTAGCAATATATGCATGAACTGAAAGAGACTCAACAAGATCCTCCCAACCTGTTCTACCTCGTATTGTAGCTGCAGTCCTCAATAACGCTTCTCCAGGTAATTTTCCTTCTTGCATTGTAGAAACGGCAGAAGCCTAAAACTCACTAGTTTCCGTACTTCCACCAATTTCATCATCTACTCTAGCACCATAACTTGCACTTTCTCGTCCTACTGTTTCATGCTCTTTTAAGTAATCTTGAACCAATGCTCTCATTCCTCCCTTGCCAAAATTGGTTTGAAGAAGATCCTCCCTATCTTTCAATGCTATCTTCCCATCTTTCCAGCAAATAATTCCCTGCCGTATCATATTATTAAATTCATTGCAATCTTTTCTAGTGTGTGAAGCATCATCACACCCAATGCATCTTTATACGTATCCTTGTTTTGAAACATTCTTCGAATTGTTTATAGAAGTATTCTCTTCAAGTCTTGCCAATTTGATTTGAAGATTTGCCATTCCTCGTATAATTTCTTCCATCCCCATATCTGCTTTCTTTGATAAGGATGTCGAAGGTTGAACTGTAGGCATTGTTGGTGGTGTTGTACGTACTGGAGCTTTGGGTGCTTGTACTGTTTTCGGAATATTGCTTCTATCCTTCCTCCTTTCTCTTTTTGTAAGCAACCCCATCGCATCTTCAACGTTCTTCCACTTTGTTGTCAATCCTTCATCTTCTTCTTTGTCTTCAAGAAGGAGTTCTAATTTCCCTTGCAATTCTCCATCAGCAGCTTGAAGAAATAGATCAACTTTGTTCGGCTCCAATGTCAATTTTTCTACCTTCGATAATTGAGAGTACTGCCTCTCAAATTCCCTTAGTAGCTCTGTTGCTTGCAAATTCTTATTGGGCCGTTCAATCCATCCCAGAAACAGCTTCTTAGTAACGCGATCAGCATCTTTCAAGAAATATTTGTCTTTCAATGCATGTGAAAAAACCTCCCATGAATTCCCATAACGATCTGTAATCGATGTAATGTGGTCTCTTATCTCCGGTATCGTGGCAAGTCCAAATAGTGCAACCATTTTCTTCTCAGAAATCCGATTTAATTCCATTTCACGAACATAACATCTTAAATACCTTGAAATATTCCTCCCATCAAATTGATCAATTTTATTGACCACTGCTTGCAATGCTTTGGTTGCCAAAGCTTCCTTTCGATCATTGCTTTGCTGTTGCTGCATTGACAATGAGAAGGCTTGAAACAAACTAGCAATAGATGGATCCATGTGCATACCTTGTCTTTTAGAAGAATCCCCACCAGAAACTCTTTCCAAAAATCCTTCAAAATTTTTATTTTCGTTTTTCATAAAAATAAAGATAAAATCAACCGAAATCCAATACCTTCTATCTCAAGCTTTCTCGTCGGGTTCACCACTTTTTGTCGTATTACGTGCTTGCCTGCTCGAGAACGTGCTGGGCGTCTGGCTGTAGAAGGTAGTATGGAGATTCACCGATAGTCAAGCAGTCTATCAGTTTTGACTGCTGGAATATAAACGACTGTAACAATGTACCGTAAATCTATACGGATGCTCTTCGACTGCTTGTCGAAGTCCTTTTTGCCCCAGCCGGTAGGTCTCTAGACGTTACAGAGAACCCCGAATTACCCAAATTATTAATCTTCAATACCGCTTTGTACTTACGATCTTGTATCCACTGACTGTCTTGTTAGATTAACCTAATAAATTTCATTCACTCCGCATACTCAATCCTATAGACACCCTTTTAATCCTTCAATCACAGACATGACTCGATTTCACAAAACAGTCAAGAGTATTCAAACCCACTTCATTAAAAATCCCGATTCACCATTACAATACTAACTTCAGCAACGATTGCCTCAGTCTTCCCAAAACTCTACGAAGAAGAAAAATCCAAATTCTATGTCTTTCCTTCACCGACCCGAAGCATGAAGCTCCTCTCTCTAATCCCCCTCAAAAACTATATCCCCCCTAATCTTATCCTCTGAATTTCTTCAATCTTCCGTCTTAGATCCGGAATTGGCTCCCACCGTCAAGCTTGGATCTGAAATTGGCTCTCGTCGTCAAGCTTGGATCTAAAATTGGCTCTCGCCGTCAGAGCTTTCTCCTCCGTTTTTACCTTTAAGAAATCCATTTATCGAAAACAACGTTCCTTGAAACGGCACAGAGAATAGGACAGCCTGAAACAGAATCGAACCCCGTAATCGGGACCACATTGAGTCGCCGGACCAATTCAGGTCTCATATTGGATAAGAGTCCAGTAGTAACCTGGATGTTCCCGTAATTGGGTCAAATTGGTCCTCGCGTCAGATTGGCTAAGACCCGTAGTAAGACCTGAATTTCCCGTAATTAGATTGCATTGGGTTGACTAGTCAATTCAGGTCTCATATTGGATAAGAGGACCCGGATTGGATCCTCGAAATTGGATCTAATTGGCTCTTCGAACCCGTCGTGTGAATTGGTCCTTCTCTTCCTCCTGACTCCCGTTATTAAAATCGAATGTGGCATTTCAGTATGCCCCGGCTAACTGTAACGGAGTGACTGAACCTAACCACTCAGTATTTGTACTGGAGTTGGTGGATGCTCCCAATATTCGAGGTAACTGAATATTAATAAAATTTCCTTTTCTTTTTATTTTCACTGTATACTCGTGTTACAACACGACAGCGTCTGATACATTTATTGGTACTATATTCAATTTAGTCATTAAATCTTCATTAAGTGCTCCCAATTCATGGACTTGACTTTCCAATTGCAGAATTCGGATGTCTTTTGCCTCTAATTGGTATTGTTGTTGCTTCACCTTCTATTCCAATTCACCAATTGAACCTTCAATTGACCCTTGTGGCCATCAAACGTTGACCAATTCTTCTTCCAATTTCTTTGCAACTTCCTTCAGAGTGTTGATCGCCCTTTGCATTTTCTCTATTTTCACTCTAAATCGGTCACTCATCGTCTTCTTTTCCTATTCCAAAGTCGCCAACTTCGTCTGATTTAATTCTAATTGTTGCTTCATTTTCTCAACTTCCAGTTTCGATTGATTGAGAGAATTGGAGAGTTCTTATTTCTGATGCGCCATTCCTTGGTGAAGGCGCTCTCTTTCCTTTTCCCACGCTTGCTGTTTTACTCGAAGGGCATGCTCCAGTCTCGAATTGGCTTCTTTGGTGGCCCTATTCACCCGATCTTGTTCCAACAATTTTTGACGTTGTTCTGCCGTCTCCCTCTTACACGCCACCAATTGCTGCTTAAAGTTCGTGTGATCAACTAATTCGTTTGCCGTCTGCTGCAATTGGGATAATTGCACCAAAAATCGCTCTTTCACACTGTTCTCCTCTGGTGTTCGATGTTGAATGTCCACTGGCCTATTGTCTCTCTGAACCATTGGACCCCTCTCCCGAACACTGATTAGTTCTCCCGCCTGCTGGCTTGTTTCTCCTGGTCCCCATGGAAGTGCCAATAAATTGCTCCTCGATTTTGGTAGTACTGGAGCTGCTATTGTCTTCCCTTTCATCGGCAACGGTTGACTCAACTCATAAACTATTGCAGACTGTATATAATTGGAACACAGAAGCGTTGCAATTCCATCTGACCTGCACTTGTAACTCAACTCTGCATAAATTTTGGTGGCCACATACGCTGCCCAATTGAACACCATACCCTCGAAGGAGCCTATTGTCGCATATAATAATCGTTTAGCCATATACGTCGTATGTCTATTTAATCCCAACCTCTTCTGAATGAAGCGCATCCACTCCATCAATTCTAGTGTAAGTGCATCCGCCGTCCGCCATCCTTGATTCCTTTCTAGCGACGTCATACCTCCTTTAAAATAACTCCCCGGATTGAAGTCTGAAGACTCTTCTGTGCCAACCGCTAACTCTCCTATTGGTAATTGTAATGCCTTATGCAAGGTATTCTCATCAATTTCCAAAGTCCTCCCTTTTACAACACTCGAACCATCCTCAGGATCATAGTTCGTCAAGTATTCTTCCAATAGTTCTACATCGATTGATGGTAAATTGTCTACCGCTCACAGAAAAGGATATAGCTGCGCACTTCTAAAGTCCTTCTGCCACGTTGCATTCCAGCAAATTTCTAACCGCATGGGTTCCATATTTGTGAGTATACAAAGAGAAAGCTCATCCATATTACTCCTTGACCTCACTCTTCTACCCTCTTCTTCCTTCTCTGAGGCTCTCTTCACCTTCTCCCTCGACATTATAAAGCTCTGCGTATTCGCACTAATACTATGATTTACCGTGAACTCTCCACTAATGAACTATGCTTCAATAATTCTAGACAAAATACTGAAGGCAGCTACACAGAGTGCCCCTCTCCTAACTGTTTAACCATTTATGAAACAAGAATCCCTAATCTTGATTGCTGATGTTCTAATACACTAATCAACCGCTGTCATTTGCCTCTGATTAGACACTTATGATGGCAGGCAAGTCATCATGAACGGCACGTCTGTCCCCTCCAATCTTGATAAACCCGCCCTCGGATTTATGTATAATACATGCGTAGTCGGTTTCCATTGATACGGGTTGTGAATTTGGTTCCCGTGAAATCTTCCAATTGGACGGAACCATTGGGAAAAGCGGCCAATACGAGATAGGGTCCATGCCACCGAATTTAAAATTTTCCCAAAAAATTGTAAAAACGGCTGTCGTACAGCAGGACAAGATCATTGGGCATAAATGATTTTGTGCAGAGTTTACTATCGTAAGAACTCTTCCGGCGGCGCTGAATAGCTTCCATGGTCATCAAAGCCAAAGCTCTAATCTCATCCAATTTTTCCAATTCTGTTAACCGATATTGGAGAGATTCTTTGTTACCCAACCGTTCTTCCAATGTAATTCTTAAACTGGGAACATCCAATTCTATTGGTAAGATGGCCTCCTGCCCGTATACCAATTAAAAAGGTGTGGAATTGGTCGTTACTTTATACGCAGTTCGATATGCCCACAATGCTGCAAATAATTTAGTATCCCAGTCGGTTCCCGCTCCTGAAATAGTCTTTGTTAAGATTTTACAAAGGATACCGTTGGTCTTTTCGGTCTGCCCATTGGCACGTGGATGATAAGAGGTAGTTTTTCGATGCTTGATCTCATACTTCGTTGTCAATGCTTCAATGGTTGCATTAATAAAATGGGTTCCTCGATCACTAACCAATTCTTTCGGACAACCAAAACAAGTGATAATGTTCTCATATAAAAATGTTGCTACAATAGTGGTATTATCAGTTTTTGTTGCCGTAGCCTCTGCCCATTTGGTGACATAATCGGTGGCTACTAAAATATAACGTTTCTGTCCATTCCGAGAAGCAGGTGCAATTGGTCCGATGAAATCAATACCCCATTTTTCGAATGGTGCCTGCACCAAAACTGGTACCAATGGCATTGCAGAAGTTCCAGTAGGTCGACCAATTCCTTGACAAGGGTCACAACGACGAACATATTTGTGAGCATCCAAAAATATTGTTGGCCACCAATAACCAACCATTAAAGCTTTACGCGCGGTGCTATCACCCGCAAAATGTCCTCCACAGCTATCCAAATGACATCCTTCTAATATGGTACACACTTCACTTGGAAATATGTAACGTCGTAAAATACCATCCCGTCCTTGTTTGTATAATGCGGCTCCAATCATGGTATACGACGCACTTCTTATAATCAGACGCTTCTTTAATTTTTCATTATAAGAAATTAAAAAACTCTAAAATGTGAGATATTGGATCAGGTCACCATATTCGGGTGTAATAACCTCCACAGCGAATAATTGTGCATCCAGAAGGACGTCGTTTATCGGCTCATTACCCAGTATATTAGATAAACGAGACAAGTGATCTGCATTGGCATGTGTCTTACCAAGGCGAACATTAATTGTAAAATTGAATTCCTGGAGAAGTAATACCTAGTGAGAAATTCGTCCACTCAATTGGGATTAATTTATCATATACTTAAGCGCATCATGATCAACGTGGAACACAAACGGGTAGCCCAGTAGATAATGGCAGAATTTCTATATAGAATAAATCATGTCGAGGGCTTCTCGCTCGATAGTATTATAATTGCGTTCGGCCATAACCAATTGTCGACTCGCAAAATATATTGGATGATCACGGTTATTGTCATCCTTCTGACTCAATATTGATCCAATCGCGACGTTGGATGCATCGACATAAACCTGAAATGGTTTCGTCCAGCATGGAGCAACCAATATTGGTGCAGACACCAATTTTTGCTTTAAGGCCTCAAAGGCAACACTTCATTCTGCCGTCCAAATGGGACTAGATCCATCCAATAGTGGTTTCTTTAGCAAATTTGTCAATGGCTGACATAGTACCGCAAAAGAGTGAATAAAATACCGATAATAGTTGACATGGCCCACAAAGCCACGTACTTCTGACACCGTTTCTGGCTTTGGTAAAGCCAATATTCGAGTTACTTTATCTGGGTCCGTAGCAATACCGCGGCTGGACACTATGTGGCCCAAGAGTCTTCCAGAGGGGACCCCAAATTGACACTTCTCTGAATTCAACGATATATCGTACTTATCGCATTGGTCCAAACATCGTCCCAGGTAGTTCAAATGATCGGCTGTCGTACTGAACGTGCAAAAATCATCTAAGAATATTTCCATTGACACTCGTAAATAATCTTGAAAGGCCTGTGTCATCACTCTTTGAAATGTGGCTCGTGCATTACATAATCCAAATGGCATTACTTTGTATGCAAATGTACCCCAATTTGTCGTAAAAGTAGTCTTGGACTGATCTTCCTTGGCAATTTTGACTTGATTGTAACCCAAAAAACCATCCAGAAATGAATAACATTCGTGTCCTGCTACGGCATCCAATATACTGTCCGTAAAAGGTAGAGGAAAATAGTCCTTCTTGGTAGCAGCATTGAGTTTTCGAAAATCTTGACAGATTCTAATCTTTCCATTTTTCTTAGGTACCATTACCATTGGTGAGACCCATTCGCTATACGAAACCGGATAAATGAATTCCACGCGCAATAATTTGTCCAATTCCTCCTTTACCATCAAGGAATATTTTGGGTTGAGACGGTGTTGTCTTTGACGAACTTGTGTAGCATCCGGAACCAATGTAATACGATGTTCACACACCGTTTCTGGAATATCCTTCAGATCTGCATACATCCAAGCAAAGGATGATTTATGCCAGAGGAAGAATGCTTTCCACTGACTCAATTCGTTACCTTGAATACCCTTGTATATCTTTATATTCTGGGGCGCGTCAGGGGTGCCTAAGTTCAGAGTCTGGAAAACAGGTTCTTCCACAGCCACCGATTTAAAATCACTTGTTGGCCCGTCGTCGTGCGAAGGAGACTGCAACTGCTGGTGACTCATGTCTGACCGCATTGCACTCACATAATTGACATCATATCGGGTCATCCATTCAGTAATAACATGATCCGAGTTAGAGGCATCCTCCTGATGCAATAAATATTCACCGGGGCCACCACATTGGTAGACTCTGTCCTTGGTTGTTGAAGGGATTTGACCTGCCCCAAATTGCGGTGAAACTATAGCATCGTCATCTTCCTCAATCGAGTGACTCTCGTTATCCGATGTAAATTCTGATTCGGGCAATGGGGTTTCTCCGTGATATTGTACCGGGTACATTTGTAGAACAATCTGGTCACTGCCTTTTCCAATTGTCAATGTGCCACGGCCCCAATCGTTTTTAGCCTTGACTTGATACAACTAAGGTCTGCCCAATAAAATGGGATACGATAACGTAGAACTCTGTAACCGAAATACAACATAGTCAATTTTGTATGTCAATCCCACGATTACAGTGGCAATATCGCGTAAGATTCCCATCGGCTTATCCCGACTATGATCTGCCATTCGCAAGACTAATGTCGTAGGGAGCAATTGCTTAAGATCCAAGTCTTCCATTGTATCAACGTTCATTAAATTCACACTGGAGCCACCATCGACTTGTATCCCTGGAATTAAAACTCCATCGATTGATATATTGATTGTTGGTGCTCCCGGATCTGGGTTTAAGCTAACTTCATATATTTCTTTAGTGCGGGATCTCTGCCATATTAACGCTGAATTCAATGTTGATCGACATTCCGGTGCTACAGCCAAAAGTTGCTTCATTGTAATTGAAGGTTGGATAACATCTAAATCCTTCAAAATGTCGTAGGGTTGCATATTGAGAGTAACTCCCAATGCTCTTTTGCGTTTCATTGGTTTCGTTTTGACTTTGTTCGGCAGCAATTCCTTCCTCTTAGTCGACTCTTCGACCACTAAAGGTTCCTTCAATAAGTACGAGCTTATATTGGGTTGTGCGGGTATTGGGACGGGGTCATTTGGAATTGATCTTGATGTCCCCGAAAAATTGGCACGTGAAACTGAATTGGGTTCCCTGTCTTATTGAGGTCCCAATATTGGAATACGGTCCAATACTGGTATTGATTCGGTTCGCCTCATGGACGGCGCTACTGTTGTTACTTCGATTGAATCATCCAGGTCCTGAATTGGATTCTTGCCTTTTTGTTGGCCCTTGGTAAGCACTGCGTTCACCACCTTGATGCGATGTACTGGTGAGTCCCATTGAACAGGACCTTTGTCCTCCGCCGGCTAGCTTATTTGCATCTGCTGGTCACGGTTATTATAATTAAATGCCGCGTTGCACTACTAATAAGTATGACCAGACTGCTTACAATTTTTACATATTCGGGCATAATCATCACTTGCTCTTAGATTAGGACATTCACTCGCATAATGTCCAATTTGTCTGCACCGATAGCAACGAAGTGGTCTTCTGCTAGCTCCTTCAGGGATATTGGGTGTCTCTACTAGTATATAATGGCTCGGTCTATTCCATGTCGGTTGAGTGAAGGATCCTGGTTGACCCATTGGTACTGTAGATTCTGGCATTGGCTTCTGCATGGTTGAATATTGATGATATCCTTGCTGATTCAGTCCCAAGCCATGGGTATTGGATACACCTTCTTGGTGAAATTCAGAGTTTTAAAAATTGGAATAATTTCTGTTTTGTTTATTCACTCGATTTCCATTCCAACCGAACCTATTATTCGTTTGTACTTGATTTACATCCCACGAAGTTGGTTGACTCATGGTCTGTTGTCCGACTTGTTGTTGTTTCCTTAAGTTCTAACAATTGGCAGTGGTATGCTTACCCCCACAAAAGGTACATAGAACCATCATTTGGGGTAGTGAAGAACATTCGGTTACCAAATGACATTGTCCCTTATAATTGCTACACCAAACATTGGGTCGCATATTGGTTGGTTTATGCCTTTTTTCTTTATCCTTGGCCAGATTTACAACCAATTCATCCATTTTCTTTGTTAATGTTAACAGCAATGACTCATTGGGATCCCTTGATACCAATTCATTGGTCAATTCCTTCATAGGTATTGGTTTTTGATATGCGGAATAAGGCACATACGGTTGTGACGATGATGGTAATACAGCCTGCAATAGAACGGCATTCACTATTCCTTGTGGAATTGTACCATAATCACTCCTTCTCGGATAACTTTCCGATGCATCATTCCAATTTGTCATTTGATAACCGCCTTGAGATGGAATCATCGTGGCGCCAACGGTTAAGTGCTGGTCGTAATGACATTCCTCCCGTACTTTTACTCATTCAAGAGATGCTGCAATGGTAGCTGATTGGGCCTCCTTTACAAACATCTTCAATTCTGGTGGGTGTAATCCATTAACCAATATGGACAACACAAACGATTCTGACATTTGGTTATTTGGCCATTTCCAAAGTATATCTGCTACACGACCATAATATGACTGTACCGCTTCCCCTGATACCATTCTGTTGTTCATTAATCTTTCTCGAAGACGTTCTTCAAAACCAATTGGTCGAAAATGGGCTAAAAATGCCGTTTTCAATGCCTCCCAATTGATAAATTGACCTACAGGTTGGCAGTTATACCACTCGAATGCTGTGTCTTTTAGTGTCGCTGATAACCATCTCAGCCAAATGTCTTCTGTCCTTCCATTATTGGCTACACATGCCGTCAAGAATTGAGACAAATGTTGATCTGGGTCTGCACCTGGCAAACCACGAAAAGTAGGTAATGGTGCAACGCTAGTCGTACGATCGCCCAAGATACCCATTTGAACTACAATCGAAACGGCTGGTCCTCCTGCCGCCATTGAATTTTCTATTCCTCTGAAATTTGTTTTAAAATAATCTCTGCTTTCTCTTACTCTAATTACCGAGCTCTCAACAGTCCTTGTTTTATTGTTATTGTTCGCAAATAGTTTTGTTGGTTGACTTGCAGGTGAAAAAGTCAGATTTTGAAATACGATATAATTGCCTTTATTGGCGACCAATTCATGCCAATCTGCACAGCCCCTATTGCTCGTGTCAACGGTACCCCCTACTGCAAAATTACCCAATGCAGTACCAAATACTTCTATGCCTCCTTCTCTTTCAGTTAACGGCCTCAAGATTTCCACTAAATTGTTAAAAAAATTTCCCGCGAGTGCTCTTGGCAGTTTTTCTAACGGTACATAAGACTGCAGAATTAACAGTCTGTCCAATTCTTGATATGTTTGAATGCGCCGACAAGCTTGCAACCATGGTTTAATCCAATTCTATCGATGCTTCCTTTTAAGATTACGTTCTTGCTCCTCTCTATGCAAGTTCCTTCCTTGAGCTCTTCCCTGCCTTTCTCTCAACTGATTTAATTTCCTCGATGCAATGCTCTTGTTCTTATTAACCCTAATCTTTCTTCAAACACTACTAAAATTATCTTCCATTGTCCATTTTCTCACACATTTGTAATTAATTCTTAACACTCAAAGCTATTATCACTCTCCGGCAGCGGCGCCAAAATGAGATTGCTCGTTTTACTTATTCCGAAAGAAACCTCCCAGAATAAACCTGTATAGGGGAATTCGAACACGAGGAGTGACTAGTTGCTTAAGCGTTCACGTTAGGGTCACACAATTAATTACCTCCAATGTATCGTCTCTATTTCCATTGTCTAAGGACATAAAGAAACTATAATCTCTCCTTTCATCTTATCAATCTCTTCCTTACAACAATTCAGTCATACCAATAACTGTTATTTCCACCAATATATCTTCACTCTTATAATCTCCAACTGTAATACTGCAACATCACAGCTTCAGCACACAATTACCCTCATTCCAATTACTGGAATTCTTCACACATAACTACCATTCACATTACACTGTTTCACTCAACCACAGATTCACTCTTTCTGCTGAACTACATTCAGATTTCAGCATTCAATCTCTCTTCTTCTCATTCAATAACATATAATTTCAATCACACTTTCATTCTATGATTCACTTCACAATATTCAGAAACTCTCAATACTCTTATTTCAAAGAACATAACAACAAAAGAAAAGACGTAGCACCAAGCTTATCCCGGCTCATACTATCATAGTAATGGCAGTTTCTTCCTCTCTCTCATCCTCCTTATCCTACCACAAGATACCAATTGCTACATCTCTAATGAAAACTACTTTTCCTAACTATTCATCCATTTTAACTACTGAACTACCTTTCCAACAGTCATCTATCCCTGTTTACACTATAAACTAAGTATCTACAAATCAGCAAATAATTACTTATTCTACATGCTCCTATCCTTCCTCCTTTCTCTTTTCGTAAGCAACCCCACTACATCTTCAATGTTCTTCCACTTTGTTGTCAATCCTTCATCTTCTTCTTTCTCTTCAAGAAGGGGTTCTAATTTCTCTTGTAATTCTCCATTAGCAGCTTGAAGAAATAGATCAACTTTGTTCGGCTCCAATGTCAATTTTTCTACCTTCGATAATTGAGAGTACTGCCTCTCAAATTCCCTTAGTAGCTCTATTGCTTGCAAATTCTTATTAGGCCGTTCAATCCATTCCAGAAACAACTTCTTAGTAACGCGATCAACATCTTTCAAGAAATATTTGTCTTTCAATGCATGTGAAAAAACCTCCCATGAATTCCCATAACGATCCGTAATCGATGTAATATGGTCTCTTATCTTTGGTATTGTGGCAAGTCCAAATAATTCAACCATTTTCTTCTCAGAAACTCGATTTAATTCCATTTCACCAACATAACATCTTAAATACCTTGAAATATTCCTTCCATCAAATTGATCAATTTTATTGACCACTGCTTGCAATGCTTTGGTTGCCAAAGCTTCCTTTCGATCATTACTTTCTTATTGCTGTATTGATAATGAGAAGGCTTGAAACATACTAGCAATAGATGGATCCATGTGCATACCTTGTCCTTTAGAAGAATCCCCACCAGAAACTCCTCCCAACAATCCTTCAAAATTTTTGTTTTCATTTTTCATAAAATAAAAATAAAAATAAAATCAAATGAAATCCAATACCTTCCACCTCAAGCTTTCACGTTGGATTCACCACTTATGTTGTATTATGTGCTTTCTTACTCGAGAACGTGTTAGGCGTCTGGCTGTAGAAGGTAGTATGGAGATTCACTAATATTCAAGCAGTCTATTGATTTTTGATTGTTGGAATTCAAATGATTGCAAGAATATACCATAAATCTATATGGATGTCCTTCGACTGCTCGCCGAAATCTTTTTTGTCCCAGCCGGTAGGTCTCTAGACATTACAGAGAACCCCGAACAACCCGATCTGCTAATCTCCGATACCGCTTTATACTCACGACCATTCATCTACTGATTGTCTTGTTAGATTAACCCAATAAATTTTATTCACTCTGCATACTCAATCCTATAGACATCTTTTTAATTCTTCATCACAAACGTAACTCGATTTCACAAAAACAGTCAAGAGTAATCAAACCCACTTCATTAAAAATCCCGATTCACCATTACAACACTGACTTCAGCAATGATTGCCTCACTCTTTGCAAAATCCTATGAAGAAAATAAAACCCAATTCTCTGTCTTCTTTCCCCGCCCGAAGCATGAAACTATCTCTCTCGATCCTTCAAAACCCCCCTAAAAATTATTCTCTCTCCTCCCTATTTCTTAACTTTAATTCTGAATTTCTTCAATCTTCCATCTTAGATCCGAAATTGGCTCCCGCCTTCAGAGCTTGGATCCAAAATTGACTCTCGCTGTCAGAGCTTTCTCCTCCATTTTTACCTTTAAGAGATCCTTTCACCAAAAGGACGTTCCCGAAACGGCACAAAGGACGGAACAGCCAGAAACAGAATCGGAGCCCCGTAATCAGGACCACATTGAGTCGCCCGACCAATTCAGGTCTCATATTGGGTAAGAGTCTAGTAGTAAGATCCGGATGTTCCCGTAATTGGATCAAATTGGTCCTTCACGTTAGATTGGTTGAGGCCCATAGTAAGACCTGGATTTTTCCATAATTAGACTACATTGGGTTGCCCGACCAATTCAGGTCTCATATTGGATAAGAGGACCTGGATTAGATGTCTTGAAATTGGATCCAATTGGCTCTTCGAACCAGGCTCACCCGTCGTATTGAATTGGTCCTTTCTCTTTTTGCTGACTCCCGTTACTGGAATCGAACGGAGCATTTCAGTATGCCCCGGCTGACTGTAACTGGGTGACTGAACCTGGCCTCTCAGTATTTGCACTGGAGTTGCTCGTTACTCCGAATATTCGAGGTAAATGAATATTAATAAAAATCCCCTTACTTTATATTTTCATGGTATACTCGTGTTATAACATGACAACGGAAGGCTTGAAGATGGACCCCAAGAAGGTGGAAGCAATCGTGTCTTGGGAGGTTCCGAAGACGGTGAGAGATGTACAATGCTTTCTTGGCTTTGCCAACTTCTATCGGATCTTCATCAAGAATTACTCTCAAATTGCTGCTCCTGTCACTTGGTTGACATGCAAGGATAAGCTAGAATGGGGACCTCTAGCGGAGAAGGTATTTCAAGATCTAAAAATTGTATTTACTACGGCTCCAATTTTAGTACATCCAGATTTTACAAAGGCCTTTTATTTAGAAATTGATGCTTCGGATTTTGCTTTGGGAGCTGTACTTTCACAAATGAGAGAAGACAAGAAGCTCCATCTGGTTGCATTCTATTCTTGAAAGTTCTTTGCTGCTGAAATCAATTATGAGATCCATGATAAGGAACTTCTTGCTATAGTGGATTCTTTCCAAGAATGGCATCACTTTTTTGAAGGAGCTGCATACCCAATGACCGTATACACAGATCACAAGAATTTGGAGTATTTCATGTCGGCTCGAGTTTTAAATTGACGTCAAGCTCGGTAGAGTATGTTACTATCTAGATTCGATTTTGTTATCACTATCGACCTGGAAAGCAGTAAGGACTATCTGATGCCTTATCGAGGAGATCGTATCTTGTACCAAAGGTTGGAGAAGCAGCGTTTGATCAACAATGTACGACATTGTTGAAGCCAGAGCAATTTCAGTTTTACGCTACTATTGTGTCAATTGATGCTGACTTCTTGAATCAGGTACGTGCCGTGACCATTGAAGATTGAGTAGCCATTGATATTAAGCAGCGTGCAAATGATGACAAATTTAAGGTGGAGGGAGATCTTTTATACTTTGAGGAGCGGTTAAATATTCCAAAAGGACCAATACGACTCTGAGTTCTTTAATCTCGCCACGATTTTCCAGCTTCGGGATATTTTGGATTCAACAAGACCTTGGAGCTTATTTCTCAAGATTTTTGGTGGCCCCAAATGTAGAAGGATGTGAAAGATTTTGTCCTCTCCTGCAACATCTATTCAAGATCCAAGAATCCTCGACATCGCCCTTATGGACTCCTACAGCCATTGCTGATTCCACGTCGACCATGGTCTTCAGTTTCCATGGACTTTATTACGGACCTTCCATCATCGAATTCATTTGACAGCATCTTTGTCGTGATAAATCGGCTTACAAAGATGGCGCACTTTGTTCTTTGCAAGAAGACATCGTCCAATGAAGTCATAGCAAGGCTCTTTCTCAATAATGTGTATCGATATCATGGACTACCAGATGATATCATATCAGATCAAGGAATCCTGTTTGTATCAAAGTTTTGGAGACCTCTCTTTGAGATACTGAAGGTGGATATCAAGCTTTCTTTGGCTTTTCATCCTCAAATTGATGGTCAAACGGAACGGGTGAACCAAGTCTTGGAACAATACTTACGATGCAGCATCAACTATCAGCAAGACGATTGGACCACATATCTGTCGTTAGTCGAGTTTGCATATAACAACACCCTCCATACGTCGACTCAATACACACTATTTTTTTTCAACTATGGATATCATCCGAAGCTTGATTTATTGAGTCCGTCAACAAATAACAATCCAGTAGTTGAAGGATTTGTGAAACAACTATCAGAGCTTCAAAATACGTTGAATTTTCAATTACAATCCACTCAAGAATCCTACAAGGTGTCTGCAGATAGATTTCGGAATCAAGCACCTACTTTCAAAATTAGAGATAAAGCATGGCTTCTTCGACGAAATATCAAGACCAAGCGACTATGTGATAAGTTGGACTATCGAAGATTGGGACCATTTATCATCCAGAAGCAAATCAATCCAGTGGCATATCGTCTAGAGTTATTGGCTTCTATGAAGGTACATCCAGTCTTTCATGTTTCTCTGTTAGAGCCTTATCGAGAGTCATCTTTTCCTGGAAGAGTACAATGTCCGCCTCCTAGTATTGAAATCGAGAACCATGAGGAATACGAGGTTAAAAAGATACTGGATTCACGGCAAAGGTGGGGAAGTTGGAGTATCTTGTTTATTG
Source organism: Physcomitrium patens (assembly GCF_059467195.1). Taxonomy (NCBI): domain Eukaryota; kingdom Viridiplantae; phylum Streptophyta; class Bryopsida; order Funariales; family Funariaceae; genus Physcomitrium; species Physcomitrium patens. Next base: position 11,155,766 of record NC_143430.1, on the reverse strand, counting down.
GTGCGGCTACGACATTAATGAGCAAATGTAGGAGCCAGCTGAAAATCTTGCCAATGCGCTGCAAAAGGTACAAGAGTTTCATCAACAACATCCTCATAAACCTAAGCCGGTTCAACGATAGCTTCCTTCTGAAGCTTGCTCACCTAAGAATATAAGAAAGGAAAAGAGCACCACCAAAATTCGTAGTTGATGTAGTTATTTTTTCCAAGATAAAATAGAATTTTTTCAGTAGCCATAGTTTGGTCTTCTGATATGGATAGCCAAGAGATAGATACTATACCAATCAGATTATCTCAACCAACTAGCTCACGAAGGCGACCCCGAGATGAAGAACCACCTACACCATGACGACGAAGAATCCACAGACTGACTTCTTTATTCACTATATCAACCACCTAAAATTTCCACAAGGAGTGAATTTGCTTCCTTCTTTTTGATAGCTGTTAGATGATGATGTCCAATTTTGTGGTTTGCTCTTCATTCTTAAGACAGTTGTCATTATTGTTTTACTTATTTTATAATTTTTTTCAGAATAAACTTGTATAGGAGAATTCAAACACATGGAAAGACTAAGTGCATGAGTTTTACTTATTAGGATCACACAATGAATCGTATTCCGAACTACTAAAATACTAAGAAATACTACAATGCTTTCTCCTAGTAACAATATTCCTTCATCAACTAATAACAACAGTATGCAACCCTGTACTTTGAAAAGACCTCTCAAAATACAATGATTTCCATCCAATACCAAAAATAACAGACTTCATTCCAACCAATCTGAATTCACATAATTTTTATAATCACAAACTTCCTCTGTTGAAACACACACAAATTTCAATAAACAACAATCATAATCTTTAAATAACTCCTCATATAATTCAATCACTTAATGCTGTAATTACATAATCAATAACTCATAAATCAATCTCTGATTTATTCTATAAACTTACTTTTTAGTATTCAAAAACTATCCATTACTTTTCAACAACAAAGAAATAAAGAAACAAGGAGGTAGTACCAAGCTTACCTCGACTCATGACTATCACAGTCTGGCACTCAGACTAACTTCTACAACTCCTATATACTTACTCCCTATTCCCAGATTTTAACCGTAATCTTGTAATTAATTACTTTTAATAACTAAGTTAATCATCCATCTTCTTGAATTGACTATTCTACGGACTATTAGTCTATTTTACCAATATCTTACAGAAACAAACTAATATCTATTTTACATAGCTCCACTCCTATCTATGCAGCGTCCTCACAAATACACAATTGTTACCTATCTAAAAACTAAACAAAACTCTACAAAATTACTATTTCCTCTAACCTATCCAATTAATCATTTGCTATATTATCTAATGTGGATTCTATCGATTCTGGTTCTAAATTAAAATCTTCCTCCTCCTCCAATCCATCCATTGATTCCTTCTTCAACTGGTTTGAGAGATCTTCATTATATTTTCCCAATTCATGGACTTGAGCCTCCAGTTTCAAGATCTCGGCATCATAGAGTTTCAATTGATGTTGCTATTGACTCATCTATTTTGAAACATCTTCAATTGATGCTTGTGACTAGCTCCTCACGGTTAACTCTTCTATCAATTTTGCCACCTCAGCATGTAAAACTTCGATTTTGGACCTCAACTTCTCTATTTTGGATTTGAATTGATCATTCAATGTCGCTTTCTCTTTTGTCAATAACTTTGCCTTCTCCCTTTCTGCTTACAACTGGCATTTGAATTTCTCCTATTCCAAATTCCATGTCTTGTGATTCTAGATCAATTCATCTCATTGTCCTTCTACAATTCGTAAGAAGTGTTCTTTTTCTTTCATCCAAGACTTATATTGGTGAACCAATTTTTGCTCCAATACAAGCTTAGATTCTCTAATTTCTTTTATAGTCCATTCTTACTCTTCAATTCTTTGGTTTTGCTCTGATATCATCTTCTTGTTGTTCTCTAAATCTCGTTTTCTACTGCCGTCTATATCTAATGCTCACACCATATAATATATTTGTGAAATGTGCTTCAATAAAGCATTCTTAAAAGTATTCTTTTAGACAATCGTCCTTGTAGAAACATCAACTGATTAATATCCATCAAAATTAGAGTTTCATTCTCCTCCTCCACTGTAAAACAAATTGGAATTTGTTTTGATTCAATAACTAGAACCACTCCTTAAGCCATTGTACAACTTGACTCCCCAATTTTGTGTATTACATCCACAATATTGATATTCTCTACTAATAAATTTTGTTCTCTCTGGGAAGGCACTAGCACTGGTGTGCGCAATCATAGTGTTCATATAAACACAAGACTTTCCTCTATTGGTGGTATTTGACACAATGTGTGCGCAATCGTAGCATACACATAATTGGAACAAAGCAAATATGTGAACTTTTTCAATTTACACTTAGCTCCTATCTCCGCTGTTGTATTGTAATTGCTTATAGTATGTAAAAATTAATTAAGACATATAATATGTTTGTAAGTTTTGATGTAGATTAGAATGGTTATTAAATAAATTTAAAGAAAATTGATTTAAGAAAATTTATTTGGAGATTTATCTATTTTGATTATAGTGTTTATATTATGTAGGATTTAGATATTTAGTATAAAGCTTAAGAGAAGGTTGGGGCCTAAAGAAGAAAATCTTAACTAATAGGAGGCTTATTGGAAGGAATGAAAGCAAGGCATGGTCGGATGAAGGCAAAGAATGGGAAACTTCATTCCTATTGGTCGAAGGCCATGTCCAATGGACTTCAAGGAGGCTGTTCCAAGGCCTTATTAGGGATTAGGGTTTCTCTTTCGAATTCATTCGAACTTTGGAGGCTAGGGTCAGCAATTTCAGGATTTTGAATATAATTTGGGTGAAGAATTTGTATAATTTCGAGTTTTTGTAAAGGAGATATAGGTGTTCAAAGTTAAGGTGTCAAATTTGTACCTACTGTCACTCTTTGAAGCATAACATATGCGTACAAAGAGCAATGAAAGATCGGCGACTGGAATTGGAGAAGATACTTTCTTGGCTACATTTTACATATAGTATTTGATGAATTACAAGTCTAGATGAAGGAGTTATAGACATTTGAAGATAGTACATGTAATTCAAAGGCAATAAGTGAGTCATTTTGTTGATAGTAATGGTTGGAGCCATATCTTGAGTTCCTAGACGAATTTTTGGCTCAAAATTTCTATAAGTGTGTATTATTAAGTTAAGAATCTGTAGATCAAAGTTTCATCGTATTTGAGTACTTATTTTGTGAGATATGAAGAAATTAGCACATAAGTGTATATAAGCTAGGATTTAAAGCTACTGTTAGGGTTTTGATGATATCTCAAGTTTTGTAACGAAATTACAATTGAATTTTTTTGTAGAAGTTTTTGAAAGTATATCAATACTTCATATAAAATTTAGGATTGTTTGGACGGTCCGATCGTGAGATATGAGCTGTTGAAGTTCAGAAAACATCTCTTTTAAGGATATATAAGGTTTTAAGATCTTTATCATACATTTGGGTGTTTTCTTAGTACTTGGACTTATGTTTTGATGTAATTTCCCAAAAAAAAAATATATTATATATAACTTGATATTTTTATATTTTAGACTTGATTGAGTATTTAGTGGAAGCCAGAAGCTTAACACTTTCTTGAGACAAACTCTCTCTACTCCAACACCGCATCAATATGAGTTGCTACGTATGTTGCCTAGTTGAATACCATCCCTTCAAGTGCCCCTACCACTACATACAATAACCATTTGGACATATATGTGGATTATCGATACAATTTTAACTACCTCACTACAAAATAGAACCATTCTACAAGTTCCGATCAAATTGCCTCAGTAGTATGCCAACTTTGGCTCCTCTCAAAGGACGATATACCTCCCTTGAAATATCTTCTTGGACTGAAGCCGCTTGAGTCATCAGTCCCTACTACAATCTCTTCAATGAGGAGAAATATCACCTTTTCCAGGATTGTTCCATCAATCCCAATAATTCGTCCTTATACAATACTTGATCTATCTTTTGGGTTGTAATTTGTAATATATTCCTCCAATAATGACACATTAATTGATGGTAAACAATCTGACTGGTGTAAAAACTAGTACAACTGTACATTTCAAAAGTCTCTTATTCTTCTCGATGTCCAACAGATATCTAACTTCATTGGCTCCATATTAGTGATGATTATCACAGAAGGTGGTTTTAACGCACGTTTAGCTCTCACATTTCGGCCACTGTCCTCTTTATTTTTAGCTCGCTTTGTACTTTCAATTGCCATGACATTCCCTCTCTCAAACTCTTAACTGGAACTACTACTCTCGAATACACAAGAAACACAAGAAATGGCAATCTCAAAAAAAACAACCCAAAACAACACCACAAAATGACCTCTAACTGGTGCCCTACTCCTATTCTCTTACTACCTGGTGATAATGACAACATATTATCCATACTGTCCGTTTCTCACCTCCGTCTCATTTGACACATTAGTAATTATTAACTATCTCTTTAGCTGCATCTACATCCTAATGCACTTATACCATATCTAGGTCTATCTTGAGTCCATTTGAAGTCACCTCCCCCCAAAAAATAAAAACCCGGCCCAAATTTTATGTATTCAATAACCATAATTGATTCTTGTTATAGTGGATACTGAATCGATGGCCCATGAAATCCTCTAATTGAAGAAACCCATTAGAAAAGTCTTCAATCACTTGATACGGCCTATACCAGCAAACTTAAAATTTGTTTGAAAAATGAGTAAACTGGCTGTCATACAGTAATATCAAATCATTGGGCATAAAAATCTTCAAATGTAGTTTACTATCATAGTAATTCTTCCTCCGTTTTTGAGTTGCTTCCATGTTGAAAAAGAGTTGTAGCCGATATTTCATCCAATTCTTCTAATTTTATCAATCAAGAGTGTAATGACTTGTTGTCACTAAGACATTTATCCAAGGCAATCTATAAACTTTGAACCTCGAACTCGATAGGTAAAATTACTTCTTATAAATAAACTAGTTGGAAAGGAGTAGTATTGGTAGTTATTTTATATGCAGTAAGATACTCCCACAAAGCTGCAAAGAATTTGGTCTCCCAATTAGTACTTGCCCTCAAAATTGTCTTAATCAAGACCTTGCACAAATTTCTGTTATTCTTTTTTGTTTGTCCATTTGCATAAGGATGATATGGAGTAGTTTTTCGATGCTTAAACTCATATGTGTTCGTCAAGGCGGCTATGGTGGCATTTATGAAATAGTTACCATGATCAGTAACTAATTCTTTTAAGCACCCAAATCGAGTTATAATATTCTCGTAAAGAAAAATGGCCATTGTATTGGCATTATCATGGCGGTGTCATATTGTAAATGCTTACAATATGTAAAAATTAGTTAAAACATATTATATATTAATAAATCTAGATGTGTGTTAGAATGGCTAGTAGACTAAATTAAAAGGAGTTGGTATAAGAAACTTTACTTTGTTTCTTTACTTGTTTTGATTTTGACATTAAAAAAATATACATAAGACCTAAATGTTTAGTATGAAGCCTTGGGAGAAGGTGAAAACCTAAGGATGAAAACATAAACTAATAGGAGGCTAATTGGGAGGGATAAAAGTAAGGCATGGACAGATGAAGGCAAGGAATGGGAAACTTCATCCCTATTGGTCGAATACCATACCCAATGGACTTTGAGGAGGCTGCCCACGACCTTAACAAGGGTTTTGGCGACTTCAAAGAAGGCATTCGGAGATTAGAAGCAAGAATTGTAAAGTTTAAGATTTGGGGTACAACTTGTGTATAAAAATTAAAGAATTTGGAGTTAGGGTGAAGAAATTATAGCCGTTTGAAGTTAAAGTGTTAATTTAAGAAATATTGTTATTCTTTTGAGGATACGAGGAGTTGTATAGTAGCTTTTGAAGATCAAAAGGTGCAAATAGAACAACGATTTTAAAGCTTACATTTTTTATGAAAAAATTATTACTTTTGGAGTTCATGTGAAGGAGTTATAAGGAGTTGAAGGCGGCACTTTTAAATCAAAGAAAGTAAGTGAGCCGTTTTGTTTATAGTAATGGTTGGAGCCATAACTTGAGTTTTCGGACAAATTTTTGGCTCAAACTTTTTGGAAACTGTAAAATTTTGTAATAAAGAATTATATATATAAATTTCGTGGCATTTGACCTTATATTTTGTGAAATATAAAGAAAATTGCACGTAGGTATATAAAGACAAGGGTTTGAAGCGACTGTTAGGGTTTTCAAGATATTTCAAGATCCGCAATGAATTTGCAGTTGAAATTTGTTGTAGAAGTTAGTAAGAATATATCAGTACTTCATGGAAAACTTGAATTTTTTTGGACGGTCGGATTAGGAGATATGAGCTATTGAAGTTTGAGACAATTTCTACATAAGAATATATAAGGTTTTAAAGGATTTATCATATTTTGGGTGTTGTTGGTTACTTGAGACTTGTGTATTTGGTGTAATTGCTCAAAAAGAAAAATTTATATATAAATTTAGGGCTTTTATTATTTTAAAGCTTGATTGAACGATTAATATCAGCCACAAGTCCAATGTTTTCTTGAGGCAAATTCTCTCTACCTAGACAACGGATAGCAATAGGCTCTATCTATTTTGTTACATAATCCATGGCAACTAAAATATATCGATTCTAGCTAAGTTTTGACGCTGGTGTGATGGAATTAGCAAAATCAATATCCCATTTTTTAGATGATGCCTGTGTTAAGATTGGTACTAATGGCATGGCTGAAGTGCCCGTGGTTCGACCCATTCATTGACAGGGATCACAATGACAAACAAATTGGTGTGCATAAAAAAATATTGTAAACCACCAATATCCTGCCATTAAAGGCTTGCGAGCAGTGCTATCACCCACTGTCATATTACGTGCTTTCCTGCTCGAGAACGCGTCGGACGTCTGGCTCTAGAAGGTAGTATAGAAATTCGTTAATATTCAAGTAGTCTATCGATTTTTGACTGTTGGAATTCAAACAATTACAAGAATATACCGTAAATCTATACAGATGTCCTTCAATTGCTTTTCAAAATCTTTTTTGTCCCAGCCGGTAGGTCTCTAGACGTTACAGAGAACCTCGAACAACCCGATGTGCTAATCTCCGATACCGCTTTATATTCACGACCCTTTATCCACTGATTGTCTTGTTAGATTAATCCAATAAATTTCATTCACTCCGCATACTCAATCCTATAGACACCTTTTTAATTATTCAATCACAGACATAACTTCGATTTCACAAAAATAGTCAAGAGTAATCACACCCACTTCATTAAAATACTGATTCAATAGTACAACACTGACTTTAGCAACAATTGCCTCAGTCTTTTCAAAACCCTATGAAAAAAAACCCCAATTCTCTGTCTTTTTTCCCCGCCCGAATGTCAAGGACAAGAACTCGATGAAAGCTAAAGAGTAAGTGAGACTTTTCTCAAAAAGAAATAGGACAAAATAGAAATATGTATATTAAGAAAGAAACTGGAATGGCTATTGCCAAAATACAAGAAAACTAGAGACCCTTGAAACTAGACTAGAAGCAAGAAAGGAGTTGACAAGAGTGAAGAGGGCTTCACTCTTGCCTCTATATATACTATCTAACTAGAAGCCACGTGGCGATGTTCTATAAGACCTCCAATATATGTTGACTTTCTAGGCCACATGCCTTTGCTTGCAAGGCAAGTTTTCTATGGATGGACCACGTAGTTAGCTTGTTCTTTAAGCTTCCAACATGTGTGGCACATGGCTAACTTGTTGACCAAGTTTCTAACCTAAAAGTCAACTATAGACTCCTATAAAGTCAAAGCAGCATCTATGAAGCTTCTAAGAAGCTTCTCCAGAAGATATTACATAATTAACCTACTTTTATCTACTTTTACATACTTTTATCTATTCATATAGGTAATTATATGTATGTCCGTGACATTACCCCCCCTTCTAGGGACGAGTTCCACGAGGAGCGGTGATTATATATTGAGAAAATCTAATATGCGGCGAATTGTATTTGCTACATACTCTGATCTTTGTTCTCTTCGAAGATAGTTGATGGGTCCTCTTAGCCATCGATAGTGTCCCATTCCAGGGCGAGAAGACCACCCTGTTATTTGATCACTGTTGAGGCCTTCATAACTTCCTTCAAATAATACATTTGAAACACCATCAGGAGTCGTTCCTATCTCCAATAATATCACCAAACATCGAGAATCTCTTCCAAGGTCGTGATACCAAACGCGTTGTATCTCACCATCTATTCGAGGAAGAACATGTCGTTCTTGAGGGTCTTCATCTCGGTTGCGTCGTCTTGAAGGTTGTGACAATCGCAATGTCTCATCCGGTAAGTCAGCAAACGAAGGTTCTTGAGTTGAATCCGCTGGTTGTTGGCTCTCCATCTAATTAACGTCACAAAATGCAAAGAAGTTACAAACAAGGATAGGAAATTGAATGTTATCTTGCCTCAATCTTGTCTCTTTTATAAGAGAGGTTTTCATCTTAGTTTTGATGGATGTCGTTGATGAAAAACTTTGACTTTAGCTGATGCATTTGCTAGATTCCTGGATGGCTCCCATGTGCGCTCACTAATCTCATATCCGCACCAATGAACAAGATATTCCAGCTTATTTCGGCGCCGCCTTGAGTCTAATATCTCTTCCACCTCAAATTCTTCATTATTATCTACTTCTATAGGAGGCGGTGGCATTTGTCTTCTTCCTTGTATATCCACTGTCTTATATGGTTCAAGAAGAGACACGTGGAATACAGGATGGATCTTCATTGACTCCGGTAGATGTAACCGATATGCAACTGGGTTGATCTATTCAGAAACAGAAAACGGGCCAAGCCTACGATAGTCCAATTTGTCACAAGGTCGAGTGGTCTTGATATTGCGACGAAGTAGCCATACCTTATCACCCACGTTGAGTTGTGGTTGCTCTTTACGATATACATCTGCATTTATCTTTTGTCGTTCTTGAGCTTTCTTCAACTGCGCCTTCATTATTGCATGTAACTCTGACAACCGATTTGCCATATCTTCTGCTGCAGGATTATCAACTTTTGAAAAATCAAAAGTATCAAGTCGTGGATGATAGCCATAATTGGCAAAGAAAGGTGTTTGTTGCGTGGAGGAATGTACCGTATTATTATAAGCAAACTCTGCCAATGGCAGAAGGTTTGTCCAATCATCTTGTTGGTAGTTGATGGTACACCTTAAATACTGTTCCAAGACTTGGTTTACGCGCTCTGTTTGTCCATCAGTTTGAGGATGGAAAGCTGAAGATAGCTTTATGTCCACTTTTAAAATCTTGAAAAGAGTCCTCCAGAATCTCGACACAAATTGAGTTCCCCTATCCGATAAGATATCTTTAGGTAATCCATGATAGCGATAAATATTATCAATGAAAAGCTTAGCTGTTTCTTCACCTATGATAGATTTTGTACATGGCATAAAATGTGCCATCTTGGTGAAACGATCTACTATCACAAATATAGAATCATAAGATCTTGAGTTTGGAAGATCTGTGATGAAATCCATAGAAACAGAAGACCATGGTTGTTCTGGTATAGGTAATGGCTGAAGAAGTCCGTAAGGTCGATGTCGAGGAATTTTTGATCTTGAACAAATATCACATGATTGTACAAAGTCTTTGACTGACTTCCACATTTGTGGCCACCAAAAATCTCTTGATATGAGTTCCAGAGTCTTATTATATCCAAAGTGCCCTGCTGCTGGAAAGTCATGACGTGCTTGAAGAAAACGCAAACGTGCTTTTCCTTCTGGAACATATAGGCGTCCTTCAAAATATAATAGATTATTCTTGAATTCGAACTTAGAAGAATCATGAGACTTGGAAGAATTATTCTCGATATCATGAACAAGAGGGTCTGAGGACATACTGGACTGGATTTGCTTGAGAAAAGTTGAATCAACAGTCAATGTTGATTTCACTGCTCGGAGATGAAATTGCTCCTGTTTCAAGAGGACCGTTCTTTGTTGCTCAAAAGCTGCATCTCCTTCTTTTGGTGCAAAATAAGAACGTCTAGACAGGGCATCGGACAAACCTTGTTGTTTTCCTGATCGATAAGTGATAATGAAGTCGAATCTTGACAAAGACATACTCCAACGAGCTTGACGACGATTCAACACGCGTGCTGACATGAAATACTCGAAGTTCTTGTGATCTGTATACACAGTGACTGGACTAGAAGCACCTTCTAAATAATGACGCCATTCTTGAAAGGAATCCATGATTGCAAGAAGTTCTTTATCGTGGATCTCATAATTGATCTCGGCTGCTGAGAATTTTCTTGAATGAAAAGCTATCGGATGAAGTTTGTCATCTGTTCCCATTTGTGATAAAACTGCACTCAAGGCAAAATCCGATGCGTCTGTTTCCATAAAAAATACCTTGGAAAAGTCAACACGATATAAGACTGGTGCAGAGACAAACGATGTCTTCAAGGCTTCAAATGCTGCTTCCGCTTCTTGATTCCATTGGAATTTATCTTTACTAGTCAAGCGTGTAAGTGGAGCTGCAACTCGTGAGAAATCTTTGATGAAGATCCGATAGTAATTGGCAAATCCCAAGAAACATTGGACATCTCTTACAGTCTTTGGAATCTTCCAATCCATGATTGTTTGGACTTTCTTAGAATCCATCATAAGACCATCATTTGAAATGATGTATCCTAAAAAGTCAACTTGAGTAGTGTGAAATACACACTTTTCCATCTTGGCATACAATCCTGCATCTCTGAGTTTTTGTAATACTTGACGAACATGTATTTCATGTTCTTCAACATTCTTAGAATAAATCAGGATATCGTCTAGGTAGCAGACCACAAAATTGTCTAAGAATTCACGAAATACATCATTCATGAGATGTTGAAAAGCAGCTGGTGCATTCGTGAGTCCAAAAGGCATGACATTATATTCAAAATGCCCGTACCTGGTTCGAAACGCAGTCTTCCATTCATCTCCTTCATTGATCCGTACTAGATTATATGCTCCTCTTAGATCTATTTTTGTATAGATCTTAGCTTGATTTAACTGGTCAAGGAGTCCTGATATCAACGGTAATGGATACCTGTTCTTGATTGTGATCTTGTTGAGTCCTCGATAGTCAACACACATTCGTAAAGATCCATCTTTTTTCTTTACGAATAAAATTGGAGCTCCTGCTGGAGATTTTGAATGGCGTATGAAATTCTTTGCTAAATTCTCGTCATTATATGTCTTGAGTTCAGCCAACTCATCTTGCGATAAACTGTAAATTGGTCCAAATGGTGGCAGAGTTCCTTCCTTGAGATCGATTGAACAATCGTATGGGCGATGCTCAGGAAGAATATCTGCATTCTTTTTCTCAAAAACGTCTTGATAATCCTGATATTGACTTGGAATGCCACTTGAAGTCTTTACGCTTTCAGAAATAGGTGCAGCATAAATAGCAAAAGTTGATCCTTCTTTTGCTGCGTGTATAAATGCTTTTGCACCTATAAGTGCGGGTTTTACTATACTAGACTCATGGTTTTTTACTTGATTAATAGAACTGTTACTAATGCTCTGAGGAAAATCAAGTTTACGAGAAATCCAATCTATTCGAGGATTATACTTTTCTAACCATGATAAGCCTAAAATAACTGGATTAGAGGGAGATCTAATTATATTAAAAATTACGCAACTACTATGACCATTTATTACTACATCTACAGGAAGTGTTTCGTGAGTTACATCTCCAGAAGACAACGGACGACCATCTATGACTTCTACGTGTACAGATTTAGTTTTTTGTATTAATGATATTCTATGACATCTAGCAAATTCTTCATCTAAAAAACAAGATGAGGCTCCTGAATCTACCAAGGCAAAGGCTTTGTAATTATTAGGTCCTAAACGCACATCTATTATAAAACAAGGAGATGGTTCTGAGGAGAGGATAGGACCTTCATTAGAAGTTGTACAAGATTCCAGCCGCACGGTCCCTATTGTAGCTGGACGTACTCGTTTTCCGACATACTGTCTTCTTTGACAGCCGTACTCCTCATTTTGTAGTTGCGTCGCTTCTTTGGACAATGTTGAACAGTGTGCTTAGGTTCTCCACAATATAAGCACAATCCTTCTTGTCGACGACGAGACTTTTCTTGCTCAGTAAGAGGTTTGAAACGTACCGCATCAATTTGCATATCCTCTACTTCTGAAGGTATGTGTTGAGGAGACGTCGGTGTTGCCATTGAATTGTAGTAACGTTGAGGCCCACTTGTGCGACTCTCGGATCGAAATTCAAAAAGTCGATTGTCGCACTTCACAGCAAAGTCAATTGCTTGACTCAATGTTTGAGGATCAGGTAAATTAAGCATCAATTTCTTTACCTCATATTGTAATCCGTAGAGAAATTGACTCACAAGTGCGGCATCATCCCACTTGATATCAGTTGCAAGTTGTCGAAATTGCGAAGCATATAATGTTACTGATCGATTGCCTTGTCGCAAAATACGGATCTTGTTGGTTGCAACACGAATTGCATCATGTTCTCCAAACATGGATCAAAACTCCGCCAAAAAAGCCTCCAGATTATCCAATATTGGATCTCGTCGTTCAAGAAAAGATGAAAACCATGACAATGCTGAACCTGAAAGAAGTGTACCAATGAATCTAACTTGTGACCCTGGAGTTGGATAGCTCTGGGGTTGAAGTTCAATCACTAGTTGGACCTGATTGATGAATCCTCGAAACTTGGATCTGGTACCATCAAACTTCTCGGGCAAGGCAACTCTCGGTTCTCTAACACTCGAAGGGTGTTCCATTCTGGGAGAAGGGACATGGTTTGGTGCAGATGTTGAAGCAGCCCCAATCATCTCTATATCTTCACTTCCTACCATTCTTGTTGCTCCTTGTGGTGGTAAATTGAGTTGATGCATCGCAAGCATTAACTCCCTCAATTGTTCTTGCATCTGTGCCATTGCACTCTTCATTTCAACAAGCTCTGCCATAGTAGCACTTAGAAAAGAGAAGATGTCTAATAACGCTCAAAATAGAAGAGAGGAATTGATAACAAAGAAAATACTAAGAACAATATCAGTTTAAAAGAGGGTAATCCGCAACTTCTAATGCGCTTATGTCTTATCAAGAAAAAGGGGTAATCCACTCTTAATCAAGGAAAGACAAAGCTCTGATATTGTAAGTGTACTCTTGTCAATCTGTCAAGGACAAGAACTCGATGAAAGCTAAAGAGTAAGTGAGACTTTTCTCAAAAAGAAATAGGACAAAATAGAAATATGTATATTAAGAAAGAAACTGGAATGGCTATTGCCAAAATACAAGAAAACTAGAGACCCTTGAAACTAGACTAGAAGCAAGAAAGGAGTTGACAAGAGTGAAGCGGGCTTCACTCTTGCCTCTATATATACTATCTAACTAGAAGCCACGTGGCGATGTTCTATAAGACCTCCAATATATGTTGACTTTCTAGGCCACATGCCTTTGCTTGCAAGGCAAGTTTTCTATGGATGGACCACGTAGTTAGCTTGTTCTTTAAGCTTCCAACATGTGTGGCACATGGCTAACTTGTTGACCAAGTTTCTAACCTAAAAGTCAACTATAGACTCCTATAAAGTCAAAGCAGCGTCTATGAAGCTTCTAAGAAGCTTCTCTAAAAGATATTATACAATTAACCTACTTTTATCTACTTTTATATACTTTTATCTATTCATATAGGTAATTATATGTATGTCCGTGACATCGAAGCATGAAGCTAGCTCTCCGATCCTTAAAAAAAAATCCTTATTCTTCCTCCTTCATTTCTTAACCTATCCTCCTCTTTAACCCTAATTCTCCCCTCTTTCAAACCCTAGCCTCTAAATTTCTTCAATCTTCCATCTTGGATCCGGAATTGGCTCCACCGTCAGAGCTTTCTCCTCCATTTTTACCTTTAATAGATCCTTTTACTGAAAGGACATTTTCGGAACGGCACAAAGGACGGAACAGCTTGAAACGGAATCGGAGCCCCGTAATCGGGACCACATTGAGTCGCCCGACCAATTCAGGTCTCATATTGGCTAAGAGGCCTGTAGTAAGACCTAGATGTTTCCGTAATTGGACCGCATTGGGTTGCCCGACCAAGTCAGGTTTCATATTGGGTAAGAGGCCCGAAATAGGACCTGGATTGGATGTCTTGAAATTGGATCCAATTGACTCTTCGAACCAGGCTCACCCGTCGTTGAATTGGTCCTTTCTCTTTCTGCTCACTCTCGTTATTGGAATCGAACGGAGCCTTTTTATATGCCCCGGCTAACTATAACGGGGTGAGTGAACCTGGCCTCTTAGTATTTGCACTGGAATTGGTCATTGCTCCCAATATTCGAGGTAACTGAATATTAATAAAATTCCCTTTTCTTTTTATTTTCACTGTATACTCGTGTTACAACATGACATCCACCCCCTCTGAACCTGTGCATCCTCCGGTATGTACCAATTTATCCAATTGCTGTTTGATTCAGAATATATCCTCTACGTCTTTGTCCAGTTCATCTTCGTCACCTTCATTATCCAAATCACTTTCATCTTCTTGCTACGGAATCTCTATACCTTCATTAAGGTCTTCCATATTCATCTCCACATGTCTTCGTTTAAATATTTTTACTCGCTTCCCTGCAATTGGTATTTTCAATTTTGTATCATTTAACTCCTGTAATGAGTAAGTCGCATTATCATGAAGAGTTGTTACTACATATGGTCCAAACCAATGTTTTGAAAATTTCCGCAAAGTACTATATTGATTATTCAGACTATTGTCATAAACAAGTACCTAGTCACCTTCCTTGATTGCTTTAGGTCAAAATCGATGTTGCTTATCGAATTGCGCCATATTTTGTAACCTTGCTCTTTTTAACCTTTACAATGCTATTTGTACATCTTCCGATCTTTGCTCCAATTGTCGAATCCTAATAGCCAGAAGTTCTTCTCTTATCAATCCATCTTCCCATGGTAGCATACTCCAAATAAGTACCTTTTCTTCAATCGGCATAATTGGTTTTCGACCTGTCATAAGTTCTACTAGCATATATCCTGTCACCAAACTATGTGTTGTTCGATCAGTCCATAATGCAAATGACAAAAGTCGTGGCCACTCTCTAATCCTCCCATTACAAGTTTTAACTAATGCTTTCACAATCGATGGGTAACCGCGTTCGCTTTTTGCATTCCCTTCCGGATTATAAGCAGTAGTCAGTGATAGTTTAACTCCACATCTTTCAAAGAACTTACGAGCTTCTTGTGCATTAAATTCTCCACGATCTGCAATGATTTTTCCTATGCATCCATAGCGGCAAATGACATCTTTAAGCAAAAACCTACAAATCTCCTCTGTAGATTTTGTCCTCAATGCTCTTCCTTCTACTTGATTTGATAAATCTTCACGAGCTAAAACCAAATATCTCAATTGCCATAACCTAACTGACATAATAACCAAACCAACAATCCATTTAAAATGAATAGCTAGAGGATACATAGGATGAAGACCATCTCGATGTCGGATATTAGAATACGATTGACAAATTTCACATGACTCTACAAATGAGAGCACATCTCGATACATATTTTTCCACTAATATCGTTCCTTGAGTTTAGCAAAAGTAGCCCAGATTCCTCTATGCCCTGCCCATAAACTATCATGGAACTCCTTTAATAATTTTAGTTTTTCTTCTTTTTTGCCTATCACTCGTTGTGGCATCCCAATTCCTTTCTTTGGTCTCTTCCATAAGAATCCATCTCGAAGTAAAAATCCATATGCTTTTTTTCTTATTTGTTTGAATTTTTCTATGGACCAAGGTATTCAAGTAATGACCAATATCCAATAGTTCTCCTTCATAAGATTCTTTAAGAAATAGCTTGTCTTCCCTGTTGAGATTTGATATTGAATAGAATTTCAATCCGACGTCATCAATGTCTTCAACCATTTCGTCCTTCCTCTCGTATCTTACTCAAGATAGCATGTCTGCTACTAAATTTTCTTTCCCAGTAACATGCTTAAATTCCAGATTTAGTGACTTAATATAAGCAATCCATCTCAACATTGCAATATCTGGCGTTGAACAGTTAATAATCATTCCAAGCAATGGCAAGCAATCTGTTTCAATTACTACTACTGCCCTAATCAAATAGTCCTCTTCAGCTTTCATAGTCGAAACAACTCCCCAAAGTTCTCTTTTGACTTGCGAATATGCACGCTGACGAATACTTAAAACTTTAGCTCCAAATCGAACTGCAAATCTATTCCCACTGAAATCATCTTGACCCATAGCCCATCCAATGGCAATTGGACTAGCGTCCACAGTAAGAATCATTGGTCTATTGCACTTATAATCAACCTTCCTCAATATTGGAAGTGACATCAATAATTTCTTCAATCTTTGCATTGCCTGAATATGCCTTTCTTCCCATTTAAATCGGTAATCCTTGCGTAACAGTTCATATAATGGATCCGCTATGTGAGTATAATGAGGGATCCAGATTCGATAAAATACACATGCACCTAAAAACCTGCGAACCTCTGTTAAAGACTCACAATCCTCTTTCATCCTTCCAATTGCATCAACTTTAGTCGGATCTGGTTTTCTTCCATAAGATCCACATAAATATCCAACAATCACAACCTCTCGTACTCCAAATACGGACTTCATATGCGATAATGTAAGATGAACTTCTCCAAGCTGAGTTAACATCTTTTCACAATCTTGTATATGATCAACAACATATTTGCGACACCCCTTCTTATTTAAAGTTTCATCCTTGTCTCCTTCTCTGTACCGTTTTATAAGAACATCATCCAGAAAAGGCATAGTCTTTTCCGGAATAAAATCTCTCAATACCTTATTCATCCCATTCATCATATGCGCAACTGAGTTGGTCGCACCTTGAGGAAGAGTGCACATTCTAACCAATCCAAGTGGTGTCCTCATTGTTATCATATCTCTACTTCCTTCGGCAAGTTGAAATTGATCATAACCTGAATACAAGTCACCCATTGAATAGATCGCCCTTCCAGCAAACGCCTCAGTAAATTCATCCACAATAGGTTCAATTCCTGCATTCCTGACAGTTACTGCATTCATCGGTTGCATATCTTGAATAAACCGTAGTGACCCATTCTTCTTAGGTACCGTAAACCATCGACTAGAATACGGTGCAAATGAGGGTTCCAATATTTTCATCTTTATCTTTTCTTTTAATAGTTCCACTAATTTAGGTAAATGTGCCCTCGGTACTAGAATCAGTCTTAGATTCTAAGGTACATAAACACCTAAAATCCTCTCATCATCTTGCAATGTACCTAACTTACATAATTCTCCTTCAATATCTTATAATCTTTTTCTTTCTTTTCTTTTAAAATCATCAACTTTCTTATACATAATATTTCCATTCTCTAATATACCAATGAAACTCGCATCAAAGGCACCTTCATCTCTCGAGAGTACCTCCTCTTTTGTACCTCCATAATCTCGCTTTATAGTGGTACCTCCTCAAAATCCTTAAATCTTTCAACAATCTTTGGCAATGGTTTCTCCCTCAACCTATCTCAATTCCATTCATGGTTAGGAGGTACTGTTAGAAATTATACACCTTTTCTCCCATCTTTGCTACGTACCCTTGTATAAACAAAACCATCGTCAAGTACTTTTATTTCCATCCGTATTGCCGTTGTCGTACTGTAATTACTTATAGTATGTAAAAATTAGTGAAAACATGTAATATGTTTATAAGTCTTAATGTGAGTTAGAATAGTTAGTATGTTAATTTAAAATGAATTGAAATAAGAAAAATTATTTGGAAGTTAATCTAGTTTGATTATAGAGTTTATATTATATAGGATTTAGATAGTTAGTATAAAGATTAAGGGAAGGGAGGAGTTAAAAGATGAAAATATAACTAGAAGGAGGCTTATTGGGAAGGATGAAAGTAAGGCATGGTTGGATGAAGGCAAGGGGTGAAGAACTTCATCCCTATTGGTCGAATACCATGCCCAATGGGCTTTGAGGAGGCTGCCCGAGGCCATATTAGGAATTAGGGTTCCTCTTTCGAGGCCATTCGAGCTTTTGAGGCTAGGGTCAGAAGGTTTAGAGTTTTGGGTATAATTTGGGTGAA
This sequence comes from Physcomitrium patens, assembly GCF_059467195.1. Classification (NCBI taxonomy): domain Eukaryota; kingdom Viridiplantae; phylum Streptophyta; class Bryopsida; order Funariales; family Funariaceae; genus Physcomitrium; species Physcomitrium patens. Next base: position 11,137,580 of record NC_143430.1, on the reverse strand, counting down.
GATTTTGTGTGATTTCGAGTTTTTATGGAAAAGATATGAATGTTCAAAGATAAGGTGTCAATTTCGTACCTACTGTCACTTCTTTTGGGCATCACATACGAATACGGAGAGCAACGGAAGATCGGCGACTGGATTTGGAGGGAGCATTTTCTCGGCTACACATTCTACGTAATGTATAGTGAATTCTAAGATTGGGTGAAGGAGTTATGAGGCGTTGAAGACAGCACTTGTAATTTGAAGGCAGTAAGTATATCGTTTTGTTGCTAGTTATGGGTGAAGCCATATCTTGAGTTTCTGGACGAATTTTTGGCTCAAAATTTCTACAAGTGTGTGTAATTGGGTTAAGAAGCTTTAGATCAAAGTTTCATAGTATTTGAATAATTACTTTGTGAGATATGAAGGAAGTTGTACACAGGTGTAAAAAAGCTAGGGTTTGAAGCTATAGTTAGGGTTTTCAAGATATCACAAGATCCAAGACGAATTTACAGTTGAATTTTGGTTTGGTAGTTGCTAAAGATATATCAGTACTCCATGTAAAATTTGGAGTTGTTTAGACGGTTAGATCGTAAGTTATGAGCTGTTGAACTTCGGGAAAAATTCCTCATAAGGATATATAAGTTTTTATAACACCTTATCAAGTATTTTGGTGTTCTTTGGATTTTAAGGCTTGTATATTGATGTAATTGCTCCAAAGGAGAAGAGTTTATATATATAAAATTGTTACCCTTATATTTCAAACTTGATTGAGTATTTAGTGACAGCCAGAAGCCCAGCGCTTTCTTGAGGCAAACTCTCTCTACCCCGACACCGTAATATAAGGTTGTCCTAAAATCAACGGATAAGACGTTGTATCTTGAACAAAGAAATGTTACTCCGTCACAACATCCCCAATCCGAATTTTGACATTTAGACAAGCTCCATATAATTCGCCCCGTGTGTTATTAGCTGCTCGTATTGTCCATCCATGTTCCATATCAATTGGCCATTTCTGCTTCTTATAAAGATCTTTAGACATGAGATTTATTTCAGAACCATGGTCGACTAAAGCAACAACTGGTTCTTCTATATCTCCTACTTTCACCAATACCTCAGTAGTTGCCCTTGCTCAATGCTTTCGAGTATAATGGCTCAAGGTTTCCATTTCCTTATCACTATAATCTTCGAAATGTACTCGTTGATTATACCCATTCTTTTCATTTGTTGGTTGTTTGTAACCAATATCAACCTCTTCTTCATCTTTATATATTCTTGCATCAATAGCATGACTCATTCCAGTTTCGTCCATTAATTGCCTCTTTCGCTTAATGCTGTCAATGATGACATCATGAAACTCCTTCTTTGCAATTTCCAAGACTTCTTTCAATGTGAATTCCACCTTAGCGTTTAATATACGTTCTTCCAACACCCCTTTCAAATTTTTTTTTGCTTCAATGTCAGAAAGTAGCTTATAAGCAATTGATTTGCCCTTATCTTTTGTCTCCTTTGTTTTTTCTTCCAATGATGCTGAGGTATCCTTTACAAGCAATTCTTGTGAAGTTGCCTCTCGAGCCTTGTCTCCTCGAGTTTGCCTCTTAGAAGAATTTTCTTCTCTAGTATCATCAAAATTTCTTTGTCTCTTTTCTTCCATCAAAGCTTCATGTTGGCTCTTAGCAATATATGTATGAACTGAAAGAGACTCAACAGGATCCTCCCAACTTATTGCACCTCATATTGTAGTTGCAGTCCTCAATAATGCTTCTCGAGGTAATTTCCCTTCTTGCATTGTAGAAATGGCAGAAGCCCAAAACTCACTAGTTTTTGTACTTCCACCAATTTCATCATCTACTCTAGCACCATAACTTGCACTTTCTTGTGGTGCTGTTTTATGCTCTTTTAAATAATCTTCAACCAATACTCTCATTCCTCCCTTGCCAAAATTGGTTTGAAGAAGATCCTCTCTATCTTTTAATGCTATCTTTCCATCTTTCCAGCAAATAATTCTTTGTCGTATCATATTATTAAATTCATTGCAATCTTTTGTAGTGTGTGAAGCATCATCACATCAAATGCATCTTTGTACATATCCTTGTTTTGAAACATTCTTCGAATTATTTATAGAAGTATTCTCTTCAAGTCTTGCCAATTTGATTTGAAGATCTCGCAATCCTCGTATAATTTTTTCCATCTCCATATCTGTTTTCTGTGATAAGGATGTTGAAGGTTGAACTATAGGCATTGTTGGTGGTGTTGTACGTACTAGAGCTTTGGGTGCTTGTACTGATTTCGGAATATTGCTCCTATCCTTCTTCCTTTCTCTTTTTGTAAGCAACCCCACCGTATCTTCAACGTTCTTCCACTTTGTTGTCAATCCTTCATCTTCTTCTTTGTCTTTAAGAAGGAGTTCTAATTTCCCTTGCAATTCTCCATCAGCAGCTTGAAGAAATAGATCAACTTTGTTCGGCTCCAATGTCAATTTTTCTACCTTCGATAATTGAGAGTACTGCCTTTCAAATTCCCTTTGTAGCTCTGTTGCTTGCAAATTCTTATTAGGCCGTTCAATCCATTCCAGAAACAACTTCTTAGTAATGCGATCAACATCTTCCAAGAAATATTCGTCTTTCAATGCATGTGAAAAAACCTCTCATGAATTCCCATAACGATCCGTAATCGATGTAATATGGTCTCTTATCTTTGGTATTGTGGCAAGTCCAAATAATTCAACCATTTTCTTCTCAGAAATCCGATTTAATTCCATTTCACGAACATAACATCTTAAATACCTTGAAATATTCCTTCCATCAAATTGATCAATTTTATTGACCACTGCTTGCAATGCTTTGGTTGCCAAAGCTTCCTTTCGATCATTGCTTTGTTGTTGCTGCATTGATAATGAGAAGGCTTGAAACATACTAGCAATAGATGGATCCATGTGTATTCCTTGTCCTTTAGAAGAATCCCCACCAGAAAATCCTCCCAAAAATCCTTCAAAATTTTTGTTTTTGTTTTTCATAAAATAAAAATAAAAATAAAATCAAATGAAATCCAATACCTTCTATCTCAAGCTTTCACATTGGATTCACCACTTATGTTGTATTATGTGCTTTCTTACTCGAGAACGTGTCAGGCATCTAGCTGTAGAAGGTAGTATGGAGATTCACTAATATTCAAACAGTCTATCGGTTTTTGATTGTTGGAATTCAAATGATTGCAAGAATATACCATAAATCTATACGGATGTCCTTCGACTGCTCGCCGAAATCTTTTTTGTCCCAGCCGGTAGGTCTCTAGACATTACAGAGAACCCCGAACAATCCGATCTGCTAATCTCCGATACCGCTTTATACTCACGACCTTTCATCCACTGATTGTCTTGTTAGATTAATCCAATAAATTTCATTCACTCTGCATACTCAATCCTATAGACACCCTTTTAATTCTTCAATCACAGACATAACTTCGATTTCACAAAAACAGTCAAGAGTAATCACACCCACTTCATTAAAACCCCGATTCACCGGTACAGCACTGACTTCAGCAACGATTGCTTCAGTCTTTTCAAAGCCCTATGAAAAAAAATCCCAATTCTCTGTCTTTTTTTCCCGCCCGAAGCATGAAGCTAGCTCTCCGACCCTTAAAAAAAAACCCTTATTCTTCCTCCTTCATTTCTTAACCTATCCTCTTCTTTAACCCTAATTCTCCCCTCTTTCAAACCCTAGCCTCTAAATTTCTTCAATCTTCCGTCTTGGATCCGGAATTGGCTCCACCGTCAGAGCTTTCTCCTCTGTTTTTACCTTTAAGAGATCTTTTTACTGAAAGGACATTTTTGGAATGGCACAAAGGACGGAACAGCTTGAAACGGAATCGGAGCCCCGTTATCGGGACCACATTGAGTCGCCCGACCAATTCAGGTCTCATATTGGCTAAGAGGCCTGTAGTAAGACCTAGATGTTCCTGTAATCTGAGTGCATTGGATTGCCCGACAAAGTCAGGTTTCATATTGGGTAAGAGGCCCGTAATAGGACCTAGATTGGATGTCTTGAAATTAGATCCAATTGGCTCTTCGAACCAAGCTCACCCGTCGTTGAATTGGTCCTTTCCTTTTCTGCTGACTCCTGTTATTGGAATCAAACGGAGCATTTTAGTATGCCCCGACTGACCGTAATAATCACAAATAATTCGGCATATTGCTAAGAATATTAGACAATCGAGATAAATGATCAGTATTTGCATGTTTCTTTTGAGATCATACAACAATGGTAAAATTGAACTCTTGTAGAAGTAATATCCACCCGGTAATGCGTCCACTCAATTGAGGCTTATTAATCATGTATTTGAAGGCATCATGATCTACATAAAATACAAACGGATATCTAAGCAAATAGTGTCAATACTTGTGAATCAAATATATCATACCCAATGCTTTGCTTTCAGTAGTAGTATAATTACGTTTTCCACCCACCAATTGCCGACTCACATAAAAGATAGGATGAACAAGACCCTGGTCAGCTTACTGACTTAGCACCGATCTAATAGCTACATTGGATGCATCAATGTACACATGAAAATACTCCATCCAACAAGGTACCACCAATATTGGTGTAGAGACCAATTTTGACTTTAATGCCTCAAAGGCCACGGTACACTATATGGTCGAAAGGGGACTAGTTCCATCTGACGGAGGTTTCTTCAATAATTTTGTTAAAAATTGACAAGTAACTACAAACAAATGAATAAAGTGGCAATAATAATTGACATGGCTAACAAATCCTCGAACATCGGAGACCATCGCTGGTTTGGATAAGTTCATTATATGTTGCACTTTGTCAAGATCCATAGCAATACCTTGGTTGGAGATGATATGTCCCAAAAATTTTCTAGACAGAATACCAAATTGATACTTATTCGAGTTCAACGATATTCCAAACTTAACGAATTGAGCCAAATATTTGCCTAGACAATTGAGATGATCTTGTTTTGTATTGAATGCACAAAAGTCATCTAAAAAGATCTCCATAAACATCCAAAGATAGTCTTAGAAGGCCTAAGTGATCACTCTTTGAAACGTGGCTGGGAATATTGCATAACTCAAAAGGCATTACAGAATAAGCAAATGTGCCCCAATCTGTAGTAAAGGTTGTCTTAAGCTTGTCTTCTAGTATAATTTAAACTTGATTATATCCAAAAAGTCCATCGAGGAACAAATAATATTTGTGATTTGCTACGGCATCCAATATACTATCCGTAAAAGGTAATGGAAAGTAATCTTTCTAGGAGACCGCATTAAGTTTTTGGAAATCCTGACAAATTTGGATTTTTTGGTTCTTTTTTGGCACCATCATGATTGGAAAAACTGACTCACTATTTGATTCAAGATAAATAAAACCAATCGCAAGAAGTTTGTTCAATTCCTCTTTCACCATGAGAGAATATTTAAGATTAAGGTGATATTGCCCTAGTCGTATCGGTTTAGCGTTCTCCTCTAAAATGATATGATGCTCACAGACTTTAGCGAGGATACCTTTTAGATCATCATAAGTCCAAGCAAAAGCAGATTTATGATACAAGAAAAAAAATTTCCAGCAGGTCAACTCCTGTTCTTTAATACCTTTGTAGATCTCAATTGTCTGAGATTCTACTGTGGTCATCAAGTTGATAGTTTGACATAAAGGTGCAGTAGCGATGTTTTGTTTCTAGTCTCGTGCAGATTTAAAATCAGTCGATAAGTCTAACATGTGCAAAGTATTGAATCTTGTGACTAGGACTTTCACATAGTGTACATCATACTTGGTCATCCAATCCATATTAACTTTAGCAGAGATTTCTGAATCCGGTGTCATATTACATGCTATCTAGCTTGAGAATACACCCGACGTCTGCCTATGGAAGATAAAATGATGTTTTGTAAGTCTCCAAGTAGTGTAGTGGGTTTCAATTATCTAAACACAAACTATTTCGGATTTCAATATAAAAGCTTAATTCCAATACAAAGTACTTAGAATACTATTTTTAATAGCTTCTGGATATTAGAAGCATAGATTCTTTTATTATTTGTTATTTTTATTTCTATTTTTTTTATTTTTTTTATTTCTATTTTATTTATTTATTTATTTATTTATTTTTAAATCCTAATCCTAAATAGTGAGCCTCGACAAGCTGTAATTCTCAATCTGATCGTCCGATTGTTGTGAGACTTCTACCACTAGTGTCTTTACAAGTCTTCTAAATACTCAAGAAGTTCAATCCAATCCAACTTACAGATTGCAAGAACACAGTAAATCCACGTTGAAGTCCCTTGATCGCCACTTAGAAGGTTGATGACGAACTTTAACTTGCAATTCCTCCTTCTTTGACTGTTAATTCTCATTCAAACTTTGTGTATAGCTCCACCTTTAAGTCTTCGACTTACCATGTCAAAATTCACCTTATTCTAGCTGGTAGATCTCAGATATTACAAAAACCCTAAACAACTTTAATATGCCAACTTTTGATACCTCTTTATACTAATGATCAAATATCCTCTATCTGTACCGTAAGATTAACACAAATTTTTGCATACACTTAGTATACTCAATCATCTAGAAACCTCTAAAATTTCAATCATAGATATTTTTCCAATTTTGCAAAATTATCAAGAGTATTAGCCTTTATTTTATTGCAAAAACCCAATTCACCAATACAAACACTGACTTTGAGCAACGATTGCAAAGTCCTCCCAAATCCTATGAAATTCAATTCTATACCTTTTGAAGGAGCTTGAAGCTAGCTCTTCGATCCCAAAATCCCGATCTCCGAATGCCCCCTTCATTTTCTTCTCATATCTTTTAACTCTATGAAGTCCCTCTATTCTTCCGCCCTAGACTCCAAATTGGAATAGTAAATCCACTTCCATAGAATTCTCGTCACTAAAAGGATCTTTCCATGAAAAAGATGTTTCTCCAAAACGACATAGAGAATGAAACAGCTTGAAATGGAATTGAAGCCTCAGTATTTGGATCCTCATTGGATTGTCCAACCGAGTCAGATCTCGTACTGGGTAAGAGGCCCATACCAAGACCTGGATTGGGTGTCCCCATAATTGGATCAAATTGGCCCTTCACATCAAACTCATCTAAATATTGAATTGGTCCTTTCTCCTTTTGCTGACTCTTGGTAAGAATGGCTCGGATTCATTCCACCCAATTTATTAGTGAAACTTCAGGACCTCAATTTATTCCCTCAATTTTTCCCTGGCTTTGGATCTACTGATCCAGATTATTGAAATTGAATGGAGCATTACATTGCTAATAAGTATGCCTCGACTGCTTGCTATTCCCACATACTAGTGCATAATTGTCACTAACTCTGGGATTGGAATATTTACTAGCATAATGACCAATCTGTCTGTAATGAAAACAACAAAGTAGTCTTTTTGTACCTCCATCAGGCATATTGGGTGTCTCCACCAGTACATACCTAATAGGCTTGTTCTATATAGGGTTAGAAAATGATCCTGATTATTTGTCCTCGCTATTTGGGACCTCATTGAGTTACCCAACCGAGTCAGGTCTCGTATTGGGTAAGAGGCCCATAGCAGGACCTAGATTAGATGTCTCTGTAATTGGATCAAATTGGCCCTTCACATCAGACTCATCCAAATATTGAATTGGTCCTTTCCTCTTTTGCTGACTCTTGGTAAGAACGGCTCTGACTCATTCCACCTGATTTATCGAAGAATCTTAAGGACCTCAATTTATTCCTTCAATTATTCCCTGGCTTTGGATCTGTTGATCTTGATTATTGAAATTGAATGGAGTATTACATTGCTGATAAGTATACCCCGACTGCTTGCTATTCCTACATACTTGTGCGTAATTGTCATTAGCTCTAGGATTAAAACATTTACTAGGATAATAACCAATCTATCTGCAATGGAAACAACGAAGTGGTCTTTTTGTACCCCCATCAGGCATATTGGGTGTCTCCACCAGTATATACCTACTAGGCTTGTTCCATGTAAGGTAAGAAAATAATCCTGATTGTCCCATTGGTACGGAGGATACTTGGTTCGATGATGGGGGTAAAGCATAGGCTATTGTCACATTCGGTGGTACAGCTTACAATGGGGTGACGTTAACTGGCCCCTGAATATTGGCTCTAGAATTGACCACTATTTCTAACATCCAAGATGACTAAATATTAATAAATCTTTTTGATTTATATTTTTACCATATAGTCGTGTTGCAACATGACACTAGCAGGTATATCAAGTACTCCCCCAGACCTCCACATTGGTACACCACTCGAGGGTGTTGGATTGCTTCCACAAGCACCTACGTAATCAGTACTATTGTGTCATCATTGGAGCTAAGCTCATTGTTCGATGTTAATTCAGATGCTAGCAATTAAGAGTCTCCGTGATAGTATACTGGGTACATTTGTAACACCATTTTATCTCCGTCCTTGCCAATTGTTAAAGTACTCTGACCTCAATCATTCTTAGCCTTTGCTTAATAAAGCCAGAATTGTCTCAATAAAATTGGATACAATAAAGTTGAACGTTGTAATTAAAAGATGATATAATTGATTTCATACATAATACTGACAATTATAGTTTGAACACTCCAAAAAATACCTATTAGTTTAATTTGGCTATGATCTGCCATCCTTAACACTAATGTTGTAGGTACGAAGTGTTCCAAATCTAAAACATCCATTGTATCAGCATTCATTAAAATGACGTTGGAACCACCATCTACCTGAACACTCGAGATCATAATACCATCAATCAAAACATTGATGGTTGGTGCACCTAGGTTAGGATTCAAATTGACTTCACAAACTTCCTTATTGCATTGCCTATGCCGTGTTAATGATGAATTTTATGTAAAATGGCACTCTAATGAAACTGCTAGAAGTTGCTTCATAGAAATAGAAGGCCGAATAGCATCGAGATCCTTCAAAATATCATAGGATTCCATATTTAAGGTAATTCCCAATGCCTTCTTTCTTTTCATTGGATTGAGTTTAACTGTGAGAGGTAAGATATTCTTCCCCCCTGGATTTAGAATCGAAACAATCGCCTGAGCTTTCTTAAAATTTGTACCCCCGAGAGAATCTTTCAACCTATAGGACGTTATTCAAAACTGTATAGAGAACTGAATCGCTTGGAACAGATCCAAAGCCTCTGTAATCGAATCCTCATTGGGTTGTCCAACCAAATCAGGTCTTATACTCAATAAGAGGCTTGTAACATGACCTAGATTGGATGTCCCGATAATTGCATCAAATTGGTCCTTTGCATTAGGCTCATCCAAATGTTGAATTGATCCTTTCTTCTTTTGTTGACTCCTAGTAAGAACTGCTTGGATACATTCTACCCGATTTATTGGAAAATCTTGAGGACCTTGATTTATCTCCTCAATTTTTCTTTGGCTTTAGATCTGCTAATTCCAATTATTGAAATTGAATGGAGCATTACATTGCTGATACGTATGCCTTGACTACTTATAATTTCCAACACTAGCGCATAATCATCACTGGCTTTGGGATTGAGACATGTACTAGCATAGTGATCAATCTGTCTACAACAAAAACAATGAAGTAGTCTTCTTATACCTCCATCAGGCATATTGGGTGTCTCTATTAATATATACCTACTAAGCTTGTTCCAAATAGAGTTAAAAAATGATCTTGATTGTTTCATTGGTATAGAGGGTACTTGGTTCGATGACGCTAGTGGAGCATATTACTAATACCTCTGCTACTCCTTACCATAGTTCTAGAGGTTTGATATAGATTCTTGATTAAAATTGGAACTTTGAAAGTTATTGAATGCTCAATTTTATCGATTAGATCGATTTCCATTCCATCCAAACCTATTTCATGTTTAAATTGGTTTGACGTCCCACTGTGTCAATGGGATCATGGTCTGATTACTGAATTATTGTTGGCTTTGCCAATTCCAACAATTAACTGTTAAGCGCTTTCCTCTGCAAAATGTACATTGATCCATCATTTGTGAGGGTGAGGGGCATTCTGTTACCAAATGACTGTGGCCCTTACAATTACTGCATCATACATTGGTCCTAATATTGGTAGGTTTGTACCTCTTTTCCTTATCTTTGGCCATATGAATGGCGATTTTTTCCATTTTCTTTGTCAGGTTCAATAACAAGGTTTCATTGGAATCTTTTGGGATTGGTATTAATGGTAACTCTACCGTAGTTAACACTTATTATTGATATGGAAAATATGGAGCATACGATGTTGTCACGTTTGGTGGTATAGCTTGCAATAGGGTGACACTAACTCGCCCCTGAATATTGGCATTGGAATTGGCCACTGTTTCTAACATCCATGGATAACTATCCATTGATCCGTTCCAAGTTGAATTTTGATAGCTCCCTTGAACTAGAATCATTGTGGCACCCGTAGTTAAAAACTGATCATAATGGCATTCCTTTCAAACCTTGGCTCTATTAAAAGATGTAGTTACTATATTTGGTTGAGCCTCTTTTACAAACATTTTTAGTTCGAGTGGGTGCAATCCATTGATTAATATGGATAATACAAAAGTCATTGGAATTTGGTGATTTAGCCACTTGCGGAGTATATCTGCCACATGACCATAGTATGATTCCACTGCCTCTCTTAGACTCATTTTACTAGTCATTAATCTTTCTCAAAGTCGATCCTCAAAACCAATTGGGTAAAAATGGATTAAAAATGCATTCTTCAATGCTTTCCAATTGAAAAATTGATCTACTGGTTGACGGTTGTACCATTCAAACGTTGTGTCTTTTAAGGTTACTACCAACTATTGTAACCAAATATCTTTAATTCTTCCATTATTGGCTATACATGTTGTCACAAACTGAGACAAATGTTGATCAGGATCCGCACATAGAAAATCCCTAAAAATAAATAATAGAGCCACATTCGTTGTACGATTGCTCACGTCACCCATTTGTACTACTATTGGAACCGATGGACCACGTGTTGCCATTGAAGAGAATAATGTTCTACTTAATCTTTTGTTAAAACAACTGATGTCTTCTCCAATTGATTGTTCTGAATTTTCAAATTTCTTCAATTTGCTATTATTGTTCCTTATTAAGTTATTTGATTGAATTGGGGGTGAAAACGATGGATTTTGAAATACATTGAATTGGCCTTTATTGATCAGTAATTTATGCCACTCTACGGAACCAATTTTCATGGAATTAGAAGCTTCTGTTATTGGAAACGTATCCAATGGAGTACCTAATTCTTCTGTAATTCCTCCACTCGCAGTTAACGGCCTCAAAGAAAATACTAGTCTATTGACCAAATTTTTTACAAGTATTCTTGGCAATTTTTCTAATGGTATATACTTCCGAAATATTTGATGTCGATCAGCTTCTGGATATACTCAGATATGGTGACATGCATGCAACCATAGTTTAATCCAACTTTATCAATGATTCTTTTTTAACTTTCGTTCTTGCTCGTTACGCAACAAATTTCTTACTTGCGATCTGACTATTTTTTCTTTCGGCTACCGTATTTTTTTTATTGTTAAGTTCTCATTCTTAATAACCTTACTCTTTCATTATATTCTACTGAATTTACTTCCTGTCTTCCATCGAACTAAATCGGTATTTAATTCTTAACACTCAATGCTATTGTCTATCTTTGGCAGTGGTGCCAAAATGTGATTGTCATTTTACTTATTCTACAATTCTTTTTAGAATAAACTAATATAGGAAAATTTGAACACAGGGAAAGACTAAGTGCATGAATTTTATTTGTTAGGGTCACACAATTAATCATATTTTGAACCACAAAAACACTAAAAAATACTATAATGCTTTCTCCTAGTAACAATACTCCTTCATCAACTAATAACAATAGTGTGCAATCCTGCACTCTCAAAAGACCTCTCAAAATACATAATTTCCATCCAACACCAAAAATAACAAACTTCACTCCAACCAATTTGAATTCACATAATTTCTATTATCACAAATTTCCTTTGGTGGAACACACACAACTCTCAATAAACAACAATCATAATCTTTCAATAACTCCTCATATAATTCAATCACTTAGTGCTTTAATTACATAATCAATAACTCATAAATCAATCTCTGATTTATTCTACAGACTCACTTCTTAGTATTCAAAAACTATCTATTATTTTTCAATAGCAAAGAAATAAAGAAACAAAGAGGTAGCACCAAGCTTACCCCATCTCATGACTATCATAGTCTGGCACTCAAACTAACTTCTACAACTCCTATATACTTACTCCTTATTTCCAGATTCTAACCGTAATTTTATAATTAATTATTTTTAATAACTAAGTTAACCATCTATCTTCTTGAACTGACTATTCTACGGACTATTAGTCTATTTTACTAATATCTTACAGAAACAAACTAATATCTATTCTACAACACCTCAATAAAAAAAATTTCCAATCCAAATGCTTATAATAAGATCAATGTGTTTTGGACATAATTTGAAACTTTTTTGATATTACTTGGCTTACAAGCTAAGTATAGATGTCATGTGCCTTAATGGTACTCATAGCCAAGTTCATAGTTGTGCAATGAAGAATTTATAGGTTATAAGAAATCAATCATAATCACTAAAATAGATGGTGCTTGTGGTACATGAGGAATTCATTTGTGGTTGTTTGATTCAATGTCATAGAACTAGCCAAGTAATATAGATTATATGTATTTTTTCTATTAAATTTGTGCTTGTGGAAGAACCTACTGTGTTCAAGAAGCACAAGGACAAAAAGATAGGATAACTTCTACCACAATATCAATGACTATTCTACAAAATAGAGAATTTTTTCTAAATGAAAGAAGTTTCAAGTATCCCACAAATTGTAAATAATTCTTCAAGTTGCGATTATTAAAAGAGAAGTAAAATCTATTCAAGTAAGTTAGAGAGATGAATTTTAAAAGAATCATTTCAATGAAGTTATTGTAAGATAAGTCAAAAGATATTAACATTGTTGTCAACGAAGAATTGTAAAGGTTGAGCCTTTGTATGGTAGTGCAACAAGTCTAATTACAATGAATACATTCACCTCATCAAATTAGTAGTAGAACACATAACAATTATTAATGAATCTGCTACCTAATTATTCTTTGCACATTGTATAAGAAATCCTTTGCTCAGACATCTTCAACCATCACCAACAAATCTTGCCACCTACTTTAGTAATATTTCCATAATAGGTCTAGATTGCACACATTGATGCCATCATCAATACCAACTACTACTCAAGCTTCACAAAATTCAGCCAATGATGCTTCTTTCTTATATTTTAATACTAACTTGTTTTTAGTTGGAGACAAATTTTCAGATCAAGTCACCTCCAATCAGCTCAATTCCATGTAGTAGCTGATCTTTCAACTACCTAATAATAGTAGAAAAGGAACGTAGATGAGATTATTGCATAATCGCTTGCTTTAGCTACCACATAGTGTCTATATGGAAGAAATTAGAAAAATTGTTATACAAAATCACTGCATTGCAGCAATGAGATGAAGAATGACACACTCGATGCTCTGTAGCACGAAAAAAAAATGGCATAGCCTTGTAGAATTCCACCCTTTAAAACATGAATGTATATGAAGAACAACAATGGAACAAGATGTGTTACATCGCAATACTCTTACAATATGTAGAAGATAAACAAAAAAATTCTGGAGCCTAGAGCTCATGACAACGTGAAAAAAAAAATACAAGAAGAGAGCAAGGTCTACTAGCTACTTTGATCCTTTTTTTTGTAGCATCGTAGCAATATACACATGTTGAAAAATTCCATGCTCAAATTGTCCTTCCAATGGCAATCCAAATTAAAAAAAAAAAAAAAAAAAAAAAAAAAAAAATCCAAATGGCAGGACTTTTATCGACGAAGAGGCTACTGCCATTTTTAGGCAGCCTCTTGTCTTCTTCACCACCTTCTCTTCTTTTTTCTTCTTTTTTCTTTTTCTCCTCCATTCTTATCTTTCTTATTCTTTTCCTTCTTTCTTTCTTTTATATTTTTTGATTTTTCTTCTTTTTTCTATTTTCTTCTAATTTTACATTTCTCTCCTTATTTTCTTCTACTAATTTCTTACCTTATATATATATATATATATATTTTTTTTCTATTTATTTTTTTTATTTTTATTCCTTATTACTTTTATAATTTATTAGATCTAATTTATAATTAACTCTAAACCTAATTAACCTTTTAAAATCAAAATATGTTATAAAAAATATCATAAATCTCTATTAGCTAAATTAAAAAGAAGATATGTAATTTAAAATCTCTTTTCAAGGACAATTCTATAAGAAATATATTTTATAGTTAACATTCTATTTTATTTTTTATTTTTTTTATCTCAAATCTACTATATTAATTCATTAAACTAGTAATTTTAAGTATTATGAGTATATTTTTTGAATTAAACACATTATTGAGTCAATTCAATGACTCACATATGGTGACTATATGAGACAACTCAAAGAGACAAAGAATTTAGAGCTCTTGTTCTATTGATAAGTGCTTGTCCATATGTAATTTCAACTAGTTTTAATACTTTATTAAGATTAAAAGGAGTAGTACTAAAGAAATTCTAAATTCTTCATAAAAATCTTATGATTATTATTAATTTTACTTCTATATATAAATGTTATTTTTCTTAAGATAGATAGACTAGCAAAAAAATAATCTTTTTATTAAGCTTGATAAATTAATTTTGTGGATTAAGAAGAGAGACAATAAGAGAAGTAGAATAATAAAAAAAAGAAAAAAAAATCTAAATAAAAATTTAAAATTTAGTACTATACAATTCTTATTCAAGGAAAAGAATTTAAGTTAGAAGCCATGAGGCCTAAATATCCTCTAGGTTGCACAATTTTGCCACTTTCCTACTCTAATATTAGCTCATATAGATAGGTGTATAGGTGGACGAGATTCAAATCTTGACTACCTCCTACATAATTATTTTTATGGCCACCTTTCCAAAAATCTAAAAATGCTAATCTATTCTAATATATTTTTAAGTCATATAATTTTTTTTTCTTTTTATTTTATTTTTTACATTAAATTTATTAGCTCTTCTTTAGTAGAAGAGATAATATTGTAGTAGAACTAAGAATCATGTAAGAATAATTCTTGTCTTCTTAATGAGTCAAGATTCCTATTTATTTGATAAAAATTAAGTTTGACTAAATTGATTAGCTAAACCTTTACTTAGTTATGTAAATAGAGAGTATAGTATTTATTTTTTATAAGATAAATTTTTTCATACTTTATATTTTATATCTATTTTTAGATATTCTTATTAGAAATAGTTTATTATTTAATATTTCTAATTATAATGAATTATTATCAAATACTTTCTTGATATGATAAGGTCTTAATTAAAGAACATCAAATTTTTTAGAAAAATTGATTCTCTTGGCATCTTATAATAATATTGGCATTTTTGGTTGTAAGACTCTCTTCTTGTATTTTTCATCAAAAGCAATTTTTTTCTTTTGTTGGGTTACTTTTATATGTTTAGCCTTAGTCCTTCAAATTTCATCATGACCTTTCAATTATTAAAATCTATTCCTTAAAGATTTTTAGATGATTAGCCTATTATTTATTACTATCCTTAAAAAATTGATCTCAAATTCTATAGATAATATAGCTTTTATTTTATATACTAAAGAAAATAGAGTGGCCTTAGTTGTAACTTTATAGGTTATATAATAAGTCCATAAGGCTATTAATAATTTTGTATTATAATCTTTTTTTGAATCTTATATTATTTTTTTAAAGATAATTATTAAAATTAGGTTCATCTTTTCCATATGACCATTAATTTATAGATGGTAAAGACTAATTATACAATAGTTTATATTAAACCTCTTACTCATCTCTTTTATTATACTATTCAAGCAGTGTGTACCTCAATCACTAATCAAGATTTTAGATCAATCAAATTAAGTAATGATTTACTCATATATAAAATTAGCTATATGGATAGTATTTTTGGTTTTGATAGCTCTTATTTTAGTCCATTTTATTAGATATTTTATGGCTAATACTATATGTTTCATCTCTCTTGAAGAATTGAGATTGATTTTACTTATGTAATTAATTTTCCATTTTTTCAAGGAAATCAAAGGTAAGGATATGTGAAAAAGAAGTGCCATATTTAAATTACTTTTTGTATAATATTGGCAAGCATCATATCTTTTAGAATAATTATATGCATCTTGAAACATAGTAGGTCAATAATATTTGGCTTTCATTGCCTTTTGAACAATCAATCTATCCGAGAAGTAGCTTCTACATGTACTATCATGACATGCTATTAATGTGGCTAGTACTTTATTAATTATTACATATGTCAATAACATGAATTAAAAGATAATGCATAAATCAATGAAATCCGTGTCAAAGAAAGAGTGACAAAATAGAAATAAAGAACTACGTATATTAAAAGAAATTAAAAAAGCTTATTACACCTATAAAGTCAAAGTAGTGTCTATGAAGCTTTTAGGAAGTTTCTATAGAAGATATTATAAAATGAACTTATTTTTATCAACTTCTACTTATTTCTAAATATTTATACAGATAATTACTAGCTTACATGCATATGTCTGTGACATTATCCCCTCTTCTAGGAAAGAGTTCCATGAAGAGTAATCATCATATGTTGAAAAATTCTATGATGTGATGAATTATATTTGTCACATACTTAGATCTTTGTTCTCTTCCAAGATAGTTGATAGGGCCTCTCAATGATTGATAGTGTCTCATATCAAGACAGGAAGACGACCTTGTTATATGATCGTTGTTAAGGCCTTCATAACTTCTTTCAAATAAAATATTTTAAAACACTATCAAGAGTTGTTCCTATGTCTAATAAAATTACCAAACATCGGGAGTCTCTTCCAAGGTCATGATACCAAACACATTATATCTTGCCATCTATTTGAAAAAAAACATGTCGTTCTTGAAGATCTTCATCTCAATTGTATTGTCTTGAAGGTTGTGACAATCGCAATGTATCATTTGGCATATCAACAAACGAAGGCTCTTCAATCAAATTTGCTAGTTGTTGGTTCTTCATCTCCTTAGTGTCACAACTACAAAGAAGCTACAAACAAGGATTGAAAGTAGAATGTTATCTTGACTAGATCTTGTTTCTTTTATAAGAAAAGTTTTCATCTTAATTTTCATGGATATCATCGATGAAAAGCCTCCATCATATTTGCTATATTTATAAGATTCTTTACTGGCTCCTATGTACATTAAGTAATATCATATCCGCATGAATGGATAAAATATTCCAATTTATTTTGGTGCCACCTTGAATTTAGGACTTCTATAAGAAGAGGTGGAACTTGTCTTCTTTTTAATATGTCCACTGTCTTGTATGATTCAAGAAGAGATATGTGGAATATTGGAAGGATTTTTATTGACTTCGGTAGGTATAAATGATGTGTAACTAGATTGATTTGTGAAAAAATAGGAAATGGTCTAAGTCTACGATAGTCTAATTTATTTTAAGAATGAAAGGTCTTGATATTACAATAAAGTAACCATACTTTATCATTAGTATAAAATGGTGGTTGTTCCTTTTCATAGACATCTGCATTGATCTTTTGTTGTTCTTGAGCTTCTTTTAATTGTGCCTTCATTTTTGCATGTAGTTCTAATAAATGATTTGTCAAATCTTTTGCCACAAGATTATTAGCTTTTGAAAAGTCAAAAGTATCAAGTCGTGGATGATAACCATAATTGACAAAGAAAGGTGTTTGTTTTGTAGAAGAATGTACTGTGTTATTATAAGCAAACTCTACCATTGATAAAAGACTTGTCCAATCATCTTATTGGTTATTGATGGTACATCATAAATACTATTCCAAAACTTTATTAACATGCTCTATTTGTCCATCAATTTGATGTTAGAATACCAAAGATAGTTTTATATCTGCTTTTAAAATCTTGAAAAGAATCTATCAAAATCTTGATACAAACTCGATTTCTCTATGAAATATAATATCTTTGGATATTATCAAGGACAAGAACTTGATGAAAAAGTAATTCAGACAAGTGAGTCTTCACTCAAAAAAAGATAACAAAATATAAATAAACAAGTATGTATATTCAAAGAGAAACTAGAATGGCTATTGCCAAAAGACAAGAAAATTAGAGACCCTTGAAACTAGACTGGAAGCAAGAAAGGAGTTGACAAGAGTGAAGAAGGCTTCACTCTTGTCTCTATATATACTATCTAACTAGTGGCTACATGGCGATGTTCTATAGGACCTTTAAAATATGTTGACTTTGTAGGACACATGCCTTGACTTACAAGGCAAGTTTTTCTACGTGTGAGCCACATAGTTAGTTTGGTCTTCAAGCCAAAAATATATGTCGCACATGGCCAACTTGTTGACCAAGTTTCTAATCCAAAAAGTTAATTAAAGATACCTATAAAGTCAAAGCAGTGTCTATGAAGCTTCTAGGAAGCTTCCATATCAAATACTATAGAATATAAACTTACTTTTATCTACTTTTATTTACTTCTACCTATTTATATATATAATTACTAGCTTACATGAATATCTCTATGACATTACCTCCCTTTCTAGGGACGAGTCCCACGAAGAGCAATCATCATATGTTGAAGAAATCTATGATGCAACGAATTGTATTTGCCACATACTCTGATCTTTGTTCTCTTCGAAGATGTTTGATAGGGCCTCTCAATCATCAGTAGTGTCCCATATCAAGGTGGGAAGACCATCCAATTATTTGATCATTGTTGAGGCCTTCATAACTTCCTTTGAATAGAATATTTGGAACACCATCAAGAGTTGTTTCTACTTCTAGTAAAATCACCAAACATTGGGAGTCCCTTCCTAAGTCGTGATACCAAACGCGTTGTTGTACTGTAAATACTTACAGCATGTAAAAATTAGTTAGAATATATTATATGTTAATAAATCTAGATGTGTGTTAGAGTGGCTAGTAGATTAAATTAAAAAGAGTTGGAATAAGAAAATTTACTTTGTTTCATTACTTGTTTTGATTTTGACATTAAAATTATATATATATATATATATATATATAAGACCTAAATATTTAGTATAAAGCTTAAGAGAAGGTTGGGGTCTAAAGAAGAAAATATTAACTAATAGGAGGCTTAATGGGAGGGATGAAAGCAAGGCATGGTTGGATGAAGGCAAGGAATAGAAAACTTCATTCCTATTGGTCGAAGGCCATACCCATTGGGCTTCAAGGAGGCTGCCCGAAGCCTTATTAGGGATTAGGATTCCTCTTTCGAGAGAATTCGGAAATTAAAAGCTATGGTTGTAAAGTTTAGGATTTGGGATACAATTTGTGTACAAAAATTATGGAATTTGGAATTAGGATGAAGAAATTATAGCCGTTTGAAGTTAAAGTGTTAATTTAAAACATATTGAAACTCTTTTGAAGATATGAGGAGTTTTACAGCAGATTTTGAAGATCGAAAGGTGCGACTGAAACGGCAATTTCAAGGCCTACATCTTTCACAAAAGAATTATTGTTTTTGGAGTCCATATTAAGGAGTTATAAGGAATTGAAGGCGGCTCTTTCAAATCGAAGGCAGTAAGTAAGCAGTTTTGTTTGTAGTAATGGTTGGAGTCATAACTTGAGTATTCAGACGAATTTATGGCTCAAAATTTTTGCAAAATTTAAATTTTTGTGTTAAGAAGCTATACATACAAATTTCGTGGCATTTGAGCTTATATTTTGTGAGATATGAAGAAAATTGCATGTAAGTATATAAAGACAAGGATTTGAAGCGACTGTTAGGATTTTCAAGATATCTCAAAATCTGCAACAAATTTGCCGTTGAAAATTGTTGTATAAGTTAATAAGAATACATCAGTATCTCATATAAAATTTGAGTTTTTTTGGACGGTCGGATTAGGGGATATGAGGTTTTGAAGTTTGAAAAAATCTCCACATAAGAATATACAAGGTTTTCAAGGATTTTATCATATTTTGGATGTTATTGGTTACTTGAGGATTGTGTATTTGGTGTAATTTCTCAAAAGGGAAAAATTATATATAAACTTAGGGCTTCCCTTATTTTTAAGCTTGATTGAATAATTAGTGACAGCAAGAAGCCCAGTGTTTTCTTGAGGCAAACTCTCTCTACCCCGATAGCGTTGTATCTCGCCATCTATTCGAGGAAGAATATGTTGTTCTTGAAGATCTTCATCTCAACTACTTCATCTTGAAGGTTGTGACAATCATAATGTCTCATTTGGCAAGTCAACAAATGAAGGCTCTTGACTCAAATCCACTGGTTGTTGGTTCTCCATCTCCTGAGCGTCACAACTACAGAGAAGCTACAAACAAGGATTGAAAGTAGAATGTTATCTTGCCTAGATGTTATTTCTTTTATAAAGAAGATTTTCATCTTTATTTTGATGGATGTCGTCAATGAAAAGCCTCTACCACCTTTGCTACATTTGCAAGATTCTTTACTAGCTCCCATGTGCATTCACTAATACCATATCAGCACCAATAGATAAGATATTCTAATTTATTTTGGCGCTGCTTTAAATCTAAGACTTCTTCTACTTCAAACTCTTCATTATTTTTCACTTCTATAGAAGGAGGTAGAGCTTGTCATCTTCTTGATATGTCCACTATCTTGTATGGTTCAAGAAGAGATATGTGAAATATTGGATGGATTTTCATTGACTCTGGTAGATATAAACAATATGCAACTAGATTGATTTGTACAGAAATAGAAAATGGTCCAAGCCTTCGATAGTCCAACTTGTCACAAAGACAAGTGGTCTTGATATTGCGACGAAGTAGCCATACCTTATCTCCCAAGTGAAATGGTGGTTGTTCCTTTCGATAGACATCCGCATTGACCTTTTGTTGTTCTTGAGTTTCTTTTAACTGTGCCTTCATCATTGCATGTAGCTTTGAGAAATGAATCACCAAATCTTTCGCAACAAGATTATCAATTTTTAAAAAATTAAAAGTATGAAGTTGTAGATGATAACCATAATTAGTAAAGAAAGGTGTTTATTTTATAGAAGAATGTACTATATTATTGTAAGCAAACTCTGCTAATAGTAAAAGAATTGTCCAATCATCTTGTTGGTAGTTAATGGTACATCTTAAATATTGCTCCAAAACTTAATTAACATGCTCTGTTTATCCATCAGTTTGAGGATGGAATACGGAAGTTAGTTTTATATCCACTTTTAGAATCTTGAAAAGAGTCTGCCAAAATCTTGATACAAATTGAGTTCCTCTATCTGATATAATATCCTTGGATAATCCATGATAGCGATAGATATTGTCAAGAAGGAACTTAGCTATTTCTTCACCTATGATGGATTTTGTACATGGTACAAAATGTGCCATCTTGATAAAACGATCTACTATCACGAATATAGAGTCATAAGAACCTGTGATTGGAAGATCCGTGATGAAATCCATAGAAATAGAAGACCATGTTTGTTATAGAATTAATAATGGCTGAAGAAATCCATAAGGTTGATGACAAGGAGTTTTTGATCTTGAGCAAATTTCACAAGATTGTACAAAATCTTTGACTGCTTTCCACATTTGTGGCCAACAAAAGTCCCTGGATATTAGTTCCAAAGTTTTATTGTATCCAAAATGTCCTACTATTGGAAAGTCATGACGAGCTTGAAGAACACATAATCGAGCTTCACCTTCTGGAACATATAGGCGTTTTTCAAATTATAGTTGATTCTTCTTGAATTCTTTCAGGGCATTTTTGATATAATAGATTTTTTATTGACATATTTTAATAACTATATTTTATGAAATCATGTGTAGAATTCTTTGAAATAAAATATCAAGGTTAATTATTTTAAATAGTAAATGATCCAAAATTTGTTTTCATGACCTTTTGATTATGTAGCGTAGCTAGTACAATTAATTGAAAAAAAAAAAATAATAACCTTTAATTTTTTCTAGATATATGATCTTTATCAAAGGTTTAATTGAATCAACATGGCATGTCGGAACTATCAATTTTTCCTATCATATGATCCACTCAATGCAATTGGTTGTGTACTTGGATAATGCAATTCCTCAACCTCAATATTATATAGATGTATCGTAGATAAATTATCCTCCAATAACTTATACTTCCCACATCTTATAAGGTTTTAGTTTTACCGTACTTATTTCATAAGAATCAAATTATAACTTATAATTTGCCATTTGGAAGGAAAAGATGACTTATTTGAATAAGGTAGTGACACATGGGAGATATTTTTTGAGACAAGAAAATACCTATGTTTATTTTTATAAACCAAGCAAATAAGGAGCTATATATTCAAGTGTACTAAACTAAGAATTCAAAGTACATGGAGTGGTAGGAGCCATACAAATGTACATTTAAATCTTACAAATGCACATGTATAAAGCACAATCTACAAGGTTAGAGGCATTAAGAAAGGAGGCAATTAAACTTCTCCTCTTTGTTGAATTCCACCACTTCCACTTGCTCCTTGTATTAATTTTCCCTTTGGTTTTGTGCTTTGAATGGTGATGTGGGTTACTGTGCGGGCATTCACGGGGCAGGAGTCGGTGGAAACTGTGGCGCAGTTTCTCGAGGCGGGTTTCGAGCGGATCAGAGTCTCCAGTCGATTCTGCACAGCTTTCTACACCAGTATTAAGCAAGGGAATTTGAAGTGAACCGCACCCATGGCCACAGAGCCAGGACTTCTTTCGAATCCCATGTACAAAGAAAAAGGATTAGGTCGAATTTGACCTCGCGAGGCGCAACCATATGACCCACGGGCTGCCAGCACTCAGACAGCCCAGCGCAGCTATCACCCAACCAGCTACGCTGAACCGATGCAGGCAACTCCGCTTCACCGGGTATGATTAGGAGCTAAATGTAGGGGTCGGCTAGAGCAGTACGGGCAATACCCCCACTTCCAATCATATACATCAAACGCACAGGAGTGGCGCAGTCGACCACGAGGCCAATCTCCACTGGTCGAGAGCAGACGTGACAACAACGGCTCGTATACTCCTGATCTGAGACCGGAATTATATTCCATGACGACACCGGCACAAGCGTTTGAAGAATCGATACATCACGCTGCACCCGGGTACGTCCCTCACTATATACCACCTTATCCATATCAAATGTTCGGACCAGGTGAACGGCGTTAACGAAAGGCGGTATCCTATCAGATGTATGAGGAGGATTCCGACCCAGACGCCCATGTGATCGCGTTCGAACGAGCACTGAGGCCAAACGGGGAAACCGAAGAAGAGGAAATAATTAATCTATTCCGTACGACCCTGAAGAAAGGACCCCAGAAATGGCACGATAAGTTTTTGAGAGCAGCTCCTCACTCGACGTGGAGGGATCTAAAGGCAGCCTTCTGTTGACGTTATCGAAGGGATCAAACAGACGAACAATTTTATGCTGCTATCAAGCATTTGAAGTAAGGGCCGAATGAGAAAGTCAAAGTGTTTTACGAGCGGTTCATGGATTTGGTCGATAACTTATCCAGCCCACCGGGTTCGAAATTTGTGATGACCAATTTTCGAACGGGACTGACCGACTCGTTACAATACGCATCGAGTTCGCATGAGTTCACGACAATGACGAACTTGGTGAATTCAGCGGTCAGTACCCAGAAGCGCTGTACTAATGCGAGCATTCGACTGGGCCGAAATACCAACACCTCGACTGTGTCGGGGGGAAACAAGGATCATCAATCGAGCACTTTGAGTTCCTAGGAACCCCAGCAAAGTCCTTACAGTTATTGCAAACGGGTCAATCATAACGCTGCAGGATGTTATTACAACCCCGACAATTCCAGGAATCGCACCACTCGATCCCACAACTACAAGGATACAGTGGGAGTTAACGAAGTCAACACCAACAGCGCTAGTGACCCGAAATCGAGCGGCAATCGACCGTTCGGACCCAAGTTGAGCCAATATCCTAATCGTCGAGATGAGGCTGATATGACGTTCTATCAGTGTGGCCAGCGAGGTCACACCCGAAGAAACTGCCAGTATCAGGAGGCGTTCCAAAAACTTTTGGAACAGGAGTTGAATAGGAAAGCTAAACCAGATGTAGGCGTTCGATCGGTCACAATAACGGAGGTCGAGGAGAAAGGGACTGAGAAGGTGGATAGAGCCACAGTCCCGCATAATAAGAACCAAAGAGGATTGGAAAAAGGAGGAGCGCATCCACGACTCCATGTTTTCCGAATTCAAGAAACTTCAAGCAAAAGAACCAGAGCAGGAACACCTCGACGAAAGTTCTACCCCGGACGAAGAGCAACCAGTGTCAGCTGAGTGGTCGGAGCTTCTCCGATATTGTAAACAACCATCAAATCGACCTACACTCAAGGTCAAACACGACTGGGGAAATCAACAGGTGACCATCTGTGGAAACGGCACTGTTCGCACGATACCAGTCAATCCACGAACAGGACCGCGACCGAAACTACCTGAGGTATTAGTTTGCTATGACTTCGCGAAGGGATTGACGGAATAGCAGGAGCTGAATCTACTTCTCACCGAGGAGGAGTTGATCCCGATTGGCACAATCGAACTATCGGCACGCATCCAGGTCGACTTGATGGAGCGCCACGCTCGACCTTATCCACAGCAGTTCTACGAGCACAAGGAAGGAGCCGTTTCGATCGACGAAGCACCAGCCTACCAGAAGATCCCAGGCGGAAGCGTTGAAACATGGACGAAGTCGGAGCAGAAGGCAGTTCGAGAGATCAACATTGGAACGGACGTAGATCCGAAATCACTTAAGATCAATTCCAATTAGGAGGCCGACCTAGCCAATGCAGCCGAACACATGCTCTGGAAGTATAGTGACGTGTTTGCTTGGTCGTATAAAGACTTGAAGCGCATCCCAGCCAAGTTAGCAGAACACAAGATCGAGTTGGACCCAGACATCCGAACGATCCATCAGGCGAGATATCTTTGCTGGCATTTGGAGTTTTGGAAGTGCCCAAGTGGGCATTTGGAGTATTTAGGAGCCATTCGAAGCATTGGAGATGCATTTTACAACTTTAAAGCTTGTTAGTTCTCTATTGGTCTTGCTTTGAGTGATTTGGATGCATGAGTGCACATTTGAGCCATATTAGGGCTGATTTGAGTGATTTTTGGTACAAGAGTGCCCATTTGAGCTAAGATATCGTAGCCCTTGCTCATGGCTTAATTTAGTTTCAAATACTAAATTTAGCAAGGTCCACAAGCCTCGATCCTATACATCCTTTAAATGCAGGTTTTAGGGTTAGCGTTCAAAGAAATATCAAGAATAAAAATCTTAATTAAATCTTAGGTTTAAAAGTATAAAACAACTGAAATAGAATAAAAAGTTAATAATAATTTTTTAAATATAGATTTTTTTTTTTTTTTTGTACTAATCTTGTATTATATTTACTTTTAAGGTATTTTTTTTAAAAAAAATAGACATTTTTAAATGACATGATGTCTAGTTTGAGAATGCACCAAGTACTTAGATATAGAAGATAAACTAGAAATTGCAACAAACAAAGACCCTAACAATTGTAACAAAATCCTAAAAAATATCTCAATTAAATCTTAATAATCTTAGTCAAATCTTAATCAAATCTAAAAAAAACTTTAAAAAAAATCTAAAAGAACTATGAAAGAATCATAAAGAATTTTAAATAACTTTAAATAAATATCAAAAAATAAAAATAAAAATATAATAAAAAAATATAATTTGATCCTAATAAAATTGTAATAAAATCTTATAAATCTCAATAAATTTTTAAAATATTCTAAATAACTTCTAATAAATCTTAAATAATCATAATAAAATCTTGATCAAATTCTAAAAATCTTAATTGGATTCTAATCAACCTTAATTAATTTTCTATAATAAACTTATAACTTTAATAACTATTTATAGAATTATTGGTCTTCCTTAATATTTTAAATAAATTACAATATGTTAATTGACGATAAATATAAGAATTTTAATAAAACAAAAATTATTTTATTTTAATGTATAAATGGTCATTTTTTTCCAATCTTAACATTGGTCTTTAAGCAACAACAATTTCTTATTGTACTGTTCACTTGCTTTTAAAATTGAAAATTTGATTAAAAAACAAGTTTAATATATTAATATAAAAATTTACTTCAATCCAATATAAAATTGCTTAAGATCATAAAAACTCTTATTAACTCTAAAGTTCTAATATCTTAGAGCATAATTGAATTAAATACCAATACTCTTTAATCTAATTATTTAATTTATCTTAAGTTTTCATAACATGTTGTCAAGGACAAGAACTTGATGAAAAAGTAATTCAGACAAGTGAGTCTTCACTCAAAAAAAGATAACAAAATAAAAATAAATAAGTATGTATATTCAAAGAGAAACTAGAATGGCTATTGCCAAAAGACAAGAAAATTAGAGACCCTTGAAACTAGACTAGAAGCAAGAAAGGAGTTGACAAGAATGAAGAAGGCTTCACTCTTGTCTCTATATATACTATCTAACTAGTGGCTACATGGCGACGTTCTATAGGACCTTTAAAATATGTTGACTTTGTAGAACACATGCCTTGACTTACAAGGCAAGTTTTTCTACATATAGGCCACATAGTTAGCTTGATCTTCAAGCTAATAACATATGTGGCACATGGCCAACTTGTTGACCAAGTTTCTAATCCAAAAAGTTAATTAAAGACACCTATAAAGTCAAAACAGTGTCTATAAAGCTTTTAAGAAGCTTCCATATCAAATACTATAGAATATCAACTTACTTTTATCTACTTTTATTTACTTCTATCTATTTATATATATAATTACTAGCTTACATGAATATGTCTGTGACATTATCTCCCTTTCAAGGGACGAGTTCCACGAAGAGCAATCATCATATGTTGAGGAAATCTATGATGCAACGAATTGTATTCGCCACATACTCTGATCTTTGTTCTCTTTGAAGATGTTTGATAGGGCCTCTCAATCATCGATAGTGTCCCATACCAAGGCGGGAAGACCATCCAATTATTTGATCATTGTTGAGGCCTTCATAACTTCCTTCGAATAGAACATTTGAAACACCATTAGGAGTTGTTCCTACCTCTAGTAAAATCACCAAATATTGGGAGTCCCTTCCCAAGTCGTGACACCAAACGTAGTGTATCTCGCCATCTATTCGAGGAAGAATATGTTGTTTTTGAAGATCTTCATTTCAATTGCATCGTCTTGAAGGTTGTGACAATCATAATGTCTCGTTTGGCAAGTCAGCAAATGAAGGCTCTTGACTCAAATCCGCTGGTTGTTGGTTCTCCATCTCCTAAGCATCACAACTACAAAGAAGCTACAAACAAGGATTGAAAGTAGAATGTTATCTTGCCTAGATGTTGTTTCTTTTATAAAAAACGTTTTTATCTTTATTTTGATGGATGTCGTTGATGAAAAGCCTCCACCGCCTTTGCTGCATTTGCAAGATTCTTTACTAGCTCCAATGTGCGTTCACTAATACCATATCCGCGCCAATAGACAAGATATTCTAATTTATTTTGGCACCATCTTGAATCTAAGACTTCTTCTACTTCAAACTCTTCATTATTTTTTACTTCTATAGGAGGAGGTAGAGCTTGTCGTCTTCTTCATATGTCCACTATCTTGTATGGTTCAAGAAGAGATATGTGGAATACTGGATGGATTTTTATTGACTTTCATAGATATAAATGATATGTAACTAGATTGATTTGTACAGAAATAGAAAATGGTCCAAGCCTTCAATAGTCCAACTTGTCACAAAGGTGAGTGGTCTTGATATTGTGACGAAGTAGCCACACCTTATCTCCCAAGTGAAATAGTGGTTGTTCCTTTCTATAGACATCTTCATTGACCTTTTGTTGTTCTAGAGTTTCTTTTAATTGCGCCTTCATTGTTGCATGTAGCTTTGACAAATGAATCACCAAATCTTTTGTAACGGGATTATCAACTTTTGAAAAGTCAAAAGTGTCAAGTTGTGGATGATAATCATAATTAGTAAAGAAAGGTGTTTGTTTTGTAGAAGAATGTATTATATTATTGTAAGCAAACTCTGCTAATGGCAAAAGAGTTGTCCAATCATCTTATTGGTAGTTAATGGTATATCTTAAATATTGCTCCAAAACTTAATTAACACGCTCTGTTTGTCCATTAGTTTGAGGATAGAATGCCGAAAATAGTTTTATATCCACTTTTAGAATCTTGAAAAGAGTCTGCCAAAATCTTGATACAAATTGACTTCGTCTATCTGATATAATATCCTTGGATAATCCATGATAGCGATAGATATTGTCAAGAAAGAGCTTAGCAATTTCTACACCTGTGATAGATTTTGTACATGGTACAAAATGTGCCATCTTAATAAAATGATCTATTATCACGAATATAGAGTCATAAGAACTTGAGATTGGAAGATCCATGATGAAATCTATAGAAATAGAAGACCATGGTTGTTCTAGAATGGGTAATGGCTGAAGAAGTCCATAAGGTTGATGACAAGGAATTTTTGATCTCGAGCAAATTTCACATGATTGAACAAAATCTTTCATTACCTTTCATATTTGAGTCCACCAAAAATCCCTAGATATCAGCTCCAAAGTCTTATTGTATCCAAAATGTTCTGCTGCTGAAAAGTCGTGACGAGCTTGAAGAATACATAAACGTGCTTCTCCTTCTAGAATATATAGGCATCCTTCAAAATAGAATAGGTTGTTCTTGAAGTCGAATTGAGAGAGATTATCAGATTTAGAAGAATTATTCTTGATATCATGAACAAGAGGGTCTGAAGACATACTTAATTGGACTTACTTGAGAAAAGTTAAATCAACAGTTAATGTTGATTTTATTGCTCGAAGATGAAATTGCTTCGGCTTCAAGGGAACCGTTCTTTATTGGTCAAAAGCTGCATCTCCTTCTTTTGGTGCAAGATAAGAATGTCTAAATAAGACATCGGACAAACCTTGTTATTTTCTTAGTCGATAAGTGATGATGAACTCGAATCTTGATAAAGACATGCTTCAACGAGCTTGACAACGATTTAATATGCATGTTGATATGAAATACTCGAGGTTCTTGTGATCCATATACACGGTGACTGGACTCGAAGCACCTTCTAGATAATGATGCCATTCTTGAAAAGAATCCACAATTACAAGAAGTTCTTTGTCATAGATCTCATAATTGATTTCTGCTTTTGAGAATTTTCTTGAATGAAAGGCTACTAGATGAAGTTTGTCATCTATTTCCATTTGTGACAAAATTGTGCCTAGAGCAAAGTCAGATGTATCTGTGTCCATAAAGATCGCTTTAGAAAAATCAACACGATATAAGATTAGTGCAGAAACAAATGCTGTCTTCAAAGATTCAAAAGCAACTTCCGCTTCTTGATTCTATTGAAGTTTGTCTTTACAAGTCAAACGTGTAAGTAGAGCTACAACTCGAGAGAAGTCTTTGATGAAGATCCGATAGTAGTTGGCAAATCCCAAAAAGCATTGGATATCTCTTACCATTTTTGGGATCTTCCAATCTATAATACTTTGAACTTTCTTAGGATCCATCATAAGTCTATCATTTAAAATGATATAACCTAAGAAATCGACTTGAGTAGTGTAGAATACACACTTTTTTATCTTTGCATAGACTCTTGCATCTCTTAATTTTTGTAACACATGACGAACATGAAGTTCATGTTCTTCTGGATTCTTAGAATAGATCAAGATGTCGTCTAGATAACAGACCAAAAAATCATCCAAAAACTCTCGAAAAACATCATTCATTAGATGTTGAAAAGCTGCTGGTGCATTTGTAAGTCCAAAAGGCATGACGTTGTATTCAAAATATCCATACCTAGTTTAAAACGTAGTCTTTCATTCATCTCCTTCTTTGATGCGTACTAGATTGTATGCTCCCGAGATATCTATTTTTGTATAGATCTTAGCTTGATTCAGTTGATCAAGAAGTCCACATATTAAAAGTAGTGGATACCTGTTCTTGATAGTAATCTTATTGAGTCCTCGATAATCAATACACATCCATAATGATCCATCTTTTTACTTCACAAATAGAATTGGAGCTCCTGCCGGAGATTTTGAATGGCGTATGAAATTCTTGGCTAGATTTTCTTCAATATACTCCTTGAGTTCAGTCAACTCATTTTGTGATAAATTGTAGATTGGTCCAAATGGCGGTTGTGCTCCTTCTTGAAGGTCAATTGAACAATCATAGGGACGATGTTCTAGGAGTGTATCTGTATTTTTTTTTCAAATACATCTTAAAATTCTTGATATTGGCTTGGAATGCCACTTGAAGTCTTTCCACTAGTAGAAACAGATGTGGCATAAATAATATATGGTGACTCTTTCATAGCAGCATGTAAGAGAGCTTTTGCACCTATAAATAAGGGTTTAGTTGAATTAGACTTATGACTCTCTACTCCATTAACTATACTGTTAGTTATACTTTTAGAGAAAGTAAGAGTTCAGGAAATCCAATCTATTTGAGGGTTGTATTTTTCTAACCACGATAAATCTAAAATGACTGAATTAGAGGGAGATCTAATGATATTAAATACTACAAAACTATTATGACTATTGATTATTACTTCTATAGGAAGGGTTCATGAGTAATATCTCTAGAAGACAATGGACGACCATCTATGACTTCTACATGAACAGATTTAGTTCTCTTTATTAAAGATATGCTATGTCTTTTAGTAAATTCTTCATCTAAGAAACACAATGAGGCTCCAGAATCTAACAAAGTAGAGGCTTTGTAATGTTTAGGTTCAAAAATAATATTTGATGTAAAACAAGGAGATGGCTCTGAAGAGAGAATAGGGCCTTTACTAGATGTTGTGCAAGGTTCCAGCCACACGGTTCCTATTGTAACTGGACAAACTCGTTTTTCGACATATTGTCTTCTTTTACAGCCATATTCCTCATTTTGTAGTTGCGTCATTTCTTTGGATAATGTTGAGCAATGTGTTTTGGTTCTCCATAATATAAACATAATCCTTCTTGACGATGACGAGTCTTTTTTTGCTCAATAAGAGGTTTGAAACGCACTACATCAATTTGCATATCTTCTACTTTCGAATATATGTATTGAAGAGGTGTTGGTATTGCCATTGAATTATAGTAACGTTGGGGTCCACTTGTACGGTTCTCAGATCGAAATTCAAAAAGGCGATTGTCGCACTTCACAACAAAGTCAATTCCTTGACTCAATGTTTGAAGATCAAGTAAGTTGAGCATTAATTTTTTTACCTCATATTGCAATCCATAGAAAAATTGGCTAATAAGTACAACATCATCCCACTTGATATCAGTTGCAAGTTGTCAAAATTGTGAAGCATACAACATTACTAATCGATTGCCTTGTCATAAAATACGGATCTTATTGGTTGCAACACGAATTGCATCATGTTCTCTATATATGGATCGAAACTCCACCAAAGAAGCCTCTATATTATCTAATATTGGATCTCGTCGTTCAAAAAAAGATAAAAACCACGATAGTACTGAACCTGAAAGAAGCGTACCAATGAATCTAACTTGCGATCTTGGAGTTGGATAGCTTTGGGGTTGAAGTTCAATCATAAATTATACTTGATTGATAAATCCTCGAAACTTGGATCTGGTACCATCAAACTTCTGGAGTAGGGCAATTCTTGGTTCTCTAATATTGGAAGGGCATTCCACCATAGGAGAAAGGACATGATTTGGTGCAGATGTTGAAGCACCTCCAACCATTTCTATATCTTCACTTCCTCCCTATCTTGTTGCTCCTTGTGGTGGTAAATTGAGTTGATGCATCACAAGCATTAACTTCCTCAATTGCTCTTATATTTGTGCCATTGCACTCTTCATTTTAACAAGTTCTGCTATGATAACACTTAGAAAAGAGAAGATGTCTAATATCGCTCAAGACAAATAGAAGAGAGGACTTGAGAACAAAAAAAATACTAAGGACAATATTAGTTTAGAAGACGATAATCTGTAACTTCTAATATGCTTATATCTTATCAAGAAAAAAGAGTAATCTACTCTTAATCAAGATTAGACAAAGCTCTGATATTGTAGGTGTATTCTTATCAATCTGTCAAGGACAAAAACTCGATGAAAAAATAATTTAGATAAGTGAGCCTTCACTCAAAGAAAGGTAACAAAATATAAATAAATAAGTATGTATATTGAAAGAGAAACTAGAATGGCTATTGCCAAAAGACAAGAAAATTAGAGACCCTTGAAACTAGACTAGAAGCAAGAAAGGAGTTGATAAGAGTGAAGAAGGCTTCACTCTTGTGTGTATATATACTATCTAACTAGTGGCTACATGGTGACGTTCTATAGAACCTCCAATATGTATTGACTTTGTAGGACACATGCCTTGATTTATAAGGCAAGTTTTTCTACATGTGGGCAACATAGTTAGTTTGGTCTTCAAGCTAATAACATATGTGGTACATGGCCAACTTGTTGACCATGTTTCTAATTCAAAAAGTCAATTAAAGACACCTATAAAGTCAAAGCAGCATCTATGAAGCTTCTAGAAAGCTTCCATATCAAATACTATAGAATTAATTTATTTTTACTTACTTTTACTTATTTCTACCTATTTGTATATGTAATTACTCGCTTACATGAGTATGTCCGTGACAGGTACTCCATTATAGAGATAGATGTTGTCAAGAAAGAACTTAGCTATTTCTTCACCTGTGATAGATTTTGTACATAGTATAAAATATACCATCTTGGTAAAACAATCTACTATCACGAATATAGAATCATAATAATCTGAGATTGGAAGATCTATGATAAAATCCATAGAAACAAAAGACCATGGTTGTTCTAGAATAGGTAATGATTGAAGAAGTCTATAAAGTTGATGACGAGGAGTTTTTGATCTTGAACAAATGTCGCATGACTGAACAAAGTCTTTCTCATCCTTCCATATTTGTGGCCACCAAAAATCTCTAGATATTAGCTTCAAAGTTTTATTGTATCTAAAATGTCTTGGTATTTGGAAAGTCATGACGTGCTTGAAGAAAAAGTAATCGTGCTTCTCCTTTTTGGAACATATAATCAACCTTCAAAATAGAGTAGATTGTTTTTGAATTCAAACTTAGAATTATCTTGGGACTTAGAAAAAAGATTCTTGATATTGTGAACAAGAGGATCAAAAGACATACTTGATTGGATTTTTTTCACAAGAGTCAAATCAACAGTCAACGTTGATTTCATTATTCAAAGATGAAAATACTTGGATTCAAAAGAATTATTCTTTGTTGATCAAAAGATGCATCTTCTTTATTTTGTGCAAGTTAAGAACATCTAAAAAGGGCATCTAACAAACCTTGTTGTTTTTCGAGTCGATATGTGATTTTAAAATCAAATCTTGATAAGGACATGCTTCAACAACTTGGTGAAAAATTAAAACAAGTGCTAATATGAAGTACTCGAGATTCTTGTGATCCATATATATAGTGACTAGATTAGAAGTGCCTTCTAGATAATAACACCATTCTTGAAATGAATCCATAATTATAAGAAGCTCTTTGTCATGGATTTCATGGTAAATCTTGACTCCTAAAAATTTTTTGGAATAAAAAGCTACTAGCTGAAGTTTATCATGTACTCTCATTTGTTATAATACAACATCCAAAGCAAAGTTTGATGCATTTGTTTCCATAAAAAATATCTTAAAAAAGTTGATGCAATACAAGATTGGTATAAAATTAAAGGTTGACTTCAAAGTTTCAAAAGATGCTTTAGCTTCTTTACTCCACTCAAGTTTGTCTCTGCAAGTCAAACGTGCAAGTAGAGCTGTAATTCAAGTGAAGTCTTTGATGAAGATCTAATAATAGTTAGCAAAGTCCAAAAAGTATTGGATATCTCTTACCATTTTTAGAATCTTCTAATTCATAATTGTTTGAACTTTCTTAGGATCTATCATAAGTTCATCATTAAAATGATGTATCTTAAGAAGTCGACTTGAGTAGTATAGAATACACACTTTTCTATCTTGGCATATAGTCTCGCATCTCTTAATTTTTGTAACATACGACAAACATGAAGTTCATGTTCATTTGTATTCTTAGAATAGATCAAGATTTCGTCCAAATAATAGATAATAAAATCATCTAAAAATTCTCAAAAAATATCATTCAACAGATGTTGAAAAGCTACCAGTGCATTTGTAAGTCCAAAAGGTATGACGTTGTATTCAAAATATCCATACCTAGTTCGAAATATAGATTTCCATTCATCTCCTTCTTTAATACATATTGTATACTCCATGTAGATCTATTTTTTTATAGATCTTAGCTTGATTCAGTTGATTAAAAAGTCTGGATATCAAAGGTAGAGGATACCTATTCTTGATGGTGATTTTGTTGAATCCTCAATAATCAACATATATCCGCAATGACCCATTCTTTTTCTTAACAAATAAGATTGGAGCTTCTGTTGGTGATTTGGAATAGCATATGAAATTCTTGGCTAGATTCTCTTCAATATATTCCTTGAGTTCAGCCAATTCATTTTGTGATAAATTATAAATTGATCCAAATGGCAGTTGTGTTCCTTCTTGAAAGTCAATTGAGCAGTCATAGGGACAATGTCCTAGAAGAGTATCCACATTTTTCTTCTCAAATATATCTTGAAATACTTGATATTGGCGGGGAATGCCACTTGAAGTCTTTGCATCATAAGAAACAGGTGTGGCATAAATGACACAAGGTGATCCTTCTTTTGCAACATGCAAGAAAGTTCTTGCACCTACAAACATAGGTTTAATTACACTAGACTTATGACTTTTTATTGGATTAATTTTACTCTTAATTATGCTTTTAGAGAAGTTAAAGGTACAAGAAATCCAATCTATGTAAGGATTATACTTTTCTAACTATGATAAATCTAAAATGACTAGATTAGAGGAAGATCTAATTATATTAAAGATTATGCAACTATTATGACCATTTATTATTATATCTATAGGAAGTGTTTTATGAGTAACATCTCCAGAAGAGAACAGATGACCATCTATGACTTCTACATGAACAGATTTGATTTTTTGTACTAATGGTATTTTATGACTTTTAACAAATTCTACGTCTAAGAAATAAGGTGAGACTCTTGAATCTATGAAGGCAAAGGCTTTATAATTATTTGGTCCTAAATATATATCTATTATAAAATAAAGAGAGGATTCTAAGGAGAGGATAGGACCTTCATTAGAAATTGTATAAGATTCCAAACGCACAATCTCTATTATAATTAGACAAATTCATTTTTTGACACATTGTCTTCTTTGACAGATATACTTCTCATTTTGTGATTTCATTGCTTCTTTGGATAATATTAAATAGTATGTTTAGGTTTTCTAGAATATAAGAACAATCCTTCTTGAAGGTGACAAGTCTTTTCTTGTTCGATAAGAGGTTTAAAACATACCGCATCAATTTTCATATCCTCTGCTTTTGAATATATGTATTGAAGAGAAGTTGGTATTGCTATCAAATTATAATAACATTGAGGCCCATTTGTACAACTCTCAAATCAAAATTCAAAAAGTTGATTATTATATTTCACAGCAAAGTTAATTGTTTCACTCAATGTTTGAGGATCAGGTAAGTTGAGCATCAATTTCTTTACTTCATATTGTAATCTATAGGAAAATTGGCTAATAAGTGTAGTATCATCTTATTTGATATCAATTGCAAGTTATCAAAATTGTGAAGCATATAATATTACAGATCAATTGCCTTGTCGCAAAATATAGATCTTATTGGTTGCAACACGAGTTGTATCATATTCTCCATACATGGACTAGAATTTTGCCAAAAATACCTCTAGATTATCTAATATTGGATCTCATCATTTAAAAAAAGATAAAAACCATGATAGTACTGAACTTGAAAGAAGTGTATCAATGAATCAATTTATGATCCTAGAGTTGGATAGCTTTGAGGTTGAAGTTCAATCACAAGTTGTACTTGATTGATAAATCTTCAAAATTTAGATATTGTACCATCAAAATTCTCAAGTAAGGCAATTCTTGATTCTCTAACACTTGAAGGATGTTCCACCATGGATGGAGGAACATGATTTGGTACAAATGTTGAAGCAACTCTAATCTTGTCTATATCCTCACTTCTTATCATTTTTGTTGATCCTTGTGGAAATAAGCTAAGTTGATGCATTACAAGCATCAACTCGTTCAATTGCTCTTATATTTGTACCATTGCACTCTTCATTTCAACAAGCTCTACCATAATAACAATCAAAAAAATATCTAATACTACTCAAGACAAGTAAAAGAAAGGACTTGAAGACAAAGTAAAAGAAAGGACTTGGATAATTTTTTTGGAAATTAATTAGAATTTTTAAAAAATATAATTTAATTGTACTAAATAGAATAGATGGAAATGATAAATAAAGATTCATCTATTAAATTTTCATTAATAAGAATAGAGCTTAATTTTTCTTTTAACCTTCAAAAAAAAATTGGCTTGATTATATAAATTCTTAAGTTTGTATTCTATCTTATAATCAAATTCTTCAAGTAATAATATCCATCGAGCTATATGACCACTCAAATCTATCTTGTTGACTATGTATTTGAAAGCCATATAGCCAACAAAAAATACCATTAAATTTATAATAAGTAATGTCAAAATTTCTTTATATAAAAAACCATGGCTAAACACTCTCTTTTTGTAGTATTATAATTTTATTTTATCTTATTTAAATTTTTGCTAGCAAATGCAATAGGATAATTTTTATATCCATCTTCCATTGATTGAAAAAATGAACTACTTATTACTATAGATGAAGCAATACAATAGATATGAAAAAAAAGATTTCAATTAGGTAGTTTTAAAATAAGATAAGAGCTTAATGTTGTTTCTATCCAATCAAAGGCATTTAGATACTTTTCTATCTAATCAAACTTAACCGACTTCCTTTTGAGGTTGATAATGGATAAAATTTTTGTGGCATAGTCAAGAATTAATTCTCAATACTATCAAAGATGTCTTTAGATCCTTTCTATCTTTTTAATATTTATAAGAGGTTATATTTTAATTATAACCTCTATTTTTTTTGGATTGGATTCTCTTCCTTTTTTAGAAATCACATAATCCAATAAGATCTCTTTTTGTATTGCCAAGTATATTTTGTTAAGATTTAAAACAATTCTTATTTTTCTACACATTTCTAAGATTTTTTCTACAAAATCTAGATGGTCTTTGGAATTAAATTAAGTTCTAAAATCATCTATAAATACCATCATAGATTTGTATAGAAAATCCAAAAAGACAAAGGTCATGGCTTATTGGAAGGTAGAAGAGGCATTACAAAGTCCAAAAGGCATGACTAAAAAAATAAAAGTGCTCCACTGAGTGATAAAAGTTATTTTATAACAATCCTCTAGGGTTATGATATTTTGATTATAATCCAAATATCCATCTATAAATGTATAGATTTCATAGTCCACCACTTCATCTAAAATATTATTAATGAAAAGAAAGAAAAAATGATATTTTGAGTATACTTATTAAATTTTCTATAATCTATACATAATCTAAATTTAACATTCTTCTTCTTTACAAATACCATAGGAGAGATCCAATCTATTATTTCCACTAATTTTATAAAACAAAATTATACCAATTTTTCCAATTCTCCTTTAATAATCAATTGGAATTGAAGGTTCAAACATCTTTTCTTTTATCTAATGGCCTTTGCACTAAGAATAAAGGGAATATGGTATTGAGCCCCCTTAGATGGTATATCCTTTAAATCCTTATAGAATCATGATAAAATATCTTGGTATTTTATAATCAAATCACGGTATCTAAACACCTTCAGTTGATTTAAATGAGCTTCAATTTTAATAATTCTTGTTTCTTCTCTTTTGTAGGATACATCAATGAGTTTTCATTTAGATTCTTATACTAGAGATTGTTTTAAAGATTTTCTATATCAATCACTAGGTATAAGAGGGTAGTTGATAATTCCATTTCAAACTGAAATTCTTGATGAATTATTTTGAAATTAAAGAGGTGGAACTAAGTCATTATCTTATTTGAAGACCTTAATTTCTTCTTCTAATATTCTATCTACTTGAATGTTAAGAACATGGATGTCTTCAACTTCCAAAATCTCCAAACTATCTTTCAAAAAATTAATTAATTTAAAATAATTAGAATTAGAATTTAAATGATTTTATAGTAATTTTTTAAATTTCTTCTCATTCTTTCAATAATAAAGGTTGAGACCTATGCATTTTATTTTCTTTGAATTTTGATCAATAAAATTAACCACTTTCATTAAATTACCTTATCTTTTGGATTGTTGAATATCTTCCAATGAATCAATAGGATTAATTTTTCTATAATTAAGGATAGTTCGTATAGAGATTTTGGTTCCATTTTTCTATAGACCAAAGATAATCTGGGACTCATCTCCTCCCTAATTGACCATAACTTTTGAATCCCTCAATCAAGGTCTACCAAGCAATAAAAAAATAGAATCTATTGATATATACATTTGAATGATATGATATATTAAGGCATAATTTTTTCTCTTAATCTAAGTTTTACAAATTTTAAATTTGGTCTACTAGAATAGATAGACTATAATTTGCCATCTTGATAATATTGAAAGATAAGCTAGCTGTATTCAACCCTACCTTTTTCATGGTTTGGAAAGGTATAATATTTAAACTACTAATACCATCTATAAAGATATATGGAACTTTTTGTCTACAAAAAAAAAACCTCAATTTCTACCACCTTCACCTCACTTCATTTAGTATAGGCATCTGTTTTTGAATCATATACATAGAATTTTAAATAATTTTATCATTAATTTTATTTATATTGAATATTTTTTCATATATTTTTTTAAACAAAATTGATTTTTTTCACATTCATTGTATTGGATACAATGCAAAATACAATTGCTATACATGGCTTTGTTATTTTCAAATGAATTCCATCAATAATCAAAGTTTGTACATATATTAAATACAAAAATGAGTAATGATACTTTACTTAAATCCTAAATTTGTAATAAATCAACTATTATTCATATTACTTTTCAAAAAGAATAATAATTTATTAATTTATATAATATGGATGTATAAATTAATGTATTTCTTTAAAAATTACTTCTAAATGAGGTCTTCTATATTCTACTAGTGCGCAAAATTTATAGTATTTTTGTAAGATCAAACATAGGAATATGAAAACTTAAGTGGTTCTAGTATTTGCATCTTCAAAAATAGCCTTGCTATAGCAGTTGCAAATGCATGTTTTAAAAGATTGCTCAATGATAGCAATGTTTGTAATATTATAATAGTAACATCAAAACATGCTCCATCAACAAAGTTTCTTAACATCTAAAGCAATACTTTTGGTATTGCAAAGATGTTCAAATCTTAATAATACCTCTAATTTGGTTACTAAAGTCATTTGAAGTAGAAGTTGAAAGAATAATCTACTTAAGTTTCTAAGAATAATCCATAGAATAGAATCTTTCATAATTAGAATTAATAATTTTATTTTTAATTCAAAAATGACCTATTTAATATAGTTTCTTACAAATAGGAGAAGATAATATATTCTTCTTTTGATTTAAAGAAAAATTAAGACCTACTTCTCTTAATTGATGAAGAAGCTTATAAAATTGGAATTGGTTTCTCATTTTATTTTTAAACACATCATTAGATTGCTTTCATTTTTTAATTCCTTCAATCTAATATTATTCAAGGTCTTGATTTGAGCTTAATCATGTCGAGCTTGTATAGCTAAAAGTATTAGATTACTATTTGGCAATGTAAAAATAGAAGGTTAAGAGTAGCTTAAAGCTAGATGTTGTTAGAATTTTGTAGGTTGATGTTGAAAGGATATAAATGCGGATATTAATTCTTTGCTCTTCTAAAATTACAATCATTTTTTTTTTTATTAGTAACATCTTCTTTGAAGGCAATTTAAATGACTGTTTTTAAACTCATAGATCTCATGTTTAGAATATCTCAAATTATAGAAGGTATGGTGTGAGTCCAAATTTCACTATTTAATAAAACTCATGCCACACAACAAGTTTAAGAGGTGGAATAAAAGAACTCCCAATTGTGTAATTGCTAAGTTGATTTAAATCTTAGTATTAACAATTCAATTAACTTTAAGCCTTCCAAGCAATGATTATCAATATTAATAAAAAAATATTTAATGAAATTACTATAGTCTTCAAATCTATTTGCATGATTTTTACTTAAATCTCAATAGTTTGTTTAAGGTCATTTATATAGTCCTTAATTATTAATTTTTATGTGATTACAAAATTATAATTAATTAGAATAAATAAATAATTAATTAGTTAAAACTTATAAATTATTATTCTTTAAATGAATTATGGTAAAAGTAATTGATCAGATTATTACCACTAATCCATAGTAAAAGTAAAAAAAATCTTAAAGGTTGAGTCAAAATTAAAAATAAAAAGTAAAAGTTAAATATAAGAGTTAAAAATAAAAGAGAGAAGATTAAAGGTTAAAAGTTAAAAATTAAAACATAAAATTTGAAATATGAAAGTCATGAATTACTGTAAAAGTAAAATTAAAAGTGGGACTAATGAGAGATAAAAGCAAAGGTACCTTAATAATGCCCAAGAATTGAGGGTAGTAAATCCTTTCTACTCCAAAATTTTCCAAATTTTTTGATTAATTCCAAATTGAATGATTTTTAGTTTGTTGCAAAGTTCAATTAAAGGCGATTTCGCTCCAATGAATTTAAATTCAATCCAGTACCTAAGCTGCAAGAAATGCTCTTTCAAAGTTGAATGTCAAAGACTACCATGGCAGGC
This sequence comes from Physcomitrium patens, assembly GCF_059467195.1. Classification (NCBI taxonomy): domain Eukaryota; kingdom Viridiplantae; phylum Streptophyta; class Bryopsida; order Funariales; family Funariaceae; genus Physcomitrium; species Physcomitrium patens. Next base: position 11,096,675 of record NC_143430.1, on the reverse strand, counting down.
AACCTCCCTCTACTTGAAAATTAATCAAAAATTCAATTTGTCTTAAAACTTAGTGAAATTTATGCCATTAGAAGTTCAGCTTAAAGATGCACTTACTTCTAGAATTTTACAATAATCCAATTAGAAGGAATTGAGAAATATCTTTTCAATGGTAGGTGATCTAAACTGCCAAGGCAGCTGACCTCCACGCACTCAAAATTCTACCAAAATTTTGTCTATAACTCCAAATCAAGTGATCTTTACCTTGTTGGAAAGCTAACACCAAAAGCTACAACCAAAAAAATATTTCTTATTAAAATTCAAAAAATTGAATGATTGATTGAGGAAAATCCAAGATTCTTGAATCTTTGAGATATTTGATAGGCCAAGGGAGCTATCTACCACAATGACCTATGTCTTTAAACCCAATGACCATCATTCACTACTCAAGATCGATGCATATACAACCACAAAGTTCAAAATGAGATTAAAAATCAAAAACAAAATTAAGATTAGGATTTAGGACCAAAATTTAGCATAACTTCATCCTTCACCAAAAGAGGAGAGAAAGGGCTTGGGGAACCAAGCCACTCTTATATAATGGAGTAGTGGCTTGTGAGAGGGTGGCTACATTTCTACCCTTGATCTCTAAGATCTCTAATATAGATCTATGGCCTTTATTCATCCAAGAGCCAATTTCGTTACCAAGGCTGATGGATCTTGTAAGTAGTCAAGAAAGCACTTTTTAGTAAATCTAACTTAACCATTGTATTCAAAACACCTTTTTATGCTAAGATCAACTATTTACATGCCTCAATGCATGCTTAATTGTAATTTTTATGAAAGTTTTTAATTACAAGGATCTTAATAATTCTTGTAAAATTCTTCAAAATGAGAATTTCATTGCTTTACTTGTATTTTGAAGGAGAAGGTGCTGATCTCGTTTTCTTTACTTGGCGGGATGAATCCAATGCCACCATTGCATTAAAAAGGCTTTGATTAATTAGAAGAGCTACTATACTCCTTGAATTTGTTGAATTCGGAGGAAATTTCAAAACCATCATTGTTAAACTTCACTAGATTTTTTAGAAAATTATAATTCTAACTTACTCTAAATCATATAAAATGATTGTAGGTGAACTCATAGGCTTTTAGTCAACCCTCATAATAGTGACTAACAACCTCTAAATTATTAAAACTAACTAAGTTGCTATTCCAATTTTCTAACTCTTATCACTTTGGTCCTAATTAACCTAACTCAAGGAATTAGACTATGATTTATACCATCAAAGTTTGCAATCCTAAAAATTCTATAAAATTAAATTCTACTTATAAAAATCCTAATCTAATATGCTCAATTATCATAAAATAAAGAAATAACAAAAACTTAAATTTTAGAGCATAATTGAAAGCTGATATATAGCAAAACCTTAGATGAAATAATACCTTATGTCATCTTTATTTAAAAAATCACCAATATATTAGATGCATACTTTATAAAATTACTTCACGTAAAAGATGATTTCTTCTAAATAATCTTATTTAATATTTGATAAGGCTAAAAAAACTTATTGATGGCCAATTGTGAGCCAAATTGATAAAGAAAAGTTGCTAAGAAATATTCTTATGTAGAAAATGATTCTTCTATATAAAATCTATACCACACATATGGAAAAAATTTTAAGATTGTTGGAAATTATGTAAGGTATTAGCCATGCTTAGTCATTAAATTATTAATTAATACCTATACAAATCTTTTCATATGAGTTTCTGGATTTTTATTAATAGAACCAATAAATCTTTAGAAATTGAGTGGAATTGATGCCCCTTACAATGTTAAAGATACTACAATTAGTAATTCCTTAGACAACATCATTGGATCAATTTGGATATTTATTTTAATATTTTTATTATGTCAAATTGGCTATATTTATCTTTGAGGTTGAAGAAAGTGAAGGAACTTTTTGAGATTTTAAAAAATTTATTTTACTTATTTTTATCAAAATCTTATGTTTTATTCTTACAAAGCTCTTTTGACACAATAGTTTTTCAAACTATAGGTTCTAAATCTATTTGAATCTATAAAATACATCTAGATTGTAAAATATAGTTAATAAAAAGGTAAGCTATCTTATACTAAAATCTAGATAGTAAACATCTAAATATTTGGCTTTTAAAGTACTCAATCAAGATGAAAATATTTAGTAGGTGGTTTAAAATATAACAAATAAAAATCAAAGCAACTTATAATATTTTTAATTTATTTTATGAAAGAACATAAAATCTTCTTTTTTCTTACTTGTTTGTGAGATATGTGATTCAATTATATATTAAGATGAGATCTTGGATCAATCTGAAATTAGTAATAACATCCTATAAGCTAATCTTTTTCAAAAGTAATGTATGTGGTTTAATTAAATATTAAGTTTGGATCATGTGCCAATTTTAAAATAATAGAGTCATCTATTAATTAGACTTTGATTCATAATTAGAAATTAAAAAATAAAGCCAAGGATAGAATAAGAAAATTAAAAAATCTAATACATGGATACTAAAAAAAATAATTGAATTGAATAAAAAAACAACCTATAAGATAACAGAGTAAAATTTCTCCTCAATTCAAATTACAACGTGGCCTCAATTAAGAGTTGTTTTTAATTGGCGGCGAGAAGTAGAAGATGCAATAAACAAGAGCAAGAGAAAAGAAAATACAAAATAAGTGAAATAAGTACAATCAAAATATTTCATACAACAAAAGTAATTTATAGTTTGTTTATTAAATTTTCATCTAATAAAAAATAAAAATAAATATTAAAAAATATACTTTTAGATAGATTATTTTATTTTATTTTTAATAAAATAATAAATATATAAATTAAAATTACTATAAATAAGTTATAAAAGTTTTAAAATAAGAAGTGAATAATTAAAAAATTAAGTAAAAATAATTTATCTTAAGGATAACTTACTTATAGATCAAAGGTTTGAGCCTCACCAAGGCTCACATGTAGTATATATGGGTTGCCTAAAGAGGCCTTGAGGCTTTATTCTTATCTTTCTACTTACATCTAAGGTGCTACAACCTATATGGGACTTAGACACCTTCCTTCTTACAAGGATTAGACTAACTGTTGGTCCTCCTATTTTCTATTAGTAGAACTCATATATTTGCATTTTTGACTTCATTGTGGTGTTTAAAAATGCCCAAATAGCCTAAGAACCTTGTATAGTCTTCAAATCTTGTTCCATTTTTTCATAATGGCTCCCAAGGTAGTAAAACTCGTTTTTACTAAGGTCTTGAAATTTTCTCTAAAAAATTCTAAAAAATTCTAAATAATTTCTAAATAAATTCTAAATAAATTATAAAAAATATTAAAATATTTTTATTATATTAAAAATATATTTAAGACTATATTTTTCTACATTGGTAATTTTTATAGTAATAAAATCAATTTGAATCTACTAAAAATCCTATTTTCTATATAATTACCTAAAAAGATATGAAATTCTTTTTCATGCTTCTTCTAACTACTAACTAATCATTGATAGGATTTTTATAAATAATACATATAGATATAAGGCCAATGAATACATTGGTCTTAATAACTAAACCTTAATACTTCATAATGAATAAAAATATTAAACCAACTAAGATAATTGCCTCTAAAATTTACTAAGACTCCATTTTTATAAATTTTCTTTTAATAAGACTTTTGTAACTTATAAATACTTCTAAATTATAATAAATTTTTAAATAGTCAAAAAAACTTAAAATTATGTTTTTAATCAATCTTCTAATTAAAATTTATTAACGGGACTCACATTGGATAACATATAATAATTAACAATGCATCATAGAAATCATTACTTTCTACAAGTGTAAGTTTGATAACAAAAAAATCATATTGATTATCAATTTGATTACACTTTTTACAAAACATATAGAAATTCAAATGCATATCACAACATAATAAGATTTTTTTAACAAAATATGTAAAATGGATAAATTCTTGGTATATGCAATTGAATATTTTTAATATTTAATTATACTTCAAAGTAATAGAATGCTAACACTATTACTTTTAGGACAATAAGTCTTACCATGCTTCTTTTCAAATATATCTAAAATTTTAAATGAAACAAAAAAGCTAAATTTTGGAACCTACTTAATTTTGCTAAGTTGTGTTCTTTTTTTTCTTTTGTTTGAAATTTCAAATAAATTTGAAGAGATAAGGTTTGAAATCCATATAATTATGCGAATTCATATTCTTTCCTTGTTTTTGTCCATAATTTCAAACAAATTGAAGACCCAAGGTTTAAAACTTATCAAGGTTGGTCTTTTGTATTTTTGGAGTTCTATTTTAATTCTACAATCTTTTTGATCATAAAAAAGAAACTAAATTAGAGATGGCCACCAAATAATACTAACAATAATTATAGATTAATAAAATATTACTCAAGATTAGAAGTGATATTTTTATATATATAAATAAATAATTATTAAACTTATATTAATATATAAAAACTATCAAGCATGTAAATTAAAATTAATAATAATAATAATAATAAGATTAAAAGTACAAATAAAATAAGATAAGTAAAAATAAAAGATTAATTAAAGTAACTATAAATATGAATAAAATTAAATTTAAAAAAAATTAAAATAAAATAATATTAAAAATTATTTTATTTTATTTTAATATTTATTTTAAAAATTAATCTAATTATATTTTATATTTTATATTTTATATTTTTTTCTAATTTATAATAAAATTAATTCAAAGCTCAAAACATAAAAAATAAAATAAAAAATAAAATAAAAAGGTGAGTGATAGATGAAATAGAAATTACTACCTTCAATTATATTTTGCTTAAGGCATCAAACTCCTTCTATTCTAAAAATTACTAGAAATTAAATAAGTATGTAATTGCAATGAAAATTGTACATCTATAAGACTACCTATAAGATGCATGAAATTAAAAAATGAATAAAAATCCATAATCAAATATTCACTAAGCACTATGTTACTTGTTTAAAATATCCATACTTGATTGTAAGGGTGTTATTCATCTAAGGAGCTCATATCTATTGTGGATAATATTTGCCAAAGTATCTCAACAATACAACACCAGAGGAACAATAAGCAAGGAAATAAGGTGCCATTACAAGGCTATCAATATTAATAGTAAATACTATAAGATATAAGGATACTTAAAGGCCAAGAAAAAGCACTTAAGGAATAATCAAAAAGTAACACATTACATAGTGGATTCTACATAGTAGCACCATGAGTCAAATAATATTAGGTCAAAGGCCATATATTTTTTCAACTAAGCAATTGATTTTTTTCTCTCTTTTTTAATAATTATGTATATTGAATCTAATTTTAAAGGATTATGTCCCATGCTTGTTAATAACCTCAAGAATTTGAATAACATTTGGCAACCATGTTAAAGAGCATTGTATGATATAATCTTGAGAGACTTAATAAAAAATGAATACAAGATCTACGAGCAAAATAAGAAAAAGAATTGAAGCAAAAGGAAACATGGAAAGATCTCCTTCTAAACAACCTAAGATTGACATGCAAAAATTAAGAAAAACTGCCACTAGCTTTAAAGAGGCCAATGAGTTATAGAGTTGGTTACAACAATATACCACAACAAATAAAGATTATATGAGAATAGTCTTATAAGAAATGTCACAACATTATGAAGAATTCGTACAAGTAGTTTAGAATTCACAATCCAAGTTTCAAACATCTCAAGCACAATAATTGAGTGTAGAAATAGAAGAAGGCTACAGCCAAATCCTATGGAAAAATCCACTTGTGACATCCATTTCAATTCAGCAATGATAGTTAATTTAAGACAATCTAGTGTAAAATGTTTTGTGTATGATTGCATGGATGATTCTAATAAGTACATTAAAGTATACTTAATTGCAGTAGAGATTAAAAGAATCATATCATTGAAAATATTGAAACAAATATTTAAAATAATGTTACAAGAAGTAAGTATTATGTGGTGTTTATCTTTTGTTTGCAAGCACCTTGAGGTTGTATGAGAGGAATTTGAATTAAGCTTTATGAAACAATTTAGGTGCATGAAAACCAATGGCAACATTGTATTTAAGTTATTCAAAATTAGGCAAGCCAATCACAAGATAATAAAAGATTATTTAGACTTATTCACTAATATTATAAAAAAAACTTGATACTATTTTTGGTGACTCCATTCAAACCTTGTGATTCAAATAAGGCTTATCATTGAACATCAGACAAGACAAAATATATATACAATCCAAAAGCATAGAAGAAACACTCATGATCACTCTCAAAATTGGTCGTATATTGTTATTCATAAAAGAATCCAAAAAAAGAAATCTATGTGGAATATCAATAATATATATTTATTGCCACAATATAAAATTTAAAGATTATTACTGGAATCTCTCAAATCCAAACAAACAACTGAATAATATTCAAGGAAAGTCAACCACTGCAACCATAGAATTGGATGAAGAAATTAAATGTGATACATTTCATTTGTAATGCAATAGAAGATTAAGCACTTGACTCATATAGTTAGGTCCTTGTTTTAAATATAAAGGAAACCATTGAAATAATGACTAGACTCATGCATATCAACAATGTACAAAATATCAAAATCAACAAAATCCAAGTTGTAGAAGAATAACCATCACTAATACCAAAGAGTTGCACTTTCTAATAATGTCAATAATAGAGGCCAAATGTGCCACAATAAGTACTTGAGTTAATCAGGGACAATTCAAAGTACTTATAGAAATAGAACAAAAATCTTATGTCTTGTATACCATAGAGTACTGAAAGTTGTTTAAAAATATTTGCAAATAAATACAATAGGATCCATGCATAGAGAAGACTATAATCCAATTGATGTCAACATTGAAAAAAATGCAATAGAAAATATATTTAATAATATTACATTTATAAAAAAACATACTCAATTATTCAAATTAAATCTCAAGATACTAATGTATTCAAAACACAAGGTACAATCTAAATTATTATTAGAAGTGGTCGTAGACCTACATGCTACAACCATAGATTTTAATGCCAAAGTTATAAAGCTTCATATTAGGAAGCATCAATTAACTAACATACTTGTAGATAGAAGATCTGGTATTAACATCATAGCAAATAACATTCACAAGTTCTTAGAGCTTCTTTAATCCAAATTTATATCATTTGTACTTTGTATGAAAAATAATGCTTGAATTAAGCTCTTTGGAATATTACAAAATATAATTATTATCACCTAAGATATCCATGCATCCATTATCTTTTTAATAATTGAGATACATGTCAAGTATTACTTTTTAGTCATCTTGGAGAGACTATGGTTATAAGACATGAATGCATCTAACAATTGGTTTAACAATAAAATCACCATTCACCACTAATATCAACATGCATATATTTGTGTTGACAGCTATATCACTTGAAAAAAAGCCTCAACCACTTAAAAAATCATGAGCAATAATTAGATCTCTATACTAAGCTCAAATAAAGAAGAGCTTGTAAACAAGCTCAAACTACATTTGATTCCTCTCAAAAAAGTAAACCTCATAGTTGTAAAAAACAATGAATAATTGGACATACTTGTGAAATTTACTATTGAGCTTTAAGACTGATCCATCATCAATGAATAACTACCATATATTAAACTAGAAGAACATAAAATTAAGAGATGGCCTTACAATTTTTTAAAAAAAATAGAACTTGTCAATCTTAAGATACTTTGAAAATTTAAAAATATTAAAATAAATATTCATGCATCCAACAATATAAAAATTTTCACAATTACATTATTTTGTGAATATTTAGATGTATTTGCATAGTTACACAATGATTTAAGAAAAATATCTACAAAGATAGTCGAGCATCAAATCAACCTTGTTTTGAATACTACTCCAATTTAATAAAAGTAATATCAAATGAATTTCAATTAAACATAAATTATGAAGCAAGAGCTAGATAAACTTCTATAAGCCAAATTTATCTCACTTATAGATTTTACCCTATAATTGTCATCTATAGTAATTATTCTAAAACAAATCCAGAACTTTATTAATTTGCATGGAATTTTATCAATTAAACGATGCTACAAACAAAAAAAAAAAAAAAAAAAAAAAAACCATTATTCTCTTTTGTATATAAAAAAACATCATTGATAAGATTTTAGGTTATAAAGTGTATAGCTTCATTGACTACTTCTTGGGATATTACCAAGCAGCCATGGCACTAGAGGTTAAAACAAAATGGCCTTTTTTTTTATAAAATAGAGACTATTTTAGTTTGAATGAATGCTATTTGGTGTGAAAAATGCATCAATGACATTCCAGCACATTATGGAATTTGCATTTAAACCATACCTTTAGAAATTCTTTTGAATATACCTAGATAATAAAACCATCTATGGACCCAAAAACAAACACATCCAATATCTATAATAATTTTTTTGAAGTTTATTGAAAGTATGGCATTAGCTTCAACATGAGTAAATGTATGTTTTTATTCTTCTTCAAGCTCATATTTGGATATATTGTATATCATTTGGGCAAGTTTTTGGATCCCAAGAAAATCAAACAAATATAAAACATGCCTGTACTTTGCAATTAAAAGGTTATTCAAATTATTCTCAGAATTGCTCAATTCAATATGACATTATCATGTAGTAATACGACTACATGGTAAAAAATAGAAATAAAGATGTTATTATAGAAGAACCTAGTAAAAATATGTAGTAGAAAAATAAGGATAAATAATAAGAAGGTAATAAAAAATTTGGTCTAAATGCTACTTTTTTATAGAAGAGATTTTTATTTACTTTATAGAGGCATAAATAAGCCAAATCAAAATAAATGAGATAAGAAAATAATATAGACATATTTAGGAGAGAATTAAAAATAAATTAAAGTAAAAATTATTTCAAATTAATAAGAATTAATATCCAAAAATAATTAATTATAAATCAAGTTCAAAATCAGATTCCAAGTCACAAAACTATACACCTACAACAACTTTGGAATTCTTATTGCAAATTAAAAATAAATAAAAATAAAATTAGAATTTAAAAGAGATTTTTGAGAGTTGGTTTTAAGTCATTTGGATTAGTATTGAGGTTTTGAGGGATTTTTAAAATTAAATGATGTACTTAGTGGATTTAGATTTTGAGAAATAAAATAAGTTTATAAGTTTGAAAATTTTGTAAATTTCGTGGCATATTAATACATGAAAATTTGAAAGTTTGTTCTTGTGCTTATTACAAATGTGTGTGAAAGAGTTGAGATCAATTGAATAATTAGGTTGAAGAAAATGAAAGTTTTTATGGATTGTGGTTTTGAAACTTGGGATTTAGAGGACTAATGAATATTTTTAAGATATATGTCAATTTGCTAGTTGGATTGACATAATTTTTTTTTAATAATAGCCAGCTTGAATTTTAATAAATATTCAAAGTTTGGAACCAATTTAATAGTGAAATTAAGAGATTGTGACTTAAGAATATCAATATCAAGGTTAAAGAAGGAGACAGGCTAACACTTGAGCAAAGTTTAGGAATTATCATCTATTTGGTATGTGCAAACTTTTTCAACTTTTTGTGCTTATTGCTAACTTAATTTAAGAAAAATTTACAAATTTTGAATCAAAATCAATAGTTCAATCATTAATTATTAAAGTTTGAATTTGATGTAGGATTTGTTTAAGATTTAGGGTGTGGTTAGATTTTACTTAGGATTGATTTAAGATTTAGGATTTGATTAGATTTTGCTTAAAATTAGTTTAGGATTTGATTAGAATTTAAGCTTTTATTAGGATTTTATTAGGATTTGACTTAAGATTTGATTAAGATTCATTAAGATTTCAATTAGGATTTAATTAAGATTTAATTAAGATTCATTAGGATTTCAATTAGAATTTAATAATGATTTGATCAAGGCTCATTAGAATTTTAATTAGGATTTTTATTAGAATTTAATTAGGGCTTAATATAAAATTTGATTAAGATTCATAAGAGTTTTAATTAAGATTAAATTAGGATTGAATTAGGATTTATTTTGAATTTATTTTAAAAAATTAGTTTCAATATTTCTTCAAGTTTTTTGTTATTTTTTTTAAGTTTATATTTATAGTATTTCTTTAAAATTATTATTATTTCTTTAAAATTTTAATTTTATATTTTTTTCAAATTTTTTTATTACTTTTCTTTGAGATTAATTTATGACTTCTTTGTATTTTTTTGTATGAAGCAAAATAAATCTCTACTAATTGAAAATCTATTCTAATTTATAACTATTAATAGCTTCCAATGTAATTATTTAAATTATCTTCTACCTTATTTTGGATAAATTATTTGAATTCATCCAAATTAATTTATCCAAAATTTAATCTAACATTAATTGTGATTACTTGCCTTAAATTGTATTTAATTTAACTTGGTTGCCTACACCCCCTAGCCCTCAAAAGGTCTCATAGAGTACTAAAGAATCAGTGATGAATCTGTTGAATAATGAAGTGTGCCTTCTCTTCTTGCTCATCTTCAAAACTTCACTCCAATCTCAACACTTACAGTCAAACTATCTAAGTTGTATGGTGTCTCTATTATGGCTTTGTAGATGTTATAGACTTTTGGAAGGAATTACTAAAGTTATATGGTGCATTCAAAACACCCATAGATTTATTCCATGTTTAAAAAGAACCTAAAAATAATGTTAAAGAAGATGCTATCTATCTAATTGATTCCAATTTACAATTAATATGTTATATTTGCTCAAGTAATATATATTTATTTTGTAACACTTTTAAGATTTGCCTTGCAATGTTACAAGTGATGATAATTATGATCTTACAATTGATATGTAGATGCTACCAATCTAGAATCTTCTTGTATCAAAAATTTCCATAAGAAAACACAATTTTTTCAAAGATCTAATATTTTTAATATATACATAACAACTTGTTGTTACTAAGTACTTTATCTTATGGAGATTCTTAATTTCACATCATTGCCATTATATGGGATATTTTTTAGTATATAAAGTGTTGTTGAACCATAATTTTTTTATATTATTTTTGTTACTTTTTGTCTTTTATTATAAACATGTTCTATATCCAATTCAATATTCTTTTTTTAAAAAAAAGATCAAAAACTAATAAAATAGAATAGGATGTGAGAGTATAAACTAAGCATCAATTATTCTTGAATAAATAAATAGTATTATTAATAACAAAAAAATCTTTTACAAAATCTTCCATCAGCAAGTAAAAATATTTTTATTATTATAAATTATAATATTGTTACTGTTGATTTGAAGAAACAAGATTTGATTGAATTTAAAGTGATGGATTTACCTATTTATTTAATGTAGGTATATACACACTTGGAACAACTTTTTTCTTTTTTTAATTAGAAAGAGAGACAAAAGGAATGGAATTTAACTGTAAAAACATGATGACAGTTGATCACAAGTATTGGAATCTATCCGAGGTATCTAACCAACATAAAATAAAATAAAATAAAAGTGGTAAAACAAAAAGAGTATTTTTTGAAAAAAAACATACACATACACACACGCACAGTTTCTATGAAAGAGTTGTGGCTATGGTTTTTGATGCATTGCAAGGAACGTGTAAGGAAGTACAAACATAATATCCAACCTTGGACTGAAAGAAACAAAACAAACTTGAAGTAGTTGAAGTAGTTGAAGTAGTCAGTAAACTAAAGTGTAATGTAGGAATGAACATGGAGAAACAGTCCATGAAGTAGTTAGTAAACTAAAGTGTAATGCAGGAATGAATATGGAGAAACAGTCCATGAAGGTGAGGGTTGCAAGCTTGGTTAGTTGTGAGGATGAAAGGTGAGAGATTAGGGCATTTACAACAGATTGGAGCAAGACGCTTGATTCTTTTCCATTTCTTGTTTTCGCTCGCTCGCTCGCTCGCTCGCTGTTTGTTTGTTTGTTTGTTTGTTGTAGTACTGTGGGGTTTTGAGTCTTGACGGCGTGGGAGAGTGGTGGTTGATTTTTCAAAATTGAGTAAGTTGGGGACGGTGAGGACATGGTGATTCCCGCACGCTGTGTACCCTAAAGCAGAGAACCACATCAGTGGCAACGTCAGTAAGCAGTTTGCACAGGCCCAGAGTGCAACACATTCAATGTAGGTCGGTGATGAACGAAAGAAAGAAAGCAAGCAAGGAGAGACGCACGCACGCCATGGTTGGGGATGTTGCGCCACTTCAGTAGGGGAGGGAGAGGTGGGTCACTGTACCGCGTAGGTGGTGATCCAGATGACTCGGGAGTTCTTCTGAATCACATTCTGTGAGAGCATGAGGGTGCACAGGGACTTCTTCGCAGCCCGGCCACAGACGACGCGATACCTGCTTCCCTGCACAGTTGTGCGGGTACGTGACGTGGAAACGAGGGTCCGTAGCCCTCAACGGGCGATGTTGTTGTGGTGGCTGATTTACCGAGCACGGCGGCTGCGTTGTGGTGCATTGGGCGCAAAGAGCTCCGAACGCGAGCAGGCTAGGAGCAAAACCCCGGGAATCAAAGAGGATAAACTAATGGTGTTTGCGAGAATCCAACGAGGCGGCGAGTTGGCGCGCAGCGTGAGAAGAAAAAAATAAGTAGCCTTGAAGTCGTTTGAACACAACAGCCTGGGATCCGTGGCGCAATGGTAGCGCGTCTGACTCCAGATCAGAAGGTTGCGTGTTCGATTCACGTCGGGTTCAGACTCCCGAAATTATAACCCTCACCCGGGACATCCCTTCCACAGACCGTGTGGCCCAATGGATAAGGCGCTTGCCTACGGAGCAAGAGATTCTGGGTTCGATCCCCAGCATGGTCGATTCCTCCTGTCGGAGGGGTTAGTCAATTTGGCCGAGTGGTTAAGGCGGCAGACTCGAAATCTGCTGGGGTTTCCCCGCGCAGGTTCAAATCCTGCAGTTGACGAATCCTTTTGATAAAATTTGATCTCTCTTTCAAAAATAGGTATGTTTCCAAAAATAGTTATGTTTTTCATGAATGTTGTGATTCTGCCTTCCAACCAACTATCATAAACTCCATACCATGTTCACAACAACACCCAAACAATCATCAAAGTTACTCAACTATATAACGGACTATTATGTTGTTCTTATTTGTGATAATAACCACATCTTACTCAACTTCTAAAGAACAGTCATATCTTAGAGGAGAGTCACAAGTAGGTTAGATGGGTTACAATTGCTTTAGTGGGTGCCACTTGTATAGTAGTAAGTTTTCAAATGCAAGGGTTGGAATAACATTTACTAGAGTTAAGAGAAGCAAGTTCAACTATGACTAGAAAGACTATTGAATAGACATGTTTAAGTAAGTAAAAACTTAAACTATAGTTGCCAATTATTAGTTCTTGGATTTGAACCAATTTAATATTCGACATGTTTCTTGATTCAAAACTAATGCAAATCCAGGGACTTTTGAGTCTTTGATTTGGATAGAAAATAATTTAAAAAATAGTATGACTACACAAAACACTCTTTTCTTTATAATCAATCACATCTCCTTATTTGCTTCTCCATTAATCTCTTCTTTGTATAATTTCCCACCTTCTTATTGAATGGAATGACCAAACCTTGAACATGCCTCAAGTTTTCTTTTATTAATTCATTAAAGTTCACATAGTGAATATCCTTTGAAGGTACACAAGTATCAAGTGTCTCTCACATCCTTGCAATTCTTATAAAAAATTATCTCAATTTGTTTCATGATCTTATTTCACACCTTCTCTTGAGGTTGGATCCTTGCTTTTTCTTTGTAGTAGCTATTTATATCTTCAACAAACTCCTTAGGCACAATTACATAAAACATTAGATGCTACTATTTCTTTAGTATGTCCAAAACATACACATGCTTGTGCAATACTTTTTCAATACTATAAGGTCCTTCTTTCTTTTGGATATTTTTTGAGATATTTTTTAATGAAAAAAATAGCTAAAGTACTCAAAAGATACAAGAATAATTATTCTAATGGTATTCATGCTTTATTATTTAGAATGTGTTGCCAATTTACTTATAATTATTTAAAAGCTTGTTTGAACTATAGAATGAATAAGAAAGTAATTAATAAGATAAAAATATTAAACTCACATGAGAAGGATGAAGAAATTTTATAAGATCATTTGACAAATGAGATCCAAATAAAGTAAGAGCTAGTTTCAAGGCCTTGGAGAGGATTTTTAAGGTTCATAAAAAATCAACTTTTTTTTCTACTGCATTTATAAGATTCTTAATTGGCTCCCATGTGCGTTCACAAATATCATATTTGCTTCAATGAATAAGTTATTTTAACCTATTTTGGCACCACCTTGAGTCTAAGACTTCTTCAACTTCAAACTCTTCATTATTATCTACTTCTATAAGATGAGGTGGTACTTATTGTCTTCTTGGTATATCAATTGTCTTGTATGGCTCAAGAAGAGACACATGGAATACTAGATGAATCTTCATTGATTCCAATAGGTATAATCAATAAGCAATTAGATTGATTTGTTCACAAATAAGAAAAGATCCAAGCCTACAATAATCCAACCTGTCACAAAGATGAATAATCTTGATATTCCAATGAAAGAACCATACTTTGTCACCTACATTTGAATTGTGGTTTTTTCTTATAATAGCCATCCACATTGATCTTTTGTTGTTCTTGAGCTTCTTTTAACAAACCTTTATTATTGCATGTAACTCTGCCAAATGATTTGCCAAATCTTTTGCTATTAGATTATTAACTTTTAAACAATCAAAAGTAATAAGTCATAGATGATAATTATAAATAGTAAAAAAAAGAAATTTATTGAATAGTAAAATGTATCAAATTATTATGTGTAAACTTTGCTAATAGCAAAAGAGTTTTCTAATCATCATAATGATAGTTAATGACACACCTCAAATATTGTTCTAGAATTTGATTCACATATTTTGTTTGTCTATAAGTTTGTGGATGAAAGGCTGAAGATAATTTTATATCCACCTTCAATATCTTAAAAAAGATTTTTTTAAATATTGATACAAATTATATCCCTCTATTTGATATAATATTTTTTGACAATCCATAATAATGAAAGATGTTAAATAAAAACTTAGCTATTTTTTCACATGAAATATATTTTGTACATGATACAAAATATGCTATTTTGGTGAAATGATCTACTATCATGAATATAGAGTCATATAAACTTGAATTTTGAAGATTTGTAATAAAATCCATAGAAATAAAAGACCATCGTTGTTCTTGTATAAGCAATAGTTGAAAAAGTCAATAAGATGGATGAAAAGAAATTTTTGATATTAAAAAAATATCAAATGATTGTGTAAAGACTTTTAAAGCCTTTAATATTTATACCTACCAAAAATCTTATGATATTGACTCCAAAGTCTTGTTATATCCAAAATATCTTGCCGCTAAAAATTCATGGCAAGCTTAAAGAACATGTGAACATACTTCTTTTTTTAGAACATATAGTCAATTTTTAAAATAAAATAAATTTTTTCTTAAAGGTGGTGCCAAAATAGGTTAAAATAACTTTTAAATAATTATAAGTAAATTGGCAACACATTCTAAATAATAAAGCATGAATACCATTAGAATAATTATTCTTGTATCTTTTGAGTACTTTAGCTATTTTTTTCATTAAAAAATATCTCAAAAAATATCCAAAAGAAAGAAGGACCTTATAGTATTGAAAAAGTATTGCACAAGCATGTGTATGTTTTGGACATACTAAAGAAATAGTAGCATCTAATGTTTTATGTAATTGTGCCTAAGGAGTTTGTTGAAGATATAAATAGCTACTACAAAGAAAAAGCAAGGATCCAACCTCAAGAGAAGGTGTGAAATAAGATCATGAAACAAATTGAGATAATTTTTTATAAGAATTGCAAGGATGTGAGAGACACTTGATACTTGTGTACCTTCAAAGGATATTCACTATGTGAACTTTAATGAATTAATAAAAGAAAACTTGAGGCATGTTCAAGGTTTGGTCATTCCATTCAATAAGAAGGTGGGAAATTATACAAAGAAGAGATTAATGGAGAAGCAAATAAGGAGATGTGATTGATTATAAAGAAAAGAGTGTTTTGTGTAGTCATACTATTTTTTAAATTATTTTCTATCCAAATCAAAGACTCAAAAGTCCCTGGATTTGCATTAGTTTTGAATCAAGAAACATGTCGAATATTAAATTGGTTCAAATCCAAGAACTAATAATTGGCAACTATAGTTTAAGTTTTTACTTACTTAAACATGTCTATTCAATAGTCTTTCTAGTCATAGTTGAACTTGCTTCTCTTAACTCTAGTAAATGTTATTCCAACCCTTGCATTTGAAAACTTACTACTATACAAGTGGCACCCACTAAAGCAATTGTAACCCATCTAACCTACTTGTGACTCTCCTCTAAGATATGACTGTTCTTTAGAAGTTGAGTAAGATGTGGTTATTATCACAAATAAGAACAACATAATAGTCCGTTATATAGTTGAGTAACTTTGATGATTGTTTGGGTGTTGTTGTGAACATGGTATGGAGTTTATGATAGTTGGTTGGAAGGCAGAATCACAACATTCATGAAAAACATAACTATTTTTGGAAACATACCTATTTTTGAAAGAGAGATCAAATTTTATCAAAAGGATTCGTCAACTGCAGGATTTGAACCTGCGCGGGGAAACCCCAGCAGATTTCGAGTCTGCCGCCTTAACCACTCGGCCAAATTGACTAACCCCTCCGACAGGAGGAATCGACCATGCTGGGGATCGAACCCAGAATCTCTTGCTCCGTAGGCAAGCGCCTTATCCATTGGGCCACACGGTCTGTGGAAGGGATGTCCCGGGTGAGGGTTATAATTTCGGGAGTCTGAACCCGACGTGAATCGAACACGCAACCTTCTGATCTGGAGTCAGACGCGCTACCATTGCGCCACGGATCCCAGGCTGTTGTGTTCAAACGACTTCAAGGCTACTTATTTTTTTCTTCTCACGCTGCGCGCCAACTCGCCGCCTCGTTGGATTCTCGCAAACACCATTAGTTTATCCTCTTTGATTCCCGGGGTTTTGCTCCTAGCCTGCTCGCGTTCGGAGCTCTTTGCGCCCAATGCACCACAACGCAGCCGCCGTGCTCGGTAAATCAGCCACCACAACAACATCGCCCGTTGAGGGCTACGGACCCTCGTTTCCACGTCACGTACCCGCACAACTGTGCAGGGAAGCAGGTATCGCGTCGTCTGTGGCCGGGCTGCGAAGAAGTCCCTGTGCACCCTCATGCTCTCACAGAATGTGATTCAGAAGAACTCCCGAGTCATCTGGATCACCACCTACGCGGTACAGTGACCCACCTCTCCCTCCCCTACTGAAGTGGCGCAACATCCCCAACCATGGCGTGCGTGCGTCTCTCCTTGCTTGCTTTCTTTCTTTCGTTCATCACCGACCTACATTGAATGTGTTGCACTCTGGGCCTGTGCAAACTGCTTACTGACGTTGCCACTGATGTGGTTCTCTGCTTTAGGGTACACAGCGTGCGGGAATCACCATGTCCTCACCGTCCCCAACTTACTCAATTTTGAAAAATCAACCACCACTCTCCCACGCCGTCAAGACTCAAAACCCCACAGTACTACAACAAACAAACAAACAAACAAACAGCGAGCGAGCGAGCGAGCGAGCGAAAACAAGAAATGGAAAAGAATCAAGCGTCTTGCTCCAATCTGTTGTAAATGCCCTAATCTCTCACCTTTCATCCTCACAACTAACCAAGCTTGCAACCCTCACCTTCATGGACTGTTTCTCCATATTCATTCCTGCATTACACTTTAGTTTACTAACTACTTCATGGACTGTTTCTCCATGTTCATTCCTACATTACACTTTAGTTTACTGACTACTTCAACTACTTCAACTACTTCAAGTTTGTTTTGTTTCTTTCAGTCCAAGGTTGGATATTATGTTTGTACTTCCTTACACGTTCCTTGCAATGCATCAAAAACCATAGCCACAACTCTTTCATAGAAACTGTGCGTGTGTGTATGTGTATGTTTTTTTTCAAAAAATACTCTTTTTGTTTTACCACTTTTATTTTATTTTATTTTATGTTGGTTAGATACCTCGGATAGATTCCAATACTTGTGATCAACTGTCATCATGTTTTTACAGTTAAATTCCATTCCTTTTGTCTCTCTTTCTAATTAAAAAAAGAAAAAAGTTGTTCCAAGTGTGTATATACCTACATTAAATAAATAGGTAAATCCATCACTTTAAATTCAATCAAATCTTGTTTCTTCAAATCAACAGTAACAATATTATAATTTATAATAATAAAAATATTTTTACTTGCTGATGGAAGATTTTGTAAAAGATTTTTTTGTTATTAATAATACTATTTATTTATTCAAGAATAATTGATGCTTAGTTTATACTCTCACATCCTATTCTATTTTATTAGTTTTTGATCTTTTTTTTAAAAAAAGAATATTGAATTGGATATAGAACATGTTTATAATAAAAGACAAAAAGTAACAAAAATAATATAAAAAAATTATGGTTCAACAACACTTTATATACTAAAAAATATCCCATATAATGGCAATGATGTGAAATTAAGAATCTCCATAAGATAAAGTACTTAGTAACAACAAGTTGTTATGTATATATTAAAAATATTAGATCTTTGAAAAAATTGTGTTTTCTTATGGAAATTTTTGATACAAGAAGATTCTAGATTGGTAGCATCTACATATCAATTGTAAGATCATAATTATCATCACTTGTAACATTGCAAGGCAAATCTTAAAAGTGTTACAAAATAAATATATATTACTTGAGCAAATATAACATATTAATTGTAAATTGGAATCAATTAGATAGATAGCATCTTCTTTAACATTATTTTTAGGTTCTTTTTAAACATGGAATAAATCTATGGGTGTTTTGAATGCACCATATAACTTTAGTAATTCCTTCCAAAAGTCTATAACATCTACAAAGCCATAATAGAGACACCATACAACTTAGATAGTTTGACTGTAAGTGTTGAGATTGGAGTGAAGTTTTGAAGATGAGCAAGAAGAGAAGGCACACTTCATTATTCAACAGATTCATCACTGATTCTTTAGTACTCTATGAGACCTTTTGAGGGCTAGGGGGTGTAGGCAACCAAGTTAAATTAAATACAATTTAAGGCAAGTAATCACAATTAATGTTAGATTAAATTTTGGATAAATTAATTTGGATGAATTCAAATAATTTATCCAAAATAAGGTAGAAGATAATTTAAATAATTACATTGGAAGCTATTAATAGTTATAAATTAGAATAGATTTTCAATTAGTAGAGATTTATTTTGCTTCATACAAAAAAATACAAAGAAGTCATAAATTAATCTCAAAGAAAAGTAATAAAAAAATTTGAAAAAAATATAAAATTAAAATTTTAAAGAAATAATAATAATTTTAAAGAAATACTATAAATATAAACTTAAAAAAAATAACAAAAAACTTGAAGAAATATTGAAACTAATTTTTTAAAATAAATTCTAAATAAATCCTAATTCAATCCTAATTTAATCTTAATTAAAACTCTTATGAATCTTAATCAAATTTTATATTAAGCCCTAATTAAATTCTAATAAAAATCCTAATTAAAATTCTAATGAGCCTTGATCAAATCATTATTAAATTCTAATTGAAATCCTAATGAATCTTAATTAAATCTTAATTAAATCCTAATTGAAATCTTAATGAATCTTAATCAAATCTTAAGTCAAATCCTAATAAAATCCTAATAAAAGCTTAAATTCTAATCAAATCCTAAACTAATTTTAAGCAAAATCTAATCAAATCCTAAATCTTAAATCAATCCTAAGTAAAATCTAACCACACCCTAAATCTTAAACAAATCCTACATCAAATTCAAACTTTAATAATTAATGATTGAACTATTGATTTTGATTCAAAATTTGTAAATTTTTCTTAAATTAAGTTAGCAATAAGCACAAAAAGTTGAAAAAGTTTGCACATACCAAATAGATGATAATTCCTAAACTTTGCTCAAGTGTTAGCCTGTCTCCTTCTTTAACCTTGATATTGATATTCTTAAGTCACAATCTCTTAATTTCACTATTAAATTGGTTCCAAACTTTGAATATTTATTAAAATTCAAGCTGGCTATTATTAAAAAAAAATTATGTCAATCCAACTAGCAAATTGACATATATCTTAAAAATATTCATTAGTCCTCTAAATCCCAAGTTTCAAAACCACAATCCATAAAAACTTTCATTTTCTTCAACCTAATTATTCAATTGATCTCAACTCTTTCACACACATTTGTAATAAGCACAAGAACAAACTTTCAAATTTTCATGTATTAATATGCCACGAAATTTACAAAATTTTCAAACTTATAAACTTATTTTATTTCTCAAAATCTAAATCCACTAAGTACATCATTTAATTTTAAAAATCCCTCAAAACCTCAATACTAATCCAAATGACTTAAAACCAACTCTCAAAAATCTCTTTTAAATTCTAATTTTATTTTTATTTATTTTTAATTTGCAATAAGAATTCCAAAGTTGTTGTAGGTGTATAGTTTTGTGACTTGGAATCTGATTTTGAACTTGATTTATAATTAATTATTTTTGGATATTAATTCTTATTAATTTGAAATAATTTTTACTTTAATTTATTTTTAATTCTCTCCTAAATATGTCTATATTATTTTCTTATCTCATTTATTTTGATTTGGCTTATTTATGCCTCTATAAAGTAAATAAAAATCTCTTCTATAAAAAAGTAGCATTTAGACCAAATTTTTTATTACCTTCTTATTATTTATCCTTATTTTTCTACTACATATTTTTACTAGGTTCTTCTATAATAACATCTTTATTTCTATTTTTTACCATGTAGTCGTATTACTACATGATAATGTCATATTGAATTGAGCAATTCTGAGAATAATTTGAATAACCTTTTAATTGCAAAGTACAGGCATGTTTTATATTTGTTTGATTTTCTTGGGATCCAAAAACTTGCCCAAATGATATACAATATATCCAAATATGAGCTTGAAGAAGAATAAAAACATACATTTACTCATGTTGAAGCTAATGCCATACTTTCAATAAACTTCAAAAAAATTATTATAGATATTGGATGTGTTTGTTTTTGGGTCCATAGATGGTTTTATTATCTAGGTATATTCAAAAGAATTTCTAAAGGTATGGTTTAAATGCAAATTCCATAATGTGCTGGAATGTCATTGATGCATTTTTCACACCAAATAGCATTCATTCAAACTAAAATAGTCTCTATTTTATAAAAAAAAAGGCCATTTTGTTTTAACCTCTAGTGCCATGGCTGCTTGGTAATATCCCAAGAAGTAGTCAATGAAGCTATACACTTTATAACCTAAAATCTTATCAATGATGTTTTTTTATATACAAAAGAGAATAATGGTTTTTTTTTTTTTTTTTTTTTTTTTGTTTGTAGCATCGTTTAATTGATAAAATTCCATGCAAATTAATAAAGTTCTGGATTTGTTTTAGAATAATTACTATAGATGACAATTATAGGGTAAAATCTATAAGTGAGATAAATTTGGCTTATAGAAGTTTATCTAGCTCTTGCTTCATAATTTATGTTTAATTGAAATTCATTTGATATTACTTTTATTAAATTGGAGTAGTATTCAAAACAAGGTTGATTTGATGCTCGACTATCTTTGTAGATATTTTTCTTAAATCATTGTGTAACTATGCAAATACATCTAAATATTCACAAAATAATGTAATTGTGAAAATTTTTATATTGTTGGATGCATGAATATTTATTTTAATATTTTTAAATTTTCAAAGTATCTTAAGATTGACAAGTTCTATTTTTTTTAAAAAATTGTAAGGCCATCTCTTAATTTTATGTTCTTCTAGTTTAATATATGGTAGTTATTCATTGATGATGGATCAGTCTTAAAGCTCAATAGTAAATTTCACAAGTATGTCCAATTATTCATTGTTTTTTACAACTATGAGGTTTACTTTTTTGAGAGGAATCAAATGTAGTTTGAGCTTGTTTACAAGCTCTTCTTTATTTGAGCTTAGTATAGAGATCTAATTATTGCTCATGATTTTTTAAGTGGTTGAGGCTTTTTTTCAAGTGATATAGCTGTCAACACAAATATATGCATGTTGATATTAGTGGTGAATGGTGATTTTATTGTTAAACCAATTGTTAGATGCATTCATGTCTTATAACCATAGTCTCTCCAAGATGACTAAAAAGTAATACTTGACATGTATCTCAATTATTAAAAAGATAATGGATGCATGGATATCTTAGGTGATAATAATTATATTTTGTAATATTCCAAAGAGCTTAATTCAAGCATTATTTTTCATACAAAGTACAAATGATATAAATTTGGATTAAAGAAGCTCTAAGAACTTGTGAATGTTATTTGCTATGATGTTAATACCAGATCTTCTATCTACAAGTATGTTAGTTAATTGATGCTTCCTAATATGAAGCTTTATAACTTTGGCATTAAAATCTATGGTTGTAGCATGTAGGTCTACGACCACTTCTAATAATAATTTAGATTGTACCTTGTGTTTTGAATACATTAGTATCTTGAGATTTAATTTGAATAATTGAGTATGTTTTTTTATAAATGTAATATTATTAAATATATTTTCTATTGCATTTTTTTCAATGTTGACATCAATTGGATTATAGTCTTCTCTATGCATGGATCCTATTGTATTTATTTGCAAATATTTTTAAACAACTTTCAGTACTCTATGGTATACAAGACATAAGATTTTTGTTCTATTTCTATAAGTACTTTGAATTGTCCCTGATTAACTCAAGTACTTATTGTGGCACATTTGGCCTCTATTATTGACATTATTAGAAAGTGCAACTCTTTGGTATTAGTGATGGTTATTCTTCTACAACTTGGATTTTGTTGATTTTGATATTTTGTACATTGTTGATATGCATGAGTCTAGTCATTATTTCAATGGTTTCCTTTATATTTAAAACAAGGACCTAACTATATGAGTCAAGTGCTTAATCTTCTATTGCATTACAAATGAAATGTATCACATTTAATTTCTTCATCCAATTCTATGGTTGCAGTGGTTGACTTTCCTTGAATATTATTCAGTTGTTTGTTTGGATTTGAGAGATTCCAGTAATAATCTTTAAATTTTATATTGTGGCAATAAATATATATTATTGATATTCCACATAGATTTCTTTTTTTGGATTCTTTTATGAATAACAATATACGACCAATTTTGAGAGTGATCATGAGTGTTTCTTCTATGCTTTTGGATTGTATATATATTTTGTCTTGTCTGATGTTCAATGATAAGCCTTATTTGAATCACAAGGTTTGAATGGAGTCACCAAAAATAGTATCAAGTTTTTTTTATAATATTAGTGAATAAGTCTAAATAATCTTTTATTATCTTGTGATTGGCTTGCCTAATTTTGAATAACTTAAATACAATGTTGCCATTGGTTTTCATGCACCTAAATTGTTTCATAAAGCTTAATTCAAATTCCTCTCATACAACCTCAAGGTGCTTGCAAACAAAAGATAAACACCACATAATACTTACTTCTTGTAACATTATTTTAAATATTTGTTTCAATATTTTCAATGATATGATTCTTTTAATCTCTACTGCAATTAAGTATACTTTAATGTACTTATTAGAATCATCCATGCAATCATACACAAAACATTTTACACTAGATTGTCTTAAATTAACTATCATTGCTGAATTGAAATGGATGTCACAAGTGGATTTTTCCATAGGATTTGGCTGTAGCCTTCTTCTATTTCTACACTCAATTATTGTGCTTGAGATGTTTGAAACTTGGATTGTGAATTCTAAACTACTTGTACGAATTCTTCATAATGTTGTGACATTTCTTATAAGACTATTCTCATATAATCTTTATTTGTTGTGGTATATTGTTGTAACCAACTCTATAACTCATTGGCCTCTTTAAAGCTAGTGGCAGTTTTTCTTAATTTTTGCATGTCAATCTTAGGTTGTTTAGAAGGAGATCTTTCCATGTTTCCTTTTGCTTCAATTCTTTTTCTTATTTTGCTCGTAGATCTTGTATTCATTTTTTATTAAGTCTCTCAAGATTATATCATACAATGCTCTTTAACATGGTTGCCAAATGTTATTCAAATTCTTGAGGTTATTAACAAGCATGGGACATAATCCTTTAAAATTAGATTCAATATACATAATTATTAAAAAAGAGAGAAAAAAATCAATTGCTTAGTTGAAAAAATATATGGCCTTTGACCTAATATTATTTGACTCATGGTGCTACTATGTAGAATCCACTATGTAATGTGTTACTTTTTGATTATTCCTTAAGTGCTTTTTCTTGGCCTTTAAGTATCCTTATATCTTATAGTATTTACTATTAATATTGATAGCCTTGTAATGGCACCTTATTTCCTTGCTTATTGTTCCTCTGGTGTTGTATTGTTGAGATACTTTGGCAAATATTATCCACAATAGATATGAGCTCCTTAGATGAATAACACCCTTACAATCAAGTATGGATATTTTAAACAAGTAACATAGTGCTTAGTGAATATTTGATTATGGATTTTTATTCATTTTTTAATTTCATGCATCTTATAGGTAGTCTTATAGATGTACAATTTTCATTGCAATTACATACTTATTTAATTTCTAGTAATTTTTAGAATAGAAGGAGTTTGATGCCTTAAGCAAAATATAATTGAAGGTAGTAATTTCTATTTCATCTATCACTCACCTTTTTATTTTATTTTTTATTTTATTTTTTATGTTTTGAGCTTTGAATTAATTTTATTATAAATTAGAAAAAAATATAAAATATAACATATAAAATATAATTAGATTAATTTTTAAAATAAATATTAAAATAAAATAAAATAATTTTTAATATTATTTTATTTTAATTTTTTTTAAATTTAATTTTATTCATATTTATAGTTACTTTAATTAATCTTTTATTTTTACTTATCTTATTTTATTTGTACTTTTAATCTTATTATTATTATTATTATTAATTTTAATTTACATGCTTGATAGTTTTTATATATTAATATAAGTTTAATAATTATTTATTTATATATATAAAAATATCACTTCTAATCTTGAGTAATATTTTATTAATCTATAATTATTGTTAGTATTATTTGGTGGCCATCTCTAATTTAGTTTCTTTTTTATGATCAAAAAGATTGTAGAATTAAAATAGAACTCCAAAAATACAAAAGACCAACCTTGATAAGTTTTAAACCTTGGGTCTTCAATTTGTTTGAAATTATGGACAAAAACAAGGAAAGAATATGAATTCGCATAATTATATGGATTTCAAACCTTATCTCTTCAAATTTATTTGAAATTTCAAACAAAAGAAAAAAAAGAACACAACTTAGCAAAATTAAGTAGGTTCCAAAATTTAGCTTTTTTGTTTCATTTAAAATTTTAGATATATTTGAAAAGAAGCATGGTAAGACTTATTGTCCTAAAAGTAATAGTGTTAGCATTCTATTACTTTGAAGTATAATTAAATATTAAAAATATTCAATTGCATATACCAAGAATTTATCCATTTTACATATTTTGTTAAAAAAATCTTATTATGTTGTGATATGCATTTGAATTTCTATATGTTTTGTAAAAAGTGTAATCAAATTGATAATCAATATGATTTTTTTGTTATCAAACTTACACTTGTAGAAAGTAATGATTTCTATGATGCATTGTTAATTATTATATGTTATCCAATGTGAGTCCCGTTAATAAATTTTAATTAGAAGATTGATTAAAAACATAATTTTAAGTTTTTTTGACTATTTAAAAATTTATTATAATTTAGAAGTATTTATAAGTTACAAAAGTCTTATTAAAAGAAAATTTATAAAAATGGAGTCTTAGTAAATTTTAGAGGCAATTATCTTAGTTGGTTTAATATTTTTATTCATTATGAAGTATTAAGGTTTAGTTATTAAGACCAATGTATTCATTGGCCTTATATCTATATGTATTATTTATAAAAATCCTATCAATGATTAGTTAGTAGTTAGAAGAAGCATGAAAAAGAATTTCATATCTTTTTAGGTAATTATATAGAAAATAGGATTTTTAGTAGATTCAAATT
Organism: Physcomitrium patens; assembly: GCF_059467195.1. NCBI lineage: Eukaryota > Viridiplantae > Streptophyta > Bryopsida > Funariales > Funariaceae > Physcomitrium > Physcomitrium patens. The sequence goes on along the minus strand of NC_143430.1, from coordinate 11,070,428 downwards.
GATTTTATTACTATAAAAATTACCAATGTAGAAAAATATAGTCTTAAATATATTTTTAATATAATAAAAATATTTTAATATTTTTTATAATTTATTTAGAATTTATTTAGAAATTATTTAGAATTTTTTAGAATTTTTTAGAGAAAATTTCAAGACCTTAGTAAAAACGAGTTTTACTACCTTGGGAGCCATTATGAAAAAATGGAACAAGATTTGAAGACTATACAAGGTTCTTAGGCTATTTGGGCATTTTTAAACACCACAATGAAGTCAAAAATGCAAATATATGAGTTCTACTAATAGAAAATAGGAGGACCAACAGTTAGTCTAATCCTTGTAAGAAGGAAGGTGTCTAAGTCCCATATAGGTTGTAGCACCTTAGATGTAAGTAGAAAGATAAGAATAAAGCCTCAAGGCCTCTTTAGGCAACCCATATATACTACATGTGAGCCTTGGTGAGGCTCAAACCTTTGATCTATAAGTAAGTTATCCTTAAGATAAATTATTTTTACTTAATTTTTTAATTATTCACTTCTTATTTTAAAACTTTTATAACTTATTTATAGTAATTTTAATTTATATATTTATTATTTTATTAAAAATAAAATAAAATAATCTATCTAAAAGTATATTTTTTAATATTTATTTTTATTTTTTATTAGATGAAAATTTAATAAACAAACTATAAATTACTTTTGTTGTATGAAATATTTTGATTGTACTTATTTCACTTATTTTGTATTTTCTTTTCTCTTGCTCTTGTTTATTGCATCTTCTACTTCTCGCCGCCAATTAAAAACAACTCTTAATTGAGGCCACGTTGTAATTTGAATTGAGGAGAAATTTTACTCTGTTATCTTATAGGTTGTTTTTTTATTCAATTCAATTATTTTTTTTAGTATCCATGTATTAGATTTTTTAATTTTCTTATTCTATCCTTGGCTTTATTTTTTAATTTCTAATTATGAATCAAAGTCTAATTAATAGATGACTCTATTATTTTAAAATTGGCACATGATCCAAACTTAATATTTAATTAAACCACATACATTACTTTTGAAAAAGATTAGCTTATAGGATGTTATTACTAATTTCAGATTGATCCAAGATCTCATCTTAATATATAATTGAATCACATATCTCACAAACAAGTAAGAAAAAAGAAGATTTTATGTTCTTTCATAAAATAAATTAAAAATATTATAAGTTGCTTTGATTTTTATTTGTTATATTTTAAACCACCTACTAAATATTTTCATCTTGATTGAGTACTTTAAAAGCCAAATATTTAGATGTTTACTATCTAGATTTTAGTATAAGATAGCTTACCTTTTTATTAACTATATTTTACAATCTAGATGTATTTTATAGATTCAAATAGATTTAGAACCTATAGTTTGAAAAACTATTGTGTCAAAAGAGCTTTGTAAGAATAAAACATAAGATTTTGATAAAAATAAGTAAAATAAATTTTTTAAAATCTCAAAAAGTTCCTTCACTTTCTTCAACCTCAAAGATAAATATAGCCAATTTGACATAATAAAAATATTAAAATAAATATCCAAATTGATCCAATGATGTTGTCTAAGGAATTACTAATTGTAGTATCTTTAACATTGTAAGGGGCATCAATTCCACTCAATTTCTAAAGATTTATTGGTTCTATTAATAAAAATCCAGAAACTCATATGAAAAGATTTGTATAGGTATTAATTAATAATTTAATGACTAAGCATGGCTAATACCTTACATAATTTCCAACAATCTTAAAATTTTTTCCATATGTGTGGTATAGATTTTATATAGAAGAATCATTTTCTACATAAGAATATTTCTTAGCAACTTTTCTTTATCAATTTGGCTCACAATTGGCCATCAATAAGTTTTTTTAGCCTTATCAAATATTAAATAAGATTATTTAGAAGAAATCATCTTTTACGTGAAGTAATTTTATAAAGTATGCATCTAATATATTGGTGATTTTTTAAATAAAGATGACATAAGGTATTATTTCATCTAAGGTTTTGCTATATATCAGCTTTCAATTATGCTCTAAAATTTAAGTTTTTGTTATTTCTTTATTTTATGATAATTGAGCATATTAGATTAGGATTTTTATAAGTAGAATTTAATTTTATAGAATTTTTAGGATTGCAAACTTTGATGGTATAAATCATAGTCTAATTCCTTGAGTTAGGTTAATTAGGACCAAAGTGATAAGAGTTAGAAAATTGGAATAGCAACTTAGTTAGTTTTAATAATTTAGAGGTTGTTAGTCACTATTATGAGGGTTGACTAAAAGCCTATGAGTTCACCTACAATCATTTTATATGATTTAGAGTAAGTTAGAATTATAATTTTCTAAAAAATCTAGTGAAGTTTAACAATGATGGTTTTGAAATTTCCTCCGAATTCAACAAATTCAAGGAGTATAGTAGCTCTTCTAATTAATCAAAGCCTTTTTAATGCAATGGTGGCATTGGATTCATCCCGCCAAGTAAAGAAAACGAGATCAGCACCTTCTCCTTCAAAATACAAGTAAAGCAATGAAATTCTCATTTTGAAGAATTTTACAAGAATTATTAAGATCCTTGTAATTAAAAACTTTCATAAAAATTACAATTAAGCATGCATTGAGGCATGTAAATAGTTGATCTTAGCATAAAAAGGTGTTTTGAATACAATGGTTAAGTTAGATTTACTAAAAAGTGCTTTCTTGACTACTTACAAGATCCATCAGCCTTGGTAACGAAATTGGCTCTTGGATGAATAAAGGCCATAGATCTATATTAGAGATCTTAGAGATCAAGGGTAGAAATGTAGCCACCCTCTCACAAGCCACTACTCCATTATATAAGAGTGGCTTGGTTCCCCAAGCCCTTTCTCTCCTCTTTTGGTGAAGGATGAAGTTATGCTAAATTTTGGTCCTAAATCCTAATCTTAATTTTGTTTTTGATTTTTAATCTCATTTTGAACTTTGTGGTTGTATATGCATCGATCTTGAGTAGTGAATGATGGTCATTGGGTTTAAAGACATAGGTCATTGTGGTAGATAGCTCCCTTGGCCTATCAAATATCTCAAAGATTCAAGAATCTTGGATTTTCCTCAATCAATCATTCAATTTTTTGAATTTTAATAAGAAATATTTTTTTGGTTGTAGCTTTTGGTGTTAGCTTTCCAACAAGGTAAAGATCACTTGATTTGGAGTTATAGACAAAATTTTGGTAGAATTTTGAGTGCGTGGAGGTCAGCTGCCTTGGCAGTTTAGATCACCTACCATTGAAAAGATATTTCTCAATTCCTTCTAATTGGATTATTGTAAAATTCTAGAAGTAAGTGCATCTTTAAGCTGAACTTCTAATGGCATAAATTTCACTAAGTTTTAAGACAAATTGAATTTTTGATTAATTTTCAAGTAGAGGGAGGTTGCCTGCCATGGTAGTCTTTGACATTCAACTTTGAAAGAGCATTTCTTGCAGCTTAGGTACTGGATTGAATTTAAATTCATTGGAGCGAAATCGCCTTTAATTGAACTTTGCAACAAACTAAAAATCATTCAATTTGGAATTAATCAAAAAATTTGGAAAATTTTGGAGTAGAAAGGATTTACTACCCTCAATTCTTGGGCATTATTAAGGTACCTTTGCTTTTATCTCTCATTAGTCCCACTTTTAATTTTACTTTTACAGTAATTCATGACTTTCATATTTCAAATTTTATGTTTTAATTTTTAACTTTTAACCTTTAATCTTCTCTCTTTTATTTTTAACTCTTATATTTAACTTTTACTTTTTATTTTTAATTTTGACTCAACCTTTAAGATTTTTTTTACTTTTACTATGGATTAGTGGTAATAATCTGATCAATTACTTTTACCATAATTCATTTAAAGAATAATAATTTATAAGTTTTAACTAATTAATTATTTATTTATTCTAATTAATTATAATTTTGTAATCACATAAAAATTAATAATTAAGGACTATATAAATGACCTTAAACAAACTATTGAGATTTAAGTAAAAATCATGCAAATAGATTTGAAGACTATAGTAATTTCATTAAATATTTTTTTATTAATATTGATAATCATTGCTTGGAAGGCTTAAAGTTAATTGAATTGTTAATACTAAGATTTAAATCAACTTAGCAATTACACAATTGGGAGTTCTTTTATTCCACCTCTTAAACTTGTTGTGTGGCATGAGTTTTATTAAATAGTGAAATTTGGACTCACACCATACCTTCTATAATTTGAGATATTCTAAACATGAGATCTATGAGTTTAAAAACAGTCATTTAAATTGCCTTCAAAGAAGATGTTACTAATAAAAAAAAAAATGATTGTAATTTTAGAAGAGCAAAGAATTAATATCCGCATTTATATCCTTTCAACATCAACCTACAAAATTCTAACAACATCTAGCTTTAAGCTACTCTTAACCTTCTATTTTTACATTGCCAAATAGTAATCTAATACTTTTAGCTATACAAGCTCGACATGATTAAGCTCAAATCAAGACCTTGAATAATATTAGATTGAAGGAATTAAAAAATGAAAGCAATCTAATGATGTGTTTAAAAATAAAATGAGAAACCAATTCCAATTTTATAAGCTTCTTCATCAATTAAGAGAAGTAGGTCTTAATTTTTCTTTAAATCAAAAGAAGAATATATTATCTTCTCCTACTTGTAGGAAACTATATTAAATAGGTCATTTTTGAATTAAAAATAAAATTATTAATTCTAATTATGAAAGATTTTATTCTATGGATTATTCTTAGAAACTTAAGTAGATTATTCTTTCAACTTCTACTTCAAATGACTTTAGTAACCAAATTAGAGGTATTATTAAGATTTGAACATCTTTGCAATACCAAAAGTATTGCTTTAGATGTTAAGAAACTTTGTTGATGGAGCATGTTTTGATGTTACTATTATAATATTACAAACATTGCTATCATTGAGCAATCTTTTAAAACATGCATTTGCAACTGCTATAGCAAGGCTATTTTTGAAGATGCAAATACTAGAACCACTTAAGTTTTCATATTCCTATGTTTGATCTTACAAAAATACTATAAATTTTGCGCACTAGTAGAATATAGAAGACCTCATTTAGAAGTAATTTTTAAAGAAATATATTAATTTATACATCCATATTATATAAATTAATAAATTATTATTCTTTTTGAAAAGTAATATGAATAATAGTTGATTTATTACAAATTTAGGATTTAAGTAAAGTATCATTACTCATTTTTGTATTTAATATATGTACAAACTTTGATTATTGATGGAATTCATTTGAAAATAACAAAGCCATGTATAGCAATTGTATTTTGCATTGTATCCAATACAATGAATGTGAAAAAAATCAATTTTGTTTAAAAAAATATATGAAAAAATATTCAATATAAATAAAATTAATGATAAAATTATTTAAAATTCTATGTATATGATTTAAAATTCTCAAAATATTTTTATACATTATTATATTATACCATAGTAGACCAATGTGATATCTAAAATTATGAAAACTGTTAATTCTCTCATCAAAATTTATAAGTTTTTATTACCAATCATATAATTACAAAAAAAAAAGAGCTTTTTGCATGACCTTCTTGTTAGTTAGTATATTTAGAGACAAAGTTAAATCTTTTTTAGTTTTATCTTTTTTTAATTTTATTTTAAATTTTTAATATTCAAATCTAAATTCAATGAAATTTAGTTTCTTTGACTTTGCATTAGCCCTTCTACTACTTTATTACCTTATAATCATGTTTTTTCTTGGTTTTTACAATTTTTTATAAATTATCAATAAATATGTTGTATTATTGTAAGTTTTTCTAGATTAATGTTTTTGACATAAAAATTAAAGGTGACTTTAAAAAGTTTTTCAATGTTCATTGACACGTGACGTGGTATTTGATAAAAGAAATATAAATAAAATAACTCTATTTTTTAGGATTCTAGATCAAAATAATTTGTCCAATTTGAAACATAATACACAGGAATAGAGTCTCTTCCTCCTTTACCTTTTAACTACAGCTTCATATATACCAACCTTTAGGAGTCGCACTCACGTGTAAGACTTCATGTATCATTTCACAGTTATCCGCATGTACAATACAAAATAAATTAATAAGTTATTAAATAAAAGGCTGCTTAGTTAGTTTGTGAAGGTGTTGATTTGGTTGCACTAATTAACCAAGGAACAACTGAGGACAATGAATGATCCGGACACTCAGCGCCGAAAATCACACACCAACAGGAGGGAGGGATGCAAGAGGAGGAGGACGTGGTGTGTTTTAGGAAAAGAGCGTTGGCCGTGTGCGCAGCTAGTTGTCAATGCCTGGTTTGGTTTGGTTTGCTTCCACCTCAGTTCAGAACCGAAGGGGGCCACGAGGGATTGAGGGAGGGAGTTCTCTCAGGGTTGGGTTGAGTTGGGTTGGATTGGACTGGACTGATCAGGGAATGCGTCTGGTTCTGTGCTCCACCAGGTGTGCATTCATCTTCCTTGACCAGTCGTGGCCCCTTCACTAGATGGGACTCGGTCATGCGTCTCCCTGGGGCCCACTTGACTTGGTACACACCCAACTTCCCTCCCACTCGCCCGCTCACAGCTCTCGGATTTCCATCTGCACCTGCTGGTCACACTAATGTCCTGTCCGGAATTGACCAGCAATGGCCTTCACAATCTCCCTCCACCTGCCTCATCACCTGACTTGACTACTCACTGGATGACCCTGCCGCAACCGCCGACGTCGCGTTGCGTTGCACCTCGCCCGCACGACGCACCGCCGACTCACGCATTTGACGCTGGTGATCAGCGTGGTGAGCTCTTCGAAAGCTGCTGCTGCAGCAGCGCTCGCCGCGAGCTCATCGCTTCGACATGGGGCCAACTTGGCGGAGACATGCAGACCTAACGGGCGATGCTCGATGCTGGTTGTGGCTCAAAGCTTCCGCGATCGGGCTGCGGTGAACCGTGGCGTAGCCGCCGTCCTCGCACCAACAGCATCATGTCGGGAACTCGGTGACGGGCGACAACGGTCACAACTCTCTCGCGGAAGAGGAGTGCCCAGTTCACTACTCGCCCAGTACCCGGGGGCTCACCCAAGGCTCAAGAAACCGGCGCCGGATGCTGGTAACCTGCCGGTCCTACGCGAAAGCGCATCATGACGCAGAGTAACTCGTGATCACACTCAACAGCTTCGGTTGATACCGCAAGGACACTGCAGCTGGAACCGAAAGTCGATGGGTGTACGTCGTCACCTGGCATCCGGCAACGCCGCTGTGAGTGGACGATGAAGCGGGCGCTACTGTGGTTACCGTAGTGCGTCAGAGGCAACCGGGGTACGCATGGATTGTGCGAGGCGGAGGATTTGGTGAGCCGGACTGCGGTGCTTGGCCACGACAATCGGGTGAACGGTGTAGCGGGCCTTCAAGTGTTCAGCGTGCTGGATTGGACATGACTTTTCCAGCAGGGGTCGGCGCCCTCTCCGACTCTGGCATGCGCAGCCTGTGCCCTTCACCCTTCAGCAATTTCGTCCGGCAATCTGGATGTAGCAGTGAGACTCTGTCGTGCGGTTTCTCAAGTGTCCTCACTTGCTTTCCTCATGTCGCTTACTCTCGGCGAATTCATTGGTACCTTAAGTTGGCTGTACTGGTGACGCGCGTCGGGTTGACACACTCTTTGTCTCTATTTTCACTACATGCACTTACCAATTTGAATCATTTTGGGGGATATGATCGGCTCACCAAGCAGGCGACTATTATTTCGTGGTTGGGTTGTAGTTACTAAATTGTTAGGTGCTGGCACACGTGTTGCTGGTCGCGTAGTTGAGTTCTGCCCTTCTTACTGGTATGGGTTGGATATAACGTTGTAGCAAGGCCTCGAGTGATCATATTCAACCTGCGTTTGTCGAGTGGATGGACTTTGTAAGCACAATGGACGGCACTTTGATGTTACCTGGCAGTGTGAACGCCACAACCTTCGATTTCAGCATTGCTCGGTTCGTGCGTTGTATTGATATGGCCACCGTGGGATGGAATTTGGCAACGGGTGTATATCATTGTCTTCTGGTTTACGCACTGAATAAATATGGATTGGACATCTGGTTTCGAATTTGCACTCGGTCGGAGAGCATGCCATGGTGGATGAACCTATCAGCGGATCACGGAGGGACAGCGGGCAGTGCGGATGGTGAGAGAAAGCTGCTGCAGGATAAGCTAGAAATTTTGGCCGAGAAAGACTGGGGCAGTGACGTAGCATCGGCTTATACTCAAAATGTAGGGGTTGGCAATACAGTTGTAGCTCCGGCTCCGGCCATAGCTACGGGCCGAGAAGTTCGAGATTTTGGATTTAAGGGAAAAGAACGTGAAGTTGAGGTTGACAGTAGTAGCCCTAAACCCAAGGCTATCTGTCACTCCATATCATGCAGCCTGGTCCTAACATTTCAATGTGTGCTGTCGGATCATCAAATCCAATGCTGGGTCGAGACCATGCGTAAGTACTTTGGTTCGACTCCGAGAGTAGAGAGATTCGAGCAGTCTACTGTCTTTCAGACTCTTTCTTGGACGCACGAAGAATTGTTGCATGATGCTGCATCTTTGGTGCAGCAGGCTTATGTGGATGATCTTCAATGTACGTTGCAAGTGGGTACTTGGTGCGTTTTGCTTTGTCAGACAGGTATTGCTTGAACCTGGAAGGTTTCTATTGGTGTCGGTAATTTGTGGTGTCGCAAGGGTCAAGGGTTTTAGTTTTTAACAACTTTGTACAGAGATGATTAGAGCCTATGCTCCTTATCCCATTAGTATTTACGTATCTGATTGAATCTTCTCGTCAATTGGATGTATCTATCACCTTCCGTTGCAAATTATAATACAGGAGCGCGCATGCCTTTGGACAGGAGAGAAAGCGAAGCTGGTGAAGCTACAGGGACTTCAAGTACCAGTTATTACAAGCGCTTGCCACTTCTCAGCCGGTAATGTCACAATCGTATTTGAGTTTTGGTCTAAGGCTTTATAAAGTGTTTTCATGAACTTCATCTCAAGCTCGAATCAGTATTTGTCTTCTGGGTGAATTTTGCGTTAATTTTGAGTTCTACGGAGTGCGTTCTGATCGATTAGGCCAAGTTCTTTGAAGTCTTTAAATCATTCGGTCCCTGACATAGGCTGTGAATGAATAATCGCAGTTGATTTGCTCGTAATCAAGGGATACAACCTAGATGGAGCTGATCTCATCGGGCAAATTGAGGATCAGAGCTTGAGGTTGTTGTCAAAATCAAAAGCATCAAGGGTAGGGCTCGTGTTTCACTCCATCCTTGGCTCTCGCTAATTTTTGTTCGTCTCAGTCTCGCATACATTGATAGCTCAATTTCATCAAGCTCCTCTTTGAAAGATGTAATTGAGAATCGCATCTGGGGTTTAGAGTTTTAGTAGTTGATTGTAGCCATGTGCAGGACATGGAAGAATTGGAAACCCTGTCTGTACAATGTAAGGAGGATACTGTTCACCAAGACTTGCACGTTTACGCCTCCAAGTTAATTGTTGTCGATGGTTCTTTAGTATCTGTTCAATGCGAACCTGCAATAATCGTTCCCGGGGATGACGACAGTCTCTCAACTGGTACATCGTCGCAATGCCAATGTAAATCATAAATCATGCTGTTGTGCCTTAAGAAGCTCAATTTGACGAGTTGATTATTCCTCGTTTAGTATGTGGATGTTGAACACATACTCGACGAGTTGATTGCAACTCAGTGATTGTTTTGATCGTGTACAGAGTTCACAGCTTGGATCATGGTGGCGCTTATTATGGCAGTGCCTGTGACTCAAATTGCATTATCATTGCTGTATTCTTCTTTTGGGTCTGCTCTGGCGATCGTGGTAGGACAAGCCCTTGGTTGGATGCTGGCTTGGTCGACGCTGCAATTGCTTGCAGCCAGGAAAATAAGTATGCAAGGCAAGGTACTCCAACCATTGGAGTTGAAGAATATCTTCGTGGACCCTATGAACGTTAGAAGAGGAGGCTTGGTGTTAGTATTCGCACTTATGAGTTTGTTTTCGCATTGGATATGGACACACATGGGTACATTTCAAAAGAAATGGCTGCTCATAGGGACAACGACAACCATGCTAGTTGTTGCAATCTTCAAGCTCCTATCCAAATTGAGGAAAAAGAAACATGACGGGATAATTAGCCATAACCGACACTGGATGAACTTGATGAACACAGCCATCACATATGGTGAGTGGTCTTACGCAGCTGGTATGCTCCATTCTGACAAAGGTCTCGATGAAGCACAGCACTATGACGAAGCATATGTCCAGGGAAAGCTGAGAGAGCTCCAGTTGCGGCGCTCGGAAGGAACGATTGAAGAAATTCTCTTCTCCTTGCGCGCTGACCTCTTTCGACACCTTGGGAATATGTGTAATCCCCACTTGCATAGGTACAGACGTGAGGTTCCGGCGGCCATTCGGGACTATATTAAAGAAGTCGGGTATGGTAATCCTTACTTTTCTCCTCTGCGACTTCTACCGGTCCGTGTCGATTGGAGCTTTTAGGTCATGATCCAGATGTAGCCAAGGTTTTGTTCTGAAGTTTTTTGGACATTGATTTCAGCAACCACCTTCAAGCAGTGTACGAAATGGACGTGGAAGAATTTAGTCTGGAAGAGAAGCTGACCTTCATGACTGAAACACGACAAAGACTTGGAAGGACAGCTCTCGTATTTAGCGGTCATGTTGCGCTCGGGACATTTCACTCGTCAGTATTTCGCACACTGGTGGAACATCAGCTGCTACCCAGCGTAGTTGTAGGCTCAAACTTGGGGGCGATTGTGGCTTCCATTGCGACCACAAGGACTTCATCAGAGCTTCAACACTTTTTTGATGATCCTTCGGTACCTATGGACTTTTATGAGAAACTAAGCACAGTTTATGTGGCAGCATACCGGCTGCGAACTCACGACGCCAAGCCATACGAAATTGAGAAGCTTCAGGACAGCATGCAGGAATTGTTAGGAGATCTTACCTTCGAGGAGGCATTCGATTTGTCGGGTCGCATACTAGGAATTTCGCTTCCTGCTTGTCCAATAAGCCACCTACCTGCACAATTTCTGAATTATTTAGCGTCGCCGCATGTTGTTATCTGGAGCGCAGTCGCGGTATCCTGTGTGCCACCTACTGGCCTTCTTCACCGTCCCGAGCTCATGATCAAGGATCGTTTCGATAGAATTGTACCATACATTCCACCAACAAAAGTACGAATCCATCCTCGAAGGCTTCCAAACACAACGATTCTTCTATTCTCTTATTGTACGTAATTCAAAGCATTGAGAATTGATTGCCTCGTATTTACGGTATCCTTTTACATGGAATAGCATGTTTTGTGCACGCAGGTGACCTCATTGGAAGCAAGGAACGAAACAAGTTTAGAAACCCAGATTGCCTTTCAACAAGTCCGAGAACTTTTCAACGTCAACCATTTCATCGTCAGTCAGGCGAGTCCTTATATCGCTCCATGGTTGCATTTCAAAGAGACAACAGAGGAGCGCTCACCTCTCATATCCAAGGTCAGAGCAAACCCCAAAACTCCTGCAAATGTGTGTTGAAGGTGAAGTTCAAAGTGATGGGTGGGAGCTACAATGGTATCAGGAATTGATTGTACATTGACTGGTTCTGAGAGCCTCAGGGCGCACTGATCTTGGCAGTTAGTGAACATGATGGAGATGGAGGTGAGGCACCGATGTGCTCAAGTGCTAGATATGGGGATCAGGCTGCGAGGCTTGACAAGCGTCTGCGCTCAGATGTGGGAAGGCGATATCAACATCGTCTTACCGATCACATTTTCACAGGTGAAGCTTCAACTTCACAAGGTCAATTGCAAGCTTCTCTATAACATTAGGACAGTTTGATAATTACAATCAATAGCTGACACGCCACGAAGCTGACTTTGAAGGTGAATGTGATAGCGCAGGTCATCTCCATGTCCAGCATCCAGAATGACGACCCTTCACCGGATGATCTTCGGAAGGCCGCGATGGCAGGGCGTCGATGCACATGGGCCAAGCTGTCTGCCATCCAGGCAAGCTGTAGCATAGAGTTCAAGCTGGACGAATACATCAACGAGCTACAGCGTCGGGAGCGCCACGCTTTACATCTGGAAGAGGATTACCGTCTCCTCAATGACCTAGCTTCTCCCAGGGGCACTCGGCAATCAGAGGTAGACATCGGCTCGTCAAGGCCGAATCTCTCCACGACCCAGTCATCACAGGGAGACGCCGACCCATGTGCCAACGGCGAGTTTCCTCTAGATCTTCATCAAATTCCAGGATACGGTACACCAAGCGAGGCAGGAACTGAGGATTACCTCCTTGATCACCTCTGCTCTTGTACAAGAAACAATCCTGAGTCTCTGACCCACAGATGTGATGCTGCCCCCGTCGTCACTGACGAACGAATCCACGTCATTGAAGGAGGCAGTGACACGGTTGAGAACCATGAACCCGCATCGCTAGTCGGCGTGACGACATGGCCAGCAGACGAAGCAACGCCTGGGGATTCGAGCTCCCAAGGTGGGGAGAGGCAGGATGGTTTCAGCAAAGGGGAGCCCGAAAGCATCTGCAAGCAACTGGAGCTGCAAAACCGATACCCCCAGCAGCTGGAATGGGACATCGGCCATGACGACGTCGGCCGACAACACAGCTATGGCTCGCCCACGACAGTGTTGGAAGGCCCTCGAAGTGGGCGGAGAATCCAAGTCAGGAGGTTCTCGGAGCAGCGCGTCCCCTTGCACCCGGGCTGCCAGCTCGAGCGCTATTTCAAGGAGATGGCGGCCAGTTTGAGTGACGACGATGAGCGCAGCGTCGCACTCTAGATCATGAAAAATATTCCTCTGAAACCCTAATTCCACCCCCCAAAAACCCACCAAAACCATGATTCATTTCCTGACACTGTAGGCATTTGTTTTAGGAGTCCTTGTGTGGAGTGTGTGAATTTATTTTAAAATATATTCGAGCTGTTTGCAGTCCTCTTATTGCTTGTGGTGAATTCAGTTTGCTGAGGTGACAATAAATTTTGATTGGATTACGGGGCAAAAAGGAATCTTGGCAGAATGAACTAAAAGTAGATGAGTAATACCATTTTTTTGATCTATCATCAATGGTATAAGGTGAAAATCAGTGATTTGTAGCAAACGTTTAGTCTAACAAAAATAAATATACATCTACCATGATAACTAAAGCTGTGTAGTTGAAACCTACAACATGATAATGGTTTAGAAAGACTAACCAAAATCTACAATCACTGTAATGAAGGAAATTGTTCATATTTTGAAAAGATGAAAAGACTCAATGTGAATTTAAATGGTAGTGACGTTTTTCTTATAAATAAATTACTAAATTAAAAATTACAAATTAATTGTAAATCAAGGTGTTAAGAATTTAACAAAACCTCTCAAAATTTATTAAGTCATTTCTAGGTCCAAGCTCCAAATTTTACCCAGTCAGTTTTATTTCAAATTTATTTTAAATTAATGTTTTATTATTATTATTATTATTATTATTATAAATTTTTAAATTATATGGTTTTTCAATTTTATTTGATAGATAAAGTATTTTTAAAAAAATTTAAGTTATATGCTAAGAAATTTTCTAATATTAAGAGATTTCATTGAAAACATAGATATTTTTTAAAAAATATTTTGTGAAACAATTAACATATACAAATTTGAATTATGCAACGACATATCTGATGATTTTATTTGTTAGTGGTTTTAAAAACCAAATAATACAAAGCCAAATCACATTTTATATCCAAAGTTTTATTTAAATTAATATATAATAATGGAGATAGATAAGTTATGGTATTTAATATCTATGTAATTGTCTGCTATTTTGTATAAAATATAATAAATTAGAGCAAAAAGAAACTCATGTTTTAACCTTCATTTAAATTACTTAAATATCAATATAAAGTTAATTTTTATTATAGTTAACCTCTTAGAACCAAAGAAATTGTTGACTATATAATATAGATGATTATATAGTGTTGATTGTATGTCAAACACAAGAATTAGAAGGATGATAAATGAAACAAGTTAGAAATTATATCAAAGATAACAAAGGAAAAGGAAAAAAGTATGTATATTCTACAAAAAACTAAAATAACTATTATCAAAGAAAAGAAGATAAGATATTCTTGAAATTACACTAGATACAAGAAAGACATTGACAAGAGTGAAAAAAACTCACTCTTGCCTCCATATAAACTATTTAGACTAAAGAGCTATGCAATAATGTTCTACAAGTCATTTAACATGTGTTCAACTTGCAAAACAAGCGTCTATCTTACAAGTTAAGTTTTAAATATATGTCCCTTTTAGCCAACTTATACCACAAGTAGTCAACATGTGTAACATGTGGCCAACTTGTTGTCTAAGTTTTCAATCTAGCAATGACCTACAAACACTTGTAAAATTAAATTCGTATTTATGAAGCTTTTAAGAAACTCTCCACCTAGATGTTACCAAATTAAGTTACATCTATACAAATCTAAATAATACTTTTGATCCTCTTGATTATTAATGTCAAAATTGATGTTTGTAATGCAATATAGTACAGTATAATATATATATATATATATAATATAGATTAGAATCAAATAAATGCATTGACTATAATCCAAATTTTACCTTCATAAGTTTCACTATAAGTAAGTTTGTCTATGTGTATATGTATAAACTATTGTTAATACCACCACAATTTTTGCTACTACCACCCACTATCCACTATCCACTCAACAAGTTCTTTGTATTTTTTTATTTTAAAAAATAATTATATGTATATATATTAAATCATAAAAAAATAGTTATAGTGGAAATATCAAGAAGAAATTTTTAATTGAAATTTGATTAAATTTATTATTAGGTTGTAGTAGCAATAGCAAAAGTTGTGGTGGCATTAACAAAGATTGAGGTAGCATTAGCAACAATATTGTTTTATTATATAAGAATTAGTCTAAGAATGAATTACATATCTAGCTATAGAAAGATTTGATTTTACCTCAAAGTTGAATTTACAATCTAAAAAATATAATGCATTAGATATTTAAAAAAACCTTAGTAATTTCAAACAACTTAAACAAACTTATCACACTATATTCAACTTCAAATTAATATTACACTATTCATAAAAAAAAAAAAAAAAAAAAAAAAAAAAAACCAATTAAACCTTGAAAAAATGTAAAGATTTTTTTACAAAAAAATAATAAAAAAATAAATTTATTATAAAAAATATTAAATAAATTTTAAAGAAATCCTACAATAATCATAAGAAATATTAAAGAAATGACAAATCTTTCAAAAATTTCTCTTAATCTGCTTGGATGTCAACCATCTTTATTCTCCAAATGTAAAGCAAAATTCTTAATTTTAATATCTCTTTATTGCATTGATAATTTTTTCTTAAAATTTACAAGAATATGAAAAAAATCAATCAACTATCAATATACAAAGAATTTTTTCTAATACAATCTACAAATCACTCAAAATCTAAGAAACCCTTATTTACCTTCAAAATCCAATTTTTTAAGAACCTAGCAAACTTGATCTTCAATCACTTGCTTTGTTTATATAATTGAATTCAAATTTACAACTCAAATTGAACAAAATCACTATATAAAATTGCACTAAATTTCATCTATATATTTACTTCAAAACTTTTTCAAATCATCAAAATAAATTTTAATTTTATTCTAATAAAAAAAAATTAAATCAAGCTTAACTTTGTAAAGCTCTCACAAAGTCAATATGCATTTAAATTCATCAAAGTCAATGCTTATAAAAACTCTATCAAGTCTCCTCTCAATATCTAAACTCCAATCATTAGAAAAGCTTCCTATTTGCAGTAGACATTCAATTTTGTACATCAAGGTCTACTTTCAGCCTTGGTTTATAATCAACCTTCTATACGTATAAATCAAAGATTTATCTGAGTGATTTTTGTAAATCTTTACTTTTTATTTCTACCTATAGGTGTGTCAAGGACAAGAACAAGATAAAGACAAATAACAAGTGAGACTTCTCTCAAAGAAAGATGAAAAAAAAAGAAATAATTTGATATATATATATATATTAAGAAAGAAATTGGAATGGCTATTGCCAAGAGCTAAGAAAACTAGAGATCCTTGAAACTAGACTGGAAGCAAGAAAGGAGTTGACAAGAGTGAGGAAGGCTTCATTCTTGTCTCTATATATACTATTTAACTAGGGGCTACGTGTTGACGTTCTATATGACCTCCAATATGTATTGACTTTGTAGGACACATGCCTTGACTTATAAGGGAAGTTTTTCTACGAATGGGCCATATAGTTAGCTTGGTCTTCAAGCTAACAACATGTGTGGCACATGGCCAACTTGTTGACCACGTTTCTAATTCCAAAAAGTCAATTAAAGACACCTATAAAGTCAAAGCAGAGTCTATGAAGCTTCTAGGAAGCTTCTATATCAAATACTATAGAATTAACTTATTTTTATCTACTTTTATTTACTTCTACCTATTTATACATGTAATTATTGGCTTACATGTGTATGTCCATGAAATTACCCCTCCTTCTAGAGACGAGTTTCACAAGGAGCGATAATCATATGTTAAAGAAATCTATGATGTGATAAATTATATTTGTCACATACTCTGATCTTTATTCTCTTCGAAGATGATTGATAGGGCCTCTCAACTATCGATAGTATCTATATCAGGGCGAGAAAACCACCTAGTTATTTGATCATTGTTGAGGCCTTCATAACTTCCTTCGAATAAAATATTTGGAACACCATCATGAGTTGTTCCTACCTCTAGTAAAATCACAAAACATCGGGAGTCCCTTCCTAGGTCGTGATACCAAACACGTTGTATTTCGCCATATATTCGAGGAAGAATATGTTGTTCTTGAAGATCTTCATCTCGATTGTATCGTCTTGAAGGTTGTAACAATCGTAAAGTCTCGTCCAACAAGTCAGCAAACAAAGGCTCTTGAGTCGAATCTGCTGGTTATTGGTTCTCTATCTCTTAAGTGTCACAACTACAAAGAAGCTACAAACAAGGATTGAAAGTAGAATGTTATCTTGCTTAGATCTTGTTTCTTTTATAAAGAAGATTTTCATCTTGTTTTTGATGGATGTCGTCGATGAAATGCCTCTACTGCCTTTGCTGCATTTGTAAGATTCTTTATTGGCTCCCATGTGCGTTCACTTATATCATATCCGTGCCAATGGATAAGATATTCTAATTTATTTCGGTGTCGCCTTGAATCTAAGACTTCTTTTACTTCAAACTCTTGATTATTGTCCACCTCTATAGGAGGAGGTAGAGCTTGTCTTCTTTTTGGTATGTCCACTGTCTTGTATGGTTCAAGAAGAGACACGTTGAATATTGGATGGATTTTCATTCACTCCGGTAGATGTAAACGATATGCAACTGGATTGATTTGTGCAAAAATAGAAAATGGTCCAAACCTTCAATAGTCCAACTTGTCACAACAACGAATGGTCTTGATATTGTGATGAAGTAACCATACCTTATTATCCATGTAGAATGGTAGTTGTTCCTTTCAATAGACATCCGCATTGACCTTTTGTTGCTCTTGAGCTTCTTTTAACTATGCCTTCATTGTTGCATGTAGCTCTGACAAATCAATTGCCAAATCTTTTGCAGCAGGATTATCAACTTTTGAAAAGTTAAAAGTATCAAGTCGTGGATGATAACCATAATTGGCAAAGAAAGGTGTTTGTTTTATGGAAGAATGTATCGTGTTATTGTAAGCAAATTCTACCAATGATAAAAGAGTTGTCCAATCATCTTGTTGGTAGTTAATGGTACATCTTAAATATTGCTCCAAAACTTGATTAACACGTTCTGTTTGTCCATCAGTTTGAGGATGGAATATCGAAGTTAGTTTTATATCCACTTTTAGAATCTTGAAAAGAGTCCACTAAAATCTTGATACAAATTGAGTTCCTCTATCTGATATAATATCCTTGGATAATCCATGATAGCAATAGATATTGTCAAGAAAGAGCTTAGTTATTTCTTCACCTGTAATAAATTTTGTATATGGTACAAAATGTGCCATCTTAGTAAAACGATCTACTATCACAAATATAGAGTCATAAGAACCTTAGATTGGAAGATCCGTGATGAAATCTATAGAAATAGAAGACCATGGTTGTTCTGAAATGAGTAATGGCTGAAGAAATCCATAAGGTCAATGACAAGGAGTTTTTAATCTTGAGCAAACATCACAAGATTGTACTAAATCTTTGACTGCTTTCCACATTTATGGCCACCAAAAGTCACTGGATATTAGTTCCAAAGTTTTATTGTATCCAAAATGTCCTGATGTTGAAAAGTCATGATAAGCTTGAAGAACACGTAATCGAGCTTCATCTTCTAGAACATATAGGCATCTTTCAAAATATAGTTGATTCTTCTTGAATTCAAACTTGGAAGTATCGTAAGACTTTGAAGGATTTCTCTTTGTATCACGAATAAGAAGATCAAAAGACATACTTGACTGAACTTACTTAATGAAAGTTGAATCAACAATTAGTGTTGATTTCATTGCTCAAAGATGAAGATGCTCTGGCTTCAAGAAAATTATTTGTTGTTGATCAAAAGCAACATCTCTTTCCTTTGGTGCAAGATAAGTTTGTCCAGAGAGTGCATCTAACAAACCTTATTTTTTTGGTCAATAAGTGATCTTGAATTCGAATCTTAACAATGACATACTCCAATGGGCTTGGCAACAATTCAAAACACGTGCTAACATAAAATATTTAAGGTTCTCTTGATCTGTAAACACTGTGATTGAGTTAGAAGCACCTTCTAGATAATGGTGCCATTTTTTAAACAAATCCACGATTGCAAGAAGTTCTTTGTCGTGGATCTCGTAATCAATCTCGATTGCTGAAAATTTTTTGGAATTAAAAGCTATTGGGTGAAGTTTATCATCTGTTCCCATTTGTGACAATACGCCACGCAAAGCAAAATTTGATGCATCTATTTCTATTAAAAAATGGCTTAGAAAAATCAACGCGATATAAGATTGGTATAGAAACAAAGGTTGTCTTCAAAGCTTCAAATGCTACTTCTGCTTCTTGATTCAATTGAAGTTTTTCTTTGTAAGTCAAACATGTAAGTGTAGCTGCAACTTCACAAAAGTCTTTGATGAAGATCTGATAGTAGTTGGCAAATCCCAAAAAGCATTCGACATCTCTTACCATTTTTGAAATCTTTCAATCCATAATAGTTTGAACTTTCTTAGGATCTATCATAAGTCCATCATTTGAAATGATGTATCCTAAGAAGTTGACTTGAGTAGTGTGAAATACACACTTTTCTATCTTGGCATAGAGTCCTGTATCTCTTAGTTTTTGTAATACTTGGCGAACATGAAGTTCATATTCTTTTAGGTTCTTAGAATAGATTAAGATATCGTCTAGGTAATAGACAACAAAATCATCTAAATACTCCCGAGAGACATCATTAATTAGATGTAGGAATGTTGCTGGTGCATTTGTAAGTCCAAAAGACATGACATTGTATTCAAAATGTCCATACCTTGTTTGAAATGCAATCTTCCATTCATCTCTTTCTTTGATGCATATCAAATTGTATGCTCCCCGTAGATCTATTTTTGTATAGATCTTAGCTTGATTCAATTGATCAAGAAGTCCAGATATCAAAGGTAGGGGGTACCTATTTTTGATAGTGATTTTGTTGAGTCCTCGATAATCAACACACATCCGCAATGATCCATCTTTTTTCTTCACGAATAAAATTGGAGCTCCTGCTGGAGATTTGGAATGGCATATGAAGTTCTTGGCCAAATTCTCTTCAATATACTCCTTGAGTTCAGCCAACTTATTTTGACATTAAATTGTAGATTGGTCCAAATGGCGGTTGTGCTCTTTCTTGAAAGTCAATTAAGCAGTCATAGGAACGATGTTCTAGAAGAGTATCCGCATTTTTTTCTCAAATACATCTTAAAAATCTTGATATTGGCTTGGAATGTCACTTTAAGTCTTTCCACTAGTAGAAACAGGTGTGGCATAAATGACACAAGGTGATCATTCTTTTGCAGCATGCAAGAAAGCACTTGTACCTATAAATATAGGTTTGATTATACTAGACTTATGACTTTCTACTTGATTAACTACATTCTTAGTTATACTTTTAGAAAAGTCAAGACTACGAAAAGTCTAATGTATTTTAGGATTATATTTTTCTAGCCATGATAAACCTAAAATGAATGGATTAGAAGGAGATCTAATGATATTTAATATTACAAAACTACTATGACCATTAGTTGTTATTTCTTTAGGAAGGATTTCATGAGTAACATCTCCTAAAGACAACGGACGACCATCTATGACATCTATATGAATAGGTTTTATTTTCTTTACTAAAAATATGTTATATCTTTTAACAAATTTTTCATCTAAGAAAACATGCTGAGGCTCTTGAATCTAGCAAGGCACAGGCTTTGAGATGTTTAGTTCCTAAAATAACATTTATCATAAAACATGGAGAAGGTTCTGTGGAGAAGTTAGGATCTTCATTAGGTGTTGTACAATGTTCCAGCCGCACGATACCTATTGTAGCTGAACAAATTTGTTTTCCGACATGCTATCTCCTTTGATCGTCATATTCCTCATTTTATGGTTGCGTCGCTTCTTTAGACAATATTGAGTAGTGTACTTAGGTTCTCCACAATATAAGCACAATCCTTCTAGACGATGATGAGTCTTTTCTTGCTCAATAAGAGGTTTGAAACGTACTACATCAATTTGTATATCCTCTACTTCCGAATGTATGTATTGAAGAGATGTTGGTGTTGCTATTGAATTATAGTTGAGATCCACTTGTATGGTTTTCAGATCGAAATTCAAAAAGGTGATTGTCGCACTTCACACAAAGTCAATTGCTTGACTCAATGTTTGAGGATCAAATAAGTTGAGCATTAATTTTTTTTACCTTATATTGTAATCCGTAGAAAAATTGCCTAATAAGTACAACATCATCCTACTTGATATCAGTTACAAGTTGTCAAAATTGTGAAGCATACATCGTTACTAATCGATTGTCTTGTCGTAAAATATGGATCTTATTGATTGCAACATGAATTGTATCGTGTTCTCCGTACATATATCGAAATTCTACCAAAAAAGCCTCTACATTATCCAATATTGGATCTCGTTATTCAAGAAAGGATGAAAACCATGATAATGCTGAATCTGAAAGGAGTGTATCAATGAATCTAACTTGTGATCTTGGAGCTAGATAGCTTTGGGGTTGAAGTTCAATCACAAGTTTTACTTGATTGATAAATCCTCTAAACTTTGATCTGGTCACATCAAACTTCTCGGGTAGGACAATTCTTGGTTCTCTAACACTGGAAGGGCATTCCACCATAAGAAAAAGGACATGATTTGGTACAGATGTTGAAGCAGCTCCAATCATTTCTATATCTTCACTTCTTGCCAATCTTATTAGTCCTTGTAGTGGTAAATTGACTTGATCCATCACAAGCATTAACTTCCTCAATTGCTCTTGCATTTGTGCCATTGCACTCTTCATTTCAGTAAGTTGTGTTATGATAACACTTAGAAAAGAGAAGATGTCTAATATCGCTCAAGACAAATAGAAGAGAGGACTTGAGAACAAAGAAAATATTAAGGACATTATCAGTTTAGAAGAGGGTAATCCACAACTTCTAATATGCTTATGTCTTATCAAGAAAAAGGGGTAATCCACTCTTGATCAAGATAAGACAAAGCTTTGATATTGTAAGTGTACTCTTGTCAATCTGTCAAGGAGAAGAACATGATAAAGACAAATAACAAGTGAGACTTCTCTCAAAGAAAGATGACAAAATAGAAATAATTTGATATATATATCTTAAGAAAGAAACTGGAATGGCTATTGCCAAAAGCCAAGAAAACTAGAGACCCTTGAAACTAGACTAGAAGCAAGAAAAGAGTTGACAAGAATGAAGAAGGCTTCACTCTTGTCTCTATATATACTATCTAACTAGGGGCTACGTGTCGATATTCTATAGGACCTCGAATATGTGTTGACTTTGTAGGACACATGCCTTGACTTATAAGGCAAGTTTTTCTATGTGTGGGTCACATAGTTAGCTTGGTCTTCAAGCTAACAACATGTGTGGCATATGGCCAAGTTGTTGACCACGATTCTAATTCCAAAAAGTCAATTAAAGACACCTATAAAGTCAAAGCAGAGTCTATAAAGCTTTTAGGAAGCTTCCATACCAAATACTATAGAATTAACTTATTTTTATCTACTTTTATTTACTTCTACCTATTTATACATGTAATTATTGGCTTATATGTGTATGTTCATGACAAGGTATCTATTATACTATTTTTGATAATCTACCTTGTTTTGCATGATTTGTAGTCCTAAAAAGTAAGAAAGAAGTTCATTTTTCTTAATGAAAACATTAGAATTTAATACATTTATTACCTCATTAATTGTTAGCTATGATTTTGAGGTAATTTGCTACTATAATTTGAATCAAATTCTTCTACAATTTAATATATATTTTATTTTTTACCCAATAGCTTTGCTATAATATATATATATATATATATATATATATATATATGAAACAAATTCTTACAACACATTATTACATAATTAGATTAAAAAAAACTAAAAAAATAAAACATCTATTATATCTATAGAAGATTGTCATTACTTATTTATTTAACTATTAAACATTTAATTATGAATTTTTTCTATGATCCAATATAAATATCATAGATACTTTAATATTTTTTTTTGTAAAATTTTATTTTATAATAATTTTGTAATTACTAAGAATAAAAAAAATCATCTAAACTACAAGCATATATTTATAAATTTACATAGACCTTCAAATACATATATATAAAATAATTAATTATATTTACATGTATATTATATTAATTAATATTCTTCTAAAATCTAGATATTTAAATCACTTGATTTGTTTATAAAAACATGTAATAAAATCTTCTTATCATCAAATAATAAATTTAAAAGATAATATAATATATGAAATATTAAAAATAATAATAATAATAATTTAACTTTGTTAATATATTTAAATAATATTCATATGTATAAAAATATACTTATCTATTTTTATTATTTAATAATTATAAATTAATATTATATATTTATAATAATTATTATTATATTATATATAATTATATATTTTAATAAAATATATTATTATATATACTTATAGTATAGTAAATTATTTTATATATATTATGTTAAATATATAATTATTATCTTAGAATTTATAAATATAAAAATTTATTTCTAATATAAAAAGACATATATTTGATGATTAAATTTTGATTGTTAATATCAATAACATAATCTAAAAAATAATTTTTAAAATTTTAAGTAAATTATTAAATTTTATAATTATTTTTAAACATAAATTACTAGAAGACTATATAAGGTTTTTTTAGTAATTATTGATGATTATAGAATCTTTGAAAGACTATATAAGATACTAAAGACCTTCTAGATAATAATAAAAGGTTTTGGAGTTTTATAAAATAGTTCAAGAAAGCCTAAGTGTAAAAATTATTATGATATTTTGAATTATTTTAAATAAGTTAAAAATATTTTGGAATATTTGAAAAGGTGTTTGATGTTAGTTTTTGAAATCAGATATTTTTTTGGAAACAAATTCTACAAAGATTTTTTTCTAACCTATCTTTATCTTTTATCTTTTTAAAATTATTGTATAAATGATTTTTGTACTATATACTAATCTTAGATCTTCATTCAATGAATAGAAAAATAGATTCAACTATCTACTATAGTCACAATTATATGGTATCAATAAATTGATTTTAGTTTTTTCATTTAAATTGAGAAAATTAGAAAATTCTTCAAAAATAACATCTTCTTTAGTAGCTTCAAAGTTGTAAGATTTTAGTAAGATAAATAAAAGTTAAAGATATTATTAGATAATTTTGTGCCAAAAATATTCACAACATGGTTGTATCCAGTGTTTAGAAGGTTTAATTTTATCTTGAGGGTATATATTTAATGAAAAAAGTTGTGACAAAATTCAATTCTAACAATAAAAAGACTTAATTAGACTTCTTGGCTTAATTTATTATTTTTTAAATATCAATAATATTATTTAGAATAAATTAAATAAAAAATTAGCATAAATGAATCAATTTCGTAAAGTATCAAGAAGCAAGATAGGCTTCAAATTATTTAAGGTAGTCATTTTTTTTTTTTAGTTTTTTTAATATAATGAAATATTATATTAAGAAATTGAATAAACAAGCTAATTCTTTAATAATACTTCATTAATTTTATGTAGATAAATACTACCACTATTACTTATTAATTTTAATTTAAAAATTTCTAATTATATCCTTTTATATTTTGGATTTTTTATTTTCATTTTTAAATTTTAAATTTTTTTCTTTTAATTTTTAAGGATATATTTATTATTTTGTTGTATAATACTTATATAAAGATAAGCTTGGTAATTCTAAATTCATTGTTTTAAAGACTTTGTTGATTATATATATTAAGACATAAATAACAGATTATATTGATACTTTAGATGATCAAGTTTAGATTCTAGTAGAATATAAAATCTCTTATAAATACCTTCTAATTATAAAATAAAATATATAATTTTATTTTATCCTAAATTTTTTTTAAAAAAATATAGAATATTTCTTTTAACTATCTTTAAAAAATCTCACAATTGATTTTTGAAATTTATTTTCTTTAATAGTTGAATCTTCAATACTTGACCTTTTTACTTCTATTCTTAAATTTATGCCGATTTTTTATTTTTTAATTTCTAATTTTTAGTTTCTTAAGTTATATTTTTAAATTATTTTTAAACAAAAATGATTATGTTTTTTTTCTTATCCTCTTAATTTTTATTTTTTTAGTAAGATTACTTTATTTAAAAAAATATATAAAATTTAATGAATATATTTATGCTTGTGATAAAAAAATCGTGTTTTTAATGAACTAGTTTATATGCTGTAAATCTTCTTCTAACTTAAAGATTTTGTAGGTAATAAAAGTTTATTTTATAATATAAATTTCTACAAAGAATCTATTACAAAGAAATATTGTACCTCCTTAATAAGTAATCTAACAAAGCTTCATGCTTTTTTATATAATATTTATAGATATAATCAAAACCAAAAACTTTAATCTATCTATCTATCTATCTATATAGATATACTTTTTAAAACTCTCATTCATTTGTTTTTGTTTTATTTTTAGTATCCTATATTATTATTATGAAAAGTAATAAAAATTATTAGTAAAAAAAATGCATTGTTTTACCAATGATTTGTTACTTGATCTTTAAATGAACTTCTTACTAAGAAATTTCTCATAAAATAAATTTTATTTAATAAAATATTTCTAACTTTTTTTTACTAAATGATTTTCCTTTTGTGAGTCATCAGATTAACTCACTAATTATTTTAGGACAAAAGAATGCATGTAGAGTGCCAAAATTACAATTATTAGGTAAAGATGTGCTTAGAAGATGTTAAAGAAAGAAGAATAGTATTAGTGGAGAAGAAATGGAGTCTTAGTAAGTCTTGGAGGCAATTATTTTAGTTGGTTTAGTATTTTTACTTATTATTGAGGAGTAAGGATTAGTTACTAAAATAAATATTTATATTGATTTTATATCTATATGTATTACTTATACAAAAACTATAAATGTTAGTTAGTAGTTAAAAGAAGCATGAGAAAGAACCTCATGTCTTTTTAGTTATTTATATAGAAAGTAGAATTTATAGTAGATTTAAATTGATTCCATTACTATAAAATATCAATAATATAGGAAATTATATCCTTAAATTTCTATTAGCATTATAGAAACATTATAGGAATTTTTAGAATTTATTTAGAAATTATTTAAAATTTTTAGTAGATTCAAATTGATTTTTATCACTATAAAAAAATCATCAATATAGGAAATTTTATCTTTAAATGGATATTAGAATTAAAGAAATATTATAGGAATTTTTAGAATTTATTTAGAATTTATTTAAAATTTTCTATGAATGTTTAGGATAATTTTCAAGACCTTGGTAAAATTGAGTTTACCACTTGGGGAGCCATTATGAAGAAACGGAGCAAGGTTTGAAAGTCACAGAATGTTTCTAAGCTAATTGGGTGTTTTTGAACACCATGGTGAAGTCAAAAATATAAAAATATTAATTCTACTAGTAGAAAATAGGAGGACCAATAGCTAGTATAGTCTTTATAAGAAGGGAGGTGCACAAGTCCCATATGGGTTGTAGCACCTTAGATGTAGGTAGGAAGATAAGACTAAGGCCTCAAGGCCTCTTTAGGCAACCCATATATACTATATGTGAGTCTTGGTGAGGTTCGAATCCTTGATCTATTAACAAGTTACTCTTGAGGTAAAATATTTTCACTTAACTTTCTATTTGTTACTTGTTATTTTCAATCCTTCATAACTTACTCAAAGTAACTCGGATTTACATATTTTTTACGTCATTGAAAAGATAAAAAAAAATAAATTTCTAAAAATATACTTTTACTTTTACTTTTTACTAGGTGAGAATCTAGTGAACAGACTGTGATTCGTTTTGTAGTGTACAATTGCTTGATTGCACTTCTTTCACTTGTTTTGTGTTATTCTTCTTTAGTTCTTGTTGTTTGTTACTTCCACTTCACACCATCCATTACAAACAACTCTTAATTGAGGCCAACTTGTAATTTGGGTTGAGGGGTGGAAATTTACACTCACACCTTTGAATTCTGATTTTTAATTTAAAAAATAATTTAGATAAATCTGACTTGTCACAAATGCCTCTTCTTGCTATATGTCTCTCTTGAGGTCATTTGAAACTATTCTAGAAACATTATTAATTCTCTAATGTCCTTTATTACAATCTTTTATTTGTGAAATTGAAAGTGGAATAAGAAGATCTTTTAAATCAATACAACTATTGTATGTTAAGTTTTAGACAAAATCAACTAATTTTTTACTTTTTATTTTTTATTTTTTAAAAAATGTTTATTGTTAGTATTTAATTAGACACAAATACATCAAAGTTAAGTATTTTTTCGGAATTAATTGTAAAAGCCTCTATAATCCTTGTACAATGATTATTTTAATATTAGCCATAAGCATTCTCTTTGCCAAAGATTCATTTGGTTGATAATTGTCAAAGAAGGTTGCTACAATAGTCTTTGAGCTTTCCTATTTTTATGATGTCTTAATTTACACCTAACAAAAAACAAATCTCAAGATTCATCTTTATTTGTTGTTAAAAGATCTACAAAGTTGGATTATTAATTAAGTGTTGTTCTGCCCTTTGTCTACTTGTTGGACATTTATTCTATATACATTATTTTTTGGTAGTATAGTAAATTTATATTTAAGGTCTTCTCATAAGATCTTAATTTTAATTAATCATATCACCTTGTTATAAATATGGAATTTTTATTATGCAAGGTTCTAACACTACTTGTATAATGTATATATATATGTACTTGAGTACATTGTTATATTAATGTTTTGCAAAGCAAAACTTAACTACAACCTTGATTTTGAATAATCTCCAAGATAAAAAATTAAATGCTTAAAAATATATTTTTAATAAATTCTAATTTTTCATTACTTGAAGTCACTAGATTAAAAAAAAAAAAAAAAAAAAAAAAAAAAAATGTTTAAGTTTATTGGAAAACATAAACAAGATTTCTAAGCGATATTTTTTTGCTTTGATATTTTTGTAACTAGTCTATTTATTTATTTTAATTTAATAGTAGATAAATAATTTTATCTTTTTATAACTTTTCAAACTTTTCTACTACTTCTTCTAACATCATTTTTTCTTTACATATTTTGACTTAAACTAAATTTGCATTTTAGAACTTAAATGTTTGATTATTATTTAACTTCATAGTTGAGTTTAAATTCTTTGATACAAAAGAATTTTAATTTCTTCTATTTGTAAATCATATCTACAAGATTTTAGACTCTAAGTATTTCTTTTTTATTTTTGTGGTCTCTAAGAAAGTATTAGATTGCTCTTAATATTTACAAAAAGATCTATAATTTGAGTTTTTTAAACTTTGTGTTTTTTTTTTGGCTTTTTTGTCTTTATTTTATTTTATTGTATTTTATTACTTATACAATTATGAATATTTTTTATCAAATATCTTCTATAGTGCGTTTGATTAGAATTTTGATAAACTTCACAATATGTTTTGTTGACTCTTTATCTAAATATTTTATTTTAGCTTAGCTAAGATTTTTATTTTTTTTCTTCTGGTCTCTTTTGAAAGATTTTTGTCTTAGGTCAAATATAAGATCAAACAATATCTTACAATATTTAATGTAATTTTTTTTTTTAAATGAAAAACAATGAATGAATATACTGTTAAATTCAATTAACATTTGGTTTTATTATTGTTACAAATTTAGTAATTGAATACTCTATTCTTATTCTCTATTGCAACTTAAAAATTAAGAAGCACAGAAAATATATATATATATATATATATATATATATATATATATATATATATATATATATATATATAAATTATCATTTTTATTATTATTATTACATTTTCTAAATTTTTCTCAGAGTTGTGGCTTATTGGAAGAAAACTATTTAGTTTTGAGTAAAAATCAATGATTTATATAAAAGTGCCATTTAAAATTTTCTTTGAACAATGATTTATCTTTTATTAAACAAGTTACAATCATGCACTTAAGAAAGAATTTTTTTATAGCTTTGATAAAACTACTATTTCTTATTATTTATTATGAAAAGAATTTTATAAGAAATTATAAATAACTAAATAAAAATTCTTCAAAAAGAGATGTATTAGATATGATTTTAGTTTAACAAAATTTTATTTATATTTTTAGTGCTTTTAAGCTCTTACAATTTGAAAGTCTTTTTATTTTTTTATATGCTATCAAAATTATAATATTCTTTTCTAATTTTTTATAATAAAATAACTATTCATATGCTTTAATTTATAAAGATCTAGTTTGTAAATGATTTTTCAATCTTATGCATTTTATTAAAATATTTAATGCCTACATTAAATACAATATTTATTATATTATAGCATTTATGTTAATATATTATTAATTTCATTTCTTTCTCTTTAATATCCGATGTCTTAAATTTTAACTTTTATCTTTTTGAGCTACTTTTATTTTTGGTAGAGATAGAATTTTTATAATTTAATTTTAACTATTTATGGCTTAAATCTAATTATAAATACTTTCAAAGTTATCTACCTATTTTGTACTTTTTTTCACAAATTTATTAAATTGTTTTTTTTTTACAAGATATGTACCAAAATTCTATTAGAATAATAGATCTTATTGAAAGATAAAATGAAGTATAAATTCCAAAATAAAGTATCACTTTTAATATTTTTCATCACTCACAATATCTAATAAAAAATTTAGTATATAAAAGTTGAAATCTCTTTGTATTCTAATAGAATCAAAAACATTACAAACTAAAAAAATTCACAATGAGAACTATCTATTAAATACCATTTATCCTTAGGATTTAAAGCTCAATTTTTCTAATGCATAATTTCTAATAATCTATTATCTATCATTAAAAAAATTTAAAATGTATTATTTATAATTATTATAAGACATAACTTTAATTTTTTTTTATTGTAGTCTCAATTTAGATTAAATTTTTTAATTTTTTTAAAATTAAATTTATTTATATTTTTCATTTAAAGATTTGTTTGTTCTTTTGAAATAGATCTTTATTTGCACATTAATCTTATGTATAATAAGCCAAATTTTTTTATTACTATAACTCAATAATGCACTAATAGAATATAAAGATTGGCTCTAAATACTATCATAAATGATATACTATTTTATCAATGGTGCAATAATAATGTCTAAAGTTTAAATAAGACAATAAATCTCTAATTCTATGTAACAATGTGTGCAGAATTAATTCACATAAAAAATAAATAAGATGGATTCTTTAATTTTGGTCTATTAAAGAAATTAAGTAAAAAATAAAGTAGAATAAGTTATCTTATAGAAGATATCTTAGATAAGTTGCTAATGGTATAGGGATAAATTCTTGGTATGTGGAAAAGCATCCTATGAATAAGAAATTGGGTTAAGGGCGAAGAGTCAAGGTCAAGATGATAAAAGATCAACTAAAGAATATTCATTTATAAAAAAGTAATGTAAGTATAAGATTAAAGTGTTGTCAATGAATAATGGAGGTAAATTTATGTCAAAATATTTTGATGAATTTACGAAGATTCATGATATTATAAGATAAACCTCTACTCTTTATACTCTATAAAAAAATAGAATTATTGAAAGAAAAAAATCACAATATTATAGAGATAATGAGGATTATGCTTCATGTACAAAATCTTGGGCATGAATTTTAGGTAGATGCCATCGTAAATACAATATTTACAAGAAATATATACCTAACAAGTGCACTCAAATCAAAAAGCTTAGAATGGCAAGAAACCTTATATTTTACACATGAGAACTTTTAAATGCATTGCTTTGCAAAGATATTAGATTATATGAAGTTCAAATTTAATACAAAAATTAGAAAATATATGTTTGTTAGATTTTATAAAGATATTAAGGCATATAGGCCAATGTGTTTAAAAACCAAGAAGATTATTAAAAGTTATGATGTAGAATTTTTGGAATATAAAAATGGTTCAGAGCATTTAGAAATGTGTTTGAATGAAAATAATAGTATATTTGTGGATACATCTTTAATTTCAATAATTAAAAAAAAAAAAAAAAAAAAAAAAAAAAAAATCATAACAATGAAGATAGTAGAAATACAAATTAAGATAAAGAGCCAAAGAAGATAGATCATAGTGTATCTACAATTCCTAGAACTAACAATGAAGATAATCAAGATGTTAAAGATGATAATGATGAAGAGTACCAATCTTTGAATGTAAAGAGATAAGTTTGAAGAAAGAAGAAGCTTGCAAGAGACCTTGGAATGCATGAAGGTGAATCTTCATGAGATGAAACGAGATGTCATTTGAAAAAAAGAAAGAAAATTGGTGAATAGTGGAAGAATCACATTTTTTTTTAAGTAAGTGAAGAACATGCTAATATTACACTCTTTGCTGATTTATTGATTTTGTATGATGCAATGAAGTCTACAGATGTTATGAAGTAGAAGAACGCTATAGAAGAATAGTACAAATTATTTATTGATATTAAAACATGGAAATTGACTCAACTTCTATAAAATTAATCTTTAATTGATTGTAAGTGGGCATTTAAAACCAAGAGAGATGTAATAGATAATATTATAAGATACAAGGCTAGATTGATTGCCAAAAGATATTTATAAGTTATTGGTATTGATTTCAATGAGACATTTTCTCTTATAGCCAAATTCATCACCATTAAAACTATTGTAGCAATTAAAGTAGTAATGGACTTAGAGATGCATCAAATGGATGTGAAGATGGATTTTTTGAATAGAAAGTTGAAAGAAGACATCTACATGGATCAATCTCAAGGATTTATTGAAGAAAAAAAATAACATCTTGTTTGTAAGTTCAAGATATCATTGTACAAACTCAAACAATCACCAAGGGTATAGTACCAACGTATTAATAAATTCTTTGTAAATAAAAGATTTGTAAGAATGAGGTTAATAATTCCATGTATGTAATGCAATCAAAAGGGTATTTATTAATTTGCATCCTTTATGTTAATGATTTGATCATCTTAACTAATAACTTAATGATGATAGATTGATTGAAGGCAAAGTTAAAAAAAAAAAGAATATGAAATAAATAATTTAGAAGGGCTTTACTATTATTTACAAGTAGAATTTGTAAAAGATCGTGCTAATAAGACCATTATAATGAACCAAAAGAAGCACATTGAAGAGATGTTGAAATGATTCAACATGGAGGACTGTAAGTTCATAGAAATACCTTTCAAAGCCAATTTGAAGTTAATAAAGCTCACAAATGAGGAATTTTCTAATATTGAAGGTTAAATATAAGGTATTCTTTATAAGACAATAATAGGCTAATTTATATATAAAATGTTTGGCATGATGATAGATCTTACATATATAATGAGTGTTGTGAGCCAATGCATGTTAAAGATTGAATCAATCCATTGGACAACCATCAAGAAAATCATGAGATACTTAAAAAACACTTTTTACTTCAAATTGTACTTTGGCGGTAATAACACTACTTTGTATAGTTATTAAGATGTGGATTGAGTTAGAAATACAAATGATAGAAGGTCAATAATCAAATATGTGTTCTTTGTTGGAATAGGAGCTATTTCATAGAATTATAAGAGACAACCAACAATTGTAAGGTCTATAATAGAGATAGAATATATAGCATCATATCAAGGATATGAAGCTCAAAGAAAAAAATCCTCAATACACTCTTATGTCACTCAAAAGAACTAAAAAGTTACTCAAAGATGATATAATATTAAACTAGAATGGCTCTTGTCAACGATAAGGAGACTAAAAAGTCTTGAAACAAGACTAAAGATTAGAAAGGTATTGAAAAGAATAAAGAATACTTCACTTTTGCCTCCATATATATTCTAAACTAGGAGCTACATGGCCATATCATATAGGACCTTCAAAACATGTTGACTTAGTAAGACACGTATCTTAACTTGTAAGGCAAATTTTTTATATTTGTTATAATTGATAGGTCCTCTCAACCATCAATAGTGTCTCATATTAAGGGAGAAAGATCACCTTATTATTTGATTATTGTTAAAGCCTTCATAACTACCTTCAAATTAAAATATTTGAAACATAATCAAGAATCATTCCTACTTCTAATAAAATCACTAAACATTGAGAGTTTCTACTAAGGTTGTGTTATTAAACATATTGTATTTTTTCAACTATTTGAGGAAAGGCATGTCATTCTTAAGAATCTTCATCTCAATTATATCATCTTAAAGATTGTAAAAATTATAATTTTTTGTCCAATAAGTCAACAAATAAAAGCTCTTAAGTTGAATCTATTAGTTCTTGATTCACCATCTTTTTAATATTACAAATACACAAAAGCTACAAACAAGAGTAGAAACTAGAATTCTATCTTTTTGACATCTTATTTCTATTTTAGTAAAGATTTACTATTCTTTATTTTGATTTCGATGAATATTATTGATGAAAAGCCTCAATTCTCTTTATTGCATTTGTAAGATTCTTTATTAGTTCCTATGTGTATTCATTAATATCATGTATAGACCAATGAATAAGATATTCTAATCTATTTTGGTGCCACCTTAAATCCAAGACTTCTTCAAACTCAAATTCTTGATTATTATCCACTTGTATAAGAAGAAGTGGAATTTGTCTTTTTCTCAAGATCTTCAATGTCTTATATGGCTTAAAAAGAGACACATAGAATATGAGATGGATCTTCAAAGACTCCAATAAATGTAATTAATAAGCAACATGATTGACTTATTTACAAATTGAAAAATATCTAAGCCTATAATAGTCCAACTTATTACAAGGACAAGTAATCTTAATATTACAATGGAGTAATCATAACTTGTCATTTATATTGAATTATAGTTGTTTCTTGCAATAAGCATCTGCATTGATCTTTTGTCATTCTTGAACTCTCTTCAACTATGCCTTCATTGTTGCATATAGCTCTAAAAAACAATTTGCCAAATCTTAAGCCAAAGGATTATCAACTTTAAAAAAATCAAAAGTATCAAGTCATAGATGATAACCATAATTGACAAAAATAGGTATCTATTATATAGAAGAATGTATTAAATTATTGTATGGAAACTTTACCAATGGAAAAAAAATTATTTAATCATCTACATGATAATTGATGGTATATCTCAAATACTACTTCAAAACTTGATTCACCCATTCTGTTTGTCCATCAATTTCAAGATGTAATGCTTAAGAGAGCTTTATATCCATCTTTAATATTTTAAAAAGAATTTTTTTAAATCTTTATATAAATTGAGTCTCCCTATTCAATATTATATCTTTCGACAATCCATAATAACAATACATATTATCAAAAAAAAACTTAGCTGTTTCTTTATTTGTGATAGATTTTGTACATGATACAAAGTATACCAACTTGGTAAAGTAATCTTCTATCACAAATATAGAATCATATAAACTTGAGATTAAAAGATCTATAATAAAATCCATAGAAACATAAGACCAAGATTGTTCTAAAATAAATAATGGCTAAAGAAGTCTATAAGGTGGATAATGAGGAATTTTGAATCTTAAATAAATATCACATGATTGTACAAAGTTTTTAACTTCCTTCTACATTTGAGGCCACCAAAAATCTCTAGATATCAGCTCCAAAGTCTTATTATATCCAAAATGCTCGATTATTGAAAAGTCATCATGAACTCAAAAAACATGTAATTATGCTTTGCCTTTTAGAATATGTAATCATTCCTTGAAGTAGAGTTGATTATTTTTGAACTCAAACTTGAAAGTATCATGATATTTAAAAGAATTATTCTTGATATCATGAACAAAAAGATCAAAGGACATATTTGATTGAATTTGCTTAACAAAAGTTGATTCAACAATCAATGTTGATTTTATTGTATGAAAATGAAAATACTTTCGCTTTAAGAATATTATTCTTTTTTGATTAATAGCTGCATGTCTTTCTTTTGGTACAAGATAAAAATATCTCAAAAAGGTATCTAATAAATCTTATTATTTTTTAAATTTATAGGTGATCTTCAAATCAAATCTTGATAAAGACATATTCTTATGGATTTGGCAATGATTTAAAATATGTACTGACATGAAATACTTGAGGTTCTTATAATCCATATACATAATAACTGAACTATATGCATCTTTCAGATAATAATGCCATTCTTAAAATGAATCCACGATTATAAAAAGTTCTTTATCGTGGATCTTGTAGTTAATCTTAGCTGCTAAAAATTTCTTGGAATAAAAAGCTACCAAATGGAGCTTATCATTTGATCCCATTTGTAATAAGACAACATCAATAGCAAAGTCTAGTGCATTTGTTTCTATGAAGAATACCTTAGAAAAATTGATGCAATATAAAATTGGTACAAAAATAAATGTTGTCTTTAATGCTTCAAAAGATATTTGAACTTCTTTGCTCTATTCATGTTTGTCTTGACATATTAGACATATAAGAAGAGCCACAAGTTCAAAAAAGCTCTTGATGAAAATTCAATAATAATTGGTAAATTCTAAAAAATATTGCACATTTTTTATTGTTTCCAAAATCTTCTAATCTATAATAGTCTGGACCTTCTTAGAATCCGTCATTAATCTTTTGTTGGAAAAAATATATTCTAAAAAATTAATTTGATCAGTATAAAATACATATTTTTTTAGCTTTGCATGTAATCCTACATCTTTTAGTTTTTGTAACATATAACAAACATGAAGTTCATATTTTTTTATATTTTTAGAATAGATTAGAATATCATCTAAATAACAGATAATAAAATCATCAAAAAATTCACAAAAGATATCATTCATGACATGTTGAAAAGTAGGTAGTGCATTCATGAGTCAATAAAGCATGATATTATATTTAAAATGTCTATACCTAGTTCAAAAACCACTCTTCCGTTCATCTCCTTCTTTAATGCGGACCAAGTTATATGCTCCTCATAGATCTATTTTTGTATAAATCTTTGTTTGATTGAATTTGTCAAGAAGTCTTGAAATCAAAGGTAGCACATACCTATTTCTAATGGTACTCTTTTTAAGTCCTTGATAGTCTATACACATCCGTAAAGTTCCATCTTTTTTCTTTTTAAATCAAGTAAAAGCTTGTGCTAAAAATTTCAAATGACATATGAAGTTTTTAGCTGAGTTCTTGTCAATATATTTCTTTAGTGCAACCAACTCATTTTGCAATAAGTTGTATATCAGTCTGAATGGTAATTGAGTTTTTTTTTGTAGATCAATTGAACAATTATATGATCAATGATCTATAAGAATATATATATATATATATATATATATATATATATATATATATATATATATATATTCTTGTTTTCAAAAAAAATCTAAAAATCTTGATATTAGTTAGGAATATTACTTAATATTTTTTTACCATCAAAAATAGATGTGGCATATGTAATAAAATATGACCTTGCTTTTGTTACATGCATAAAAGCTCTTGTAACCTATCAATAAGAATTTGGATGTATTAGGCTTATCTATTTCTACTTCATTATTGAAATTTTGGATTAAATTATAAGAAAAGTTAAAGTTACAAGAAATCTAATCTATTTATAGGCTATATTTTTTTAACCACAATAATCCTAAAATAATTAGATTGGAAGAAAATCTTATCATATTAAGTATTATTATACTATTATGATCTTTAATTACTACATTTAAAGGAATACTTTCATGAATAATGTCTTTAGAAGAAAAAAAATAACCATCTATAATTTCTACGTGTAAGGATTTAGTTTTCTTGATTAAAAATATTTCTTGTTTTTTGATAAAATCTTTTTTCTATAAAATAGGCTAAGGCTCTTAAATCTAATAATGCAAAGACTTTGTAAATTTTAGGTCCTAAATACATATCTATTATAAAATAAGGTGACGGACCTAAGGAAAGAATAAGACCTTTAGTAGATGTTGCTCATTAATTTAATTATACGGTCCCTATTGTAGCTGAAAAATCTTGTTTTCAAACTCATTGTCTTCTTTAGTAATTGTACACTTTCTTTTATAATTGTCTTGCTTCTTTGGACAATGTTGAATAGTATACTTAGTTTTTCCATAATATAAGTACAAATCTTTTTGACAACATCAAATCTTTTCTTATTTAGTGAAAGATTTAAAATATATCGTATCAATTTGCATCAATTCTAGTCTTAATAAACAAGTTTTTTAAAACTTAGAAGCTACCATCTTTACTCAATTTATTCCTCTCTAGCCAAATCTTTATTCTTAATGCCTTTTAAATAATCAATTTTCATATGTAATTGCTTGAGCAATGAATTTTTCTAAAGATTTTGCTTTTGATATTATCAATAACATTTTTTTGACGTTATCCTTTAATCCATATCAAAATTCATTGATGAGGACTTTGTCATTCCAATCCATATTGCAAGTAAGATTTTGGAATTCAGCAACATATATTGTAACTCATTGTGATCTTTATCATAAAGATAAGAGCTTGGTCTCTACTACTCTATCTCAATTATTATCTCTAAATGTAGCCGTAAACACTTTTATGAATGAATTCAAATCATAAAGAAGTTGTGAATCCTTTTCCATTAAAGGTGTAAATGAAGAAAGGATATTTTTAAATAGAAATATGCCTATGAATCCAAATTGAGTAAATCTATCAAGATATTAGAAGAGATGCAACCTTAGATAGAAATTGACTTATTGCAAAAATATTCAAAATTTTGATCTTATTTTTATTAAACTTATCAGGCATACTAATTTGTATCTCTATTATATTTCTAGAAGCAAAACTTCTTCAATTTGGTTGTAAGATCAATCTACTTCCTTTCTCCAATTACACAACTTTTTAACATAGTTTTTGAATTTCTTTCATAAATGTGGCATTATTGTTTCTATGGTTGGCATTAGTGATGTGTGAAATTTCTATCCTAAGAGTGTTGACAAGTTTGAAAAGAACTGCAATAGTTGCAAATCTATTCTTATTTCCACCAAATATAATATCATTGATTTTTTTCTCCATTTGAAACAACTTTACAAATCTACAAGTCAAATTAAAAGAGGGTAATTTACAACCTCTAATATCAAATGAAAATGTCCACAAAGAGAGATAATCTATTCTCTTTAAGAAAAAAAAATCAGTGTTCAAAAAAATAAATAGTTTATTTAAAAGATGATAATGTGTAACTTTCATAACACAATAATAGAAGTGAGATAATTCACTCACTTCTAAAACAAGACAAAAATAATAAGTTAGCACTCTTTTCAAATTAACAAGGACATGAAGCTCAAATAAAGAAATCCTCAATATACTCGTGTGACACTCAAAAGAATTAGAAAGTCATTCAAAGATGATATAGTATTAAATTAAAATGGCTATTGCTAAAGATAAGAAGACTAAAAAGACTTGAAATAAGATTAAAAACTAGAAAGGCATTGACAAGAATGAAGAAGACTTCACTCTTGCCTCTATGTAAACTCTTAACTAGGAGCTACGAGGAAATATTCTATATGACCTTCAAAAAGTGTTGAATTTGCAAGACATGTATTTTAACTTCCAAGGCAAGTTTTTTGTATGTGCGCCACATAGTTAGCTCGTTTTGGCATTAGTGATGTGTTAACAATAAGATATTAACACTTAATTAATTTTTTGATCAAGTTTCTAATCTATCAATCAATTACAAATACATGTAAAATCAAAGCAATGTTTATGAAGCTTTTAGAAAGCTTTTTTAGAAAATATTATGAGATAAATTTATTTTTAATTATTTTTATCTAATAATATAGATAAATATTAATATATATATATATATATATATATATATATGTGACACAATAAGCCATGATATAATAGAGGCAATATGGCTAAGAGAACTTTCAAAAGATATTGAACTTGTACAATTGGAAGTAATTCCAATGAAGTGTAATAATCAATGATGTCTTATTTTTGTAAAAAATCCAAAGAAATATTCAAAAGACAAGCATATTGACATTCAATATCACTTCATAAGAAAAAAGTTTGAAATGAGAGTAATTGAAATAAAGTATTATGCAACAAAAGACATGCTTGTTGATTTATTAATAAAGTATAGACATTAAATATTAACAAAGATATTAGAATTGAAAGCCTTTGATCAATAGCAATGTAGAAGTATTAAAGTAAGTAAATATAAGTAAAAATAAAAGTAAAATAAATTACTTTATAGAAGATATTATTTGAATAAGGAATGACATTAAAGACCAAGAGCCAAGGTGAAGAAGAAAAAAGATCAATTAGAGAATATGCAAAGATTAGATAAGAATATAAAATATATATTATAGGATATCTTTGAAGTAGATAAATTGACAAAGGATCCTAGGAGTATAAAAGATATACTAAAGGTATATCTTCATATTTGATAAGATTCTAAAGAAAATACTTGATATATCCTTTGATGGATGTAAAAGTCAAAGAATGGGAGTT
Organism: Physcomitrium patens; assembly: GCF_059467195.1. Classification (NCBI taxonomy): domain Eukaryota; kingdom Viridiplantae; phylum Streptophyta; class Bryopsida; order Funariales; family Funariaceae; genus Physcomitrium; species Physcomitrium patens. The sequence continues at coordinate 11,031,131 of NC_143430.1, read as the reverse complement.
GTCATTAAAGGTAGCAACCACCTCTTATAAATAACAAGTATTTGAAACAAGAGTTATCTTATTCCATATTTTCTTTGTGTATAACTTTGTTCATGCTATGTGTTGTGACTTTGAAGTTGTCTTTCTTCAATATGTTCTTTTAAAAAATATTAAAAAATATTTAATCTAATTTTTTAACTAAATTTATTTTTAATGAATGTATTTTCTAAAGTAATTAAAAAACATAAAATATCATAATAATTTTGTAGTATTTTTAAGATTTTTAGATGATAATTTTTTTAATTATAGTTTTAAAATAAATAATTATATAATTATAAATAAAAATGAGATCTAATCTCATTTTAAAAAAGATACAAAATAGAAGGTATTATTTCATCAAAGCTAGCTCAATTCAAATAACTCAACAACTTCAAACATTACTTTCATATAATACTTTGTCCAAAATACATACCATTAGGAAAAAAATTATAATTATAGACATAATTACATTTGCTAGATAATATTTTTATAATTTAAGATAGTAAAAAAAATAATTAATTTTTAGCTTTGGTAACCTTTTAGAAAAGATGATTAAAATTTTAATTCTTTTGATCTAAGATTTTATATTTTTCAAAAATTTAAAAATAATAATAAAATAAAATATTTTATATAGATATATATATATATATATATATATATATATTTTATATATTAATAAGAAAATATAAAATAGAGAATAGAAAAAGAATTAAAATTACTTAAAATTTTGTAATTTTATTATTTAGATATGTTTTTTAAGATTAAAAATACTTCATTTATTATTAAACCAATCAATCTAAATCTTAGAAATCAATCTTCTATAAAATATCTTATTTAATTACTATTAAAAATAATTAAAAATTAAAAATAATATATCTAATATTAATTCTAATTATATTAATTTTTAAAATTTTATATTATTTAAATATAAGACTTATTAAAATAAAAATAAAAAAAATTAAGACACTTACCCTTCTATTTTTTTTTATAAAATTGATAGACCATTGAAGCTACTCCATCTATACAATTAATGAAATCTCTACAACTTATAATATTAATATTTAAATATCAATTAATACAATCAAAATCACAAGGTTTTTTTCTTTAAATTGATGATATAAACAATTCCACCATTTTTGAAACCTAGCCATCATCTAAACTTCCAACAACTTCAACTAATAAACAACAATGTACTCAAAAACAACCTCCTTCTATAAGCATATATATATTTCAAGATTAAAGATTTGAAAGTGTTCTTACAAGTATTTGGCTTGCACATTACAAGTCTTATACAACAACCTCATATATTTCAAAAGCATATCAATGAAAACATATTCTATCTTTATATCTATTGAAAAAAAACGTATCCAATTAATTACAAGCAATGCAATTTATTACACCTTTTCCTGTTTGTAATTGATATTAATATTAGTTTAGTAAATAATATTGGATAGAAATATGTAAAAACATATTAGATAGATAATGTCTATTTCAATAATATTTAAAAACTTCTTAACTCTATTTAGATATTTCGATTCATCTAAATATTACAAGTAGCTATTAAAAACTTGTCCTACAAGTTTTTATTTTAAAAAATCAGGATAGAAACAACCTTCAACTTAGATGTTTTGACTGTAAGCTTTACAATCCTTAGAAAACTTCTGCAAGATCTTATTAGTAGCTAGTAAATATAGGAGGAAGATTGTGTTTATCTTTAGTCTTTTTAACACTTTATATATATTAGCGTTTTGATTGAAGACTCTTTGGTTTTTTATTTTTGTTCAACAATTGCCATTCTTGTTCAACAATAGATCAAGAGTGTGCCTCCATATGTTCAAAAAAAAAACAATTAAATCAAATTAAAATTTTGAAAAACATCGGGAGCTACAGTGCCTTGCGGGCCATAGCGAGATCCGGAAGGACTGATGAGTAAGTAGTGATAATGGTCCCAAACGGGTGGGGCCTTACTTCTCAAGCCTTCATTAACTCACGGCATGTGCCCCTATTGTTGGCGCCCTGTGTCACTTGTCGGGGATCAGGGGTTGCAAATGCCAGCCAGCCAGGCCCGGCCCCCCTGAACCCCTAACTCCACTGGCAACCCCAATTCTCCTTCCGAACCTCCTTCCGAGCCTGCCCACTCAGACTCCAACACCACCACTCCTACAACCCCGTCATCATGATCCTTCTCAGCCACTCCGGCCAGCGAGGTGTGTGTGCTCCCGCAACAACTAACGGGCACCATCTGACAAAATCTCTCAACCCCACCCACCCCACCCTCCCCCCGGCCGGTAACGCCCCCTCGCTCCCATCGTTCTCAATGATTGCGCTCTTTCGCTCTCACCAGAAGTACCCGACTTTTGTTCGTTCCCTCCCACCCGGACCCATTGGGAACGCCATTGCTCATGTAGCTTGGAAAACCCTTTGTTCTCAAAGTAGGACCCGCGATAGAGTCCACGGAGCAGGCGGGGTGTGATGGATGTGATCATGAGAGAGGATTGCCAAGCTGGCAGGGCACGAGGGCCGGAGAGGGTGGGGGAGGGTAGGGGGGTCCTCTGACGCCATGTGCTCGCTCTAGAACTCCCTTCAATGAATGGGCATTGTGGACCAGGCCCAGGTCGCACCCATCCCGGCCGTAAGGCGAAGCGAGAGAGACCCCAGAGGATGCGAAATGCTGATGTGGCACCTTGACCCCTCCGAGATACCGGTCAGCATGGCTAGTCACGGTTGGTACGGTAGGGGATCCTAAGTGTACACGTGGCGTGATTTGTTAAGGCGGATGCTGAAGGTGAGGAATAGCATCCCTTGTGCTGGGTCTGTAACCGCTTGACTAATGGATGATAACCATCCGTCATGATGTCGTGAGACTTACCGTCGGCAGTTACGAAAGCTATCCTCCGTCACCGGATGAACGGCGATGGGGACTTGTGCCTGTCTCAATCCTGCTTAGAATACTGGATTTTTTTGGAGAAAACTGCTCCCACAAATATAAATTCGAATGGTGGAATTAATTCTGTGCTGTATAAAAATTCCAAGTGAGAATTACAGGAAGCAAAATTTCGAAAATATATGTTTGCTAAGTCTTCAAAATGACACATTTCGTCTAATTTGGAAGAAATCTTTCTGTAATAATTCTTTGACGTGATCATTATTGAACTAGCACTAATCTTAATATACCTCTACATGAATAACAATGTGATATTTTAATGTGATACAATGTGATATAAAAATGTGTAAAACTCCAAATAAGTTATATTGATGCTAATTTAAGATGGTTATTGAACTAATAATGTTTTTTTATAAATAAAAAAATACAATTTATTCTTATTTAATTTTCATGAATGTTAAATATTTATAAAATATTGATTCATAGCATAGGATCTTTTTTCCTTTTTTCCTGGTGTACCGTTTAATTATTATTTTTTAATTCTTCTTATGAAGAAAGTATTTGTTTTGCTACTAGGACTGCTGTCTCACTGTTGTAATAATACTTTCACCACCGCTTGATGTAGGATTTGAATTATGAAGTTGTGATTTTTTTTTTCATGTTGTTGTTATTGCTGTCTCTCTCTCTCTCTCTCTCTTTTCTTTTTTTTTTTTTTTTTTTTTTTTAAGTTAGTTGGTTGGTTAGTTAGTTGGTATTTTTCTTTTTCTTTTTCTTTTTCACAATGTAAATGTCTCTCCTTCAGTTTAAAGAATATTTTAACAAACATACATTGTAACTCATTGTTATTGTTATTAAAATTTAGTGCCAACAGAATGATCAAGGTTACACTTAAAAATTACAAAAAAAAACTAAATTGTGCAAATCACTTTCCTTAATTGTAAAACCATGCACTTACTTAACTTATATTTCAATTTCTGCCTTGTTCTTCATACAATTAAGATCTTTACTTTAGTTTTAGAAGTTATGTTTCTTCAACCATATACTCAATAAATAAATTAATTAATTAAAAACTTCTGTTGTTAGGATAAAAAAATTAGTTTCTAAAAGTAAATGTTTTACCATATTCTATTATAGCAATGAATCACATTACATTATGCATCATTTATATTGTCAAAGTTTATTTATTTGATTTTACATTAGGATATTGATACAAAAAATAAAACAATGCTCATCTTATGATTGATGAGTATTGCAACATGCCCGGAAAGAATCTCTTGTATATTTGCACGCATACGTGTCTTTTTGAACGATCAACTTGACTAATTTCATTATACAACAAACCACATATCTGAGCACGAACCTTTAATTATGTTTTTAAAAATTATATATACATATATACACACTCACACAAATACACATATAATTTTTGAAAACAAGGTCTGCACGCATTTGCTTCGAAAGTCATCAACCATTGTGTGAATGGAGATAGCAATAAAACTGACAATGCTCAAAATGGGATTGGAGTCTCAAAGGTGAGGGTTGGGCTACTAGGGTCCATGTAACTTGGGCAGAACAGCTGTGTACGAAAGTTGGGTGTCTCGGCAATAGGGTGACATCCATGTTGAATAAATTACTGAATATCAGTATAATTTAAAAAGCAAAGTCAGTTTTGTTCATATCTGCACAAATCTGCATCGACAGTAATGTCCACAATCCCAAACGTGTCGCTGACATAGAGGAGGACCCACTGTGCATCCAACCTCGATGCTTGAGCAGCGATGAGGATTAGTTGGTTACAGCTTTATCGAATGCAACGAAATGCATCCCATGGAGGAGGTCATTCATCCTACCATCAACCTACACCCACCTGCTGTGATCAGTTCACCTGGCGACGCTGGCTGCTGATTATAACGCTAAGTTGCAGTCGCAGAGCTCAAAGCAGACACTGGCGAGCTTCATCTCCTTCGCCATCGATGATGCCTGAGGGGCGTCCTTTCATGTATCCCCATCAGTTTCTCTAGTGCTCACGAACTTCGCATTTCCGGCACCGGAAGTACTGAAAGGTCCTGCAGTTGCTGAGGTTGATTTGGATTTGGAGCCATTCAACGGATCGGTGCAGGACTGATCAGTGCCCACTGGGAGAGGCTCTCGAGATGGCTAAGGAGAACTCGGCATGGCTGCAGCTAGTCCTAGGATTTCTCCTACTTGCGTCGGTGGCTCTGCGAGAATGCGCGGCCCTCCGGCCTTTGACCTCATTCTCGGCGTCTCAGGTGCCGGAAGAGCATCAGACCCCCGTCGGAGTTGCAGAAAGCAAGGACGAAGAGCCTGCTGAACTCGGGTAAGGGAGTGAGCATCTTAACAGACTCCTGGAGAGCGGTCCAGGGCAAATCATTTTTTCAGAGAACTGCGCTTATTTTGCAGCTTTCTCTATTCCGCCGTTAAGCTTTCCATCAATTGTTGGGTGAACCATTCTCTGTCCCTTACATTCGTGTATGATAATTTTGACACGAAATGTTCGCAGATTATTAGCAACAAAACATTCTCTGAACGTCTTATGCTTCTTGGCTTAGTATGTTCTTAAAACTTCCATAGTGGTTGGATCACGATGTAACTGGAGGCAGTTTGTAGCCCTCGCCTCTTCGCATGGCGCCAGTGGATTATGAACTGATTTTTGAGAATCTAAAGCGTGATTTCTAACGTAGAGAGGTGCAATGCAGCAGCTCCAACAGTACCCGCCGCTCTCTGGGAGGCTGTGGAACAGGCAACCCTGTGGACGACTGCTGGAGGTGTAGCAGCAATTGGGAAAGCAATCGTCAGGGCCTGGCAAACTGCGCCATTGGATTCGGCAGGAATGCTGTTGGTGGCAGAAACGGGAAGATCTACGTCGTCACCGATAGCTCTGACGACGATGTAGTAAACCCGGAGCCGGGTACTCTGCGCTGGGGTGTGATCCAGGAGGAGCCGCTCTGGATCGTTTTCAGTCGCAATATGAACATCAAGCTCAAGAAGGAGCTTATTATGAACAGTTACAAGACCATCGACGGGCGTGGTCAGAATGTTCACATCGCCGGCGGCGCTTGCATCACCATGCAGTTCGTGAACAACATAATCATCCACGGCGTTCACATTCACGACTGTAAGTCTGTGGGATCCGGAGACGTTCGTAGTTCCCCGACCCACGCTGGAAGCAGGGGAAAGACCGATGGAGACGGAATCAACATCTTCGGCTCTCGCGACATCTGGGTGGATCATTGCTACTTCTCGAACTGTGCTGATGGCCTGGTGGATGTCATTGAGGGCTCAACGGCTATTACCATCACCAACAGCTACTTTGAGAATCACGACAAGGTGATGTTGCTTGGCGCTCACGACAGCGACAAGCAGGACAGGAATATGCAAGTCACCGTGGCTTTCAACCATTTCGGCAAAAATCTAGTTGAGCGGATGCCAAGGTGATCACAATGCCGAGTTTTGATGATAATAGCGCTGCACTTGCACTCGAAGCTTGCTCTTTTCTGCAACCTCTCAATTAGATTGGTGAGGCTTGCAAAGTGGGATGTGGGTTCAATGGTTACTGACGGAAAGGCGATTCATTCGTTTGGCTGCAGATGTCGAAACGGGGTCTTTCACGTTGTGAACAACAACTACGAAGGGTGGGGAATGTACGCCATCGGAGGGAGTGCGTTTCCAACAATCAATAGCGAGGGCAATCGCTTCTTCGCTCCCGATGGCAGCAACATGAAGGAAGTAAGCTCCACATCTTTCACGACATTTCAACCCTATTCTCCCTCATACTGATCTTTGAAATTTTAATAATGCTCAGTGGAATCAACAATGAGACCCTTACTTGGTCGTTTGGTTTTTTTACAGGTGACAAAGCGGCTTGACGACGGAGGGGACAACTGGCGATCAGCTGGTGACATTTTCCTGAACGGTGCTTTCTTTACCGCATCAGGAGTCTCTGGTCAATCCCACTTCTACGCCAAGGCTACCAGCCTTTCTGCTCGCCCTGCCGCTATGGTGCCCTCGATGACTAACGATGCAGGCCCTCTCGCTTTGTGAACAAAGCGGGAGACTTGTAAGAGCTGAATCGTTTCCATACCACTGTTCAACATGATCGGGACTTTTCATGCTGCGCCAATAAGTAATTTAACTTGGTAATGGTAATGGTAATCGTCGTTTAACATAGTTTGAATTCCGAAATAGATAAGTAGATTGTAAGTTTGTTGTATTCGCAGTGTCCAGTGCTGGCCAGTCATGGTCGGCCTAGCTTAGAATACAATGTGACACAAAGTATGCTGTCCTGCGAAGCAATAACGTAGAGATAGACCTTAGAGCATCCTATGCATAGGTAGCTGCCTCCACCCGGTAGCTTTCGACCATTCTCATGCCACAAGTCGTAGGTTTTAGGTGACGATTGTGCACCTTGGCAGTAGCAATGTAGGTAGAAGAAGGGGAGAACGAATGTTTAATATTTGTAGTTTACCATTTGCTGTGTCGCTGTTGCATTTCTATCATAATTTCGAACACAATTCAAGAAATTTAGATCGGTTCAACTGCCCTGTTTAAGCGGCTTCTGCATTCCATTACCGACACTGACCTTGTGACAGAAAATTAATTGTGCAATACAACTGGTCTGATTTCGTGTCGCCATTGGCTTAAGAGGAGCGTGTGTCAACAAGGAAGTCTGTGGAGTATTGATTGCACTTGTCAGACTGAACGCTGCAGGCCAGGCAATCGGCTTTGCTTTTCTCAATCCTCACTCAATCTCATGACGAGACGTCCTTCACTTCCCGCCTCGAACCCCTTCCGATGCCCCTGCAAGCTCTGAGCTTCCACTGTTGTGCCTACAATCACTGTCAGATGCCGAAAACAATGTCTCCGTGTTCCCGTCGCCTGGTTTCCTTCTCACTCGAGTAACCATCATCTTGACTTGAGTTTCACGTCAATCAATCTGCTCACATTTACCAGGCCGTCAGGCCCATAATCTGCTGCAAAATCCTCTCTTGAGTACGTCAACTCCTGCCTTGTGGTCCATCGTCTTCTATGCTCTCTGCCATCTGTGTGCTTCACATCAGGTCGTAGCTTTCTTATGTTGATTAATCTCGCAGGTTTTATGTCGCTGGCGTGAGCACATAGTTCCCGCCGAGGGTCCTGCGCTGCTGATGCCACACCATTGTTTGTCCTTTTGCCCCACAGGCTTTGTTTAGCTTTCTGGTAAGAGTGCCTTACATTACGGAAGGTATCGAACGAGTGAAAATTGTATGATATATCAGAATATTGGTGTTTGTTGATTCTACAGACAGTTTCTGGTATTGATGGGAACATCACCTGACTTCATCCTGTATATGCATATGATAATTGAATGATCAATTACAAAAAATCTGTATCACAAAAATTTCATGACAGATAATTTTACATGTTCAAACTAGTACTGAACATGCACATACACATAACAATTATTCAGGTTTAACACCATAGAATAAAACTCATGTATGCATTTTTATAACCAAAAAATTAAAGTATAAGACAACATTTCAAGAGAAAATTTTAATGAATATTGCTGTTTTAATACATGAAACATCTGTGAAGGAGTTTTGCAAAATAATATATTATTAAATAATTAAAACCACACAATAGTTGTAAAGCTTATAAAAAAACTGACTTAAATTTTGAATAAAAACAAGCAATCAAAGCTTTAAACCTTACAAATACAATATTCTATTACAATTGCATAACATGTCGTTATAAAACTAATAATATTATCGTTATAAAACTAATAATAAGAGTGACTCCATCAATGCCAACATTCATGGAAAAATTGCCATGTTAACTATGTAAGCTAAAATAATAAGATGTCAATTTATGAATAATTTCATACCCCACGAGATAAAAACTGTGTAAGCAAAATTCATACTATCCATCATGACCCAATAGAATGCTGCATGTTCATATATACGTAGGTGCAAAAAGGGAGTGTTGATCACCCACAAGTATGCAGTCCTCATGAGAGCACAAACATACAATTCTTCAATTAATTCCACAACTAAAAATGCAATTCTTGTGTAGTTGGAATTGAAGAAAAAAGAAACTTCATGCACTTGAAATCAACACAAACAGATAATACACATGGAAAATCTACTCCCACCATTACCACATGAAACTTTGCAGACAGTTACATGACAAGTCCGATCTTTCTTTAATATCCTGAAAATTGTACAAATATTTCCTCCATATCAGGATGAAAGGGCCCAAACATCAGAAGAGGCACACAAAAATGGTGATAAATCCTGCTTCTGTACTTTAAAAGTCTCCTGTATAGCCATTGAACATCACAGGTGAGTGTTCAAAATTAACCTAGTACAGTCTTGTTAACCTTTTCAATGGTCATGCTTCGATGACATTGAAAAACAATACGCACACGTTGATTAGAGAGACCCACTCAAAAGAACACACTTAAATGCTAGTCATCATTTTCATGGCCCATCTCCTCCGAATGCAACCATGATGGTGACATCTCATAAATCGGATAACTAACTCAGATGGAATCAATTAAGCTTGGCCAAATAAACATACAACAGTTTTCAATCCCAACATCGATTTCGCCAACTCATGCGCAGTGTCAGACGACTGACTGTGCTGTGCCACAAACACAAAACATTCACAGGCCAAGGAATATACTGACTACGCATGTTTATCATCCATGTATAGTTTACACCCCTCCATGCTAGTAATCAAAAAGTGAACGACACCTTCACCATATGTCTGAACAGCCAGCAACACGCTCGTACTGGCATCGGTTGAAATAAACACTCTCCAAAACTACCTCGCCTCACACCACAGATTGAGACACTTCACCAACCATACGGCAACATTCTGAGCAAAATAACAAAAAAATGTCCAGGAAATCTACCATGTTCACGCAGTAACCAGCTCCCTTAACACGCACCACACTCGATACAAATACATGCACCGCAACAACTCTACACGTTTCCATTTCCTACTGAACCATGAAACAAAATTAAGCTCATTTCACCACCCCCAGTCGAATGCACAATCAGCCCCCACCACAATCCATTTTCCCACATGAAGAAAAAATAAATAAAACACACACACACCGACTAGCTAACCTCGTCACGCAGAATTCCATGCCTACATTCCTAACAATGTACATCTGGATACACATGAGATAAAAAAGCGAAGTAAAAGAAAAAGCAACAATCCGCATCCAACAAGCAGTTTCACGCAACCAACCAAGCCAAAAGTATGGACAACCAGAACCATTCCAACTGTGTGAGACAACAAATGATGACCAAACTCTTAACATATCTGGCCATTTTTATCACCACATAATTACACTTTCATTCCAATCACTAATTCCGACTATGCTGATAAATAATCTCTGCAACTCATCCTTCACACAAGGCTGCTCCCTCAAAAACCACATCCATCCCCGTTCGAGCACGACCTTGACACCGTCATCCGACGCTCACATGTCCGCCACCAATTCACCTCCACAAACCTCCACTCCGAAATCGCCTTCCAACCTTTTCCACCTACCCGACATCAGCCGCAATCTTGAAGCCACATCGCCAAAAAACGAGCTGCAGCACTTCGCACAAGCGAACCAACATTCCGCGCCTCATACAAAACACGCTTCGATAACCTCAGCTCAATCTCCAACAGCGCCAAACATGGTCTTCGAACCTGAAAATTATCCCAGGCGACTTACACGGAGCGATCGCCAATAACCTCTCCGTCTGAAACAACATTACGTGCTGCGAACAAAAACCCGCTCCAAATTCAGCCTCAGCGCATCCACCAGTTCCACCTCGACCTTCTCCACCTGAACCTGCCCAAGAAAACCTCACCACAAAAATGATCGCCTAACATTGTCGCAGAAGTATCATGCGCTAACTCGCCATACAGCCCAGTTTTACGCTTCCATGCGATCCACCCCCAAGCGATCTTCTGCATCGCCAACTGCATCAACCCAGTTGTCCACCCGCGATAAATCGCCATCCGCGTCCGCATCCGGAACCTCACTCTTCAAAACTTCCCATTTCACCACCATACTCTCCACGGACCCGCCCGGCGCCGCTGGAACGCTTCCTATCGACGCCCCCGCTCTGCGACCGCTGTTCCGACTCGACCTCTGCCTTTTCGGTACACTATCTCCCGCCCTTACCAGCGCACCAGGGCTCGCACCACTCGCAACGCCCAACCCCGCACTGCTCCCCTCCAAGCCCATCTGTACACCACCCTTCCCGACTCCTACCACCTTCAACTTCCCTTTCCCCACCGTCTGAATGTCCCCTCCGCTTCTCCTCTGCGCCGGCATGTACCGTTGCTGCTTCTCCACCGTCTCCATCGCCGCGTGCCGACTTCGATAGTCCTCCTCTTCGATCTCCTGCGCGCACACCATACATCCCCGTCACGCACTCTTAATGCACTCACCCTCTGCCTCCACCGCTCAATCAAACCCCCACCCTCCACACACGCACCTTCGCCATGCTCACAATCCGCCGTCCCCATCCCATCCCATCCCATCCCACCCCTCCCATACATCACCCCTCACCTTGGGCGCATTCCCTCCCTCCCCCGACTGTCACCCCACGCCCTATCCCCACAAACAATCACCACAACCCCCCCAACCCACGTCCCTCCACCCACCAACCCACCCTCCATCCGTTACCCTCCCTGCACCCTGTGCATCATGCGCACCCACATCTCCACGCCACCATCGGCTGCTCCACCCACATCCCCACTCCATCCCGGAACGACTCTCCACGCAACACGCTCACACCTCCCAAACATCACACACGCACCCCATTCCTTCTCCCCCCAATCCACACCCTCCGTCTCCGCCACAATCCAACCCACTCCTCGTCCCTCGCCCTACCTCTTCGCTCGACGACTCTTCCGCCCGCTGCGTCCCTGGACTTGCGTCGTCCACCACCCTCCACATCGGTGTTTCGATGTCCACGTGACGCACTTGTTCCACAAACATCCCGCCCACGTTCACCGGCATCACCATGTTGCTGATGTCATAATCTGACGCCTTCCGCCGCACCAGCCCACCGCCTGAGCTCGTTCTTCCCAAACCCCCGCCCGACCATGACGCCACCCCTCCTCGCCCCACCCCCCTCGGAGACGCCACCGCTGCCACCGACGCCTTCCCTTTCTGACCCGCACCGGGGGCCGCGCGCGGCGACTCGCTGGGTGCGCTGCTCTTCCTTGCAGCTGCCTCTTTCCTCAGCAAATGCTTCTGCTTCTTCACCCGCACCTGCAACGCTTCCACTTGCCACAGAAGCTGCTCCATCGAGTCTTGACCCGCCACTGCATCTTCCGCGCCCAACTGCTGCTCCGCATCTTCCCTCTCGTACAACGATTCTGGTTCCGACACTGCGCACCACGCCACACAATCACTGCCAAACCACCCCGCATCGCCCATATGCCCACCCACACATCCGCCATACTACCTCTCCTCACCCACCACCGCTCCCCCACAGCCCTGCTCACCGACGACCATACATCATCACCGCCCAACCCACACTCCCCGCTAACGCCAACGCCAACGCCACCCCGACTGTGACCGCTCCACCCCTGCACCACCCCAAATCCCATTCCCCTACTCCCTCGCCTTCAACCGCATCCTCCGCACCCAAACCCACCCCACACTCTCCAACCCCAACATGCACTGACCATGCCACACACCAAGGTCGAAAACACCCACCCTCCAACTCCGCCTCCGCAACATGCTGGCTCTCCCCCTTCCTCTGAGTCGACCCATCGTTTCCTTTCCGCTGAGCCTTCCTTTTCTCTGCAACAAGAGGTCCCAAACCACGTGAGTGTTTGCGCACCCACTCCTCGCTCTCATCGTCTCCAACTATCACCACCCATTCATCCTATCATCGTGCCCGCCACACCCACCCACTTCTCAATGCTTCCTCGCCCGCACACTACCCTGCCACCCCTAACCCAACTTCGCCTTCCACTGCCCACATTCCGCCCCACACGACTCCATACCACGTCAACCCACCGCCCATCCATCACGCCACAACCATCCCCTCATCAATGCACCCCCACCCCCCTTCCACCACACCCGCACACTTTGCAACACGAAACTTCCACATGTCCCGGAACTCGTCCGGATATATTTCATATCTCTTCTCGTCGTTGTACACAACCGGCGTGCTGCGCATCCCCCATGCTCGCACTCCACACGCTCCCTAACTCTATCCCCACCGCCACAACAATCACACAATCGCACTCCACACGCTCCCTAACTCTATCCCCACCCCCATAACAATCACACAATCGCACTCCACATGCACTCTCACAATCTCCCTCAGTACCATATCGCGAGAACACCGGATGCTTCCCCAAGTCCACGTCTCGATCCTCCTCCGCCCTCCTCCGATGCTTCCGATGCACGATCGCATGGTTCCCCACTATCTTCACCGGCACCGTCCTCGCGCACGACCCCTCCCCGACCTCTCCCTCCCACCTCCACACCTTCTCGCTCTCTGCCCTCCGCAGCACTCTCTCGTACTGCGCCAGCCTCGCCCGGATCTCCAGCGTCTTCAGCTCCAACCATCGGCACCTCCACTCGATCCCCCGCCTGTTCTGCTTCCACTCTGCGTCCAGCGCCTTCTTCCCTCTGCCCACACCACCCACAACGCTCCTCTCCTTAGAACTCCACAACACCCAACCGTCGCCTCACCACACCTCCCATCGCTGCCCTAAATTCACCCACCACAATCTCAACCTCTACCTTTCGCTCGCCGCAACTCCCTCCTCCTCTTCCGCCAGCCCCACCGCTCCGTTCCCGTCCCGCAAATCCGACTCTGCTTCGAACGCCGACTGCACCCTCTCCGCGCCGCCTTCCCCTTCCCCTTCCCCTCCCCACCAGCTTCCCGCTGACCCATACGAGCTCGATGACTCCGTCGCCTCGCCGTCTGCATCCGACCGGTACTCCCCCGAATCTACATCTCCCTCCTCCCCCTCCACGTCCACGTCTTTGTCCGCCCGCCCCACCCCCTCCCTCCCCCTCCCACCGCTCCCCGCGCTCCGCACTTCCGTGCTCGCCGTCGCCCCATCCCTGTGCGCCCAGGTCCCTCCCGACACCGCCCCCGCCCCCTTCCCATCCACCGACGGCTCGCCCTCCGTCATCTGCGTCCCTGCGGTTCCCCGCCGCATCGAACCGCTGTCCTTCCCAACTCCCGCATTCTTGCACATCGATGCACCCCCACATGATGGCACCTCGCTCTCCGCCGACCCCGTCGACGCGCTCGATATCGCCATCTTCACTCCCTCGCCCGCCAAACACTTCTCCCCCACCTGTATCCTACCCTCCACATCCTCCGACTTCGCTCTCCCTGATCCTCCCTCCCGCGCTTCGCTCTGGTCCAGCGCCACTAACTTCTCCCCGCATCCCTCGTACTCCTCCAACCGCTTCTTACCTCGCCGTAGCAGCTCCCCCGCAGCGGCCCATAAGATGCTACGCTTCTGATTGCACCTCAGCGCATTGTAGCATATCCATTCAAAATCTTCCTGGACAAACAACTGAACCACGTCATCGCCTCGCCCCAACCCCCCCCCCCCCCACGCATGCATCCACCATCTCCCACCTCCACAACCGCTTCCCACACTCCTCCAACACACGCGACCACACCACACAACCTGCCCCCTACCAACACCCGCTTCCCAACCCCGTGCCCGTCACCACTCCTCCCACCTCCTCTACCAAATCCACAAGATGTGCTCACCGCTCGCCGACCGCCACACCACCACTCAACTTACCACAAACATGCGCCATGAGGAGTACCGCCGAGCCCGGATCTTCTCTTGCATCATTGCAAAGCACATTGGAGCCTCCGCGACCCTCGACTCGTTGGACGCGGATACTCCATCCAAAACACCCATAAAATCTCCTTTCGAATCCAAACTGCTCTACACACAACCACCCACCCACACATCAGAATCTCCTTGCCATGCCCTTCCACGCTCCCTCCTCGCCACCCCTCTCACCCCCTACACGCCTCCACACCCACGCGTTTCCGTCACCCAACAACGCACTCCCCACCAAGCCACCTCCTGCCGAGCCTCCCGCTGCTCCTCATCATTCACAACCGCCACCCCTGTACAACGCCCACCCCCAACTCCCACGTCCTCCCCAACATCACTCCCGCATACTCGCGCCCACTTCTCACCGACACCCTACGTTCCACAGGCGCCATCCTTCATTGCGCCACCATACGCCCACATCAACCACCACACGGCACGCCCACTCACCACCACCTTCCACGACCTCCTGTCAGAATTTTAACACCATTCCCACTCCAACTCCAGTCCCCCAGTCCACTCCACCAGGAAACCCCACGTCCACTGCCTACCCTACACCACCTCATCACCACCACACTCCACCGCACGTCGGGGCATCGCCCTTGCTCCCCAACTGCTCCACGGCCTACCCTGAACCCGGATGGACTCACTACCCACACAACCATGACGGACGCATCCACATACTCAATCCAAAACTGACCTAATACCTCATCAACGCCTCCAGCACGCCAAGAAGACTCCCCTCCTTTCCTGCAGCATGCTTCTCCTCGCCCGCTGGCATGCTGCACCCATCTCCAACACTACCGCCGCCATCCTTCGCCTCCTGATCTCCGCCCTCGCAACTCCCGCTCACATCCAAACGCTCCACGTCCTCGTTGCTCCTGCCTCCCCCTCCTCCTCCTCCGCTACCATGTACCAACTCCTGTCCCAATTCTGCTTCCACCGGACACTCCACCCCTCTCGTTACAGATTCGCCTGCTCCAAAACCCGAACCACCGTTCAAAACCCCGTCTGCTGTCATGTAAATTTTACCTCCCACCCATCATCATACCAACGATCGAAACGCACATGACAACAACCACACGAACTCGCGACAGCAACCGATGCGCCCGCAGAAACCGCCACACACACCGTCACCAGAAACCCCACAGTGCTGCCACTGTACACAACCTCCTCACAACGCACTCGCCACCGTACTCCGCAAGCCCGTTACTTTACCTCTCCACCCTCCCTCCCTAACCCGTCACCAGGGGAACCCCACAAAATGCAACTGCTGCTGCACCCCATCTCTGACGAAGAGACGTCGAGAGCGACACACATACCTCCTCCAGACTTCCGAACGCACATCACCGCCACTGTGCCCTCACGCTCCGGCGTCCGCCCGCGTCAAGAACTCAAATCTTCTTGAGACAAAAACTCTGGCACCCGCTTCCGGTCCCGTCCACCCGCCATTCCAGCACAACGACGCTGCCACACTCCGCATCTAGCTCCGAGGCATCAAAACCCAACGGCTGTGCACCACGATTCCACAACCCTCCCGGCATCTCGTAAACTGCTCCTAAAATTTCCTCCCTTCGAAGTTCGATGGAAGCACCCTAGGTCTCTAGCTTTCAACTTTAGTGCGGAGAACTTTTGAGCCTCTGTTCTAATTATTTGGCAGTGATTTTGTGTGCGGTGTGTGCCAAGGTGTGCGGCGAAACACAATGTCCTCATTAACTCTCTGACAGTTCATGCGGAGTCATTGCCGACCATGCTATCTCGAGTTTTTTCTCTTTTCACAGGGGGAATACCCCAGAAATCATGCGACTTTCGTTGGGATTTCCATAGATGCGTTGGTCGCTCTCAAGGAATACAATCTTCACGATTTTGTATGAGCAAGCGTTGTGGTCATTCGTTACTGTCCCGGTCTACTTTATTGTCGTCTCAGATGTTTCCTAGGGGAGGGGGTATATTTGTCCTTCAAGGTTACATCACATTGTCGATGTTATTTTTAAATGGGGACGGGAACTTTATCATTCACAAGTATGAGGGCTGTGGAGTTTGTTTATGGACACGAGCATGTATGCACATCCGTTTTCGTTCCTAATGCGTCTTCGTCCTCCTAGCCCTGGTTATCGCCTGTCGAGATTGGCGTGGTTGAAACATTATTACATTCCATTCTCATTCGTCCACCTTCATCCTCTCAGTGTCAACCTCTCTTGAGCATTTATACCGTCACCGAGCTACATTGATCTAAAGCTTCATCCTGGTTAATTTGTTTCCACGAAAATGGGTTTAGCTGGTTTTCATCCGGCATGTTCTGGACGTCATCCGGTTTGTCAGCTGAATGACCTCTTCTTCTCTTTGGTTTTGCCAGCTAGCTTTTTGTAAAATTAGAGTTTAGTTTAGTATCCCCAAAACACGTTAGATTAGCTTCGACCAAAAAAGAGTGGAGCCAGCTAAGACCTCCGTTCTTTTCATAACACATGAGAACAATACCTTTGTTTCATAATAATTTACTAATCTACTTGTGAAACCCAGGGGAGAACCTAGTTTGGACTTTTTTCTTGATTTTCAACATTAGAAATTGAAAATAAATTTGATAATGTTGGCATTGTGGGCTGAATTTGGTTGAAAGTCTGTGTCGGACTTTACACCGACATTGGGCTCTGCCCATCCTTTGTCGCTGATTCTGAAACCGAATAGTTTGAGTTATGAATTTGAATTTTATGTTTTCAATGTAATAGTGATCAACTGCTTTCATCTTAGTTTAATTTGTAGCTTTTTATCAATGTTGATTAGTTTATTAGGTATTTTCTTCTATTACAGTTTTTAAAATCAATCTGCTTACCATGTTGATCAGTTATTGTGATATTGTATGGAGATAATTGATGCTTTTTTAAGATCATGGATTTTGTGAAAACACTAATATTTTTTGGAAATTTTTGTGACTTCTTTTTGTGAATAGTATGAAAATAGATTTAAATCAATTATACAAATAGTATGAATCTGCATTTCTCATTTATGTTTTAGAGTATGATAAAAATACTTAGCTTGAAGTGGAAAGTAAGACAATTTGTTAAAGGAAACAATAATTGTGTTTTAACTTGGTATATATATATATATATATATATGTATGTGTGTGTGTGTGTGTGTTTGTGAGTATGTGTGTGTATATATTAGAAACTGTTAAATTGATCCATGCATTGAACCCACCTATCTTAATCATCATTAAAAAAAAATCTATAATATCAATTTGCATTGGTTGAAAATCAATGAATAAATGCTTGGGTCAATTTAACAATTCTCTATATTTAAATGTAAATTTTTGGCCTTTGGTTTATTACATATAAACTAATTAAACTATAAGCATTTAATTGAAGTTTAACTTTTTCTTACAATCTACAAGAAATATTGCATACATACTAGCTACCACAAAGGTCTTGCAAAAGCTTTCTAGAAACTACAAGGTTTGTGGCACAAGTCTCAAGTTTTAGATTGCTTTTAATATAACATCTTCATAAGTAAAATTTTGATGTAAAAATTTTGAATAGTTAGGTAACTATTCAATAAAAATATAAATATCTAATTTATATTTAAGAAACTTCTTAAGAAAAAAATTATTCTTTCAATGTATTTTTTATTTATTTCTATTTAATTCTATTTATTTCCATTAATTTGAGTAATTTTTATAGATAAAAATATTTACATTACTAATTGATAGAATAAGAAGAGTTAGATAGAAGGACATAAAAGTAGGCTAATTTATTAATATTTTGATAATAAAGGTTCTAGAAAGCTTTATTTATGTGGATTTGACTCAACAAGTGTTTCAACGTAATAAATAGGCTGTATACTTGGCCAACAAGTTTGCTACAAGTTGCACATGTTGGCTATTTATGATTTAAAGTTGACTACATAGCATACATGCTAGAAACTTATCTTGCAAATTACACATATATTTGGCAAATTTGACATGTATTGAATGATCTATAATATATCATTATTAAAATAAGATTGGCCTATTTTGAGAGTCTGAGACCCTTTTAATCCACAACAACATAAAACCTCATCACAAAGTAGAACAATATGAATTAGAACAAACTTGAACAGAATTAAACATGACAAAACACAAAAGACAAAATTGAGCAAATGAAAATAAAATAGAATAGAATTAAGCAAGAAGATGCAAAACCAAATTTTATTAAGAGAAAAGGTCCGAAGCCATATTTGATTAGATGCCTTAAAAGACCATTGCTAATCTTATTTATACTTTGTTTATACAATAGCTAACAATGATCTTATAAGAGGCATGGCAATCCTTTTTTACTACATAGAATTGGCAAAAGCAGTATGTAGATAACCACTAGCAACACAAGACCTTCCAAGAAGATAATAAGGTGTTACTCTCTAATACCAACTTACCACTTGCTACATCAACTCAAATCCATAAGCTTGTACCTTAGTGGCTTGAATCTTTATGCATTTCTGCAGTGATTTTTGATGTTGCATATTGCCTCAAGCTTTTGTTATAAATTTGGATCCATCTAATCTTCCATATTTTGCAACTAAAGAAATTTCATATCAAGCCTAAGCGCTTTTTGGATTAACACCAACTACTTCAACTACCAGTTGTACTTGATGACCAATAAGAATATGAAGTGGACAATATTTTGGAACATCACTATCTTCTCCATGGCAGTGGACATCCACAATTATTTATACTTTGTCAAATTACTGGTATTGATAGAATAATAGAGAGTCGCTGGTATAATTGGATGTTGATCAATATTAAAGAAAAATAGTTAATAATTGATACTTGCTTGAATACTATCATTATAAACATACTTCAAGGGCATCAAATATTTATCCCAATTATTATCATGAACTATCACAAATGTCTACAACATATCTTCAAAGGTTTGATTTACATGCTCTGTTTGTTCATCTGATTGGGGATGGAAGGCTATAGACATAGCAAGTTATGTACGTAATAGCTTAAAGAAGGTTTCCCAAAAATTTCTTGTGAAGTGTGGATGTCGATCTGAAACAATGACATGAAGTAATCCATGATAACAAAAGATAATATCAAAGAATATTTGTACAAGCATTTGAGCATTAATATTTGAGCACATCTCAGCCAAATGAAGTTGCTTCAAGAGTCGATCCACAAAGACAGAAACCACAATATGATTGTGAGATGTTTGTAGCAAATCCATAATGAGATCTAGAGTCACTTGCTCCTAATGCGCCGTAGGTAGTAGAATTGGCTGCAATAGTTTAGGAAACATTACATTACATGCTTTATTACATTAACATGACTTACAGGAGCATACAAAAGCTTAAACATCATGATCCAAACCTACTCAAAATCATATCCTTAAGATCCATTCTAGAGTCTTCTCTTGCCTTGAAAGTCCAGATATTGGCATGTCATGTCCTTCTTAAAGTATGTATATTCGAAATATAGCATTGTCAGGTATATCATTAAAAAAAAAAAAATAGAGCAAGCCATCACTAAAATTGTAATCATGATATTGTATATTGTCCACTTTTAGCCAATTGCTAATCATCTTAAAATAAGTATTCCAATGCATAGTTTCCTTCTATTTTGCTTCTTTGGTTAAATTTGAAATGATACTAGTAATGGTAGCAACTTTTAATAAATAAAATTTGGTCTCTTGATTCAACCTTCAAGTTTGGTCTCTACAATAAGCAGTCTGTCACATTATGTTGTCGCTTTTTCTTATACTCAAGCTAAATATCAAAAAGCTATAATTATTTTTTTTAACGATTATGTCATGATTTCATATTTTTCAGATGCAAATCATGTAGCAAGAATTGAAGATCAATTTGAACAAGTACTAGCATCTTCAATAAATAGTGTTGCCACATATATATACAATTGTTAATTACTGTCAATAACATTCAGAGTAATTGTGTTCTGCCATTTTAAACTTGCATGATTGATACGCCACAAGTTGAAGGCTCTTATCAAAGTCTTCTTGAAAAACTACTCCAATAGCAAAGTCAGAAGCATCAATATTAAATGTACAATGAAGATTAGGATTATATCGTTGCAATATTAGTGTAATAATGAGTGCTTCCTTCAACCTATCAAAGGCATTTTGTTGCTCTAGTTTCCATTCAAATGAGGCACCATTCTCCAATAGGTTTGTCAATGAGGCAGTAATGTGCACAAATCATTGAACAAAATGATAGTAATATCTAACAAGGCCTAAAAATGAGCAAACTCCAAAAGCATCCTTGGAGGTTGGCCAATCTTCCACTACTTTCATCTTGTCATGCTCCATGCGCACACCTTTGGAGGACACTACATGCCCCAAAAAGGTGGCTTTTCGTTTCTAAAGTTTATATTTTGAGTACTTGCAATAGAAGCAACTATTTTGTAGTCAACGCATTACTTCTTATAGATGTTGCTCATGCTTTTCAAAGGTTTTACTATATGTGAGGATATCATCAATGAAAACAACTATATACTTATTCAAAAGGTCTCAAAATAATTTAATTATGTGACCTATGAAAGAGGTTGAGGCATTGGTGAGGCTAAAAGATAAAACAAGCCATTCAAAATGTCTATAGTACTTATAAATTGTCATCTTTTTTATATCTTTTTTTATAATAGATATCTATTAATATCCATTTTGATGATCTAATTTATTAAAAATGGTCACACCTCAAAGTTGATTCAAAAGATCATCCACGTGTGGAAGTGGATATGCATTTTTAACAATCTGCTTATTGAAGCTTTGATTGCTAAGAATACAAGTGCTTCCTATAGTGATGTGCTTTCTCAAATGAGGTCCTTCTCCAAGTGTTTGTCTAATGTATTTTACAACTCTTCAAGTTCATTTGATATTAGGCAATAAATTGGTCGACTTGTTAATTTGGCTCCAAGCAATAGTTCTATTTGAAAGGAGGCACCTCGATCAAGAGGTACGCCACTAGGTAGATTCATCAAAAAAACATCTCAATATTCTTACAGGAGTTGCTCTAACCATTCTATTCTTTTGGCTATCTTTTCTACCATTAAGGTAAGATTTAGAACCACCATATATACTAATTGCTTATGCTATATTTGCTTCTTCATAAAGATCATCCCTACAAGTAAGTCTTTAGTTGCAAATTATTTTTCTTTTCCACTTAATACAAGAATACTAGGAGTTATTTTGTACCCACCTTCTTTGAAAGAAATTATCCTTGTTATCTAATTAACTTGTTTATTTTCTAATACTAGCCATCGCATACCAAGAATAACATCATATCTTAGCTTTGTTACCTTGAACATCTCTCTTAAGACATAAGTGTTAATCAACCTCAAGGTTTCTTCTTCACATATCTCACTTAATACATTTTCTCGATTGTTTGTAAGGTATATACTCCCTCCTTTAAATACCTTAGTTTTAATTCCAAATCAATGGATAATTTCACTCAAGATGCAATTTTTAGAACCACAATCTACAAGCACTCAATACGGATGTACTCTTTATAGTTCCATTAGATGTATTAGTTGATTCTTTGTATAGTTGTCCGAGGCTATACCATTTTTCTCTGAGAAACAGTAGCTATGCCTAATATTGGCTTTTGGTACCTTTACTTAGAGCCTCATTTTCCTACTTTATCTCATTATCAATTTGATGAGTCTCGAGACTATGAACCCATCTTGTTTTGTTGGTGCTTGAATTTTGAAGTTTTGGACAATCTTTAATTTAATAGCCTAGCTCCCAACAATAAAAATACATCTTTTTTGTACCAATATTTAACATCTTTGTCATATCAATGATCCTTGTAGGGCATCAATCTCCAATAGCATTGATTGTTGTGCCATAGCATTAGATAGCAGTATAGAACTTTGTGCTATAGGTTATGCTCCATAATTTTTAAAATCTTTATTATCGACCCTCTCTACAATCCTAATTGCTTCTTCAAATATTTGTGGATTCTTTAATTCTATCTCTCACTAGACTCTAGGTTTCAAACCTCGTAGAAATCTATCTATCATTTTTGTCTTTGAAACATTATCAATTTGAAGACATATAAACTTGAATTGAAAGATATAATGTTACACCAATCTAGATTGTGTAAGATTTTTCATCTGATCACGTGCGGTCTTTTTTGTATTTATGGGCCAAAATTAATTCTTAAACTTAGTGTCAAATTCCTCACAAACACAAAATTCACCTTGAACTCCATAGCTTTGAACTTGATGTTGATACCAAATGGCTGTTGGATCTCTGAAGTAGTTGGATGTATACATGATTCTTTCATTAGTATTTGTCTAAATAGTTAGATATATTATTTTATGTTGAAGAGCCATTGACATACATCTTCTTACCTAGAGTATGTACTGAGCTAATTCAATTTTAACCTAGCAAATGTTGACTTTTTTGTCCTAGAGGCTTGTATTTGCTCTTGTTAAGTAGTTATCTAGCCTAAGAGGTGTTATATTTGAGCCTGCATTTGAGATTGCTCTGCCATATCTCCTAGGTTGTAATTCTCTGTTAGACTCCACTATTATAATACCTTCTCACTTTTTGGTTGATTTTTTAAGAATAGCTTGTGGAAGTGTCAACACAACACTTAATGTAACCACAACAATTGACCTTGAACTCAATGATGACTATTGAGACACTACCAAAAAATAGTTAAATACTTGCTCTAATATCAATGAAAATGACTGGACTATCTCGAGAGTCTAAGATCCTTCTAATCCACAGCAATATAAAACTTTATCACAAAGTAGGACAAAATGGACTTGAATAAACCTGAATAAATTTAAATAAAATAGGACACAAAAGATAAAATTAAATAAATAGAAATAAAACTAAAAAAAACTAAACATGAAGATGCAAAACCAAATTTTACTAAGAAAAAAGGTCTAAAGTCATATCTAACCAAAGCCCCAAGACGCTCTAATCAATTCTATTTATACTTTGTTTTACCACCCTAGATTTACTAGAATGTTCCTAAACAACCACTCTAAATTTTTTTTAGAAGGTTCTATAGTAGGTCCCATCTAAATAATTGCCCCAAGTTCTTTTTAGAATATTCTATAGAAGATCCTACATAATCCACTAACCTAGTTTCAATTCTAGAAGCTTGTATAATTTTTCAAATATGGTTCCAACTATCTATATCTATATGTCAACAATACAAATATCTTATCTATATCTTATTACAATTATGTAGCTAATTAAATAAATAATATACATTTATACAACAATAAAGTTTTTTTGATTTTTTTCAATATCTTTCTTATTTTTAATCTAATTTTAAAATTAATTAGTCTTATTTTTTTATATAATATTCATTTTAATTTTTATGGTTTATTATGGTTTTTATTTTATTTTATTTCTATCTTTGGCATAATTTGTTATATTTTACTTTTGTCAAGTTTTATTTCTTTATAAATTGATAATAATACATGTAATATATTAGAGATTTTTCTTTTTAAATTAGAAGTAGATTAATTTTTTTTTAAATAAGATATAAGTATATTAGAAATTAAAAACTATTCATAAAATTTATTTTATTTTTAATCATTCTTTATAATTTGTTTCAAGTAAAATTGGACATTTTTTTTCAAAAAAATAATAATATATAAATCTTAAGATGAAAGTATAAATAGATTTAACAAAAAATATCTAAAAAAATCTTAGAATGATAATAAAAAAAGACTAATAATAAACCAAAGTTAAAACAAAATCTTAAAGTATAAAATAATATACTAATAATAGATGTAGAATTTTTTGTTGATGAAAGAATGGGATCTTATGGAAAATTTAAAAGAACCTTCTTGGAGTATTGGTATTGAGGGATTTGATTGTATAAAGATTTTGTGATAGCTTTGCAAAGTCATAGTTATTATTGATGACTTTGTTTTGTATTAAATAAAAAAAATTAAATTAAATTTGATATTTTTTTGAATTTTTTAGTAAATATATAGGAAGAAACCTTGTAGGTTTGTGAATGTAATTATATTCAATATATATTATAAATTTAAGCTTAATAAGTCAACCAAATCAAAAGTAATTGAGGTTCGAGTGAGTAAAGGTCTTAGAAATTGGATTTTAAAGGTTAGTAAGGATCTCTACTATTTTGGGTAATTTGCCATTTGGATTGAAATATTTTATTTTTTTATTCATATTTGACTTAGTATTTTACATTCATAAAAATTTTGAAACCAATTCAATAATCCAAAAAAGAATTATTGATATTCAAAGGCTTATATTAAGATTAAAGAAGGATGGTGTTTAACACATAAATGGATTAGATATACTTTTTTTTGATTTTTTTGTTGGATCTTCCTTAAAATTTATATTCTTTTTTTCAATGAAAATATTTAGATACATAATAAATTAAAATTAAAATTAAATATTTAGATAATATTAATTGAAGTTTAAAATCTTTTGTGGTTTTTAATTAAAATTTGACTATGTTTGTTTGAAATTTGGTTAGAATTTATAGGATTTTTATTGAATTCAAAGAGGATTCGATTAAGTAAATTTTAAATTTTGATTAAGATTAAGTTAAATTTTAAATTTTGATTAAGATTAAGTTAAATTTTAAATTTTGATTAAGATTAAGTTAAATTTTAAATTTTGATTAAGATTAAGTTAAATATTAATTTGAATTTAATAAATATTTAATAATAATAAAATTAGGAATTTTTCACGATTTCTATGTAATTTTTTTGTAAATTATTTATTACTTTCAAGTTTCTTGTGATTTCTTCATAATTTATTTAAAAATTTCTTTAATATTATTTTAGGATATAATCGGATTTATTTAATATTAATTTGAAATTAAATAAGGTGTAATAAGATTTTTTTTGGATTGTTCAAGATTGCCAAGAAGATGCTTCAAAATAACTTATGTATTTTTTTTGGATTAGAAATCCAAATTTAAGGTAAGATCAAATGCTACCAAAGTTAGTTGCCTAGTGCATTCTTAAGCTAGTTTTTACACAACACAATAGTAATCAAGAGCTACCACAAGTACTACAAAACTAAGTGTTGTCTTATTTAGAAGGTTTGGTAGTATAATATTAAATGTTTGAAGATTTATCAATCAAGTATAATTTTTGATTGAGCTTCAACCTTAAATTTATCCAACTTCCAAATCACAAATTAAGTTTATTATATCAATGCTTTTAAAATTTGTTTTATCATGATTTCATCTTTTTGTGAAGAATATAATCTAATATTAAAAAACTTAGAGGTTTATTTAGGTAGAATTTTGTTCTATGTATTTGGAAAAATGATGCTATTTGTGTTACAACTAATGAAATTTGTATTTTGTGTCAATAAAATTTTTAAATAATATTACATGTTTAAAGATTTTCACAACTTATAAATAATATTAAATGAAATGATGCTGCACTTAACAACCAATTTTTCTATGGATTGTAATATAATGTAAAGAAATTGATGATGAACTTGTCTCATCCTCAAATATTATGTCAAGCAATTGATTTTGCTACAAAATGTGACAATTGAATTTTTGAATTTTAATCTAAAATTTGCACAAGTAAATTTCAACGTCTTTATAATTTAATGGTAATACTAATATCTTCTTAATACATATATTAAGAAGTAGAAGACATGTAAATTAATAAAAATATATTTTAAATTTTTTACTAAAAAAAAAAAAAAAATCAATATTGTCAAAAAAAGATTATGCTTATATTGTTGAGAATGCAAGCACATTACTGAATATTATCCAAAGACATGAGGAAAGTATAGAATAAAGAGCATGGTTGTCAAAGAAGATTATTTAATGAAAAAAAATTTATTTAGATAGGATAGATAGTTTGAAGATAAATATCCATGCAATATCTAATAATTATCACATTTTTTTATTTTAATCTTTTCCTTGTCTTACTATAGATGTTTGCTTAGGACCTAAAAACAAAAAATTCTTTGCCTTCTTATATTAAAATTTGCAACTTTTTTTTTAAATAAAAGATTTATTAAAAGACTTTGCATAATTTTAATTTACAAAAATTATATAGTGCATGTAGAAGTCATAGATGATTGTCTTTTAACTTTTGGAGATATTATCCATAAACTATTTCTTATAAATGTAATAACAATGGTCATAATAAGTTAATGATATATAGTATTATTACATCTCCTTCTAATTTAATCATTCTAAGTCTATTATGGCTAAAAGAAAATATATTCTTTCAATAAGCTTTATTTTTATAATATTTTTTTCTCATTGTATAACCAAGACTTTTATTTATTAAAAAAATGACAAATTACTATGGATGTGTGTGGATTTTAAAATACTTATTAAAATTACTATAAAAAATAAGTATCTTCTATCTTTGATATTAAGACATTTTGATTTATTGACTTAAGTTAAGATCTACATCAGAATAAATTTTCAAATAGCAAAAAATCTTAAACACATTAAAAAATTAGATTATTAATAGAGTTCATTTTAAATCAAGTAGGGATGTTTTAAATTAAATTTCATATTTTTTGAACTTAAAAAAAATCTAGTTTTTTTACAACATCTAATGAATAATATTTTTTGAGATTTTTTGAATAAATATTTTGATTTTTATCTAAATAATAATTTGTTTTATATTAAGAATACAAAAAATCATGAACATTATATTTTTTTATATTAAAAAAAAATAAAAATATAGAATTATATGCCAAAATAGAATAGTATCTATTTCAAATAATTTAAATCAATTTTTCAAAGTATATCATTTTAAATAAAGGTCTGATGATGGATCTTAAAAAGCTCAAACTAATATATATTAAAACAATTTAAGAAGTATAAAAGATATCTAATATTTTTAAGATTTTCTAATTACTATTAAATTTTTATCAATGTTTTAAAATAAATTATAGCTTCACTTATACATTTGAGTTGTAAAGACAAACTTAAGTAGAACAAAGAAGGTAAAAGAACATTCAAAGCTTCAAGTTAATTTTTATTCTACCACTAATTTTATATTTATTGATTTTCTTAAGATATATTTTTAAAAAATACATGCATTAATTTAAGTCTTAAATGCAATGTTGCTATTAACAAGAAGAGTTGAAAAACTCCACCTTGTAGATTTTTATTCAAAAATAAATTTAGCAACCATAGGTAATCCACAATGAAGAACTTCTTACAATTTTAAATGCATATCAATTATAATACCATTATCTACTAATGTATTTTTAATATAATAATTTTTTATTTCAAATAAAAAGATATTTAGTATTTTATATCAATACATGTTTTGTATTATTACTAAACTCATAAGAGCATGTTCTTGTTATAGTTTGTAATTTATTTTACTTATTGACCAAAAAAAAAAACAAAGTTTATTAAATGTCTTTTTAAAATATTCTAATCTAACATCAAAAGAAAAATTACAACTTATGATGATTAAAAAAACTATTCTTTTGAAGCTAAGATAATTTCTTCTTTGAAGAAATAAAATTAATTTTAATTTTTATTTTTTTAATTAATTTTATTCAAATATATTCTTAAATCTATTTAAGCATGATATTAAGAATAAACCTTCTAAATCTCTTGATATTTCTAAGTTTGAATTAAAATACAATCTTTTATATTTTGAAAGACACTTACATGTTCAAGAAGATGAAGTATACTTACATGCTCTTTAAACTTGTCATAATTTTCAACTGCAAAATATTTTGGAAAGAACAAGATATTGTAGTTAATCTTTAGAGATTTTTTGTAGCTTTAAATATCAAAGATAATTCAAGAATTTTTATAACTAAGTGATTTTTTTTTTAAAAGTAAAAATTCTTTGTCTTTGATTTCATAAATTTCTTCAACCATTACCTATACCAAAAAAAACTATGGTCTTTTGTTTCTATAGATTTTATCATGGATCTTTCAATCTCAAGTTCCTATGATTATATATTAATGATAATAGATTACTTTACTAAAATAACCTACTATCTACCATGTTAAAAAATTATAATACGTAAAGAGACATCTAGATTTTTTTTTGAAAATATTTATTTTTATCTCAAACTATCAAAAAATACTATATTAAATAAAACAATTAATTTTTATTTGAATTTTAGAAAATATTTTTTAAAATATAAAAAATAAACAAAAAATTATATTTGGCCTTTTATTATAAATTTTATAGGCAAATAGGCTAGATAAATTAAAAATTATAATAATATATGTGATGTATTATGAATTATCATAAGATGATTTGAAAACCATGAAGATTTTTTTTTTTTTCACATATCTTTTCTTAAGCCATAAAAACTAATGGATATATCACAAAGAAAGAAGTTACCACCTCTTATTATCGAAATAGATAACAATCAAAAATTTGAAATGAAAGAAGTCTTAGTCCTAAGGCAGTGCCAAAATAGGTAGGAATATTTTATATATTAGCATGGATATGATATTTATAAATGCAAATATGAGCCAGCTAAAAATCTTGCAAATGCAATAGAAAAGATTGATGTTTTTTATCAATAACATCTATTAAAATGAAGATAAAGAATTAAGATAACCTTTATTGTTAAGTAAAGGAGTTTTAATAAATAACTTATTATATCTTCTATTTTTGTTTATCATTTATTTTTAATTTTTATAAAAAATCAAAATCGAATAGATTAATATTTAAGGGCTATCATTTGTTCAATTACTAAAATAGCCACTGAGATTGTCACATCTTTTAAGACAATGTAATAGAAATAAATATTTTTAAAAATAATATTTTATTATTCAAATAAATGGCTAGATACAATACATTTGGTATCATAACCAAGGTAGAAACTTTCAATGTTTGGTAATATTATGAGATAAGGATCACTTTTGATATTATTTCTAATATTTTATTCAAAAAAAATTATTAAGAAATTAAAAATAATTAAATAACAAAGTAATCTTCTTACTTTTATATGAAAAATTATTGATAGTTGAGAGGACCTATCAACTATCTTTGAAAAAAATAAAGATTAAAATATGTGGCAAATACAAATTGTCATATCTTAAATTTCATCAAAGTATGATCACCACTTATTATAGAATTTGTTCTTAAAAAAAGAAATATTATAACAAAATTTTAATATTTACATATGTAACTAAAAAAATAAAAAAAAAAGTTAGATAGAAATATATTAAGGTAGATTAATTTGATAATATATTAATAAAAATATATTTAAATGCTATATAAATATGAATTTGAATTTATTTTGTTATTTGATTATTTTAGAATAAAGACATAATTTTTTTGAGGATCTTCATCAATATTTTGATATTGTCGAAATTAAAATAACTTAAATATTTTATGTGATAATTATACAAATGACAATTCTTGAGATCAACTTGTCAATTTTTAGTTGTGCATCTTGTAAAGAAGTTCTACTATTGAGTGAAGAATAGTAGAGCTTCACACAATAATCAAGTTATTCTAAATATCAAATCCTTTATTGTTCAATTTTCAACTTATAAAAAATGAAAAAGATTATATTATAGATAATAATCTTGTTGAATATAAGAATATATTAAGTTATTATATTATTTAAAATTGCTAATTGCAAGAGAATTTTCTAATTATCTTTGTAATAGTTGATAGTGTATAATAAATACTATTACATTATTTAATTGATATATTTATTTTTTTCATTTATTTGATGATAAAAACCAAAAAATAAATTAATATTAATCTTTGATATTTTAAAAAAAATCTTCTAAAATCTTGTTAAAAATTGGAATCTTCATTCTAATACAATTTTATAATCTCCATAGATACTATCAAATGAAATTTTAGTTTTTTCTTCAAAAATATTAATTTTTGTATAAGATATAAAATGAGTTATTTTAGTTAATAATACAAAATTCAAAAAATACAATTCTAAGAATTTGAAGTTAAAATATTTGTAATAAATTCTAATAAAATAAGTGACTAAAGTTACTTTAGAATATGTAGAGGTTGAAAAAGTCCATGGAATCACTATCATAAAGTATTTTCTTAAGAAAAAGGTCACGTAATTGAACAAATATTTAAAGAATTTATTACATTAAAATATATAAAAAATCTTTTAAAGTAGGTTATAAAATTTTGTTATATTAAAAATATCATATTGTTAAAATTTTATGTTATTATATTTGACCTTTTGGAATGTATAAATATCTTTTATAATAAAGAAGATTGTTCTTAACACTAAAATTGCTAAAGTCACTATGAATGTTATTCTTAACATCAAGAACAAAATAATTTGTTAACCACTTGAACAAATTTTTTCAAGAAAAGTAGTGTCAATTAGAATTATTCACTTATTAGCCCAAAGATACAATTATTCTAATTTCAAAAAAATAGTTCATTGTTAATTACATAATAGTACATTTCTATCATGCATTTATTTATTTTTAATCCAAGATACAAATGTTTTGAGAAGGTGCCTAATAAGCCTTATTGATTTTTAAAATAATATATAATATTAAATACAAATTATAACAAAGACATGCTCCAACAAGGTTGATAACAATTAAAAATACATGTTGACAAGAAATATTCAAGATTCTTGTGATTTGTATAAACTATGTTTAGGTAAAAAATATTTTTTAGATGGTAATTATATTTAAATTTTGTATTTTTTTAATGAGATTATACTTGTCATTTTTTATAATATATATTTATATTTATATTTATAAAAATATGAAAAATAAAACTATGTAGTTTTGCATTTTATTACACCAAAGCTTTTTAAGTAATAGTCATCTCTTTAATAATCATCTCTTTTTAAGTAATACCATGTAAACTTGTAATATAGAGATTTAAAATATCTTTAATACAATATCTCAAATAGATTTGTAAATGATGTATACATTTATGATACAAGCAACTTCAACTGACGACTTGTAATTCTCCATTTTGATTTCCATCTGTAACAATGCATAGACTTTTTAACACAAAACATGAAAGAAGCATCTTCACTTGTTAAATGGTTAAAATACAAAATCAACCTTGAGGAAAGACCCTATGTGACTAAGATCTTCGAAAGTTTTTAGAAGATTTTTTCCACCATTCTCATCTTGAATTTTCTGGGTCATCTTTCATGGAAGTTATTGAGCCATCTGACAGAGTGGTGGAACCGTGGAAATGAACTAATGGAGCCTCACATGGGTAAATTTGAGCAAGTCGTGTCTGACTCGCAACGAAGTGTGTAAGCATCTCCTTCGTCAATGAATCAAATGAGGATTCTAAATGGGTACGTTCAGCACATAATATTTTTCCAGAATTAGGCCGGTCGCAGGATTTATGAAACTGTTGCAGTGATTTCAGACAGCAGCAGTCATGATTCTAAGCTAGCAGACAAGAGGACGAGATGAAGATGACAATCCCTCCGAAATCCAATAAGAGGTGTTTTGGCCCTTGCCTGTGAAGGTAGCATTACTGAACAAAGATGGATATTCAGAGGTTACAAGGCCGTACACGTAGTACGAGGTCACAACGGGTGGAGCTATCACGTCTTGTGTGGAGAATACTGGAAACTAAAATTTGCGGCGATCACGTATATTGTTTAAAAAAATAGTCGCAACGAGAGTCAAGTGAACCTGAAGTGTATCCAATCACCAAGCGTCACAAGCCTATGGATGTCAAGCAGAGAAAACCAAATGAGTGCCTCAATTACCAAACATGAGGACAAAGGAGTAAGAAAAGCCCAATTAAAAAACGAATCAACATCATGAATGAACTCAAATTTGTCTAGAAAGGTACACTGCTAGAAATTGCGAAATACATGGACTCATCAGCTGCATAGATATAGCATCAATTCTCAAGGACTTAAGCACCATGCAAGGTGCGAAAGGTAGCGAAAATTATTAAGACACAACTAAAGAGGGACAGGCACATAACAGTCCATGATGATGTCAGACGAAAGCCAGTATATCAACCCATTTGAAAGTGGGCGTCAATCTCGTAGTTACTTGTAATCCTAACTCGCCTGATATGTGACAAGCAAAATCCTAGTTGACTCAGTGATACACCGAAGATAAACAACTTGTAAAATTGTTAATTCCCATGGATGTGCGAACAAAGTTGACCACGAATAAACAGAATAAATACGAAGAACCAAATTCACATTGAATCAGTCTGCAAGCTAGAAAGTTGTGCCATGTAAAAACAATGTGGCTGAAAGTTTGAGAAAAGTGATTCACTTTAAACACAGGCGACCATCTTGAAAAATAAAGCAAGGAAAGCAGGACCAAAAGTTAGCAAAGAAATATGCACAAACTAATTCAGCGCACTTACTATGCCGCGACCGGGATATAACTTGCCAACGCGACCAAACCATAGATGCAATGAACATCCAAACATAAATCAACTCACAGCGACGTAATGCAAGACGGAAACGAAGAAAAAGGAAGAAAAAGACGAAAAAGTAGTCAATCTCACAAATGGCTCTGCATGATCCATCACCAGCAACCAACTCGAAGCACAATTAGCCAGAACACGGTTACGAACCGCAACCTGCGAACAAAAATCACCACTGGTAGAGGTGGTTCCCATTACGAAAAATATTGTCCACAGACGGCTACTGACCGGGCTTCCGAACACTTACGCCAAAGACGTTAGCTTCGACTCTGAAGCAGAAATATCACTCTTGCACAACCCTGAGATGGTACCCCATTCATAGCACCTCGCCTCACAGGCAACAATCGGACGAGCGCCGTCCTGTTCCTTCACCAGCTCGAAAACTTCGTTCCAATTTCGCCACTCGCCGTCACTGCAAGGCCCGTCATCCAACTTCGCCAGGCGAGTCCACTATCGCCCCGGTCCCGCCTCAAATTTTGAAGCGACTCTGAGACCAGCGATTGCGTCGTGCCATCGCTCTCAATCAGGCACGTGCGATGGGACTGTTGAGGGCGCCCTCATGCGCGAGCGCCTCATTCAAGCGTGCAGAGTCTGGTCCGCTGGCTATGGCGGGACCCTGCACGAGACAGTGCAACCAAAAACTACTGTCCTTTATCAACCCCCTCAGAAATTCAAAATTTAGGGTTTCACAATTCTTAAATTTAAGAATTCACATCCGTGATACATGTAATAATATGGTAAAAGGAATTCGTGCATGAAGTTCTCGTTGTTAAACTATTCTTGTTGTCAGTATTTCTATTTATATGAATTTTTTTGATGCATGATTTATAAAAGGATCAATTGGTCTTTCTTATCTTTTTGGGTTTTTTGTGGTGTAGCCCATGTATTTGCAACACTGCCTTTTTCAGTGTAAATTTCAATTATTCCATATCATAACTCCCAAATTTGTTTCATTGGATTGAAGTGTGTAATTCCGTTCTAAGATGTTGTCCATTTGTGAATCATATAAACTGAAAACTGGCACTGTACTCTTGGACGAAAAGTGAAAAAAAAATATGGGGAATGATCATTTGAAGTGGTTTGAAAAAGGTGTCTAGGTCTAAATTTGGTCCAAAAGGTGAAACATGATTTATACGCAAGAGTTAAAATACGTTTTTAGCATGATTGTGATCTAAAGAAAGTAGCAAGATGTTAAACATAAGTTGCATTTTTGAAAGGCTGTGATTGTGTGATTGACAGTTTGTAGCTGCATTCATTGTCAAATTCCATATTATTAAAACTTTACTATCACAAAATATGTAACATAGTGATTTTTCATTTCAATAAACTTTCAATAAACCTAAATGACTTTAATGATTCCCACTCAAATAATGTTAAATAATCTTTAATTTATATGTGGATTTTTTACTGATATTTGAAAAAAAATCATAAGTACAAATCAATAATTATCTATGTTTTTATGCCACAATGAATTAACCAAAGACGGCTAATCTGGTAACATAATTTTTGTTCAAATTATATCTTGTTTTCAAAAATATAAAAAACGAAAAAATAGTTATCATCAAAGTTGTATGAGAGTAGTTTGCTTAAAGTACAAAGTTACACACTTAGAAGAAAAAAAAAAGTACATTGAAAAATTTACCTGATTGCATAAAAATTGTTCATCAACCTTTTTTTGTCTGTGCTGTACAAAATATTTCCAAAAAATCAAGTTATCACTTTAACAAAGACATGTGTATTACCTTGAATTTGTTGAGCATTTTAAAAATGTTTCTACTGCAATTTGTAGTATTTTGTCATTATTGTATTGAAAACATGAAACAAATTGCTTCCAAAGAGATAAAATAAAATGAATGAACATGGATACAAATAATTACAATTATCCAAAAGAACAAATTGATTTTGTATGCATACATTGCATCAAAAAAAACAAAACAAAACAAAACAACACAAAACAAAAACAAATACTTATACTTTGCTGCATTATTTTTGTTAATGAAATACAAGATTCGATTTCCATTATAATAATCTCAAACCCATTTATCTATACTACACATTTTTTTAATTTTTTTTATTTAGGTGTTTTACATTCAAAGAGTTATACACAGATGACTTATAATAAAAGGCACACCACATTTACATACTATTGAGTTATAAAAAGAATGAAAATATAATTTCTCATGTATGAACATGCAATATTGCAAAAAATTATACAAAATTATACAAAAAGATGGGTGAATTCAAAACACCATACAAAGAAACAAATAACCCCAAAGGTAAAACAAATGCCAAAGTTGAATAGTGCCCATACCAAAATATTTGTATTCCTTTAGCAAATAGTGAACCATATCCATGCTCTTGACCACAACATGAAATAGCTATCAAAACAATAACTACTACCAAAGTAATATTAGATGTTTAAAAAATAGATATATTTGTTTATCTATATATATATATATATATATATTTCTATATATACATATATATTAAACACAAGTCCAATACTAACAAACAACAAACCCTCATTTTTTGACTTTTCTTGGCCATTCGTATATGTCATTGCAATAACACAGTAGAGCATATTATGATCAAATTGACTGTGAAACGCAATCCTCTTTATTGGTTTAAAGCCAAAGAGAGTATCCCTAATGCCAACGTGCCAGGCTTGGGATTCACCTTCCAAGTGAGGGGACGGTCTCCGGTCACCCGGCCCGGACCCACTCCACGAGCACGTGATGATAGGACTTAATTTACACGGGACTGGTACTTTGTAGGTGGGAAGGCAGTAAATGAGAGAATTGAAGGCCCCACCACCTCGACTCCCCCACTCACCGCCAAGCATCAGAATCCGAGTAATCACAATCGTCGGACTTGACCCCATGAAACCTTGTCCCGAACCCAATCACGATTGGACCAGGACCTGCTTACCCCACGGTCGTAGGTCATCCCCCAACAACGGATCTCTCGTCATCGGGCAGTGTGGGAACCGTCGTGCGCTGGACGGGGTCGTTGTTCCCAAAGTTCTCAATGTTCATTGGGAGCGTGGCGTCAGGAGTCTGGTGTTGTGATAGCCGATGGATGGATGAATCTCATGCTCGTCCCACCATGATTTCATTCATTCACTGGGGCGAATTTCGCCAAATAGATTTTCTAAATTTGCTTAATGAATGTTCCTGGAATTACTATATTTGATGAGAGTTTTTGGGTAATTCAATATTTGCTGCTTCATCAGCAGAATGATCTTTTTTTTACATCTTTGGTTTGTAAAATGCATACATACGGAGAAAGAGGTAACTTGAGTTTGATAATGTTTCAATAGTTTCAATTAAATTATAGTCATAGCAATGAACCATGGCATATCAAGTGTATTTTATTACAAAAATTATTTTTTCTAAAATAAAACATGTATGTATTTATTATACATATATTTATAGAAAGATTGTAAATATTATCTCAGGATGCATATAAAATTAATCTTAAGTATATTTGAACATCATGATTAATCCAATTTATATTAAAAATATCCACTCAATGATTTTAAATATATACTATTTCACTAAAATGGTGTCTTAAGACTACTTTTGGTATTGAACTTCATTATAGACATGCCTAGAACTTCATCCTTATTTATTACACCATGATAATACCTCCAATAAACTATGGTGAATGAGTGAGGATCGATGGAAATCGAGTACATGAATGAACAAATTAGGTTTAAGAATCTAGAGTTGATGCCAAGTACGGACGACATAGATAGGATAGGATTAAAGCAGAGCATAGCAAGGAAGTCGAAACCTAGATCAAATCCTATTAGATCCCAAGCAATAAGTGAAGAAGGTGAAGGATTTCTTAGGAGGCCTGCTCTTTCTGAATCATATTTTATCCCTAGAGTAGAATCCAAAGTTACGCAAAAAAAATTTGTTGAAGAAGAGGTAAGGGAGAGATATTCTTCTTTTTCTACAACCATAGTCAATGATGAAGATCTTCTGATCCGAAGTGATAGTCAACTTAGGGAGGAAACCACCTTTCTAATAATGGGTCAACTACCACCAATAGACCTTTTGGTGAGACTAAGAGGTCTATCCATTGTAGTATCGCGAGATTTAGCTGTGGCCACAATATTCTCTCATCTACCTAAATTTTACAGCACCAAGGATGAGGATCCATCCTTGCACATGGAAAGATATATCGAGGTCTTAACAAGCTTGTTAATCATCAACAAAGGATATTACTTGGTTTGGTTTCCTACCACCGTACAAAGAGAGGCCTATGAATGGTATAGAGACCACACAAAGGGTCATTTTGTGGACTGATTGCAATTACAACAAAAATTTCTAAATCATTTTTGTTTAGAGGTAGGACAAAGCATTATCCTAAAGGCACTAGCCTCGATGAAGTAGGAGCGAGAGGAAGATATATCCTTTTATGTGTGAAGGTTTGAATTAGTATACACGTGATTTATAGAGAATATGCTAAATAATGATATCGTAAGGTAATTTTTTATCTAAGGATTTTTCAAAGGATTCATGATTAGAAGAGTACTAGAAAGAAACCTTATAACCTTAGAAGATGCTAAAAGAGTTGCAAGAGAGGTAAACATCATAGACAATAATTACAAGAGGCTATGAAGAAAGGAGAATGAATCTATTATCTAGTTTATCTCTATAAGACCAAAGGCCTAGGAACTAAGAATAGTTCAATTGTCATCTAACATAGTTTAAACCATCGACAATCTGGAAAGTTCTCCTCAACCGTCAACTATTAGAAAATCCAATTCTTTATCGGCATTATCAACTCTAGTCTTAGAGAAAAAAAATAAAAGACATGGAGAAGAAGTTAGAAGCCAATCAAATGGATTTCCAAGAAGCGATTATGAAACAATTCTAAGCCCTGTTAGAGCAAATGGCTTTTGTGGCTAGGAATCAGAACTCCAATCTCTCTCTATCTGAGATAAAATCAGATAGGCACTATTTGGGCCTTTGGTACACAAATTATGGCGAAGCTTAACTTACCACTCAATTATGTAATGCAAGGCTTGCAGTAGGGCCTAGAGGTCCAAACTTTCTACCGCCACATCTTCCTCAGAGATATGAGGGCCAACGAAACCTGAATTATAATCAAAGGGGATACTAGAATAGGTCATAAGATTTTAGAGGTCAAGATAGACCCCGTAGAGAGTTTCATCACTATTGTGGGAGATGGCATATTCAAAGACAATGATGGTCGAAGAACCAAAACATTAGTTGTAGCAACTGTGGAGGTACTCATCACTCGAATGTGTGTAGACAATCCAATAAGATAATACCATTACCAACATTAGCAGCAAATCTGCAACGACAAGTTCACATTCTTTTAAATCAAAGACAGCAGGTAGGGTAAGGTCAGAAAGATAGGAACTGAAGTGCAAACCAAACCTCAAAAATCGTAGACCTTTCAATTCTCAAGATGCGTGTTTTGTGAATGTATCAAAGGAGATCCAAATCAATGACCTCTCTCCCTTTACTATTAGTTCTAATTTGAAGTTAGAGCCTTGGCTACAAGAATCGAATTTGATAATTTACAAGGTAGAGAAAGAAGAAGGATCCTTTCAATGTAAGTGTCAAGGACAAGAACTCGATGAAAAAACAGTTCAGACAAGTAAGCCTTCACTCAAAGAAAAGTAACAAAATATGAATAATAAGTATGTATATTGAAAAGAGAAACTAGAATGGCTATTGCCAAAAGACAAGAAAACTAGAGACCCTTGAAACTAGACTAGAAGCAAGAAAGGAGTTGACAAGAGTGAAGAAGCCTTCACTCTTGTCTCTATATATACTATCTAACTAGGGGCTACGTGGCGACGTTCTATAGGACCTCCTATATGTGTTGACTTTGTAGGACACATGCCTTGACTTACAAGGCAAGTTTTTCTACGTGTGGGCCACATAGTTAGCTTAATCTTCAAGCTAACAACATGTGTGGCACATGGCCAACTTGTTGACCACGTTTCTAATCCAAAAAGTCAATTAAAGACACCTATGAAGTCAAAGCAGCGTCTAGGAAGTTTCTAGGAAGCTTCTATATTAAATATTATGGAATTAACTTACTTTTATCTACTTTTACTTATTTCTACCTATTCCTATATGTAATTATTAGCTTACATGATTATGGCCGTGACATTATCCCCCCTTCTAGAGACGAGTTCCACGAGGAGCGGTCATCATATGTTGAGGAAATCTATGATGCGACGAATTGTATTCGCCACATATTCTGATCACTGTTCTCTTCGAAGATGATTGATAGGGCCTCTCAACCATCGGTAGTGTCCCATACTAGGGCGGGAAGACCACCCAGTTATTTGATCATTGTTGAGGCCTTCGTAACTTCCTTTGAATAGAATATTTGGAACACCATCTGGAGTTGTTCCTACCTCTAGCAAAATCACCAAACATCGAGAGTCCCTTTCCAAATCGTGATACCAAACGCATTGTATCTCACCATCTATTCGAGGAAGAATATGTCGTTCTTGAAGATGTTCATCTCGATTGCGTCGTCTTGAAGGTTGTGACAATCGTAATGTCTCGTCCGGCAGGTCAGCAAATGAAGGTTCTTGAGTTGAATCCGCTGGTTGTTGGCTCTCCATCTAATTAGCATCACAAATGCAAAGAAGTTACAAACAAGGATAGGAAATTGAACGTTATCTTGCCTCAATCTTGTCTCTTTTATAAGAGAGATTTTCATCTTGGTTTCGATGGATGTCGTTGATGAAAAACTTTGACTTTAGCTGATGCATTTGCTAGATTCCTGGATGGCTCCCATGTGCGTTCACTAATATCATATCCGCGCCAATGAACAAGATATTCCAGCTTATTTCGGCGCCGCCTTGAGTCTAATATCTCTTCCACCTCAAATTCTTCATTATTATCTACTTCTATAGGAGGCGGTGGCATTTGTCTTCTTCCTTGTATATCCACTGTCTTATATGGTTCAAGAAGAGACACGTGGAATACAGGATGGATCTTCATTGACTCCGGTAGATGTATCCGATATGGAACTGGGTTGATCTGTTCAGAAACAGAAAAGGGGCCAAGCCTACGATAGTCCAACTTGTCACAAGGTCGAGTAGTCTTGATATTACGACGAAGTAGCCATACCTTATCACCCACGTTGATTTGTGGTTGCTCCTTACGATATAGATCTGCGTTTATCTTTTGTCGTTCTTGAGCTTCCTTCAGTTGCGTCTTCATTATTGCATGTAACTCTGACAACCGATTTGCCATATCTTCTGCTGTAAGATTATCAACTTTTGAAAAATCAAAAGTATCAAGTCGTGGATGATAGCCATAATTGGCAAAGAAAGGTGTTTGTTGCGTGGAAGAATGTACCGTATTATTATAAGCAAACTCTGCCAATGGCAGAAGGGTTGTCCAATCATCTTGTTGGTAGTTGATAGTACATCTTAAATATTGCTCCAAGACTTGGTTTATGTGCTCTGTTTGTCCATTAGTTTGAGGATGGAAAGTCGAAGATAGCTTTATGTCCACTTTTAAAATCTTGAAAAGGGTCCGCCAAAATCTTGACACAAATTGAGTTCCCCTATCCGATATGATATCTTTAGGTAATTCATGATAGCGATAGATATTATCAATGAAAAGCTTAGCTGTTTCTTCACCTGTGATAGATTTTGTACATGGCACAAAATGTGCCATCTTGGTGAAACGATCTACTATCACAAATATAGAATCATAAGATCTTGAGCTTGGAAGATCTGTGATGAAATCCATAGAAACAGAAGACCATGGTTGTTCTGGTATAGGTAATGGCTGAAGAAGTCCGTAAGGTCGATGACGAGGAATTTTTGATCTTGAACAAATATCACATGATTGTACAAAGTCTTTGACTGACTTCCACATTTGTGGCCACCAAAAATCTCTTGATATGAGTTCCAAAGTCTTATTATATCCAAAGTGCCCTGCTGCTGGAAAGTCATGACGTGCTTGAAGAACACGTAAACGTGCTTCTCTTTCTGGAACATATAGGCGTCCTTCAAAATATAATAGATTATTCTTGAACTCGAACTTAGAAGGATCATGAGACTTGAAAGAATTATTCTCGATATCATGAACAAGAGGGTCTGAGGACATACTGGACTGGATTTGCTTGAAAAAAGTTGAATCAACAGTCAATGTTGATTTCATTGCTCGGAGATGAAATTGCTCCTTTTTCAAGAGGACCGTTCTTTGTTGCTCAAAAGCTGCATCTCCTTCTTTTGGTGCAAAATAAGAACGTCTAGATAGGGCATCGGACAAACCTTGTTGCTTTCCTAGCCGATAAGTGATAATGAACTCGAATCTTGACAAAGACATACTCCAACGAGCTTGACGACGATTCAATACGTGTGCTGACATGAAATACTCGAGGTTCTTGTGATCTGTATACACAGTGATTGGACTAGAAGGACCTTCTAGATAATGACGCCATTCTTGAAAGGAATCCACGATCGCAAGAAGTTCTTTATCGTGGATCTCATAATTGATCTCGACTGTTGAGAATTTTCTTGATTGAAAAGCTATCGGATGAAGTTTGTCATCTGATCCCATTTGTGATAAAACTGCACCCAAGGGAAAATCTGATGCATGTGTTTCCATAAAAAATACCTTGGAAAAGTCAACACCATATAAGACTGGTGCAGAGACAAACGATGTCTTCAAGGCTTCAAATGCTGCTTCCGCTTCTTGATTCCATTGGAATTTATCTTTACTAGTCAAGCGTGTAAGTGGAGCTGCAACTCGTGAGAAATCTTTGATGAAGATCTGATAATAATTGGCAAATCCCAAGAAACATTGGACATCTCTTACTGTCCTTGGAATCTTCTAATCCATGATTGTTTGGACTTTCTTAGAATCCATCATGAGACCATCATTTGAAATGATGTATCCTAAAAAGTCAACTTGAGTAGTGTAAAATACACACTTTTCCATCTTGGCATACAATCCTGCATCTCTAAATTTTTGTAATACTTGACGAACATGTATTTCATGTTCTTCGACGTTCTTAGAATAGATCAGGATATCGTCTAGATAGCAGACGACAAAATTGTCTAAGAATTCATGAAATACATCATTCATGAGATGTTGAAAAGCAGCTGGTGCATTCGTGAGTCCAAAGGGCATGACATTATATTCGAAATGTCCATACCTGGTTCGAAACGCAGTCTTCCATTCATCTCCTTCTTTGATCCGTACTAGATTATATGCTCCTCTTAGATCTATTTTTGTATAGATCTTAGCTTGATTCAACTGGTCAAGGAGTCCTGATATGAAAGGTAATGGATACCTGTTCTTGATTGTGATCTTATTGAGTCCTCGATAATCAACACACATTCATAAAGATCCATCTTTTTTCTTTACGAATAGAATTGGAGCTCCTGCTGGAGATTTTGAATAGCGTATGAAATTCTTCGCTAAATTCTCGTCAATATATGTCTTGAGTTCAGCCATCTCATCTTGCGATAAACTGTAAATTGGTCCAAATGGTGGCTGAGTTCCTTCCTTGAGGTCGATTGAACAATCATATGGGCGATGCTCAAGAAGAATATCTGCATTCTTTTTCTCAAAAACGTCTTGATACTCCTGATATTGACTTGGAATGCTACTTGAAGTCTTTATGTTTTCGGAAATAGGTGCAGCATAAATAGCAAAAGTTGATCCTTCTTTTGCTGCGTGTATAAATGCTTTTGCACCTATCAGTACGGGTTTTACTATACTAGACTTATAATTTTTTACTCAGTTGGTAGAACTATTAATAACACTTTGGGAAAAGTCAAGTTTACGTGAATTCCAATCGATTCAAGGGTTATATTTTTCTAGCCAGGATAAACCTAAAAAAACTAGATTGGACGGAGATTTAATTATGTTAAAAGCTATGTAGCTATCATGACCGTCTATTGTTACTTTTATAGGATGAGTTTCATGAGTGACATCTCCAGAAGACAAGGGACGACCATCTATGACTTCTA
Organism: Physcomitrium patens; assembly: GCF_059467195.1. Taxonomy (NCBI): domain Eukaryota; kingdom Viridiplantae; phylum Streptophyta; class Bryopsida; order Funariales; family Funariaceae; genus Physcomitrium; species Physcomitrium patens. Next base: position 10,988,060 of record NC_143430.1, on the reverse strand, counting down.
CATGTACTGGTTTAGGTTTCTGTACAAAGGGTATTTTACGACTTTTAACAAATTGTTCATCTAAAAAACATGCTGAGGCTCCCGAATCTAATAAAGCAGAGGCTTTGTAATTCTTAGGTCCTAAATATAAGTCTATTATAAAACAAGGAGAGGGTTCTGAGGAGAGGATAGGACCTTCATTAGGAATTGTACAAGGTTCCAGCTGCACGGTCCCTATTGTAGCTGGACGAATCCGTTTTCCGACATGTTGTCTTCTTTGACCGTCGTACCTCTCATTTTATAGTTGCGTCTTTTCTTTGGACAATGTTGAGCAGTGTGCTTAGGTTTTCCGCAATATAAACATAATCCTTCTTGACGACGACGAATCTTTTCTTGCTCAGTTAGGGGTTTAAAACGTACCGCGTCAATTTGCATGTCTTCTACTTCTGAATGTACGTTTGGCAAAGATGTTGATGTTGCCATTGAGTAATAACGTTGAGGTTCTCGTGAATGATTCTCGGATCGAAATTTGAAAAGTCGATTATCACATTTTACCGCAAAATCGATTGCTTGACTCAAAGTTTGAGGATCAGGTAAGTTGAGCATCAATTTCTTTACTTCGTATTGCAATCCATAAAGAAATTGACTGATGAGTGCAGCATCATCCCACTTGATGTCAATTGCAAGTTGTCGAAATTATGAAGCATACACTGTTACTGAGCGATTTCCTTGTCGCAGAATTCAGATCTTATTTGTTGCAACACGAGTTGCATCGTGTTCACCATACATTGATCGAAACTCCGCCAAAAAAGCTTTCAAATTGTCTAATATTGGATTTCGTTGTTCAAGAAAAGACGAAAACCACGATAATGCAGAACCAAAAACTAGAGTGCCAATAAACCTGACTTGTGATCCTGGAGTTGGATAGCTTTACGATTGAAGTTCAATTGCTTATTGTACTTGATTGATGAACCCTCGAAACTTTGATCTCGTACCATCAAATTTCTCAGGTAAGGCAATTCTTGGTTCTCTAGTGCTTATAGGGTGTTGTACAATTGTAGAAGGAACGTGATTTGTTGTAGATGTTGAAGCAGCTCCGATCATCTCTATATCCCCACTTTCTGCTATTCTTGTTCTTTCCTGTATTGGTGAATTGAGTTGATGCATCGCAAGCATTAACTCCCTCATTTGCTCTTGCATTTGTGCCATTGCACTCTTCATTTCAACAAGCTCTGCCATAATGACACTAAGAAGAAAAATTTGTTTGATATTGCTCAAGACAAAAGATAAAAAAGACTTGATAACAAAGAAGATACTAAGAACAATATCAGTTTAGAAGTGGGTAATCCGCAAACTTCTAATACGCTTATGTCTTGTCAAGAGAAAGGGGTACTCCACTCTTACTCAAGAAAAAACAAAGCTTTGATATTGTAAGTGTACTCTTGTCAATCTGTCAAGGACAAGAACTCGATGAAAAAACAGTTCAGACAAGTAAGCCTTCACTCAAAGAAAAGTAACAAAATATGAATAATAAATATGTATATTGAAAAGAGAAACTAGAATGGCTATTGCCAAAAGACAAGAAAACTAGAGACCCTTGAAACTAGACTAGAAGCAAGAAAGGAGTTGACAAGAGTGAAGAAGCCTTCACTCTTGTCTCTATATATACTATCTAACTAGGGGCTACGTGGCGACGTTCTATAGGACCTCCTATATGTGTTGACTTTGTAGGACACATGCCTTGACTTACAAGGCAAGTTTTTCTACGTGTGGGCCACATAGTTAGCTTAATCTTCAAGCTAACAACATGTGTGGCACATGGCCAACTTGTTGACCACGTTTCTAATCCAAAAAGTCAATTAAAGACACCTATGAAGTCAAAGCAGCGTCTAGGAAGTTTCTAGGAAGCTTCTATATTAAATATTATGGAATTAACTTACTTTTATCTACTTTTACTTACTTCTACCTATTCCTATATGTAATTATTAGCTTACATGATTATGGCCGTGACAGTAAGGTCTCAACTTTAGCAGTCATGACTCGATCAAGAGCAACAATACAACCATCCATACTAGAAGTGGCTTAGTGCAAGGAAAGCTCTTCTAAAGAACCCCCTTGCCTCTCTGAATTGAACAAAGCAACACAAAATGCAGTGAAGGCCACTAGAGAGATGAATGAGAATGAAATGAACTCCCAACCTTTATGTAGTGATTTACTCCTTTTCAATAGAGATAATAGTGATGTGGGACATCACAAAGAAGACTGGGAAGGGCCACCCATTATATTAGAAGAATTTCAAGAACTAGGTTGGAGAGGAGAAGAAAATAAACCTAAACCATATGACTTTTGGATAGACTTAGGTAGGTTTAAAGCGGGCTTTATTATTGCTCAGTTATTGGAGATTTCACCCATTACAAAGAAGGCATTAAAATATGGAGCGCTAGTGGTCCAAAGAAATAGGAAGCGTAGGACAAGAGTAGTGACAAGGTTGCAACCTACAGAGAAGCCATTTGTTGTAAAGATTGTAGAGATAGATGTTACATTGGTGGATAAGGTCATACCAAATACTCTTGTGGATAAAGGAAGCAGATTAAACATCATGCCCTTGTAGACAATGGAGAGATTGGGCCTTAGTATAATCGGGCCTCAATTCTTTGTAATAAACATGGTTAATCTAAGCCCTGCTAAGCCAATAGGACAGATTCAAAATTATAAGCTAGTCACCAGAGAAGAAGAATATACCTTGATATTTCATATCATTTGCATGTATAATTCAAAGGATTCGTTCTTTCTACTATAAGGATGCCTTTGGTTGAGGATGGCCAATGCTGTGGTGAATTAGGGAGGAGTCAAATCCTCGATTATTTATGGACCTACCTAAAATCAAACGAAAGTGTGTATTAGACCAACTTCACTTCTGATAGGGAATCAAGATTCATCTTTTGATGACGTGGACATGGAATCATCTTTAAAGAAAGGCAAGGTACTAGTGGAGGCAATACAAGTAAGAAAGACGAGTCTAGGTTTAGGTGTAGATGGGTTAGGGTGTTTAGGCCCTAATCTTTATTATTGAAAGGTTGATGGGGAGTATACTCAATGATTGGAGGAACACTCTGACTTAGCTTCAGATGAGAGAAAGACCATAAATTTTATTGAGGAAACTCTAGAAGAGGGAGAAGTAGGAATAGATGTGATCTTCAGTTTTCGAGGTATTGATGATGTCTCTGATGAGTTAACATAGTTAGTGGGAGGATTGTAACTTTTCCTTGATGATATAGAGTGTGAGAGCATGTACTCATTGCTGATAGATGGCATGCAAGAGGAAGATGTCTTAAAGGAGGAGACATTGCTAAAAAATTCCATACATTTTAAAACCACATCCTCAGGAATCAAAGTAGGAGAGAATGTCCATGATTATTCAAAGGTACTTTCAAACTATTATAGAAATAATACCGAAGAAACTCATTTTGCGAAAAGTGATTGGGAGTATGCCATAATAGAAATGGATGGAGAGGAGCCTAGACAAATAAAAATGGAGGCCCAATTGAGTGAAGAGAAAATATATGCATACAACAAACTGGTAAAAGAGTATAGGGACGTATTTGTGTGGTCTTACAAGGATCTGAAGGGAGTACCTTGAATATCTTTGGCATAATATCTTCCTTTGAATTACTTTATTTGACTCGATACAATCATAGACTGCATATAGGAGATGTTCGATCAATGACAGAACTTTACTTCAACATTGTATATATACTGGACTTAGTCCCATCCTGCATTATTAGCACTCGACTATCGCCAATGTCAGTCTCACATTCTACTTTCGGAAGGTCCTAGGTCACACTTACATAGAGGGATCTGCAACTCTTCTCTGATCTCTTCATGTCTATCGAACTAGCCTCATCTCCCTGGACTAGCTCTCTCCCTTGGACTTGTCGCTTTTCCTTAAACAGACCTCCTTCGACTCCCGGGCTCCAAAATCCTTCGCCATTTCTTCGACCTTGCCATCGATCCTCCTCGTTCGATTGGATCGTCCAGATCTACATCGCTTTGGTAATTCGAAGCTACCGAGGGTGATTCTCACATACCAAAAAAGAATGGAAAACTTTGAATATGAGCAAATTATCATAAGTTGAATCACGTGACTCCGAAGTACCCATTCCCACTACCATTCACAGACAACGTACTCAAAGAGGTAGTGTTGAAGATATTAGATATATAAATATGAATTGCAATTAATCATAGAGATAGATCGATTTGGAGTATGTTAGCACCATGAATATATTAGAATAAGAAATAAGATGAGGAGATGTCCCATATTTGTTATGGATGCTAGTCTACTTGGTGAAGAATAAAGATTAAGGATTATAAGGGACTTGTATCTCAATCTAATTATTTGTTCACATACTTGTGTGGTCTAAGTACTTGAACTTGTGTCTTCTTTCTTCTAATCCTATTGTATTCCAATAGGTTATTGATCCATTGATGTGAGTTGCAATTTTGGAGGTTTGATTATGAGTTTGTTAGAAGGAAGATCTTTAAGTGCTTTTATATGTTGGAGGTGCATTTGTGCACACTTGGTAGCCTTTTTGAAATGTTGAAGGTGCATTTGTGCACACTTGGTAGCCTTTTTGAAATGTTGAAGGTGCATGGATGTGCATTTAGCAATCTTTGGTAGCATATGGAATTTGAGAGGTGCCGAAGTCAATATTTGGAATACTTAGAAGCCATTCAAAGCATTGCAAGTGCATTTTGTAAGGTTAAAGCTTGTAAGTACTCTATTGGTCTTCTTTTGAGTGATTCAGATACATGAATAAACATTTGAGTCATATTAAGAATGACTTCAGTGATTCTAGATACAATACTATCCATTTCAACTAGGTAGGCATTGATTTGAGTGATTAGAGTACATAAGTACACATTTGATCCAAATATGGATTAATTTGAATATATAAGGTGCATAATTGTACATTTGATCCAAATATGGATTAATTTGAGTATATAAGGTGCATAATTGCACATTTGAGCCAAATAGAAGCTAATTTGATATTTGGAATGCATATGTATATATTTGAGCTGTAAAAGGATTGATTAGAGTGTTTGAGGTGTAAAAGTGTAACTTTGAACTTAGAACAAGCTGATTTGAAGTATTTGAGAATAAGAGTGCTTCTTTGGTATAACTTGGGATTGTTTTGCAATATATTCAATTAAGAGTTAGCATCCTTTGAGGATGAGAGGACTATAGTCATTGAAAAATTCAATAGAGAGAACTTCAACCTTTGGAAGTTCAAAATTGAGATGTTCTTTGCTTCCTTGGAAATTTGGAAGATTGTGAAGGGCATCAAAGAGCCTCAACCTTCTAATGCCAACCTCAAAATCAAGACTGAGTATCGAAAGTGAGTTTGCACGATAATGTCTCCCATCGCACTAAACTTGGTAGATAGTCAACTTTGACACATCAAACTTTGCAAGGGACCCACAGAGGCATGGAACATGCTTTATAACATCCACGAATTTAAGAGCTTGTCCAACATCCTCTTCATTTGACACAAGTTCTTTGATGCTAAGATGCAAGAGAGAGAGGACTTATTATATCATATTAGCAAAGTCAAAGCACTTGCCAAACAACTAGTTTGCTTGGAGGTGCCCCTAAAAGATGAAGTAGTCACGATCTTGCTTACAAGCTTGCCATCATCTTTTGACAACTTGATCACCATCTTGGAGGTAATGCACGTAAAAGAACTCACCATGGAATTTGTGACAATGCGATTGATGCATGAGATGACCAAGAGGAAGGAAAAAGAATTCTAAGGTGAAGATACCACCATGGTGTCATGTTCAGACAAGGGTGGAAATCCATCTACATGTAAAGACATCAAGACTTGTTACTATTATGGCAAACTGAACCACATTGCCCATTTTTGCTTCAAGGCCAAGAACAATGACAAGGAGAAGATTGATGCTAAGATTGCTAAAGACGATGATGACGATTATACATTTATAATCCTAAGTGGAGTGTATTTCAAGGCCATATGCAAGTAGATCATGGATTTGGGAGCTACGAAGCATATGACTTCTCATCAGATACCATTCTATACTTATAAGATAATTTTTAAATGAAATGTGTATTTGGATGATGATAGCATTATGGAGGCCATTGGCATGGACTACATTATTATGAAAGTAGTGGTAAAAGAAGTTAGCAAGAGGGTTTGAATCATGGAGGTATTCCATATAGCCAAGTTACAAGCAAATTTGCTTTCGATGAGCAAGCTCATGTTAAGTGGATTGAAGGTATATTTTAACATGGATGGATGTATTGTGAGTGCTCTAAGTGGAGAATTTGTTGTAAGAGCGTCCCATGAAGGCAATTTATACCAAATTACGTTTTCAAAGATGCATGTGATAGACGAGGTGAATGTGGCACAATCTTCATCAAATCAAGAGGCATTGGAGCTTTGGCATCGCCAAATTGGTCATTTGAATGTGAAGGGAGTGTGTACGCTCTAAAATATGGTGAGTGGCATGGACCTTGGCAAATCCCTGTACTCTTCATTGAATTTGGTTTGTAAAGGATGCATCAAGGATAAATACCATAGGGCGAGCTATTTAAGAGATGAAACAAGGCGTGCTACCAAATCCCTTAAGATTGTGCATTTGGATGTATGTGTCTCCATGAAGACCACGTCTTTTGGTGGCAAAAGGTATTTCTTGACCTTCATTGATGATTTCTTGATGAAGGTGTGGATATACATCTTGAAGTCAAAGAACAAGTGTTTAGAGACATTGAAGGAGTTCAAGGCACTTGCAGAAATCCAATCGGAGTATCAAAATAAGGTGTTTTGATTGGACAATGGTAGAGAGTACATATCCAAGAGATTTGAATACTTCTTGAAAAAATATGGCATCGAGATGGAAACGTCTACTCCCTAGACACTTTAATAAAATGGAGTAGCAGAGTGTACAAATTCTCCTATTATGGAGATGGCAAAGAATATGATCTATGCACAATGTCTCAAGTTTGAGTTTTTGGTGGATGCAGTGGTGGACGCAATGTACACACGCAATCGATGTCCAACAAAGGCATTGGAGTCCACCACACCCGAGGAGGCATGGAATGGAAGATGGCTCCATATTGAGCCTATGCGTGTGTTTAAGTGTATTAGATTTGCCATGATGTCAGATGAAAAGATGATCAAGCTTGATGCCAAAGGATAAAAATCCATCTTCCTTGGGTATTGTGAAAGCACGAAAGCATATATATATATATATATATATATATATATATATCACGAATATTGAAACTAAAAAGATCATGAAGTGTAGGAATGTTATTGTGTTGTATCACGACTATATGGCAAAAGATAAAAATATGGATCTTATCATAGAAGAGCGAAGTTAAAATATAAAGTACCAAAATATAGATAAAAGATAGTAATGAAGTAAAAGCTTTAGTAGTAATGTTGCATTTTTAGAAAAGTGACTTCTATTTACTTTGTATAGCAATTAATAAGGCAAAAAAAAGTGGATTAGAAAAATAAAAAATATAGGCATCTTTAGAAAGGAGTTGAAAAAAGATTTTAGAAAAAATTACCTAAAAAAAAGAAGAGTTGATACCCAAATGGGACCAATTGCCAATTAGGATCAAAATCAGATCCCAAGGCACAAAACTGCTTGCCTACAATAACTAGAGGGTTCTTTTAGAAATCCAAGAGTGGAATTAGGGAGCAGACTTGAGAGAGTTTTGATAGGCATTGATTTTGGATGATTTGAGTGATTATTGACTTTGTAAGAGCTTTGCAAAGTCGAGGTTGTTTTTGGATGACTGGGGTTTTGAGAAATATAATTGAATTGATATTTTGGATAATTTTGGAAGTTTTGTATGAGATCTATAAGTGAAATATTAAGGATTTGTGAACGTAATTGTTTTCAATGCTTGTTGTAAAATTAGACTCAATCAAATGGTTAAATTAAAGAATATTGAGGTTAAGTGGATTGAGGTTTAAGGTTTTGAGGACCAATAAGGATTTCTTTGATATCTGTCAATCCGCCTATTAGATTGAAGCAAAACTTTGCATGGAGGTAGTGAGCTTGATTTCAAACAAGTGTGTAAATTTTGGAAGCAAATGAACAGTTCAATCAGGAGTAATTTGCTCTAGGAGATTGGCACCAAGGTTGGAAAAAGAGGCTAGCCAATACCTAAGCACATGTTTGAGATTATCGTTCATTTGGTAAGTCCAATCCTCTTTAATTTATTTTTTATGCTTATTGTTAATCTAATTGTTCAGAAGTGTGCAAAATTTGACTTGAAATCAATGATTTAAACATTAGTTATTGAATTTCAAAATCTGTTGTAAGGTTGTTAGAAAATTATTTGAGATTTAGTGTTTGATTAAAAATTGATTAGGATTTGATTAGGATTTGGATTTTCTTTGGATTTAGGATTTGATCTATGATTAGATTAAGGTTAGGATTTAGGATTTGTTGAGGGTTTATCTAGGGTTTGCTTAGGATTTAGGATTCGGATATGGTTTGGTTAAGATTTTCTTAGGATTTAGGATTGGATTAGGATTTAATTAGGATTTAAGATTGGTCTAGGATTTGGTTAGGATTTAGGATTTCATTAAGATTTGACTAAGGTTTGATTAGGATTTGACTAAGATTTGACTAAGATTTGACTAGAATAAGAATAAGGTTTGATTAAGATTATATTAAATTTTATTAAGATTTGACTCAGAGTTATTAGGATTTGATAAAGATTTCTATTTTTAGTATATCTTTAAGATATCTTTTATATTAAATTAAAACTTGATTAATATTATTAAAGATTAATTAGAATTTATTTAGGAGTCCATTAGAGTTATTAACATCTTGTTAGTGTATTTCTCTTTTACCTTCCACAACTAGGTGCTCAATGCATTCTGGAGCAAGAATTCACGTAATATGACAACATTATTATGTTGTGGTTTGGTTATCATGTAAAAATTATATGCTTATATATTTAATGTATAATTTAGTAAGTTACATGATGAGAGTTATGTTAGTGGATTTTAGTTAGTTGTAGAATGTGGTTAGGTTACTACCTTGAAGAGAGGTTGTTTAAAAGAGTTACAATTAGAATTTGTATAATTTTATTTTCTTTTGATTGTGGCTTTTGAAGTTGATTTTGTTGGTAGAAACTTTTATACATTTAGAATCACCTTTTTTAGACATTGGTGATCCTTAAAATCTTATTTTGATTCTTTTAATTGATGCTTAGGACATATATTATGTAGATCTTATAAGAAAAAAGATTGAAGAGGGATTTTGGTAGTTAAAAGAAGGGTTAGGGCATCAATATGAATGTATGGAGATGGATGAGGAAAATCTCCATTCCTATTAGCTAAAAATCATGCCCAATGGCCTTCAAGGAGGTTGCTCGAGGCCATATTAGGGATTAGGATTAGTTTTTTGGAAGAATTCGAACTTTTGAGGCTAAGGTCAGCAAGTTCAGTTTTTTGGTTATGGTTTTGGTAGAAATTTTGTATGATTTGGAGTTTATATAAAGGAGATATAGGCGCTGAAAATTAAGGTATCAAACTTGTACCTACTATCACACTTTTAGACATAACGCATGCGTACAAAAAACAATGAAGGATTGGTGACTGCGGTTAAAAAGAAGACTTTTTCGGCTATACTTTTGGTATACTATTTATTAGATTACAAGTTTAATAAAATGAGATATTCAAGGTTGAAGTTAGTACTTGCAATCTAATGGTAGTAAATGACCCGGTTTACTAGTGGTTGTGTTTTGAGGTGTATCTAGAGCAATTTGACAAGATTTTGACTCAAAATTTTTTAGAATGTGTATATTTATGTAAGTAAGCTTTATGTATAAATTTTGTAATATTTGAATTTCGGATTCTTGAGATATGAAGAAAATAGTGCACGAGTGCTTATAAGTTAGAGTTTAGAGCACCTGCTATAATTTCTACGATGCCAAAAGATCGGTAGTGAATTTATGGTTTTTTTTTTTTTTTTTTTTTTTTTTTTTTTGATAAAGCTTAAGAATAAGTACTATACTATCTAGAAATTTGAGAAAAAGTGAACAGTTGAATGAAGAGATATGATTTTCTAAAGTTTGAAAAGAAGAAATCATATGTGGAAAAAATATGTTAAGAGGGATTTTGCTACAATTTAGTGATTTTATATAAAGTAAACAGGTTTTGGGAGTTAAGACTTTGTTTATAAGTTAAAGATGGAATAAATTACTTATTGGAGTTTAGCTAATAAGTTAAAACCAAACTTTCTACAACTAGATATCTAATATATTTCTAATTTGTAAATCATGCCAAACGACAACGTTGTGTTTATTGAGGATAATACTAGTGTTGGCAAAGATTTGGAGATGCTTCTAAGTGGGAGAAATGAGAGCTCCATCGACACAATGGTGATTATAGACAAATCTTCCAAATCACCTTCTTTTGATGATGATGAGGAGGATAAAGGCATGGAGGATTTCAACAAGAACAAACAAGTTGGGAAGCAAGATGCTCAAGGATATTTTTCAACACCTCAACTTCAAATCACCTCAAGCAAAGCAACCAGGCCTAAATCAAGCACCATTCAATAGAGGCATCCCATCAAAGAGCATTGTTATCTTGAAAGAGAGCGCCGGCTACCTAGAGAGTGGTCAAAGATTCACATCTTGTCACAACATGATGCAAGCAAGTAGAAGGCAGATATACAAGAGGAGTATGGCTCATTCATATCCAATGGAATGTGGGAGTTGACCTCCCTATCAACGGGTCGTGAGAGCATTGGATGTAAGTAGGTGTTTCATTCCAAGAAAGATACAACATGCCAAGTGATTAGGCACAAAGCAAGGTTAGTTGCCAAAGAATACTTTTAAGTTGTCGGAGTTGATTTCAATGAGACGTTTGCTTGCATAGCTAAGTTCACCACCATTTGATGCATACTTGTAATTGAGGCAGTTAAGGACTTGGAGATCCACCAAATGAATGTAAAATTTTCATTCTTAAACAACGGATTAGAAGAAGACATCTACATAGAGCATCCTAAGAGATTTGTGCAAGAAGACAAGAAGCATCCTAAATGCATGCTTAAGAAGTCATTGTATAGGCTTAAGCAACTACCGAGAATATGGTATCAATGAATTGACTTGTTCTTCATGATTAAGGGCTTTTATAAGAGCCAAGTGGATCATTCTTTGTATATCAAGGAATCGGCTGAATCTTTGTTGGTGGTGATCATCTATGTAGATGATTTCATCATCTTGGCAAGCGAAGTAAGTGGATTAAAGTAGTTGAAGTTGAAACTTGAAGATGAGTTTGATATGAACAATCTTAGAAAGTTGTAATATTGTCATGAATTTGAATTTGAATTTGAGAGGAATAAGGCCGAGTACTCCATCACGATGAGTCAAAGTAAGTATATTGAGGAGGTGCTTAAGCAATTTAATATGAAAGAGTGTTAGTCCATCAACACTCTACTTGATAAAAATTCTAAGTTGTTGAAGCTCATGGAAGAGGAATTTGAAGAAATTCAAAGAAATATGCAAGACAATCTATACAAGATGGTAGAGGGCTCATTGATATATGCTATGGTGGGTATACGAGCAAACCTCGTATTTTTGATGAATTTGGTGAGCCAATTTATGTCAAGGGCTCATTTGTCACATTGGATGGGCGTGAAGCACATCATGTGGTACTTTAAGGATTCTTTGTACTTTAAGTTGTATCTTGGAGGTAAAAATATGACTTTGAATGGATTTTGTGATATAGATTGGACTGGAGATGAGAATGAGCTCTGATCTACCATGGAATATGTGTTCTTTTTTGGAATTGGCACAATCTCATGGAATTGTAAGAGGGAACCAACAATTTCCTTATGTACAACAAAGCTGGAATACATGGCCATTAGCCAATGTACGAAGGAGATTATTAGGCTTTGAAAGTTATTAGAGGACGTGAAATTTGTGCCAGAGGATGCTACGACCATCATGTGTGATAATCAAGGATGCATTGTCCTTGCAAAGAATCCCACGCACCACTCTCATACCAAGCATATTGATATTCAATATCACTTCATTCGAGAGAAATTTGAGGATGAAGAAATAAGTTTGAGGTATTGCTTGGCAAAATAAATGGTGGCACATGTCTTGACTAAGGCACTTGTGAAAGAGAGGCACCAGACTCTAACAAGGAGTATAGGATTGAAAAACTTAGATAGCTTGTAAAGTAGGAGTGTGGAAGATATTAGAAATATAGATATAAGTTACAAGTAATCAAAGAGATAGATAGATTTGAAGTATGTTAGCTCCATGAATATGTTAGAATAAGAAATAAGATGAAAAGATATTCCATATTGGTTGTAGATGCTAGTGTACTTAGTAGAGAATAAAGAATAGGGATTGAAGGGGAGTTATATCTTATTATAAGCATTCGTTCACATACTTGTATTATCTAAGTGCTTGTACTTGTTCATTCTTTCTTCTAATCCTATTGTACTTTAATTATATGGAGGAAAGTGGAAGTGAAGGAATCGGCATCCACCCACATTCGCAAGTACATATCAAATGTAGCGAGGGAGTTGTGGCGGAATTGAGAGAAGGCCCTGGTAGACGACACTACTCTATCAATAGCACTCCTCGATCTAAACATTGTCGACTCCAAAGAGGAGTACATGATAAAGGAAGGTATTCTTGTGAAGCACATCGATGCATTTGTGACGAAACTCACCAAGCTACTTTTGCATTAATAAAACATGGTTGACAAGTACAAGTCTTGAAGTATTCAATGAATGGATGAATTTGGGAAGTAGGCCAATCAGGCCAAGAACCACGTCCAGTAAACTTAACTCTATGATTATGAATTGGAAGCTTGCAAATAAAAACTTCTTGTTTAATTGAAATGATATTTTAATCTAAATCATATTCTTTGAAAGAGACTATGTTCATTTGGCTTATATGATATAAAAGCCGTTGCAATTAATATTTAGAAAAAAAAAATCATAATATAAATATTCTCTATGTTTTATATCACACTTGAAAGTTAGAATCTATTCTCTATAGGCCTTTGGATTGTCATAACCCATGTTACATTTGAGATTGGACTACCTCTCTATTATACAATTTTAATTTTAACTCTTAAAAATGAAGTCATTAAAAATCCTTTACTTCGAAGAGAGTCATTTTTAATAAAACTTTATCTTTTATATTCAAATTTACTTATAAAGTCTAGTCTTTCTCAATAAGATATTACTTATAAAATATCTAAATTTAGAATAAAATTATTTTTAAAATAAATTATAAAAAAAAATCTACAGTAAAAACATGGTTTGAAAATGTTTAAGGAAATATTCATAATTTTGTTGAAAAATTGTATTAAAAAAATCCAAAAAAATATCTAAAATATAAGATTATTCTATTTAAGATATAAAATAAATCATAGATTACAAAATGCTTACGAAGTTGTAGATATAAAGATATAATTAATTAAAACCTCAATGTAATGTATTCATATATATAAGTGTAAATAAAATAGGCTTAATATCTTTTCTTTATTTGAATAGACTTAAATTTGTATCTTAGATATAAGAAGTTAATTTATTTAATTTAATTTAAGTACTTAATTAATGTAAGACATATATGTTCTTTTTGTATCAAATATTTTTTTTTTAAAAAAAAAAAAATCTTTTGGTGTAAAGAATATCACAACTCTTCTATGATATTAACCACTACATCAAAATATTGTTAAAATATGTAAAGTTATACAAACTATAAAATGAGTAGGATTTTTTTGTTTTATAATACATAGTATGTAGGATTAAGAGAAGCTAATAACCTGATGAATGAATAGTTTAGAAGGCAAGATAGATGATGTAGACAAAAAAAAATAGGTATCATTGGTTGTGTAGTGGCTGGCATCTCAAAGTAAGCATAAGTAGGTTGAGGAAGAAGTAGCAGAGGCCAGACTGTGATAGTCATGAGTCAGGATAAGCTTGGTGCTACTTCTTTGTTTCTTTGTTTTCTTTGTAGAAGAAGAGTAATGAATAGTTGTTGAATAATAAAAAGTAAAATTTTGGAATGAAAAAGAGATTTGATGTTGTCAAATGAAGTATTGAATTTATTGTAGGATGAAAACTATGGAGAATTGAAGTAAACAATTGAAAGTATTTGTGAAGAATGGTTATGAATGAAAGAATTATAATACATTGAATATTGAGATTTGAGAAGAAGTTTATGGAGTGTGGATTTGTGTAAAGAAGTGTAGGAAGAATGACAATTAGATGCGAAGGGTTCCAGTGATTGGATTATGGAGTGATTGTATACTTTTTTTTAAGATAATGTGGTATTACCTATCGTTGTTATGAGTTTTGATAAAGAAAAGAGATAGTGAATGCAAAGATGGAATTATCGATTGTAATATTTTAATTGATAGAATGGGGAAGGTATTATAGCTTTCTTTGGGTGTTATTAGCAGATCATGAGATAATTAATTATGTGATCCTAATGTGACAACTCATGTGAATAGTCTTTCTTTGTGTTGGAGCTCCCTTTTTTACAAGTTTATTTTGAATATGTATTTGAAGAATAAGTAAAACGACAATTATATTTTGGTGCCACTACTGGGGATTGACAATAGTATTAAATATTAGGAATTATTTGCCAAACGAGTGATTGTGGATATTGCATGAATAGGTTACAAAATTATGGTTAGTTCGAAAGTGAAGCCAAATGTGTAGTTAAAGTCGAGATGGAAAGCAATTTCAGTAGTATATGATGAAAGATTATAGTTAATAAGAATGAAAACATTGCATTGAGAAAAATACTTCAGTTGAAAGGAAGACAAGAGAGAGCATAAGCAAGAAATTTATTATAGGATGAACAAGAACATAATCTAAAAAAGAATCATCAATAAAGTTGGATTAAACCATAGTTGCATGCATGTCGACATATTTGAGCATACAAAGAACCTGACAGACCGTTAATATTTTAGTCATATATAATGTTAAGAAAACTGCCAAGAGTACTCGCAGAAATTTTTATCAATAGTCTAGAGTATCACTTGAGCCCGTTAACTGAAAGTAAAAGAGGCACAAAAGAATTGCGTATTCCATTGGATACTTTCCTAATAGCGGGTACAGCCGACTCTAGCAAGACTAGTTCTTCAGAATGGCACAAATTGCTTGCCCACAAGGGCCAATTTAGAGTGTTTCAAAATCCATCATTTTTACCTCCTATTCAATCAATAAAATTATTTGTGGATAATAATAGTAAATTAAGGAGGTCTAAAAGTCTGAAAAAGATAATTGGCAAAGGCAGTGATTATTTTAAAAGAGAAATAAGTGGAACATTGACATCTTCAATGGCGGCGAGGTGTCCAAGAATTCTAATTGCGGTCCAAATGGATGTGGCAAGCAATCGCACAACTTGTGTAGCTCCATTATCTACTTTTAGAGGTTTACCAAGTATAGATCCAAATCAACATTTGTCTCAATTTGTGACTACATGTATAGCCAATAATGGTAGAACTGAAGATATTTGATTGAGATGGCTGCCCGTGACCTTGAAAGATATAGCATTTCAATGGTATAATCGCCAACTTGGTGTAACTAGACAACAAGGAGATCTTCAAGAATAATGTATATTTACCTTCTCTAGTTGTAACTAGAAGTATGAATGCCAAAAAATGAATAGATTTAGCACCTCTTGTAGACGATGAAATATCTTTGGATATTTTAGAAGAATTATCTAAGTTTGTAGAATTGACAAAAACTACTCAAAAAGTAGCTAAACAACTAAAATATGACCAATCATCTTCTTTGATTGAAGCTAATGAGGAAGAATATTAGTTTATGGAAAAAGAAAGGCATTGGATTTCTAATACTTTATTAAAATATCCAACAATTATTAGAACCTTCAATCTTGTAGAACCGTATGATTTATGGGAAGACCTTTGTAGGGCTAGAGCCAACATTTCTTTTGATCAATTGGTTCAAGTAGCACCAACCATCAAAAAAGACCTCAAAGCACATATAATTACATAAGAAAAACCAAAAATATGGAAGAAATAGGTAGAATTGCAATTAAAAATTTAGAAGGAGATATTACCTTGGCAAATGAAAAAGACAATAGAGACTATGGACCTGTTGAAATAGTTGTAGAAATAATGGATAAAATAATTTCTAAGGTCATAGTAGATGATGGAAGTAGCATCAATATTATGCCCAAATTGAGCGTGATCAAATTGAGATTAAAAATCACTCATAAGGCAGTTATGAAGGTGAGATTAACTGATCAAAGACCTTCTCAATCTTTAGGTCATATTCAAGATCTTTGTATGTAAGGAAGAGGTGTAGATTATGTGGTATCATTTTATATCATATGCCTATATGAAAAAAAAGATAGCTACCTTCTATTATTAAGAAGAGGATGGTTGAGGCAATCTAAAGAAGTAATAACTTGGTAGGCTTTTAAGCCTTATTTTATTTATAGACCTTTAAACAATTGCACAAAAATCATAGTATTTAGTTACTTTAGACTCCAATCCTTGGCTCGATCAAAAAAAACACCAACATCTATAGATGCCAAATAAAGTAATTTTATCCAATCTAATTCTATTTCAATAATTACACTAATAAAATATGTTGGTCGTGGATTGTATGAATACGAAGATGAGGGTGATTTTGCCAAATGGTTAGAAGAGAATCCGTATGAAGAAGAAGACATCCACATTTGATTGGTTAGAACTTGAAAATAATTGTTCAGAACTTGCAACCTTAGTTGATGATATCTGTATAAATAAAGCTTTTAGTTTGAAAATTGATAGAATTCAAGTAGATGATTTGGATAATATTATGAAGGAAGAAACCATCATGCCTTTTTCGTCACAATTTAAACACAATCTACAAGGCATTGAAGTTGGATATGATATACCAACTTATCCACCAATACCTAAAGATTGGTACTATGGATCCACTGACCCCATACATATGGTAGAACAAGATTGGATCCAAATTCCAATCAATCTTCATGAAGAAGAATCCAAATATGTTAAGTTTGGATTCCAATAAGGTAAAGAAGAACTTGAGAAATATAAATCCTTAATAATAGAATATTATAATATATTTGCATGGTCTTATGAAGATTTAAAAGATATTCGTCCTAGCATTTGTCAACATACTATTCTACATCTTTCAAATACAATACATGTTAGACAAAAACATAGAAGATTCAATCTTAGGATTCAACTCATTGTGAAAATAGAATGGAATAACCACTTCTAGCAGGATTTATAAAGCCTATAGAAATTATGGATTGATTGTCTCATATTGTCTTGGTGAAAAAAAAAGGAGAAAATAAGCTCATAGTGTGTGTGGATTATCGGGATCTAAATAAGTATACTCAAAAAAATCATTTTTTATTACCTTTCATCACTTCTATAGTAGATGATGTGGCCGATCATGACATCTATAGTTTTATGGATGGCTACTCTAGATACAATTAAGTATCAATAGCTCGTAAGGATTGGCACAAGGCTGCATTTACATCACCTTAGAAAAGCTTTGTATATGTAGCAATGCCTTTCGGCTTATGCAATGCTCCTTTAGCTTTTCAGAGAGTCATGACCTACGCATTCTCAGACCTTCTTCAAAAGATTATGTCAGTTTTTATTGACGACTTTAATTGTCAATCTTCAAAAAATGATCACCTTGTAAGCCTTCAATTGTGCTTTCAATGTTGTAGATGCATAGGAATTTCCCTCAACTCAGACAAGATTTATTTGGTAGTTGAAAAAGGAGTTTTACTAGGTTATATTATTTTTAAGAAGGAAAAAGAACGTGATCTTGGAAAGGTAGAGGTTATTGCAAACCTACCATCTCCAAATGTAATAAAAGACATTCAAAAGATTTTAGGACATATGAATTGGTATCGTGATTTGATTAAATCATATTCTACTCATGCCTCTCTATTGACTAATTTGTTGAAAAAGACCACCAAATTTGAATGGTCTTTGGAATGCCAAACTGGTTTTGATGCAATTAAAGCCAAATTGCTTTCATATCCTTGTCTACTCCATCAAACTAGGATCAACCTCTCTATGTCTATTATGATGCCTCTGAATTGGTAGTAGGTAGTGCCTTGTATCAACCAGATGATAAGGGTGTGATTTATCCTATTGCTTTTGCTAGTAAACAATTGACAAATATTGAACACAACTATACAACCATGGAACGGGAATATTTGGCTATGGTCTTTAGTATCAATAAATTCTACCACTACCTTTTAATGAACAAGGTTATTTTCTTTGTAGATGATATGGCACTTAAATATGTTGTGAATAAACCAAATTTAAGTTGCAGATTAGTATGGTGGATATTACTTCTAGGAGAATTTGATTATACAATGTAATACAAATCGGAAAAATAATACAAACAAGTCGATCATCTTTCACAATTATCTACAACCATTGATATTGAAGATGTAGATGATGAACTTTCTGATGTTCATTTGTTCCATATTATGGTAGCACCTACATGGTATGAACATATTGCTGAATTTTTTAGTACTCAACAATTATCCAATTTCCTATCTAAAAATGAATGATAGAAGATTAGAATAAATAGTACCCATTTTGCTCTTATAGCCAAGAAATTATATCGTTAAGGAATTGATGGAATTTAAAGATGTTGTCTTACTTATAAAGAAGTAATACTTCAAATAGAAGCTTGTCATTCAAGTGCTTATGGTGGACACTTCTCTAATTGGTTAAGAGCTCAAAAAATCCTTAAAGTAGGCTATTTTTAGCTTACAATATTTACTACTTCAGAGTCTTATGCAAGATCTTGTGATGCTTGCCAAAGATATGCACGCAATGATTTAAATCTTACAATGTCTTTACATCCTTTACTTCCACTTGTTTCATTTGAAAAATGGGTTATAGATTATATTGGACCGGTTTATCCAGCATCTTCATGTCAAATGCAATATATCATTGTAGCTACAAAAGATTTGACCAAATGGGTAGAAAAAAAAAAAAAAAAAAAAAAAAAAAAAAAACTATGAAGAAAGCGGATGCTAAACAAACTGCCATATTTTCATATGAAAATATTATAGCTCGTTTTGGTTGTTCAAAAATCCTTGTGAGTGACAATGATACTCATTTTTTAAATGAAGCTATTAAAGTAATAACCACATTTTTTACCATCAATCATAAGAAGACTACTCCCTATTATCTTCAAACAAATGGTCTTACAAAAAGAATCAACCAAACGTTAATTCGAATATTGAGAAAAACTGTAATGGATTCTAAGCATGATTAGGATCTTAAACTTACTTCAACACTTTGGGCTTATTGAACTACTTACAAGGTTTCTACAAGAGCTACATCTTTTTCTTTGGTATACGGAATAGAAGCCATTTTGGCAATAGAATTTGAAATTCCGTCCTTATGCATTGCCATTGACAAAAGATTGGATACTTCTACATCTTTGAAATAATGATTAGAGCACCTAAAAAGACTTAATAAGATTTAAAGATTTGCACCTCAATATATAAAAACAAATCAAAGGAGAAGGAAAGAAATCTTTGATAAAAAGATAAAAAAAAACGTCTTCTTACTCCAAGAATGTGGATGATGGTTCAAGATGCTAAAAAAATTAGAATTTCCAGCCAAATTTGATGCACTTTGGACTGGGCCTTATATTATCAAAGAAGTATTTGATAATAATTCAATTCAATTTAAAATATTAGATGGAAAAGACTTTTCTATACAAACTAATGGAAGTCGTTGTAAGGAATATAGAGTATAAACATTGGCTTGAATACCAATATACATTGTTATTTTTTTTTTATAGTAGTTCTAAGTCAAACCTATAGGTTACTATCCCTTTAGTATACTTTAATACTAGGCTCAAGGCACACGCGGCTAATATGGTTAAGTACTTTTTCTTGAATCATGGATGTCTACCATGTGGTCTATAGAACTCAATTTTTTCGTTATGAATTATAACCATGTAATCTTAGTTTAAATCTAAATAAAAATATAATACTATTAAAACTTGAATTAGTGACTAAGCTAGAATTTGCTACATGTGGAGACATATTGAATCAAAACCAAATGATTGTCCCATTTTGTCTCAAGGTCAATGTTTTAGTAGTTCTACTTATATTCTACTTCTTTTAGAAGATAACAATGTCTTTTTTGATAAATTTTTATATATTATTTTATCTTAGTTTATTTTATTTTGTATAGACCATGTCAAATGTAAGAGTTGGGTTCTCTCTATTCTTACAAATAGCCGCAGATGGTCGCCATATGTAAGTCCTACAAATTGAACTTAATTGGTAGATTAGTTAAAAATATAGTTTTAAGTCATTTTATTATACAAATGTTAAGATTAAAGAGTCTTTCTGAATATTCAAGTATTTATTATAATTAAGAATTATTTATAAGTTACAAAAGTCTTATTAGAAGAAAAATTATAAAAATGGAGTCTTAGTAAGTCTTGGAGGCAATTATCTTAGTTAGTTTATTATATAAAAAACAGGATTTTTAGTGGATTTAAATTTATTTTGTTACTATTAAAAATCATAAAGATAGGAAAATACAGCCTCATATGGATATTATTATTATAAAAAAAATATAGGATTTTTTAGAGTTTATTTAGAATTTATTTAGAATTTTTTATGAAATTTCAGAGAAAATTTCAAGACTTTGGTAAAATTGAGTTTTACCACCTTGGGAGCCATTATGAAGAAAGGAAGCAATATTTGAAGGTTGTACAAGGTTTCTAGGCTAACTGGATATTTTTGAATACCATAGTGAAGTCAAAAGTACAAAAAAAGTAGTTTTATTAGTAAAAAATAGGAGGACCAATAGCTTATGTAGTCCTTGTAAGAAGAGAGATGCACAATTCTCATATAGGTTGTAGCACCTTGGATGTAGGTAGGAAGATAAGATTAAAGCCTCAAGGCCTCTTTAGGCAATCCATATACACTACTTATGAGTCTTGGTGAGGCTCGAACTCATGATTTCTTAAGCAAGTTACCCTTGAGGTAAAAATTATTCACTTAACTTTTCTATTATTTACATTCTATCTTTAATCTATCATAACTTACTAATAGTAACTTGATATTACATGATTTTTATGTCATTAGAAAGATAAAAAATTATCTATCTAAAATTATACTTTTTACTTTTACTTTTTATTTTTATTAGATGAAAATCAAGTGAACAGATTGTGATTTAGTTTTGGATATTGTAATTACTTGATTTCATTTCTTTCACTTGTATTGTGGTTGTTCTTCTTTGGTTTTTTGCCAATTGCTTACTCCATTTCACACCACCAATTAAAAGTAACTCTTAATTGAGGCCATCTTATAATTTGGGTTGAGAGTGTGAAATTTACACTCTCAATGGATATTATTATAGAAAATCTTAAATTAATTATAATTAAAAAAATATGGTTTTTATTATAATAACATGAAATCCAATCAATTATTGAAGAAATTTGGTTTAAAATTGATTAATTGAACTTGTCGAAATAATACTTTGAAATAATGTCTGTATGTATTTTATTTTTAAAATTTTAATGCATTAAATAAATTAAAATTAAAATCATGAAATTATTAATATATTGATGAAGAAAAAATCAAAATATTTATTTTTGTAAATTTATACTTTATTACTATCAATAAAAAGTTAAATATCTTTTTTACAAAATTTTTAACTTTATAGCATCTTAAATACTGCATTAAATTGAGATAATTCTTAATTTTGTAAAATAACCATAAGATCAACTAAATTATATAAGGTGTATAAAAAATGGCTGCACTTCTTTTTTATTTGATATGTAATTTAAAGTTTTTTATTATTATATCTAATTATGTGATTCAAAGTTTTATATTATTATTAAAAAAATTCACTAAAATACATTTTTTTTCTAGAAAAATCCATAATGAGTCAAGGTTAAAGGATGTTATATAGTTCATTGTACTATGTGAGTTTAAGTAGACTTTTTTTTCAAGTTTTTTTAATTTAATAACACACATATATAATATATTTGTTGGTTTAAAAGAAAGTTGGACTCTTGTATAATTTTTACAAAATCAGATTGTAGAATTTGACACTAGTAGAAGTTTGAAACTTAAGTTATGATTTATTTAAACCATATTGAGTCCTTAAAAAGTATCAAAATAAACTTTGGATAATTCTTATGTGCAAAGAAGATTTTACAGCTTTTTGATTTTTTTTTTTTTTTTTTAGAAACCTTGGTTTATGGTGCTTTCAAAAACAATAACTTCATCAACTCAACTAAAAAATTTGTAGTTACTTTTACTGCAAAAGAAAAAAAAGTGATAGAAAAGAAACTATGCTTCCTCGTATTAACTTTTATGCTCAAACAGTTAATAAAACATATTTTGATTCAGAAGAAGTGCAATTGATTTTTACATTTATTTTCATTTATTTTATATTCTATCTTAGTTTATTTTTACCATTATCTAATATGATTATTTGGGAAGAAGATGATAAAGATAATAAAATAAAATAAAATAAAATAACATGAACATTGCTATAATAGATTTTTGTACATAGTGTAATCATTATTAATATCATTTTGCACCAAATATCATAGATTTATTACCAGATTTTGTTATTCTTGGCTTTCAAATCAATCGTTTTTGGAAAAAGATATATAAATATATATATATATATATATCTTATTTACTCCTTTAGTAGCTTAATGCATTCATTTATATTTGGTGTAATCATACTTTAATAAAAACATCAAAGTTATTAATTAATAAAAGTAATAAAACCTTACACCTATATATTAGCTATCACTTTAGATGATTGTTTGTGTATTAGAATATATCACATCATAAACAAATTCTGTTAATTTATTTTGTGTAGTTTCAGGTACTAATATTACATCTTTTTGTGAAATGATATTTTAATAAAAATCACAACTAGTGTTCGTACAATATGAATTAATAATTATTTTATGATTTCTTTTTTTAATAATATATATCCAGTTAATTTTGCTTTTTGGATCCAATCTACCTGCTTTAAGTAATTTTTTGATATATTTCTTAAATAAGTGTAATAGAATTAAATATCTCTGCTAATGAATAAAGAAATTATTAAATTAATTAAGTTAAGTTCTAAAATTACATTGTTGCAGAGTTGACTTCAAAATTTATTTAACAATTATTTAATTAAATTTGTAGATTTTTCATCACCCAATCAATGTAGTTATTAAATATTTTATATTACAAAAATAATTTTAAATTTTAATAACAATAAAAAATAAGAAAAAGAAATAAAATATAGTTGATTATTGAATTTATATGAGAAACATTACATGTATGTAATTATATATATATATATATATATATGAAGTTTATTTTGTTCAATAAATATCATGTAGACAATTTTGTACATATAGAATTTTAAAAATATAGAATAAAAAAAATTAAAATCTCAAATTAATGACTTGAGTATGTTTTGTTGAATTGTGTAAAACCAATAGTGATGTACCATTTAAAACAAACTGTACAGTTTGTGTGTTATGCAACTAGTTAATATCTTGTCATTTTTTTGCCAAAAGTGGAAAAGTAAGATTTCTTTGTTTTGTTGTGTTTTTCATTGTTGTGTTATTTGATGACTAAAAAGCATCTATGTGGGACATTTAAGGCATTGGTATTCAAATAATGGTTTTTTATTTTGCAGAATACATGTATAGAATTTTCTATTTAATATGGGAAACATATTATATATATACATATATATATATATATATATATATATCTTTTGGAAATGCGATTAATACACTTTCTAATAAAACTTTGAGTGATAAGTCATTAAACTATTTATAGCACACATAATGATTACTAATCAAGAATTTTATACTTCATTATTACATTTGTGTCTACTCTTGATTCCCATTTTACATTCCTCATGTTCATTTACATTCCTTTTAACACATGAACCCATCTACTCAGATTTTCCAACAACAGAACAGTTCCTAATAATTTCTTGTATCACATTACACCTTTTTGCTCTTGTGAAGCCTTTCACTGGTATATACTCACACTAATAATCAAAAGATTTAGAAGCAAATTATGTCATATCAATCTAAAAATAATTACAATCGAATTTGATCATTTAATCCAAACCATCAACAACAAAACTACCATGTACCCACTTATTTATAAATTCAAGCACTACAAGCACCCAAGTGGATACATTCACACACAATCGTGCACACAAAATACAATTACTCATTCAAAATCAAACCCCACTTCCAATTCTCACATAAACCATGAAATTTTTTTAGTGAATTAAAAAAAAAAAAAATTAAAAGCCACCACTCAGTCAGTCAAAAACTTGATAATATCAAATTTAGAATAGTGGTTCGAGTAAGAACTTTTCGACACACTGTCGATGTGGGTTCTACAAACAATCCATTGAAAGACTCGGAGAAAGAGGAAAGGAGAAGGAAGAAAAAGAAGATGATGTTTCTCAAAGCTAACCACCCACAAGGGAGGGGGAAAAAAATAAAAATAAAAAATAAATCCACGTCAGAAACGGACACGAGAGAGTGAGAATACAAAAGCATGGAAACGACATGAAAATAATTGTATAACAAGGAGGAAAGGTCCGCAATTTCGGCGAGTAGTTGGACTTTTGAAGGGGGCGGCGGGGGGAGTCAAGTGGTGGAGGATTGACCGAGCTGGCTTTGGCGGACGTGGGGTCGGAGCGGCCGCAACTGAGATCAATCAGGGGAGCTGAACATTCCTTAAATTGCAATATAACTAAACCCAAAAACAGGGATGTACATAAACATGGTGATATATATATGTATTATTTGTGAAACTGGTGATGAGGGGAACCTTCATTCTATAGTGTTGCGGTGCCCACCGCACCGTTGAATGCAGGACTAAGTCACAACCCATTGTTGTTATTGGTCCTGGTTATTTTTATTTTTATTTTTCTGCAATATTAATTCCCCCTAGGAAGCTGGCAAGCTATGGATTGGAGTATGGAGTTGTGGATAGTTTTTGCCAATTTTGTGACCTAGATACTGTGACAATTACCGCGGGTAATTGACTGTGGAGATTGACCAATGAGGGGAGAAGTAGTATCAAGAGTAATAAGAATAATAACGGTAATAATATGAGAATGAGGTGTGCCTTCCCAAAGCCTGATCTATCGGAGAATAGAACACAGTACCCAATTCAGTGTGGTGTAAGTGCTTGTTTGTTTTGTTGTGTTGTTTTAGTCTTCATGTAATTTAGGGTGATGTTGTTTTTGTTCATTGCTTATTTTAAGGTTTTCCTGCTCATGATCTTTGCAGATCGAGATGCAGTAATAAGTAGAGCAATGACCAGTTGTGCCCCAAGTCGCATTAGAATGTGTGGGCTGGGTGGGAACTATGTCGAGATGCTTGGTAGAACGGAGTAGATCCGCCGCGAGTTCGGGGAAGTGAAGGAGTGGGAAAGGCAAAAGGAGGAATTAAAAAATACAAATAAAAACAGAAGGAAAAAGATAAGAAGAAAATTTAGTAGGAATCGTCCTGTTGAATTTCCCGACGGACTATGCGGAGGAGGTGGAGGGTTTTCCCGTGCGGCTGGAATGTGGCGTTTTTCCAGATTAAGGAGAAAGAGCGGTGAGAAAGAAAACGGGGTGGGGGGATGTGTGGAGTTGTCTGCATTCCCTCACATGGTACCGAATCAAGCCCTAGCAGCCTTCCGTCGCTGACTTCCGCGGCAAGGGGTCTCAAATTTCCACGATTAGGACTTACGGAGACGATGCCTCGCAGTGCAAACATGAAGAAATGTCGCACTTGGGTTGCTCTTGTTCGACCAGCTGTGGGGACAATACGAAACGCACAGAAAAAACGGGCGCATCGCATTTGTCCGTCGAGACAAATCTAGCAAGCAGGCGCGGACATAGAGAGGAAGACGGACAGAGTGAGGGAGAGGTTTGGAGAGATGTGGGGATGGCTATGAATTTGGGCTGGAAGGTGGGTGGGATCACTGGAATTGTGGGATGGGGCCAAAAGTGGGGATTGCAAGTTGGTTGAGTGGCATGAAGGGAAGCTGGTGATGAGTGGCACGAGGAGGGTATGATGTTGGTAAAACAGACAGGGAGAAAAACAGGGGAAAAGAAAAAAGAAGTAAATCAGAAGTGAAGATTTTTCTCACCCAGTGTCGTGCAAAACTTGGAGCCGAATCCGCGCTGGTGGGGCTAAAAATGGAGACCGCTTGCACCGCCGTCGTTTCGTCTTTTCTCGATTTTTGGTTTATGCCATCCCCACCAGCCAGTAAACCGGTTCATCGATGCTAGCTTTTGTCGGCATGTCTTTTCTTTTACCGATTTTTTAGCTCTGGGAGTTGTGTGTGATGGTGGTTTGCGAGGCCAGGTCTTGCTTTTGGAGGTTTGATCGTTGGCAACTTGCGTTCTGAGGATGCTCTGGGATGGAGGGAGGGGTGCAGTTGATGTCGTGGATGTCTGCACAGACGGAACTGTTGAAACGAGGACGTTGTTGCTTCTGTCTGGGTTTTACTGGGGTTGGCACAGTGCGTTGATTGGTGTAGGTCAGTTGTTGTGCAGGTCGACTTAGGTGATAGCTGTTGAAGAGTGGATATGGCGGAGGCTGCAAGGGTGGAGGTATGTTGGCAGGGATGTTGATAGCTTCATTTTCTCCTGCTTAGGAGGGTGTCAGAGCACGACCTTGTTCGAGCAAAGAGTACGTGGGAATGATTTATTGCGACTAGGTCGACGAGGTGTGGATTACATTCATGCAGATCTGATATTTGACAGCGAAGAAGGTTGTGTGAGGGTTTCGAAACGGACGGTCACAAAGAAATCTCGAAAAGATGCGAAAAGTAATGACCAAATAGGTTGCACAGTATTGTCGACATTTTGGCAGCCAATTCTCAGAACCTGTCTAGATTATCTAGCGCCTCAGCAATTTTGGAGGTGTACTCAGTCTACTGCAAGAATTCAGATCGGCTGTCTTGAAAGAGGTACAAAAGCTATCGCAAATGTGAGTCTGGTGCTTACACTGAATGGGAGCGAGGTATGGACTTATTCAAGACTGGGAATTTGCTGTATCCTGGGATGGAGCTCCAGACGTTTTTCATGCTCGTAGAAGCTCTTCAGAGCACGACCCCACCTCAGTTCGTGTGTGTCGTATAAGGATTTTTTTCTTCATATTTTTAGTTTTAAAATATTTTTCACTGTATTAAAGGATCATTCTCTTGACTCATTCGGGATGTGCAACGCACTTGCTTACTAAATACTTTGGGAAGAAGAAGGATTAGGGTGTGCTAATTTATAATTAGTGCGAAATGGGTTGTAAGGTGCCGTTTCTGTTACTGTTGGGGCTTTCGGCGTTAGTTTTTCGTGTCGCCTCACAGAAGCCTCCATCAGAGGGGACACCATCAACACCGCCATCAGCACCAGGAAATTTAGACTTCAGACCGTCATCCTCAGCACAAAATTCTTCAGGTTTTAACTATTGGTCAGCGACTGAGAGTTTAACCGTCCTTGTGTCTTCGAATGAAAAATTTTCCCTCAATCTCGAAAAATCCAATTATTCAGTCTCTTCATGTGTGGCTAAGGTGTTGCATATTCCCTCCAATGTACCAATTTGGATTGCCAACTTCGCTAGCAACTCCTCTCTGCCGAGAGACGATGAAGTCGACCTAAATGAGGTATGCCTCCGATACCTCATCTCTTGCTTTCCAGTTTTGAAATGAAGAATCACGTTTTGAATGACAAATAAGGCTAATTTTTTAACTGCACTCGCTTCCTTCTACTCTGTCCTTTCATGAAAGGGGTAGGAAGTTTAAAGCTGATCGGTTCGTGTTTTAGAGTTGTACAATAGGAAGCTTTGTGAATTTTGATCTCATTGTAGAAGACCTAGTGCGCTGAAAGAGAGGACCTTCTGGACTGATGCAGGCTTTTATACATGTACTGATTTTAGAATCTCTGTGATGTGATGGAGTTAATCAGAATTGTCGCTTGAATTTCTCAAAGGATGGCTTGGAGCTCAGTAATCAATCCGACATTGTTTGGAGTGTTCGACCAAAACCAGAGGATACGGCCACTTTGGGGCTTACTGACTTTGGAAACCTCGAGATAAGAAATTCCTTATCCAACGTACTGTGGTGTAGCTTCGACTTTCCATCTGATATCCTTGTAGCATATCAGACCGTCAATGTCACAGGTTATCCGTTGGCATTGACTGCAGCGGATCCAATTCGGAACTACTCCATTGGAAGCTTCTTCTCCATGCTAGTGGAACGTCAAAATGTGACGCTAACTCAACACTTCAAAATCAACTGTTTAAATGAACCGAGAATATACAATTTTTCGTATTATGATGTGACCAACGACACAGAGATACGCAGTATTGGTTTGTCCTTGAACAAAGGTCTTTTCATTAACGACAATAAAACAATAAGTGATCAGCCTTCCCCACAATCGTCATCCTGGCAGTATGCAAGGCTGCACCAGACAGGAGCTTTGGTGATTTCAAGTTATGACGAAAACGGGACCGAAATCGGGAACAGAACGATTAATCCAAATAGAGCTTGCTTACTTCCTGGGCAATGTGGACCTTATGGGTTGTGCCACTCGGGGAATAACTCATGCAGCTGTCCTCCAGGTTTTGTGGCATCATCGTCCCCTTACTTCACCTGTAAACGCAAGGTGGACATTGATTCTACGTGTAAGAATGATACGTTCATCAGTGTCACCGGGATGACTTATTTGGGTATCGGCTTATTTGGGTGTCCGAATTCAACTCTTGCGCAGTGCAAGCTGAACTGCTCCAATGACTGCAAGTGCACGAATGCCCTTCATGTGAAAAGCTCGCTGTCTGACTCTGGAACGTGCTATTTGATGCCCGGCGAAGCTGTGCAAACGATTCGAAAGACGGGGAATGATACTATTGACCTTCAGACCTTGTTCTTGAGAATTGTGAACGGGTCTGACGCGCAAGTCGTGAGTCCTGAGAGTGGGAAAAAATCCACCCGGAAGACTGCTGATGCTTTCGCAGGCGGGGCTGGTGCTTTCATTTTTCTTCTCCTTGTAGGGTCAATGTGGTGGTTATTCTACAACCGCCGGAAGTTGTTCAGTGATGCCGACAACAATGCTGGGAAAAATCTGCTGGTAGGTGATGTTCCATACTCTAAATCCTTACAACGATTCTCCTACCAGGAGATGGTGGAAAGCACAGGCAACTTCACCCAGAAGCTTGGGTCTGCTGGCTTTAGCAGTGTCTACCGGGGCCACCTGCCCGACAACACCAAGGTCGCAGTCAAGAAGCTGGAGGACATAGATTTCAAAGAGAAGGAGTTTCTGGCAGCTGTAGCGGCTATTGGACGCATTTCTCAGCATCCGAATCTTGTGCCACTACGGGGATATTGCAAGGACGGTCAGCACCAAATGCTAGTATATGAGCTTGTGACCGAAGGTCAATCCCTGAATAAGTACCTTTTTAACGTGACGAACTCGGTACATATGTTGACCGTTCAGGATCGCCACCTGATTGCGTTAGGGGCCGCTCGTGGTGTCGCCCACTTGCACCAAGAGTACAATTCCTGCAAAACCATTCATGGTGCCCTGACACCGGAGAACATCATTGTTGATAGGCATAAGAGTCCTCGATTGGTGGATTATGGTCTCGTAGGTTTGATGGGCCGAGACCAAAGACTACGTGCGGCCAACATGCGTAACTCTCAAGGTTACATGGCGCCGGAGTGGGTGAAACTCATGCCCATCACAGAGAAGGTGGACGTTTACAGTCTAGGCATCGTGATCCTGGAGCTTGTTAGTGGGCGTCGGTGCATTAAGCAGGGTGCCAGTGCAGAGCAGTGCTTCTTACCCACGTGGGGGTTTTCTCTAATTAGTCGTAAGTACGGCGATGACGGTCAGGAAGCTGTGCTAGAGCTTGTAGACCCTTCTATTGGAGTAAGAGACTTGTCGAGTACTTATAAGGGGATGCTTAGGAACATGATTTTTGTGGCTCTACGGTGCGTGCAAGAGGACGTCAATGCCCGGCCTTCGATGCAGGAAGTGGTGAAGATGCTGGAAGGGCCCTCTCCCGTGGAGACGCCCCCTCCTTCCCCAGGTCTGGAAGCTTTCGGAAGAGAACTCTATGCTGGTTGTGCAGGGGCGAGAGGTCCAGAGAGCTCCAACAGCTCCTCTTTCATGCACTCTACCTCTTTAACGAGGAGTTCAGACAAGCGGCCAAGGTGATGATCCTTCCCAGCAGACTGGATTGATTAACTGACTGTTAAGCTTTCAGGACTGACTGCACACCATCGCCCTCATCGATGTATGGGGCTTCAACTCAAGCACATGATCCCGAGGCCTCGAAATGTAGATGCGTCTGTCTGGTGAGACCGACTCCTGATCGTGTATTGATCATCTTATGTGCCTGAGTCTTGCAGCCCAATCCGAAATCCAAGAATGGCACCCTCACCGCCACCAGCGAATAGTTCTGTCGCTAAGGATGGTTCCACTTTCGAGACGTCTGATTGATAACTGTGTAGCTACAGTTTGCAAGCCTCTGACCATCTTCTAAGAGCCTTACCTTTGAGGACTTCCGCTTTTTGTATGCTGAATCTGACTGCATTTCGACGCGGGGTACTTGTATCCGCGAAAACTAGCCAGTTGTCCATCAATATTGGTTGATAGCTTTAGTTGTAGCTTCGAGTTGTAGCAAATGTGAGTGAAAATTTGCAAGTCTGTGTGCCATTTGATGCATCGATACTAGATAGGGTACCTCATGAATATCCACAATTTAGTGCCGTAACTGTTCCGGATCCGTGCATTGTGACATCCTTGACCTACAGCCTCTCCCTCCCCCTCCTCTCTCTCCTTGACCACATGCTGTTGCGAATTATTATGTTTGCAAGCTCCTTCACTGCTTTTAACTGTTAAGAATCTGAGAAATTTGCTAGTAGAAATGCAATCACGGCATCAAGTACTGTTGTTGTGATGATCTTTCTTTTGCATTCAAGCGAGTGAACGAGAGGAGCATGCAGCTAAATTGCTTTTGAAGGATTTGAGAATTGGATGCGCTTGTGGGTGTATCACTTACGGACTTGTTTGTTGCTTCTGTATACACTAGTTACAAAGATCTTGTAGAAATTGCCTAAAAACTATGAGGTTGTTGATATAAGTATTAAATTGTAAATGCACTTTTTTAAAAGTAGGCAATATGTACCATCATTTTAACCAGCTACATGGCGTATTTGTAGAAATGAAAAAATCTAAATTTATGATTGAAAAACTTTTTGAAGATTTACTAGGAAAATATTATTTATCTAGTATATTTTTTTGAACTCCAACTTATTGTTGTTTATTTGACTGATATAAACATCTATTATAAGTACAACTTGTATTTTGATACATATTCTGATACAGGCCTATTTGTAACAAAAAATATATTCAATGTTTTGTGAGTATTATTTAATTGATGGTTTTAAAACAAATAACTATATAAGTATATAAATTTATGTAAATTACTTAATTTGATGTAATTTTAATAAAAGAAATAAAAATAAAAATACTGATGAATCTAATTTTTTAAATAAATGAAAATAGCACAAATAATTTTGAAACCACACAGATTATCTATCTTATGTACGTTTTAATAAATGATTTTTAAAATTTTTTTTTGTTCTCTTTTCATTTTTTAAAAAATTAATACCTCTTTTATGTATTAGTTTTCTTTATTTATTATTTCTTTACAAAATACATTGATTTTCACTAACAAATATTTTAATAATTATAAATATTTGTAAGTTTTTTATTTTTTAAAAAGTTTTTCCTATATTTCAAAAAATTTTAAAAATAAAATATGAATAATTGATTTTATTACAAATAGTTGGATTAAAATTATTACTGAATACACCATATTTTTTTTTATTAATAATTATAAAAAAATATATTTCTTACTATAAGCCATATTGTATTTTGCTTCTTTCAATTATTAAGCAAAATGAAGTTTACACTGAGTTATTTAATCTTTTTGACTTTTGACTTTTGCTTCTTTTGATATTCTTGACTTATGACACTTTTATTACAAAATTAGAATAGACTTTAAATTCTTGTCTCTATTTTGAAGGTACTAATAAATGTGAAATGATTATTTTATTATTTATTTTTATTTTTATTATTTTATTAGTTTTTATATATTTCTCAATTTTTACAATAGATATTTATTTTTGTAGTTTTTATTTTTATTTTTATTTTAAAGATAAGGTAATATTGATTTATTGATGTAAATACTGTAAGTATTGAAAAAGAACTTAAATACTCTTTAATAATTGTTATATTTGTGAAAATAAGTGTTTTAAGAATTTTTATAATTTTTGAGCAATTCAATTGCAATTCCTATTATAATGATAATATTTCTAATTAATTTGCATTAAAATTTGACAAATATGGATTTTGTAGCATTAATTGAAACACAATATTCAAACATTTTTACAACATATTTTAGGATAAGTAGTATGATTTATTCTTTTAATTAATACAAAAGGCTATTTAAAAACATCATTATGAATTTTCAATGATATTGTTAATAAGTTGTAATTAAGGCCGTTTAAAATGTTATAGGAGCATTTTATAAGTCAAAAGACATACCCTTAACAATAGGTGTCTCTCAGTCTATTGTGAATGTAATCAACAATCTATATTTGAGTGCAATTTGGACTTGACTTTATATTAAAAAACTATCCAAAAATGAATTACATTTACATCTAATTGTTGTGTTAAAATTAATATTTCTAAATAAAAACAATAAAATAATAATAAAATATTCTTATGATAATTTATCATTTTTAATATTATTGTTAATAAAAATTTATAATATTAAATTCTTTAGAAAATTCTAAATTTAGAATTATATACATTAATTTTAAAAGATGAAATAAAATTAATAAGTTATTGGATTTAGAAAGAATTAGCAATTTAGGGCATTTTAAGGCACATGTTTGATATATTTAAAAAACAAAAATATCATTAAAAGATATGATATTGAGTTTTGAAGCAAAAGAATATTTGGGAATACTTAAAAATATGTCCAACAAGAATAATGGTGTATTTATGAATACATCTTCGAATTTTATTAACTTATATGAAAAAATACTTATTAGTGAAAAAATATAAAATATAAAGAAGGGAAAATGAAAAAAAGACTTTATAAACTTTAAGAATCAATTAAAAAAACAACAAAAGATTCAAAATTTTGAAATATATGGAACAATGAAAAGATATGATTCTAAAGAAAGATAAAGCGATTTAATAAATAATAGAAGTATTAGATATTTTCTAAAATAGGTAAAAATTATACTAATTTATTTTGATTTTAAATTTATTAATAATGTATATTTTCATCATTTCTATAGATAAGATTAAATGAAAGAAGAATATAAAATAAAATATCTTATAAATAATAATATTAATAAATTAATTTAATTTATATCTAAATATACAAGTATTTGTTTGAAGTAGATATTTTGTATAAAAAAAATACATTGAATGTAATTACATACACCATGAGTAGTCTCATAGGAAAAATATATGATTAATTTGATTACACTTGAATATTTTAAAAATATTTTAGAACAAAAATAGTTTATTATAAGGATAGAATTAGTCATAGTAGTTTGATTATTGTATGATCAAGTCAAACTTGTGATTGATGTCCTTTTTACAAAAGTAGTAATTATATATTGGCCAAAATCAAAGTAATTTTAATAACTTAAAAAAAAAATTCTAATTAATATAAGTTCATTTTAAACCTTCTTCTAGCTCAAAAGATTTTAAATAAGTTCAAATCTATTCAAATAGAAATTGAAAAATAGGCACTAAAAAGCCACCAAAGATGAGTACAAGAAAAAAATGCCAACTAAGGTTAAAGGCCTACTTTGCTCTATTATTTAAGGTCCATCAAAGAAAACACTAGTTTTCACACTTAAGTTTTAAAATTTTCGAATAGATATTTTAATTATTCAAATACGACATATGCTACAAAAAAATTTAAAAATATAAAAAACAAGAGAATCATAAGTAATAATTCTAACTTGAGTTTTAAGCTTGCTTTTGTTTTACAACTTAGATTGAGTAACTTTTGTTGGACAAAATACCAAAATGTGCATTTAAAATTTAGAAAATTTATAACTAATTTATTCAAATATTTAATTATTTTTTTAAAAATAAAATAGATGTTATTAAAATAATATTATAAATTTAATAAATATACATCAATATCTTAAATATACTAAGTGTTAAATTATTTTTTAGAATAAGTACTTAAAATCTAAGAATTTTTTAATTAAAATTTTATTTAATTAGTTCTCATATTAATGACATATTTAATATCTTAAATATATATATTTTTAAAATAATAATATAAAATAATAATATAAAATATTTTAGTTAAATTGATTCTAAAACTTATCATTCAATTATAAAGAATTTATAAATCTTCTAAAGCTTGATTTTTGTTGAAAAATTATTAATAAATTAAATTAAAAAATCTTATAATATTTTAGAAAAAGAATAAAAAATAAATAAAAATAAAAAATAGAGAGAGAGAATAATAAGAACATAATGACTTTTAAAAATTATCCCTTTTAATCACAATTTCATTGAATTGGCCTATTTTATATTCAATAATTTTAATTTTTCTATTCTTTATTTTAAATTTTTTCTATTAATTACTTATTCTAATCTATCTAATTCTAATCATATAAAAAACGTATTATATTCATTGCTCATTCTTAAAGGATTTTTTTTTAATGAATATGATATTTTATTATGAATAGAAGTTGTTTGTTGCATTGTTATGATAAGTTTTAAATGTTCATTTGTAATAGATTAAATCTTAGATAATCACTAGTAACCATAACATAATAGGTAATTAGTTGTTACCTTGTATTCAACAAACTAAAAATTCAAATAGCTCCTTGCACCAAAATATTTTTAAAAATTCTAAACTTAGAATTCTTGTCAAATTATTCAAAAAGGATTTTTTTTTTTGTTTTTTTTTGTTTTATTTTTTAAATTAAAAAAACTCCATAAATTTAACTCTACACCTTCTTATCAATATTTGAAGGACTTTTCACAATTAGGTGCCTATTACTAAATTGCTCACAAAATCTCATGCAATTATTCAAAATCTATTTCTATAAAAACTTGAGATGACAAGCATGAAGTAAAAATGTCAAAGTGTGAATTGAGTATTCTATCAATGTTGTGCTATAGCTTTTTAAAAAGAATTGGGAGAAAA
This sequence comes from Physcomitrium patens, assembly GCF_059467195.1. Taxonomy (NCBI): domain Eukaryota; kingdom Viridiplantae; phylum Streptophyta; class Bryopsida; order Funariales; family Funariaceae; genus Physcomitrium; species Physcomitrium patens. The sequence goes on along the minus strand of NC_143430.1, from coordinate 10,952,753 downwards.
ACTTATAACCTCTTTTGGTGAATATATTTGAATGACTCGGGCTATGAAGTGAGTTTTATGGCCTTTGCTAATTGTTGGAAAAAAATATTTTAGAAGGTTAAGCCTAATATCCTATTTTCAAGTGATTTAATAGTAATACCAATTTAAAGTTTTCAATGATATAGAAATAGCCAAATAAGATTACTTATAGTTGTATAATAAAGATGTATAGATATACAAATAAGCTTAGAAATGCATTGATTTATTTTTAGGAGATAAAGAGATTGGATATCATGTTAGTATCATCAAATCTTAACTCTCATATTAGTCTTGTATTAAAAGACATCATCTATGTCTTAGCAAATATAAAGAATTTTTAATATAAACCTAATTCACAAGTATTAAATACAGTTGTGAGGTGATATGATAAAGCTTAATATATAAAGAAGCTGGTTCAAGTTCCTAACTTCTTAAGAAAAATTGGTTGAATTGAAGATACAAAAAATTATCTCTTATTGCTACATTTTTGTTTGAAATATAATATACAAAAGAAAATAAAATCTCTAAGAGCTACTTAAAGAGATTTATTGGATTTTAGAATTCCTTCCAAGGTTAGAATGATTGTTGAAATAGGTAATGACTTATCTATCTTTGTAGCATCTACAGAAGTTTTTTTGAATTTGAACATAATATTGCTAAACTTATATAGGATTAATTTGAATCAAGAAAGTTTTGTTAGTGTAGAAAGTCCAAATATATATAAATAAGAAATTTAATCTATAAATAAAGTGAATAAGTAAAAAATAATATTTACTTAAAATTAATGATTGTTAGATGACAAAATGATGAATGGAAAAAAAAAAAACAATAATATCCTATGAGAGAAATTTTACTAGCACAAGTTGATAATAATACCCTAAAAGAAGGCTGGTCTATCTCAAGTATTCAAGATCCTTCTAATCCAAAACAACATAAAACCTTATCATAAGGTAGGACAAATTGGACTAGAATAAAACTAAACAGAAATAAATAAAATGGGATGTAGAAGACATTGAATAACCGGAATTAGAACAAAAAAAAAAAATAGGAAGATATAAAATCCAATTGTATTAAAAAAAAAAAGGGTCCAGAGCCATACTTGATTAGATGCCTCAAAAGGCCATGACTAGTCCTATTTATATTTTTTTCTACAACCTTGGACTTTCTAGAATATTCATAGATCATGGATCCTACTTAGATAACCACCTTAAATTCCTTTTAAAAGGTTTTATGGTAGGCCTACCTAGATAACCGCCCTAAGCCTTTTCTATAAGGTTCCATGATAGGCCTTACATAGATAATCACCCTGAGCCTTTTCTATAAGGTTCCACAATAGGTCTTACCTAGATAATCACCCTGAGCCTTTTTTATAAGGTTCCACGATAGGCCTTACCTAGATAATCGCCCTATGCCTTTTCTATAAGGTTCCATGATAGGCCTTACCTAGATAATCGTCCTAAATTCTTTCTAAAATATTCCATGGTGGTTCCTACTTGATCAACTTATCTAATTCCAATTCTAAAAACTTCCATAACTTCTCAAATATGATTCTAACTATCTATTCCTATTTGCCAATAATACAAATATCTTATCTATATCTTGTTACACACCCTCTTTTTAACATGTACTTGGAATTTTGTAACATGTCTCAACTGAATATGGTACCAATGGAAGTAATTGACTTTTTAAAGTTAACAATAGAAGATATTAAGCTGGTATGTAGTATTTTAGACAAATCTATATATGATTGTAGAAGCTAAAGTATTGGATATAATTTATCTTGTTTCATATATAATTATTATTATTATTATTTTTTTCTTGGTTATGTAGACTGCATCTTTTATTTGTCGCAAGTTGTTTAATAAGTCATTACAAATCTTGTTATCATAGTTGGTGTTGTCATTGTCTTGAATTGAGGTTCTAAAAGGACTTAATGCATATTCCTTGGAAAGGTTGGAAGCAAAAAAAATGGTGGTTTTACAAAAAAACTTGTTAGGATTTGACCTCTTTTATAAGGTTGTCGATTAATAGTGCCAAAATTTTTATGTGGTACAAAGAGGATATTGAATAGATGTTTATTTTCCTTAGCCTAAGTATTAAGTACAAGTGAAAAGATCTGAAAGATCATCATAAAAGAAATTTTGTTCTAAAATAAATATAAAGAATTTTATAAATTTATAATTTTACTAGCACCTTGATACTTATGTAATTATTTTTGTACTTGTAAATTATAAGAATTTATTCTTTTAAGACTTTATATTTTAGTTGAAATTTTCTTAAATCTATTTTTTTATTTATTTTTATTTTTTTGAATAAAAATTTATTCTTTTAAAGGTTTTATAAAAATATTGGATTGTTATGCTTAAGATGGAATATATCTAATTTTAATTCTTCCATTTAAATATTTTTTTATATATACTAATGGTCTATTTTAATAAATTTATTACAATGGTATATAATTGGATCCTTCATTAGCTTGATGCTACTTATATTATCATATAGCAATGAAGTAGGTTTGTCTTACTTTACTAATAATTTTTTTAGTAGTCTCCAATAATATGTGATGTTTTGAGCCATTTCTAAGAATACACAATATTCAACTTCTATAGAAAAAAAACCATTATTGATCAAAATTTTCTCAACCATGCTATAAAGAAAGAATCAAGCTTGTAGAATATTTTATATTTAGATTTTTAAAAATTGATATCTCTTATACAATTTTTATTTATAAAAATAAGTAGCCCTTTTAAATCTTTAGAAAGATAGAATATACTAAATTCTTTTGTTATTTTTAGATATATGAGAGTTCTCTTTGCTATTGTCATATGTGTGAATTATAAGTTATGTATGAATCTTAAGACACATCTGACTTCATATTATATATCCCATTGATTGATAGTTGTATATAAAAAGCTTTCTAAATAGTTTTGGTACAATATAGGATCTATAAGAATTATTTTTATTTTCTTTTAAAGATTAGTTTTTAGATAAATAAAGACTTTTGAAAGTTTGTAATAGATAAGATTGAACTTTTATTAATTGATCTATAAATTGACTTTAATAAAATTTGATACTTTATTTTTCATAGTAGAACTCAACTTCGAGGCAAATTTGAGCATTTATTAGTATGAATGTAAATTTTCACTCTTCAATCCAAATTACAAGATGGCTTCAATTAAGAGTTTCTTGTAATTGGTGGTGTAAAGTGAAGTAAGCAAATAACAAGAACAAAAGAAGAACAACTACAAAGAAATTGAAATAAATGACATAAAGCAATTACAACACTCAAAAATAAATCATAATCTATTCATTATATTTTTACCAAGTAAAAAGTGAAAGTAAAAATTAAAATTTATATTTTTAGATAGATAATTTTTTTATCTTTCTAATGACATTAGAAACATGTAAATCCAAATTACTATGAATAAGTTATAAAGTTTTAAAGATATAAAATAAATAATTAAAAAGTGAAGTAAAAATATTTTACCTCAAAAGTAATTTGCTTATAGATCAAAGGTTTGAGTCTCACCAAGGCTCATATGTAGTATATAAGGGTGTCTAAGAGAGGCCACAAGGCCTTAGTCTTATTCTTCTAACTACCTTCAAGGTGCTGCAACCCATATAGGATTTGTGCACCTCCCTTCTTACAAGGACTATACTAGCTACTAGTCCTCTTATTTTCTACTAGAAGGATCAATAATTTTACAATTTTGACCTCACTATGATGTTCAAAAATATCCAATCAACTTAGGTATCTTTTGTAGCCTTCAAATCTTTCTTCATTTCTTCATAAACGCTTCCAAAGTGGCAATTTTTTTTTACTAAGATCTTGAAAATTATTCTAAAAATTCCTAAAAAATTCTAAATAAATTCTAAATAAATTATAATTAAATTCTGAAAATTTCTATAATATTTCTATATTACTTATATCCATCTAAAGTTATATTTTTCTACCTTGGGGAATTTTGATAATAATAAAAATTAATTTAAATCCACTATAAATCTTATTTTTCATATCAATATTAAAATGTCATGAGGTTCTTTCTCATGCTTCTTCTAACTGCTCATATTTATAGTTTTTATAAGTAGTATATATAGATAGAAGACCAATATAAACATTGATCTTAATAAATAATCCTTAATATTCAACAATGAAATAAAAATATTAAATCAATGAAGATAATTGCCTCTAAGACTTACTATGATTCCATTTCCACTTCTAACATTTTAATTTTCTACTTCTCTAAGGATTTCTATATTACTCACTATATATTGTAATTTAAAGCATTCTAAATGCATGTTTTCATTTTAAACCAATAAGTGAGTCAATTTGATGATTCGCAATAAGATCAATTATTTAGAAAGTATTCATCATGTTGTGCCTCAGTTTTATGAGGTTGTCTAGATCATTATTAATGAATATGATATTGTCAACATATAGAAGAATAGTAGTATAGAGGTAGGCTTTGATGGTAAAATATAAGTTCAAATCTTCTTTACTTTATAAGAAGGCTTGGTCTTTGAGATAACTATGTATTCTTATATACCATGCTTGAAGTACTTGATGGAGTCTATAGAAAGCTCAATGCAATTGACATACTTCATTGACACTTGGTGTTTTTTTCAAGTCGAAGAAAAATATTTTTATACATATTTTTTAATAATTTTTTTATTCAAAAGATACTTTTCATATTGAGATGCAAGAATTTCTATTATTTTTATATAGCAATAGTTATAATACTTTGAATGGTGGACCAATGGACAACAAGAGCAACGATTTTTAAGTAGTCGATGCATTCAAAACTTGTGGCTATTATATAAGCTTTAAATTTCTTAAGATTGTTATTGTATCCTTGTTTGATTTGAAAAACCTATTTGGCCAAAATTGAGATTTTTTTTGTAAGTAAAACAATGAATGACTATTTTAATAAATAGATTCTATTTTTTTATAAATAGTATTTTTCTATTCCAATCACATAATAGTATTTGAGTACAATTATGATTTGATGGCATATTTTGTATTCAGCATGAAGTTATAAAAATACTTTGTACTAGATTATCTTGTATAAATAGGTATTTTTTCTTCTTCAATGGAGATATATATTTTTTCATGTATATTATTTTTGTTATTGTTTGTACTTAATGTAGACAAAATGAGGCTATTGATATTGATTAGAAATTCTATCTGATATATTTGTTGTATAAGTAAGTCTTGTAATAGTAGTAGTGCCAGTGTTGGTATCAAGGACATGAATTTTATAAAACTAAAAGTTCAATATATTCTTGTTTCACTTTAAAAGACTAAAAGATCACTGAATAATAATATAATATTAAACTAGAATGGCTATTACTAAAGAGAAGAAGGCTAGAAATTCTTGAAATAAGACTAAGAGTTATAAAGGTATTGACAAGAATGAAGAAGAGTTCATTCTTGTCTTTATATATACTATATAACTAGGAGCTATGTTACAACATTATATAAGACTTCTTATACAAGTTTAATTTACAAGATATGTTTCTTAACTTGCAGGGCAAGTATCTTATATGTATGCTATATTGTTAGCTTGTACCATAGCTATTATATAAATGACACATATCTAATTTATTGGCTAAGTTTTTAATCTATCAATCAAATATAAATATGCATAAAGTCAAATATGCATCTATAAAGCTTTTAAAAAGCTTTGCCATATGATAATATCAAATCTATTTATATTTACTTTCTATCTAGTACTTCTTATCTAGTTTAATTTATATGTTTGTAACATTGGTGATTGTTTTTTTTCATCCAAGAAACATATTGGAGAGAAGTGTTTTGCATTGTTAAAAATAAAGATATGTAACTAAGCTAGTTCAAATATGATTTGTAATTTATAGAATATGATGTTGTGACTAATGAAGAATTTATTTGTGATTGGATTGAATACATGCTAAGCCTTGTTTTCATTGTCATAATCCAAAAATTACTAATTGGTGTTTTTACTTTCCAGCTTGGTATATTTTTTTTTGGTGTGTATAGATAGGCTAGAGATGCAAACATGCATAGGTGATCTACTATTGGTTTGATATTCAAGTACTTTTGCTCTGATATAGTTTTGATGTTTGTTCTTATGAAAATAATATTAACAAGATAATTAGCAGTGTTGATTAATTCAATGCAAAAGAATACAAGGCATTTGCTCATAATTCTTATAGATTGAGTTCTTTTAATTATTGTGTGATTTCTTTTCTTCTTAACTTTATTTCGCTAAAAGATAGAAGCCATTGTAAATTGTTGACATATCTTATAATTGAATAGGTCGTCAGTAAATGTAGTAGAAAGATACTCTTTACCTTCATTTGTTTTAAGGCAAAAAATTTGTTTTCTAATTCTATTCTTTAATTAAGATTGAAATTCTTGAAATTTTACATAGTCTTATTTTTTCTTTTTCTTCATAAAATACATTTAGTTTTTTTTAGAATATTCATTTAAGAAGGTTCTATAGTACTTGGATCTACTAAGAGATGAAATTTTTATTGATTTGTTTAAATTATAGTAGATTAATTGGATTATCTTATATGCTTTAATTTATGATGTTTTATCAACTAGATAGTCAGTACTTATATGTTTTATAGGTAGAAGTTGTAATAGTCTTGTAATTCTATATATTAATGTGAAATAGTATAATTTAATATAATTCAGGTAAAAAATTATTTGTATCATGTATAAAGTTCCTTTTCAATAGAAATAATATTAATTGAATCCACTAGATTGTTGCAATTATTGATTTTTTAGAATCTTAAGCTAGTTTCTTTATTTTTTATTGCTTAAATAATTCTATCATATAGATTATTGAAAATTAAATTCTATTTGTATCTGAATACAATACGATGTTTGTCATCACTTAATAAATCTATTAAAATCAAGTTTTTTTGTAAAATAAGTATATAAAGAATATTATATAGTTTTATTGATCTCAAATTCTTTTTATAGATTAGAAGATCCAACGTCATCAATATTATAGATCTTTTCATCTGCATTTTTATATTCCTCTTATAGTGTTATGCATCTACTAGCTCTAATCAAGCTCTTTTTTTAATGAAGTGATTCAATGCTCTTGAGTCTTTATATCAACTACAATTTTTATAGTCTACAAAGCTTACTTTGGTAGAGGTGTATGCGAGTTCTACAAAATAATATTCATCAATGTAATAAGTTGAGACTAGATCTTGTGTACTAAAGTTGCAAACTTTGATAAAGTGACCTTAGTGACAGTAGCTATAACAATAGATATTTTTTGTTCATCAAGAGTGGTAGACAATAAAACAATGCCTAACTATATCATAGTATAACAAAGTTTTTTAGTCATATCTAATTTTGAAGTATAGTGCAAGAAAATTTGGTAATTAAGTTTATTATGGAATACTTTGGATTAAAAAAGAAATACAAGAATAGAAATTGATTATAGCCTTAGCTTAAAATAAAATAATTCAAAAATTATGTGATATTATTATTTTTTATATTTTTTTATTAATCTAATAATTGATTGAATATAGAGCCATGCAAGAAAAGCCACTAAAGAATTGTCTTTATATTTAGCATAATTTTTTTTAAATAAATATTTTTAGAGTGGTTTATTTAAAAACAAAATTAGAAAATTTAAGGATTTTAGTATGTTTTTTTTGGCATTAAAAAGATGTTGAGTACAACTCTTAAGAAAATGTAATATTATCAAGGACATTTAGCTTCAAGAAAGAAATCTTTAATATATTCTTGTGTTACTTAAAGGAACTAAAAATTTATTCAAAGATGGTATAGTATTAAAGTAAAATGGCTATTGTTAAAGACAAGAGCACTAGAAAGTCTTGAAACAAGACTGTAGACTAGAAAGGTATTGATAAGAATAAAGAAGGCTTTACTTTTGCTTCCACATATATTCTTAATTAGGAGATACATGGCAATATTCTACATGACCTTCAAAACGTGTTGACTTTATAAGACGTGTATCTTAACTTGCAAGGCAAGTTTCTTATATATATGTCACATAGTTAGGTTATTTTGCAAGCTACCAACACTTGGTTAAGTTGCTAACTATGTGGCACACATGTAAAAAACTTATTGATCAAGTATCTAACCTATCAATCAACTACAAACACATGTAAAGTCAAAGTAGCATCTGTGAAGTTTTTAAGATTTTTTTTAAAAAAATATTATGAAATAAATTTATTTTTATATACATTTATTTAATCATACAGATAAATATTACAATATATATATATATATATATATATATATATATATATATATGATGTTACCTCCTCCCTCCCATCTTCTCTTCTAAGAATAAGTACAAAGAGCAGTCATCATATGTTGAGAAAATCCAAGATGCAACAAATTGTATTTGTCATATACTTTGATTTTTATTCTCTTCAAATATATTTGATAGGTCCTCTCAACCATCGATAGTATCAAATATATAAAAAAAAGACTACTCTATTATTTAATCATTATTAAAGTATTTATAACTTCTTATAAATAAAATATTTGAAGTACTATCAAGAGATGTTCTTACTTCTAATAAAATCACTAAATATTGAGAATTTCTTCTAAGTTTGTGATGCCAAACACATTATATTTTTCCATTTGTTCAAAAAAAGAAGTATTATTCTTCAAAATCTTTATTTTGATTATATCATCTTGAAGGTTGTTACAATCATAATGTCTCGTTCAATAAGTCAACAAGTAAAAATTCTTAATTTGAATCCATTGGTTGTTGATTCTCCATCTATTTAATATCACAAATACACAAAAATTAAAAATAAGGATAGAAGGTAGAATGTTATCTTTCTTGAATCTTCTTTCTATTACAGTAAAGATTTATTATTTTATATTTTGATTTTAATAGATATTGTCAATGAAAAGCTTCAACTTTCTTTGCTATATTTATAAGATTCTTTGTTGGCTCTCATGTGCATTCACTAATATCATATCTATACGAATGAATAAGATATCTCAAGCTATTTGAGGATTGCTTTGAATCTAAGACTTCTTCCACTTCAAATTCTTGATTATTATCTACTTCTATGGAAAGAAGTGGCATTTATCTTCTTCTTAAGATATTCACTATCCTATATGGCTCAAAAAGAAATACATAGAGTACAAGATAGGTCTTCATAGATTCTTGTAGATATAATCAATAAGCAATATGATTGACTTGTTCACAAATAAGAAAAAGTTCAAGTCTACAGTAATCTAACTTGTAGCAAAAACAGAGAGCCTTCATATTATAATGGAATAATCATATCTTGTCACCCACATTGAATTGTAGTTATTTCTTACAATAGATATTTGTAATGATATTTTGTTGTTCTTGAGTTCATTTAAACTGTACCTTCATTATTGCATATAGCTCTAAGAAATGATTTGTCAAATCTTTTGCCACAAGATTATCAATTTTTGAAAAGTTAAAAATATCAAGTCATAGATGATATTCATAATTGGCAAAGAAAGATGTTCATTGAATAGTTATTTTAATGATAATTGATAGTATACTTCAAATATTACTTCAAAATGTAATTCACTTATTTTGTTTATCCATTAGCTTGAGGATGAAAAATTGAAGAGAGCTTTATATCCACCTTTAATATTTTAAAAAGTACTTTCCAAAATCTTAATATAAATTGAGTCCCTCTATCCAATATTATATCCATGTGGAATCTATGATAGCGATAGATGTCAAAAAAAAACTTAACTATTTTTTTATTTGTGATAGATTTTGTACATGGTACAAAATATGCCATCTTAATAAAATGATCTACTATCATGAATATAAAATCATACAAACTTAAGATTGAAAGATTTGTGATAAAATCCATAGAGTTAAAAGACTATGATTTTTTTAGAATAGGTAATGATTAAGAAGTCCATAACATCAATGACAAGGAGTTTTGGATCTTGAATAAATATCACATGATTGTATAAAGTCTTTAATTTTTTTTCAAATTTGAATACACCAAAAATCTGTAGATATTAACTCTAAAGTCTTATTAAACCTAATTTTTCTAGCTACTAGAAAGTAATGAAAAACTTGAAGAATACATAATTGTGCTTTGCCTTTTGAAATGTATAATTGTTCCTTCAAGTTGAATAGATTATTTTTGAACTAAAACTTGGAAGTATTACTAGACTTTAAAGAATTATTCTTAATATCATGAACAAGAAGATTAAAAGATACACTTGATTGAATTTGCTTAAGTAAGTTTGAATCAACAATTAATGTTGATTTTATTACTCAAAGTTGAAAATGATTTGGCTTTAAGAAATAGTTTTTTTATGAATCAAAAGCTACATCTATTTTTTGGGTGCAAGATAAGAATGTCTAGAAAAGAGATTTAATAAACCTTATTACTTTTTAGATATATAAGTAATCTTATAATCAAATCTTGATAAAGACATGTTCTAATAAACTTGGTAACAATTCAAAACATGTTCCAACACGAAGTACTCAAGGATCTTGTAATTTATATACACAATAAGTAGATTAAAAGAACCTTCCAAATAATGACATCATTCTTAAAATAAATCTATAATTGCAAGAAGCTCTTTGTCATAAATCTTGTAGTTAAGTTTCTTGGCTATTGAAAAAAAATTGGAATAAAAAGATATCAAATAGAACTTATCATTTGCTCCCATTTATGATTAGATAGCATCTATAGTAAAGTTTGATTCATCTGTTTCTATAAAGAATGTCTTAAAAAAATCAACACAATATAAAATTGGTGCAAAAATAAATGTTGTCTTTAAGGCTTCAAAAGATATTTTAGCTTCTTTACTCTACTGAAGTTTGTTTTTATATATTAGATATATAAAAAGAGCTGTAACTTGAAAAAAATTCTTGATGAAGATTCAATAATAATTGGCAAATCTCAAAAAACATTGCATATTTTTTTATTGTTTTTGAGGCCTTTCAATCCATGATAGTTTGGACCTTTTTAGGATCCATCATTAATCCTTCATTAGAAATAATGTATGCTAGGAAATCAACTTAAGTAGTATAGAATATACATTTTTTTAGATTTGCATATAATTTTTTATCTCTTAATTTTTGTAATATATGATGAATATAAAGTTTATATTTTTTTCTATTCTTAGAATAGATTAGAATGTCATCTAAATAACAGAAAATAAAATCATAAAAAAACTCACAGAAGACATTGTTTATGAAATATTAAAAAGTAGTTGGTGCATTTATGAGTCAAAAAGCTATGATATTATATTTTAAATGTCTATACCTAGTTTGAAAAGCAATCTTTCACTCATCTCCTTCTTTGATGCAAACCAAGTTGTATGTTCCTTATAGATCTATTTTTATATAGATCTTCATTTAATTAAATTAGTTAAGAAGTCTTGAAATCAAAGACAAGAGATACCTATTTTTCATAGCCATCTTGTTAAGTCCTTGATAGTCTACATGCATTTACAAAGATCCATCTTTTTTTTTTTTATAAATAAGATAAAAACTCCTTTTGAGGATTTTGAATGGCATATGAAGTTCTTAGCCAAGTTCTTATTAATATGTTGTTTTAATGGACCTAATTCATTTTGTAATAAGTTATAGATTAGTGCAAATGGAGGTTGAGCTCTTTCTTATAGATCAATTGAATAAGCATAGGATCAATGCTTTCAAAGAATATTTATATTTTTCTTTATAAAAATATCTTTAAAATCTTGATATTAGCTAAGAATACCATTTGATGTCTTTTTACCATTATAAATGGATGTGGCAATTATAGCAAAAGATGATTCTTTTTTAGTTGCATGAATGAAAGCTCTTGCATCTACTATCAAAGTTTTAGATGTATTAGGCTTATCTATTTTTATTTCATTATTGAAATTTTGGATTAAACTATAAAAAAAATTAAGGTTACAAGAAATCTAATTTTTCTAAATATTATGTTTTTTTTAACTATAATAATTCTAAAATAATTGGATTAGAGAAAGATCTTATCATATTAAATATTATCATATTATTATGATCTTTAATTGTTACATCTAAAAGAATAGTCTCATGAATAAAATCTCCAAAAGACAACAAACAACCATCTATGACTTCTACATGTATGGGTTTAGATTTCTTGACTAAAGATATTTTTTGTTTCTTGACAAAGTTTTTATCTATAAAATAGGCAAAGGCTTCTAAATCTAATAATGCAAGGACTTTGTGATTTTTAGATCCTAAATACATATCTATCGTAAAATAAGGCAAGGAATTTGAGGAGAGAATATAACCTTTATTAGGTATTGCATATAATTCTAGCTGCACAATTCCTATTGTAATTAAAAAAACTTGTTTTTTAAAATATTATCTTCATTGGCAATCATTTTATGATTGCATTGCTTCTTTGGATAATGTTGAGTAGTGTACTTAGTTTCTCCATAATATAAGTACAAACCCTTTTAATAATATTAAATCTTTTCTTATTTAATAAAGAATTTTAAATATATCATATTAATTTGTATTTATTCTAGTCTTGATAAACAAGTTTTTAAAAACTTAGAAGCTGCAATTATTACTTGAGTTGTTCATCTCCAACCAAATCTTTATTCTTAATGTCTTTCAAATAATCGATTGTTGTATGCAATAAATTATTCTAAAGATTTTGCTTTTGGCATTTTCAATAATAAATCTTTGACATTATCCTTCAATCCATATCAAAATTGATTGATGAGGGCTTTGTCATTTCAATCCATGTTGGAAGCAAAATTTTAAAATTTAATAATACATATGGTAGCTCATTGAGATCTTTTTTGTAAAAATAAGAGATTAGCTTTTCCTACTCTTTTATAATTACTATCACTAAATGTAGCCATAAATACTTCTAGAAATAAATTCAAATCATAAAAAAGTCATGAATTTTTTTCACTAAAAATACAAAATAAGAAAGAGCACTTCCAGATAGAAGTGCGCCTATGAATCTAACTTGAGTAAATCCATCAAGATATTCGAAGAGCTGTAACTTTAGATAAAGCTTGACTTATTGCAAAAATCCTCAAACTTTTGATCTTATTCCATCAAACTTATTCAGCATATTAATTTGTATCCCTATTATATTTGTAGAAGCAAAACTTCATGGATTTGGTTGTAAGGTTAATCTACTTACTTCTTCTAATTGCACAACTTTTTGACATGGTTTTTGAACTTCTTCTATAATGTGGGATTAGTATTTTTGTAGTTGACATTAGTAATATATGAAATTTCTTCCCTAAAAATATTCACAAATTCATGAAGATCTATAATAGTTACAAATCTTTTTTTTACTTCTCCCAAGTGTAGCATCTATGATTTTTTCTTTCATTTCAAACAACTTAACAAATCCACAAGTCAAATTAGAAGATGGTAATTCACAACCTATTATGGACATGAACTAGAAGATGATACATAAACCAATGAAATCAGTGACAAAGAAAAAATGACAAAATAAAAATAAGCAAGTACGTATATTTAAAAGAAACTAGAATGGCTTATTGTCAAAAGACAAGAAAACTTGAGACTCTTGAAACTAGACTAGAAGCAAGAAAGGAATTGACAAGAGTGAGAAAGGCCTCACTCTTGCCTCTATATATACTACTTAAGTAAGAACTATGTGGCGACATGCTATAAGACTTCTAATATGCATTCAACTCGCAAGACACATGTCTAATTTGCAAGGTAAGTTTTCTAGGGGTGTGCCATATGTCCAATTTGTACTATAAGTGATCAACATGTCAACATGTGGCCTCCTTATTGGCCAAGTTTTCAACATACCAATCACCTATAGACATGTATAAATGCAAAGAAATGTCTATGAAGCTTCTAGGAAGCTATCGACAAGATCTTATCATATTTATCTACTTTGACTTACTTCTATCTATTCTTATTATCTAGATAATTATCAAGATAAATATGTATGTCTATGACACAACCTCTAATATCAAATGAAGTTTTTTAGAAAGAGGGATAATTTGCTCTCTTAAAGAAAAAAATTAGTCTTAGAAAAATAAATAATTTGTTTAAAAGTGGATAATCTACTAACTTCAAAATACAACAATGGAAGTGGAATAATCCACTCATTTTTAAACAAAACAAGAACAAAAATTTAGCACTCTTGTTAAACTATCAAAGACATGAAGTTTGAAGATAGAAATCTTTAATGTACTCTATGTTTCTTAAAAGAACTAGAAAGTCATTCAAAGATAGTATAGTATTAAACTAGAATGGCTATTGCCAAAGACAAAAGGACTAGAAAGATTTGAAACAAGACTAAAGACTAAAAAGACTTGAAATAAGACTAAAGACTTGAAAAGCATTCATAAGAGTAAAGAAGGCTTCACTCTTGCCTCCATATATATTCTTAATTAAGAACTACATGGCAGTATTCTATACGACCTCTAAAACATGTTGAATTTACAAGACATATATTTTAACTTGCAAGACAAGTTTCTTATATGTATGCCATATAGTTAGCTTGTTCCACAAGCTATCAACACGTGATTAACTTGTTGATCAAGTATCTAACCTATCAATCAACTACAAATACATGTAATGTCAAAGCAACATCTATAAAGCTTTTAAGAAGCTTTTGTAGAAAATATTATGAAATAAATTTATTTTTATATACTTTTATTTAATCATACAGATAAATATTGGAGTAAATATGTATGTCTATGATAAGTACAATTAAATAGAAAGTACTAAAACTTTGATTTTTCTAATATCAATAATTTAAATGAAAAATAAAATCAAATCAAAACTTTGTATTTAAGAATAATGATTAAATAATTTCTAGTAATTAAATGATATTACAAAAATCATATTTCTTATTTTTTTATTATATAAAAATAATAATATTGATAGTAATAAAATAATAATAATAAAATTAGATTGATTTATTGATTTGTCTTTAATATATATAAAAAAGGTATATTAAGTTGAAAGGCAAATAATATTGATATTTTTTGTTGTATCTTGTGAAGTCTATTTACAACATGTTTGCTTCTTTGCATTGTCAACTAATGCTTATTTAAAGATTTTAGTGCTTCCAACAAGCTTAGTAGAAATTTTAAAAATAAAAATGCTCAATTACTAAATAAAATTGGATGTAGATTTTTGTTTTATTAGGTTTTGCTAATAATTCTTTGGCTTGCCCATCATTTTAATAATAATGAGTCCAAAAAGTATTGTGCAAATGAAAGCATAGAAATTACTTATTACTATAACTAATACAATCTTTAAATTAAAAATTAAAAATCATAGCATAGTTGTGTATTTATTGGCAGATATTTATAAAGATTGTTGATTAATAAAGATTACATTTACTTCATTACTTAAATATATTATAAATCAATAAGATACATGAAGATAAATGAAAAAGCTAAGGATCCTATATAATCCAGGTTAATTTTTTTAAAATCATTTTATAGTTTTATAAAAGTTTAGTTCTTCAATTAAAAGGAAAATATTTAAATAAGCTATCTATATTTTTTTGAATACATCTTAATACTCGTCATATATTTAGAATATGTTAGAAGCTTAATTTTGATGAGAATTAGTTCTTACTTCTACAACCATCAAAGCTCTATATTTCGCAATATGAACAATTATCTTTATTCTAATAAACAACTAATTAAAATTTATATATTTAAGATATATTTCTTATTTAATTATCTTTAGGAAGAAAAACAAGTATTTTAAAATTATAAAACATATAATTTCTTCAAAAATTATACTTTTTATGATAATATATCTAATAATAGAATTAACACAAGTAATAATAATATTAAATAATATCACATTATTTTGAATATGGATAACTATTTTATTAGAAGGTTTTTAATTAGTTTTATCTTAGATAAAATATATGATTGTATGATAATTTTGTCAATATTATTTTTAGAAGTAACTTTATAACTATTTTTAAAAAAAACTTTCAATTTTTTTAGGTACTTTTTAACATCCATCTATTTGTGTATATAAATATATATATATATATATATATATATATATAATTCTATTTGTACATACTATTTATGTATTGTACATTAGACAACATTATTTTGTTATATTTAATATGAAATACAGTCATGATATTTGATTAAAGTATAAAAACATTTAATTCCTTTATATATATAAAATTTAGAAGTGAATAAAACATAATAAGTAGTTTTGTTTCTATTGAAGATAACATTAATTTATTAAGAAAGAGAATTTAAAATTTCTTTTTACAAATTATATAATGCTGCTTACAAAAAGTTCTTGTAGAATTGATTTAGTTTTTTAGAATAATACTATTTGAATATAAATTGTTGTCTGTAGAAAAAACTTGTAATCTCTAAATAATAATTCTTAAGTTTTAAGACATTAGTTTTATCTTTCTATCAATAAAATAGTCATTTAAGGATATATACAAATAACTTTATTGGAAAAAGATGTGTTATGATTATGACAAGTATTTTCAAAAAGATTGCAATACTATAAAATTTTCATTTACTTGATTAAATAACAAAATTTTAATCCTGTATTTGTAATATATTTATATTGAGGAATAGTAAAATTTTCCATAAACAAATTGATTAAGTTTTTTTGTGTTTACTTTCTCAAAATATGGTTTTTAGAGTTACTTTACTCAATGCTTCATTACAATAGAAATTTTATTTCAAATTTTAAAATAAATATGCACTGTTTTCTAAAAGTTAATCATATGGTATCTTTTGTGTGATTCCATTACATGTTATAATATACATTCCATTCATGTATATTATAACATGTAAAGTTTAAGTTTAAATATCAAACTTATTTAATCAATCTATGACATATATTAGATTTTTAATTCATAATGTTAATATACTATTAGACATTGAAAAAATATATAAACACATGCATAATTTATTTATTTATTTTTGTTATTGCTCTTTTTTGAAGAAAATAAAATTTGAAACTAAGATCATTTCTTTAAAATTTTATCATAAACATTTAAAGTAATATTTAAAATGTACGGCAGTGACACATCTTTTCAAATTCAATACACATGACCAATAATACTAGTTTTGTAATGTTGTATTAAAAAAACCAAAATTTACCCTCACAAAGTAACTCTCATACGGGAATTAGTGTAGTGCACGATATCTGCTTGAAATACGTGTGCAAATGTAAAACACCTACATATATTTGTGTGTATTTCTCTTTGAATCTCAATAATACTTTTACTTTTCAATAAACCAAATATCTCGCGTTACTTTTTTGTCCACAAGGGATTTCAAATTGCCTTGGTAGCGCCGCAATCACAGCGGAAGCAAACTGAGGTCGGGGGGGGGGGGGGGGGTTACATCGTGAATGGAGACGTTGGCATGCAGCAGGACACAACGAGTGCCACAGTCGTAATGAAGAGGAGCAAGTGATTTTGATCCATCCTGGGAAAGCGCCGCGCGGGCTCTTCCTTTCCCTGACGGGCTTCAATGTCTCGTTCGCGAGGTGGCGCGGGGCGAAGCAGCAGCTCACCACAGCATCTCGACTCAGAAAGGAGCAAAATCGGAATCCAATTGAGAACTGTCGGTTTGTAGCCCACAGCCTGGACGGGGACGATGTGGTGAAGCCTGGCAAGAAGATAGGTGAACCGTACCAGTTTGGGGATGGCACGCGCGTTCGAGTGGCCCCACTATGACTTACAAGCTAGAAACCTTGGAAGCTTCGCGGGGTAGGTCTGCAAATCTCGCATTCCAGGTTGAAGAAGAAGAAAATTTTGTGGGTAGCAGCTAACGAGGTGCGGGGGGGTTGTGGAATCGTGGTGCACAGCCGTTGGGTTTTGATGCCTCGGAGCTAGATGCGGAGTGTGGCAGCGTCGCTGTGCTGGAATGGCGGGTGGACGGGACCGGAAGCGGGTGCCAGAGTTTTTGTCTCAAGAAGATGTGAGTTCTTGACGCGGGCGGACGCCGGAGCGTGAGGGCACAGTCGCGGTGATGTGCGTTCGGAAGTCTGGAAGAGGTATGTGTGTCGCTCTCGACGTCTCTTCGTCAGAGATGGGGTGCAGTAGCAGTTGCATTTTGTGGGGTTCCCCTGGTGACGGGTTAGGGAGGGAGGGTGGAGAGGTAAAGTAACGGGCTTGCGGAGTACGGTGGCGAGTGCGTTGTGAGGAGGTTGTGTACAGTGGCAGCACTGTGGGGTTTCTGGTGACGGTGTGTGTGGCGGTTTCTGCGGGCGCATCGGTTGCTGTCGCGAGTTCGTGTGGTTGTTGTCATGTGCGTTTCGATCGTTGGTATGATGATGGGTGGGAGGTAAAATTTACATGACAGCAGACGGGGTTTTGAACGGTGGTTCGGGTTTTGGAGCAGGCGAATCTGTAACGAGAGGGGTGGAGTGTCCGGTGGAAGCAGAATTGGGACAGGAGTTGGTACATGGTAGCGGAGGAGGAGGAGGGGGAGGCAGGAGCAACGAGGACGTGGAGCGTTTGGATGTGAGCGGGAGTTGCGAGGGCGGAGATCAGGAGGCGAAGGATGGCGGCGGTAGTGTTGGAGATGGGTGCAGCATGCCAGCGGGCGAGGAGAAGCATGCTGCAGGAAAGGAGGGGAGTCTTCTTGGCGTGCTGGAGGCGTTGATGAGGTATTAGGTCAGTTTTGGATTGAGTATGTGGATGCGTCCGTCATGGTTGTGTGGGTAGTGAGTCCATCCGGGTTCAGGGTAGGCCGTGGAGCAGTTGGGGAGCAAGGGCGATGCCCCGACGTGCGGTGGAGTGTGGTGGTGATGAGGTGGTGTAGGGTAGGCAGTGGACGTGGGGTTTCCTGGTGGAGTGGACTGGGGGACTGGAGTTGGAGTGGGAATGGTGTTAAAATTCTGACAGGAGGTCGTGGAAGGTGGTGGTGAGTGGGCGTGCCGTGTGGTGGTTGATGTGGGCGTATGGTGGCGCAATGAAGGATGGCGCCTGTGGAACGTAGGGTGTCGGTGAGAAGTGGGCGCGAGTATGCGGGAGTGATGTTGGGGAGGACGTGGGAGTTGGGGGTGGGCGTTGTACAGGGGTGGCGGTTGTGAATGATGAGGAGCAGCGGGAGGCTCGGCAGGAGGTGGCTTGGTGGGGAGTGCGTTGTTGGGTGACGGAAACGCGTGGGTGTGGAGGCGTGTAGGGGGTGAGAGGGGTGGCGAGGAGGGAGCGTGGAAGGGCATGGCAAGGAGATTCTGATGTGTGGGTGGGTGGTTGTGTGTAGAGCAGTTTGGATTCGAAAGGAGATTTTATGGGTGTTTTGGATGGAGTATCCGCGTCCAACGAGTCGAGGGTCGCGGAGGCTCCAATGTGCTTTGCAATGATGCAAGAGAAGATCCGGGCTCGGCGGTACTCCTCATGGCGCATGTTTGTGGTAAGTTGAGTGGTGGTGTGGCGGTCGGCGAGCGGTGAGCACATCTTGTGGATTTGGTAGAGGAGGTGGGAGGAGTGGTGACGGGCACGGGGTTGGGAAGCGGGTGTTGGTAGGGGGCAGGTTGTGTGGTGTGGTCGCGTGTGTTGGAGGAGTGTGGGAAGCGGTTGTGGAGGTGGGAGATGGTGGATGCATGCGTGGGGGGGGGGGTTGGGGCGAGGCGATGACGTGGTTCAGTTGTTTGTCCAGGAAGATTTTGAATGGATATGCTACAATGCGCTGAGGTGCAATCAGAAGCGTAGCATCTTATGGGCCGCTGCGGGGGAGCTGCTACGGCGAGGTAAGAAGCGGTTGGAGGAGTACGAGGGATGCGGGGAGAAGTTAGTGGCGCTGGACCAGAGCGAAGCGCGGGAGGGAGGATCAGGGAGAGCGAAGTCGGAGGATGTGGAGGGTAGGATACAGGTGGGGGAGAAGTGTTTGGCGGGCGAGGGAGTGAAGATGGCGATATCGAGCGCGTCGACGGGGTCGGCGGAGAGCGAGGTGCCATCATGTGGGGGTGCATCGATGTGCAAGAATGCGGGAGTTGGGAAGGACAGCGGTTCGATGCGGCGGGGAACCGCAGGGACGCAGATGACGGAGGGCGAGCCGTCGGTGGATGGGAAGGGGGCGGGGGCGGTGTCGGGAGGGACCTGGGCGCACAGGGATGGGGCGACGGCGAGCACGGAAGTGCGGAGCGCGGGGAGCGGTGGGAGGGGGAGGGAGGGGGTGGGGCGGGCGGACAAAGACGTGGACGTGGAGGGGGAGGAGGGAGATGTAGATTCGGGGGAGTACCGGTTGGATGCAGACGGCGAGGCGACGGAGTCATCGAGCTCGTATGGGTCAGCGGGAAGCTGGTGGGGAGGGGAAGGGGAAGGGGAAGGCGGCGCGGAGAGGGTGCAGTCGGCGTTCGAAGCAGAGTCGGATTTGCGGGACGGGAACGGAGCGGTGGGGCTGGCGGAAGAGGAGGAGGGAGTTGCGGCGAGCGAAAGGTAGAGGTTGAGATTGTGGTGGGTGAATTTAGGGCAGCGATGGGAGGTGTGGTGAGGCGACGGTTGGGTGTTGTGGAGTTCTAAGGAGAGGAGCGTTGTGGGTGGTGTGGGCAGAGGGAAGAAGGCGCTGGACGCAGAGTGGAAGCAGAACAGGCGGGGGATCGAGTGGAGGTGCCGATGGTTGGAGCTGAAGACGCTGGAGATCCGGGCGAGGCTGGCGCAGTACGAGAGAGTGCTGCGGAGGGCAGAGAGCGAGAAGGTGTGGAGGTGGGAGGGAGAGGTCGGGGAGGGGTCGTGCGCGAGGACGGTGCCGGTGAAGATAGTGGGGAACCATGCGATCGTGCATCGGAAGCATCGGAGGAGGGCGGAGGAGGATCGAGACGTGGACTTGGGGAAGCATCCGGTGTTCTCGCGATATGGTACTGAGGGAGATTGTGAGAGTGCATGTGGAGTGCGATTGTGTGATTGTTATGGGGGTGGGGATAGAGTTAGGGAGCGTGTGGAGTGCGATTGTGTGATTGTTGTGGCGGTGGGGATAGAGTTAGGGAGCGTGTGGAGTGCGAGCATGGGGGATGCGCAGCACGCCGGTTGTGTACAACGACGAGAAGAGATATGAAATATATCCGGACGAGTTCCGGGACATGTGGAAGTTTCGTGTTGCAAAGTGTGCGGGTGTGGTGGAAGGGGGGTGGGGGTGCATTGATGAGGGGATGGTTGTGGCGTGATGGATGGGCGGTGGGTTGACGTGGTATGGAGTCGTGTGGGGCGGAATGTGGGCAGTGGAAGGCGAAGTTGGGTTAGGGGTGGCAGGGTAGTGTGCGGGCGAGGAAGCATTGAGAAGTGGGTGGGTGTGGCGGGCACGATGATAGGATGAATGGGTGGTGATAGTTGGAGACGATGAGAGCGAGGAGTGGGTGCGCAAACACTCACGTGGTTTGGGACCTCTTGTTGCAGAGAAAAGGAAGGCTCAGCGGAAAGGAAACGATGGGTCGACTCAGAGGAAGGGGGAGAGCCAGCATGTTGCGGAGGCGGAGTTGGAGGGTGGGTGTTTTCGACCTTGGTGTGTGGCATGGTCAGTGCATGTTGGGGTTGGAGAGTGTGGGGTGGGTTTGGGTGCGGAGGATGCGGTTGAAGGCGAGGGAGTAGGGGAATGGGATTTGGGGTGGTGCAGGGGTGGAGCGGTCACAGTCGGGGTGGCGTTGGCGTTGGCGTTAGCGGGGAGTGTGGGTTGGGCGGTGATGATGTATGGTCGTCGGTGAGCAGGGCTGTGGGGGAGCGGTGGTGGGTGAGGAGAGGTAGTATGGCGGATGTGTGGGTGGGCATATGGGCGATGCGGGGTGGTTTGGCAGTGATTGTGTGGCGTGGTGCGCAGTGTCGGAACCAGAATCGTTGTACGAGAGGGAAGATGCGGAGCAGCAGTTGGGCGCGGAAGATGCAGTGGCGGGTCAAGACTCGATGGAGCAGCTTCTGTGGCAAGTGGAAGCGTTGCAGGTGCGGGTGAAGAAGCAGAAGCATTTGCTGAGGAAAGAGGCAGCTGCAAGGAAGAGCAGCGCACCCAGCGAGTCGCCGCGCGCGGCCCCCGGTGCGGGTCAGAAAGGGAAGGCGTCGGTGGCAGCGGTGGCGTCTCCGAGGGGGGTGGGGCGAGGAGGGGTGGCGTCATGGTCGGGCGGGGGTTTGGGAAGAACGAGCTCAGGCGGTGGGCTGGTGCGGCGGAAGGCGTCAGATTATGACATCAGCAACATGGTGATGCCGGTGAACGTGGGCGGGATGTTTGTGGAACAAGTGCGTCACGTGGACATCGAAACACCGATGTGGAGGGTGGTGGACGACGCAAGTCCAGGGACGCAGCGGGCGGAAGAGTCGTCGAGCGAAGAGGTAGGGCGAGGGACGAGGAGTGGGTTGGATTGTGGCGGAGACGGAGGGTGTGGATTGGGGGGAGAAGGAATGGGGTGCGTGTGTGATGTTTGGGAGGTGTGAGCGTGTTGCGTGGAGAGTCGTTCCGGGATGGAGTGGGGATGTGGGTGGAGCAGCCGATGGTGGCGTGGAGATGTGGGTGCGCATGATGCACAGGGTGCAGGGAGGGTAACGGATGGAGGGTGGGTTGGTGGGTGGAGGGACGTGGGTTGGGGGGGTTGTGGTGATTGTTTGTGGGGATAGGGCGTGGGGTGACAGTCGGGGGAGGGAGGGAATGCGCCCAAGGTGAGGGGTGATGTATGGGAGGGGTGGGATGGGATGGGATGGGATGGGGACGGCGGATTGTGAGCATGGCGAAGGTGCGTGTGTGGAGGGTGGGGGTTTGATTGAGCGGTGGAGGCAGAGGGTGAGTGCATTAAGAGTGCGTGACGGGGATGTATGGTGTGCGCGCAGGAGATCGAAGAGGAGGACTATCGAAGTCGGCACGCGGCGATGGAGACGGTGGAGAAGCAGCAACGGTACATGCCGGCGCAGAGGAGAAGCGGAGGGGACATTCAGACGGTGGGGAAAGGGAAGTTGAAGGTGGTAGGAGTCGGGAAGGGTGGTGTACAGATGGGCGTGGAGGGGAGCAGTGCGGGGTTGGGCGTTGCGAGTGGTGCGAGCCCTGGTGCGATGGTAAGGGAGGGAGATAGTGTACCGAAAAGACAGAGGTCGAGTCGGAACAGTGGTCGCAGAGCGGGGGTGTCGATAGGAAGCGTTCCAGCGGCGCCGGGCGGGTCCGTGGAGAGTATGGTGGTGAAATGGGAAGCTGTGAAGAGGGTGGAGCGGGATCCGGATACTGGCGCGGATGGCGAATTGTCGGGGTTGGACAGCAGGGACGTGGGAGGCGGCTGGGCTGAGGACCGCTTAGGGGTGGATCGCATGGACGGATAGGACGTGGCTTGATGCTGCCTTAGTGCGTGTTGCCTTTGAGACTACTAGTGGCGTTCTCGTTTGAGGATTTTTTGACCAGTGCACGTTCTGTCGGAGACGGTGATGGTCGCGGAGATGGATGGTCGCATGTTTTTTCTGCTCTGTAGCTGTCTCGCAGGACATAGTGCTGTTGGGTACAGTGGAATATGCTGTGGTTTCGGTGTGGCGAACGCGTTGGATGGTGGACAGAGGGGGTGACAATATCTGGTTAGGTGTGGAGCGTATTGAGATAGTCGAGATAGTCGAGCTGGTTTAGCATGATGCTAGGAACGTTCGTGCGCTTCTTCGAAGTCTTGCAGCACCGGATTCGCTGTTGACGTTGTGTGAAGGTTGTGGCTGAGGTCGTGTAGGTGGAAAAGGTCGGAAGGCGATGTCGGAGTGGAGGTTGGTTGAGGGGAAGTCGTGGCGGGCTTGCTAGCGTGGAATGAGGGTGTGAAGTTTCTGCCGTGACGGGGATTGATGTGGTTTTTGAGGGTTCAGCATTGTATGATGGATATGTTGCAGAGATCATTTCCCAACAAAGTGGGAATTAGTGATTGAAACGGAAGTGTAATTATGTGGTGATACAAATGGTCGGATGTGTTAAGGGTTCGGACACCTTTTGTGGTCTCACACTGTTGGAATGTTTGTAGTGGTCTATATTTCTGGCTTGGTTGGGTGGTTTCGTGAGAATGCTTGTCGGAGGGCAGATTGTTATTTTGTTTAACTTACGCTCATGGAGGCAGGCAGATGTTCAGTGTTAGGAAAGTGGAGTTAGAATCTTGTCCGGGAAGGTTTCGGAGTCGGTGTTGTGTTTGTGTGTTAGTGTTTTTTCTTTGGAGTGGGGAAAGGGGCAGTGGTGGGGGCTGGAAGTTGAAGCAACTGAAGGTTCTGAAATAAGCTAAAGTGGTGACTTCGTCAGAAGGGGAATGTAAACTGTGGGATGGTTCGGCAGTTTTTATCGAGGGTGATGCTTGTACTCGTGGCAGCTCGATGCCGGGACATGTGATGCCATGGACGTTGCTCCTGAGTTGCTACAGAATGTTGGCGCTTGTTCGGAAAGGTGTCGCAGTGTGATGTCAAATCAGCCAGTTTTGGAGTGTTCCTTCCAACGATTGGCACTTCGAGATTTTGGTTTGATGTTGACTTGTGTAGTGATCGTTTTGTTCACTTTAACGCATTGAAAGGATGAATTTGTACTTTTGAATGATTACCATGATCAATGCATCTGTTTTGCGAACTTCTTTCTGAGCTACCACTTACAGTTGTAATATTCTAAACTTATCTTTAGAGTATCCAATGTTCGAAAACAAGTCTTAAGATTCTATCTAAAAATCACTTTAAAATCCAATTTCCAAATTGAATTTTTACATCCCAATATGAAGACGTGTAGAACACCTGTGTGTTTCTTTATTCTCTATAAATATATTACATATTTAGGATATCCTACCTACAATCTAATATTTAATCCACACAAGTTGTTAATTGCTGATATTTTCCAACTCTTTGTCTTCTTTACATTCCTTTATTTTGCTCTCTCTTTTGTCCAATAAGAATCCAACGTTCAATTCAATAAAAAGATTCCACATGTAGTCATTTGATAATAATAGGATAATTCGATATTTCTACACAAAGAAGTATGAACATCTTTTATTTCTAAAGATATAAATATAGACTACAATTTGAAAAGACAACATAGTCATATACAGAAAATAAATAGAGTCATGTATAGAAACGTAGAAAATAAATAAAGAATATTCACATAAAATATAAAAGAATTGGAATGATTATTTCTAAATACAAAGAAACTAGATAGTTTGAAGTCAAGATTGGAACATAAAAAAAAGTATTAATAAGAATGGTTTAAGTTGTGCCTCTATGTATACTAGCTACAAAGAAGGCTTTACAGAACCATTTTAAGCATCTAAATTATAAATTACTCTCAATGTATCTTAAAAAAAATAAAGATTTTGTAAAAGAGTTTTAAATATCAACATTGCATATCTAGAAGAATTTAAAGATCACAATAAGATCTAAGATTTATTTGTTATTTTTATTTTTATTTTTTAGATATTATCCATCCAACATGTTTCTACTTACTTACTTATTTATTCATTTGCTTATATTTATTTTTATTTACTTATTTAATATATATATTTCTTTAATATAATTTTTCTATTTAAAAACCAATCTCTTAAGATTAATCAAGTTGTTGTTTATGTAAATAATATTTAAAACTTATTTAATAAAATTAGCAACAAAGTTTGATTTCTATTTTACATAAAGATAATTGATATATCTCCTAAGTCATAAACAACAATCTATACAAAGGCAATATAATCAACTAATTCTTTGATTGTTGTTGAGGGCTTTATATCTACCTTTAAATAATACATTCTTAACACTTATTAACTTTAGATATTATACAAACCAAAAGAATATTCTTTCAACAAAAACATACGTGTTAAGAATACATAGACATAAAGAAAAGAGAGATGAAGACTTAATATCTACTATTTGAATTTGAATACTTCTTTAATAATCCTATAGTCAAAGTTCTAATATTTTGGACATAACCTAGTCTTTGCTCCAACTATTCAAAATTTAAGTCCAAACTCTATTATAAGTTGGAAAGGCTTATTGACTATCTTTAATTATAATTGGATCATTATGTCTCTTATAAAATTTTAATTTTTTAATATTAAATCCAACAAAAATTTCAAATGGTCTTACTTAGCATCATTTTTTTTTTTAAGGTTATAATATTATTCACTTTATATCTTGTTATTTATTTAAATAATCTTAATTTTGATTTTAATATATTAAAGATTGAACAAATCTAAGTTCCACATCTAACAATTGTATAAATAATTTAATGAGATTAATAATCCAATCATCAATTTTATATCTTACAAAGAAGTTTTAAGAATTGATCCTTAAATTTATTTTAGTTGATTGATATCATTTATTTTTAATGATTGATCCATGGTTTTCATACATGTTGTCAAAAAAATTAAAAAAAAAAAAAAAGTTTTAATACATTTACAAGATTTTCAAATGGCTTTCATATGCATCTATTAATATTGTAATATTATCAATTTAAAAAGTATTTTTTGGGCACCTCCTTAAATCCAAGACTTCTTTGACATAAATTTCTTAATCATTATTTATTTTACTAAGAGGTGGTAGTAATTTCTTTTTTCTTGATAAATTGATTGTAATATAAGGCTTTATAAAAAAACACATAGAATTCAAGATAGATTTTTATTAATTGTGGAAATTAAAAATGATATTTAATTAATTTAATTTATTTTTAAATAATAAAAAATTTATTTATTTATTTATTGATTTATTTATTGTTATTTTTAAATCTAATTTGTTACAATCTATAGAATATGTGATTTTAAGAAGTATCTTTGAATGTCTTAAGGTAGTTCTAAAACAAGTTAAGAATGCTCTACTGTTTATTTCTTTGTTGATTTCAATTATGGATATTAATGAGTGATAGAATTTAAATAGAGGTTCATATCTTTTTTAGTATCTTCTTTCCAAAATCAACAGCCCCTTGCCAAGTTTTCCTATCCCCAGCCAATTTTCCACTCCACTTCAATATTTCTTTAATATGGCATCAATGCCTCTTGAACAAAAATATTTTCATAGACTTTTTTCTTTTTTGTACACCTAAAATTGGGACTTTGATTAATCTTTGGTTTAAGCAAAAGGCTCCACTTTTATTATAGTGATCTTAACCAAGTCATTCTTATACATAATTTATACAATATTTTTAGCTAATAGAAATCAAGTTAAAAGCCTATAAAATTTGATATTGATAGCAATCCAACTCTAAACTAGGTGTTATACAATTTTCTTCCACTACTCCATTTTGAAGATACTAAAATAATATAATCCAAGTTTTGAAGTCATATAAAAGGTTATAAAATATGAAATTACTTCTATTGTTTTACAATGCTTAAGTCTTAGGCATTTGTGGCATTTTCCATTCTAAAGCAACATAGGCACTCAATGCTACTAAAACAAGATCTTCTTCTTTTCTACTTTTAGCCAATAAAGCTATTAGACTATGAGTCCTGTGCTACTTGAATATCAAAACTTAATGACTTTCTTTCTTCTAAAATTGAGTAGTTTCTTGGAATAGCTAAAGTAAGATCTTTTTGTCTTCTTCTTTTAGCTAATAAAGCTAATAGCATCACTCTCTTCACTTCAATCACCACCAATTATGAAGTATCTAACTTTCCTAGCGTTTATCACTCTTACCTTGCTTCCAATAGGCCATGATAATTGAATTAATAAGTAATTTAAGTCACAACTTAAAATGCTATCAAATATCTTGACTCATTATTTTTTGATTTAAAAATATGGATCACCATTAAGTCAAGTCAAAGTCCAAACTCAAACCAAGTCTTTATTAAATCTTGTGTAAGTTGCCTTTGTAATGGGCTTCTTGCTCTCCTTTCAATAAGATGCACCTTCTAATCCTCAACTCAAATTCTTTCACAATCTATTAAAGACTTATTCTTATTATTTTTATTTTTATTTTTTGGTTTTGATACTTTGATTTCCACAATAGCTTGCTAAGTTTATCTCTTTTGATGTACACTTTAGAATAAGAGGTGGTAGGAACATCAATCAATCAATATTCATATAGACATAAGAAAACAAACAACATAGATACAAAAATAACCAAATTGCTAGTTTATTATGATAAGAAATAAAACATGGTGGTTTTTTCATAAGACCACTTAAATACCAAAATACAAAAGATTATAAATCTTTAAAAAAACCTAAATTCTCTTGAAGGGGTTCCTAAGCATGACCTCATAAGGTCTTGTAGCACTTTCTATATTAACACCTTATGAAAGGGCAATCATACATAATTAACTATCTATTCATATTCCTATCTTACTGGCTTGATTTAAAATTGATCTATTTCTTAAGAATATAATGGCATATATTAGTGAGGATTTATGGAGTGAGGATATGTTCTTGGCTAATGACCTGACAAAGGTGAGTTTTGGAGTTTCATCTTCTTCCACAAGTAGTTGAAAACTCTATGAGGTATTTATAAGGTCCCTTTCTTGATTATTATTGTATATATAGTTAGCTTTATTGTATTTGACATGCAAGAAGTTAAGTGCTTCTATACGTCTTTTTAGAGTACTACAATCTTCTTAATTTGTTTGTTCTTCATAAATGAATTGATTTAAAGATAAAAATTCAACATTAAAAGAACAATTTTAGAATACAAATATCTATATGGTATTTTAATTTTTTCGTTCATTTGTCCATCATCCATGTATGTCTATAAACATAGGTGCCAAAAACCTACTTCAATTTTTTTGAGTAGTTCATTGACAAACAACTAATTGTTATAAGTCCTAAAATATTAGTAGAAAGGATTTCAAGTTAAAAATTTGGAGCTTTAAAAAAGTACACAAAATCATTTAAATGAAATTAGAAAATATTAAAAATTTATAATTTGTTAGAATATTGTAATGCAAAGATACATTTGAACTTTTTTTTCATCTAATCATAGATGCTATGTTAGTGCCTATTTTGCTATAGCCTCAAAACAATCCATCAAGTAAGAAGCTATAACTTGATAGCACATCAAGTTTGAGAATCTCTAATAGCTAGAGAATTCAAACTCTTGGCAAAGAAGGAGCACATTTTGACAAGTGCATAAGAAAAAATCCAAAATTAAAAAAATAAATCATGCAAGGAATAGAAATTTAGTTTTTCAAGAGACATGTTCATTCAAACATAGAATTAAGACCTTTAATAATTAATACACCAAAAGTTCAAATATGGTGATAAACATGATAGTTTGTATAGATACAAGCAACAAATGCAATGTTGCAGCACACAATTATACCACCTTCAAATGTCACCACAAATCTTGCAAGACTTTGCTCTCAACTATTACATTGACTCTAAAATGAATTGGACTTTTGACGACTAAGTTTGTCTTTTCTCCTTTGCAAATGCTTGACTATCTCTAGTGCTTTTGCAACTAAGATCAATCACATCATCTTTTACAAAGTGGATATGGATCACACTTCAGAAGTCTTGGAGAACTTAGGTTGTCAGAAGCCTCTGTTTCAAAGAGTGATGAGATAAAGACAATCTCTGCTGTATTTGGACGAACCTATAATTAGATGAACAAATGTCCGTCGTTTGTACTTTTGAGCGTAAATTGGTTCAGAAGAGCTGCCTTAGCTTGCCCGATGTGAAGGTAACCATTTGGCTCGGGCGGAAACCGTGTGCATACTTTGCCCATCTCTGCACCAGACAAATCCACGTCGAATGAGCCATCCACCTTCTCCTTTGCCTAAGCAGAAACCGCTGCAGCAGAACTGAACTTCGAAACCTCTGGGGCGAGCTTTCTAGCGCCACGCGAAGGCAGGGCATTCGCAATCGCAGGATACTGCACAAGAATGCAATTGTACCATCGTTCAAGATTCGGGAATTTGGCAGACTTTCTGAAATTTTCCCATCTCGGTCCTGCCTTTGCTAGGTGAGCAACAATGGTAATATCTGCTATAGTGAGATCATTGCCAACGAAGTAGGTGCGCAAGGCGAGGTAGCTGTTCGCATACGCACAAGCTCCCTCGAACTCAGACCCCACACCAATGCTAGATGCATAGTTAAGCCACTCATCTACCTGCAAAACAACGAGGGTAAGGGTTTAGGGTTTGGTCCTTGACAAACTTCAGTGAAGCTCTAAACATAAACTTTCAACAATCCAACACAAACTACATCAACAGGCGACCTCCAGCTCTTCAGATTTTCAGGACCGAAAATATGGTTCTCCAAGCCAGGCACTGCAGGATATGTCATGCCGAGCTTGAGTGGGACGGAGAACTGCGTCGGCGATGTGCAGTATACCATCGTATCCATGAACACCCTTCGCCGCTCTCTGAACTGGACAGGGAATTGTGTGTGTGGCATGATTTTCTTTCGATAAACTTATCTGATATAAGGGCGTTCTCAATTTGCAAATCATGAATTTGAGTGTTAATTCAAGTTTCTGGTTGTTCCCTGCTCCGTATCAGTGCGTTAGTCTGTGGGAATATTGCTTATTTGTCTAGAATCGAAGGGTCGATGAAACTGGGTCCGTCTGAATATCTCATCACGTGGTCAGAGAATGCTGTGAGGGTTTTTGATGGGGAGGTTTTTGGTGTAGAGAGTGGTGGGTCGGTGGTCGGTTACGGATTGTGTAAGAATTCCTGGATTGGGTAGTCGGCGTTTGTGTTTTGAGCTGCGGATGTGTCATCAGTTGAATCAACGCTGTTCTTCTTGTTTCGGCTTTTAATTCTCGTTCCTTTGTAAAGGTGGGATTGTTGCTGGTTAGTGTTGTATCGTCAGGCTTAGATGCGTTTTACAATTGTATTCGATGGCTGCAGTTTTTGGATTTGAGCATGCATGAGGTGAGGTTTGCTTTGATGGGAGTGTTTGGAAGTGCAAAAGTACAGACGGGATTTCTTGGTGCTTAGACAACGGGCTTCTAAAGCGTTTTTTGGGAGGATGCGTAGTCTGATGTTGATAGAATTGCAAATTCTATATGGGAGCAAGTGATTGCTATTTTCATCTACTAGCCTTCGTTGTTTTCCAGGAAAAACTTTGGTACAGTGCATAGGTATTAATGGAGGTATTGAAGATCAATATATTCATGGAATTGGTATGAAGATCAATATGCTTTTAATGTTTTATTTTTTTACATTTTCTTATGGAAGGTTGAGGATTATATGATTGTGGCAATAGTCAATATAACCAATATTAGAAGTGTTAATAATTATATGTATTTCTTGTTGTGTTAGATAGGGTAGCATATCTAATTTCTAAGACTAATTTTTAGATAAGTGGTAGTAATAGGAATATGGACAAAGTCAAGTTTAGTAGAAAAAGTAGGATTATTTATGGTATCTTTGTGGCTTGAATAAAAAAAAGAGTTAAAGTTATAAGATATTTGATATTCATTTTTATTGAATGGGTAGAAAGAAGTTATATTATGAATAGAGATTTGTGTAAGTTCTAGCTTGTTGTGATGTTTCTTGGAATTTTAGTTATTTGTTCATTTATATTTTGAATAAAGAAAGGGTAGGTGTATTTAAATGACTTATTAATATGATGCATGTAAATCTTTAAAAGTATACTTTTGTCTTCTTAGATTGTTTTAGTCACGTTACAAAATATTTGGTGGTGAATATTTTTGGATGATAGTTATTTAAAGTTTATGGTTATGATTTAGGTTTTGAAGTGAGTTAGAATTAGGAATTATATCTAAATTTAGTAAAATTTTGTATTATTATTACATATTAGAAATAGATTATTAGAATACATGCAATGATTAAGTATAAGTAGTAAGATTGTTTCGGTGTGAAGATTTAGTCTTTGGATTTTAAGTTTAGTTTATACAATATAAAAGTATATGCATGATGATGCAATATAGATAAAAAAGTGTATAGTAAATATTTTGAAACACATAAAAAATGTAATATGTATTTGTGGATGTATGGTAATAGTGGGAAATTAAAAGAAATGATTCTTCAAAGCATAGTTTTTGGATTTAATGAAGGAGTGTTTATAAAAGATGCAAATGTTTGTATGATGTTTATGAAAGCAAAGATTATTGGCCAACATGGAACAAAATGAAGATTATATGCAAAATATTGGCTCAATATCAAACATTCAAGGCATTAGAGGAGATTTATGGAAAGGATGTCAAGTGCATGTGAAAGAGATGGAGGTTTTATTGAAGAAAAAGACATCTTGAACAAAAACCAATATGCAAATCTATATAAGAAGATTGAAAATGTTATAGAGGCATTTAAATGCCTACTGGCATACAACAATGGATTAGAATATAGGCTTTTATTATAGTAAGTTATGTTTTGTATTGAACAAAGTTTATTTGCTAGTAAAGAATTCTAGAGAAAGAAATTGGTATGAAACAACTATATTTCAAATGAAGAACAAAGAAACATTTAGAGAACTACTTTGGGATTTGAAGCATTATTATAACATGCTTGTAAAGCACAATCCCAACTAGTTTAAAGACAACATGTGAAGTACTTTTGATGTTGCAACTTATGATGAAGTAGAAGGTGTCACAGATATATGTATGTATATATATATTCTAGTAAATAGTTATATGATTAGGTAGGAATAAATAAAAATAGGTTAATTTCATAAGACCTTTTGGAAAAGCTTCCTAGAAGGTTCATAGATGTTGCTTGACTTTACATATATTTATAGTTGATTGGTAGGTTAGAAACTTGGCCAACAAGTTAATCACATGTTGAAAGCTTGCGGAATAAGTTAACTATGTGGCACACATGTAAAAAACTTTTCTTACAAGTTAAGATACATGTCTTGCAAAGTCAACATGTTTTGGAGGTCCTACAAGACATCGCCACGTAGCTCCTAGTTACAGAGTATATATTGAGGCAAGAGTGAAGCCTTCTTCACTCTTGTCAACACCTTTTCTAGTCCTGAGTCTTCTTTCAAAACTTTTTAGTCTCCTTGCTTTTGGCAATAGCCATTCTAATTCAATATTATATCATCTTTGAGTGACTTTCTAGTTCTTTTTAGAAATATAAGAGTGTGTTGAGAATTTTTTTCTTTAAGATTCATGTCCTTGATAATTTGACAAGAGTGCTAAGATACTGTTTTTGTCTTGTTTTAGATATGAGTGGATTATCCCACTTCTATTTTTGTATTTTAAAAGTTACAGACTATCCATCTTTAAACAAAAAAAATCTTGTTTTTTAACAATGATCTTTTTCTTAAAGATAGTGGATTACCTTTCTTTGTTGAAATTTTTATTAGAGATTGCCAATTTCCATCCTCTAATTTAATTTTTTGAATTTATTTGAGTTACCTATGGAAGAAAAATTATAGATGCTACTCTTAAGAGAAGTGAAAATAGATTTGCAACTATTGTAGATCTTCATGAACTTATCAATACTCTAAGAGTAGAAATCTCACATATTCCAACGTGAATCATGGAGGTACTATGCCTACGCATATAGAAAAAGTTCAGAGTCTGTAGCAAGAAGTTGTGGTGTTGAAAGAAGTAAGTAGATTAACCTCACAACCGAATCCATAGAGTTTTGATTCTACAAGTATGACGAAGATGAGAATTAGTATGCTTGAGAAGTTTGATGGAACAAGATCAAAATTTTGTGGATTTTTACAATAAGTCAAGTTCTATCTAAGGTTTCACTCTTTCCAATACCCTTATGGATTTATTCAAGTTGGATTCATAGGCACACTTCTATCAAGAAGTGCCCTCTTTTGATTTGCACCTTTAATGGAAAAAGATTCATGACTCCTTTATGATTTGAATTCATTCTAGAAGTGTTTATAGCCACATTTGGAGAAAGTAATCTAGAAAGAGTAGCAAAGACCAGGTTCTTATTTTTACAGCAAGGATCACGGTGTCATAATACATGAAGTCTTGCTTGAGAATGCTCCGGGCACTTGGCTGTGGAAGGTAGAATGGAAATTGCAACAACAAAATCCTAACTCTAATAGAATACTAACTAGACTCTAATTAGATGATAACAATGCTAAGCAAGCTTTAATCAAATTCAAAGAAACCTCAAAAGAATTACAAAGAAATAATAAGAAATCTTAAAAAAATATTAAAATGATCACAAATATATGTCAAATAAATCTCAATTCAATCTTAATTTAATCCTAGTTAAAATCCTATTGGACTTTATTCAAACTTTAGGCCAAAAACTAACTAAATCTTAAATCCTAAACAAATCCTAATAAAATCCTAAATCCTAAACCAAATCCTAATCGAATATTAAATCAAACCCTAATCAAATCCTAAATCCTAAATCAAATTCTAACCAAATCTTAAATCCTAAATCAAACCTTAAACCCTAAACCAAACCATAAATCCTAAACCAAATCCTAACTAAATCCTAAATCCTAAATCAAACCCTAATTCTAAAACAAATCCTAATCAAATCTTAAATTCTAAACCAAACCTTAACCAAACCTTAAATCCTAAATCAAATCCTAACTAAATTCTAACCAAATCCTAACCCTAAATCAAATCCTAAGCAAATTCTAATCCTAAATCAAATCCTAATTAAATCCTAAATCAAATCCTAAATCTTAAATCAAACTCTAATCAAACCTTAATCAAATCCTAATCAAATCCTAATCAAATCTTAAACCAAATCCTAAACCTTAAATCAAACCCTAGTAATTTCGATAATAGATTTACACCTCAATTACTAATGAATTAACTATTGATCTTAACTCAAAATTTTCATGTTTTTTAAAATTTAAGTTGAAAACAAGTACAAAAAAATTTGAAAAGGATCAAAATTACCAAATAGACGATAGCCTCAAAAACATGCCTGGATATTGGCCGGCCTCCTTTTCCAACCTTGATATCAATCTTCTAGAGCTAATATCTCTCTTTTTCACCATACAATTGATTTTAAAATTCTTTTACACATAAAAAAACAAGTCTTATATCTTCTCATATAAATTTTACTCCAATCCAACAAGTAGATTGCAAGAAATCTTAAAAATCCTCACTAGACCTAAAATTCTACTTTTTGAGACCTTGACCCGTTTAAACCTCAATAACCCTCAATTCAACCGTTAGATCAAGCTAAGATTTAAAACACATATTAAGCACAACTATGACCATTAACCCACAATATTGCACCTATAGATTTATTACAAAATTCTTGAAAATACTAGAAACATCAACCCTATTTTATTTCACAAAACCCAAGTCATCTGAAAACAATCTTGACTTTGTAAAGCTCTTACAAAGTCATAACAACTCTAAATCACCTAAAACCAATGCTCATAGAAATCCTATCTAGTTTGCTATCAAAACCTACTCTTCGATTTGCAAAAGAAGCTTCGAGTTGTCGTTGAAACTTAGTTTTGTGCCTCAAGGTCTGATTTTGACCCTAGTTCATAACCGGCCCTCTTTGGGTATCAATATCTAGTTTTTCTAACTAAATTTTGCTAGAATTTACTCTTAACTTCCTTCTAAAGATGCCTATATTATTTATTTTTCCAATATACTTTATTTTGCCTTATGTATGGTCCTATAAAATAAGTAGAAGTCACCTTTCTAAAAAGGCAACATTGATACCTTTTAGTTTTACTACCCTTTGACTATTAACTATATTTCTAAGATAATTTACTTTAATACTTTAAACTAAGATCTCTTAAATTATAATAATTTTTACACTCTTTTACCTATTAGTCGTGTTACCTCATGACAATGGTTAGCCACCATATATGCTGCTAAATTCCAAAACCTCGCTTGCAACGTAGAGTGGAATGACAAAGCCCTTATCAATCAATTTTGATATGGATTGAAGAACAATATCAAAGACTTGTTACTTATAATGCCAAAGATAGAATCTTTAAAATAATTTATTGCTCAAGCTATTACATGTGACAATCGATTATTTAAAAGATATCAAGAACAAAGATATGGCTAGAGAAGAAAAAATGAAATAATGATGTCAGCTCTTAAGTTTTCAGAAACTTATTTATCAAAGCCAAAACCAATGCAAATTGATACAATATGTTTTAAATCCCTCTTAGTGCTTGAAAAGAGTTGACAACATTAAGAGGGCTTATACTTATATTGTAGAGAAGGTAAACATACTGCTTAACATTATCTAAAGAAACAATGCAATTACAAAAAAAGAAGCACAATTGCCAAAGAAGACAATGTATCAAAAATCAAATTACTCTAATTACAATAGGAAACATGTAGCTGAAATTATATGAAACTTATAGTAAAGGTGATATTCTCTCTTTTGATCTCTTACCTTGTTTTATAATAGAAGTTTGTTTACAGCTGAAAAATCACAAATTTTTAGCCTAGTTGGATTCAAGAGCCTCAACTTGTTTTATACATGAAGACTTTGTCAAAAAACAAGATATATCCTTAGTTTAAAAAATCAAACCTATACATGTAGAAGTAATAGATGGACGTTCATTATCTTCTAAAGATGTTACATATGAAACTATTCCTATACAACTAGCAATTAGTGGTTACAATGGTTTAGTAATATTTAATGTGATTAAGTCTCTTTCTAATCCAATCATTTTAGGATTATCATGGTTAGCAAGATATAACCCTTAGATAGATTGGATTTCTCACAATCTTGATTTTTTTCATAATTTAGTTCAAGGTCTTATTGGGCAAGTAGAAATCCATAAGTCTAGTATATCCAAACCCTTATTAGTAGGTACAAAAGCTTTCATGCATACCGCAAACGAAGGGCCATCTTTTGCTATCTTTTGCTATATGCCATGCCCATTATTGATGGTGAGAAGATATCAAGTGGTATTTCTAGCTAGTATTAAGTTTTTTAAGATATTTTTGAAAAGAAGAATATAGATATTTTTTTTGAGTATCATCCTTATGATTGTACCATCAATCTACAAGAAGGAACTAAACCACCATTTGGACCAATCTATAGCCTATCACAAAATAAGTTGGTTGTACTCAAAGAGTACATTGATGAGAATTTGGCTAAGAACTTTATATGTCATTCTAAATCTTAAGCCAATGCTCTTATCTTATTTGTGAAGAAAAAAGATGGATCTTTACAGATATATGTGGATTATTGAGGACTTAACAAGATCACCATCAAGAATAGGTATCTTCTACCTTTGATTTCAAGATTTCTTGATCAACTAAATCAAGCAAAGGTCTATACAAAAATAGATCTATGAGGAGCATATAACGTGCTCTACATCATAAAAAAAAGATGAATAAAAGACTGCTTTTCAAACTAAGTATGGATATTTTGAATATAATGTCATGCCTTTTAGACTCACAAATGTATTAGCTACTTTCTAACATCTAATGAGTGATGTCTTTTGTGAGTTTCTTCATGATCTTGTTGTTTGTTATTTGGACCACATTTTAATCTATTCTAAGAACACAGAAGAGCATGAAGTTCATATTTGTTGTATATTACAGAACTAAGAGATACAAGATTGTACATGAAGATGAAAAAGTGTATATTCCGCACTACTGAAGTTGACTTTTTGGGATACATCATTTCCAATGAAGGCCTTATGATGAATCCAAAGAAGGTCCAAATTATCATAGATTAGAAGATCTCAAGAACAGTAAGAGGTATACAATATTTTTTGAACTTTGCCAATTATTACCAAATCTTTATCAAGAACTTTTCTCAAGTTATAGCTCTACTTATACATTTGACTTGTAAAGACAAATTTGAGTGGAATAAAGAAGCCAAAGCATCATTTCTTGCTTTGAAGAAGGAATTTATTTATGCACCAACTTTGTATCATGTCCACTTTTTTAAGGCATTCTTTATAGAAACATATACATCAGACTTTACCTTGGATGTAGTATTATCATAAATGAAAATAGATGACAAACTCCATCTAATAGCTTTTAATTCCAAGAAATTTTTAGTAGTCTAGATAAACTATGAGATCTAAGACAAAAAACTTCTTGCAATTGTAGATTCATTTAAAAAATGGTGTCATTATCTAGAAGGCACTTCAAGTCCAATCATAGTATATGCAGATTACAAGAACCTTGAATATTTCATGTGGACACATGTTTTGAATTGTTGCTAAGTCCATTGGAGCATGTCATTATGAAGATTTGATTTCGAGTTTATATATTGACTTGAAAAATAATAAGGTTTATCAGATGTTCTATTTAGATGCTTTTATCTTATACCAAAAGAAAGAGACATATCTTTTGATCAATAAAGAACAATCTTCTTAATGCCAGAGCATTTCTATCTTCTAACAATAAAATCAACATTGATTGTTGATTTGACTTTTTTCAAATAAATTTAATCAAGCATGTCCTCTGATCTTCTTGTTCATAATATTAAGAATCTTTCTTCTAAGTCTCATGATGTTTCAAAGTTTGAATTCAAAAACAACCTTCTCATTTTGAAAGACATCTATATATTCCAAAAAGAGAAGCATTTTTACATATTCTTCAAGCACGTCATGACTTTCTAACAGTAGGACATTTTGGATATAACAAGACTTTAGAGCCTATATCTGGAGATTTTTAGTGGCTGCAAATGTGGAAGGCTGTAAAAGACTATTTCTTAGTTATGTGATATTTGTTCAAGATTAAAAAGTCTTCGTCATCAATCCTATGAACTTCTCCAACCATTGCCTATATCCGAATAATTATGATCTTTTATTTCTATGGATTTTATTATAAATCTTTTAAGTTCAAGTTCATACAACTCTATATTTATAATCGTAGATTACTTTATCAAAATGGCACATTTTGTATCATGTACAAAATCTATTTCAAGTAAAGAAATAGCTAAACTTTTCTTTGATAATATCTATCATTATTACTATCAAAGGATATTACATCAGATAGGAGAACTCAATTTATATCAAGATTCTACAAAATCCTATTTAAGATTCTAAAGGTGGATATAAAGCTCTTTTTGGCTTTTCATCCTCAAATTGATGGACAAACAGAATGAATGAATCAAGTTTTAGAGTAATATTCAAGGTGTACCATCAATTATCATCAAGATGATTGAACAACTTTTTGCCATTGGCAGAGTTTGCATATAATAATTTGCTACATTCTTCCACTCAACAAACACTTTTTTTTACGAATTATAATTATCATCTATAATTTTATACTTTTGACTTTCCAAAAGTTGATAATCTTGTGGCAAAAGATTTAGCAAATAGATTGTTAGAGCTACATGCAAGAATGAAGATATAATTAAAGGAAGCTCAAGAATGACAAAAGACCAACGTGGATGTCTATCGCAAAGAGTAACCATAATTCAACGTAGGTGATAAGGTATGGTTACTTTGTCGCAATATCAAGACTACTTGTTTTTATGATAAATTAGACTATTGTAGGCTGGGACCTTTTCCTATTTGTAAACAAATCAATCCTCTTGCTTATTGATTACATCTATCAGAGTTTATGAAGATCCACTATGTATTTCATGTTGTCGTGTTGTAATTTATTCATAATATAAAAATAATGGTTATTATATTGATGTTATTCAATAATGACCTTAGAAAATAATGAGTCATTTTCTATAGAAATTTATAGTTTATAGAAATCTTAAATAATGTGTGTAAGTTTTATAAGTAAAAGTAGAAGTATTAGGATTATTTAATATGAAAGATGTAAAAAGATATGGGTATTAATATTATAGTATTGTGGCTTTAGGCCATCTATGTGGATAGATAAGGCAAGGATAAGAAGATCTTCACTCTCATTGGCTGTAGGTCATGACCAATGAGCTTCACGGGGCTGTCCGAAAGAAAACCGAAGGGGAGGCCACTTCTTCGGGGGCATTCGAGGGTTTAGAGGGAAGATTCAGAAAGCTTGTATTTTGGGCTATAATTTTGGTGTATAAAGTTTGTTATTTGAGTTTTGTATGAAGAAGTTAAGGTTGTTTGAAGTTAGGGTGTGAATTGTTTACCGACTGTCAGTCTTTTAAGCATACAGAAAGTTGTAGAAGGTTTTCTGGAAAATGAAAGGTGTCGTTGGAAAGCTAGTTTGAAGAAATACAATTTTCATACAAGGGTTGTTAACTTTGAGTCTGCAATGAGAGAATTATAGCTATTTAAAGTCTGGATGTGAAATTTGTATCTACTTTCACTCTTTCAAGTATAGAAAGAGTTGTAGAAAGGCATTTAACAATCGGAAGGTGGAGTTGGAAAGCTGACTTGAAGGGCTTCAATTAATATGCAAGATTTGATAAAATCATATCTAAAGTAAGGAAGGAATGGCTGGTGGAAGTCAGAGCTTGCAAATTAAGGTAGTAAGTGAACCGAATTGTTGATGGTTATTTTTTGAGCTATTTTTTTGAGCATTTTTGAATGAATTTTGGCTCAAACTTGCCAAAAGTGTAGTTATAATATTAAGAAGCTACAAAAAAAAATAAAAAATAAAAAATAAAATTCATGTCATTTGAGTGTTGGGTTTGTAAGAAATTGCAAAATCAGTACATAGGTGTTTGTTAGTCAACATGTAAAGGCCATGCTACTAAAATTGTGTTATCTAGAGTTTTGTAAAGAATCAATGGTTGAAAATTGGATATAAAAGAGTTAAGGATACTGCTTTATTTTTCAAATAATTTGAGCTCAATCTAACAGTTGAATTGAGAATTATCAAATTTTAAAGTTCAGTGCATCAAAGGGATTCGGTATTGAAGGAATTTTGGTATTACAAGGTTTTTACTACTACAAAAAGGATTTTTGAAATTATGAAAGATTTGGAAATTATTGACTAATTTTACTATTATTGGAGGTCCAATAATTATTATTTATTGCTATAACTTTTATTATTATTAGAAGTCTAATAATTATTATTTATTGCTATAACTTTTACTATTAATAGAGGCTTGGCATTTGATATTTATTGCTACTATGTTTAATATTATGTAAAGGAATAAAAAAAAATTATAAATAATCTTGGAGTATTTTTTATCTTATGATTAATTGAGAATTTAGTGTCAGCCAAAAGCCCAGTGCTTTTTCAAGGCAAGCTCTCTTTTCCCCGACAACATATCCTTTCTTGAGCCATATAAGATAGTAAATATCTCAGAAAGAAGACAAATGTCACCTCCTCCTATAGAACTGGATAATAATCAAGAGTTTGAGATAGAAGAAGTCTTGAACTCAAGGCAATGCCAAAATAAGCTAGAATATTTTATTATTTGGTGTAGATATGATATTAATAAATGCACATAGGAGGCATCAAAGAATCTTATAAATACACCAAAAAAATTGAAGCTTTTTATCAATGTCATCCATCAAAACCAAAATAAAGAATAGTAAATCTTTCCTATAAAAGAAACCAAATTAGAAGAAGATAATACTCTACATTCTTTCTTTTTTTGAAGCTTCCATGTAATTAAAGAGATAAAAAATCAATAACCAGGAGATTCAACTCAAGAGCTTTCATTTGTAAAATTACTAAATGAGACATTGCAATTGTCACAACCTTCAAGACGACAAAATTGAGATAAAGATCCTCAAGAACGACATATCCTTCTTCGCATAGATGGCAAGATATAATGTATTTGGTATCACGACCTAGGAAGAGACTCCCAATGTTTGGTGATTATATTAGAAGTAGGAACTACTTCTGTTGGTGTTTCAAATATTTTATTTGAAAGAAGTTACGAAGGCCTCAACAACGAGTAAACAACAGGATGGTCTTCTCGCCCTGATATAGAACACTATTGATCGCTGAAAAGACCTATCAACTATCTTCAAAAAGAACAAAGATCAGAGTATGTGGCAAATACAATTCATTGCATTTTAGATTTCTTCAATATATGAAGATCGCTCTTCAAGAAAACTTGTTCCTAAAAGAAGGGATAATATCACGAACATACATAGATATTCTAATAAATTATTATATGATTATGTAAGAATAGGTAAAAATAAAGTCTAAGGCATCTTAACTTGATTAAGTATTCTTTTGCAATAAAAGATAATATAGGTGAAAAAAAATGGCAGCAACTAAAAATAAGAAAAATAAAAGAATTATACTTGATGATAGAAACAAGCTTAAGCAAGTTGGTTAAAGAAAGTGGAGAATTATCTTATATTTTTCTTATTGATTTTATGCATAAAATTTCAAGAGAAAGGTATTGGAAATTTTGATAAATTAATTAAGTTCATCAAAGAGAGTTGGAGCTTGAATCCTTTGCAATGGCCAAAGTTTTCAAATATATGTGAAAGATTGATTAAATTAAAGAGAAAGATTATAGTTAGAATAGTATAAGGCACTATATATTAAAGACA
The DNA here is from genome assembly GCF_059467195.1 of Physcomitrium patens. Classification (NCBI taxonomy): domain Eukaryota; kingdom Viridiplantae; phylum Streptophyta; class Bryopsida; order Funariales; family Funariaceae; genus Physcomitrium; species Physcomitrium patens. The sequence continues at coordinate 10,910,648 of NC_143430.1, read as the reverse complement.
AAAGTCATCAAGATGTAGAACCACAATAATCAAATGATAGATTGTCATTGATAAGCCTTGTACCTAAATTTGTGGTATATACATATTAAATTGAGTGAATTGATTTGGTTGTTTTGTTTATATACATACTTTTATACTATGTTAATGGTTAGATGCTTAAATATAAAAACAAGTTTATAAAATTAGATTAGATTGTAATATATAAATCATGTATTTTGATTTTATTATTATTTTTATTGAAGGATGGTTTGTTTTCTCATTTTAGATTGATAAAGTTGAAAAGGTATTTAATAGAGCACAATACTTATTGCAAATAATAAAACTATGCACAAGTAAAGTGAAGACATTGTATCTTGTTGGAATGGATGGAATACGAAGACTACGATAACAAAGGCTACATTGAAAAGTAAGAAGTACATGTATGATGCTTCATGTTTTATTGAGTGCATTGAAAGTAGTGGTAATAGTTATATAACATCTTGTAGCATTTTAAAACAATTGAAAGTTAAAACAATACCAAAAGATTTGAAGGATGTACAAAAAATTTTGAAATCACTATTGACCAAAAAAAAAAGTCATCTTAGTATTTGATAATATGAAGAACAAAAGAAAAATTGAAGATGTTGTATCAATGCATAATTTATTTATTAGCAATGGTAGTCCATTGATTATAATAAAACAAGATTAAAAAGTCATAGAATATTGTGCTATAAAAATTTGTGGAGTGAATATTGAAAAACTTAATAAAGAAATAAGTTTGAGGTTGTTTATTACTTATTCTTGTAGATACTAAAAGAAGTTGCTTCGTAAACTTGTTGAAGTTGGCAAAAAAATTATAAAAGCTTGTAGTTGCCTATTATTAAGCTTGAATATTATAGGTACATTCTTAAGAGAAAAATAAAGATTGAGATGTTGAAAGTGAAGATTACAAAGATTAAAAAGAAGAAGAGAGTTGAATGGAAATGAAAAGAATAGTAATCACAAAATTTGATATATGTTGAAAATAAGTTTTGAAAATTTGAAAGTTGAAGAGAAGATTATATTTTTGGATATATGTTATTTCTTTTGTAATGATATATATCTGCAAGGCATATTGAAAGAAAGAGCATTGCTTATATGGACTAACAATAAAGAAAAGATATTTGGAGGAGACATATAATGTATGTTTAATACATTGATAAATCAATCATTAATGAAAGTAGATAAAAATGGAATTATAAGAATGCATGATCTACTACGAGACATGAATAGAACTATTATTGAAATAGAAATATAAGAAATATAAGAACATTTAAATGTGGAATATGAATGTAAAGGTATCTCATGGAATTTCAAAAAAGATAATGTACTTGATATTTATTTATATGGCAAACATGGAACTAATAATGATAAGAAAGATTTGTAATTCAAAGTTTGAAAATATGATACATTAATATTATTTAGAAGTTATTATATTTTCGAGGTATATATTAATGCAAAGTTATTTTTTGAATTATTTATTTTATATTTTTGTAAATTTTTATATATATAGGAAGTGTATTATTTGTGTGAAAATTTGAAACTTATTGTGTGTTGAAATTATGTTGTTTTATAGTTGGAAGGATTGTATTTCAACAATCTAAGCAATATATGTGGTAAATTTGGAAGTGTTTGTTTTTTTAGCACTTCAATTATTAAGCAAAAATAATTATCTTACATCAAAACATGACATAAGAAGATTAGGCACATTTTTTGATTTGAAAAAAAAATCTCCCAACTTAAAATATTTTCTATTAAATATATTATTTATATTTAATAAATAATAAGATATATAAGATAAAATAAGGTATATGTTAAATGACAAAGATGTTTGGAAGAGATTTAAGACTTTTAATGCCTTGCAATTAAATAATTGTAATTTTATTAAAAGAATTCTAAAGCCATTCTTTAAAATGATTATATTATTAGAACTTAATCTAGAATGGTGTTCAAACTTAGAAATATTATCAAATATAAAAGAGCATTTGCTATCATTGCAAAAATTTAATTTGAAAAATTGTAAGAAATTAAGAATATTAACAAAGTCAATAAGAAGTTTGATTTCTTTAAAAATTCTAAATATAAAAGTTTATTATAGCTTATCATTATTACCAAATGAATTAAAAAACCTCACATCTTTGACAATCTTGTATACGAGTGGGTGCTTAAGGTTGATATTATTGGTAAATGAATTAAGCAACTTATGTTCAATATTAATAGGCCATTTTTATCTTTCATACAATTCTTTTGATATGAAATTAATTTCAAAAGCATGATCAATCAATACTACAATTGATTCTTCTAAATCTTCTAATTTCACCAAAGTTTCTATAGTAGCCTTAGCTCAATGATATTTCCAAAAGATTGCATTTCATCTCCTTCATCTTCATTGCTTTCCATTCTTATTGTTCCTTGTATATTTGATGTTATAGTATCTTCTATAGATTTTAGTTTTGTCTTTATTGTATCATTAATAATTTCATGAAATTCACAATTTGTAATTCTTAGAATTTCATCATTTGTAAATTCAATCTTTTTACTTAAAATTTGTTCTTTTAATACTTTCTTCAAATCTATAGTAATTTTAATATCTAATTATAATTTATAAGCAATATCCTTTCTTTTTATTTTTATAATTTTTCTTATTTTTGTAAAAATATTCTTTTTTCTCTCTTTATCCATAGGATTCTTTTTTTATCATATTTTTTCTCCTCTTATAGTTTTTTTATGGTCCTTCATTATTTTCATCTTTCTTTTGTTTTTCTTCTATTAATGTTTCATATTGACTCCTTGTAATATGAGCATGGACCAATAATCTATCTACTAGATCATCCTACCTAGTAATGTATCAAATGTTATAGCCAATATGTTTTAAATCATTTCTAATAATTTTTTTTGGAATAATTCATTATATTTGACCACTAAGAACTAGATTCTTTAAGAAATTTTAAATTTATGCTTAAACCTTTGCCCAGATTTGCTTCCATCTAATATTTTGATGCTTCATTTCTTGAAATTTTAAATGCTTCATTTGTAAACACCTTCATCCCTTTATTACTAAAGCTTGTTTTCAATTTTTTTTCCACCTTCTTTTAAATGTATCATACCATCTTTAAAAAAATAACTCTTTTGTATAAAGCTTCTATAAAATCTTCATATTTTCTTTTTGAATAATCCATGCTATCATATTACATGCACCTATACACTATACCTTCCTTTGCTTCTAATTTTTGTCTTCTTGATATTCTTGATAATTGACTCTTCTCAACTTTTATAAATTTTATTTGTAAATCTCTCATTTCTTATATAATTTCATTAATGTCTATTTTTTATTTATTTTTATTATAATCATTGAGGTTGAATTATAGATGTAAGATGGATAGTAGATATTTTTATCTTAAAAGATTACAATGGTCTTTGAATATCCATCTTATCCTTTCTTTCTTCTTTTTTGTAAGCAATCCTACTGCCTCTTCTATTTCCTTCCAATTTATTGTCAATCCTTTGTCTTCTTTTTTATCTTCAAAAAAGACTTTTAATTTCTCTTGCAATTCTCCATTAGCTGCTTGAAGAAAAAACTCCACTTTACCTCAATCCAATAATTGTCTTTTTTCTTTGATAAATAAGAATATTACTTTTTAAAATCTTTTAATAATTTTATTGCTAGAAGATCTTTCTTAGGCCTTTCAATTCATTTAAAAAATAATTTTTTTGTAATTCAATTATTATCCTTTAAGAAAAATTTATCCTTCAAAGCTTGTAAAAATTTCTCTCATGATCCTTCAAAATGTCCTATAATGGACTTCACTTCATTTCTTATCTCTGATGTAATAGCCAATGCAAATAATTAAACCATCTCATTTTTTGAAACATGCTTCAATTCCATTTCTTTTACATAACATCTTAAATATTTTATAATATCTTTTTCTTTGAATTAATCAATATTATTGGCAATCGCTTGTAATGCTTTATTTGTCATATTCACTTTGCAATTTTTAATCTCTTATTATTCATGAATAAGACAAAAGCCTCAAACATACTTATGGAGTTGGGAACAAAATACATATTTTATCCTCCACTTGTAGCTCTACTTCCAATTCCATTAAAAGTACTATTTAAGCCTTTCCTTCCATTTTCTTGCCTTCTTTCTCCAAAATTCAAATAAACCAAAAAAAATCTAAATACCTTCCACCTCAAGCTTTTTACTTTAAGTTCATCAAATATATCATATTACATATATTCTTGCTTGAAATTTCACTAGACATCTTATTGTGGAAGACAGATAACAATGCAACAATAATTCTACTAAGTCTAATAAAGCCTTAAATAAACTTTAAATAATTCCTAATAATCCAAAAAAACTTTAACCTATCAAAATAAATTTAAAAGAAGTCAAAAAAATATAAAGAATCTTAAAGAAATATTAAAAATAGAAATTTGAATGTAATTTTAATTAAAATCCTAATTGAATCTTAATCAATTTTTAGGTCAAATCCTAATTAAAATCCTAGTTGATTCTTAACCAAATCTTAAGTCAAATCCTAATTAAAATCCTAATTTAATCTTAACCAAATTCTAAGTCAAATCCTAATGAAATTTCAATGAAATCTTAAACTCTAGAAAAATTCTAAATAAATTCTAAACCAAACCTTAAGCAAATCCTAATCCTAACCAAATTCTAAATCAAATCCTAATCAAACCTTAGACCTTAAATAAACTCTTAACAAATCCTATATCAAAATAGAACCTCAACAACTAATAAACAAATCATTGATAACAACTCAAATTTTGCATAATTCTTAATGTCTTAATTAGAAAAAATATAAGAAAGATGAAATCAATTGCACTTACAAATTAAGAGAAATGTAAGATAATCCAATCAAGTGTTGGGAGGCCTCCTACTCCAACTTCAATTCTGAACTTCTAGTGCCAATATCTCTTTTTTAAATTGTTGAATTATTCTCAAATTTTATCCAAATATTAAAAATTAAGTCTAGTATCTATATAAAAAAATTCACTTCAATCCAATTGATAGATTTTTGAAGATCTTAGAAGCACTTACTAACCTTCAAAATCCAATTTTTGAGACCTCAATATATAAAAACCTTCACATATTTTAATCTAATTATTTGATTGACTTCAAAACTTACACACACATTTAAACATATTTTTATTTTTTAAAATCTAAACTAATTGAAAATATCAATAACTTTGAAAGTCCCTCAAAAATTCAATATTGATTTAATTGACATAAAACTAATGTTTAAAAATCTCTCTTTAAGTTTGCTCTCAAATTTCACTCTTCAATCTACAAAAGAACTCCAAAGTCACTATAGTTGCATGGTTTTGTGCCTTGGGATCTAATTTTGATCTAGATTGATAATCTATCTTCTCTAGGTATCAATCCTTCACTTCTTGAGGTAAATTTTGTTAAAATCTACTCTCAATTCTTTCCTAAACATGCTTATATTATTTAATTTTTTAATCTACTTTATTTTATATTATTTATGGCTCTACAAAGTAAATAGAAGCCTATTTTATAAAAATGTAGTATTAACACCTTTTAATTTTACTATATTTTTTACTATTATCTATATTTGTAATAGAACTTTTTATAATATTTTAAAATAAGATCTTCTATAATATAATATTTTCTTCTGTTTCATTCATTAGCATATTATATCATGACAATGATATATTCTTGTATTCAATAAATATCTTTCTTTGTTAATTATGGTTATTATCTACTATTTGATAGTTTTAACTTTTTAAAAGTTAATAATCTTGTCGCAGAAGATTTGACAAATCATTTGTCAGAACTACATGTAACAATGAAGATACAACTAAAATAAGTTCAAGAACAATAAAATATTAATATAGATGCTTATTACAAAGAACAACCTTAATTCTATGTTGATAATAAGGCATAATTACTTCATCGTAATATTAAGACTATTTTCTTTTATAATAAATTGGATTTTTGTTGATTTGAACTATTTTATATATATAAATAAATTAATCCATTTCTTATCAATTTCATCTTTTAGAGTCTATAAAGATCTATTTTAAGTTTTATATGTCTCTTTTTAAGTCATATAAGACAATGGATATACCAAGAAGATGACAAATGCCACTTCTTCTCAAAGAAGTAGATAATAACAAAAAATATGATGTTGAAGAAGTCTTAGACTCAAGGCAGCCATGAAATAAGTTAGACTATCTTATTCGTTGGTACGGATATGATATTAGTAAATGCACTTGGAACCCAATTAAAAATATAACAAAGAAGATTGATACTTTTTATTAATAATATCCATCAAAATCAAGTTAAAAAATAACAAATCTTTGGAATAAAAAAATTATAATTCAAGAAAGATTGTATTTTATTTTTTATCATTTTTTATCATTTTTGTATATTTGTGGTACTAAAAATATAGAGAATCAACAACCAATAGATTAAACTCAAAAGCTATTATTTGATAAATTATTGAACCAAACATTGTGACTATCACAACCTTTAAGATGATGCAATAGTAATGAAGATCTTCAAGAATGACATGTACTTCTTTAAATAGATGGTAAAATAGAATTATTATAAATTCATCTCTAAAAGGGAGAATAATGCTATAGACATACATTCTTTTGTAGTCTTTAGTTCTGTTTCAAGACTTTCTAATCTCTTTGTCTTTAGCAATAATCATTTTAATTTAATATTATATTATCCTTAAGTGATTTTTTAGTCTTTTCAAAAAATATAAGATTATAATGATCTTTAAGTCTTTTGAAATTCATCTCCTTGACATTAAAGGTACTTCAAAATTTATATTAAATTATATATATATATATATATATATATATATATATATATATTTAATAGAATATTATACTAGCATTAAAAAATAATTAAAATTTTTATTAATAAAAAAAATCATAAATTTAGTACAATCAAATCTTTATTAGTAGATACAAGAGCTTTTATTCATGTTCCAAAAAAAAGGTTATATTTTGATATTTATGCCACATCCATTTTTTATGGAGAAAAGTCTTGAAGTGGCATTTTAAGCCAATATCAAGATTATCAAGACGTTTTTTAGAAGAAAAATGAAAATATTCTTCCAAAGTATGATTCCTATGATTGTTCTATTGATCTCCAAAAAAGAGCTCAATTTCCATTTTGACCAATCTATAACTTATTACTGAATAGGTTTGTTTCACTCAAGGAGTATTTTAATGAGAACCTTGCTAATAATTTCACAAGCAATTAAAATCTCTAGTAGAAATTTTTATCTTATTTGTGAAGAAAAAAGACAATTCATTGCACATGTGTATAGATTATTGAAGATTTAGGCACATTACCATTAAGAATATGTATCTTCTAACTTTAATGTTAAGACTTCTTAATCAATTGGATTAAACAAAGATCTATACTAAAATAAATCTAAAAAAAATATATAATTTGTTAATCACTAAAAAAATAAATTAAAAAAATAGATTATATTGTGAACCAAATATAGATATTTTGAATATAATGTCATACTTTTTGAACTCACAAATATACTGAGTACTTTTTAACATCCTATAAATGATATTGTTAAAAAAAATTTAGATTATTTTTTATTTTTTATTTAAATCATATTTTAATTTAATCTAAAAATATAAAAAATATGAATTTTACATTGATCATGTATTATAAAAATTTAAAAATATGGTCTATATGTTAAGATGGAGAAGTATATATATTACATAACTTAAATTATTTTTTTAGGATATATCATTTAAAATTATGGCCTTATAATAGATCCTAAGAAAATATAAATAATTATGGATTGAAGGATTTTAAAAATAAGAAAAAATAATTATCATTTTTTGAAATTTTTTAATTATTATCAAATCTTTATTTATAATTTCTTTCAAGTTACAACTCCACTCACACATTTGACTTGTAAAGACAAACTTCAATAGAATAAAGTTATAGAAGTATCATTTTAAGCTTTAAAGTTAATTTTTATTTTTATATTAATTTTATATTGTATCAACTTTTTAAAAATATTTTATAAACCTTGTAATAATATTGCACATATGAAAATAGATGCATTGAACCTTTTTTATGTGCAATATTATTACAAATAAGAAAAAATGATAAATTTCATCTAATAGCTTTTTATTTGAGAATTCTTTTAGTAGTTGAGATCAACTACAAGATCCACAATTAAGAATTGCAGTCTTTTATTTATATAGATTTTATTAAAAAAAATTTAGTTTTAAGTTTATATGACTTTACAGTGGTACACAACAACTTATATTTCAAAAACAATGTTATAGCTTAAATATTTAAGACATGTCTATTATCAAAGATTACAAAGAATGATATAATTTGGAATCAAAGAGTTTTCAAATCTAACCATTATCAATCTATTATGTAAACCATACTTAAAAAAAATCAAAATCAAAATAAAAAAAAAGAAATAAAATAAAAATCAAAAAAAAAATCAAAAATAAGAAGTCAATTTATTCACCAGTTCTTGAACTTGTTTATATTGATATTCCAAGACCTTTCAAAATTTCCTCAATAAGAGACACTAAATATTTCATTAATTTTATAAATAAATTTTCAAAGAAAACATTCATTTATTTTATACATAAGAAGAGTGAAGCCATTGAAAAATTTAAGATATTTTATAAAGATGTAAAAAATCAAATAAATAAAAATTGTGTATTTTATGATTTAAAAATAGTAGAGAATATATTTTAAAAATATTTCTTACCTATTACACAAAATACATCAAATATCATTTTTTTCAACCATACATATTCTAATTTAATAAAATTCTAGAAAGAAGAAATTACTTTTTCTTTAATAACACTTATTGTCTTCTATTAGATAGAAAACTCTTTAGTAATATGTGAGCAGAAGTTCTTTGTGCAATTGCTATCATACTCAACCTACAATCTACAAAACAAAATCCAAATAAAATCTTGAATGAACTCTTCTTGGGCATCAAATCAAATATATCTTAATTGTACATTTTTTATTCTCCAGGTTATATTGTTGAGACCAAGCTAGAAAAATTCAAATTCAATCCTCACTTGCATCAATATTTTTACTTGAGTATAGATGAAAAAATCAAGGATTTTTATTTTTCTCCCCTAATAGAAGTAGAGCTCCCCTCTCATATATTGCACTATTCTTCACTACCTTACATATAACTCCTAGACATTATGCCATCTATACATCTTCAAATAAATCCAAGCTTTACACAAACTTCTTCATTGGCAGTCACCAAATAATACTCTACCAAATATCTTTATGCTTATTATTTGTGTATCCTCACTATCTTTCACATTATAGTTATTTACATATATACAACAATACCAACAACACCTATCAACTCTACTTCTAATATTGATTCTTGTATCTCCTTGATGGTCCAAGTATATTTGAAACTACCTACAAGCACATGAAAATTATATATGCATTAATAGAGAAAAATTCTTTATTTAAAAAGTAGAAGAAAGAAGAAAAAAATTTACCTAAGAACAAGTTGCATGTGATCCTTAATGACTGAAGACAATGGAGTTGGAATATAATTCTATTTTAAAAAATAACAAATAGATATAAGTCAAACCACTAACTAATATTTGTCCCATCTTAGGACATTAGATATACAAAATTAAACCAAGCATGCACAAAGGTCTTGTGTAATACAAAAATTGTATCATAGCTTAAGAATTTCAATAATAGTATGGAATTAACTACCATGAAATTTTTTCTCCAATTGTCTAATGGGAGTCAATAAGAATAGTAATTGCCTATGTTACACATTTTGGATAGTCCATCTACTACATATGTGTAACTATTGTTTTTTCACCGAAATGATCTAATTCTAGAGTTGTGTCAAACTTAGCCATAAAAAATTTATTTGTAAGTTGAATCAATTTTTATATAAAATTGATCAAAGTCCACATATTTGATATAATTACATCAACTTTAACCTCTACAAATAGGACCTCAATTATATCCATATTGACCACAATGTCTCTGTCCATAAATAACTTCAACTTACTCTTACATTCATCTTATATTTTAACAACTTCTACATCAAAGGGTCAGACATGAGCGACATGCAAATATTCAAATGCTTTTTCTACTCCAAATATGATATGACCAATTTGAAATTAATGTCCAAATTTCTTGGCATCCAAGTACTACAAACCAACTAAGAAATACTACTCCACCAAACCAACTATATTGTAACCATCTCCATTAAATATCACATGCTTGACTACTATCCTATTCATTTCTTACTTCTAGATTCTTTCAAACTATCTAAGTACATTGATCACCTCTCATTGATATTACTGCCTATCAACACCTTGTCAACAAACTCAACTATTATACGAAGTCTTAGTGAAATATCATTTTTAATATATTTCTCTTTAGTAGCTATATGCATACACCACATCACATCTATAAAATCACTACTTTTTTTTGTAGTCAAGTACTTCCATAGATCTTTAGCATCTTTAGGAAGAAGATATTACATTGAAAGGTTTCTTTGAGGCTGATTACACAAGACACAACAATGATTGCATCTCAATTGGAGCCTATATTTTCATTGTAGACAACTCTTCAATTTCAGGGTGCTCAAAAAACAAACAAGAACATGAAGGTCTTCCTATAAATCTAAATAAAAAGCATTAATAAAAAACACCTATAAAGTACTAAGATAATGAGCATAAGAATTGGGCTTTGTGGATAACAAACTAACAACAATTTTATACAACAACCAAAGTAAAATAAAGTTATCCAAAAATCTCATCTTTCATGACAAAACCAAATATTTTAAAATAGACTTATACTTTACTAGACAAAAAATTAAAGATAGTTCAATTGAAGTTGAATTGGTTTGAACCATTGAGCAACTAGCCAATATACTAACCAAAGCTCTTGGGAAGATCAAATTCAAAACCTGTAGAAACAAAATTTGCTCCAAATCTGAAGTACAAGTACTACAATTTCAAAAACTTAGGCTAAAACCAAAGACATGAGCACTGACCCTTAAAGTATTGCTCTGCCTCAGTCCTAGATCTGAAACTCTTAAATTTGGCATTACTAAAACCCATTACAAGTGAATTACATTCCTGCCAACTAGTATGTATGCAACTAAGAAGAACCCAGTCTTACCATACACAGATACCCCATTTAATATTAAGTAATCTAATAACCTCCATAAACTAATATCATCCACCCAGTCCCAAGGATATTAGTTTAGAGAGAGAAGATTTCATGTATCCAAAGTGCGGATCCCCGAGATGTTGAGTTGAATCTACAAGCAAGAATGCTGTGTCTCATTTTCCACACCGGTGAGGAATTCGTGGAATTTGAAATTCTTGTAGGTTTCTTGTCTATTGCAAGGACTGGGTCGTGTAACAATTTTAAGTTGGAGCTCTCTGAAAAGCTACAATTCGCCATACCAAATTTAAGACTCCTACATTGTGATATTAACTAGATTGATTGATTAGGAGATGAATATTTAGCGTTGTGCACAATCAGAATGCAAAAGTATGTGTGAAGTAGCTGCACTGTACGAATTGGGTAGATTAAATGCTGTGTCAGAGAGGGTTGTTTGCTCACATACAATCTTTATTGTCTCCAGCGAGAGTGTTCCCAGTCCTGGAGAAGAGCAAACTGGTAGTCTAGTTTGTGTCTTTATACAGGGAATGGGGGTAGCTCTCTATATTATCCGAATCAGCCTTTCCTTCCACATTGCATTGGCGTGTTAATTAGGCAATAAACGAACGTTAGGATCAATAGTAGCTCATTGGATACTTGAACCGCGTGATCCCCATTTCCGCATTGTAGATGTTTACCAATTCTTGATTTTTTTATGTTTACCAATATCTCGGACCCTAAACCTGGCAACGCCTGATAATCTAGAAGGGTCTAGTTGAGCGAGAAGTATAATTTGGATTGGTCTTCTTAAGTCGTCTCGTATCTCTCTTATTATCACCAATTAACCAGCACCATCTGAGAGGTTTGATGCAGAGTTCTCTGGGAGGTTTGTTTGTCGACATGTAGTCATTTTTGGCGTTCGGTAATGAGTACGTTATGTGGAATTATGAAAAGACTGATAACCCAGTTTATTTGAATATCTAAGAAACATTGAAACAAGTTAGAGAGGATTGGCCACAGAAGAAACCAGCATTGTTTGCAATCGATATGAAATCTAAATTCTAATATCCGTTTTTTCTAGAGCTTACTTGCAACTTGCTATTGAATGGCTAAAAGTGTCTCTTCGTGTCTTTGCGCGGGGTTTGTGGCTTCATGATTATTTCTTTAATAAAATAAGTGACCTATACACTGAGTTCGCGACTGGTAAGTTGCTGACTCACTAGACGTCGTGACGCTGGTTTTGCAGATGTGTTGTATTGTGCTTTTCTAACAATTGTGACGTGACTGACAGAAGTTGAAGAGGGGTTTGTTATCAAAGATCCTGAATACGAAGCATCCTACAGCATTATCATATTGCCAGACTTCATCTCACTTCCTTATTCTAGCACGGAGATCCCTGAAATGGTAGCGTGGTTGCCACACTTTCTTGTGGTTATGTGCTACATGACTTGTGTTGCGTATTTTTTCTTTTATGGGATTTTTCAAAGTCTAACCTGTATTTGATTTTATTTGATTTTATGCCTTGTATTGGTTGAAGGAGTCTCTTACACTTATCTTGTTTACATCAATGTTTGATGCTTCAATTTCATCTCGGTTTGCTTGCACCATGACTACAATGGCATCAGAAGTATAAGCAATTGTGAACGATTTCTTACCGTACTCCTTTTGATGGGTTATTGCATTTTTGATGATTCAAATCAGGCTGGCAGTGGATGGATTACTTGCAGCTGTCAGTGCCAAAAGAAAGGAAGAGGTCGCAGCTTGGACTGCTAACAAGATGCAAGTTAGTTTTCACGCCTCGTCGTTGCAGCAACTGAACAATGGAGTGAAGGTGCCACCTACTGGCTGGAAGTGCTTCAAATGTGTTAAAGCAGACAATCTATGGATGATCCTTACAGATGGAACAGTTCTGTGTGGGCGTCGCAATTGGGACGGATCCAGAGGCAACTATCATGTTTTTGAACAGTAGTGAGAGACCATTGGCGGTGAAACTTGGGACACTTACGTTTGATTTAGAAGGGGCAGGTGATTACTTTTTCTTTTTTGGTGTTTGTGTTAGTTTTATGGTTCCTGTGTTCGCTCATTATTCTTCAACATGAGGAATTTTAATACTTACATACATCTCTTTAGTAGAATAGAAGATTGGTTTTCGCTTCACCAGTTTCATAGCACCATGTTTGACTGCAGGCTATCTAGGTGGCATGTTATGCTCCAGGTAGAAGTGCATTATTTATATTTGGGAACGCTATCTCGTTGACAAGGGTGCGTTGCAGACGTGCATAGTTATGCGGAGGACAACGCGGTAGAGCATCGATTTTTGTCACAACATCTTGCGCATTTTGGGATTGGCTTTTCATCCCTGAGAAAGGTAATGGGTTTTTCTATAACAGACACAAGACCAACTTGATCTTTTCACTGCTGTGCTGTATCATGTAACGCGGTCGGTGTTTGTACTGTTCAGTGTGTTTTCTTTCAGGAAATGTTTGATACTCTATTTTCTTGTATTTGTTAAGGCGATACCAAAAGAAGTGAATGCTTGCACTTTCTTTGTGATGAAATATTTATATTGAATGATTTGATACTATCTCGTTTTTGACCAGCAGCTTCATGTAGGAATACTGGGTTTGTTCACCAAATTTTGCTAAGCATTTTTAGAGACCATCTGACTTGTTTCACTAGTAGTTGAATGAGGGTTGACAACAGTCCGAATAGTTTCAACGTTTGTCAGTGTTGGACCTGAAGTGATGAATCCAATGCTTTTTTCACATCTTGATTTCGCAGTTATTCTTGACTAATGAAACTAAACGGTTTGTTGATCTCAGACAGAAATGACAATTGCAGAGCGGGAACTAGATCAGAACACTAACTTTGAATTTTGTGGTAAATGTTTTTCTGTGGCAGGACAACAAGATTAGCTACGTTCTCAGACTATTTGGTGCTTCACGTGCGGGAATTTGTGTTGGCAGCTGGTTGGGTTCCAAAAAAGCTTGGTACGTTTCTCAGCTTGCAACAAATAGAAATTCGTTCTAATTTTGTGGAGGTCTCTGTTTATAGTCGTTAAAGTCCATTTAAACGGAATTCTAATAAGGAGACTTGGCTGCAGATGTTTTCGTGGATGTCTCTGATGATGTTGATACTAGTGATATGAACTGTAAAGCGTTGCAGCTAGACGAACAGCTTTCTGCCTGAGACACCTGGCGTGTATTTGCTCTCAACATGACTTACGGTTCCTATTACCATTGTCTTACATGAAGTTTTAACATTCCTTGATACCTCTATTTGAATTAAACTACGACGTAACCAGAGTGAAGATGTGTGTCGCATGTGTTCCCAAATCATCTTTCCGTTAAATCACCTGAGGAAAAGACACTCGTTTGTCCTTAATTTTTAATTTCAGGTTTGCGTGTGTTCGTCTCTGACGCATTTTACACTTTAAAATTGGATGCTGTAATGTATGTGTGGCTTCAGATGAAATTCCTGAGCACGCTGGCCCAGCAGCAGTTGTCATTGTGTCTCAATTAGTTGATATGGATTTCGAAGGATCCGTTGTGGTTAAGCAGCTATTCAGACCCTCAATAATGGACTTGAAGAAGCTATGAACTGGCTTCTGGCACATATGGATGATTCGGGTTGGCTGTCAATTGTCACGTCTTCTTTTTCTGAGCTGGTGGAATTTGAAGATAATTTTTAGCGCTGTGCTAAGTTTTACGAAAAATTAACGTAAGTTTATTTATTTATAAGATATGAAGCTTATTGATTTCAGTCTCAAAACTTTTCAACTTATCTTGGGTACTGGCAATAATTACCTGATATCGATGATCCTATTCCAGAACCTTGAGGTAGCGAAACATCAAGTGGTGTTCCAGCGATCGAAAAGGGCGTGGAAATCCTCAGCGTGTTTGGATTTCAGTCTGAAATGTCGCGTTGTACATTAGTCTGTCATAGTGTTGCCAGCATCCGCGTTGATGCTTGAACTTACATATTTGTTTTGCGTATTAGGGAGGGGAAATGAAAAGGGCAGCCTAGTGGATCTCAAACCATTCAGAGGAATCCTTAGCTATGGAGATGGATGTGGGAACGGACACTCATGTACAACCGCAAATAAATTATCGAGATGGCCCAGGAAAATACAAACTTTTAGCTTTTGTAAGTCACATTGGTCACTACTTTGCTCATGTTCGGAAAGACAGTCGATGGGTTATTTTCAACGATTTTCAGGTTACTCTATCAGAGGATCCACGAAAGGACATGGGCTACCTCTATTTCTTCCAATTTGTTCCAAGTATTGAGTCATAGTTTATTATTCTTTCCTCTAATTACGGACAAGAGTTTTGCCTGGAGTGTTCTCAAATTTGGACTAGTGGCTAAAAACAACTGAAGTGAAAGCACTGACACAAACCATTTCGCTACAGTTGACATGCTTAGGAGGTGAAGGAGATGAGTTCCAGGATTTGTAGCACTTAATTGGAGAGATACCATTCTTTCAAGTTTTTTGACTTAGATGATTTACTTGCCACTTTCAAGTGAATTGAGCCTTGAATGCAAAAAGTGTCAACCAACGCTATGTTTTCACTTGAGTCATGTTCGCCTGTTAATTGCTTCACATGACATAAACCTTCCTGAAGTGCAGGAATAGCTTCCTTGACTGCACTAGCCATAATATTGTGACCACTCACTCAAATGTTTGCATCTTTCTTGGTCAGTCCCTATTTGATGTTAATATTTTACCATGCTGTGGTTTCATTTCGAGCCACATAGAAGATACGTGCCATGCTAAAGAGCTCTTGAGTAACTGGTCTTCGGCGCTGGCACTAAAGCCCAGCAAAGCAACTCACTCTAAAAATAGCGATGGTTTGGAAAATTAAAGCCCTAACATGAAATTGACTCTACAGCAACCATTGAAAGGTAGACACGCGTATCCATGAATGGAAGACATGTGCGCTTCACTTTCACCTGCTCCGACGCTCTGCCTGTCCAACTTTGTTTCTACGTTCAACGCCCGTCAGATTAGTGTTACATTCAACTCCAGGACGCAATGAAACCCCTGTGGTTAATGTCAATTCTAACTTGACTGCCTCTACAATTTGGCTTTGACAGCACTTCATTCTGTTTTGGTTAAGTTTCGAAGTTGGGTGCAAGTGTAACTTGAATTCGAAGTATGCTGTCGTGATCGAGAACTATTGAGGGGTGGAGTGGGGGTTGCTCTCTGTGGAGGAGAGTTTGGTCGAGTCGAAAAGGATTTTCTACTTAGAAAGCGAGGTTACATTGATTTGGGAGTGAAGTGAATTGGAAGAGAAAGATGATGAGATCGCCATCGGGAGTGGGGAGGGCGGCGGTGAGGTCTTTTGGGAAGCTTTTCGAGTATCATCGGCAATACCGCGCTGTAGCTCCACTTGCTCAGCAGAGGATTGGAGGTGGGGATGAGACGGTGAACGTTGCCGGAGCTCAGGGCGGTAGATGGGGGCAAGGAAGGTTGCCGGACGAGGTGAAGTTGATGCAGCGGATATTACCGGCAGCCACTTTTTGGGGTCGTCAATTGCAACCAGAGCGCGGATTCTTGGGTATCGGAGACGGGGATGAGGACATTGGAGTCGCAAAGCATTTCGAAGAGGATCGTGTTATCGGGTAAATGGTTCAAGTTGTGGTCAAATTTGATGCGAATGCTGCTTTTAGTTACGCAGGACCAGCATTGCTTCTCTGGAATGCAGAGGGAGTGTACTCAGGAATATCTTCTGGCAATTGGAGGAAAATGGCTGCTCTCAGAGTATGTTGAATTGGGTACTTGTTTGTATAAAAGTGCAAAGATGTAGTGCTGGTAACCTTAGAAGCTGCTTTGTTTAACAATATCCTATACATGCCACTTATTATCCTGACTTGAAAACAGCAATCATGAATATTAGGGTTTGCAATAATAGACGACCCTTACTATCTCAATATTTACTAGATACTTCACACAGATGGAATGATGATATGACACACGGCAAATGAATGTATTAGAACGAAGCTCCTCAATATTACAAACATGCATGGGCTGAAGTGGAGGTGCAAGGAATGTATATATTACTATCACTATTTCGCACTGGTGTCATAAAAACTTTTATGGCGTACACAGATACGTCATTGCTTGGGGGGTAGTGTGAAGTAGGACTTATGGTGTACCTTGTTTTAGGTTGTAGAAATATGGAATTCGAGAGTCGTGTTACAGTTGAATTTCACTTTTCTAAAACTGTGTACCATTCAGGTATACGCCGGAGCAGGTGTTTGACGTTGTGGCGGGAGTTGATTTATATGAAGATTTCGTACCCTGGTGCCAGAAGTCAAAAGTTTTATGGCGTACAGATGATAGAATGGACGCTGAACTGGAGATCGGATTTAAGCTTTTTGTAGAAAGATATGTATCTCATGTTGAGCTCAAGGCTCCGCGCCTCATTAAGGTATTCTTATAACCTTGTTGTAAAGTTGTGCCAATTAGATCTCCAGTTTTTTTCATGCCTGCAATATATTCCTAGCCTTTGTATGTCAGAATGCGCTTTAAACATTCGTCAATAGTTCTGTACAGGCAAAAGGGCATTCAACATATTTTCTACATCATCTTTTAAGGGCCCTATGTTTTACTCATGCTAGCAGTTAGAGACTCATTTAATTATTAACCTGACCATGGTCTGAACTAACTAGTTTTTTGGCCCACATGGATGTCTTAAATCAGACAACAGTTTCACAAAGTAATCTTTTTGACTTCTTGAACAATGAGTGGCATTTCAAGCCTGGTCCTACTCCAGAAACTTGCCATCTTTTTTTTGTGGTCGATTTCCAGTTCAAATCACCTCTTTATCGCCGGGTATGTTCGCTGTTTACTTATACTATGTCTTTGAAGGCTGAAGCATATTCGTACTAGAGATGGCTTGTCAGAGTTGTTTTTTCATTGCTGCAAGAATGCATTGAACTGATCTAGATATTACCTTGTAGGTGGCAAACATGTTTTTCAATGAAGTGCAAGCTCGCCTTGTTGGTTCGTTTGAAGAACGATGTAAGGTTGTCTACGGTCCCAGCTTGGAGACTGTCATGAGGTAGCTCTGATAATGCAGGTTTTGAAGTAGTTCAATTCGCTTTTGAATGAGTCTTAAATTTTTCACTGAAGATTGCGAAGGCTAACGTTTCTGTCACTTCTTAACATCATGAGCTTTCTTCATGCACATTGCATGAAGTGATTTCTGTCCACTATAAGAATGGTCATTTAACAGGCCCCAATTTCTTACTTTATTTCGGATCAGAATGTGATAAGGAATTTATTTTGTTTCTATATCATTTATTAATAGTCTCTGTGTCTTTACTTCTATTTTAGCTTGTTATGAAAGGTTCCTAGATCTGATGTTCCTACTGTTCCCTAAAGATTACAGAATTCTGCAAAGAAATTGTACTGTGGGGAAAGCAACATATTTGTTGTGGTACTCATCTCTATTGAAGCACATTTGTGGATTGGTTGTTCTGAGGAAAGAAGGAAGACAATTAGTGTCTGTCTGAAATTCAGCCTGTGGACATTTGGATGTTTAGTACATCGGATACAAGGGATTCTCTAGTACAAAGTCCTTGGATAGCATTTTGTAAAAAATGTGTCATTGTGATGATGAGGAAAAAGATGATGAATTGAGATGTCAATGTGCACATCAATCAATTAGCAAATCAAGTCTTCTTCATTCTAGTAATTTTTGTTCTTGTTTTTTAAAAGACGAACACCGGAAATATTAGAAGGCATCTTGATTTGATTTTTTTGAAGCATCAAAGTATTTTCATGGTCTTGATTTATTTTTTTTTTGTTTTTGATATAGTACATTTCTTTTCCTAAACATTGAGTTTAAATTTATTATAATTTTAACAAATGGACTCTATTTTTGTTCCATAACATGTATAATTATTCGAAGGAAGAACAATAAAAGATTTAATATCTCAGTTGCAAATATTAAATTAATGAAAAAATTAAGATTAGCAATATGTCAACTTTTCATTTCTGTGCATGAAGTAGAAACTTTCTTGAGTCAGAGAAACACAAAAATGACAAAATTACCTTAAAAAAGTCATCACAATAAAAATAAAATAAATATTTATTTGTTTATCAACAAAACAATTTCAAACTAAGTATATTAAAAATATATCTATTTATTTAATTTTTTAACCTGAATTAACCATAAGTAGTCATTAAGTGCTCATAACAAAACTTTGATCCATGTATACAAAAATCTGTTCGCATTTAATAGAATCTATATTTGTATCAATGGAATTTGAGTACATAACTATTTGTTTTTAGCATTGAATGCAAATAAAAAATCACATCAAATCTAAAGAAATAGACACTTAAATGGGCACTAACAACAACCTTTATTTAAATAGTACAATTTTAATGTATATATAAATAGAGATAAATAAAAAAAATTATTTATGTTTTTCATTAGAATATTTCTTTCTCAATTTTCACAGCTGATAGAAAACCCTCTGCAACTGTGGACAGGTGTGCGAAGTATGAAATTACTGATAGTCACAGAGCAAATGACTAATCCTCATCTGCTAACAATGTGGATTCTGACGGAGTATCATTCATTTTTTATTCAAAAACTCATAGAAAATCGTAGGAAGTCAGAACACTTACAATTCCTGCCTTGTAGAGACTATGAATAATTCTACGTCAAACAACATACACTACTCTCAGCTTGGGCAATCCACCTCAAAAAACACATATGAAGATCAATCCTTAAGTATAATTCGTACTGTAACCTATTTCCTAGTGATATTACAGGTGTGATTGAATTTGATACTCTTACAGTTTGTAACCTTCACTACAATGATTTAAAATCATTTTAATAATAATAATAATAAAACCTTATTTAAAAAATCAGCTGAAATAAGCTTTTAACCATTTTTTCATTTTCTTCTGAAAACCATTTCAACTAACTACGCCATAGTTACAAAATAATTTTAAGAAATTGAGAAATTGAGAAATTGCTTCCCACCATATGGATTGCTAATGATAATGGTATTATCCGGATGATATTTCACCTACTATCTGAGCATGAACTTGAAGGTACATAGAATTGTTTCTACTACAATAAGCACTTGGAACTTTCATGGTTAAATAACTGTGCCAGGAAGCTATTTCGGGGGACCATAACATCCAACCACACTGGAACGATACCTTGGTCCAACTCATCAAAAATCAATTGTTATCCATGATATGTTCAGAAAGGGTATCCTGCAAAAAATGCTGGATCGGATTCTGTTTACAAGAAGGGCTAGCTCACTAAACTACTATGTTATTGATAATGTAGTTCGTTGATGCACCAAAATGAGGAACTGATTTTGGATATTACGAAACAAAACGCCGCAGTGCAACATCTGCAGATCGGCCAACCACCTGCATTCCAAAAAACTCAGTTCCTAGACCTACACTCGATTTCTACTTTCACAAATCGAGTGTTCAGGCAGAACTTCCACTCAAACTTCCAAGCATTTGCAAGTCCTTTCTATATATATATACCAGTGATTGTCCATGTGAAGAATTGCACACTGCACAAACTATCGATGTCTCCCGTTAATCATCCTTCTGCTGCTGTGTCGAACTCCATAGCTAAGACCGTAAACTCCCCCCATAACATAGCCTAAGATACCTTCTCTGTAGGAATGCTAGAATGCTGGTGCTGGTGTAAATTATTTTGTGCCTGATAGTGATGCACTCACCTGTATCTGGAACGTCGTAAATAGTCATCCAAAGTACAAGCCCAAAGCAAATCTAGAGGGATTGAATCCGGTCAAAAGAGCTGCAGCACATGAACCAGCATGATCTATAATTAGAAAGAGTCTCAATGTACATATTTGGAGCACCCTACAACATGTGACAAATATGGTATAATACTGCTGTTCAGTATTACTAAGCGCAACCCACCACTGACAAGTCAAGGGTTAACTTGACATTCTATAAGTCGAATAATTTCACAACAATCTATACGACACCAAGTGATTCAAAAGAAATCTATGAGAATCATATAAATGTGTTATAAAATCACTGACCGACACTATTGTGTCAGATGGAAGACCAAAAAACTTACAGATAGGAAATAGAAGAGCCAGTAGCCCGATAGGATACAAAAAAAACGTTGTTCTCTCCAAGAAAGGCAGAACTGCAACCACAATGAAGCAGCTTTAAGAATTTAGTTGAAGTAGGATACATCATATCATTTGGTGCAAGAGTCGACTAAAAGAACAGTTGAAATCTAATAATATAACTAATCGCAATTATTAAGAAATTACCATCATAGCCGAGGAAGTTGAGATAATGGTAGTAGGAAAGCGCAACAAAGTAAAGCGTGTTCGAAAGCAGTGTCGCCACAAACCCATGTGCCAGGAGGAGTGGCGACAGGAAGTACTGCAGCACTGCAAGACAGGCCAACGATCAATATCAAGTGTTGGACACGCAATGTTAGACTTACAGCGTTGGCTTCTTGTGACTATGTTAACTGCACTGGTAATGAAGTTGAACACATACTACAAAATTGACATTGTACAGACAAGCATGCATGTATCCTCAAGTAGCAAGACCTAAATACACGCATTGAGTTATTCAATCTATGGCAGTAAAGTAACCACTAACATATCTATTTCAATAGATGTAGAAACCTTGTAAACATGAGCTGAAAACTAGCAAATGAGATGTTAAACAGAAAGGCAGTACCATAAAGAACCACATAAAGGGGAAAATAAGCATTGCAATGGACGTCGAATGCGTATAACCTGTTCAAAAATCGACATTTGAGGTAAGGAAATCAGATTCGAAGTTAATCAGATCCTGGCTATCCCCTTGATTAAGTTTCCGAACCTCCAGAAAACGTGTCGAACAGTTTTTAAAAAGCAAGGGGTCATACTGAAAAGCTATAACATCCTAAGTGTCTGCACAAACGCTCTGGCGAATTAAAAGTCCAGCATGAAGACATTGTAGCACAAACTACTGAACCAGGACAATGATCTGCTTATTAAAATGAAACCAAATACTGTACCATTCAACGCGCTGCTCTACGACATGCGTATGTACAGTGAACTCTTCACGAAGGTAGTGATTAGATAAGAACCTGCCAGCAGCAAGTTACAGATCAGTTACCACTTTATTTATCATAGACGATGAATTAGATGTACTGATCTAGCAAGTCTGAACATGTACTATAAGAGATTAAGTGATATCTCACATGCGTTTTATGTGTGAAATTGGGAAAATCAGAAAAACTTAGAAAAGAAAAGACGTTCGGCTTGCGAGAAGACTACATTCATTGAATGTAGAAATTCCAAGCGTGACGAATACTAAGTTTACGTCTACAGGAAAATATATGATTGAATTCTTTTTATGAATGGACTTTAACGGAAGCTTACCAGCAGATAGAAGCCAAAGAGACTCCAACAAGAAAAAAATGCATGAAGACCACGGATACGACGGTGAAGGTTGCTTGAGCCACGCTGTGTCCATACCTGAAGCGCACCAAAATGGCCTCGTCAGTGGAAAAGATAGCAGATAAACAGCCTGCACTTAGGTTACTGTGTAAATACTCCTACAAATATCTATCGATTCGCGGATAGCAAGAATACGGCAATTTTCTGCTACCCAAAGCATTAGCTGATTAATTATCTACCTGGGAGAGAAATTCAACAAAATCCGAAAAGAGCAATATTTTATGGGACACAAACCCAACAATCTTCACAGCTCTTCCACCATAAATTGCTACTGTCGACAGGTCTATTTGGAATCTTCTTAAGATCGACTACAGACTGATGCTTCGCAACCATTCCAAGGCTCAAATTACATTTCAGAAAAAATGGCACCACGGAGTTGCGTGGGTGAACCCTAGCGGCAATCAGCAAAGCATTCGAACAGAAGGGTCCGAAACGGAACATACGCTGCACAGAACGCTGTAGCTGCCACTGCCAATAAAAAACTGCAGATAACCACAAATGCAGGATCATCTCGTGCCCACTGATTCTTTGTCTCTGCATTCAACAGTACAAATGTGCTAGCACCACCATGTCAATCGTTTCCTCCCAAACTCGGAAACAACTGAGATTTTAACCCGACATCAACGCAAGGCATAATGCTCTGCATGAGATGTCCCCTTCATCAAAGCTTGCAGATAAAATCCTGCAATTTCGAAAGTGACGCAAGAAATAGTAGAAATACTGCATACTACAGGACAATCTTCTTGCTAGACACTTGAACCTGAACTCCAGGCTAGGGTGTACTGGACAACTAATTACAACATGACTGCTATACTAATCACTGATTTCAAAGCATATTGCTCGGTATGAGCTTCTGTGTCAAAAACGTTGTTGCAGGACAATGTAAAAACAAACTCTGTTGAGCACTTACGTTTGTGATACTTCGTTTGCTGGTACCTGCAGACATAAGTTCAATTACTAGATAAGAAATACGAGTCTATTATTTTATGTGATCTTAAGTTCGGATCTGTAGCACCTTTCATAGATGTCAGTGAGGTAAAAATGAGAACAGCGGCATCAAACCTAACTCATACCCCAACATCCATGCCAAACTAAACAGATAGTTCATCGTTTTGAAGGTTATGCAGCCTACAGAGCACTTACACAACTTTGGGTGATGTGCAAAGGTGAAGCATTTGCCAGAAGGTGTACTCCATGTCCATTTGTTTGTACTGAAAATCATCCACAGTCCCAATCAGTTCTTACATTTTTGTAGAAAGACGCTCTTACTATCCACAATAAGATGCTGACTGTCAAGGTACCCTCAACTGTCAATCGGATTCTGCAATCGTCAATCATCCGGGTTCTTTCCTACTGAAATGATTCAGATAAATCAGTGAAATAATTTTCCCTGTTGCAGCTGTGAACTATCCTTCTAGAACTAATAGAACGCGAGTGAACCCTCCAAACTTATCAAATCTGCGATACTCATCAGAGAATTTCACCTTATCCCAACAAAATGGAAGAAATTTACACATGCTAACACAAGGTTCACAAACCTTAAAACTGTATCTTTCAGAATTCAGAATGCCAAAGTGATTTCATAGCCCTCTATATTCTCGCATCACTACCACCGTGAAATTTGGCCCGAGTATCTACAGAGTGATTTTTAAAGATTAACGGACAATTAAAAACAGTGCTTGCGCGGTTTTCTTTTTGCCAAGAATTCATATATGCCCGAACTCAACTACAGAACTCAAGTACCAAGACTTTCAGCTCGTTTTTGGGGTCTAACATTCACCCGAGGTCAGGGAGGAGTTGCCCACGTCTGTAAGCTGGCGATTCCATGAAATCCTAATCTGCCAAAAGTAATCACCCTCTAGATCAATCGAGATCAACAGATCAAAAATGTCACACTCCATGCCCAATCCCTCTACACAACCAACCACACACCTTAACAATTCGTCGCAGGTATTGAGGTAGAACAGAATTATTCCGGTAGCCTCCGGTCGAGGCGCGACCCCGATTGACCGTGGGCAACATTGTGCCAACAGTAGTGTCTACGCCTGCTCCACCCTATTAAAGAATCTTCTCCTCTTTTTTCCCAAAGATCAAAACCCTAACCAGAGAACTCAACGCGACTCTCTGCCCACACCCAAACCCATCAGCACCACCTTCAACATTTCACTCTCTCCCACTATAGCCGCTCAACATGACAACGAAGAGACCTTCTTATTGCTCTCCGTCATGCCCAGTGCATGAATCCGATGGATCCAATCAATGAAACCAACGCAAGACTTTCAAAAGTCGAAGAGAACGGACATGCGCATTAAGCATCACTAAAGACCCCCAGGGCGTCAACAATCCTCGCATTTCACTCAATGCTCGCCAGCCTGAGGGTGAATCGAATGTCCGTAGATGCCATTAGAGTACAGTAATTTTTAGCTCGCACGACGAGATGTTATGCTGACTGGGTGGTGACATGGCCGGTGACATGTCGGAGATGATCTTGAGGAGTGGCCCACTTTCAGCTGGATAGATAAAGTGTCTTGATTTTCTAGTACGTTCCGATTGAAGGAGGAGCTCTCTACCGCGAATCTCGAGTTCTTCTCTGGAAATTCGCATCCGTTGCCATATTCACGGGTTCTTTGTCTGGTGATAGTTTTTGTTGTTGATTGTGGGAGAAATTAGGGGAGTGAAGGCGGTGAGGTTGTGGCTACCTGAGTGGCCATGACTATGGCGATGACACTACCTGCCCTCGGTGCTCCGCCCCACGTTACGGGTGTGCTGGGAAAGAATTCTGCAGCGGTTGTATTGTCGAGGGAAGGGGTGTTAGGGTGTAAGCTCCGGCCTACGGTAGCCTGGAGGCAGGATTGGGGTGGAGGGGAGTTGTCGAGCGGTGTTAATGAAGCTCTATTTCGGAGGAGCAGGAGCACAGGTGTTGTGAGCTGTAGTATGGTCTCTGCCAAAGAGAACGCTCCTGACTCTGTCCTAAGGGATGGTGCGTCCCGCTTTAATGTGCTCATCACAGGCTCCACAAAAGGTAAGGCAGCCTATTTACGCATAAATATCTTTACATGTATATTGGAATCCTATAATCTTTGGTCGAACGAGTTTATGCAATTTACACCCCTTCCATAGTTTCGCATACTTCCTTGCTGCTTCCGAAAATGCAAGTGATTAGAGCTTTTGGATTTCAGGTGTTGGTTTGGCCTTGGCTGAGGAGTTTCTTCGGAATGGAGACAACGTTGTTGTTTGCTCGAGATCACGTACCTACTTTTCTTTAACCAATTTTCATTTTCTTTTCACTCTCAAAAGTAGACTTTCATGTTGAATACATAATATATTACAACTTCTCGCTTCTGTAATGACATTGTTTGGACTGCCCTACTTTTCTTTTCTTTCTTTCTTTCTATCAGTATTTTCCTCAAATTCTCCGGGGGCTGAATTTTTTGTGGTGCTTTCTTCTCCCCACAGAGGAGAGGGTTCAAAGTGTAGTGCAAGAGCTGAGGAGTCAATTCGGGGAGCAACGTGTTTGGGTTGGTCTTTCTGCTCCTCTATTTATTTATGTGGTTCTTGAAGGATTTAAAGTTCTTCGTTGCTGGTGGCATCAAAACCTATAATCTAATTTTGTCTCTTAAATTTTCAGGGTAAGGAATGCGACGTTCGAGATGCGAAAAGCATCGAAGCTTTAGCCGATTATGTGAAGTCTAACCTTGGTCACATAGATTGTTGGGTGAGGTTCTGCTATAATTGTATTTTGGAACTATATGTGTAGTCTTTTGAGAAGCTTTTTGTTTGTCGAAAATCAGGCTGCTCTGAATGATGGCTTCGTGACCATCAATAACTTCAGGTTTTGATGAAAGATTACAAGTAAGATCATGATGTTAATTCTTTCTACTTTTGGGCAGATAAATAATGCCGGCACAAATGCGTACAAGTACAACTCTCTCGTAGACTCAGATGATGCTGACATCATGTAAGTGTGGTCTGGTTGCTTGCGTCGGTACTGCCGATACTCATGGAGTTAGTGGATGTTGAAATAGTTTTTCCAGGGCGAGAATACATGTCAACCAGTTGACGATCAGCTGCTGGTCTTGCTAAATCCGCGTGCTAAAATGTCTGCGTACAAAACTTTAGTTCTACTACTTTTGGTTCTGAGCTGAATACTTTTCAGGGAGATAGTGGAGACGAATACCCTCGGTGTTATGCTCTGCTGCCGTCAGGTACTTATGTACAAAGTCCTGGTCGTCCATGTAGTAGATAGTGTGACCCTGTAGTTTCATTGCGGTTTTCAGTGTCATTATATAACAAGAACGCAATGTCTGAGAAGCTATATGAACATGAATGATTTTTTTCGTATACTCATTGAGTAAATCGCAATGGTGGACCATGGTAAGCAGGCTATCAAGATGATGAGAGACCAGCGTAGGGGTGGGCATATCTTCAACATGGATGGAGCAGGAGCTGATGGGAATCCAACACCTAGGTAAAGCTTCGAAATGCGTCATGGTTAGTTGTTCTAATCAATTATGGATCATATATCAACCTCTTATTGCCTGCTACTGAGAGACTTCTTTTGGTTTCCAGATTTGCAGCTTATGGAGCCACGAAACGCAGTCTTGCACAATTTACGAAATCATTGCAGGTGTGATCATTCACTGCTCATTGATTTGTATTACCATAATTGACAGTTACTATGATTAAGTACCGACATGTGGGGCATGCTTTTTCTTATCATGATAGAATAGCTAACCGAGTTGACCTCAAAACAATAAAGTACTATAATCGGTATGTTATTCATTTGTGTAGATTGTCTTCTAGAAGGTGAAGTCGGAAAGTAACCCTTCCTTCTCCTCTTCTCGAACGGTGGAGAGAAATCGAAAAAGTGGTCAATAAAAGAAGTTGGAGAGGTATCTGCTTTCGGCCTTAAAGTTGCATGTAATGGCTAGTAGTCTAACTCAAGAGTTGGTACCGTACCTGAACAGGCAGAGTTGAAGCAGGCAAATATTCAGAATGTTGTTGTTCACAATATATCGGTAAATTGCTTTTCCTCTTACATTGGTAAATGGGTTTGGGCCATTTGTACCTGTTAGTAATCTTGGATTAGTGCAGTTTTCAGTTGTTTTCCAGATTTTTAGTAAACAGAACACGTGGTGTATATATGTTTGACGAGTGGCTCGCCAGTGCTTCTGATTTTAACCACAATTCTGGGTCTTGTGTGTAACAGCCAGGCATGGTAACCACAGACCTCCTTATGTCAGGGAGTGACACTCGTCAGGTATGGTGGTCGTTAAGAAGCAACACCCTTGTCCTTAATTGCATGGTGTGCAGTTGAAGCTTGTGTGCATGAACTTAAACATTGGAAAGATACAAGTGAATTCAAAAGCCGTGTCACTAGATCATCAAGAGCACTTGCGATTAGTTGCGCCTCATGTGTAGATATATCGCGAATATACTTACATAGAGTGACAAAAATACTCTCTTCTTAATAAGTTTTTGTTGCTCTTTGCAGGCAAAATTCTTCATAAATGTTCTGGCAGAAACTCCAGATACGGTAAGTTACATTTTGTATGACAGTAGAGGAAGTTAAGCATAGTTCTGCATTTTTTCTCGTACACTTCTATGTCAATCAAATGCCTCGTCTTCTCCATTTGGCTAACACTTGTACAAAGTTTCGAAATCTTGATTATCTCATAGGTTGCAAAGTATCTTGTACCACGAGTTCGTAAAATTGTTGAAGAAAATAAAAATAGCAGCACATACCCGCGATTCCTTACTGGCTTCAAAGCGTACACCCAGATTCTAGCTGTGAGTTTTCTATCCTCATCTTTCGTGTTAGAGCTTCAAAAGACAGCGTAGCAGCAACACAAATTTACGTTGCTCTTGCATTTGCGATGCTGGTGTTATGGACAAATTCCCTTGTGTATTGCTCAAATGATAAAACGACCAATTTTCTTACTAATTCACTTCACTTTCAGAGATTGCTCTTCAAGGCAAGAAAAGACCGCTACGTATCAGAGGATTGATCCTGGACTTGCCATGCGATCGATTATGTCATCTGCTAGCAACTTCTTCCCAAGGCCTCATCCATGTCATGCAACGCCACAAGGTGCTTATACTTGTTGTCCAATCAGAAGAGTCAACGATATTGCTGCTTTAGTAGATATCATGAACTACTTGTTCATCAAGTTAGTGTTGTAAAGTCTTTATGCAGTATAGCTTTTTGTTTAGTAGATATCATGAACTACTTGTTCATCAAGTTAGTATTGTAAAGTCTTTATGCAGTATAGCTTTTTGAATCGTTGTTCTGAAGGATTCCATTCAGTCTATTTCTCAATGTCAATCGCTTCATTATCTGATGCAAGATCTGAGCTAACTCGTAAAAATGGTTGTTCGATGGACAGGTGACATTTTCAACCATTTGGAGGATAAGTTTGAATTGTTTTTAATGTAGTGACAGTACAACCTTGAAGGCTTCAAATATAACTCCGAGTACCGTTTCTTTGAACATTGTGATGTCTGACAACATTTGCGTGAAAAGCAATCAATAAAGCTGTGCAGAGTAAAACTGAATTAGGGAATATGTTAAGATATCTGTGTAGCATAACTTACTCTCGCCGGGCCCGTGCCCTCTAGCAGTAGAATCTCAACGGTGATGGAAGGTGGTGACACAATCATGCACTAACTACTGATTAGAGCGTAATGTACTTGTGCATGCCATCGACATATATCACAGTTGTGTGCACCCCTCTCAAAACGATTGTCGTAGAGACATATTGATGATGCGTTGCTACTTTCTAGCCGTGGGGCACTTCGACATCTCCATAATTGTCACTTTCGAAACATCGTGAAAATTTATTTTTCGGATGCACATATGAGTCCCGTAACGTCATGAATGTATGGTTCTTATCTCTAGGAAGTGTAATTCCGAAGACTTCGTTCACCTCCAAGATGTGCGTTTTCAGCAAACTTCATTTTCATTGGCTTCTCGTAACCCCGAAACAATCTCTTGATTACTTGCACTGCTCCACACTAACCGTTGCAGCTTCAACTTACCATTTGCCCAGTTTCTCAAAGCATTCTCTAAATCTACATGCTAATTTGACTGCCACTAAACTAACGTTCACAGAAATGCTTGGCAACCAGTTCATCTGGAGTACGCGCAGCTCCGCATTAACCAATTCAGATGGCGTTGATCTGCTTCAAGTTAAACAAAATAATATCGTCTCTTAAGAATATCATCTGTACAGGCGAGGGACTAATACCCATGTTTCCGCTTTCTACCATCGCCCCAAATATCAGATTGCTTACAATGGCCGCAGCTTCAATTAATAACTAATCCGCATCTGGTAAGTCTTCGGGGTAAAACTTTGGCCTGGTCTCCGTCTCAACGTGTCTAGGACTAGATCTCTGTTCTACTTGACTTGATGACTGAGCTGTGTCGAGAATTAAGGAGCTGGAGATGGTAGTGACGATGTTCTGCTGGATTGCATTCAGAAAATCGTGAAGGACTTGGGCTTCTCTAAGAGCAGTGTCGTCCGAGGTTGCGGCGGTGGGATCGCCGGGTTTCAATCGGAGGAAGGATTCAAGCTCGCCGCGCATGGCATCTAGAGCGGCGCTCTTCTCCTCGAGAGTCAACCTTGCTTCACTCAACTTCATCTGGACGCGCTCCTCGCGCCAGATCTCCGCCAGCTGCAGCATGCGACGCTCCTCATCGAGCTCCTCCATCACCTTCTGAGATTCTCGCTTCATCTCCTCCACCTCGGCCTTGTCGCCGCCGGTCTCCTGCGCCAGCTCGTGGCATACCTCCTCCATCAGCTGGCGCGCCTTGCGCTCGCTCTCTAGCTCCTGGAGAGCCTTGGCAGTTGCCGTTTTGGCCTCTAAAAGCTCCTTTGTCAATCTCCGGTTGGCGCTCTCTAGCCTTTGCCTTGCACTCCGCTCCTCCTCGAGGTCATCCCTCACTGCCCGCATTGCATCTTTGATCCTCTCCTTCTCCTTCGCCTTCCATACCATCTTCTCGTCAGCGAACTTCTTCATCAGCCCTTCTACTTCACGCCGTGCATTCTGCTGCGGCTGCTCCAACTCCCTTACTCGCGCTTGTACTTGCAGAAGTTCCCCATGCAGCGCGCTTATCAGACTCAGTCCCGCGCTGTGCTGATCCTCCAGCAGCCGTAGCTGACTGAACATCTTCAGCAGCTTCTGTGTCATTGTTGTAGACTCATCCCCCCTCCTCGCCCCACTAAATAATGCGCACGGCACATTTCGCCGCCTATCGACCTGTTCGCCCAAAAAATATGTGTATAATTTCAATTCATCCTCCCGTACAGATTAGCAACTCGGTCCACAAAAGCGGCAAGACCACTCGCAAAAGTTTAAGTTACCGTGTCATTCGTCTCCATGTTGCTTCGATTCAGCAGTCTCTGCAGATGCCTTTGCAAGCTACCATTTGATCCAGTCTACATTTGCAAACACCAACAATGAGTCGAACAATGAGTCGAGCAAACGAGGTTAGTCAATGAAGGATCTCTCTGACAGGTTCACCTTTACGGTTCAGAACCTCTTCGCCGTCAGGACAATGCCAGGATTAGGGCAAAAAAGAAATTTAAGTCTAGGTTGACGGTGGCTTTAGGAACGGGGTTTTCCAAAAATGGGGTCCCGACAAACCTTCAAATGGTGGTGGTAGCCTGGTGGAGATCGCGCGTTGTCAGGTTGGGAGTAGGGGCTCATGGAATCCGAACTACTTCTTTGCGAGTAGGGAATCCAATTAGGACTATATACACAAGCAGGGAAGTGCGCCAGAGGAGGGAGATCTTGCAATTCCCACAGAGAAGCTCCGAGTTTCCTCGCCGACGTAGGGAGTGCCCTGCCCATGCGATTATAGAGTTGGTTGTTAAAAACTTTCCAGCTGGGCACTGGCGTGGAGGGCGCAGCGCGTCTGCCGAGGATTGCCCGTCTTGTCACTCGCATCCCGTGTCCGGGCAGCGTTGTTGTCTCCAGCGCCTGTCTGTGAGCCATCCCTTGCGCCATCGTGTTCGACTGCTCTCCCTCGCCGCTACCAGTTTCATACTCTAGAGAATACACCCACAATCCCTGGCTTCGGCTGTCGAAGAGCTTGTAAGCAACTCCATGTTCGTGTCTGTAACTGCAGCTATCAAGCGCGCAATTCTAATATCCCTTGCGAGCGCTTCATTTGCGCAGGCTCTAACGTAACGCTGACTTGCCTCCACTCAGTAGCGGCAACCCTAGTTCGCGAACTTCACCTGTTCCTACGACACTCTCCTTCGTCCACTGGCTCCATGGCCAGGTCCATGCCAGCTCTCACTGTCCCTGCCGCCATGACCACACTCGGCTCTTCCACCTGTTGGAAGTTTCAAACACTATTTAGGTACAATCAGGAAATCGTGCTCACAAACAGGAAACCTTCTCTCGAGCGAAAACCCGTCCACGCTCACTCTGGGCGAGTTCCTCGACCTCTAAACGTCCACAACAAAGACAAGACTTTCTTCACTTGAACATACACGAAGGTCTGGGCAGACTGAAGGACGAAGTGCAATCACCGCTGAATTACGACCACGGCCACCATCACCACCACGCTAGAATCTATCGTCCCAGAAACAACCCAGGTACAAAAAAAGCTGCTCTCAACCTCAATGATAAATACTGCAGAGGAAAGCCTTCAACTTGGGGAGCTCAGAGTCAAGACGAAGGAAAAGCATGTCAGAAAATAGCAGGCAGGCTCATTACTCTCCGACATCATCCGCTTCATCGGCCCTCTGCTGCAGAAGAAGAAGAAGCCTAAGGGCTCGAATCCTACACCACCTCCGACAATCACCTTCAGCAGCAGCAGGGAGAAGGTGAATCCAATGGTGAATCAATGGATGTGGAGGAGGTGCAGGTGAGAAAAATGCAATGGCGATGATGCTGCTGCTGATGATGCTGATGGGTTCCTTCTTTCTTTCTTTCCTCGTTGCCTTGGTCGCGTGCTGCCGTCCACCATGGCTACGTTTTCTGAGTCTCCATCGTTGTGTTCATCTTCATCTCCACTTTCCGATTTGTACCGTAATTAATGTGCAGCTGGCCTGTAATCTTCCCCGCAAATCGAGGCACCATATCAACTTGGGTGCTCGTTGTCAACAATTCCGAATCAAAAGGTCTTCGGTTTAGATCTGCGTGAAGACATTCCAACCCAGTTGTACATTTTGTTTTTTCTAGACTTTGACAAAAATGGGGTTTAGATTAAATTGAGAAGCGTGCCTTAAATTATTGCATCTTGTGTGTGTTGGGTGGATCAAAGAACAAAGGAACATTGGTAAATTTGGAGGTTTTTTTACATTTAAGGGAGAAGGTGAGTAGTCACAACTTTTGAATGCTTATATAGTTTTGATTCCTTATATATGTATCTTAAACAATTCACTAAACTTGTTAAAATTAGTTCATGTCCATGTAAATTAATTAATCTACTACAAATACTAATAATTATTACAATTTCAATAAGCAATTGATTTAGATCAATTAATTTCAACAATATATCTTAGAAGCTTGGAACAAAATTAATGTAATGAAATAATAATAAAATAGTAAATTCTCTTCTAATTGCCAATATTAAGTTAATAGTGTATTGATTAAAAGTTTATTAGGTGAGTTTTCTAATTATAGTAATATATATATAACATCCTAGATAACAATGTCTATAAATATTTTGACTAAAATAAACAAGAATAAACATATATAAGTTGGATGCCTAATCCTAATGTTTTTCTAAAAAAAAGTTAAAACTCCTACAAAACCTTATTGTGAATCTTAGAAGAATCTAATGTGAATAAGAAAAGTTGTTAATTGTATATTTATTAACTGAAATATTATATAATACAAACCTTAAGAGTAATAAAGCAATTTATTTTAGATGAATTACTTTCTCGTGTATTATTTTTTGTCATTTAAAAAATATCTTTGGCATAATATTTTAAATTTTGTGTTCAAAAAGATATTAAGGTGCCAGTTTTTTTTTTTTTTTTTTTTTTTTTTTTTTTTAAATTGTGTCTCTTCTTTTTTTTTTTTTTTGCTCTGTTTTTGTGGAAATTACCTTTTTTTTCAAAGATCAACTATCCATTTGAATGTGATGATTCTAAATAATATTTCAAATTCCCTTTTTAAAATTTCATCCCTACTCCATTTAGACATTAGGCTGTGTTGGTTTTTAGTTTATTCATTTCTAACTCTGGTTTAGACAACTACAATGATCTAGTGAATTTAGACTTTATTTATTTTGTAACTTTTTTTTCAATTGTCATCAAAAATAGAGTGTAAGCCATTTGCTTCAGCTTCGAAACTCTTTGATGTTTATAAAGACTAGAATAAAAGTTATACCATATCTCTTCTATTTTCCCTTGATCACAAACTTTGGATCCTTAATTGATTTGTAGACTTAAGACAAAAGATCTTAGAGATCTTTGTTTTAATAATCTTTGTTTTTTATATGTTATTCCCTGGATTAGGTCTTGTATTGGAGTTGGATTCAATAGAATAATTGAGGATGACAAATCCAACAATTTTATTCCATTTGTATAAAAAGATGAATTCAATATATATGTGAACAACTACACCTGTACAACTATAGATCTTTGTTTTAATAATCCTTGTTTTCAATAATAATCCTTATTTTCATCTAGATTAGCAGCAAAAAAATTTAAGAATAGGTTTGTCTCGTGCCAGTTTTTGAATTAACAATCAATCTAATATCTTTGAACACATTGTATGAAAAAAAAAAAAAAAAAAAAAAAAAAAAAAGGTGAAGGTGTTGATAACCAAAGATACTTTGCTTGGATGTTGCATGTATACTTTTTTTGTGTATAAAATTTAAATAACTCGTCTTTAATAATTTGAAAATATTAATTTTTTTTTGTGAAATGCATACAATTTAATTACAATTTGAACAATTTATCCAGTTGAAAGTAGTTAGGAATAAATTATCTTAGCATCAAGATAAAAAAATATGCATAAATTGAGAATTAACATATCATGAACAACATTGGTGATAAAGATTTGTTTACACCTTTTTTTTTTTGCAACAAAAATAAATTGCACCAACAATATTGATGTCACTTAAACCAAAATATTCCCACATTGAAACATTCATCATTTCCTGGTACACATTCAATTTCTGTATCCTGTGCCATACTGCAAGGTCTTCAAAGGCTTTAGGGTTTAGGGTTTTGACCATTACAATCTCATATTTTGAACATGGGGTTAATATTGCTTCTATGGTATTGGATGATGTTGCCTTGTATACTTTCAACAGCAAATTGAAGCAACGTTAAGCTTAAAGAGAGTTCAAAATCCTCGGTACAAGACCTCATTGCAATCTATCTCCCAGAAGCTCCACGAGAGTGTGTTGCTTACTACCCACAGGTCCAGATCTCAGGATTTCAACGAAACCTGCAACAATATCCTTTGAGAGTATATTAAGCAAGCTCGGCATTACTCAGATCTGCAGTTCAGCGAGAATGAGTTTGACCCAGCTATCCTGTGCTCTTCAATGCACACCAATTTGTGGTTTCAATTTTCCGATAAAGCCAATCTCTACACAACGAGTGCAACAGCAAACAAAACGTTTACTGCTGTTAGTGTTTATTCTGTGGCGAAGGGACTTCATCTGCACAGCTTCATCTTGTCTATCAAGTTACAAACCAACCCATGTTCTGTTACAATCTGCACAGCATCACATGTAGCACTGCTGCAATCAGTTCTTGCGCTATGGTGTCAGCAGTTTGGAGTTCAGTCAAATTTTTATTTTTATTTTTGGGTTGAGTGAATAGGGTGAGAGCTATTCACTAGAATACCTAAAATAAAAATAACACACTTGTGTGCAAGGCCCATCAGATAATAATAGTAATTAATATAATCGACTATATACAAGTATGTATATGTGATAATAGTAGCATAGAAAGAACATTCGAAACAAAATTAAGAAGATTAAAATATTTCATCATTTATTTAAATCTAGGTTGGGTAGGATATTGCCAACACTTTGTTGCACAAACATACCAACACAGTCAATTTTCTGATACTCATTTGTAGAATAAACCTTGCAAAGTCTCATCATGGGCTAATCTGCAGAAAAGAAAACATAATGCTTTCAATACTACTTAATTTGATAGTATCACCTTTATTTATTTGTACAAATTGTAGACTCTTATTTTGTAAAATATATTCTTTGTAAATTTAGATAAATAGATGAATAAATAACTAATTAACATATTACAATTAACATTGTTCATAAGATTTTAAAATATTTTTTTTAGTAAATAACGCATAGTAAAGCATAATAAAGCAACTCTAATTCGGCTTTTTAGATTAGTTTTTAGATTAAATTCCAATCATGAAGTACTATTTATGACGAAACGTAGACAGCAAATTCGATGAAATCAGATGGATGGATGAAGTTCAGATCCAACGAATGAGAAGGTGAAAAACGCCGTGCACGTACGAGGTGGTGGCGCTTGCTCCAACTCCAACGCCCACAGTTACAGACGAACACGGTTATAGGTTCCGAAGATATGCGGGCAAGCTAAGGCAACGCCTAACGGTTACGGGGCGGAACGGTTATGGGTTCCGCCGAAATGCGAGCAAGCATTGGGGGATCCGATGGGCGACGGTAGCTGGATCGATCCATGGCGGTAGGAACCAGGATTGCACGGTGCTCGCCTTCCAAATCTGGCACCTTTCGGTCGCACTTTTTCTCTGCTGGACGTTACGGGTCCTGTTTTTGGACCTCAAGACAATCTATATGGTGTGGGCATGCTTGGTTTCTATCCACGGTTGTTGTGAGAGCTCGCAGTCCCCGGGGTCTTGTATTGTGGTGGTCCCTCTTCTTCGCCGCTCTCTCTCTACTTCTCCTCCTCCTTCGTTCTGCTGCAACATTCACTGCATTGTAAACGTTTGTACGCCACCAAGCGCGGGTTAGGAGTTCGGTGTCTAGTTTTGTTAGGCACTGAGTTTTGATACAGAATTGTCGCTGTTGAACTTGTCTTTAGATGGCTGTTTTTGCTCTTCGTATTACCATGTCGATGAGGACTTCTGTTTGTGTTGTGGTGTTGTTCTTCACTCTGCTAGTTGGACAAACCAGTGCGCAGTGGCCCACGGGTGCCCCGACTTACGCTCCCAAGTTGGCTCCGGTGTACTCTCCACCAGAATATGCTCCCGAGACAACACCCGTGCAGTCTCCCGTGGGTGCTCCTGCGGAGACACCTGCAGTGGTTCCAGTCGCACCCCCAGGTTGATCGCTGGGCTCTCCCCTTTCAATTTCGTGTCGATCTTGGCTTTGGTTCCTACATGTTCCTGGCCGATTTTCTGATTTGATATTTGTTGGTCACACAAATCTAGTTGCGCAGGCAGTGAAATTTGCAGCTTGTGATTGACAATTGTGCACTGCTCATTCTTGCAGCTTCCACTCCTGAGCCGAGCCCCGTAGAGGCACCCACCAACGCTCCCGAGCCTTCAGTACCGGCTCCTGAACCCAGCCCAAGCACATCCAGTGCTTCCAGAAATTCGGCCGCGCTCGCCAGCGTTCTGTGCATGAGTCTCGCAGCATTTGTGCTCCACTGACGACGACACTAAAATTGAAATACCTAGGTCGCGATCACGCAATGCACAAGCTGTACAGCATATGGATTTAGGACAACGCAGCGGGGATTCTGTAACGTATTGTTTTCTTGGCAGTACCGAATAAATGACGTTAGGCATGCATCCTTGCCAGGGTCTGTGTCGGAGTAGATAAAAGAACACGGTGAAAACGTGGTTGTTACATTGATCGCCTCACAGGCATATTGTCGAATAAAATTCTGACTCGTGCAAGTCACTAGTCCTGAGAATAAGACTGGCTTGGTGCCAAGGATTGAGATCGATACATGTTCTTCTCCATCGGGTCTGATCTAGATTGTTTCTGTGGTTATTCAAATAAAGTAGTTCATAGCGTGATTCGTAGAACCTGTCTACTTTTGATGAAATATAAACACTATGAACTTGATCGTCCTACTCTCCATCACAATCTTCGAATCATCAATCTAGATAAGTCATAATTGTTTCAATTCATTAACGACATGAGTCTCCTCTCATTTATGAAGCACAATTTAATGGTTTACAAATAGAAAAGCTCGGAGCCAGTACAATGCCAATACAGCTGTACACATGTTGGTTTCTGAACCTGAAGAGGTTTGTCATCCTCATTTTCGAATTACCCATCTAAGAAAATCTTGTCACCTCTCACTGCGACAGCTACGGGCGAGAAAAAAAGACATTCCCGAATCAGCATTTAAAAATGAATTTAAAATATATTACGTATAACATACTTTCATTTTAGAAATCGTTATCGGTACACTTCTTCGTTAATGCCGAAACTTATTTCTAATTTTTTGTTTTTTTATATATGTTGTTGGAACGGAAGGGGACATAATTCTTTGCTATTAATTTGAATGACCTAGAATAAAATCCCAGATCTTGGGTTTCAAAGTTTCACCTCAGTGGGAGGACAGTAGTTCCACGTCATAGATGAGCTAGCATCAGGAATCCCTGAATTAAGCCCTTTTCAAAGTTGGGCACACAGTCTCATGAATCTGATGATGAAAATTAGCATCGGCATGGTGTGCATCCGACAACATGGGATAACATTAACTGCAAAGTTTCTAAATACATACAACACGGTCATGAGCAGCATAAACGTAACAAGACCAAACTTAGAAGATGGAAGGGTGTCCATCTCTGAAAACTTCTTACAGTTTTAAAGACCGTAGTGTTGCGGTTACTGAAGCGAGAAAAACCCACACGCAACGGATCTATAGAACGGAAACAGCTATGACGGTGGGACACCTTGTCCGCACGCTAATATCTCTTGGTTGATTTGAAGTGCCTAGAAACGCGCCGTTTGAATACAGCGGCCTACGATTATATTTTTCTTGGCTTGACCAGGAGTATGTCAGCGGCGGCACCTGTCGTAGCCACTACGTTGGGACGTCGAATGTCTGTTTCCAGCTTCGTTATTTCAGACTAGGCTGAGATATGCGGTGCAATGGTACTGTTAGGAACCGCGCTTAGGATCGAGAGTGTTGCAGTTCCACAAGATCTGCGGCTGCATTCAGTGTATAGATTCGTCAGATAAAGTTTGTTACGTTTTCTGAAATCAAGTTTTACCAAACAAGATGGCAGATACCGTTGGTAGCAACACTTTCTCGGTGAGATCTGCAATCTGTCTTTGTGGTCCTCTTCTCAAGTAGTTGTACACACGATGGACTTCCGAAATTACGCACCAGAAGCGGTGCCTGTTCATCCTTCTAATCACCCTCCCGAATAGGCGTCCACGATGTCCCCCGTTGGAGAGCCTGATTGGGCATCAATCTCACCTCTGGGTTATATCATCAACCTCTATCTGGAGTATGTGCTATCTCAAATTTGGTCTGTTTGAATCTAGACGAAGTTTTTGATGATATGTCGCACCCAGAATGAGAAGTGGATGCATGTCCTGGGATCTATGGTTTTCAATAAATGTGGTCTTCTACTGTTTCTTTCTGCTTACACTGACGACACTAGTCTCGAGGACGCCCTTATCTGGGCTCCAGAAGCTTCATCAGTGACATCCGACCCCAGACTAACTGAATCCGGCGTTGCCAGAAACACGGCTTCAAATGCTGACACAGTATCCATAGGACTTCCTTCTTTCCTTCTCCCTCGATGAGCACTGCAATATTGCGGACGAAACAAAATCGGGAAGCATTCAAATTTAGGGACACAATTGCAGGGAATTGACATGGTAAGATGTGTCGCATCAATGTAAAAATGGCCTTCTTAATTATGGACTCAACGAGACCGCAGATTCCCGAGAAACGTGTGGCATGAAAGCCCGACAAATAGAATCGCTTTGTTCCCTTGAGCGCCACGTCAATACATGCTTTAGCAGGTGAGAATTCGACATTGAATTAAGAATCACAACCGGTTATCAATTTTGAATTCATTCTCATGTGTAGTGATAGTTCACGTAAGTAATTGATCTTCTAGAAATCACAGCTTCCACCTCACATTGTGGCACGAAGCTTTCCGGTGAATCTCTACCTCCCCCTTTGTGTATCTTCTTTCAGCATAGTTGATATTGCAGTGTTAGTGGAATGCCAGAGTGCTTCTTGTGAAATTCTCCATTATTTTTTAACAGAAGTTTTAATCACACCAACAATTTATATTGGTTCCGTGTTAAAACCATAGTAAAAGCTCGTCGCAATACCGTGGTAGGAGCTGCAATCTGCGTTGCGATTTTCTGCACTCTGGTGTATAGACAAGTCACTGCATAATGGGCTTCAGACATAGCTCCTGCGTATGCTCCCAAAATAGGTACTCCAGTTTTTGCACCTCAAGCGGTTCCCACGCATTCTCCCAAGGACGCTCCAAAAATGGCCTCCTTGTTGCTTCCCATGTTCAGTCCCCTGAAGGCACCCCTCAATCGCTCCGATGGCGGAGCCAGGTCTGACATTCGGATTCAGCTCTCGGATCGTATGACATTGTGGGATGTCCATTAGCATTCCATCCAGTTTCGGATTTCTAGTGAGGCTGGGAAAACAAATGGAGGAGCCCCATATTTTGTGATTATCGACTGACAGTGTGCGCTACTGATCTTCGCACCTTACACTCCCATAGCGAGCTCTGTGAACGCTCCAGTAGATGCTCCAGAGACATGAGCCATGACCCCAGAGTCAAGTCGAGTTGAATCCGGCGATGGCCAGGACTATGGCCTCAAATGGTGGCTTTGTGTTCATGAGACTTACTGCTTTTTTCCGCTGCTGATAAGCCCTAAGGAATTTTATTCAGTTCATATTTGATTAATGGCATGTGGTGCCAAGTTTAAGAGCAACTTCCTGCGGTTTATGCAGTGCAAGATTTCCATGGCAGTAGTGCAGAGTGAGGCCTTGCAGGTTGTATAAGCGGATTATAGGCAGGAACATGATTACTTCCTTCCATTCTTTAGCGTGTCACACACCACATTTTGGTGATTACATAGGCTATGTTTCAGGCTCACTGCCGAAGATATCTGTATCATTTTTTCTGTTCATTAGTGTGGTTATTTTTTTATATTCTTATTCGGAGAAACCTCAAGGTATTTTAAGGGCATGCAACTGTGTTGAAACTCTAACCAAATTTGTGAAGTTGGCTTCCCTTTCCTGTATTGAATTCACACCTAATTTCACTGTC
Source organism: Physcomitrium patens (assembly GCF_059467195.1). Taxonomy (NCBI): domain Eukaryota; kingdom Viridiplantae; phylum Streptophyta; class Bryopsida; order Funariales; family Funariaceae; genus Physcomitrium; species Physcomitrium patens. The sequence goes on along the minus strand of NC_143430.1, from coordinate 10,869,763 downwards.
TATCAGAGATTATGGGTTATTTTGCATTCTAATTAAGTGGAGTTCAATTAAACGTCTCTAAATTTTTGTCGAACTTTCAGATGAGATAGAGATAATCATGAGTCCCACTCAATTTGTTGCAAGCTTCGAAGAACAACAAGTATTTATCCCATACTTACTGCTCAACTAAAAATCAATTTCATAGTTGAACCACTGCTCCATTCCAATGTGCACACTTTTATGTTGTGTCAAACGAAACTGTTGAATTTTATTACTCTTTCTACGCAAGGTATATGCTGTTTATGAAATGTTTCCATCCGTTTCTTTGTTATGTAAGAAGCTCTAGCACTCACATCATGCTGTAGTCACCTCATGTGTGTAGAACTGTCTCCTCGAGATTCTTTCGCAGCACAAGAAACTTGAGAAAGTGAACCGAAGTGAACAATAACGAAACTATGCACATAATATATCTACAACTTCCCATAAATTTGACGCTGTAAATGGACTGCAACCAGTTGTCAATGGGGTGAATGATAATTCTGGGGCTACTAATTCTTTTCTGCTTTATAATTCGCTTTCGTAAGAGAAAGTTTAACTGCTTTACGTCAAATTTACCGGAATGAGTAAGATGCATCTCTTCCAGCTTGCTATTGGAAACAAACCATTTGACCAGTGGACTACCTAAGCAAGTGCTGGGAAGGGTGGTGAAGGTTATTGTTGCTGAAGCTGGAATCCAGCTAGCAAGTGCTCTGTGCAATTTGAATTCATTTTTTAATCACCTCGGTTATACTTGGCAGTATCAAATTGAATGACTGTTGAGGGAACCGACTGTTAGTGATGCAGAAAGCTTTCATTGGGTGGACAAAGCCAGACTAGATCCACACTGACACGTGCTTCGTGTGACCAAATTTAGCATGAACGGATGTACCGTTCGAATGCCGCTTCGTCTATTTCTGGGATTCGGAGATTGCATATGAGCAGTAGCATTCTCCATTCAGAAGCACCGTTCTCCATTCGTGTGTAACCAGAAGCTGTCGCTGTGAATCTCCTCTTCCTCCAGAGTCGATTTTTTTTTCTTTTTTTTTTTTTTTTTTTTTTTTTCTTGATAATAGGGTGTTTACGACGGCGCTTCTATCGAGAGTTCTACGATTGTGTTTTCATAATTGTAGTGGTGAGGTCGCAGTTCCGAACACAACCCGTTTGCGCTCTTCAAGTGAGATCTGTCTCCACTTCTTTGGATCGAGATGGCTTTACCTTCTCGTTCGATCTGTGTCGTGATCTTCTTCACTCTGGTGCTTGGGCAAGTCTCGGCACAATGGCCTGCAGCCACAACTCCTACTTACGCGCCCCAATCGATTGCTCCGATGTACCCCCCTCCCGTGGTTCCCGATTACTCCCCAGATTATGCTCCCGAATATTCACCCGTTGAATCTCCCGAATATGCACCAGTTGAATCTCCTGAATATGCACCAGTTGAATCTCCTGAGTATTATGCTCCTGAGGTGGCTCCCGAGTCCAGTCCCGTGGGATCTCCGATCGCATCACCAGGTCTGATCAAGAGCTACAACTCGTGAATCGTGTGACAATCTAGTATATTGTTCATTTGAATTCCAACCCAGTTTCCAATGTCTTGTGAGGGTAGAAAACTAGTGGGAGCGGATCAGCAGATTTTTGTGATTATCAAATGACAATGTGTGCGATTGACTTTTGCAGCTGACGCTCCCGTGGAGAGCCCTGCGGATGCTCCCGCCGACGCTCTTGTGCCTTTTGGAATGGCCCCAGGACCCAGCCCTCTCGAGTCCGACGCTGCAAGAACCATGGCTTCAAGTGCTGGCGTTGCGTTCATGGGACTTGCAGTGTTGTTCCTTTACTGAAAACAATTTTTTTTGTAGGAATGTGTAGCTGGGGCAATAACTTCCCTACATAGACTTACAATAACACCATTCTTAACAATCCTTGTTATCGATCACGCAGAAGTACTTGTACATATGTTTTGGTCACGGCACAAGGTTGTGGCTCGATAAAGTTTGACCACATTTATCATTTCTCGGAATGGCTCATGGGATCTGATTTTCACTGTGATTCGGTACTACCTCCAATAAATTTTGAGACCCTATGATAGAATGTGTTGATGTTGTCATTCCTTGCAATCGGAATCGGAGATAGTGTCAGTGTAAGATCAGTGTTATGAGTCATTCTGATCTTGGATATGGAGTCTAACCCGTGAAAGTACCATCCGTAGTCCTTGTTCGAGTTTCTCTTCTTAGTAGGATCACGAAACCTCATCCACTATTCTTGAAGCCGTTGAATAGTATGATCGTCTGCAAGGTAGCAGCAGTAGATAAAAGACAACGATTTTGCTCAATTCCAACTAACCATTCACTAGCACTCGCAATGAAAAGAAAAAAAGAACACACTTCTGTAAAGCAGTCGCAGTATGTATACCATTCACAACAAAATTCCCGTGTCACTGTATCTAGATTTTCCTCCGGTCCACGACACTAGACAGCAACTATACCATGGTCATTTAGTTACGTCTTCGTTACTAACCCTTCACTAAATTAATGCTGATGAATTGAACGCCACCCAACTGATATACTTGTAGACTTCAACGGCAATTGCAAAGAAATCGGTCAACGCTTCTAGAAATAAACTGATGCAGGTATTTGCAAGGAGCTAGAAATGTGCTATAAATCCTGAACACAGCAATGGGGATTAGTGTGTAGATTAATGAAATGAGATGGAGTTTACGATTGAACTCTTCAGAAACAAAACCAACTTAACTCAATGGGAGAGACGTTTCAATGTGTAGCGCTTGATCGAAGACTAACTTTGATGCAATCTGAAGTCTTGATTTGCAACAGATGGGAGGGATCCTGCTAGGATTGATCGAGAGCTGTTTAATTTATTCACAAAATAGAGAAACAACTAAAATCAATCAAAGTCAAAAACCCCTCCTTGTAATATGATCTTTTCGTTTTTATTGTGTAAATTGTTTTGGATTTTCTTTCGTATTTTTAAAGAAAAATTTAAATTAGAATATTGTACTGTTGTCATAGACAACTTTCAGAAACAACTGAAGTTTTTAAGATCGTTTACGGCTTGTCGGATTTAGGTCATTTTCTTATACTTATTTATGGTATTTATATTTTTGGAATGAATTTCCTTATTCTCGTATTTTCATTGTAAGAAGATGATACTTGCATGGTTCCTACTGTACTTATATATCTTAAGTTCTCCACTTCTTTGGATATGTTGTTTTGGTTTGATCCCTATGTATGTTTATATCAAGCCAAAAGTTTATTCTTCTTTTGATTTGATCTATCAATTTATAATATTTTATTTTATTTTATTGGTTTACAAAATGAAGATGAATGAACTGTCAAAGGTTCAAAACTTAATGAATGATTAATGAACTTAATGAACTCATTAAAATACAGAAATACCAGTTAAAATTTTATTAATAAAATAATTTCTTTGAATGAAAAATTGCTGTGATTACAATATAAAAAAATAAAACCTACAGTGTACATACCCAACATAGTGTCATAAACATGTACAAAGATCATGTGTTCTAATTATCAGGATGCTAATTATCATGTAGAGAAAACAGGTTTTAGGGTTTAGGGCCTTTGCTAGAGTGCCGAAGAAGCTCAAGTCCTTTGTGTGTGGAGAATGGTGCTGGAGCGAGACTTCCTGGCAACCCATCAACACCAGTGGTGGTTTTCTACGTGGGTTGGATTCTAATGAGAGAGAAGTGTCTTGTCATCGAGGTGTGCGTCAAGTGTTAATAACTCAGTCATTTGAAGTTGCAAATAATTCGCACAGTGCTGCTGCTGGTGGTGTTAAGTCCCTTTCCACATTGATGTGCTTGTGGGGGGTTGAACTAGCTCACAGGAACCATGCCAGATTACCTCCAAGACAGCGATGCCTTGGAAAATCCAATAGACATAACTACCTCTACGTTAGTATTTAATAGTCGCAAGTGTGCGAAGTACTGTGTTGATTAGAGTTGGAGAATGACTGGTAAGGGAAACTTGGGGAAAGTGGTTTCGCCACTAGTTCAGGGATTTTGTCATGGTTGCAGAGCTGTTGAGAACTCGTTCGAGCCAAAGAGAGGATATGATATGTCAGACAGTAATGCCTCGGAATTACCGAGCCGTGCGGCACCCACTAATGGAAATCAGTCGCTGAAACGTGTCATATTAATGCAAAGAAGTAACAAAAACGCTGGTATCTAGTCTCCTTCTAAAGGTTCCATCAAACTATGGCTTCTAGATGTTGTAAAATACTCTTCACATACTCTACTGCCACAAGAGTGTGACGAAATGGCGAAGGAAGCAGATGGCCGTAAAAGAAATGACCTCCAATTCAGAATACCTTTGGGTCAGAATGGCTGACGTTACATGCTCAGCAAATCTTCGCCACATTCCAATGGTAATGTGCAAATAGATCTGAAGATTTATTCACATAATCCTAAGGCGCAATTTTTATTACAACCACTACTGCTTCTAAATGGAGGCATCAGAAATAATACTATAGACTAAATGAATGGCCAAACTACAATGAATATTAGGTGTTTACAGCAATTGATGGTTGACATACCCCTGCTGGAGACACCTGAACTGCTGTCCTTACATCACCAGCAATTCCTTTCCCACATTCCAAGCCTCATGCCTCAACCATAGAAGTATGCAGTTCTAGATGATAAACTCTTCAACCTCCATGCACTTGGATGCTAAGTTACCCCCAGCGCTTAGCACCTTCCTCCAGCTCAACACTTGATTGCAATGATACCACTGAAACCTCGAAGTTGATGCGCACCAGTAAACAGAAAAACTACCGTTGATTCGAAGATAGCAAATCTCGCTGCTCTCAGATATTCCATTAAGACAAGTGGAGAAGAATGCAGATCGGCTTAAGACCTTTTTTTCTCAGGTTTACTAGGGTTCCAACAAATAGATATTTAGTCGCCCGATCTATCAACAGCAGGTTTAAGAGACCTTCAAAGCGAGCGGCTTGATCTTGTGGCACACAAGAATCAACTCACTTGCTCTCCAATAAGATCAAGACCAACCACCAAGAATGTTATACCTTGAAAGAGTAGGAAGTAGAAGTGAACTCCCTGCGCAGAAAGCAAGCTTCGTGCAGAAGCTGTAAGCAGCAAGAAAGCCAGTGCTAACTCCTTTCGATACAGCCGGTTCTTCTTCTTCTTAAGTTCTGTAGGATTTTGAACTGAAGGAGGTAGCAGCGGTTTCATTGTTGCATTATTTGTCTTCAACGCATCAATGTTAGACTCGGACATGGCTCTGTCAATAGCCGAAGCAGGCTTTGCTGCTAGTTTCTCCATGTTCAAAAGCTCTCCCTCAGAAGCTCGCCCGGTCTTTTTGGTCACTACCCACTCATGCGCGCTGCTGAGTTGGAAGAGACCAGAAATCATGGCATTGAACTTGGTCACCGACATGGTATTCTCAAAGAGCAGGTAAGGAACTAGGAAAGGGAATGACTTTGGTGACGGCAGCACATTTAAAATCGACATGAGTGCTGGAATGTAGCACACAACCCAAATTGGTAGAGTTGCTTCCGGCACAAACATGGTCATGGGAAGGATGATGCAGAAGAGTGTGAATGAATAAAATGGCAAAATAAGCTTCCTGAGAAGGAAAAACAAAAAGATCATGTTTGCTTTCTTCATCCACGTGATCTGCAGAACATCAGAACCAGGTTGCCTGTTAGTTCTACATTCACAATGAGACTTTGAGAAATGCTTGCACCTAAGAATGGTCACATACAGCATTCTCCCCCGAATGGTACTGCCACTCACCTTGGCTCGAATGATGTCTGGAAGACAAAGGCGAAATAGTTGCATAGGTCCGGAGTGCCACCGGTGTTGCTGCTTGCGATAGGCTTCATATGACTCCGGTACTTCACAGAGACACTGCAACATAGATCACCGGATCATCGATCAGTAACACCATCCCAAATGCTCCAGACACATGATACTCAAAAATCCACAGAAGGATTTTGACAAAATAAAACACTCCAAAAGTACATCAGAAGGGGGGATCACAACGATAAGATGATTACTTAATGGACAAGAAATGTACAAAAGAAGACAAAGACAACTGACCCGAACGTCGTTTAAGAAAATAAACTTCCAGCCCTGCAAGTGAGCTCGAACAGCAATATCCATGTCCTCCACAGTAGTCCGTTCCAGCCACCCACCCGACTCCTCAAGTGCTTTGATCCTCCATACTCCTGCCGTGCCATTAAATCCGAAGAAGTTGATGAAAGCACCATTCACTTGCTGCTCCACTTCAAAGTGGAAAGATAGATTAATGTTCTGAAGGCGTGTGAGAAGATTTTCATCCGTGTTGACGAATGACCACCGAGCTTGCACAAGCGCCAGCTCTGGATTGTCCTGTAACCACCAATAGATGGTTTTCACAAGCACTCAAAAGTCAGTGAATTTAAACGCATAGATTCAACGAAAACAAAAGAAAACAAAACAAAAACAAAAACAAAGCAAAGCAAAGAAATAACCTTGTGAAAGGGTATTGATTGAAATGAAATCAACAAGAGATTCTTACGAAAAAAAAAAGCGCCTCATTAATAACTAAAGCTGCTCAGATATCCGTCTGAGGAAAACGGAAAATTCTGGATTGATCAGCTGACTAAGAGAACCAAGAGCTTACCCTAAAGTGAGGAACTGTGCGTTTCAGGAAGTCTGGCTTGGGCTGAAAGTCTGCATCAAAAATAGCGACAAATTCGTAATTCTTTACGTAATCACACTGCATGGCTGACTTCATGTTGCCAGCCTTGTATCCTGTGCGGTCAGGCCGGTGTCTGTATTTTATGTTTGCTCCCTTCTGCTGCCACTTATTCACTTCGCCTTTTATCAGAAAGCGTGTCTCTACATCCGAAGAATCGTCCAAAACCTGAATGAGTATGCGAGATTGTGGCCAGTCAAGCTGACAAACGGCGGCTATGGATTGTTCATATACCTGCACACAACGAAACCAACTTTTAATTTTAAACCCGAAAATTTCGAACAAATCGTCGAGGAAATTACCTCTCTGGAAACAAGTTGTAACGCACAACTAGCTAACTCTCAAAGTCAATCAATCGTCGAGTAAATTTGCTTATCTTCACCAATTGCTGAAGCCAAAACAGTGACACATGGCGTGAAGCTGCGGTCCTCATACTTCGGATGATTTAAATGGATCATTTCATCTGTATCGCTAACCGCCTTAAACTGATAAAAGCGCCTACACAGACTAGACGAGCAGACCCAGTACTGTAGTATGCTGAAAAATAGAGTACCTCCATTGTGAAGGCATGAAGAACTTGGGTTAGAACAAACCTCGCGCTCGTTACACATCGGAATCTGTACAAGAACCATGGGGTGGCCGCCGTCGGGATTCTCGGCGTCGTCAGACTCCAGGGATGGATTAACCGGAACAGGTCTAATCTTCTTCCACTTGATATACACACAGCCCAAAAACAATACAATTCGATCCACGGACTGGATGAGGAACAACCCGATGCAGAAGTTCGTCAACTTTTGCAGCGCAGGAGCAATGTAATTGGCACGAGAGTACATCCACCCAACATAAACGGCGTGGGGGATGTCCCGAATACCAATAGAAGAAGGCCAGTGTGGCGTTGTGAAGTGCCAACTCAAAGCATGAGCTCCCACTTCCATACACAACATCAGCACAGCAAACATTAAAAAAGCTGTGATGGCCTTAAACAATTTTCCTTTGCTTTTGTCTTGCTGAGCCACCCCTTGGCCAAGAATGAGACGTGTTTTGATCGCGGCAAGCAACAACATTACTCCTGATGCCACCCAAGCGACACAACCCGCCGCCTTGTGGGCTTTAAGAAGAAGCACCCACGTCAGTTGCTTGGCATTCCCTTGCTTCCCTTTGTTTTGGTGGTCCTCAAATTTGGACTTCGTAGGGCTCTCAATTTCCAGAAGAGAATACTTCGAGTTCTCCATCTTAACCACCACCGGAGTCCCTCGATGCTGCTCCTTGCTCCACCAATCGACAAAATCAAACTTCGGAGTCATCTTGACAACTTTCTGCTGCCAAGATCCAACCACTCCAAATGTCTACCTATATATGTCGACTTCTTGAAACCGACTGGTTTATCACACAAAAGTGCAATGATTATTCCAGAATTAAGCCAGAAATCCGCACGTGATCAAGTCCAGAAACAGGAATCGGAGCGCATTTTCTGCAATTGCAAGTTTTTGAAGTTTGATGCTGCTCTGACTAATTTGTGGAAGCTGCAAACCTAAACAGAGGAATTTCAAAGCCGTCTTTGTCCACATGTAAGAGTACCGATCGACTGAAACTAGCGAAACTTAACGCTCGAACATGAACCCATTGGCACACTTCTGAACCTCTCATCCGCGTTCGTCACCGAAACCACAATAGCTTGAGCGTCACTCCACCAGTGCACGCACCGTCAACAAATGAGATACAATTCATGCTCTAGTATCCAAGATGTCAGAGAAATAATTCTCACCCCGACACCGTTAATCTTCTCGACAAACTCGCCATAACATCAAAAACTACCGACTCACAAGTTATGCTAATCACAATGATCGTTCCCATGCAGGCAACCAAGATGCACACGTCCGGTACACAATTGCTCGTCAAGAAGACAGAACTGCGGTATTCCCCTCCCCCAGCAATCGAATCTCAATAGTATTCTACAGCGAGATCGTAAGAAACAAAAATACCGATCACACCACCTTCTCTTTCAAACACGCTCTTCCAACCTCAAAGTCCAGCTCTGAACCTATCACTCGCGTTCTCTTCACTTCTCAATGCAGCTCAATTTCCTCCACTTCAACACAATATCGCTGCTCCCTCGCAATCCTCTCGCCAGGACAGAAAATTAATGCATTCTTCTGCAATCACCGCCCTAAAGCCCCGCCATCTCTCTCTCTCTCTCTCTCTCTCTCTCTCTACAAAACACGTTCAAAAAATTATTTATATGACCACAAGCAGCGAGCTATCAGGTACCTCCAAACGCCCTCTTCCTGCCCGCGTTGCCATGCACCACCTGAAGGCCCACCACTGGAACTGACCACGAACTCCCCAAACAGTGACGCTCTCTCAACCCCCTAGTCAAACGACTTTGGGCAGCTATCTCTTCCCTCGCCCACCATATAGGAATAAAACTATTTTAAAGAAAGAAAAGAAAAGAAAAAAATGAAAAAAACAAATCCAAAAACCTCGCCACACTCTCGATTCTTCGTCGTCGCGGCTCTACCCGCACCTATCCTGAGCTGCTGCAGTGTCGCGACGATGCCTTTCTAGAGTTCAGGCTTCTCCAAGTGTATCGTCTGATTAGCAATAACGAAGCTGATTGAGCTCAATTCCAACAATCCTCGCCAAGACTCATCCAGTCGCGTACGTTTTCATGCCACGAACACACACACTCTCACACACACTCTCTCTCACACACACACCCGAGTCGACGAATCGCACCTCGAGTCCACAAACGGTTGTTCTAACCCTCGTGGTCATGAATACTATTACCCTTCCAATTGGGTAATAAGAGTTCCGCAGCGCTTCAATCTAACGCTACGTCTCAAGAAACTGTTGAGCACACAGTCTTCGCCCAGTTCCAGAAGCTGGGACTGATTCACTTAGCAGGAGAGGGTCTGCGCGAGAATTTTTATACAGACACATAATTGCATTAATTCGCGGCCATGATTGAATCGGACTTTTATCGGTAACCATTGAAATTGCAAAGTAGTGAATCTGTGCTTGAGTATTGTAACTGTTTGCCAGTTAGAAGGGTGTTGATTTTTGAACGAATATTCTACTCATTTCGGGGAAAGCAAGAAAATAATAACAAACCGATGACGTGATCAAGGCTCACTCCCCCAGCACCTGTGTGTGTGCTTGTGTGTGTAAAAAGTGCGTGGATACGGAGGATTTTGCTTGTCTTTGCTCTCCCAATAGTGGCATGAGCCTTTCACTATTGTTGGCCCGTTGTTCCTGTCGGCAAACCATTTTCTTACACTCTGGAGCTGCGTTGGAGTGTGTGTTTAGACATTCGCACTTGGCGTTTGTGTTACCGATTCTCGCATCATGGTTACATTCAGCCAGCTCGCCATCAAGAAAAATTCCGACGCTCTAATTGCATTGAGGGGTTACTGTGATGCCATGCATGGGTGATCAGGAACAACCTCATCGGAGACGAGAACTCTCCAGCAGAATTTGGGTTGTCAGAGAAGACCCTAATTTCTCACACGATCATTCCAATTGTCTTTTCTATGATTGAAACTCTCATCGGTTTGCCATGTCCAAACAACAGCTGTTACAGGGCGAGCAATACTGATCATGTGCCCAGCTCAACCTTGGTGAAAGAAAGAGATTCAAACGAGAATTATAAAACGGTCCCACCAACGCAGTTAGTCAATGTCAAGCTCTACGCGTCATCCGCATTATTACCGCTGCACGAGGTCTTACTTGTTTGGCAAATGTCACCCAGGTGGGAAAATAACTACGTTAAACAGGAGTTGCCACCTAACGCGCAGGATTCAACGAGAGTCGTTGTGGAGAGAAGAAGAAGGAGAAGAAGAGTAAACAGAACAGTAGTAATTCTGAGCTTCCAGGAGGAATCGGAAAGGGCGGGAGGGTGGACCCCAGCAGCTTCCCAAACGCGACCCCAACCGTTTGGTCGCATTCAACGCGCACAACGTGAGAAGCCATCACGTATCTACTTCTACTCCCCCACATCAGATTCTCCCACGACTTCCAGCGTAGAAACTAGGGCAAAAGAAGCCAAATAGGCCGAGGAACGAGTCTATTCAATCCCGATGGGCCCAGAGCCGCCAGTTCTCGGGAGGAGAATCCGCGACATGAGTGCAACAGAGGAGCACAAAGCAACGCAACGCAACGCAACGCAAACAAGCAAGCAAGTATACATGCATGCATGCGAGAAAAAAGCTTAAACAGAGTGTGGACTCGGCTCACATTCAGCTGCACACCTCGCAAGCAGCAGCAGCTGCACCACCGTTACGAGAAGGGCCAGGGTGAGAAGCTGGGGCCCAGAGTGAATTGGGGAATGCAGGCGGTGAAATAATGCACATTCCAGACTGTAGGTTGCGCATTCTACTTGCGATTTTTTCCTACAACAACAAATTATTCATGCTTAGCGTTGATTCTACTCTTTCCTTGCGGTGAAAGCGCCTTCGCAACAGCTCATAACCTGGTTCCGCTGCTCTCGCCTCCTGCTCTCACCGCCTTCTTCCTCGTTCGTTGTCGTCGTTCGTCGTCAATCTGTTTAAGCTTTTTTCTCGCATGCATGCATGTACGTCGTCTTCGCTGTGGTCTTTGTCGTCGTCGTCTTCGATGACGTGTGGACGGCCCACTAGACTAAAGCAATATTCGGGAATATGTATTTCTGAAGCTGTCATCGTGATTTTTATTTTAGAATAAATCAACTATAATTTTATAATAGAATTATGATTGGGTTGACTTAAAAAGGACTAAGATTCTTTCTACTTTTGAAATTATTGAGTTCACTTCATGTGTGGCATTTGTCACCATATTAAAGTTGACTTTAAATGGGAGGAAGGTATCTATGAACTCCAAGTTGAGAAAAATGATTTGAATCATAATTTTAAATTAATAATTTATTTTAGTATACTAATTTTAAAAAAATAAAAAAGAAGCTCCAATGCTAGTATATTAATTTATTAATTTATTTATGTATACATTTATATTTATATAAAATATCAATTTAAGTAATACAACTTGAATAGTAAATCATTAAATTTCTACTAAAATATCTTTATAAATATTAAAACATCTAGCTTAAATATTATTTATTCTAACCTATTAGAAATTTATTTGTTCAATTTATTTGAAGTGTTAAAAAAATAAATTTAAATACATATAGAATTTTGAAATTTACAAATTAATTATGAGACAAAGCAAGATTAGTGAATGCAAGCCCATCCAAACACTTCTAGGTAAACATTGTGCTTGCATCACCCTTCTCTGTAAACACATCTCTTTTGTTGTATGGATAACCTTTGTGCCTTTACATCAATTTAATGAACAAATAAAATAAACAAACATCATTCAAAACTATGTTTGAAGACTCTTGTACTATATTTATAACTTGAATTTCAGTATAAAAAGAAAATCAACTTTGTTGGCATTAATAAATATATACTGAAACACAAGTTCCATAAAAACAAATAAAGGTTTTGTTTACTTAAAATAGGCTTCATTTTATTTATACTGAAATTCAAGTAAAAATAATCATACAAGACTTCAAACACTGATTGTTATATTGATGTGTAGCACAATGGATGTCTACATAGTTTAAACATTAAAAATAAATAAATAAAGGTAAATAAATAAAGGCATCCTCATAGTGCAGGGAAGATATCTATCTAGTGGTTTCTTTATTTTATTATAAGATCTAATTTAATTTATTATTGAAGCAAGTTATCTATTTAAAATTTTTTTAAAATTTAATTTTCAGTTATATTATTTTATATTATAATAACAATAGATGTATAAAGATTTACTAAAAGATTACTAATATTAATAATTTAGTCTAAATTTTATGCAATAGTTTAGAATTGCATAATATGATTTGATTTGTTATCTAAGTACATTAAATTAATTTTTTTTTCTATTCTATATTTTAGAAAGTGTTGTTAAAAGAATGTATATATACATGTGTAATTGTTATCAGATATTATGTGATTATCTATGTAGACGGTTAAAATTGTGTTATTAGTTGACAATTCATAGTTGCCATATTAGCCAATAGTCAACATATAGTTATTGCCACCTTCTAAGATTGTCATGCACCCTAACAAGACAAGTGTCCACATGTCAATTGGACCTTGGAGTCTAAGCTAGTTATTAGTGTGTTTACACTAAAAAGTCCATGTCAATAGACTACAAACTTGTGCAATAAGAACAAAAACCTAAGGCTCATTTCAAATACTTAGTTCTCTTGAATCTTTGATGGTTTGGTAGTGAATTTATAAGTATTTCATATTACTATACTTCTAACTTATATCAATACAAACCTCATATTTTTTTGATAAGTGCTAAAAAAATCCAAAGTGATAAATAATTTATTTGTCTATAGAAAAATAATCAATCATTTTTTAAGAATTAAAATAATAATAATAATAATAATAATAATATGATTTCTTTTCATAATAAATAAAGTTATAAATTGATGAATTGATTGATTGTTTGGTATCATTCTTTTCATTTTTTAAGTCTAACAACTATTCATTTTATTTGTTTATTTATTTATTTTCTATGTTTTTGATGAAGTTTTTATTTTATTAGTTCAAGCTAATAAATACTTGAATTTTTTATTTATTATACACGTCCAAGTTCCTACATATCACAATGTATGTAGTTTAGCATACTTTCAATATTATACAATGTACTATCAAAGTTTACTTTGTATTGACTTTCCTCTACAAAATGTTCACAAAATCTTACTTTAAAATAATGTACTTCCTTTAGAAGTTGATACCTTCGTGATTCAAAACGTCCTTATTTACTTACTCAATCTATTTGTGCATGACATAAGTAAGTCATATCTAAGGAATTTATTTATTCAAAAAATACATCTTTAGTTGTAATAATATCTTCTATAAGCATATATTAGTTTGTAATTCTCTTGCTTTTTATTAATATACAAGCTCTTTTAGAAACTTTAAAGAATCTATATTTTTATTACTTATGTAAAAAAATTGAATCTTATGCATCTAGAAAGATTATATTTTTCAATAATTTATAACAAACCAAATACTAAATAATATTTTTATGCATTTATTATTAAAAAACAATGTATAAAATTATTATTCTAAATTCTTGCATAATTTTTTATTTCTATAATTCTAATATAATTGGACTATATTTCTAAAATTACAAATTTTAAAAATAAATATTATATAATATATAAATTTATTATTATTAGAAATTTTAGTTTAAATAAATACTTCATTTTTCCTAATCCTTGTACTCTTTTTAAAAATCTCTTAGCTGTTTTAAGGCTTAGCAATTAATCTTCGGTTTATCACACTACTTAGTTTAATACTGGTTAGTTTAAAATAAATAGTTAAATTAGTTCAAAAAACAAATAAAACATAAAGGTTTTATTGTATTGTACTTGGGTTTATATATATATATATATATATATATATTTATATATCAAATATATTATAGTTACTCATGAAAATTTCAAAACACATTTCATATGTCGCTCAATAAATTTGGTATTCTTTGATAACCACATAGAGTTATAATAAAGAAAATACTCAATACAAAAATAGACAGAAAGTAATCAAAGAAAATTATAAATTTTGATATGAGTAAGAACGAACTACAGCTGGATTTCAGAATATGGGTTGTTAATCGTTTTTATACATTCAAAATATAGAGAGAAAAGTGCCTATAATTACTTTAAAAAGACACACACACACATATATATATATATATATATATATATATATTATTTGTTGAATAGAATTTAATTCAAAAATAATTTTTTAAATTTCCAGGAAAAAAAAAAAAAAATACAGCAAGTGTGGGTCAATTCCACCACTTTTGAGAAATTATCTCCTGATTCTGGTATACAAACAAATGTTTCAAAACAACTGATATCAATATTGCAAAATCCATCACTGGAACCCCTCCACCCCAACGGATGAAACGAAATGGATGTACATGTAACATATGAATCAATGAAAAATTCACTGGAAGGGGCAAGGTGTCATCCACGAGTGATCGAGAAGGGCCACGTCGGTCGCCCAGTCATTGTCACCTCCTATCCGAGCCCTTCCACATGGACTGTGCTGATGTGGTGATCCTTGTGTCTCCATTCACACTTGCACCTCCGCTTTGCTGACATGGACCAGTCACAATGCAGTAATTCTCCAGGTGGCAGAAGCGGGCCGTGAAGAGGAGGAACCGAGGAATCAATGGAACGCTGGATCCCCGTTCCCAATGAAGAGCACAGAACCTCGAACAACACATGTCACTGATTGGGAGCGTGTGCACGACGTTCCCAAAGAGCCGGTCAAAGTTGGCGAGGTAGGTACACGTAGGATTTTACAACGGGGTCCACGTAGGTCAATTAGAACGCCACGAAGCGTGTCTAGCTGGCGTTGGGGTTTGCCCACGGAATCGAGGATGTCGCACTTCCTTGAATGTGGGCAGTGGAGAATTCTTTTTCTTTTTTCTTTTCCTTTTTTCTGGAACTTTAAATCCTTATTTCTAGAAGGGGGGACTTTCTGTTGACAAAATGGGTCTTGCTTTATGGTGAACCAAAATATGCCATTTATGAAAAGCTTTAAATATGCTTATATATATATATATATATATATGTTACTTTAATCTATTTTTATTTTGTGTGTGTGCTGTTATTTTGAACCTGATATTATCAAAAATGATATTTAATTTTTCTCAAATTGTAACCACGTTTGACTCAAAGTAAATATCTTTTGCAAAGTACTTTTGAACCAATTTAATTTCATGCATCATTTTATTTATTTTTTTTACAGATATCGTAATTTTATGTATAAGTATATTTAAAAACTCCGGGAAACATTCTAAGTTTTAAACATAACATAACATATATTCATCTTTTGGTCATTAGAACCGATTTCTTTTTTGAATGTGATTATTTTGTTCTGTTTTGATATATTAGTCGAAAACTAATATACATATTATTATATACATCATCATACAAATTCTACATTGTAATTTCATTTTTTGAAATGTAGTCTAATTTTTTAACTTAATAGTAATACTCTTATTTTTTTATTATTGATATTATTATGTTCTGGGTTGACGTATGAAAAAATAATTCATAGAAATCATTACTGTGTCATAATTACGAAGTTACATTAATGTGTGTATTTTCAAATGAAGTTCAAAGTGTAATAAAATTGAATGGAACAGTTCATATCTAGCAACACAAAGTCCTTCACCATTTTCTTCCATTTTTTCAATATATGTTTGAATTTATTTCAAACTTCCATAATTCCAATTGTTAAATATATATATATATATATATATATACACATGAATACAAATGTTATCATTGGTCCTTTTTATGATTTTAATTATTTACTCCTATTCCTTCCCTTTATAATCTCAAAAATTATATTAAATTTATCTTAATTCCATATTTTATTTTTGAGTCTTTTTTCACCAAATTTTCTAAAACATATTCACAAATATATTATTATTTAAAAAAATAAATTAAAAGATAATAGATAATCCAAAATTGAGATCGTACTATTATGAGTACTAATAAAATTCAAGAAGACCTTGACTTCGCTTTTATTTATATTAACTAAAAGAAATTTTATGTAATTTTAATCTAAAAACTACAAAGCTAGCAAAACATGATCAAAATATAGAATGCTTCCTTAGTAGTCTTCTGTATATAAAAGATTTCTACAAAAATTTAAAATGATCACATGGCATATTGGAAGATATATATAAATCCAACATTTAAAAAAAACAAATTAGCATGGTTTATAATATTATTACCCTATTATATTTTTTCTTCTGTTTGTTTAGTTTTTTTATTTAAATAATCAAAATAGTTGAAATAATAAAATTTTCATATATATATATATATATATATGTATATATATACTAAATACAATTATCATAAAAAATTGGTTTTAAATTATTCTTCTGTGGACTTAAATCACAACATTTACATGTGAATTGAATTTAAATATATGTATTCAGAATTTATTTTTATTTCTAAGAAACATACATCCATGCATTTAGAAGTTTTTTTTTATAGAGTAGATGCACTTTCATCTTTATTTAAGTAAATACTTATTTTCATTGATATCTACAACATATTCATCAAATTATTAGTTTACTCTGGCTTGTTGTTTGTGTGTTTAACATTTGTAATTATAATAAATAGTTTAATTAGGATTATATTTTTGATGTTTTAACTTGGGCATTGTATGCTAAATAAATTATAAACTTTACATTATATATTTTAAATAGTAAATGTTTTCAGAAACTCATTCTCTCAAGTTTATAATTAGTGGTATAAGTATGAGTTATTATTTACATTATGATTATTAATTTTATTATATCAATATTACTATAATTAATAAACAGTATTATAAAAACATAATCACATCTAAAAACTAAATTATATATATATATATATATATGTGTGTGTGTGTGTGTGTATGTGTGTGTGGGGGGGGTGTGTTTGTGTGTGTTCTAATTAATAAATTTATAAATCCTGATTTTTTTATTTTCAATTTTAAAAAGATATGTTTATAAAAATCATAGGTAACACTTTATCTATTGATTTCTCAAGTACTAATTTAAGTTTTTTGTTGTCTATATGTTGGACACTTTTGTTAGAATAAAATAGATTAAATCTCAAATTTGTTTAATGCTATTGTTTAATTAGAAATAATTTAAAAGAATAATAAAGATTCTAGTCTACAAGTTAAATTAAAATAAATATTTGCAAGTTGGGTTATATAAGTGTATATATATATATATATATATACATACACATATAGTGAGATAAAATCTATTTATTTTAAAGATGCCTATGAAATTATATTTAGATTCTTTAATACAAAAAATTATTGAGTTATTATACACAAAATTACACACTGACAAAGAAACATGCACACAATAGAGATGTTTAATGAATGTTTGATCAAATTCACTTATAGTTGCAATGCATAGCTTGACAAAATGTATCAAACTTTCTGCTTTGAGAAGAGGAGGTTGCAGAAGGAAACAAAATTACAAAAAACAAATCTCAAAAAACAAATGTCAATGGATATTAAATTTTATGTTTTTATTGAAAATTTTGAAAAATATATTATTTTGAGTTTATGAAGCAACCGTTCCTTGATTCTTAAAGAAACATCACTGTTTTATAATTGTTAAAGTTTATAAGAAGCCATCAAAAAGGAATTTTCAAAAATCATAAAATGGTTTCAAAAAATCTCAATATAAAAAATGAGAAAATAAACATTTATTTCCACTTGATTTTTACTCTCCATAGATGGCAATTAAATTAATTCTTGATAAAAAAAAAAAGGCATGAAGATACAATAATGCAATTAGGTCAGATGAATACCTTGTATCATTATAAGACTTTAAAAGGCATTAGATACCCCTCCATATAAACATTTTCAAACAATTATCAATTTTAATCCATGTTTCGTCTGTCCATTTTCTTTCTCTATTTCCACTTGTTTATTAATAAGGTGTGGGTTGGTTTGTTTCCATTAAAGAGGGTATTAAATAATACTTATGATTTTAAGTTTGGTGACCCAATCATTCATGCATATTCATTTCCCATCTTTTTCATTCTTCTTATTTGTTAAAATTATTATTATCATTATTATCATCATCATATATTAATATGAATTTATGCCAAATCCACCACTTTCTATTGGAATTTAACACAGCTAGCCTCTAATTTAATTTACCCTAAAACACTAAAAACAACCGTAGAAGGAGACAAAGAAGAAAATATTAAAAAAATGAAAAGAATAAGGTTATTGTATTTGCAGTTGCATAGGGCCATTCCTAACAATGTCCAATGCCTTGCCTATTGGAAACCTTGGTCCTTACCCAAGATGTTGGTTATGGAAGCATTGTAAGTTTAAATAAATAAAAATAAAAATAAATATATGTACTATGCTTGGATGTTGATTATTCAAGTTGATGAATGGATTACAAATAAACAATAGTGCAATGTCTTGAAATGTGCAGATTTTGAACTCGTATTTTATGACTAAAAATTTACAAATTGATTTAACTTTTATGTAATTTTGATGTAATTGTTTAGTCATTTTTTCAAGGATTCACGAAAATAGTTCACATGATGCATCATTTTTACTGGGAAAATATGTAATTGTATTCTGCACAAGTTTGATCTGAATCCGAATGCATAAATTAATCAACTCACTTATCATTTACAAAATTCTTTAGAACTCATAGTTTCCATCTTTTCAAGAGATAGTACCCGAACCAATTTGAAGGAGTCAAGACTTTTTTTAAAACAAAACAACATGTTGTAAAAAAGAAGAAGAAAACATGTTTTTCTACCATCTGATGCTTCAGATTGAAGATTATAAACTTGGTTTGCTTGCACTTGCTTGTGCGCCAAATAACAACAAATTAATTCTAGAATTTAGCAAGAGATTACAATTGTATCTTATGCACTAAATAACAACAAATCAATTCTAAAATTTAACAAGGAATTACAATTGTTGTAATCTTATGTTTCATGATTGTGGTGGAAGTTGTAACAAAGATAGCAATGGATATTTGGAACTGTGAACAAAGTGCAAGGATGCAAAAATAGACTCAATTGCAAGCCAACATTGATGTTGTAAAGCACTATGGTTTCTAATTATATGATTATTTAGGAAGAAAAATTAACATAATAGTACAGAAAACATGCATAAAATAACTGTTTATAGAAATATAATAGTACAGAAAACATACCTGTCTTCTTAATTAATTGCAAACTACACCTTTGTCGAAAAAAATGGTCATTAAATTTCCCCAAAATATGGTCTCGTATTGCGCTTGGCACAGTAATAAAGAATAACCGAGATGACAAAATCCAGGTGACATACCGACGTGACCAAATCCAGGTGACCAAATCCAGGTGACACATCCACATGTCCAAATTCGCGTGATAGAATCCACATGCTGATGTTTAGTGGACACAGGAGTTGTCGGTGTGGGTGTTGGTACCGCCACCGACGCCGCAGACTGGCCGAGTCGACATGCGTTGTTGCAAGGGGGAAAGTTCGAAGTCGGGGATGGGGAGTCAGTAGCAGATGAAGACGTGGTGAGCCTGCGCCGGGGTGGAATAAAGGCACGGGTGCTGCCCGTACGGCTTCCTCGCCAGGCGTTGGCGGCACTCGTAGACCAAGCGGTGGTTGTCCAGCGGACCTTTGTGTTCGTCCACAATGTCGAGCAAGGTCTTGGTGAAAGCACCGTGGATCTCGTTTCTGTGCTCGGATGCGGTCTCGTCAGATTGGCACGCGGTGATCAGTATGCACCGATCGGGGCGTTTCGGGATGTGGCTTAGGTTCTCGGGAGTTGCATCTGTCAGGTCTCTTGTCGCAGTTTGTTGTTGGTAGTTGCTGTCTCTGAGGCTGGAGCTGTGCAGTTTTGCGCTGAGAAAGTCGATGCTCTTGGAGCTGATGCGTTTCAGAATTTCGCGTTTTGATCCTCCCTGTCGCGGTAACAACAATCAAGATCAGCGTTATGTCTTGTCAGTTTTCTGTACATTGGGGATGTGGATGAATTCAACCCAAGGTTTGCTGGTGCGGTGTGTAGGAACGGTCCTGAAGTATAACCAAGACAAACTCAACCTAATTGCGCAAGACAGAGAGGTGACAGCCCACAATACCTTGCTCCTAAGCCCGTTGAAGACAGTATGCACAATCTCCTTGCAGGTGACGCTTGACTTGTCACCGAACAAATCGTATAAATTTGCACAGATATTGCCAGGTTCTACTGTGTGCCCTGCGCGTGCACTCAGCATCTGAGTAACTGCATGAACAGGCATCGATCTCTTCGATGTATATTTACTTGTTGCAAGGTTAGCATCGTATCGTCCACTTGATTGACCTAAATTAGCGCCGCCATAAGGCCATGCTCCTGGTTGCACAGTTTCTAGGTTGCCGTTGTAACTACCCCTAAAACCTTCGTGACTGTTCCCAAAATTCGGAGCTGCATATCTGTCTTCTGGAGCATGCTTTGCCCAGGGAGGAGGATAAATTGCCATATCTCCATGGATGTTTTGGCCGATGTGTCTGTCATGGCCTGCGCCATAAGTTCCACCGAGATCACTTCCCCACCTCTGCATTGATGGGTGGGGCCCGAATGGGTTATCTGAGCTAGTGTAAGAAGTGTCTGTGTGAAGGTAGTTGTAAGCTGCAGGAGCACTGACCGTGTGGTGCAACGAAGGACGCTGCCATGGTGCGTCAGAGTTGGGATAATGGTGTGCTCCTGGTGGAGGTGGATAGCCGTAATTACTGCCCAGAAGAAACGATGACAACCTCAAAACAGAGTATAATTAGATATTCTAGACGAACATTGCAAAGAAATAGTCAGCTTTTCCATTCAATTTTTGGATACCCTGGCACCTCTGCAAGATGAAGGTTGAGAACTCTTACTGGCTTGGTGCAGCCGGTTGGCTGTTGTCGTAGGGAGAGCGGTTGTAGTTTTGGTGCTCGTATTGTCCTGCGAAGCCCGCACTCGGACCCCTGAATTCCATTGACATGGATCTGTGTCCACCATTGACCCTTAGCAAACGCTCTATGTTGTATGCTTTGGTTTTTGCTAAGATACTCTGTATTCTGTCCTTCTTAAGTTGCTTGTCTTGATGCAGAGAGCGAGTGGCGACAAAGAGTCCCCTTTGGTTATCAGTAGCATTCATTTCTTCTGCTCCCACCATACTTTCCAGCACATCCGACATATCCATATTTTGTCCTTGCT
Organism: Physcomitrium patens; assembly: GCF_059467195.1. Taxonomy (NCBI): domain Eukaryota; kingdom Viridiplantae; phylum Streptophyta; class Bryopsida; order Funariales; family Funariaceae; genus Physcomitrium; species Physcomitrium patens. The sequence continues at coordinate 10,848,230 of NC_143430.1, read as the reverse complement.
GTGAAGATATATATAGTGCCACAAGATCCAACAAACTCACTTCCTGCGGAACAGATTGATTTGTTTGCATTACAGCGAGTATTTCCAAAAGAGACACACTCTGATCTGCAGAGGGAGTGGATCCTAGCATAGTTGCCAGAATTTGCATCATCATCTCCTCATCAATGACGATCTCTATTGAGTTAGGAGCTTCTTCTTCTTCTTTTTGCTGCGGTCCGAGTGTGCTCAAGATCGAAACAGGTTTAGTATGAACAGAGCCGACTTGCTGTTCACAATGAGCTATTAGGCCTCCACTGTGGCAACAGTCTGCAATGAAGGTGAAGAACACTCCATCCGGGATTTTGTCCACGAGAATGCGGAAGTCATCATCTGTGTTTAGCACGCAATTCGGGCGAGTCAGATGAATTCAGCAGGCTCGACCCGCTCAGCCACTTGAAACATTGCCTACAGAAATGTCACCGAGAGAAGATCACCAACCTGTTATCATATTCGCATCCACAGGCACTACGGCCTCCTTCATGCCCGTTTCATCCGGCTCTCCTTCCGGAGGCATCTGCGCAGAGTTGGAATTGCGAATGTCAATTCCAACCATAGCCCCCATTACGCGCACCAAGTCCTCACAATGCTCAACTCAATCAACCAAAAAGCCGAGCACATTCACGAAGAGACGAAGGGTTCTACTTACTTGCAAACCATGCCCACTGAAATGGAAGACAATACAATCGCCCCACTTCAAATCCCGCGTTAGTTCTTCCAGCTTCCGTCGGATGATTTCTCCCGTCGGCATCAAATCGGGACTGGTCCCCGGCCGGTCCACGAGCGTGCAAATGCTCTCCTTCGGGAAGCCATACCGACTCACCAAACACTCCCCCATGCGCTCCACATCCTTCCAGCAACCCCGAAGAGCATGGTGCGGTTGACCTTCGTAGTTGATTCCAACCAAGAGCGCTTTCTTCGTCGGCATGGAGCCTCGATCCCTCTCAAAACTACTCCCAAACCAATCTCACTCTCACACCCGTAGATAGATAGATAGATAGATAGATAGACAGACAGATAACCCTCCTCTTCACAGATTAATGTCTTCACTAACTCGCTTTCAGCAATCACTCAACCCTCGTGTGTGCGCCGTGCCTCCCTCAAACTCCTCCCCCTCCCTAGTGCGGCTTAAACCTCACTCAAGCGGTATTTTCCAGAGCTTGAAAACGACACAAAGAGACACCACTGAACATGCCGACTGACTGAGAGACCCATTCCCTTGCTAGTGGCCAAGTAGACGATGGGTGCAGTGCCATTTGAGGATGCGACCAGGGCCCGATTTAACATCTGGGCCGGGAATCCCTCCATCCATCACACCTTCTGACTACCGCACTCTTACCGACTGCGGCCCCGTCTCGCTGTTGTTGTTGACATTGCGGAGGAGGAGGGAACGCAAAGTCCACGGAAGATGGCGTTGATTGATTGCTCACGTCTAACGCCGCGGCCCCTTCTTCGCTGCTGCTTCGCTTTGCCCGCATGTGGTACTTGTGGAAACTTGTGCCATGAAAAGCGCTATCAATATTAATATAAAAATATATGAATTATATATTTTTATATAATCCATACACACACACACACACACACACATATATATATATATATATGTACATACTTAGGATTTAAATATATGTATGATGATTTTATTTTTTATGTTATTTTAAGTTATTTTTTTGAACTTATTATTATATTAGAGTATTAGATTTATTATTTTTATTGATATATTTTAAATTTTATCTAAGATGAATAAGTTTAATATAAATTTAAAATATACAGTAAGATAGAGCCACATAAAATTAGTTATAGATAGGCATTGAAGTCTATATATATATATATATATATATATTCAATCTTAATAAACTAATTAACATTCAAAATGTAAGTTTTATTACAAATTTTTATTGTTTTAATTTATGAAATAAAGAACAAAAAGTAAATCACTATATATATATACATATAGAATAGTATTTTTTCTCTAATAGTTTCTAATTAATAGACTTATTTCAATAATATTATTTATAAGCTTCATTATAAAAACTTAAGATTAACTTCAAAGATCTTAATTATAAAAAATATATTGATTATAAATTTATTCTATGATTATGAAAGATGATTTGGTGCAGATTGAAACAAAAGTATAGCAAATAATGCTTTTAAATCTTCTAATTATTAGTTACATCTAAAAAAACTTAGAAAAAGCTTCAAATAACTAATTTCTTCTACAATCATGCAAATATTTTGATCCAAATGAGTATAAGATTTCTAAAAACTGACAATTAGAAAATGAAAGTTTTTTTTTTTTTTTTTTTTTTTTTTTTTTTTTCCTAAAAATGTGATGTAATTGTATGTTTTTGTTGAAAGAAAATTTTCCATCATCAATTTTTGATGTTGTTGTATTATTTGAAATAATTAATAGTTAAAATAATCATGTTAAATAAGAATGTTGAAAAGAGCTACTTCCACCTTAAATCTAAATATCTAAAGAATATTGAAAAGCTTTTCATCTTTTATCATATAGGATTGCAAATGAAATATTTATCTTCTAATTATTAAATCACAAACTTGACCTCAAAGCACTCTAAAATAAAATAAAAAATCTAAACAAAATTAGAACCATGATAACTCCAACTTAAACTACTCAAAAATGACTAATACACAAGTTTTAAAATATTTGTTTATAGGTATCAACAAACTTAGAAAAAATTATAGATTTTAAACCAAAATCTAATAAAATTACCATTTAAATGCGAGTACAACAACAGAGACTTTTTTTTTGGAATGATGGTTAGGATAAGTAAGTAAATTTAGTAAATACATGGGTCAATTTAATAATCCCCTTGATAAATAAATATGACGAACGCGGACATTCATCCATAAACGAAACGACGTCACAGAGCTCCACAGAAGCGAGTCGCCAGCGTGGCGACACGTCACATCCGTAACCAGGGATGAAGCCTCAGCCGCCCCAAAGGTCCCTTAAAAAAACTCGTGGGGACGAGAGGGATTTGACAACGCGACCCTTTATTAGTGCCACATCATCATTTTCGTCGAGCTCCGTCTATATTTGGCCGATTCGTCCTCCTGATCCGAGAAACTGTCAACGCTCGGTGAAGCTCGCAGCTCCTTTTTCACGGCACTGCCATGGAAAAACTGAGATTTCGTCGCTCTACTTGCGATAATGGCTTTCTCGCTTAACTGCAACTCTCTCGACCTAAAGTGGAAACGGCGCATTGATAGAGGCTCCGAAGAGATTTCTGAGCTTGGTGGTGTTACTGACATCGATCAGAGCTACTGGTGGAGAATTGTTTCCTGCAGCACTGGGCCGGGAGCTGTCTCGGCGTGCATACTTAAGCGCACAAATGTGTCGTTTCGCTGGAGAGGGGGGGATGTCGTAAGAGTTTTCTAGAAAAAGTAGAAAAAAGAAGCATTGTGCGATCGGAGGGAGAGACCTAAAAAAATACATACATACGCCGTCTCGACGTTTTCTGCAACGCTCTGCGTGGACTGTGAGCTCACATTGTGTGGCTGGAAGCCGTGTTGCTGAGTTGTCGCTGTTGAGGTGGATAGTCTTGTCGTTAGCTTCGATTGTAGTTTGATGTGAGACCTGGGATAACGGTGCTCTCTACGAGTGTGGTCGTCTGGTCATGGTCGATGGCGAATGCTCCGTTGAGTGGACTTGGAGCTGGACCCAATCTTTTGTGACTCAGGAATAGTTTTTGCGCTCGGGACTGTGGCTCTAAACGTTGGGATTGCTCACTTCGTTTCCCTCCTTTCGTTGCGTTGCGAAGCTTTGATTGAACCTCTTTGGAGCGATGGCGGAGTGTGTTGCCACTCCGCATTCCGTTGTTAGTAGGAGCATTCACCCTTGCGTCAGTGCTGCACACTCACGTAATCTTCGCAATCGACCAGATGGTCTCGCATTTAATCCTTTGAAGTGTTGTCGAAGGAACACTGGATCACTTACGGCTGAAATTAGTTTCAGAACGCAGGAATCGCTTAGGTGTGAGAGGAGGCCAGGTGCTCCCGTGCGCGTATCTCCCACAGGAAACTCTTCGCAAGAACCAATTCAACTCTCTGCAGAAGCAGAAGAGGGATATGAAAATGTCCCCGCTGGAGAGCATTCGGTATCATCTATAGATTTTGCGTCCTCGCTCGTAACTGCCGTTGGCTCTGATGCTTCGAGCGAAACCGAATTGTCAGGAAAGAAGAGAAGGAACAGGAAAGGAGAACGAAAGGTATACTTAATGGCGGCCGTTGCCTCCAGCGTAGGTTTCATCACCTTATCCGCTGGTGCTGTATACTATCGATTCTATTGGCAATTACAGGTTCTTACCTGTCTGAATTCCTCTCTTTCAATTTTTCCATGCAGTTCCCTGCGAAACGATATACATATTTTTTTATTTTATTTTATTTTATTTGATGGGGGGGGGGTAGGCCAGTGGCGAAAGCAGTCGAAAGTGTTGTCTAATTTTTGGTGCAACCAGAGACATTTGCATTACAAGTGAGAGCGCAGGATTTGTAGACTGCGTTTAGCCTTGGAGATTGATCCTGACCATCTGTCACTGTGTTCTTTTGGGTCTATTGCAATGTCATTGCATCTTAATGGGATGGGATACGAGTCAAAAAGTTTACTCACATCCAACATTCCACAGGGTTCAGGAGAAGTGCCCTACTCGGAAATGACTGGGACATTCTCGTTAGCCATCGGTGCCGCGGTAAGTCCGAGCATGGTGGTATGAAATTCAATGTAGTCAACATCTGCCAGTATTGACTTCCACTCCTACTATCGTTTAGCTTCACAGCAATATGGTTATGCTCATTACTCCTGCGTAAAATAACGTGCACCAAAACATTTGCGTCTGATAATTCCCTCATTCACTGACAGTAACAATCTCTGCTCTTCTTCAGGTGGGCATGGAATATTGGGCGCGGTGGGCTCATAAAGCTCTCTGGCACGACTCGCTTTGGAACATGCACGAGGTGAGCGCGTGACTTCGCACTTGAATTTAACACGATAAAGATTAACCTGTCACAAATACGTGTTCTCCAAGTATTTACACTGAGCTTGTAGTCTTGGCGGTTTCCAGTCGCATCACAGACCACGAGAAGGACCCTTTGAGATGAACGACGTATTCGCGATCATCAATGCCATTCCAGCGATATCTCTAATCGCATATGGGTTTTTCCATAAAGGCCTAGTGCCTGGCCTCTGCTTTGGAGCAGTAAGTAACTGAAAACTCCCAGAACTACTGAGATGATTGACTGTGTTGTCAAAGATAAAGATCCGATCCCCATTTTATGTGTGCCCAGGGCTCTTGAAGAGCTTCTTGCCAACTCCAGTGCATTGTTGCCTCATCTGACTTTGCGAGAATGCTTCGATGAGCCAGTTGACGTGACACAAGTTTTGGTGTCCCGTGCAGGGTCTCGGGATTACAATGTTTGGTATGGCATACATGTTTGTCCACGATGGACTTGTACACAGAAGATTTCCTGTGGGCCCTGTCGCAGACGTTCCTTACCTTCAAAAAGTAGCAGCTGCACATCAGGTACTCATTGATAACTCATAAATATTCAACTACCCATCTTACCCATTTGTCCATCAGTTTGACGTGCACGTCTTTGTACCAGTTAGCAGCCCACTTCTCTTTAGGGTTTCATGCGCCATCTCCACGTTTTGCCTGTGTTTTTTTTTTGCAGCTTCACCATGCTGATCTCTTCGAGGGTGTACCATTCGGACTTTTCCTCGGCCCTCAGGTGATTGCACTTTCTGCAGTCCATCTGTAACTGCGTGTAGTTCACGATGGAGTTTATCTTATTATTCTTATTGTTAACATTACCATTATTTTCTTTCTTTTTTGGTGTCCTCAAGAGGTTTGCATCTTTAGATCATTTCTTCTATACTAACATTAGGGTTACTGCTGCTGTGAATCCAGGAGCTCGAGAACGTAGGAGGTGAGGAAGAGCTCCAGACGTTATTGGACTCCAAGTGCAAAGCCCGGAAAGAATGATCAACATCGACTAGTCACTGTATAGACACATTTTGGCACTATTCTTCATGGTTTTTCAATTCACTTATTCGTAAACCCTAAACCCTAAACACAAGCATGTGGGTAGTGCACTAATTGGTGCTGTGCACCCACCAAAGCGTTTTGTATTAGAGGTAGAGCTGAGATTATGCTGGCACTAATTCTACCTTCACGGCATGATTTGGATTAATTAATGGTAGAGAAATGGTGTGTATCCACACGTTGTACAATATGTGATTCCAACACTGCTTGTTGGTAGCAAACCATATGTAATAGCTAAGTCACTTTCTATTGCGTTCAATGTTTATTGATTATGCACTCTAGGTCCAAAAGCTTTTAACCAAAAACATGTTTTTCATGTTTTTTATTTTTATTTTTTATTATTACTACTCCTTTTCGTTTTTGTTTTATGAAGAAGCAACTAGTGGTGGTAACACTTCAAGTAAACAGGTACAGTTGGGAGCAAAAAAAGATTAGAAAACCTTACAATGAAATGTTAGGATATAGATTGAAATGAAGTGGTGGAATGAATGTAATTTTTGTATGCTTAAGTGTAGATGTGGCATTAGATACCTTTGATAATTAGTTTTGCAGTTTTTAGTTTACCCTCAAGTATGTTAATAGAATGAAAGAGAGTATTAATGGTGAGTGGTGTTTTTGTGTAAAACAACACTAAGATTACATTTAATATATGGTGTAGAATCATAGATAAATAAATAAATAAATAAAGGTAGATTTCATAAGTATTCTTTACGATTTGTTTATTTGTTTATTGGATTTTATTGAGAAAAGATATACATGATAATTTGTACTTTTACATTTAGTTATAATGTGACACCAATGAGAACAAGGAGAATGTCAAGTGACATTTTGGACTTTTAGAGCCTCAGTATTGAAGAATGTAAAACAAAACAGAATTGTAAAGTAATCAAAAAATTAAAGTCTTAACTAACTCATTGTACAAAAACTATCATATATAAGTGCGTGTAATTTTGGCATGTTTAATGAAAAAAATACAATTTTACAAAAAAGTCTGGTAAACAATTTCATAGTAACTCATATAGAACAATTTAATTTTAAACTTATAAGGAAATCACTTAATATATATATATATATATATATTTACATGGTGTGTTATTATGTTTTGACAACAGAATATCATTAATAAAGTACAATCACCACTTAAGAATTTTTCAATAATCATTCATGAGAACACCACATCAATAAATAAATAAATAAATTTCAAATAAAAATTACTTTGAAGTTCTCTCAGATTTTAATTATATTTTCTTCAATTTAACATTATGATGAAGAACTTGAATACTTCTATTTTGAATATAATCTGGTGCTGTAAAACAAAAATTATATTTATGTATTAAATAATTAATAAAAACATTGATAATACCTTGCATATAATATAATAAAATAAATTAGAATTCCCAAAATAATTAGATTTAAAACATCAAAATTTTAAAATTCAAAAAGATTATTAACATTTATAAAGGTCATATGAAGAATTTTTAAGAGACTTAGAATAATTATAAAGTTTTTATTAAATCAATCTTTCCTTGATAAAGAATATGGTAATCATGATGAATGTGGTTAGGATGAGTATGTTAATTTAGTAAAAGCATAGGTCTATTTAACATTCATCTAAATGTGTGTGTATATACCTATCTATTAGGATCATGTCAAGATTTTTAAAAGTTTTATTTTAAAAATAAAAATGTATAGAAATGAAGATTATGGATCTTTTTCAACCAAGTGATATTTATGAGAAACTAAAAATGTGAAAAATCTTCTTTAAATTTTCACAAATTATCTCTAACTTGCTTAATTTTTTTTAATTTTGACATTTAAGTACCACAATGCATTCAAATAAAGCTTTTATATCTTCATACTTTGATTTAAACTCTTATTTGAGAGTTATATTTTTTAGGTCTTCATAATTTTAATTGTTTAACTATTAAAAGTATGAAGACCTAAACTTGCATTGTCTAAACATCTTCAAACCTTCTTTTGCACATTGATTCCCCTTTTCATGTGCCCTTTTAATTATTTTAATTAGGAGAATGTTAAATAGACCTAGATTTTTATTAAATTGCCCCACCCATCATGAAAAAAAGAAAAGAGAAAAGACCTCTAGATTCATTTCTCCACTACTAGATCCAAAATCAATAAAAACCAACCCTTATTTATCATGATTATCATACTCTTCATCATAACTAGGTCAATGTAGTAAAAACCTGAGTCTATGTAATATTCCCCTTTAATTATCATAGAAAAAGGAGCTAAGCACGTAGAAGGTTGTGAGTCATGTTTTTTTCTTTGCTTCAAACTATGACCAGAAATGCGCGGAACTCAGCAACTCCTCTATGAAGAATTTAAGTTTAGGGTTTAGGATTCACCCATGTAACCCTAACCTAACCCTAAATCCTGTAACCCAAAAACACCTGTAGATGATGCAAACAAGACTGTTAGGCACAATGTTTTCCTGGTGATCGTTGAGGTCATGTTTTCTCTTCTACACATGTTCCACTTTGAATAATTGCATAATTGTGCATTTTGGGTTGGATAATAGTGTTGCTATCTAAATTTGTGAGGTGTTAATGACGTATTATGTGTGGAGATGTTGCCTATTGTGACGACTGACAGTAGTTTCGTCAATGCGTTGTTCGTTTTCCGTGGTCCCTAACTCCTCTCCTTGTTCACACCTCTTGTCATTCACTCATGTAAACCGTACTGTGTTTACACGCTTGATGACTAAGATGAACAGATGTGGATTTTTGTTCACATTTTTGTTCGTAATACACTTAATTGTTGGAACCATCGCCACTGTTTCGTAAGTTCAACAAGCTGCAACATAATCAGAACTTGCATCTCGAATGTGATTAGAAAATTTTGTAATGCTCAAGTACAGATGATGACAATGATCCTATTGCGGGGGTTTAATTATTTATTTTTTTGCTCAAATTTTCATTCGGATCATAATGCAGTAATGTTCTCTCCTCACGCAAACATTTCGATCTTCTCGGCAAGGTTTGCATAAACCAAAAATTGATGTAAAACATCGTGCCGGGTGTGGGATGTACGCAAGATCGTTAAACTGTCTTCAACCTGTTTTTAATGCCGATATTCGACAAGTTCTTAAACATACTTTGGACATTGGTGATAGTGTTCGGAGGGCAGTCTATTAGACCCTTGTAAGCAAGTTTCGTATCGAGAAAAATGCCGAAGTTAAACGGGTTTTCTCTTTTATTGTGACGCTAGTGGGTCATTAGAATATGGGAAAATATCATTTGTACCCCTGAAATATGTTGAAATATTAGCAAATCTACTCCTAATATTATTGATAATATGAAATGTACCCATGATCTTGATATCTTATCATAATTTTTATTTTTTAAGTGGAACTGGGACCCAACTTGATTGCAGCAGAGAAATCCGCTGGCCCTCTTTCGCAGTTTTTCGGCACAGTTGGCCTCATCGTGTCGCGTAACGGAAACCGAATGGAGTGGTGCCTAAGGTGGAGCAGCGAGTTCCTTAAAATTCCAGAAACATTGAAGCGAGTCGATCTGGTGCTCATGGATCAAAGCCAGGAGACCTCAGGCGGTGTTATTTTTGAAGGCATTGTGCCGACGGAGAACGGAGTAACGAAGAAGAAGAAGAGGACTTCAAAGTTCCTCATTAAGCAGTTCGGAATTATTCATAAACCTGCCGATGGAAGCCCCTGGCAGAACCTTGAACTTATAGGCAAAGACTATGTATTCATCGTTTCGGAGCCCAGAACCGTGTCTAACTCTTACGTTTCAGTGTAATCAGACGCAAATTTTGAGGATGCTGCTGATCAGGATGGAATCGGGCTGGGATCGGAATTCACAAAACCTTTTGTTGACTCCGTAGTTGCTCTCGCAGACTCTGCTGTAGGAAAACATCTGAATTTGGCTAAAGCGACGCCCATAGATTACAGATTTGAAATTCGGGGGTATGTGGAGAAACATCGCTAGAACGTGGCGAAGCTGGCCATCGAGTTTGTGACCCCCCCCCCCTGTGGATTTCAGGCAAGAAAAACATGGGGTTGTAGGAGGAGAGGTGCCTGTAGATTCTGAAACGAAGTGCTCACCGAGGAATTCATTGCGAGTAGGACTGCATTCAATCTCAAGTAATTATTCTTCGTCTTGAGTATCAAAATGCAATGAACAAGCAGATGAAGATAACCCAAAATTAATGTAGGAATTGAACTTTTGAAGTTTATTTCGCCACCATAGGCCTTGGTAGCAAGCAAACCCGAGACTAGATTGAGAATCTTGAGAAGTATACAAGGCGTCTAAGTTGAACGATCAGATGTATAGAATAACACTGAGCTTGGTGGTGTACAGACGATTACATCCGCTGATTCGCTTACTGCTCAAACAACAATTTTCTTGCGTGTGATTGACTCGCATTTGGAACACTTTCAATCCGCAGCGCACAGTTCAATCTTTACAAAACACATATAACGATGATCTAAGTGCAAAGATTCCTCAAAGTCTCCATAATTCGAGATAGTCAACTGGACATCGCTAAATTCAAACTTGTCAACAGCCACTCGTCACTATCATCACATCAGGAGTTTTTGAAACCCAAAAATCCTTGACGCACGGCAATCTCTACTACACACAGTGCTTTCTGTGATCGTAAACATTTACAAAAATGTGAATCTAGCAGCAAGACACTCTTCAACCAGAAACCCCATCACCATTAACTTGTCCAGTTGTATCTACATTGCATCATAATAACACAAGTGGAACTACTTGGAAAACGTTGTGTGGGGACTGCACTGCATTATTGGGTCCTGCCCGATTGAGGTGCGTGATCAGATTCCGCCCACAGTTTATTGTTGAGTTATTGATATGCTCCGCGTGTGGGCGCGCAAAAGTTGTGGATGCGTCGCAGCATCGTTTCAAGTTAGCATCCCATTTGGCCGTCCATGTTAGCCACTTTTATATCCCGCGGACTCCTTGAATCTATTTTATTTCATGGTAGACTTTCGAAGCTCTTCAAACATGAAGAAATCTCCAAGCAAATTGCAACAAATTAGTTTGTTATGTACATCTCGTGAACAGGACGTGTTTGTGAGGTCGCACTTTTGAATCACCAGGGTACGCAAGTCTTATTCTACGGTAGTATGCAAGTGTTACCGCCATGACCACGTTTCGAAGATTCTTTTGCTTTTATGCTCTGAAAATCCAATATCATTCTTAAAGGAGTGGAACAAGTTACATGATACCTTAAATCTCAAGTCATGGAATCCCAAGAACGAATAGCTCCTGAGTGAAGCTACTAATTTGGCCTGGCTTTAAAACCATGCCGAAAACTGTGCCAAAAACCGCGGAAGAAGGCCCTCGGATTTCTCCGCGGCAAGCAAATTGGGCCCATTTCCACTTAAAAAAAGAAAGTTGTGATAAGATCAAGATCAAGGGTACATTTGATACTATCAAGAAAATGAGGGTAGATTTGCTGTTATCAAGAATACTGGTGTATCAACATATCAACATATTTAAGGGGTATAAATGATATTTTCCCTTAGAATATTTAGTATGCTTTGCCACGGATGCATTCAAAGAAAGAATCTCAATTAACAAGGTACGTGAATTTCAACATTGTGTCATGATTTGTCAATGTTTGCAGCATCGTACGCAGACAAATAAGTTCCCCCATCGATGTCTGATTGCGTCTCGACATGCAGAAAAAAAAACATCGTGGATGAGCGGGATTGTGATGATGAATCTATCCCTGCACATAGTTTGCTGGAAGTCGACGTGAACCAGAAAGAGGGCGAGTAAGTCTTGAATGAGCTCCAGAAGCATGGTCTACCCAAATTTAGGTCTGTCCACGAAAATAATTGAACATGTACTACTGGACGAACATCCGCTACCGATGACTACCAAGGGCAAGTTCGTAACAGTTATGACCTTGCAAAAATGGGTCATTTTGAAGCACAAAATTTGGGGGCAAAATAAGCTCTGCATCGGAGTGTTATTAGCACCGATTTCAACGCGGAGGTGCAGGTATTGTTTTATACCACGGTTTCGCTGGATAGTCGGGATAGTTTTCGCCCCAGTTTAGCGTTTACAAAGTTCAACTATGAATCTCATTCAGTGCAGGGATATTCTGTTCATGGCAACTTTGTTGTGGTCACACAACCTTAATTGGAAAAAAAAATCCATCAGTGTGTTTGAACCGAACGTTATTACGTATTCAACTGCCAATATTTGCTTACTTCTATTCAGACCGATAGGAGACGAAGTAAAATTTTCGGAAACTGAAGAAACAGTACTGCTCTAACTTCTGATGAACCCATCTTTTTGTTGTCAGAAATCGTGCGAAGATTAATGCTTCACCTTCTGATTAGAAATTCTATATTCAGTACATTTCAATTGAAACTGTGAAGCAATCTGCTTTCACCAAACTCTGAGGGCTTGAACGAGGCAGAAGAAATAACAGAACAGCATTCAAAGTCAAGGCAATTATGATGGCAAGGATTATGGCATGTTTCGACTCACCGCATGGTAAAAAAAAGCCAGATTCATTCTCTTACTTCTGGATCTGTATGCCTCTCCCTTTCAGCTCTACTTTCGGTCCGATTTTCTATTTTTCCGCAACATTGCAAAAGCATGAGGAATCTGTTTTTCTTTATGGTATATCCTCAAGCTCAAAGATGTTACCTGGGCACTTCGAATCTATGGGTAAGAGCCCAGAAGTTCTTCCAGTCAAGCATTTCCAATTCCTTCTCGGTGAGCTTCCTTTGCTATCTAATTTGTGATGCTCAGTCGTGCAATGTTCATGATCAAACGTGCCGATGTCATAGTATCGAATGCCGACGTTGACAGAGAAAAGTCATGTCCTCTAAGACATATAAGCTTTCATGTGACCCGTGCACGTTAGAGCTTTTCAATTGTGTACGCATATTGGTATTGTCTGAAAACCGCACCACCTGGGTATCACCTTCAACTTATGAAATGGATTATCTGACATGGAACTAGGGCCGAATATGACTGTCTTTAAGATCATTTCACAGAGCAGGCTGCTTTAACTTACCTCTATGATGTGGCTACTACGACCAACGCCAATATCGGTGAGAAATGATTTAAAACACAAGATCCTAAACTTCTTAGCTCCGGGAGCAACTGAAAAATTAGCATTACAATTGTGCAGACGAAGGAGGACATCTGATTCATCAGTTTCACGATTATTCACCTATGGCTCCAGCCAAGTGGTGGGTGCAGCTTCGTCACCTCTCCTCTGGAACTAAACGGCTCTTTTTGCGCGACCCCACAGCTATTCCTGGCGTAGTGACATGGTGTCAGAAGAGAATGGCATGCTGTGCTCCTGCTGACCTACGCTATAGTCCTACTTCAAACTCGCTGCAACTTGACTGTACGGAAATATCGTAGAGATTCTTGTGCAAAAATGTAATTCTTTCACGACGTCAGTCTTTCTGATAATATGGATGCATCTCTTAATGCTGTTGGCCTAGACAACAAATTGGCTAAGCCGTCAGACATTTCTGTATGATCTATTCTGGTGAACGGGCGTTGGTGAAGCCTGATCGTTAGACGCTCCATTCGTTTTGGACTAATGAGTTCCGAAATCTCGAGCAAGTTTTTACCAGGAGCCTTTTCAGACACTCTTCCTTTTTGTTCAATCGGCTGTTAATGTTGACGAAATGCCCCTGTGTCTAGGTTTCTTACTTGTCGCATTGGATATGCACCTACAGACTATCAAACAGCCTTTGACAACATTATCTTGCATAAGAGAGTTGGTCTCTGATTTTCTAAGCAGCAACAACGAGGTCTCCTGTAGTGGAGAGGTTAAGTCATTGTAGAATGCTTGTTCTCTTTTCTTTGATTCTCTAGTGTCACCATGAAGTTTTGTTGTGTTGCGATCCTATTGTTATTCAATAGGCGTAACATGATATCAAAGCGGACAACACAGTAGAGAGAGTGTCACAACATGAGTAACTTGTGTGAACAGAGATGGAAACAATGGACCTAATGATAGCACAATTCAAAATGCTAGCTGGACTAGAGAATTACAAATCGTGAAAGAGCACGATCTAGAGTGTATTAGAAAGAGAGGACTTATGGGAGGTAGTGACTCGAAGCGATACAACGTCACAGAGACAAAGCACACGGCGAACTGCTTCCGACAACTAAGCTTCATCAAACATGGCAACGACGAAGCAGGAAATGGAGGAAACGGACGCACTTGAAGGTGTCAACAACAACACCACGTCACAGACACCTCATGAATGAAAGCATCAGAAGGAAGAAAACAAGAGCAATGGGCTTCTTCATATTATCGCTAACTGACATGTTAAAGTCATACATCTTAACCACAACCGTTCCTGCAGTTGCATTGAAAATTCTTACTAATGTTTACTCAACGCAGACCATGGTATGAAAATTCTTGATAAATGGGAGAACCTTAAGATGATGGATGGAATGAGGGTATTCACCTTTATGCAATATATGTATGACCTCTTGAACAATTTGAGGGAAATCAATAAACTCCCATCATATATTGCGGTAGTTCTCAAAGTACTGAAAAATCTATTAGCTAAGTTTGAAACCTTTATAAGAGTATTGCAATCTGAGAAGGATACACCAACCCTAGCAAACTTGGCAAGCCGATTGCACAGAAGAAATGGCGATGAATTTGAGTGAAGAATAGAATGAAGAACCGTTTGTACTGAGTTTCAGAAAAAACACTATTGACAAGCATCAGACAGCGTTTGGACACAGAACTTGAAGCTTATCCAACAAGACATTCTGTAAAGTAGTATCACAGAATTGACCACATTACAAGTCTTTTGCAGAGTGGGCTGAATCACCAGTCTGTTACAAAGTTTAAAGCATGCTATTATATACAAAATTGCCCACTTATTTATAGCCTCAAGCAGCAAAAACTATAATCTATTTATTGAATAGACTACCTATATATAGGAACAATAAAAACAAATCAATAGAGGAGATATTTTCAGGTAATAAACCTCAATTCAATCATCTAAGAGTTTTTGGCTGCTTATCTCATATTGTCAAGTGGTAATATGACTTTATGGTAAAAAATAAAAATATAGATGTTATTATACAAGAAAAATGTAGTAGAAAAACAAGAATAAATGTTAGGAAGTTAATAATTTTTTTAATTTTAATGATGCTTTTTGTAGAAGGGACTTCTATTTACTTTGTAGAGGCATAAATACCTAAAATCAAAGTAAATGAAATAAGAAAAAAATGTAGGCATCTTTAGTAGAGGATTGATAAATAGGTTTAAGCAAAAATTACCTCAAATTACCAAAAATTGATACTTAAAAAAGACCAGTTGTAAATCTTGATTAAAATCAAACCCTAAGGTACAAAACCATGCACCTATAGTGACTCCAAAGTTATTTTGTCAATTGAAGAATAGGATTTGAGAGCACACTTGTAAAGAGATTTTTAAGAGTTGATTTCATATTACTTGGATTAATATTGAGGTTTTGAAGAATTTTCAAAGTCAATGATATACTTAGTAGGTTTAGAACTTGAGAAATAAAAATAAGTTTACAAATTTGACGATTTTGTGAGTTTTGTAGCATATGTAAAGATGAAAATTTAATGGTTTGTTACTATATTTTTTTATAAATACATGTAAAAAATTTGATATCAATCAAGGAATTAAACTAAAGAGTAAGAGAGTTTTTCTAGATTATGGTCTTAAATAATTGAAATTTAGAATCTATGAGAAATTTTAGGATTTGGCCACTAAACATTTTCTTGAATAAAAAGCTATTGGATGATATTTATCATCTCTTTCTATTTGTGATAATATAACATCCAAAGCAAAGTTCAATGCATTTTTTTTTTATAAAAAATAATTTAAAAAAGTTGACATGATAGAAGATTAGTGCAAAAATAAAGGCTTTCTTCAAAGCTTCAAATATTGCTTATGCTTCTTGATTCTATTGAAGTTTGTCTTTATAAGTCAAATGTATAAGTAGAGCTATAATTTGAGAGAAGTTCTTGATGAAGATTTTGTAGTAGTTGGCAAATTCCAAAAAATATTAGACATCTTTTACCATTTTTGAGATCTTTCAATCGATAATAATTTGAACTTTTTTATTTAAAATGATGTATCTTAAAAAGTTGATTTGAATAGTATAGAATATACACTTTTTTATCTTGGCATAGAATCTTACATCTCTTAGTTTTTGTAGTGCACGACAAATATGAAGTTCATGTTCTTTTTTATTCTTAGAATAGATTAAGAAGTCATTTAGATAATAGACAATAAAATCATCTAAAAACTCTTGAAAGACATCATTTATTAGATGTTGGAAAGCTGTTAATGAATTTATAAGTCCAAATGGCATGACATTATATTTGAAATATCCAAACCTTATTTAAAATGCAATCTTTCATTTATCTTCTTCTTTGATGTGTATCAGATTATATGCTCTTCATAGATCTATTTTTATATAGATTTTAGTTTGATTCAACATATCAAGAAGTCCAAATATCAAAGGTAGCAAGTACTTGTTTTTTATGATGGTTTTTTTGAGTAATTTATAATTGATACACATCCGCAATGATCATTTTTTTTTTTTTTTTTTTTTTTTTTTTTTTTTGTCACAAATAAAATAGGAGCTCTTGCTAGAGATTTGGAATGGTGTATGAAGTTCTTGACTAGATTTTCTTCAATATACTCCTTGAATTCAATCAATTCATTTTGTGATAAATTATAAATTGATCCAAACATTGATTGAGTTTTTTCTTAAAGGTCAATTGAATAGTCATAGGAATGATGTTTTGATAGAATATGTTCATTCTTCTTCTCACATACAACTTGAAAATCTCATATTGATTTAGAATGCCACTTAAAGTCTTTCCACCATTAGAAATAAATGTAATATAAGTGACACAAGGTAATCCTTTTTTTGCACCATGTAAGAGAGTACTTGCAAATATAAATATATGTTTAGTTGTACTAGATATATAACTTTTTACTTGATTAACTACAATCTTATATTTTTTAAAAAGTCATAATTACAAAAAATCTAATTTATTTTAGGATTATATTTTTTTAGCCATGATAAACCTAAAATAATTGAATTAAAAGAAGATTTAATGATATTAAATGTTTAAAAGCTACTATAACCATTAATTATTATTTCTATAGGAAGGATTTCATAAGTAACATCTCCTAAAGATAATAGACAACCATCTATGACTTCTATGTGAGTATGTTTAGTTTTCTTTACTATATGTATGCTATGTCTTTTAGCAAATTTTTCATCTAGAAATCACGCTAAGGCTCCTGAATCTAATAAGACAAAGGCTTTGTGATATTTAGGTGCTAAAATAACATTTATTATAAAATAAAAAGAAGGTTCTAAGGAAAGAATAGGACCTTCACTACGTGTTGTATAAGGTTCTAGTTACAAAGTCCTTAGTGCAATAGGACAAACTATCTTTTTTGACATACTATCTTTTTTGATATTCTATAATTCTTTGATATACTATCTTTTTTGACAACTGTACTTGTTAATTTGTAGTTGTGTTGGTTCTTTGGACAATACTAAGCAATGTACTTAAGTTCTCCATAATACAAGCATAATCCTTCTTTATGACAATGACTATTTTCTTGCTTAATAAGAAATTTGAAACATACCATATTAATTTGCATATCTTCTATTTTCAAATGTATGTGTTAAGAAGACTTTAGTATTGCCATTGAATTATATTAACTTTGTTGTGATATAATACAACTATATAATGAAATTATAATAAAAATTGAATTTTTAATAAATATTTAATTATCTTGGTTCAATAATAATTCAAAGTATCTAAATATGGCTTTTATAAAAGTATCTTAGGTTATTCTCTTATCTTAATAGTTAGTAGGTTGAAGGTTGGTTAGTACTCTTACTTTCTAGGTTGTAGAAATTCTTTTATTACCTTAGAAAGACCATAAATTGATAATACTAGGTTAGAAGAGGTAAATAATTAATATGATTGATACTAGGATTAATTTGAAGATAAGGTTGGACTAAAAAATCCTTAGGATAGGTTAGATTGATACGCGAGGGTTGACCGTTTGTGAGACATGGTCAAAATCAGACCTCTAGCCACTAAAACAACCGCCTACAAAAAAATAGGTTTTCATTCCAAGATTGGAGATTAGGATTTGAGAATTAAGTTGGAGCTTATTTTAGAAACATAAGGTTACTTTTAATACTATTTTTGAAGACTTTCCAATTGTTGTTGGAAATCAAGGTTTGTATTGGCAACTTAGAATTTATACAATGATATTAGGATTAGCATTCTTGGTTAATTCCTAAAATTGGTGTCACATCTACCATTAAAATTTTGACAATACTTAGTTAATTAGGTGTTCTAAGTATATGTGATATTTTGTGATAATCCAATAGTGTAATTAAAAAATGTCTAGATTTTAATACAAGAACATATCGAAAGTTGGTAGTTTAGGATTGGATAGGATTTCTATGATATCTAGAGATCTACTAGTTAGATCAAGGTGAAATTTGGCATGGTATTGAAGAAAGATCAAGCTGCACATTAATTTTGAATTGAAGTTAAAAGTTGGAGAAGGAGAAATCACTACTAGAACTTTTGCATCACCTTTCAAGTTGGCAGTCAAGTGACATCAGTGTAGTTTTTGAAGGTTTTTTCAAAATTTGTAAGTTGGATTGGACTGAAATTTATTAAGCATATATAAGACTTATATTGAAAATTGCATGCAAAATTTCACATCAAGTGGACGATTAGATTAAAATTTATTGCTTGCCAAGCTCAATGATTAGAGTTAGGATTTACATAAAAAATTCTAAATTAATTAAATATGAAAGTAACATGGTGATTGGGATTTATGAATGATTGAAGCTACTAAGAAGAGCACTAAAAATTCCTTAATAATAATTCTAAAGTCTTTTTGCATATTTTTTAAGAATATTTAGAAGATTTTGTTATCTATTATCTAAATGAAATTTTAATCTATTCTAAGAATACAAAAGAGCATAATTTATATATATATATATATATATATATATATTAAAAAAGATAAAAAATACATGATTAGACGTCAATATATAAAATATATATATATTTCAAATGATAGTCTTATGATAGATCTTAAATAAATTCAAGATTTAAATTTCATATATTGTATCAATTAAAAAACGAATTTTGTTACATATTATTTTTAGATATTTTTATCTTGGACCAAAAAAAATAGATATAATTTTTGATCAATAACAAATAATTCTTTTAAAGCCAAAATACTTCTCTCTTCAAGCTAAAAATAAAATTGGTTATTGATTTAATATTTTTAAAGAAAATTTAATCAAGCATGTCTTCAAATCTTCTTATTTATAATATTAATAATAATCTTTTATAATAAAATTATATTTCTAAATTTAAATTCAAGAATAATCTATTCTATTTTAAAAGACACTTTTATATTTCAAAAGATAAAATAAAATTGCATGCTCTTCTAGCTCATTACAATTTTCTAACTACAAAATATTTTGGGTACAAAAAGACTTTAGAATTATTATCAAGGAATTTTTAGTAGCTTCAATTGTGAAAGATATTTAAAGACTTTGTATAATCATATGGTCTTTGTTTAAGATTAAAAAATCTTTGTCATTGACTTTATAGATTTTTTCAACCATTACCTCTACCAAAATAACCAAAGTCTTTTGTTTCCATAGATTTTAACACAAAAATTTAAATCTTAAGTTTTTTTGACTCAATATTTGTGATAGTAGATTATTTCATCCAAATAAAAAAATAAGTATAATCAATAATTATATGAAAATATATCTTATTTTTGTACTATAATTATTTATAGTATATAAAAATTAACTAAAATATATTATATATTTATAAGTATTGATGTATAATAAAGTGGTTCGTAGGTTAATTTAAAGAGAGTTGATGTAAGAAAATTTATTTTGAGGTTTATTCATTTTGATTATAGTGTTTAAATTATATAAGATTTAAATATTTAATATAAAATTTTAAAAAAAATGGAGCTCAAAGATGAAAATCCAAGCCTCTAATAAGCTCATTTGGAGGAATCAAAACAAAGTATGGATGGATAAAGACAAGAAATAAGGATCTTCATCCCTATTGATAAAAAGCTATGCCTGATAGGCTCTCACGAGGCTATCTACGACTATAACGAGGATTTTAGTAACTTCAAAAGAGACATTTAAAAATCAAAAGCAAAGATTATAAGATTTAGGATTTAAACTATAATTTGCATATAAATTTTAGAGGATTTGGAATTAGGATGATAAAATTATAGTTGTTTGAAGTTAAAGTATTTTTTTAAGACATATTGTTGTTCTTTCGAAAATATAACAAATTACACTAGAACTTTTTGAGATTGCGAGGTGCAGCTGCAAAGATGATTATAAGATCTATGTCTTTTGTATAAGATTTGCTACATTCAGAGTTTGCATGAAGGAGTTATAGAGTGTTGAAGACATCACATGTAATTCAAAGACAATAAGTGAGTTTTTTTTTTGATAGTAATGATTGAAGCCATATGTTGAGTTTCTAAATGAATTTTTGGCTCAAATTTTTCAAAGATATGGGTTATTAGGTTAAGAATCTATATATCAAAATTTTATGGTATTTAAGTACCTAGTTTGTGAGATATAAAGAAAATTTCACACATGTATATGTAAGCAAGGGTTTGAAGCTACTATTAGGATTTTGACAATATCTCAAGATCCATAATAAATTTGTTGTTGAAATTTGTTTTGGTAGTTTTTTATATTACATCAATACTTCATATAAAAATTTAGTTTGTTTGGATAGTCCGAATGTGAAATATGAGAAATTGAAGTTTAGAAAATTTCTACCTTAAGGATATATGAGATTTTAGAATATTTTTTTCACATTTTGGATGATCTTTGATACTTAAGACTTATGTATTGATGTAATTGCTTCTATGAGGACAATTTTATACATAAACTTGGTGTTTTTCTATCTTGAGACTTGATTGAGTAAGTAATGATAGCCAAAAGCCTAATGCTTTCTTAAAGCAAACTCTTTCTACCTTGACACCATGTTCCATAAATTTCTTCTTAAACCATACAAGATAATGGATGTATTGAAAAGAAGACAAATACTACCTACTTCTATAAAAATAAATAATAATTAAGAGTTTAAAATTGAAAAAAAATTATATAAAAGGTGGCACCAAAATATATTAGATTAGCATGGATATGATATTAATAAATGCACATAGGAACCAACAAAGAATCTTAAAAAGGCAACAAAGAAGATTAATATTTTTATTGATAACATATATCATAATTAAGATAAAGAATCAAGTAATTTTTTTTATAAATAAAAAGATGATTTATAAAGATTCTATTATATCTCATATTATTGCTTATGATTGTCATGTATGTGATTGTCATATATATGGCAGTAAAGAGATAAAGAATCTACAACTAACAAAATCAACTCAAAAGTTATTGATTATTGAGTTTCAAAACAAAATATTGAAATTATTACATCCTTTAAGATAACATAATAGAAGTGAAGATTCTTAAAAAAAAAATCTTATTTGTTGAATAGGTGGCAAGATAAAAACAT
The DNA here is from genome assembly GCF_059467195.1 of Physcomitrium patens. NCBI lineage: Eukaryota > Viridiplantae > Streptophyta > Bryopsida > Funariales > Funariaceae > Physcomitrium > Physcomitrium patens. The sequence goes on along the minus strand of NC_143430.1, from coordinate 10,826,512 downwards.
GTTTGATATAACAACCTTAGAAGAGACTTTTAATATTTGGTAATATTGTTAGAGATATAAAGAATTCTTATTGATATTTTAGATGTTTTATTTGAAAAAAGTTATAAGGGCCTTAACAATGATTAAATAATAAGGTGGTCTTTTTACCTTATTATAAAGTACCATCAATGGGTGAGATCAATTTTTATGAGCTTTAAAAATGTACATTTGACTTTATATGTAATTGTAAATGATTGATAGATTAAAAACTTGGATACTAAATTGGGCATGTATTATACATGTTGGTGACTTATAATATAAGTTAGTGTCAAGTACAAAAACTTGATAAAAACAAATAAAGAAGTGAGACATTTTTGAAAGAATGATGACAAAATAGAAATAACTAAATATGTATATTAAGAAAGAAACTAGAGTGGCTATTGTCAAAAGGCAAGAAAACTAGAGACCCTTGAACTAGACTAGAAGCAAAAAAAGAATTGACAAGAGTAAAGAAGACTTCACTCTTACCTCTAAAAATACTATCTAGCAGAGAGCTATGCGGTGACGTTTTATAAGACCTCCAAAAACGTGTTGACTTTGCACAACACGTATCTTAACTTGCAAGGCAAGTTTTTTATGTGGGCACTACATAATTAGCTTGTTCCACAAGCTATCAACATGTGTGGCACGTGGTTAACTATTTGGCCAGGTTTCTAACCTATCAATCAAGTATAAACACATGTAAAGTCAAAGCAGTGTCTATAAAGCTTCTAAGAAGCTTCTCTAGAAGGTATTATGAAATTAATCTACTTTTACTTACTTCTATCTATTCATATCACCTAGGTAACAATTACAATAAATATATATCCATGACAGTCCGCCATAAATTACACATATAAAAAACTTGTGTTACAAGTTAGCTACGTATAAGAGGTCTTATAGAATGTTGCTATATAATTCTTAATTAGGTAGTATACATAGAGATAAGAGTGAAGCTTCTTAATTCTTGTCTATGCCATTTTTAAATGTATTAGATATATATAAATCATAAATTTTAATTAATAAATTATTTTTAATTATTTATACATACACATAAAAATATATATTTGATATTTTAATATAAATAATAAATTTTAAATTTTTATGTAATAAATTTTTCAAATAATTTTTTATATACAATTAGATAAATAATATTATCAAAAAACTGAAAGTAAACAATACAAACTATGAAATAGTGTTGTATACTATTATAGCTAAAAGTTATTAAATACATAAACATCTAAAAATATAAATTAAACAAGTGCTTACAAAAAATATCAACACCCTTACATATAACAACCCTACCTTAGAAACTATAATGATTGAAAAAACTCTAACCAATGTTAGAACAAGATCAATCCCAAGTAGAAAACAATCCTTACCACATATCAGTAACCACCACCTACAATCTCCACCAAAATAAAAATTCCCTCATCCAATCACACAAAAATACATCACAATCACCTTGACAAGGTTGATGAAAAATTTGGCTTCTTCAAAACAAAATAATGAAATAAAGAAATGCACAACCACTTCTTTCTTTGACACCCCCCTCATGTCCATCTAATCATAAAATTTATCACTAATTTTGGCAGTGTTGTTCCAAGTGACAACATTTCCATAAATTCCAAGATGCATAGTTTGTAAGAATTTGCTTCCTGCTTTCCACAGGATGGAAACAACTCAGAAGAATTTCTGTGAGTTGTTAGAACTTGATCTGATGCAGATGATGATGTTGATACTAAAAGACGTTCAGTAGACAAAAAGTTCATCATTTGCTCAAAAGCTGAATTGAAAAAGGTGAGGATTCATGTATTGGTCTGCACAGATCTGCTGAATCGACTGGATTTCGACGCATTGAAACCAAATCCATCCCTACTCCGCGGATTCGTGTGGGAAGAATACTGAGTGTTGTACATCATGCTGTCTATATTGCGATTAACAGACGGAGGATGGTCAGACCTTGTTCTCGATGTCGCGTGGTCTTGTGTCATCAAGTTTGCGGCAAGTGAACATGCCATCAATTTAAAACCTTTCGACGTGTTTCCTTGGCGGTAAAGGCTGCATTTCATCGACACCCCCCCCCCCCACCACCGCATCCATCGTCACAGCGAAAATCAGCATCCCTTGCGTAATTGACGAACTTTCATGGTTGCCAGGGTCAGCCATCGTCAGTATTAATCGATTACCGACAGAACCTCAACCAAAGATCCGAGCCATGGAAAGTGAGGGTTGATGATTCTAAGTGGATGCAGATGGTAACGCAGAGGACGAAAAGCTTCGTGACGCTGGTGTCTCACGTACGCGCCATTTCGCACACGGAGGTCAAATCTGATGGCGGCCAGTGACTGAAGAACAACCCTGGTCATAAATCCCGACAGTTATCACGCCCTTGGTGCGGAACACCCTTTCTTCTCAAGCTCATCTCACGCCGCAATTATTTTTAGAGGAACTAGACCCACCGCCACAGTGAACCACTGTCGGCGTTTTCCTGAAGGGACGATACCCAAACCTCGGCGTGTGGACCCACTACTCTCTCATCACATTCTGCGCCGCACATACCGCCAACCCAACCACCCACAGCTGCATTCCTCACCGAAACAACCATAAAATCCCCCTTCCACGCAACCCAGACCCCACCCAAACAATAGTAACACTGAAACCCATTTTTTTAAACTCGACGATCAAGAAAAAATTAGCATCATCAACCACAACAGTAACGCACAAACACAAAGCGGTACCCAACGCAAACGTGGCAGATAATTAGCAGGTGCTTGAAACAAACAGCACCCAAAGGTCGGTGGAAAAAAACACATAGTCGGTGGGTTGATGTATCGACGATCACGACGACCGGACAATAATCATGGGTCGGCAACTTGACCAAGAGGGGGAGGGGAAAGGGCTGGGAGCTGCAACGATTCACTGATACACCATCAGTTCGGCGCCACGTGAACAAGGGCGGTGCCTTTGTCAGAAGTAACGACGCATCGCCGTTAATTGCCACACCAATGGCCACTGTCGGTTCTTTTCATCCCACCCCTAAGATCTCCCTGTGACGCTGCGATCAAGGTCTAGATTTTTAGCTACAAGATTATCTCGGCTTCCTTCCATCCTTCCTTCCTTCCGTAAAAAAATATATTTCCCACAAGTCGCGTCGCAAATTCCTAGACACGTTAGTATGGCTGAATTCGGTACTGGTACTGTCACTACTATTACTACTTCCACTCGGGGAAAGCAGATTCTCAGTGTGAAAATCTGGTCAGAGCGATGTTTCACAGCATTGCGGTGGACGATGCAGATGATGCGAGTGGCGGACAATCTGATGGTACTTATCTTCTCTTCTCTTCTTTTCTTCTCCCCCCCCCCCGTTTTCATCCTGTTGCCATCGTTTCCTTCTTCGTTTTTCTTCCTCGTTTTCAGTTGTGGCCATGTTCTGGAAGCTTCGATTGAAGGTTCATTGAAGCTCGTCGTTTCGGCGCTCCTTGCAACCACCGACAATTCCCACTTGGGTGGGTTGGTGGGAACGACGTCGGGTGTGTGCGGGGCTTGGTTGTAGCAAATCAAAAAAAATAAATTGAAGAGAAAACCAATAAATAAATTACTACTATATGAGTGTGTACGTTTTTAGACACGTGCACAGACTGATTCATTTCTTCGTTTGCTTGTTTGAGATGGCTTTAATTTTGATTTTGAAATATGCATGTATCAATGTCAAAAATTCTTACTAGATAGGAATATATATCAATATATTATATTGATGCTGGAAATAAGGTTGTTTTCTTTTTTATTCAATAGTAAAAGATAATTTTATGTTTTCAGTTAAGTGCTTTGTTTTTAAATTACGCACCTAATATTTTTATAACAAAATTAAACAAAAAATAGAAACGCCCTTGGTTTGTCTATCCTAAAGATATCATGAAAAAACATTGGTAAATAATTTGTTATGAAACCATCAAATGATGTTGTGAAGAAACATTTTACCATTTTTTTTATTATTATTGTAAAAAGGGCCATGAGCCAGACAAATGCAGTTTCTTACTTCCCTTAATTAATTAATTAATTATGACCTTACAAAATCACAACACATGGGTTAGCAGTTGTAGGATGCAAACAAAACACTAAAATTTTGTTTTTAAAATTTATTCAGAAGTTTATATGGCTTTGAATTAAGAGAACCACTAGGTGGGTATCACCCTTTTATTAGACATATATCCTTCTGCCAAGCACCCTTGTGTTTACATACTAAAACTCTTATTTAACTATTTGAAAAAAATTGAATTAAATTCACAATAAAAAAATTCAAATAAAATTAATAATCCTTTAAAATTAAATGGAAGAATGACATTAAATGTGTTATATATATATATATATATATTTAAAAAATAATAAATAAATAAATAAATAAAAGAAGTGCCATGAGCTATGAGATACAAATATTTTATTGTAAATTTATTCTAAAACTTAATAGTGTAAACAAAATTTTTATTTTTTGTATGTGAGGCATAAATATGTTGATGCACTAAATTGGGGGTCTCCACCTAGCAGTTCCTTATTTAATTATATATTCAAAATCATATATTACAACATATTGAAGATTTGAATAGCACCAAAAAGTTTTTAAATTTTACTCAAACAATATTTTAGCATAATAAATACATTTTTCAAAATATAGATTTAAGTTGTCTAATTAGGGCAAAAGGTTATCAAACATGTATAGAAATTAAGAACATATTTAATAGATGAAAGACGAAATTTTAATTATCATAATTATAAATAGAAAAATAGAAAAATAAATAATTAGTAGTAGAAAAGAGAAGGTAAATGCTCACGAAAAAATATATGCAAATATTGGTAACTCTTCATTGCATATATTTGCCCACACAAGGAAACACATGCTACTAGAACTAGAACTGTGTGTATATCTTGGTACATCTTAGAAAAATTTAGTGTATATATATATATATATATATATATACAATATAATTATCTGGAATATTTTTATATTCACATACATACTCATGTATGTCAGAACATGGGTTGAACTAAAACATAATTAATAAAGTTCAATTGGCAAGTAGCATGCATTAATATATATCTAAAAATAATCATTTAAATTGCATCAAAATCAATTTAAATTATATTCTAACTTTAAATCACTAACAACCGGAGAATCAAAATCTAATAAGGCAAATACATATACATATATATGTGATGTTGTCATAATTCAATTTTTTAACAGTGAAGAAGGTGTATATCTTTAAAACATACATTAGGTGGTTACATTAAGTTGGTATCAAAACATAACAATTTACTTTCTTTAATTGAGATTTACACCTTTTTTTTATTTTTTTATTGTTAAGCTTCAAAGAGCTGCACCATATCATCAAATCACAACATTACTAATATGATTGTTTTAAAATATTACAAAACATCTTAAGAGCAACAACAAAACAATGAATGTTTAATTAAAGTATTTTGGTATAAGAAATAAATAAACAAATGAGAAAGAACAAAAATGAGAGAAAGTGAGTAAAAAGAATATGGTGCGAGAAAGAAAATTGACACAGAAAAGAAAAGAAAACTATAACTAAAAAAACTAAAAAAAGAAGTAGAGACATCAAAGTCTCTAACAAAACCAACATTTCCGCATTGCCCACCTCATGGTTACCTAAGCAACACCTCACATCCTCCCAACCAACATTACGAATAACCCTAAAAACCAAAACCACATAACACAAACTCTAATATTGTCCATGAATCACCCCCAACTAGAACCAATTACTTTGATTACCACAAAACCCCCCAAAACGACAATGCATGGCAACATTGGCACATTCCATTGGGGGAGGGGTGGTGGGGCCTTGACTATGGCTTGGGGTGGTTTGGGGCGGCTGGAAGACGACTTTGAGGTGGCAGAAGTGGCGGTGGAAGAGGCGCGGGAGGTGGATGGACGCATCACCGCCACCGCACTTCCCCCACCCCACCCCGCCCCCCCCCCCCCTCATCGTCCGGACGAGACAGAGAGTCAGAGAAGTGTCTTCCAGAAGCCCGAGGCAACGCCGTCTGATATTCTTCATCCATCCGTCTCTCCACCCAAGAGTGAGTTTCTTCCTTCCTGGTACTCATTCATCCAATTTGTGAGTTGGTAGACATTCATTCGAAGGCGGTGAGTTCGCGTTGCGGTAGCCTCGGAAGTTACCCGAAACCGACAGCTCAGCGAGGGAGGGGAGGGGAGGGGGAACTGACGTGGAGGAGGGACGGTGAGTCGGCTGGCACAACTTCCATGCCGTGGGCTTGTATTGGACGGCACCTGGGTACTCCCAGAATGGTCAAACTAGTCCAGCGCCACCGCCACTCCCTGATCCCCCCCCCCTCGCCCTGCCCGGCCCAGTCAGGGAGGAAGAGGGCGTGGATCGCTACCGCAGCACAGCAGAGCAGTGGTAGGGTTCTCAACTCCTCGTCCTCCTATATCATCTGCCGATGTGCCCTGCCTTCTTACTTACACCGATACAGCTACCGCTCTCAATTCGGCATTCACATAGCATTCGGTGGTGTGCATCGTAAGGCAAGGCAAGGTGTTGTGAGGTGAAGTGAGGTGAAGCAAGGCGAGTTATATTAGCTGAGAAGAGAGGGAAGGGATTTCAGTGAGAAAGAAGAGAGCGAGAGCGAGAGGAGGTACTGTGTTAAGGAGGTTTTGTCATACTTGAGATTGTGATGCCTGGGATGGCTCCGGCAGCATGGTGCCTCGGGGGAGTGAAGTTGGAGAGGCTAGAGTCGACGGAGATGAAGAAGTCGATAGGGGTGCATAAGATACGTAAGGATATGGAGGATAGAGATATTGATTTGAATGTGCCGTACATGGAGGAGAAGCAAGAGCAGGAACAGGAGTCGACGTCGGTGTCGGCGTCCGTGTCGGCGTCGAGCACCTCGGCGGGCACGGATGGCAAGAGTTGTAGAGTACCGTGTGACGAGGTTCATTACAGAGGCGTCTCAGGGAGGGAGGAGGAGGTGGCGTATAGGGGTGTGCGACATCGGCCTGAGCTTAATAAGTGGGTGACGGAAATTAGGCCCACGGCGCAGAAGCGGAAGATTTGGTTGGGGACGTACAAAACGGCGGAGGAGGCAGCGCGGGCCTACGATGTTGGAATCTTTTACACTGGCAAGAAGATACCATTGAATTTCCCCGATTCAATGGAAAATCTCCCCGAGTTGCCTTGCGGTAGTTGGGAGGAGATTGCTCCTTTTGTCAAGAAGCAAGCCGTCTCTGCCGCGAAGCGTCACAGAGGGTTATAAGATGTTCTTTCTGTGGTGATCTGGTGAAATTGGTCTACTTCGGGGCGAGGGCTATGGTTTTTCTTCTAATTCTCATTTCCGAATGGGCGGAGACCTTTCTGTGCATGTAAGAGTAGATCTTACGGTTTTGTTGTAGCCCGCCGTATCAGAGATGAGTCGCTATTCTTTGCCCGAGTACTTTCACGGCAACGGCAACGGCAACGGCAAAGAAATGTGCGATGAGCACGAACAATTGTGTTCTGTTCTCCAACTCATCGGCTATGCTCGAGGAATTTTTTGCAAATGACATGGAAGTTTTGTACATAGTCAGAGTAATTGTTTTACTCTTCGATTCACTATCATTCTTTGGGGTTTCTTTCTGGCGTAAGTTCCAGAAGGTCCCTGCCAGCAACATAGGGTTGCATGTAGACAGATACTCGATCCATTGTTGCGAAGGCGTTTTGCCGCAATGCACTCTGAAATTAGAAAATCTTAATAATAATAATAAAAAAAATGCGTTGTGACTAAGATCATTTTGCATCATGCATTGCGGATGATTTTCCTTTCACACCATCGATTCTGTTTCAGACTTGTCGATTTCGTGCGGATTTTCAGATTTGCCTTTAGAATTATCTTTTTTTGTTTTTATTCTTTATTTTTATGCGTACTGACATGGCTCGGAAGATGATCATAGTTCCAAATTTCGATGCAACTTTTAAATATCAATCCATCGAGATTTTTATTTTTACTTTTGATACATTTCAAAATCAATTTAGTAAAATCGGTAGATTGCTTCAATTCTCACCGCCAGCTGCTGTAATTGGTAACCTTCACTCGTAGTGAATGCTTTGGATGGAATGCCTCTGCTAAGGCAGTCTCGGTGCCTGTTAAAACCAACAACCATAGCTTCTCCCAAACACATTGCTCAATGCCAGGAATCAATTTCCGAAACATCATGCACAACTGCGCGTAATGCAAAATCTTGGAGACACTCAATCCTCTTGGCAGAAGAAGAGTCTTGTAAAACTCTCGCTCTGATTCAAGTCTCGATCGTGATGCTCAATCGAGAGACCCCTGTGGAGGGTCAGATTCTTTACTTGGGCTTCAGGATCTGACCCCCGTCTGGGGGCAAGTATCTCTCCTCGGAAATGGATCCCAGCCCTCATGGTGTTGGTACAAATCTTGCACTTTTAAGTCGCTGAAGCAGAAGGATAAGCCTGGAATTTATTTACACAACAGTATGTGCGATGGATAAAAATGTGTGGATGCATGATTTGATGATTACATCATTCACTCATTGAATCGCAATGCAAGACTACAATCAAAATCTTCAAAATCTTCACTAATTTCATGGATTTCTGGTTTTGGTTTTAGATTGTGGTTGTAAATTATAAGAATAAATAATATTCTATCAATCAATTTTAATTAGATGTATTTTGTTTCTATTATTATTTTTAACATCTTATTAAGACTTAGGTTTGAAGCCAATATTCTTTCTATTTTAAATGATATTTAAATGTATCAAAAAATCAAATACAATTATGTTTATTTTGAATATATAAAATGACTTTAAAATTGTATGACTCATTGGTTTGAAAAAAAAATAGATCTTATTTTAACATGTTGTCATGATGTAACATGGCTAATGAAAGAAAGAGTAAAACATTACATTATAGAAGATTTTATTTTAAAATATTATAGAAAATTATCTTAAAAAATAGGTAATAGTCAAAAAGTTAGTAAAACTAAAGGGTATTATTATTGTTATTTTACGAAATAGGCTTCTAGTTACTTAGTAGGGCCATAAATAAGGCAAAACAAAGTAGATTGGAAAATAAAATCATATGGGCATGTATAGGAGGAAGATAAGATTAGATTTTAGTAAAATTTACCTCAAGAAGCCAAGAATTGATACCTAAAGAGGATCGATTGTCAACTTGGATCAAAATTAGACCCTGAGGCACAAAACCATGCACCTATAGTGACTTTAGAGTTCTTTGGTAGATCAGAGAGTGGGATTTGAGAGCAGACTTGCAAAGAGATTTTTGAACATTGGTTTTATACCAATCAAGTTAATACTTAGTTTTGGGAGGATTTTCAAAGTTGATGATGTTCTCGATTGGTTTAGATTTTGAGAAATAAAATTATGTTTATATATTTGAAGATTTCTTGAGTTTTGTCATATGTATATGGATAAATTTTAGATAGAATGTTGGTCTGCTAGTTATGAATTTGTGTGCAAATTTTGAAGTTAATTGAACAATTGGATCAAAGTTTGTTAAGGTTTTTGTGGGTTGAGATCTCAAAAATTAGAATTTAAAGGTCAATACGTATTTTTAAGATCTTTAGTGATTTGTTAATTGGATTGAAGTGAATTTTTTTTGTATGGAGACTAGACTTGATTTCTAGTAGTTTAAGTGAATTTTTAGAGGAATTCAATAGTTTAAAAAAGAGATATTAGCACTAGAAGTTCAACATTTACATTGAAGTAAGAAGTCGGCTAATACCAGAGTGGATTTTAGGAATTTTCTTCTATTTGGTAATTGTGATTATCTTCAAATTTATTGTACTTGCTTTTAACTAATAAGTTGAGAGGTGTGTAAATTTTTACACAAAATCAATAATTTCATTAATAGATATTGGGATTCTAATCTACCTTAGGATTAGTTTGAGTTGATTAGGTTTTGGTTTAGAGTTTAAGATTTGTTTAGGATTTAGTTTAGATTTTAAGATTTAGTTAGAATTTGACCTAGAATTTAGTTAAAGTCCATTAGGATTTCAATTAGGATTAAAATAGGATTTGCTTGAGATTTATTTAAGATTTATTTAAGGTTTATCTAATATTTTTTTAGGATTTCTCTATGTTTCTTTTGTAATTTCTTTAAGATTTTTTTTTATATTTGATTAATGCTTTATTAAAATTATTAAAATTTAATGGGATTTTTTTTACAATTCTATTAGAGTTGTTAAGATCTTGTTGTTGCAATTTTCTTTGTACTTTCTATAATTAGATATCCAATGCATTTTCAAGCAAGACTTCATGTAATACAACAACATTTTAAGTAATGTTAAACATAATGTCAAGAACATGAATTTCAAAGTATTAAAAGATCAATACACTCTTGTGTCACTCGAAAAGATTAGGAAATTATTCAAAGGTGATATAATATTAAACTACAATAGCTATTGCTAAAGACAAGAAGACTAGAAAGTATTGAAATAAGACTAAAGATTGGAAAGGCGTTGGGAAGAGTGAAAAATGCTTCACTCTTACTTCTATATATATTATCTAATTAAGAGCTATATAACAACATTCTATAAGACTTCCAATATATGTCCAACTTGCGAGATACATGTCTAACTTACAAGACAAATTTCCTATATGTGCACCATTTGGTTAGCTTGTTTTATAAGTTATTAATATGTACAACACATTGCTAACTTGTTGGTCAAGTTTTTAATCTATCAATTAATTACAAATATGTATAAAGTGAAATACGCTTCTATGAAGCTTCTAAGAAGCTTTGCTACAAAATAATAATAAATCTTCCTATATTTATTTTATATCTAATAATTTTTATTTAGAAAAATATATATGTTTATGATATTATTCTTCTTTCTAAGGACCAGTTCCATAAAGAACAACAAGATGTGGCAAATTGTATTTGCCACATATTCTAATTTTTGTTCTCTTTGAAGGTGGTTGATAGATTCTCTTAGCTATTGATACTGTCTAATACTAGGACAAAAAGACCACCATATTATTTGAATATTGTAGATGCCTTTGTAACTCCTTTGAAAGAGAACATTTATAACATTGTTGGACAGAAGAAGAAGAGGGTTCCTACTTCCAATAATACTATCAAGCATTAAGAGTCTCTTCCAAAGTCATAGTATCAAGCACATTATATTTTGATATTTATTTAAGAGAGAACATGTTGTTTTTGAGGATCTTCATCTCTATTGTATTGACTTGAAGGTTGTGACAATTATAATGTTTCATTTGGTAAATCAAAAAATAATAGCTCTTGAATTGAATTTTTTGATTGCTAATTCTTGATCTTTTTAATGCCACAATTACACAAAAATTATAAATAAAGATAGAAGATAGAATTCAATCTTTCATAAAATATATTTCTTTATAAAAAAAGATTTAATTTACTTCATTTTTGTTTAAATGGATGTTGTCAATGAAAAACATCAATATTCTTTATTGTATTTATAAGATTCTTGGTTGACTCCCATTTGCATTCAGAAATATCATATCTAGGCCAATGAATAAGATATTTTAATAAATTTTAGTCATTGATGATAAACATAATTGGTAGAGAAAGGTGTTTGTCACATAGAAAAATATATTATGTTATTGTAAGTAAACTTTACCAATGCCAAAAAAATTATTCAATTATCTTGTTGGTAATTGATAATACACTTCAAATATTATTCCAAAACTTAATTTATGTACTATGTTTGTCCATCAATTTGAGGATGGAAAGCTGAAGATAGTTTTATGTCTATCTTTAAAATGTTAAAAATAAATTCTAAAATCTTAATACAAATTGAATCTGTCTAATTGATATAATATCTATTGATAATCCATGATAAAAATATATGTTATTAAAAAAACCTTAGCTATTTTTTCACCTATAATAGATTTTATACATAGTATAAAATGTATCAACTTAATGAATCAATCTATTATTACAAATGTAAAGTCATAAAAACCTGAGACTAAAAGATCCATGATAAAATCCATAAAAAGAAATGACCATGATTGCTCTAGAATAGGTAATGGCTGAAGAAGTCTATAAGATTGATAATGAAATTTTTTTGATCTTGAACAAACAATACATGATTGTACAAAGTCTTGAAGTGCTTTCTACATTTGAAGCCATTTAAAATCTCTAGATATTAGCTCAAAAGTCTTGTTGTATCCAAAATATCATATTGCTTGGAAATTATGATGAGCTTGAAGAATACCTAATTGTGCTTTACTTTTTAGAATATATAAATGTTTCTTAAAATATAATAGATTATTTTTAAATTAAAACTTGAAAGTATCACAAGAATTAGAAGAATTATTTTTAATATCATGAACAAGAAAATCAAAAGACATACTCAATTGAATTTACTTAAAAAAATTTGAATCAACAATTAATATTGATTTTTTTGCTTAAATATGAAAATTCTCTAGCATCAAAAAAATTATTTTTTGTTAGTCAAAAGATGTATTTCTTTTTATTGATGCAAGATAAGAATGTCTAGAAAAGACATTTAATAGAATTTATTGCTTTATTAATCCAAAGGTAATCTTAAAATTAAATCTTAATAAAATAATACTCCAACATGCTTGGTAATAATTCAAAATACATGTTGACATAAAATACTTATGGTTCTTGTGATTTATTTACACAATGACTAAATTGGAATCACCTTCTAGATAATAATGCCATTTTAAAAATAAATCCATGGTTTTAAGAAGCTCCTTATAATAGATCTTATAATTAATATTAATTTATTAAATTTTTCTAAAATAGAAATCTATTAGATGGAATTTGTCATCTATTCCTATTTTTGATAATACTATTGTTAAATCAAAGTTTAATGCATCTATTTTTATGAAGAATACCTTAAAGAAATTGACATAATATAAGATTGATCTAAAAATAAAAGCTAGCTTTAAAACATTAAAATATGCTTCAATTTCTTTACTTCACTTAAATTTGTCTTAATATATAAGATATATAAGAGGAGCTACAACTTGAGAAAAGTTTTTTTGAAGATCCAATAATAATTAATAGACCTCAAAAATATTATTTTTGGAACTTTTTAATCTATGAAAGTATGGACATTCTTAGAATCCATTTTAAAATCATTATTTGAAATGATGTATTCTAAAAAGTCAACTTAAGTAGTGTGAAATACACACTTTTTTATCCTAGCATATACTCTTGCATCTTTGAGTTTTTATAATACACAACAAAACATAAAGTTTATATTCTTTTGTATCCTTAGAGTAGATTGGAATGTTTTCTAAATAATAAACAAAAAAATTATTAAGAAATTGTCAAAAAATATCATGCATTAGATGTTGAAAAGAAATTGGTATGTTTGTGAATCTAAAAGATATGACTTTATATTCAAAATTTTCATACTTGATTTGAAATGCAGTCTTTTATTCATTTCTTTTATTGATGCATATAAGGTTGTATGTTCATTGTAGATCTATTTTTTTTTATAAATCTTAGCATGATTGAATTAATCAAGAAATCTTATAATCAAAAGTAAAAGAAATCTATTTTTAATGGTGATCTTGTTGAACCTTTGATATTCCATACACATTTGTAATGATTTATCTTTCTTCTTCACATATAAGATAGGAGCACCTCCTAAGATTTTAAATGATATATAAAGTTTTTAGCCAAGTTTTTGTTGATGCATTCTTTGAATGCATCTAATTTTTTTTTTATAATATTCTATAGATTTTTCCAAATGGCAATTGTGCTTGTCCTTGAAATTCAATTATATAATCATATGAATGATGCTCTAAAAGAATATCTACATTTATTTTTTCAAAAACATCTTGATAATCTTAATATTGACTTGAGATGCTAATTGTAATCTTTCTTCCATTAGAAATATGTATGACATATATAATAAAAGATAACCTTTTTCTTGCAGCTTATATGAAATTTCTTCCACCTACCAATAAAGATTTGATTATATTGGACTTATGGATATCTACTTGATTAATAAAATTTTGATTTAAACTATCAAAAAATTTAAAAATATAAGAAATTCAATCTATTTGAAGATTATACTTTCTTAGTCACAATAATCCTAAAATAACTAAATTAGAGGAAGATTTAATTACAATAAATATTATTAAGCAATTATAACCATTAATTATTACATCTAAATGAATAATTTTATATGTACCATTTACAAAAGATAATATACAACCATCTACTATTTCTACATGCATAAGTTTGATTTTTTAAAGTAAAAATATTTCTTATTTTGGAATAAATTATTTTTTTATGAAAGAAGATATAACTTCTAAATCTAATATGGCAAAGACTTTATGATTTTTTTATTATATTTTTTTTTAAATTTTAAAGCAAGATGATAGATTTGAAGAAAAAATAGGACCTTTACTAGGTGTCACACAAGATTCTAATCACATAGTCTCTATTATAGCTGAAAAAAATAGTTTTCAAACATATCATCTTATTTGGCAAACATGCTTTTTATTTTGTGGTTGCGTTGCTTTGTAGAGAATGTTGAGCAATGTACATAGATTCTCTATAATATGAGTATAAATTTTCTTAATTGCATCAAGTCTTTTCTTATTCAATAATCTTTTTGAAATATATCATATCAATTTGCATAGATTTGGATTTTGATGAATAAACTTCTATGAAATTAAAAGCTATTGCCATGACTTGACTTGTACATCTTAAATCAAATCTTTATTTTTGGTATCTTCATAGAATTGATTATCACATACAATGGCTTAAGCAATAAATTGCTTTAATGAATATGTCTTGGAATTGTCAACAATAAATCTTTGATATTTTCTTTTAATATGTATAATTAATTATTAATAAAGGCTTTATTATTCCAATCTATATTGCAAGTAAGGTTTTTGAATTTAACAACATATATAGTGGTTGAATATCATCTGTATTGTTAAGATAAGACCTTGGTCTCTATTACTCTTTGCCAATTAATTTTTTCAAATATAACTATAAACACTTCTAAGAATGAATTTAGATTATAAAGAAGTTATATTTTTTTCTATTAAAGGTATAAACTAAGAAAGAGCACTTTTAAAGAAAAATACACCTATAAATCCAATTTGAATAAATCCATTAGGATATTGGGAAAGATACAACCTTAGATAGAACTTTAATTATTGTAAAAATCCTTAAAATTTAGATCTTGTTCTATGAAATTTCTTTAGAATACTTATTCTTTCTTCTTTTATACTAATCATAGTAATATTTCTTAAATTTAGTTGTGAACTTGATCTACTTGCTTTTTTGAATTACATAACTTGTTGACATAGACTTTGAACTTTATTACTAATTTCTTCTATATGCATCAAAATACTACTTCTATTATTGACATTCTTGTGTGGTAACATAGTTATATAGTAGAAAATAAAATATAGATGTTATTATAAATGAATCTAGTAGAAAGATGTAATAAAAAAATTAATAAAAAATTAAAAATAATAATAAAAAGTTTAGTCTTAATGTTATATTTTGTAGAAGAGACTTCTATTAATTTTGTAGAGGCCTAAATGAATCATATCCAAGAAAATAAGATAATAAATTGATATAGGCATGTTTTGAAAAGAAATAATAATATTTCAAAGCAAAACTTATTTCAAAATATCAAAAATTGATATCCAAAGAGAAGTAATTATTAATCTAGATCAAAATTAGATTCCAAGGCACAAAACCATGTACCTACGACAATCCTAGGATTCTTTTGTAAATCAAAGAGTAGGATTTGAGAGCAGATTTAAGAAGAAATTTATAAGGATTGATTTTATATTGTTTGAATGAGTATTGAGATTTTGAGAGATTTTCAAAGTTAGTAATGTATTCAATGGATTTGGACTTTGAGAAATAAAAACAAGTTAACAAATTTCAAGATTTTGTGAGTTTATAATATGTATATAGGTAAAAATTAGAAAGTTTATTATTGTACTTTTTACAAATATCTTTGAGAAATTTGAAATCAATTTAGCAGTCAAATTGAAGTGTATAAGGATTTTTATGGATTATAGTCTCTGATAATTGAGATTTAGGATAAGTGAAGAATTTTGTGATCTCGGAATATGTGCTAGTTTGATTGAAGCAAAAATTAATAAGAGTAATTTAGACTGAAATATTTACACACAATACAAATTGTAGAGCAATTAAACGATTTAGTAAGGAGAAATCTATATTGAAAGATCAATGTTCAATTCAAAAAAGAAGGATGGCTAATAACTTAGAGGTTTGAGAAGTTTTTCTTATTATTGGTATGTGCAATCTTCTTCAAATCTTTAATTCTTTTTGTTAATTTAGTTATTTTAAGGTATATAAAGTTTGAGTCAAAATCAAAAATTTAAAAATTAATCATTAAATATTTAATTTTCTATAGGATTGTTAAGAATTTTGTTTAAGATTTATGATTTTATTATGAATTGATTAGGATTGATTTAGGATCTAGGATTTGACTATAGTTTAGGATTTTATATAGGTTTAATTAAAATTTTACTAAGAATTTAATTAAGATTTTTCTGAAATTTTATTAAGATTTTATTAAGATTTCATTAGAATTATTTTAGAATTTAGGATTTTATTAAGGTTTGATTTAGGATTTAATTAAAATTTATTATATTTTCAATTATAATTTTAATTAAGATTTCAATTAGAAATTTACCTAAGATTTGGTTAAGGTTCAATAGGATTTAATTAAGATTTTAATTAAAATTGGATTTAAGATTTATTTAGGATTTATTTAATATTTTTATTTTAATTATTTTTTTAGATTTTTTTTTATTTTTTTAAAAGTTTTTATTTCTAATATTTCTTTAAGATTATTATTATTTCTTTGAAGGTTTATTTTTATATTTTTTAAGATTTTCTTCTTATTTTTCTTTAAGATTAATTTATTACTTTTTAATATTTTTTTTCTCTTCTTTTAAATTTATTTGAATTGATTAAAATATAATTAGGATTATCAAAAATTATTTAAAATTTGTTTAAGATTGTATTAAACTCGATAGAATTGTTATTGTTTTTTCACTTATCTTCGACAATTAGGTGTTCAATGCATTTTTAAGTAAGGACACATGTTATAAAATAATATTAGAAATATATAAAATTTCTATCGTAAGAATAGTGACAAGCTTATGAAGATCTACAATACTTGCAAATATATTCTCACTTCTACCGAGAGTAGCATTCATGATTTGTTTTCTAAAGACAATTCTAATAAATCTATAAGTCAAATTAGAAAAGGATAATTTATAATTCCCAATATCAAATGAAAATTTCTATAAAGAAAAATAGTAAACTTTCTTTTAGAAAAAAATCAATGTTAAAAAACCAAAAGTTAGTTTAAAGGTGGATAGTCTGCAATCTTCAAAACACAACAATAGAAGTGGGGTAATTCACTAACTTTTAAAACAAAACAAAAACAATGTTATCACTATTGTCAAACTGTTAAGAACATGAATCTCAAAGAACCAAAAAAAAATACATTATTTTGTTACTTGAAAAGACTAGATAATCACTCAAAGATGATATAATATTAAACTAAAATGACTATTTTCAAAGACAAGAGAACTAGAATTTTTTAAAACAAGACAAAGAATAAGAAAGGCATTTGTAAAAGTGAAGAAGGCTTTATTCTTGCCTCCATATATACTATCTTTTTAGAAGATATGTAGAAATATTCCATAAAACCATTGACACATGTTTAATTTACAAGACACATATTTTAATTTGCAAGGCAAGTTTTCTATATGTATACTTAATGATTAGCTTGTACTACAAGCTATCAATACGTACAACACATAGCCAACTTGTTAGCCAAGTATTCAACCTATCAATTACCTATAGACATGTAAAAAGGTGAAATTGTGTATATGAAGCTTTTAGAAAGCTTTTCTATAAGATATTTTTAAATTAAATTATTTTTATTTATTTCTACCTATTTATATAATCTAAATAATTATAATAATAGATATGTATGTTTTTGATAATATTTTTTTGATTTTTTTGTGTCTTATAAAATAATAATTAAAATAAATATAAATTTATTATTTTTTTTTATTCCAAATATATATTGAACCAATATCTTAAGTACCTTTGCAATTTTTAACTTGCTTCTTCTATGATTATAATAAATATTAAAAAAAAAATATTAATATCTTTATAATAAAAATTTGACTTCTATACTACTATTGTCAAGGATAAGAACTTTAAGAAGATACATAAACAAGTAAGATATGTATCAAAGAAAGATGACAAAATAGAAAGAAGAAAGTATGTATATTTAAGAAAAAATTAGAATTGCTATTGGTAGAGTCTAGAATTCTAGAAACTCTTGAAATTAGACTAGAAGCAAGAAAAGAATTAACAAGAGTGAGGAATGTATTATTCTCATATATATATATATATATTCTATCTAACTAAGAGCTACATGGCATTGTTGTATAGGACCTCTAACACAAGTTTAACTTGTATGACATGTATCAAACTTACAAGAAAGTTTTTTATATGTATGCCACATGGTTAGCTTGTAATACAAGCTAACAACATATGCGACATGCGGCTAACTTTTTGACCAAGTTTCTAACTTACCAATCAACTACAAACACATATGAAGTCAAAGCCATGTCTATATAGCTTTTTTACAAGATATTATCAAATTAATCTTTTTCAACTATTTCTATCTATTCATATTATCTAAATAATTATTGAAATAAATATATATATATTCATGACAATTACAAAGTTTCTTTAACATCTTTTAAAAACTACTATCTAATTTAGTTTGCATTAATGATTAAGAAAAAAGTTAACCAATACTTCATCTTGCTAGTATAGATTTTAAAGCAATTTTGATATTGCATTTTAGCTATTACTATATCTAATATTATTTTTATTCTATTATTATATTTTTCATATGTTAATTTTTTTGAGTTATTTTTCAAAAAATAAAATAAAATTCATATTTAAATAATTTCACAAATTTTGTAAAATATCACAAGTATTATTATCAATCAAAATTAAAAAAATATTTATTAAGAATTATCAAGAACATAATTAAAAAAATTAAAAAATTAAAAATTAAAAAATACTATCAAATAAGTAAAGTAGAAATTTAAAAATTATTTAAATTTTATCTAAAAAATAATTATAATATAAATTTCTGTGAAAAATAAATAAATTTAATCTTAAACTAAGGCTTGAACTTAAAAAATATTTTAATAAGATTGATAAAAACTTCAATTTTAATTTTAGACACAAATTATCAAAAATAACCTTTAAAAGCTATATAAAGACCATATGATGTTTAAAACTATTGTTCATTGTGTCACATGTTTTTATCATGATTCTTTATGTATATAAATATATCATAATCAAATAAATTGTTTAAAGATATTATAAGATTCAATTATGTTCAAATAGCTTCTACAATGATATTTTAAAAAATAACAATATTTTTATAAATATTTATTTCAATAAATTACGCATTATCAATATTATATAAATCTTTTGTAAACGATTTCTATAAATAATTTTATTATTCCACGTTTTTTTTGAAGTTTAAAAGTTCAAAAAATGTTGAATAGTCTTTGGCTCAAATACTGATTTGTGATGCACAAAATAGTGGTTGCTAAATCCTTAAAGCCATGAAATTTTGTTTGAAAATCAAACAAAGATATTATCCGATCATTTTTTAATTTTTTTAGAATTCAAAATATCTTTAAATAAATAATAAAAAAAAAGATACAACCGGATGTAGCATTTGTATATGATTTTTATGAGTTTGTATACACTAAGAAATTCATATAAATATTATATTTCTTGGACACTAACAAAGTCATTAAATCTTATTCTAGTGAAAATCAATACTCTAGGAGCAATTCCACTTCCTACACAAACCCAATAAAATCCGCTTGTATTTTATTTGACACGCCATATTACTAAAAATACTAAGAGACAGAGGGAGATATGTTGCATAGGAATGCATGCCACGTAGGACTGGACAAAGCAGCGTGAAGCCACCCACACATGTTCCGCGCGTAATCCGTCAGGGCGGGAGGGGCCAGGCTGTGCCCGGTCACAAGCAGAAGTGGATTCGGTGATAGGTGGTTTTCCCCGAGAGGTGGACACCGCTTCCTGGGCTCTGCTGCGTATTCTAGCTCTCTCGTCGTCGTTGTCGTCGTTGCGTCAATTTCGCTGCTTCTACTGCTCTGCATCGATGCTTCTATGCTGCTGTGATGCTTCATCTGTTTCCATGTGGCGCTTTGTTTCAATCCCCTTGTCAATCAGTGCCCCTTCGCACCCTCACTCTCGCACTCCCACAATCGTCGTCCCTGTGTCGTATACTCCTGGTGAGGGCTTTGTCCCATTCTAGCTTTCACGCGCACTTGGTCCAATTCCCTTGCTCGTCCGATTGTTCGTTTGTTCGTTCGTTGCTTGCTTGGTTCCAGCACCCCTTTCGCGGCCCTTTGCATACTGGGTCGTGTCGGTTCCGTTTTTTTTTTTTTTTTTTTTTTTTTTTGTTAAGAGATTGCGTGGACGAGAGTTGTGTGCAACACATTCTGTTCTCGTTTTGGACTTGGAATGCCGCCAGAACTTCGGGCGTGTCAGCTATGCAGCCCTCAGGAATTGGATGTTTGTATTACAGGCCTCGATGTGGGTTGGTCAAGCGGTGTGTTCTGGGCATTTAGGGCTTTGTGACGGGCATGGTAGAAGGGCTATGTTTGGTGAATTGATTTCCTGGTCGTGCTGAAATCCACAATTGCTTTTTCTGTTCATTGTCGGTTCTCGATGCTACTTGGTAGCGCTGAGGAAATCAGGGGTGATGAAGAGATTAAATTTGTTGTTTCGGCAATTCGCTGCGTGTGCTGGTTGTCACCCTTTTTCTTTCTTCCCCCTTTTTTTTTTTTTTTTTTTTCTTCTTTCGTCGCTTCATGTTTTCTTTTTTCTTTTCCTTTAGTATAATCGTTTACACATTTTAAAAGTTTACATTTAATTATTCGGCACAGGGTGTTTATTTCTTAAATTTTATTTTCTTAAGAATTTATGTGGACCATGGGTTAGAGAGTGTTGCGTGAGAATTGTCCCTCAGTAAACCTGCGAAGTGAGCATTTTGCATTAGGTCATGGCCTGTACCAAAATATTGCACTCTGGAATCGAAAAGTTCATTGGCACTGCGCATTGCTTGCATCAGCTTCTTAATAGTACTACCTTTAAAGATATACGTGGTTTAGGAGAATATCCCTTAAATTACTTATCGAATTTGCAGCATTGGAATACCTCCTACTTATGTATCGAGCTTGCTGAATTGCAGTAGATTAAATCAGTTGAGGGTTTTGGATTCATACAAGAAATTTCCTCATTTTGTTCCTTGAAAGTGATACGATTGCATGTCCTATGATGAAAATATTGCTCTTTCTGTTGATATTTGTTTTACTCTCAACTCTTCACATTCAAACTGCGCATTAAGTCCGTGTTCATAGTTTTAAATTTTCTGATTTCGTGAATTAGGTCATCGCTGAGGTGGTCACCGCTTGAGTAAGAGTGAGCACAGCTGCTGTATATGAAGAAATCTACAATCGGGAGAGGAGCTTGGTGATGGGGTTTAGAGAGAGGAAGCTCTATGAGACTTTTCCAGGGGGTAGCGGTTGATGACGTGACAATACATAGACGGAGAGCAAGCAAGCCTAGTGCCGGAGATATGCTCTTTAAGATTTTGTCAGAACTGGTAGACACCGAGCGGGTGGGGGCCTTTTCGGCCCAGAGGCGGGGGGTGCAGTGGGATGACATTGGGCGGAACTGTGGTGTGAATAGGGCATGTGCCATCGCCATCACTCTGTGGGTAATCATTGTATGCGTGTTGCTGGGAGTGGCCACTGGTTATCGACCTTTGAAGGAAAAGGTGCTTGGCTTTGAAGAATCGCCATGGCACGAGGTATGAATTTCGTCTGTATGTGAAGGCTTTTATCATCACTTGTCAAGAATGTCAATTTAGTGGCACTATACTTGTTTTCTCCATATACCGCGTCTGAAAGCATTAGAAATCTGTTTTCGAACGCAGGATTATGTGCACACATCAAATGATTGGTTTTTCCTAATGATCCTATCGGGCGCGTGTTTTTACTTCTATTCGTTGTTTGGGTTCCCCTTGTTTGTAAGTGCAGCGTCTATTTACAGAAGGCAGTGGAGGACAGTTGGGTCCATACTCGATGTTGAACATCTCAGGGACTTACAAAGGTAAATGGTTGAACTGATAATGTGTATTTTGTCGAGACGGCCTGCATTCTATATTTGTTACAAATGCTGCCTTTTTACGCTAAGCACTTAATTTGAATGTTTATTTTGAATGTCGGTTGGATCGATGCATGTGAGTCAATCTGTTGTGAGTATCCTAGTGTGCTATTGTTCATATGAGTACAGTTTCCGATCAATTCGTACATGCATTTCATGTTTGAAGTATGGTATGCTCGTGCTTTCGCAGGAACATGGTCACATCGCAACGGCAACTTTTCATCCAAGTTTCCCGTGTTCCAGAAATCTAGTGGAAATATAGTTTTTGAACTTACAAGCTCACTAACTGATATAAGGGGTGTACACTATGTACAGGTAAACAAGTTCAGTTCATCCCATCCCATCCCATCCCATCCCATCCCATCCAATTTCAATGACAAAACATAACAGGTTTGTTATAGTTATTGATAATTCTCCTTTACATAAGTTTGAACATCTTTAGTTGTAATATCGTGGTTACTTTTTCTAAGTTTTTTGAGTAACTTTCACGGTTCACCAGGGAGAAGTAGTGCTACGCGATGGTGTGTATATAAGCGATGGTGATTTGCAAATGAAAATGGAAGGGGTTTATGTGTGGCCCTTCCGCCAACTTCGGATGGTCTTGAGCAGGTTTGTTTTCTGGTTATGAATGGCTGAATACTTGAAAGTATGTTTAATGTACGTGGGTTATTTGCAATATTAAAAGCATGCGCGCGCGTTATTTAGCTTTGGCAGCCGAAAGAGGTGCAAGAGCTTGTGCAAGTGTCTGCTAATTTTTTCAGAACGCTGATCTCCTCTTGGCCGTGGCGACATCTTATTATCTTAATGTGTTGTTACACAGTGCGGTGGACAGTGAGATGAATCGAGGTGAAGTTTTCATTCGATCCAGTCCCTACCACTTGGTGAGCAGATCATCCGCATTCCATTTGTAGTACTGTTCATCATATCGATTTTGTGTACTCAGAAAGTTAAGCCTTTTGTGTTGTACTGTAATCGTTTGTAGATTTTTTCTTTGGGGTGAAGATTCATCATAGGTTATTTGATTCTTAGGCTGAAGGGTGAGCGTGATCTTTTTAGAAGGAGGGTCAGGTACTGACAGTGCTAGAGGCATTCGCGTGGGTGTTGTGGCTTTGTTGATGAGTCGCAGCTCGGCATGTTTTCATCGCAGGTGGCACAAGACACTCCTCGTAATTACCATCGAAGCAAAAGAAAGACTTGTACGTGTCTTATTGCCCTTTCCATTCACTTGGATGTTGCCTGGTTGAGGATTGTGAATCAATTTTGTGATCACAAATTTATCATGGTTAAACCTGATAATTATATTCAACAATCAAAAGAGGTGTTGCTGTATGATTTGACAGTCTCTTCTATGTTTTCATTGGATCAATTTTTTTGCCACTCAATGCAGCACGTATTATGGAGATGGGAAAGATGTGCAAGATTCAACTCGTCACTCAAGTATCTCCCAGAGTGCCAGATTATAAACGCGAGTTTGCAAGTCAGTTCTTTCAACCCAGCGAATCTGATAAATTTGAATTCACATACTACAATGTGATTACTCAAGTATGTTTATTAATTGGCTACTACTTTTCATCATGTGGAACAATGAAGTATACATTTTCACCCTTTCGTTGTAGATACTACATGAAACTTAATTGGTTATATTTCTGGTTTCGGTTCTAGAGAGGTTTGAGAACACATTAAAACTTCTCAACTGCTAGCTAGATGCAAGTGCGAAGGTTACGTAGTGGGTTGAGAGACTCTTGGATTCGTAATACAACGATGTTATCTGCAAGGTGGACGTTTTTGTAGATCAATCTATACTAATGGTGGAGCTTTTGCAGAAGGGGAACATGAACGTCAATTTTGTGAAATGCGAGGGTTAGTAGAAGGTCCCAGTATGCATGAAGACCAAGGCGAATGTTTCTCTCCGCTTGTCGTGAATGCCACGTCAGTGAACGTGGAATTGTATTACAACAAAGCCGTCAACTACACGTTGATGGTCACTTTCGTATCCAATTCATCTAAATATTCATAAGGTTGTCTAGTAGATGAGGTCGTTGTATGCTTGTTTCATTGTCATACTGAAAAGATGACCTAAGCGTCTTGGCTGCCTTCGTATCACAAGTCATGCCCGTTAGATTTTCCTTCCATCAACTGTGAGGAGTTTGATTGTCATTTTCTAGTTTTGTCGGTCCGTCACTACTACCGTGTATGAGGCTAAGTATTGATAGCTCCCCTTAACCCTACTCTTCCAGATATCGTTTCTGCAGGTTCTTTTCTTGATACGTCAAATGGAGCACAGCAACACTCAATCTGTACCTCTCGTTGCCTTGGAGAGCTTGTATTTTAGTTCGAACATTGTGATTCGTATCTTGTATAGGATTCGTGTCTGTTGATACGTGAGCCTTCCATGATTTAACTGATATAGAATAACTGACGTTGATTTCCTGATGTTGAGTGATTGCAGAATCTGAATTGCTTGTTGTGTGGATGGTTCAGGGTGCTGCAAAGGTATCATTGATGATGATAGGACAACAAGCTATCATGGATGCGTATCTTTGCCTCTTGCACCTTACGGCAGGCATTCTTGTAGGTATGAATCCTGGTCCCATTCCACTAATGCAAGTTAGTATCATAAGTCTGGATGGGCAATGTCAGAGCTGGGCTCCAGGCTCGTTGCACGTGACTTCCATTTCTTTTGGATTTACTTGTTCAAATGTCAGTGCGGAATGATCAGGTCTCGCCAGGTGTAGAGTTCATATAAGTGGGAAAGTAGATGATAGTGGTTTTGAGCATCACTTTTAGGCACTTTGGCTTAAACAGCACCTGCCTGTAGGTCGGGGCTCATATACTATAACAGCGTGGAAGCGCAGAGAAGAGATCAATCAAGAAGGTGACACCTTGTAGTCATGGAGACTTTTTCTCTTTAAAATTTTTCAAAAACAAAACTGTAACATGAATGTCTCTGAGCTATTTACTTGGAGGTATCTGGTGCTCATCCCTTGCAAATTATAAGCAAAGCCTGATCTGGGTGGAAATGATAAGCTGACACTGTACAATTTGTTTGACTCGTCAACAGAGTCGCTGTTCAATACATTTGCGACTGCTGCATTTTTCAAGTTTGTTGTATTCTCAATATTTGAGATGCGGTACTTGCTTGCTATTTGGAAGTCGCGAAGGCCTGTCAGTTCTGGAGAAGGGTGGGAAACTATGCGTCGTGAGCTTTCAGTTCTCTATTCCCGTTTCTGTAAGCTTCCATTTCCTTCTATTTGCACTCGTGATATTCTTGAAAATTTTACCATCTAGTTGAGGATCTACCTTTTTTTACATCAGGAAAAAAAAGAGTTGTGGTTGATGTCAAAGATTCCACTTTCTCGCGGATGTTTCCACTGGGCATTGCACTAATGGTAAATATTGCTGGTGCAGATGGATTTCTGCTGAGCGGCATACTGATTATATATGAGCTGCATAGCATGCTTCGCTACATCCTTTTCTTGTTTTACTCTTTTTGGATCCCTCAAATTGTGGCCAATGTGGTGCGTGATTCGCGGAAACCACTCCACCCACACTACATTGTGGGTATCACCTTGACACGCTTAGCAATCCCCCTGTATGCCTTCGCCTGTCCGAACAACTTCATGCGTATCGAACCTAACCTAGGATGGTGTCTTGGTCTAACCACATTCTTGGGCGCCCAAGCAGCCATACTTCTTCTGCAACATTTCTGTGGAGCCCGGTGTTTCATTCCACGTCAGGTATGGACAGTTACACTGTACACTGTACGATGCTCTAGCTCTAACAAATCCTCAATTGAGTATAATTATCTTATGTTTTTTTGAACTTCACACCAGTTATTATTGGATGATTGTGTGCAGCTGCTGCCTGAGAAATACAGCTACTTCCGCAGAGTGATTCGTGCTAATGAACATATAGAAAGGGGAGAGGAGTGTACTCCTATTGACTGCGTGATTTGCATGGCTGCTGTTGATGTTTCACAGCGGTGTAATGACTGCATGGTGTGTGTGTTCATCATACCAATCAAAGTTCCATCATGGGTATTATAAGAAGTTTAAGTCCACTGATGTTCATTGTGGTCACAAAATGCAATTAGAAGGGTTTGTGTAGTGACACGGATTACTATTTTCCCACCTGTATGCATGCAACGGAGTATTATGTGGTCTTTCGTTTATGGTGTGAACATTTCTGAAGTAAAAATCATCTGCTAACTATGAGGTGGTTTGATCATTTTCAGGTAACTCCGTGCGACCATTTTTTTCATACCGGGTGCTTACAAAGGTGGATGGACATCAAAATGGAATGTCCAACATGTCGGCGGCCGCTTCCTCCTATGTAGCTATCTTAGGACGTAGTTTGTAAACTACTTTGGTTTGTCTCACCATAATATGTCCATTGGAGCTGTGGCGGATGGTTTATTGCAATGCTGCAGATCTTTCGACCCTTGGAAATTCTTTCACCTTTTTTAATTCTCTTCGACAGTCGTAAGAGTTTGATGTTGATGTTGTTGTTGTTGCAATGGCATTGGGTGATTGCCCATGTTGATTCTTGTCATGGGTGTATACAGAGGCAGACTTGTCAAGTGTTTTAATTTAACACATAGGGACCCTTGCCTAGCAATTCAGAGTCGTTGAATTTTCTGGGAGTGCTCGTCTTTGCCGCAGTGCTGCAACTAAGGTAAAAACACATCTGAAAATTAACGTAAAACAAAATAAAACAATGCGCTTTGGCGTTTGTCACCTTCTATAAATCGAAAATTGACAGTTCTATCGATCACCCTTCCACGATAAAATGGAGATGAGATGTGATCAAATTGGTTGCTATTTCTACATATATTTTTAAAATCCAACAACTATTATGATGCATAACACCACCCTCCATTTCTCTCCTTTGTTTCTTTTGTTTTTTTTGCCCTTTTTATTCGTATTCTTATGATGTAAGGCAATTTTGGTGAAATAATTCATTCATGTGTTGCAACACAATGTATACCACTAGTACAACTTAGTCAAAGAATATTTATTTTATTTTAACTTAATAATTAATGTAAATGGATTTTTGTCAGTTGTTAATCATTCGTAAAGTAAAGATAACCTTTATGACTAGTTACTTTTGTTACTGTTTTTCAACTCCAATTATTAAGATAAGTTTCATCAAGTGTACTATTATATGCATTTGTGTATGTGCAATTTTTAATATTACTTCTTGTAACTTTATACATACATAAATAATGATTCTTGGTATTCAAAACATTCCATGTGTTTACTATTTTAAAACAAGGCATACATTTGTGGATAATTTTATCTTATTTTTTATAGATTCATTTTAGAATACGTATAATTAGACATATATTTTTTATATACTAAATATTTAATTATACATTTTAAATATATATATAATTATATATTACATATTTCACAACTTAAAGGAATTTTAATAAATCCTCAGATATCAAACAAAAATACGTTTTTATTTGAATCTTAAATTGATGTAGTTTGTGTAATACTAAATAAAATTGATTAATTGTTAAATCTTTGTAGATCCTTTTTATTGTTCAAAAAAAGAATCAAAAAATATAGATATAATATGCAACATAACATTAAGTAAATAGTATACAATAAATGATAAATAACAAACATTTTTTGAAATGAAATTAAACATTAAATGTTATCATTGTTATTATTATTATTATTATTATTATTATTACATGCATGAAATTCAAAAGAATTATGCCTTTATATTAGAATCTATATTGCAAAGTCAAGTTTCTAATTGAACCACATGGATCATTTCAACATAGCCATGTAATCAATCTCAATTATTGAAGTGATAAAATCATCCACCATAATGAATCTACTTAAAAAAAAAAAAAAAAAAAATACAAACAAATACAAACAAATACAACTTGATTAATAACAATAATGATTTATACAAAATAGTATCAATAAATCATGTTTAAAATTCTCATATAATAGAATCTATATATTAAGAATTCTCAAGGAGACAAGTAGTGGTTCTTGATGGTTACATGGATGAATCTTTGTTTTTATCAAAAAAATTCACCTTCTTTAGAGTTCACAAGTCATTTTACAAAGTTCACATGCAGTTTTATAAGTCGTTTTTTAGAGCTTTGCATTGCAACGTGAGTGCCTTTATGCATTCATTTGGTCTTTGTTTTTATGAAAAAAGTTCATGTTCCATGAAGACAAAATGTGGCTTTCATTCACTGCATGAACCCTTCTTTGTTTTTATCAAAAAACATGATGTTGCTAAGAGTTCATATGACATTTTACCATTGACCATAGGGAGTTCATAGGGCATTTTATGTTGTCCTGGATTGCTAGTGATAGCTTCGGAGTGGCAAGAATGGACTTAAGCAGGACAATGACAACGTCCACTATGCATGATTAATTTTATAGTTTCTCATTGTTGTTCTATGTTCATGGGTTCATTGTTACTAAATGATTTCACATTTTCTTCTGTTTGTTTTTTCTGTGTGGCAATGGCACTAGTGAAGCAGAGGTAGTAAAAGTCACAAATGCCAGCAAGAGAGCTACTTCCAGAACCAGTAATGACTCCAAGAAGTGAGACTATTATCTTTCTTAATGTGATTTTCCTTTGAATGCCCTCTCTTCTTAATTGTGATTATATGCTTATTCTCAATCCTACTAAGTATGTCAAAATATTGTTACCCAACTTCTTATCTTTAGTTTAGTTCTATCAAAAAAACTAAAGGAAGAAATTTTGCCACTAAAAAGAAACCAGCTAAGGAAAAATTAGAGAAGAAAACAAAAACATCAAAATCCCTGAAGTTGCCTAAGAAGGCCACATTCAAAAAATTGGAAGGTGACAAGTAGCAAGCTTTTGAATCTCATTCATTGAAGGAGAAGAATGCTACTAAGCAACCTACTTTGAAGAATAAACAAAGACCAAAGAAAGTTATATCATTAAAGACTCATACATCTAAGACTAAAGGTGATAGAAAAGAAAGTGGTGATAGCTCATCAGAAAGTAAATTAACATGTAAGGTTGCTTCAGAAAAAAATCAAAGTGAATCAAAATAAAGCCAATCTCAAAGGAAAACAAGAGTTGTATCACATGTTCTTAGAAGATCTGTTTTGCAAAAAGAAGGTATCCAATTCATTAGAGCTAAGACAAGAAAGAAGTTTGATGATGTTTTTTATGATGGAGAAGTAATTGGATATGATCAAAAAGTGCAATTTTATATCTCCTTGATCTATGATGGAATATGGCATTTTACATGAGATTTTTTTTGATTCAAAATTTCATTGTTATCTTTGAAATCTCAAAGCTAAAGCTTTGTATGAAAGTCTCATATTAGTAAATGTTGTTGAGTGTTTAGATTTGTAAATTTTTTTCATATCCAAAGAAGAAGACTATACAGATAATATATGTCAATAATTTTTACATCAAATCTTTTCTAATCTAAGATCTATTCTAAGAAGTGTTGAAAGGTAAATACATCATGGAAGGCTTAGCAAGATTTATAGCATGATTGATTTAAGTAAATTGAGGTTAGAACTCCCTTCTATGAATAAAATGAGTGATGGTGAAGCTCCTTCACTACAAGTTTTTTGTGAGAAGAATTTGACTACTAATATCTATGTTCATTACATCAATCTAAAAAGTAGTGCAAGGATTAGGCACATTGATGATCAAAAGAGCTATACTTCTTCTTCTTTTTCAAAGTTGGGTAGATTCAAGTTATGAATTGTTTAAATGTGGTGGTAGGTGCAGTTCCTAATTTGGCCACTATAAACATGTTGCATTGATCTTTAAAGTGGTGAAGGTGGTGATCTACTGATCCTTCATTTAAAGGATTCATATCAAGAGTTGTATGATTCTACCATATTCATGCAAAGTCGTTCTTTGTCATGTTATTTGTTGTTGATAGGATTCAAAGCCTTTGATGCTTACCTTGACAATGTTGTGCTTGCTAAACTGACACATAGTTGCTTTGGCTACCATTTTTTTGAACCATTTCTAAATTATATGAATTACAAGTGGTGTCTTCAGTTTCTATTATGAAGATATAATGCTCTGCAATTGTTGTTGTTGCAGTTAATGAATAAATTATCTATATCAATGATATTTGTGCAAAACAAAATTATATATAAATTATTCCATAGTTTATTAAAAATTTGTGTCAATCACAATATCAAGTTTTTAATTATTTCTTTAACACAATAAATCGAAAGATATATAAGAATTATTGATTGTATGAATGTGTTTTTGAACCATGTTGAATTTTAATTCTTTTTTCTTTTTTTATTGTATTTTTATTATAAGATTAGTTTTATTATTATTATATGCTATAATTTTTTTTAAATACTTACAGATGTATTATAAGAAAAAAAATATATAATTTGAATAGTTCTTATAAAATGAATCAGTGCTAATTTTTTAATTTTTAATTTCAAGATAAATTATTTTAATTACAATAGGTGTTTGACTTAAAATTTAAGGAAAAAATCAAGTAAATGTTTTCAACTGTATTCTGTAATAATATCAAAGGATTAAACTTTATTAATAAAATCAAAATCAATATGCATTTTTACAAAGAACTATATATATATGATAATTTATTTAATTTTCAGCCACATATTATATTTTTAACTTATATTTAACTCATATTTTGAATTACTATAAAGTCACCATTATAAACTTGCTTATTATAATATTAAAATGATTAGTTGTGTGTTGCTTAATTGATTTATTTGTGATTTGTCCATTGTGAAGCTTGCATTTGCTACACCATGACTTGATTGCTCATTTGCCTAAATATTTTAAATACAATTTCTCTATTTTCACTTATATTTCCTCAATCTATCAATCTACCAATCTACCAATTTTTTTTTTGTTTCTAGACTTTGTTGTTATATTAATGTAGAATTAGTTTTGAAGAACTTGAATGCAAAATTTCCTACTAATGTGCAAGGTGAAATACTTAAGAAGCTAAGATCTTGATATAGACAAACTAAACTGTCTGGAAATTTGTGTCATAAATCCGTGACAACGGGTTCAACTAGTCAAATATAAAGCATAAGAATGATACAAAAGATATAAAGTTAATTAAAGAGTTTGAACCTCACTTCATGATCGATGGTTGTGAGCCAGTACAAGACATACCCTCACCTTCTGTCCAAACGAATGAATGAATTAATGGATGAATGTGCTTGACCATGGACGGGTGGATGGATTAGAATAAATCATTCATCCATTCTGGGCTTTGCAGCGTTAAGTGGGCCTTGCCGAGAGGAAGAGTTTCGTGTTTGTCGCGGCGTTGTCTTCGCAACGAGAGAGAGCAGCTCCCCTTCATCGCTACCGACACCGCTCCTCCTCGATCTCTCAAGGTTTCATTTCTTCCCTGTTGCGATGCGAGTGCGATGTCAATTTTGTAATATTATGTTTCTTCTTTTTCCGCATTCATTTGGAAACTTTTGTATGATTCCCGTGTAGGGTGTTGTACTCTTGTTTGCTCCAGTTTCGCTTAGGGTTTCGTTGCAGGATTGCGCGGAGAATTGTCGATGGTAGGAGAGCTTTTGGATAGCGATGCTTAGACGAGCGTTTTGTTCTTCTTTTTTTAAAAAAAAGAGAGTGGGCCTTGGGAGTGTACCGTGACTCTGGTAGTGAGTAATATTTTAGTCCCAGAGAGGTCTGGATTAGGGCTTGCGTATAGGTGAGCTCCGATCTGACTGGAAATGGTTGTCTTTTCCATTTTTTAAACCTTCTCAAGTGCGCCGTAGAATGTCCTTCGATTGATGTGGATTCCGATTACCTGATCTCGACATGAATTTGAAATCTTGCGGCATTTCGTCTTTCTCTATTTTCCTTGTTTTATATTGTCTTCATTTTCAGTTCCCATGTGTTTCTCTGACGGTTCAATCCTAGTTGTCGTCGTCTTGGTTATTGCATTGCTTTCTGAATCCTAAGTTCAATTTCTTCGTATTTGTAATAACCTTGCGCTGTCCACAAAAGATGAGATGTAGACTTTTTCCTGATTGTTTCTTTTTCCTCTTCTTTTTTTTTTTTTTTTTTTTTTTTTTCTTTCTTTCTTTCTTTCAAGTGTGGCGCTAGGGTACCATGTTTGGCAGTTAAAATCTAACTTTACAAGTAACCATTGGCTTGTATTGCAATGGCCGGCTACAATTATTCCAGCCAACTATTTGCATTTAGAGTTTTTTTTGCTATCTTGGCCTTACAGCAACATTGATGTTGCGGTGTGGAGCAGATGATTGATGATACGGATTTGGGCTTCTTCGCCAACTTTTTGGGGGTTACGATATTTGTATTACTGGTAGCCTATCACTATGTGGTGGCAGAACCAAAAGTCAAGGCACAATAGCGCAGCAGGTTTTGCGCCCGGCATGAAATATGAGGGATCTTTAGTGCATCCTGTCAAGGAGACCACCATGTGACGAGAATCGCGACGCATTTCAATGTAGTAGAGCAATCATAATTTGGCATTATTGTAAATGATTGCGCTTTCATGATACAAAGTTTACTGATTGAATTGTTTATCAAATACAACGTGGTTTCTACTTCAATTGAAGTACCTGAACGCTATCATTTTGTAGCATTTCTTAGCATACCATGTGCAACCGCCTTTAGGGTGTTATGGATGTGCGCTTTCGGCAACATGTTTGATGGCCCTAGAATGACTGCTTCTGCGTGTAGATGAATTGCAACTGTGATATGAACTGAATTTGCTTTGTTCCTGTGGTTTCATCTCCTATGTTTCTGGGTTTGTTATTCTTCAAGCTGTCCTGAAATCTATGTATGTCATAAACGTTCTGCCGAAATACTCTTTTTGATTGTTTCAAGTGATGTGTTTAGTATCAAATTGTAATTACTTCAACAATGTAATTGCGCCGGATTCTAAATAATGACTCGATGTGAGCGAACACTAGTCATGATGTCTCAAGGTGTGATGGCTGGCAGTAGTAACAACCACTGCGTTTATTACATTCAGGTTTACTGTAGTACTTATTGGAAGAATACTTTTCAACACATGGCTACTAAACGTAGATTGGATGAGTTTGGTACAAGCGGCGTTCATCGCAAAAACGTAACACTAGAGGAAAACTTCATCATTTCTAATGCCATTCAATCTCACAGGTGAACTATAATGTTAGAACAAGGGGTAGATTCAGAAATATAAAGTTCAACAAAAAAAAGACACATCATTTCCTGTAAATTCGCTACCGCATATAATTTGTGCTGTAGGTTATCAACCATGTTGAAAAAATCGCGAGACAACTGCCAACTGCTTATGTAAAATTCCAAAGAATCGTCCAGACATGTAACCCTACATGGTCATTGCTCGCTTGGAATGGATGGGAGACCCCATTGAGCATAATCAAACTCATCAAGGGATCCCAACACCTGGTCTGCCTCCTGACACAGGGCTTTGTCTAAATTAGGGTCAGGGACCATGACAACGGGCCTGCAATCATAGAGCTCAACTGCTTCAGAAACACTCTTTGACGATGTAATGCAGAGGGATGCCAGAAACACTAATCTAAGGATACAATGCTATGATTTAACTAGTTAAAGGTTTTAATACAACCGTTTTTTTAATTTTCTTTCGTGCATTCAGTCATATATGAACACGTAACCAGCACCTAGTAAACCAGGCCCACCTGATATAACGGTTCATGCGAGTTTGAATGTACACCTAGAAATGCCAAAAACAAAATTGCATTTGGGAAAGCAGCGAACAAACTCACATTCCAGCTGCATGAGCCGCAGCTACTCCTGATGGAGCATCCTCAAAGACGAGTACGTTTCCCACCTTCAAATCGGGATCCTGCAACAAAATTTCCATCATTTTAGAACATCCATATGAGATAAGCCACGACTGAAAACATCTCGCACTAAATATCCCAAAACTTGACATGCTCTACCATCCATGTGTATGTGGTGGATGGTGTTTTAAAAATCAGTTAAACCCATACAGACCTCAAATCGGTTCGCAGCAACTAGGAATATGTCTGGTGCTGGCTTCCCATGAATAACAGCAGGATCGTCACCAGTAACAACATGGTGCATGAGGGAAAGGAGTGAACCGTGTTTTGTTGACTTCAACTCAAAGTGGCGGCGGTGTGAGCTGCGAGAGACCAGCAAAATGTTAAGCGTAAAACCCGCCACTATTACCCTTGAGATCCTTCAAGGTTTTTAATCTGAAAATGAACTGCAAAACAGCAAGAAATAGAACATTTTCGGGTGGGTATTTTAAAGGACCACTTCTGCTAATGGACTTCATATCAGGTACCCTGCATAACAGTATTTAACTAGGGTGCTTTGATCCAACAGTGCAAACGTGTGTCAGCTCAGCAAATGTCTTAGCTCAACTGGAGCTTTTGCGGACAGTGGAGTCCATTTACAAAATAAACACCGAGGGAGAACACACCTGGTTGCAATTGCCATTGGAATGTTGTTGGCGTGTAAATGCCGGATGAGTCGCTCGGCACCTGAGGATGGGCATGGGAAAAAAACCCCGAATAAGTGGAATTGTAAGGTGAAATTGGAGGAATCGATCTACCAAACAAACAGTGTTAGAGATAAGGGCACACCAGGCATTAGGTCGCTCTCGGGGAACATGGCATGGAGCATAGTTTCCCGCCGTTTAATAAATTCCTCGGCCGTGAGGATTCCCGTCAAACCAGAGTCCTGGATAAAAATCTGCCCAGCCTCCAGTGCTTTCTTTCCCATCATTTTTGCTTTCAGAGACCAGTCAAACGCCTTCCCGTACTCAGCCAATATCTTCTCCTGGACGATTGTGTAGAACTTTTCGGTATCTAGATCAGCATAAATAAAACGATTAGAAAACTGATGAGATAGTATTCCTACATGAAATAAGTGGGACTTGTGAAACTAAGTGGCATTGCAAAGTCTTTGGAACGAGTAATGCATGACTTATCCATCCGCAATGAGATCGTGTTAGCAAAAAGAGTGCATTACTATAGTCAGATGATGACCCACAGCTCCGTCAATGCACATGGAGCAGCTTATATTGCAATCCAATACTAGATCAAAGGGAAATTTCGTGTTTGGAAGATACAAACACTGAAATATCATTAATAATGCTCCACAACAGTGTGGCGATTAAACGTACAAGGTCAAAAGAAACAAGATATTCATGACGGATTAGTGATCATCTGCCTTGGACTAATTTCCCACCTTCCTAAATGTAAAGGTAGTGATTAATAGAGATCATCAGGCGCTCAGCATCAGACGCATTGTCAGAATTTCCAATAGCCGCAACGCAATCAACAGGAGCATTCTCAACATTTCCGGTTGCATCCTTGAACCCTAAGCATAAAACCCTAATTCCAGGATTCTGGACAGAGCGCACTCTGACGTACAAGAGAGTACACCCACCAAGACTCTCACACACAAGCAGAATTTGCAAACTATAGAAGATTCAAACCACTCCAAAAAGAATTGCACCAGGATATCTCCACACACACATACACACACGCAATCAACATTTCCCAGCAATAGTCTTTCGAAATTTCACGCTGAGGCACAGACGCACCCAAAAGCAGGCCGTCCATGTCAAACAAGACATGTTTGACCTGCCGAGTCGCGGCAGAATCCGATGCGACCACCATCTCTTTCTCCAGCACAATACCCTGCGTGCACAATGTTGGTTACAATCCACCCTCGATCGAACTGAACTTCCACGCAGAACACAATTCAATCCCCTATTCAATCTCCACAACCATCCAAGCTTTGGCCACTGACAATCCACACTGTACACCATCCACAGGTTCACAGAACATTTATTTCAAAAGATCAAAATTTGACACATGGGTACTCTAAATTAAG
Source organism: Physcomitrium patens (assembly GCF_059467195.1). NCBI lineage: Eukaryota > Viridiplantae > Streptophyta > Bryopsida > Funariales > Funariaceae > Physcomitrium > Physcomitrium patens. The sequence goes on along the minus strand of NC_143430.1, from coordinate 10,790,306 downwards.
GGTCAATCCATTGTAGTCTAAATAATATTTATATTAATTGTTGTTATTTTCAATATTGAAATAGTAAACTTAGTAGTGCTTAACTAATCCTAATTGTTGGTTTTTACAGTGGCCGGTAACATCGCCCATTGTGTCTCCACTGCTGGCCGTCACTGTTTAGTTTTTTTTTCTCGTTCCTCATTACTTACCTTGACTTTAACATAATTGGTTTGGGCGAGACGACATGTGCACCAATTGTGGACTCCATGCCACCCAGTGCTGTTGAAGCTCCACCTCCTATGTCAATTCCAGGCTTGAAAATACGGCAAATTTTTGTTATACAGCTTTTTCAATTAATGGGTTGAAGCTTGTCATTTGTAAGAACCAATCAGAAGATTTTGTGCAGAAAACAAAATCACTTTATATGCAAGTTGTAGACATTGTTGTACAAGTTCATAAAACCACCAAGAATAAGGTACAAATATATTGACATTTTCATTCATTCATTTATTTTTATTTGTTTCTATAACTAAAATGTATTTATATATAAAATTTGAAAACATGCAAACCATGTGCACACATTTGATTTTAATATCAAGTGGATGAGACTTTCAATAAATAAGTTTAAAGAGATTTCAGATGAGATAATATACACTTAAGATCATGGTAAATTAAGAATTAATGCATAAAGTAATATTAAGTCATCTACAATGCTATGTTTTAATATTAAAGTATGTAAAAGGCAACCAGTCAGTGTACTTTAGATGTCATTTAGATTAGATCAATTATAACAAAAAGATTAGATTTGTACAAATGGAAGCAACATCTATTTTATATGAGAACTAAAGTTGAATTGGTGCAAAATAATAATTATTTTATTATTAAAAATTAATTTAAATATACATATATATATATATATATATATAATGATGACAGTAAAATTGTAAAATGTTTTATTTAGTAATTTAAGTTTAAAATTGTAAAGATACATTTAATAACTTCCAGAATCAATTAGAAGAGTTGAGATTGTCAAACAAAAGAAGGGGATTATAAATTAATTTTTATTTCTATATATATATATATATATATATATACTCATAACCTCTACAACAGGTAAATTTGATAGAATAATAAAACAAATTTGAGAAATTTTGTAACATATATTTTCTACTTGAATGTTTGAGTTATTTTAACGGATTTATTCACATATATTTAAGATAAACATTACATTGTCTTTGATTTATATTGTCATTTTAAATACATTTTATTTTTATTTATCAATTTTCAAATAATCATAGTAAAACGTTTTTTTCTTAACCAAATCATCAAATGAAATATTTTTAAACATGTGCATTATAAATCTAAAATAAATATGTTTCATTGTAGTATTTCTAAAAAAATTCAAGAAAAATAAGTATGACATTTATTTAAATAAAATTTCCTTTGTTTTAATTATAATATTAAGGTAATTATCATGTTATAACAAAGTTTGCACATATTCAAAGACAATTAGAAAACATTTACATGAAAAATCTATTAGATTACAAAATATCTATATATATATATATATATAGATATATATGTGTTCAAAAATAAATAATAAGAAATCTGATTTTGTTATCACATGTCATATCCAGGCTTCAGTATTATATTCGATTTTTAAAATCATATGATTTTTTTAGACTTCCACGGTTTCTACCACTCTACTTAAATGTGGATCTATGAATATTATAACTATTTAATTTTCTGTATTTTCATATTATTATTATCGAGGGAGTGATACAAATTTTTGTGTTGAATTTTTTTTATTGCAAATGACAAGAATGTAGGTTAAAATATAGTAAACTTCACTTTTTTACTGTTTGCAAAATGCTAATAAAAGGGAAAAAAGCAATAGGAAAAAAAACAGAAAGAAAAGACACTAGAATACAATCAGCATAACAAAAGTTCAATTCTATAAATTTCAAATCATGTAAATATATTTTCATTTTCTTTTATCTGAAAACAAGAAGCAAGGAGGAGTCTTCTTCTGATCTGTTGAACTGAAGTTTTATTCTTTTTAAAGTAAATCACAAACCATGTAAATGAACCAAAAAAACAAAAACAATTTGAAATAAATTAAAGCTTTAGTCGGTTCATGACATTTTTAGAATCACTGATTTTATATTTTACCCACATTTATGCACGACTACCATACGAATAACCCTAATCTGAAAGAATAAAGCATTATTGAGAGGGCGTTCACATTGACAACACGAGGAACGCATCAAAATCAATCCGTATTGGCAACGTCGGTGGTGTGAACACGACCCACCATCACCCATCGCCGTGCACATCTTACGCCCCGGTCATGGTGACCGTCTCCCGGTGCATGAAACCGGCTATCACCCGTAGCATCGCTACCGCAGTGAAACTGAGGCTGAAGCTCCCCTTCCCCTTCTTCGTCGTCGTCTTCGTCTCATTGCGAATGCTTGGTGGTGTTGCAAGAAGAATCAGTGCAAGGCGAGACAGAGAGAGAGAGAGCGGGGAGGAGCTCATGGGTGAAGCTCCTCTGCTTGCACTTTGACTACTTTGCAGGGCAGGCTGTGTTTCCTGTGTCCTGATCGTTTAGGTTTAGCTTCAGTGGTTGTGCTGGTGAGGAGTTGGAGCTCGGAAATTGACGACGTGGTTTTGAGGAGAGTCAGATCTAGATTTAGGTTTTGTCAATTATTTTTTGTAGTGTGTGTGTGTGCGTGTGTGTGTTTGTTTTTGTTTATTGGGGGAGTTTCTTCCTTTCTTTTATTTTTTTGAAGAGGTGGGGAGAGAAGGGGAGTGATGGGCGAGGGAGGAGGATTGATGTGGCAATGGTTTCTGGTCGTGGCGACGTGCTGCATTGCTTCCGGGGTGGAGGGCAGGGTGCTTTTGAGTGCTAAGGATCATCGCTACAAGGAGAACGATAATGTACCACTTTTCGCCAACAAGGTTGGCCCGTTTCATAACCCGAGGTGCATGCACTACTCTCGCTGATGCCGTCTTTATATTATTTGTATCAGGTCTCCGAGTTGGGTCCCGTTGGGCTTGTACTTTCTTGTTTGAACGAGAGGATTGGATTTGGCGATTATTTGTTGCGGGGGTGTTGTGCAAAGATTTTGCGGGCGTGGGTATGAGGTACTTTCGAGGTTGGGGATCTGTACACTTTGGCGGGGCTTCTGACTCTCAAGCAGTGCATCAGGTTGTGCGTGTTAGCTATTCTATGCCCTCGATAGATACTTGCTGTTTGTAGCGAGAATAGTAGTAGATGGATTATCAAGAACAAGTCAGAGTTATCTTTTGTTGCGTCCAGGAAGTCTTTTACGGCGAGAGGAGTACTGTGGTGCTCGTCCACAGTCCCTGAGCGGGGCTACATTGGAGTGAGTATGTGGATTTCACTCTGATTTTGAGCATCACCTTCACGAAGTCGAAGCAGACAGTGAACTACATTGTCGATAATAAACTCCCACGCGTAGTGACGTCTTAGATCGAGTTTAGAATGTCTCGAGGATAAGTGTAGATATGTTCTCTCTCCGGAGAATGTGTTGAAATCGGTTAGCGTACGGAATAGTTCTGTATGCCGTGCAGTGATGCCGTTTTCTTGATTCTGCGAGATCGTGTACGGATCGGGTTCTTGGTAAAGATGTGACTATTCCTTCAATTTGGGGCATCTCTTCCTCGGATCCAGAAGCGACAGTGCAAGATATTCTAGAATGACGGATTCTCGTTTTGATGGAGATACTGTGAAAATCTCGGTTAGAAAGCATACGTGGTTTCGTGATAGAGCACAAGGAATGTTTAATCTGATATTGATCTGATTGAGAAGTGTGATTTTGACTGATTGCTCTATGTTGTTTTTTCAGCGAGACGTACCAGTACTATGATTTGCCATTCTGTAAGCCTGATCACTTTGTTCATAAATCTGAGGGTTTGGGAGAAGTCTTGGAAGGAGACCGTATGGTGAACAGCCGTTACAATTTCACTTTTAAAGTTGACAAGTCCGTTGAGGATCTGTGCACCGTTAAGCTCTCACCTGCCGACATCGTTAAATTTAAGAAAGCTGTAGAGCAAGACTACTACTTTCAGGTCTGTAATTATAATTATTGTTCTCTTCGCAGAATTCTGTTATATCGCCTTCTTTTTTGTGAAGATAAATCCATGAAATCATGGTTAGGACTGTTCAATCAGGGTCAGTGTGCATAGTACGCAGGACAGATTATTGATTCCTCAATTTTTTGTGCCCTGCATTATTCATATTGCAAGAGTTGTTCAAGTTACCTCCAAGAAATGTTCTTCCAGTTCGGTTTGGTTTCCAATAATCTCTCTTTCTCTGAATCCTCTGACATAGTAAACCTGTCGTCCATTACCTCTGAATGGTATATATTACCATTCAGCTCCTCTATTAGCTTGGTGGATTAACTAATCGAAAATTCATTTTCCGCATGGTTGGAATGTACAGATGTTCTTCGATGATCTTCCATTACAGGGATTCGTTGGGAAGATGCTAGAGGTGGAGAACAAAGAGCCTCGCCACATGCTGTTTACCCACATTCTCTTCGAAGTGATGTACAATGATGATCGTGTGATCGAAATAAGCGTTCGCACTGATCCGAAGAAGGCAGTTGACATCTCAGAAGAGAAGGACACCGAGGTTAAATTTACATATTCTACTCAGTGGAGTCCAACAGCCAAGCCCTTTGAGAAGCGCTTGGAGAAGTACCGAAAGCACTCATTTCTGCCCAAACATTTGGAAATTCATTGGTTCTCCATCATCAATTCTTGCGTTACTGTACTTCTACTGACAGGTTTTCTTACCACGATTCTTATGCGAGTGCTCAAGAACGACTTTATCAAGTAAGAAAAGCTTCTTCTCCATGCTCAGAACTATTTTTTACTTTACCTCTAGATTTGAATTCCAGACTTTCATGAGTTGTGTGTGTGTGTGGTATTCCTTATTTCTCAATCTGTGTTCTTGTTGTTGTTGCCTTAATTCATCTTTTTAAATGAAGATTATGAAACTGGCCTGGATAAGCAATGTTAAATTAAACATGAATGTCATACTAAGGCTTGCTATTTCATTAATTTCAAGTTAGTGCTTTTTGTGTAGAAACTAATAACCTTTCAATTTTGTATGGTTTGTCGCTTCCACATTACGATATAATTGATCTGAAAATCAATGCGTTCAAAGTCCTTGGAAGCACATCTATGTGTCGAGAAGGGGACCTAGGATCAGCTCTGGTGCTTCTGACATTTTTTATGATCCTAGCATCGTTATTAGGGCAACCAACATTTGTTTATATCTGCAACGTAAGAGAGTAAAGATGTGCGGACTAGAGTAGTCTGATTTCATGGTTTGTTTTGCTAAAACAGGTACACAAATGAGGACGAAGAAGAGCACGAAGAAACAGGCTGGAAGTATATTCATGGTGATGTGTTCAGATTCCCTCCGTTTCCCAAGTAAGTGGTTTAACGCGCTTCTTGTCAATGAAGGAATAATCTGTGGGTGCAATTCGTTGTTTTCCCTCACAGGTTCAGACAACAATTGTCATTGAATGTCGTGAGTCATTGAACAATTTTTCGTGTCTGCATCTCTGTCTTTGCGCATTATCTAGAATCAGTCACAAGCCACTAGCTTTTTGCTTAATTTTTAATTTGGGTTTTAATTGAACGTCAGTAAATTCTGTTGCATCGGAACACACTATCGTTGCATTGCAACCTTTTCTTACAAGCCGCATATGTATTGGATGCAGTTTATTTTCTGCTGTCATTGGAAGCGGAACACAACTTCTGGTTCTTGTATTCTTCATTTTTGGCTTGTCACTTGTGGGTGTTTTCTATCCGTACAACCGCGGCGCTCTCAACACTGCCTGCCTTGTCATCTACGCCCTGACCGCTGGAGTTTCTGGTTACGTGTCAGCACATCTCTACCGTCAAATGGGTGGCGAAAATTGGGTACGTTACGTTATAACTTGTCTGTAAACCTGTTGGGAACCTCTTCTGCTAGTCCTCATTGTGCAACATCGTCCGCTTCTTTTCATCTAAAGAACCTTGTTACACACTTTTCGGCAACCTTCTGGTTCTCGGAGTTGTCTTTCTTTTTCTTTTTTCCTCCGCGTACAATCGATTCGCGAAGGCTTTGATTTCTCACTTCTCCCCTTCTCTCCGACCTGCAGTCATCTAATTTGTAACCAGATGAAAGTGTTTACCTGGGTGGCATTCTCATGGGTTTCTTTTCTGTTGGTTGCTATGTGTTCCAGGTGAGAAATCTGCTGTTGACGGGGTCGCTTTTCTCCGGTCCTCTCTTCCTGGTGTTTTGCATCAACAACACTGTTGCAATTGGTTATCAATCAACGCAGGCGCTGCCTTTTGGAACCATTGTTGTTATTGCCATTATTTGGATCGTCGTGACCTTTCCCTTGACTGTAAGTGCACTTCAGTTCTTTTAAAATTTCTTTGTTTCTCGTGAGGGCTTGAATTGAGTTGGAATTTACTGTTCGAGACATCCTTCTGCAGGTTCTTGGAGGTATAGCAGGAAAGAACAATAAGGCAGAATTCTATGCTCCATGTCGGACCAACAAATATCCTCGTGAGATTCCTGCTCTGCCGTGGTACCGCAGAACTGTTCCACAGGTATGCGACGGTGTCAGTTGATTGGTTGGGACATTATCCTCCAAACTTATGAAAATATAAAGATCGCACCACGTGTATGTTCTATTCATGCTTTATTCATTATATGTAAATCTTGAAGGTAGCTTTGAGAATATAGCTACTCTGAAAATTAGGTATTGAAAGTTCGGTTTAAAAATGATGCCATATTTTATTCCCAGGATATTTACTAGTTGTGTCATTCACACATACCCAAGATCTGATGTGACAGAATGCCACATACTACACGACGAAGTGGAAAACCAAATAATGAACAAGTGGGACGTTTAAGTTCATTGGTTCTTCTGTTTGGGTGCAGATGTGCATGGCAGGTTTCCTGCCGTTCAGTGCAATCTACATCGAGCTCTATTACATTTTTGCCAGCGTTTGGGGTCACAAAATTTATACCATCTACAGCATTCTATTCATTGTGTTCATCATCCTCATCATCGTAACGGCTTTTATCACCATTGCACTGACATACTTCCAACTTGCTGTTGAGGACCACGAGTGGTGGTGGAGGTATTCCTTAAACTACCATGCATTTGAATTCTTCATCTCTATGTAAACTGAAGTTGGATTTTGGATATGGTTTGAATCACATTGTCAACATCCCAATAAGCCCTCGTTGGTGTCCTAGGATAGGGAACTTGTGAAAGTGGTTGCCATGAAACGGTCTAGTTTGTTATCCGGCTTTTCATCCTATCCTTACTGAAGGCTTTCGCTTTTTGATCCTTCGTAGAACTAAATTGTTGTTTCACTGGTGGACCCAGATCTGTATTCTGTGGAGGGTCGACTGGAATGTTCATCTACGGATACTGCTTCTACTACTATCATATTCGTTCAGGCATGGTTGGGTTAATGCAAGCATCTTTCTTCTACGGCTACATGGGCTGCGTTTGCTATGGATTCTTCTTGATGCTGGGTTCGGTTGGATACAGAGCCTCACTATTGTTCGTTCGCAACATCTATCGTGCCATCAAATGTGAGTAGGTTACCATGAGCTACTAGGGTCATACACTTTCTATTAAGATGTTTTCCAGTTTTTGAACTGTAAAGCCATCTTAGTCCTTGATCAAACATTCTAAAGAAATATTATATGTAGGCGTTGAGATTAGGAGACATCTGCTTTGCAGTTCTAGTTGTGCAAGATAGTTTTGCTCGACTCCTGGAGAACAGTAGTGGAAGGCAGCTGTACAGTATCTGTTCATCTAGTAGTGACGCAAATGACAATTTTTCAAAGATTGTGCTCCTGCACACTGAGATTTAGCCAGCGGGGCTTGCGGGAAAAAAATGACCGAGTTCTGATTTAAAAGTTCATGCCTCTGCCTCATCTCATGCACCTATCGATCCGACATTGATCGTTTTCTCAAAGTACCAAGATGTGAGCGTTCCACATCTGAAAGTTTCAATCTGTTGTCGCACTTGGTTGTTTACATGCAACACATCTACATCGCACATTGAACATTCAGCACCCAGTTTATAAATCACAGTCTTGACTGCCATCCTAGTGGCCTTCGTTATACGAATGCCCAGTGAATATGCTGTAACGCCCACAAAGATGAACAAATGAACTAAAAACGTCCCACTTTTTCATTGGCTCTTCTGTATGTGCTAGGGACTGGATCGAATGAAATTTATGCTATAAAAAATCTACAAAAAGAAGTCTATTATTTATTAAAATTAATATAACAATATTAAGTGGGTAAAATGTTTTCTCAAAATGATATTTGAATTTAAGTTATTAAAAATATAATGGTATACCTACATGTATACCATTTTATTATTGGATTTCTAAATAGACTTTTAATTTATTTAAATGAATTTTTAGTTTTTGAGTGATAACGAATAAAGAATAAATTTATTTTACTTTTGAGTATAAAAATATATTCTTTCTAGACATCTAATTTTAATTCCATTTTATCATCTAGTCAATTTTATTTTCTGTAAACTAGTAGTTAGTATCAAGTTTCAATGCATTCTTTATAACTTTTGATGCATAATAAAATTTAATAGTTTAATTTTTTTAATGAAATATATTAAAACCATCGATTTTATTTTAAAAAAACATGTAGTATTTTATTTGATATTTATGCTATTTTATACTAATATCTTATGTATATTTTTAAAAGTTTTTATACTATCTTTACTTCTAAAAAAGTTAAATTTGAAAATTTTTAATTTTTAAATCATTTTTTTATAATTATTTGTATTAGATTTTATTTTAAAAAATGACTAGAATAATATTGTTAATATTATTTGAGTGATTTTTTTGAATATAATACGAAACAATAGATATAATTGTAATATTATTGGTACTAATATTGATTTTGATGATTTTAATTACTTCATTAATTAATTAATTAGTTTCATTCTAACTTAATTGTTTGATTATTAATTGAACAATCAACTAGAAGCTTTAGTAGAGGCATTGTAAACAAAGAATTCCAAGACAAGATAACTGAAAGAAAAGTTTACACACTAAATAAAAAAATTAAACTCTATAGACAGCTAATACTTTTATATAAGGCCATAGTATAGCAATATATATATATATATATATATATATATTTCTTTTCCTTTTCTTTTTGAAGCAAAGTCTTTGTAAAGAACCGCCCAAATCTTCTTCTTGTATTATTTGTATATTTTAGTTATTGGTGTATTAAAATTTTATGATAAAGATAAAAACATTTAATAGTTGAATAAAAAAATCCAAAGATTAAGACAATACTATTAATAATATTATTTTTATTTTAGTTAATTTAATTGCAAAGAATCTCATGAATTAAAAACCAATTAAAAAAAGAAATCATGAATCACCTTACTAATTATCTTGGCTACAATTTTAGCTATTAAAAATATAAAAAAATAAGAAATCTAAAGTGTTATTGGAATTAGTATTTTTGTTTCTTATTACTACCTCAATCTTATATGTTACAAATAAATTTGGTCATTTATATAATCAACTTTGCTTGTAAAGATGATAGTTGTAAGAATTCTAATAAGACATTTTTTAATCCCAAAAGTTAGTTAGCCTTCCAAAATTAAAGAACAAAGTCCACATGCAATTTTTTTTAGTACTAATAGTGTCTTCAAATGCTCTTTATATAATTACAAACATTATTAGACTATCTTACAATTGTAATAGATTGTCAATTCTTTACAAGTTTGAAGAATCCAACTTCATTGTTAAGAGTGGCAAATTCAATTGCTATTCATTGAATTTTCTTCTTTATTAAATCTAACATGGTTTTTTCTTAATGCCAAAATTTTCTCTCATCTTTCTTTCTTTTTATCTTGTTGTCACATGATGTGACATTGGATGCCAAAGCTTATTAAATATGTGTAATTTAATTTAATTTAATATTTTTTTATCCACTTAGTTTTTTTTATTAATAAAATTTGTTAATATAACCAAGGATTTGAAGACTTAGGTGGATAAACCTTCATGGATATATCTATAGTTACTTAGATAATATAAATAGATAGAAGTAGGATAAAAATAGGTTAATTGAATAATATCTTGTGAAAAAGCTTTCTAAAAACTTCATAGTTGCGATTTCATCTTTGAATATATCTAATAGTGATTGGTAGGTTAAAAACTTAGCCAACAAATTAGCCACATGTAATACATATTAGTAGCTTGTCATATATGAAACTTATTTTGCAAGTTAAGACTTAAGTTACAAATTAGACACTTGTTAGAGGTCCTATAGAAGATTGTCGCATAACTCTTCAATAGATAGTATATATAGAGGCAAGAATGAAGCTTTCTTCACTCTTGTCAACTCTCTTCTTACTTCTAGTCTAATTTCAAGAGTCTCTAGTTTTCTAGTCTTTGACAATAGCCATTCTAGTTTCTTATTAACTATATTTAGTTTCTTATTTTTAATTTGTCATCTCTCTTTGATTCATTTCTTACTTATTTACATATCTTCTTTGAGTTCTTGTCTTTAATAGATTGACAAGAGTCTTAACTCATTGTTCTTGCCTTGTTTTTAGAAGTAAGTGGATTACTTAACTTCTTTTATTGTGTTTCAAAGGTTGCAGAATACCCACCTTAAATTAACATTTACTTTTCTAATACTGATTTTTTTCTTAAAAAGAGTGGATTATCCCTCTTTATAGAAATTCTCATTTAATATTAGAGGTTGCGGATTATCCTCGTCTAATATGATTTGTGGATTTATGAAGTTGTTTAAAATGAAAGAAAAAATTATGGATGCTATACTTGGCAAAAATGAAAATAGATTTGTAACTATCACAGATCTTCAAGAACTTATCAATACTCTCAGAGTGGAAATTTCACACATTACTAATGCCAACTATAGAAGCACTATTCCTATGCATATAAAAAAAGTCTAGAGTCTATGCCAAGAAGTTGTGGAGTTGAGAGAAGTAAGTAGATTGACCTCACAACCAAATTTAAGAAGTCTTGCTTCTACAAGCACAAGAGAGATAAAGATTAGTATGCTTGAGAAGTTTAATGAAATAAGATCAAAATTTTGAGGATTTTTGCAATAAGTCACGGTCTATCTAAGATTACATCCTTTTCAATATCTTGATGGATTTACTCAAGTTGGATTTATAGATGCACTTCTATCTAGAATTGCTCTCTCTTGATTTGCACCTTTGATGGAAAAGGATTCATAGCTCTTTTATGATTTGAATTCATTCTTAGAAGTATTTACAACCATATTTAGAAAAAATAATCAAAAAAGAGTAATAAAAATCAAGCTCTTATGTTTATACAAGAATCACAATTAACTACTAAATGTTGTCAAATTCTAAAACCTTACTTGTAATGTGGACTAAAATGACAAAGCCTTTAACAATCAATTTTGATATGGATTAAAAGAAAATGCCAAAGATTTGTTATTGATATTGCCAAAAGTAGATTTTTTAGAATAATTTATTACTTAAGCCATTGCATGAAATAATTGATTATTTGAAAGGCATCAAGAATAAAGATTTGGCTAAAAAATAACAAGTCAATTAATGACGACAATTCCTAAGTTTTTAGAAACTCATTCATTGAGGTTGAAACCAATGCAAATTGATAAGATACATTTTAAATTTGATTCAATATTGTCAAGAAGATTTGTGCCTATATTGTGGAGAAACTAAGTAGACTACTCAACATTTTCCAAAAAAACAATACAATCACAAAATAGAAAGCATGGTTGCTAGAAAAGACATTGAGTTAAATAAACAAGTTTTTTAGCTACAATAGAGACCTTGTGGCTGAAATCATATACAACATCTAATAGAGGTCCTATTTTCTTTTCAAATCCATCACCTTATTTTATAATAGATGTATATTTAAGACTTAAAAATTATAAATTCTTTATCTTATTAAATTGAAGAGCCTCAACTTATTTTATAGAAAAAGACTTTGTTAAAAAATAAGAAATATTTTTAGTCAAGAAAATTAAATCTATATATGTAGAAGTTATAGATGGTCTTTTGTTATCTTTTAGAGATATTATCCATGGGACTATTTCTTTAGATGTAGCAATTAAAGATCATAATAGTATAGTAATATTTAACATAATAAGATCTCCCTTCAATCTAATTATTTTAGTATTATCATGATTAAAAAAATATAATCTTAAAATAGATTGGATTTTTTATAATCTTAACTTTTCTTGTAGTTTAATCCAAAATTCCATTAGTCAAGTAAAAATATATAATTTTAATACATCCAAACTCCAACTAATAGATATAAGAATTTTTATGCATACAACAAAAGAAAGATCATCTTTTGATATATATGCCATGCCCATTTTTAATGGTGAAAAGATATCAAGTAATATTCTTAGATAATATCAAAATTTCTAGGATATTTTTGAAAAAAAAATGCAAATATTCTTCTAAAGCATCTATCCTATGATTGTTGAATTGATTTGTAAGAAAGAGCTCAACCATCATTTGGACCAATCTAAAACTTAATGTAAAATGAGTTGGCTGAATTAAAGAAGTACCTTGATAAAAAAATGGTTAAAAACTTCATACACTATTTAAAATCTCTATCAATAGCTCTTATCTTATTTGTAAAGAAAAATGATGGATCTCTGCAGATATGTATAGACTATTAAGGACTTAATAAGTTTACCATTAAGAATAGATACCTTTTATTTTTAATTTTAAGACTTTGTAAAAAATTAAATCAAGCAAAGATCTATACATTAAATAGATTTACAAAGAACATACAACTTGGTATATATTAAAAAATGAGATGAATAAAAAAGTATATTTTGAATTAGGTATGGATATTTTAAATATAATGTCATATCATTTGGACTCACAAATGCACTTATTATTTTTCAACATCTAATAAATGATGTTTTTTGTGAATTTTTTGATAACTTTATTATTTATTATATAGACAATATTTTAATCTACTCTAAGCACATTGAAAAACATAAACTTCATATTTTTTGTATATTACAAAAACTAAGTGATATAAGATTATACACCAAGATGGGAAAGTGTGTATTTCACATTACTCAAGTTGACTTCTTAGGATACATCATTTCAAATGATGATATTATAATGGTTTTTAAGAAGGTCCAAAAATAATAAAAAATATGTAATATTTTTGAAATTTGCCAATTATTATTTAATCTTCATGAAGAATTCTTTTCAAGTTGCAGTTCTTTTTATACACCTAAAATATAAAGATGAATTTAAATAGAGCAAAGAAGTTAAAGCATCTTTTAAAGCATTGAAGACATTATTTATTTTTGTACCAATCTTGTATTGTGTCAATTTTTTCAATGCATTATTTATAGAAACAAATGCATCAAACTTTGTTATAGATGTATTTTATCAAAAATGAAAGCAAATAATAAATTCTACTTGATAGCTTTTTATTCTAAGAAATTTTTAGCAGCCAAGATTAACTACAAGATTTACAATGAAGACCTTCTTGTAATTATGGATTTATTTTAAAAATAACTTCATTATCTAGAAGGCGCTTTAAGTCCAATCATTATGTATACAATCACAAGAACTTTGAGTACTTTATATTAATACGTATTTTGAATTGTTGCCAAGCCCGTTGGAGCATGTCTTTATTATGATTTGATTTCAAGATTACTTATCATCTTGAAAAATAATAAGGTCTATTAGATGACTTTTTTAGATATTTTTATTGTATACAAAAAGAAAGAAATGTAGCTTTTGATCAAAAATAAATTATTTATTTAATACCAAAGTATTTTCATCTTCAAGCAATAAAATCAACATTGACTATTGATTCAACTTTTCTCAAGCAAGTTTAATCAAGTATGTCTTCTTATTTTCTTATTCATAGTATTGAGATTTTTTTTCTAAAGTTTCATAATATTTCTAAGTTTGAATTTAAGAAAAATCTATTATATTTTAAGGAATAATTATATATTCTAAAAGTTAAAACATGATTACATGTTCGTCAATTTCATCACAACTTTTCAATAGTTCGATATTTTGGATACAATAAGACTTTGGAGTTCATATCTAAAGATTTTTGGTGGCTTCAAATATGAAAGGTAGTCCAAGACTTTGTACAATCATGTTAAATTAGTTTAAGATAAAATATTCCTCATTATTGGCCTTATCAATTTTTTTAGCCATTACTTATTTCAAAATAAGCATAGACTTTTGTTTCTATGGATTTTATAATGAATCTTCTAATTTCAAGTTCATAAGTTTTTATATTTATCATAATAGATTATTTTAACAAGCTAGTACATTTTGTATCATATATAAAATCTATCACAAATGAAAAAATGGCTAAGCTTTTTGTTGACAAAATCTATTGCTATCATGGATTATCCAAAAATATTATATTAAATAGGAAGATTCAATTTGTATGAAGATTTTAAAAAATATTTTTTAAGATTCTAAAAATAGATATAAAATTTTCTTTGATTTTTCATCTTTGAATTGATAGACAAATAGAGGATGTAAATTAAGTTTTTGAACAATATTTAAGATGTACTATTATCTATCAATAAGTTGATTAGATATATATATATTTTTTTCCATTGACAAAATTTTCCTATAATAATATGATACATTTTTTTATGCAATTTTTTTCATTGTTAATTATAGTTATTATTCACAACTTGATACGTTTTACTTATCAAAAGTTGATAATCTTGTAGCAAAAGATTTAGAAAATTATTTATCTAAGCTCTATACAACAATAAAGGCATAATTAAAAGAAGTTTAAGAATGAAAAAAGACCAATGTAGATGCCTATTGTAAGGAAGAGCCTCAATTTGATATTAGCAATGAAGTATGATTACTTTATTGCAATATCAAGTCTAACCACCTTTATAACAAGTTAGATTATTCTAAGCTAAAACCATTTCTTATTTGTGAACAAATCAATCTTGTTGCCTATTGATTACATCTATCAAAGTCTATAAAGATCCATCATACATTTCATATATTTCTTCTTGAGCCATATAAAATAATGAATATCTAGAGAAAAAGATAAATGACACTTCTTTCTATAGAAGTGGATAATAATAAAGAATTTGAGGTAGAAGAAGTCTTAAATTCAAGGTGGCGTCAAAATAGATTAGAATAACTTGTCTATTGGTTCAAATATGATAATAGTAAATATACATGGGAGCCATCAAAGAATCTTACACATTCAATAATGAAGGTTGATACTTTTTATTGATGACATCTATGAAAATGAAGATGAAAGAGAATAAATTTTTGATATAAAAGAAGTACAATTTAGAAAAGCTTGCATCTATTTTTCTATCTTTATTTTTAGTTTTTGTATATTTGTGGTATAAAGAAGATGGAGCATCAATAGTCCATAGATTCAATTGAAGAGCCATTATTTGCTAACTTATCAAACAAGACATTTTGATTATCATAGTCTTCAAGATGATGTAATTAAAATGAAGGCTTTCAAGAATAACATGTTTTTCTTCAAATTGATGGAAAAATACATTGCATTTGATATCACAATCTTAGAAGAGACTTTCAATGTTTGATGATTTTATTAGAAGTAGGAATAATTCTTGATGGTATTATAGATATTTTGCTTGAAGGAAGTTATAAATGCTTTAATAATGATTAAATAAGGGAGTGGTCTTTCCACCCTAAAATGAGACATTATTGGTGGCTAAGAGGACCTATCAATTACCTTCAAAAGAAATAATAATCATAATATGTGATAAATATATTTTGTCACATTTTGGACTTCTTGAATATGTGATTAGTGATCCTTGTAGAATTCATCTCTAGAAGGAAAAGAGAATAATATTAGAGATATATTTATAATTACCTAAGTAATATAAATAAATAGAAGCAAGAAAAAAATAAGTTAATTTGACAATGTCTTATAATAAGTTTGTATTATTATAAATAATCTTATATAAGATTATTTATAATAATATTTTTTTTTATTATTATAATACTATCCAAAGTTTTGTGGAGTAGCTTTTTAGAAGCTTTATAGACATGGTTTCACCTTTAAACATGTCTACTAATGATTAGTAGGTTAAAAATTTGGCTAACAAGTTAGATATATGAAACATATATTGAAAGCTTGAGTATAAGCTAATGATATGATGTATATATAAAAAATTTACTTTGCAAGATAAGACATATGTCTAGCTAAGTCAATACAAATTAAAAATCTTACAAAATATTGCCATGTAGTTCTTAGATAGATAGTATATATAAAGACAAAAATGAAACATTTTTCACTTTTGTCAATTCTTTTCTTGATTCTAGTCTAATTTCAAGAATATCTAGTTTTTTAGCTTTCAAAAATAGCTATTTTAGTTTCTTATTAAATATATTTAATTTCTTATTTTTAATTTGTCATTTTTTTTTTAATTCATTTCTTACTTATTTACATATCTTCTTTGAGATCTTGTCTTTAACTTGGAATTTTTATCAAATTAAAACTTATAAGTGGTTTTAAAAGACAATAAGTATTTTTCATAAGATTTTGCTAAACTATGGTAATCAGCCTTTTAATAAAGTTTTTAGGATTTTTTTATATATACTTGTATTCTTGAATTCTACCATTTGTGATGTGAGAGTCATCTTGATTTAGTGGTGTTTAGATTTTTCATCTTTTACTTAGCAAGAATATTTTTTTCTTTAACTTGTACTATAGCAAATTAAAACAAAGTAATTTAAATATAAATAAAAAAAAAAAAATCTCTCTTATGATGTATTATTTTTGTATTAGTATTGGAATTTGGTATTATAATTAAATTATAATAGTATTATTTGAGATATTATATTATCTTTTATATTTCAACAACAGTACTAGGTATTAGACAATATTACATTGAAATACAATAGCTACATATGTTGCAGTTAGTTATTTTTGTAGCTTTTAAGGATTGCAGTGCCAAATTGTGGTACTTTTTTGATGTTGGATTACAACATTGGAAGTTGAATGGTGCTATGTTACTAATTGTGATATGATTGCAATGTGATATGCTCGTACAATAGATGTGAGCTTGCCAACTTTTATAATAACTTGGCATTGACATAAGTCATTGTTGCTTTCACCACATTATAATGTCATTGTAATGAAAGTGGTAGAGTAGATGGATTACAATGTAAAAACAAACATATAAAAATGACAACTTTAGCACTAAATTGACATAGTAGTTGAGATTACAAGATTCCATGGACAATTTGAGACAATAATAGGTTGATTTGCATATATTGATTATAAGATTGTGACCATTGTAATTGATGTGAATTAGAAGTACATCAATATTTATTATGTTATATGGATCTGATTGAACTAGGGAGTAGTTTGCTAAGATATTTATTTAGAAGGTGAATTAAAGTTGTAGAAAAATTAAAATATTAAAAAAGATAGTAATACCTTTGTTTGCCTCTTCTCTAATTGCTATTATTGCCAAGCTTTATAAAAGATTTTTTTGTGGAAAATAAAGTACAAAAGATTAATAGAATATAAAAATTAGTGGCATTAGTTGATGTCAAGCAATATTTAGTAGCACCAAAATTTGTAGAACCTTAAGAAAACTTGCAATGTATACTGATGAGAGTTTAGTGTGGTGTTAGGATCCAAAGTTGTGATAGATAATTGAATGGTTATAGAATTTATATGATAATAGAAGCAAGCATAATCATAAGAAAATGTGATTATAAGAGCTTTTCCACATACACATTTACACATACAAAAAAATAAATTATTTATAATTTTTAAGTATCAAAATTTGGAAGTTTACTTTGAAAGTATATAGAATCTAAGTTTGACAATTTTTGAATTATTTTTATGTGAAATTTTTCCAAAGAAGCCAATGATCTTTTAGATTTTTGAATTGGAGATTGTTTAAGATACTTGAGTGGCATTTATTTAATGCTATGTATTTTTCAAGTGAATTTCAATTTTTTTTATTTTTTAATTATTTTTATTATAATCTTCTTTTATTATCATTGATTTTATGATTTACAACCATCAAATGCAAAAAAGTATTGACTACTTTGATTTATTTATAATTTATGATCTTCAATCACAAACAAATGCTAGCTACTTGATTCACTTGTGATTTTTACTTTTGTATTGTTTTAGATGAAGTTCTATTATGGATTTTTGGTTTTGTCTTTGATACCTACTCATAATTGCAAGTATTTATATTGGAGGTTTTTTGGTATTTCTCTATTTTGTATTATATTAGTCTATATTAATAGCCATATTATAAAAATAACATCAATTTGATGGCTAAAAAACTTCTTTCATTAATTGGCTTCTTATTTTTATAGTATTAACAAGGTGATTACTAGTGAATTACAAAGATTGGTAGTGATTGCAAGTATAGTAGGTCCTTAAGGCTTTAAATAGTTATAATTAGTCTTTTTATGGTACATATTAGGAGCTAATATTATAAATTTTATTCACTAGATTACTTGAATAATAACTACATCCAAAACTTTAAATAAGTAGTGGATAGTAACAAGGCTTTTAGCCTATTTTAATATTGGATACCGCCAAGAGGCTTTGAGTCTTGAATGTAGAAATATTTTACAAGATAGAAGACAATCCTTGCAACATGGCAAGAAATTGATTCTTGAGATGAATTGAAGGTATTTTCTTGTCATATTAGAAGCTTAGATTTTAAATACAGATGATAAAAAAATAACAAAGGTCTTTTAATTTTAATGAATAGTATGTCTTTAAGCTATTACTACAATATTTAAAAGATGTGACACTCCAAATATATGGGAGATAGAATGAGGAGTACTTTCTTCAATTATAAAAAATAGAGTATTATTGGAAGGCGTGAATAGAACTTATTTCAGGTCTTTAAGAAGGTAAAATTATTAATTGAATTCCTATGATGAAGAAAAAAGATCCATCAAAATTAGAAGTTGAGACAACTTTAAAAGATACCATAGAAAAAATAATAGAAGTGACTTCATGCAATATTCTACTGATCTTATTATAAATGATTTAAGCTATGAAGGTAACTTTATTTATAATGAAAAAGCCACCATCTTTCGAACCATTTAAAGTATTTATTAAATATTTTAAGAGTGATTATGGAGATTTTAGGCATAATCAAATATAACATATTTAAGACATTTGACATGAAAAAGAAGATATTCTATATACTATGTATACTTGTTTAACTTGATTTGTAATAGAATTAGAGGATGTATTTGTTGAGATCCAACTTATAAAGATTTTCTTATCTAAGATTGACAAACATATACTAGAATTAGTCAAATCAAGAATTATCCTCAATTATGATAACAAATCAATGTTGATACAAGTATTAACTGAAGTTGAGAAGTGTGACATGGTCCTTTGTTAGTATAATATATACTAACATTTAAGTTGGAAAGTATGATAAATCTAGTTGTACCAAAAATAATTTTAAATATCTTAAAAAGAAAAAGGCCTAATATATAGAGAATCCTAATTAAAAAACAAAAATGGCTAAGATAAGATATAAATGTAAAAAGAAGTAATTAAAATATATTTATTGTGATAAATTCAACCATAGTGAAGATAATTACTTCATTTTATATCCAAACAAGCAGCTTGCTTTGAATAAAGAAAAAAAATTTAGAATTTAAAATTTCCAAAGTAAAAAATGAAATTCAATAATATGACTTTATTAGGAAAATTTACTTGATTTTATGTTAATTTTAGGCCAAGAATAAATTTTTCTATTCCAAATATTTACATATTTGATTTATTAAGATAAATACTAGTTGTGGTTATCAAACATGTTCAAATAATGGCAAAAAATATGACCCTACAAGTGAGCCACTAAAAATCTTATATAGCCATGAAAGAATTACAACGATCTTAATGGTCATATTCAATTCCCATTATCATTCAATCTTATAGTTATTAATTTTGTAATAAGGTCTTTTATTTCAACTTCAATATAAGATAGAAAAACTAATATCAAAGTCACGATATATACTTTGGTTTAAAAAATATTAAATATGCATGTTTTCATAAATGTTGATGTATTTGCTTTAGAATTTAAATCAACAAGGATTTTCTAGCCGGCCAGTAAGATGTTGTAAGATAAGGTACATATGTCATTTTTAAAGGTAGTTCAAGCAATCATGGAGATTTCAACAAAAGAAGATTTTATTAAGTTAAAAGCAAAGCTTGTAGATAAAACCATTTTCATATTTAATAAATATAATTTAAAAGAAATAAATATGGATCCTTTATTTGAAGTCCTATTGGCTATAATGATAACATATTTATTAGACACTACAACTAGACTTACTCAAAAATGCCAAAAATTACATCCAATAATTATGTAATTAGTTAATAATAATAATATATTTTTTTAGACGTATTAATGGTAATACTATTCATTCCACACTTTTATAAATTATGATAGATTTTTGTACCAAAATTACTTTTTGAATAAAAAACTTATCTAAAAATTAGATATTAGTACTCCAAATTCAAATCCTTTTCTTTTAATAATTATCACTTCAATAGGAAACATAGAATAAGCTATTGGCTATCTTGTAATCATTGTAATTTATTTTTTATAGTAAACTTAGACCACTTTACTCACACTTGTTTCTAAAGTATGTAATAACTAGTGCTATCAATAATGATAATTTATTTGATTAAAAAATATTTCATTTTTAAAGTATAGATTTAAATAAAGAGACTAAAAAAAGTGAATTAGATTGAAATTCTCTTCATATGATGGAAGAAATAAATTTATTTCTATCATATTTGTAGCAACTGCTATGATTATGTTAGCTAAAATCCTATTTGGTTGTAATGCATTGGTAATAGACTTGCCTTATGGATTGATTCTATTTGAAGAGGAATTAGTATTTTATGTCCAATTTTATAGAACTACATAGTTTACAATCTTTAAAAGTTCATAGAAGATATTATTTATATCTTACTTGAATTTTATAAAAATAATATAATTTTACTTGGATACTTTTATAAAAAATATGTATCAAATTATCTTATCAATGCTAAAAGATTATATCTTCATTAGGTTTTTTAAAAATACTAAATCATTTATTGTCACATACCTTTCCTCACCCTATTTATTGCCATCTTTCATATGAAGGTATTATCCTTGTAAAATTCTTTGTAGGTATTGATATTGATTTGTTGGTAATATTGGAGGTTAAGCTTAATAATATTCAGTACATTCATATAAATTCTTATTATCTATAAATATTTTAGGAGATTAGCTATATAGATTTATTAATTTCTAGATAGTCTTATCAAGGTCATTCATATATTAGAATAAGTCAAGGTTTAAATGATTGTCAATCTAGTTTATTTACAAATTTAATGTGATTTATACAATGATGGTTTACACATCAAACCACAATACTTGGGTATATTTTTGAAAATATGCTATTATTTGATATTATTCAAATAAATATTTAAAAATCTAATTAATATATTTATCCTCTCCTTGTTCTTTCAATCTTTGTAGATGTTATGATTTTGGAACTTATGTTCATTGTCCTTGTTGAATTTGGACTAACTTGGCTTTGTCTTTTGTACTTACAATAATGCTTTCTAAAGTCAAATAACATCTTAGAAATAATATTGATGATATCTTGGATGATAGTTAAGTTTTTTTTAATTATAATTAAAATTAATGAGCTCTTTTTCATCTTAATCAATAAAGTAGAGGCATCTTGTAGTGCATTTCTTATTTTTATAATATATCCAAGATTACTTGCATTTTAGGCATATAAACTTAGTATGGTTTGAGATGCTAATTTCTAAGCCCATTAAACTTTGGTGAAGATTATAATAACAATTTTTTTGCTTCTAGGTCAAAGAATAATAATCAAGGATAATGGAGTCCAAACTCATTAGGATTGAGGAATCTAAGTTACTTTTATTACTTAAAAAGATATGCAATTAAAGAATTATAAGCTCAATGTGTCTTTGTTGCTTTGATGAAAGATTCAAAAAAATGAAATGATCAAGAGATCCTCTAAAGGATTTTTTTTTATAAGATATTCTATGTCCTATTAACATTGAAAACTTACATATGGATTTTAATAATAAAATCTCCCATTTAGCTACAAGTGAGGATCTTAAAAGCATAGAAATTATTTTTTTTATAAATTAATAGTTAAATGCCGTCTTGGCATGCAATGGTGCTTTATTAGTAAAAAAATAAGACTATAAAGTTTGATGATTGGCTATTGAAGTTAGAACCACATGTTGTTGGTACTAAAACATAAAGATCTTTGAAATAGGCATTGAAATAGTCTTTTAAAGACTAAAAGAAAAAAAAAATTGTAATACTGAAAAATAGATTTGTATCATAAAAAGTATAAATTCTTCTATAAATAATTTTTATACTTAGGCCACATGATTATTCAAAGAAGTCTTGGCATGCAACAAAAAGATAGATGCTTTGCAAATAAATCCCAAATATCAATCAATGTTTCAAAACTTTAAGTTTTTTTGATTTGGCATATTACTATCAAAGGTTTGTCAAGAACTTTAGCTTGATTGTCAAGCCTTTAATTATTCTCATGTATAAAGATTATCTATGGACTTAAAATCATAAGGAGTTGCATGTAGTTGTCACTTTGAAGCAAAATTTGGATTCAATAATAGTATTTTGATATCTAAATGCTATTAGATCTTTGAAATTATACTAAAATTAAAATGTATTAGAATTGGGAGTAATCTTGATATAGAAGAATAATATAAAAAGAAATATATCATTGTATTTATTTTTAGATACAATAAAAATATAAAATCTAACTATTAATCTTATAAAGGAGAAGCTTTGATAAGAATTTGGGCCATTGCTTACTTTGGATGGTATTTGTATGGATAACAATTTATATTAGTGATTATATTAGTGATTGACCATCAATCCTTCAAGTATCTCATGGAATCAG